>NC_136063.1:1580970495-1582286995 GCF_964261635.1 Lissotriton helveticus
TAATAGTACGCACGAAGGTCAGGAAAACCCAGGCCACCCTTGCACGTGTCCAGCTGCAGCTTCTTAAGACTAATACGACTTCGACCAGAACCCCGTATGAGATCAAAAAGTAAGGTATTCATCAATCGAAACGTAGTGGGTGGTATCACAAGCTGTAGGTTGGTGAAATAATAAAGCAGTCACGGTAGGAAAACCATTGTTGCTAAAGCAGCTCTACCCATGACTGACAGTAGCAGCGTGGTACAGAAAGTGATACTGGAACTCAAGGCTCTAAGTGCTCTATGTAAATTACCATCCAGCATGTCTGCATGCATTAGATATATCTGAATACCTACGTATTTGAATGTATGTTGTGCAATGTGGAGTCTGTTATCCCCAAATTCAATGTCCGTGAGCTCTGCATGATCTGTGAAGAAAAAAGCATGGGACTTTGCAGCATTAATTGCTAGGCCTGATATTAGTTCAAAGTGATGAAAGACCTCATAGAGCGCATCCAGGGGTAAGCGGAGATCACGAAGATATAGAATAATATTATCTGCGTATGCAGAAAAAAGGTGTGTCGTATGCCCTAATGTTATACCCCTATCAATGAGGTCTCTACGCACTCTGAGTGCCAATGGTTCTAGGGCCAGTATGAAGATGAGGGGCGATAACGGGGCAGCCCTGTCTAGTTCCCCTGTATATTGAGTATTCTGCTGAGATATTACTACCGGTACGCGTGCGCGCTGTAGGGGCATTATATAACAGGCGTAGCCAGGCAATACAGGCCGCCGGACTCCCAAATTTCGCCAGCGCCTTGAACATATACTCCCAGTTAAGAGAATCGAATGTTTGCCGTAGATCCAGTGATATGCAACCCGCATGGGCATAATGACTCGGGTTTCTGTCATTAGATAGTGAAGTTTCCTAGTGTTCAGTGATGTGCTGCGGGCAGGTAAAAAATCTGTCTGATCTATATGGATGAGTTTATACAGAGAGGGTAACAGACTATTGGCCAACACTTTACTCAGTATTTTATACTCTGTAGTTAGTAATGACAGCAGGCGATAGCTCGCCATGTCTGTGGTTTTGGGAGGGATATCACCAACACTTGCGCCATGGTAAATAGCCCTTCCCTAATGCTGTGTTATACAATATTTCTAATTGGGGCACCAGTGAATCAGCATAAGTAGCATAAAATTCAACTGGTAGGCAGTCCAGGGCAGGGGTTTTGTTGCGCTGGAGTCCCCTCATGACTACCCTAATTTCAGACTGGGTGATGGGCCCTAACATTTCCTTCTGGGCTTCCGCCGTGAGTTGTGGATATGTGAGGGCGGAAAAGAAAGCCTCCATGTGGGCCTCCGTACTGTTACTAGGAGCACCGTACAGTGAGGCGTAATATTGTCGGAAGACAGCATTAATATTCCCTTGGGTGACTGCCCTATTCCCCTCCAGGGTATTGACCTCATTTATGATAACCGCGGGGGGAGTGTCTCTGATCAGCCTGGCAAACAAAGTCCCAGATTTATCTGCATCAGTGTGATTCCGCTGCGAGTATGCTTGATAGTCTATGACCCGTAGGGATTCCAGTAATTCCGCATGCTTTATCCTTGCCTCCTGTAATGGGGCCCGCTTATCTGCGTCAGTTATTGCATCTTGTTCCAGCCTACCCATATTGTTTTCCACCTCCACTAGAGATTTATGAAGTTCTTGTCTAGTGACCACAGTCGTACTGATTGCCCAAACCCTGACAACTACATTGAAGGCATCCCATTCAATCAACCTATTCGACGCCGTGTTGCGGTTTTCGGCGAAACAATGCTCAATAGTGTTTAACATAGCAGCGCGGAATACTGAGTCTTCTAATAACTGTGGCCACAAATGCCAGGTGGGTACCGGGGTGGGCACCCTGCCCCAATTAATGACAATCTCCAGTGGGTTATGATCCGAGAAAGTCTTCGGAAAGTAAGTAGCCTGGGACACTTGCATAGCCATCCTATTGAAGCAATATATCCTGTCTATTTTCGTGTGCAGCACGTGGACAGGGGAATAGAAAGAGTATTCTCTATGTGTAGGATGACGCATCCGCCAGACATCACATAACTCCCACCCTCCAGCCCATCTACCCAGCGACTCTGCTTGTTTAAACACTCCCACTTCGTGTAGGGGTGGGTGTGACCTGTCCAAGAAAACATCCATTACTGTATTACAATCACCCCCTACAATCAGGGATGTAGTTACCACCCCGATAATGCAATATTCATCATACCCTAGTGCTTATCTTATTCAAAGTTAGGGGCAAATACGTTACCTAGTACCACAGATTGACGATCAAGCGTCCCTCTCACAAATATGTACCGCCCTTTTTTATCTATTCTCTGTTACAGAGCTATGAATGGCATCCCATGTCTCACCCAAATTGTAGTCTCTCTCACAAAGCTAGAATACGTAATGGAAAAAATGTTACCTCTCCATTTCTTATGAAGCTTCACAATTTCACTGTCCACCATATGTGACTCTTGCAGGTATACGATCTGAGCTTTACGGCATTGCAGTGACATTGCAGTTGCACGTGTACCCTGTGGCGCTTCTGCACTGAACCCAGACCCTGAACATTCCATGTCAGTATGGTGTATTTACCAAGTGTATGCATTGTGGTGTAATTTGTGTTAGCTGAACAGCCAGTGGAATTTCCACGCCGCATAGCCTACCCAATTCAGTTTCTACAATGGGACCGCCCCCCCTCCTTAAAACCCCAATACTCGAAAAACTATACCGGACCATACAACACAACAAAACATATAAGAACATGTTTGATAGATAAAGCACTTTCGCCATGTGGGGGACATTGCCAGCACTTTGCATGCGGTGTAACCTTCGTCTCAATAGTACATAGAAACTCCTACAGATCCCTGGGTCATATAAGTGAGTTGCTATTAAAAACAATCACACATGGACCTTAATCAACAGTTACAAAATCCGACTGCAGTCGCAGGCACAATATAAGTAGGGGCTAGGTTAACCATATAGGTTGCTATTTAACTGCGGAGTCGCAGAGGGAAAAAGGGCCACACTGCCTTCCGAGTCCGTGTTGTGCGTTTCCTCTTCTTCAGAGGAGGTTTTGGCCTCCAATCTTGCATTGCTTGTGAAGGTGGCCGCTGCAATAATCGCCTGCGATTTGTTCTGTTGCATCAGCTGCGAGATGAGGAACTTCAGTATGGGATTCCTGCGCAAGCGCCTACTGCTACGGCTAGCAGGCACTCTTGTACTGGTCCGACTCTTGGATGTGGCTTGAGTGACAGACGTTACAGTGCCGGCTATGTTCATCACCTCCAGCCAGTCATCTACATCTCCAGGGCTCTAAAAAAATATGTTTTTTGGTCATGTAATGTTTTTAACCAGGTCGGGAAAAGTAGAGCATATTTCAAGTTCAAGTTTCCTCTCAACCGTTAGGAAGGAAGAGCGCTGCCTCTGCACCATGACCATATAGTCGGGGTATAGAGATACTTCAGCATTTTTTAAGTTTATCTGAGGCAATTCATGAGCTTTTTGCAGAAGAGTGTCTCTGTCTCAAAAGTTCAGCAACTTTACTATGAGAGGTCGAGGAGGCGCCCCTGGTTTTGTGTGTCCAGTAGGTATTCTGCATGCTCGTTCGATACAGTATTGTGTGGAGAGACCCTCAGTCATGACATGGTCTTTGAACCACTGCTCCATATAGCGCATTGCATAAGTTCCTTCGCTCCTCTCCGGCAGGCCAATGACGCAAATGTTATTCTGTCGAGCTCTGCCTTCCACGTCCTCCACTCGGTCCAATAGGGTGGCAACTTGTTCCTGCAGTTGCTTAACGTGGGTCTCGCTCTGTGCCTGTCATGGAGCCACCTCCCCCCGCTTCACAGTGTTGTCCTTGACCTTGTCCGCAAGCTTCGCATGGTCAACCCGAAACAATGTAGGACCGGTCGTCAGGGTCCCAATCTGAAGCTCGTTTGCCTTCCTGGAGTCCCACACCTCCTGTAGGATTAGCTCCAATTTATCTACAGGTTCAGACATGTCAGTAGGCAGACACATCCAGGCATGAGAGTGGCATTTGTGTGCTCTGAGGTGTCCGGGACATGGTCGGGGACCCCGCCCTGGTCCTGTTGCTTCCCCCTGGGGCGCCGCATCACGCGGGTCAGCACAGGAAAAGACAAAATGGCTAACAGCGTGAACAGTGCCCAGCACCCCAGCAGGGCTCGCCCAGCTCAGCGACCCAGCGGCCACCACTGTCCACCTCCGACTCTCTTCAATGGCCCGAACCCCTGCAGAAGCTGTGTGTCACAAACCAGTACGGCACAAGTCTCTGCGTACCGTGACTCAGCCACCGCACCACTGATCCAAGCTGTACCCATGACAGGTTGATGCACCAGTGAGGGAGGAAAGTCCAGGCGACTAACCCCAGCAGCACAGAGTCTGTGTCCCTGGCACCCCCAGTGTTAAATGCACCAATCACCACCTACCACTGCCCACTCAAGAAGCCAGCACCGGTATCAGGAGCATGGATCAACCATTTGGCAACCGGGGCTCCACTGACATTTCACCCTCAGCAGGATGTGCTTCAAATGCCGCTTATCCCTCTCAGCATGCCTCCGCCGTGTAACAAGGGACCCAGCACTCCTCCTCCACTTCCCGCTGCCATCTCTAATGGGACCAGGTCCCCCCTTTCGGCGCCGCTAATGCCGTCAATCACGTCCGGGGAAGTAGGCTGCACCACATCCTCGGGCTCGCGTGATCTTCCACCCCCAGGTTCAGGACAGCATCTGTATCTTCGCAGTGGGGCGCCACAGACGACTCCCACAGCGTCGCCCGCCTCGCCAGCACAGAATAGTCACAGCACCTACCGCGCACCGCTCATATATGCAGGGGTGCAGGTCAGGGCCTCGCGCACTTGTTGCATCCAGGCTGTCTGGCTCCGGGCCTTCGCCACCGCACCTCCTCCGTCCACGCAGTCAGGCTCTGGGGCGATTTTCTCTGCACACGCCCACAGTCCTCGACTTCAGGTCAACACCGAGTCCCAGTGCCACCACAGTTGAGCCATCCATACATCTGGGGACCCAGTCCTGCGGCGTTCAGCACATAAATGCCAGGATATTGCGGCCTAGAAGACGACCGCCATGCTCGGCTGCTAGCCACGCACCCATCTTTGTTAAACTTAATCCAGAGAAAGCGTGGTATCCAAAATTCGAACAATTCAGCGCAGGAGTTCACATCACCTTACAGACTCTCTGGAAGTCCAAAGATTCTTAGGTTGCTCCCATGGTTGTGGTCCTCAAGTTCCAACATTTCTCTCATTATAGCTTTCGCCCTATCTGTTTTCAAGTCAGCTCACTTTTGATCTCCTGTGTGTGAGTCCTCCAGGACACTAACTCTTGATTCTGCTTCAGTGATTCTGTTTGCCAGTCATTTAAAATCATTGAGTAGTACCTCTAGGTTATGGTGCATAGTGTCAGTATTGGTTTTGGTTTCTTGTGCCAGATCATGGAGTGTGCCCAGCAGCTGCAGCTGCTGCAGGTAAGAGCAGTGGTTCGGTGGGGCCTGCTGGGGGTATTTCGAGAGACGACCACAAGGGAAAATAAATAAATTATTAATTTTCCCTCATGGTCATCTCTCAAAATCCCCCCCAGCCGTCCCCACTGTTCCTACCTGCAGCGGCTGGTGCCTAGTTTCTGTAGAATGATTTCCATGTTCGCGGACATATCAGCTTTGGATTTGATTTGTGAGTCCGGGGATGGGGTTACTTCTTTTGCGCATTTTAAATTGGCTTTGGGGTCTTTAACATCTTTGTGGTCTTTGGACTCCTTGCCCCTGTAATCTGTCATTTGGAATGTCGTGAGGGCACGCTCAGTGCAGACGTCTGCAGACAGGCAGGGAATGCACCAATGGTGCTGAACAGAACAGGCCCACAATAAGGGGTGCTGGGTTGAGTGGGAGTAATGGCACATCAGTCCCCTGCAGAGAGACAGAGCAGCAGAAGTCCTGTTGAGAGGTATTTGGTGGGGCTTTAACATAACTCTTACCTTATTTAATGCCAGGCTCACAATTAATGGATCGCAGGTGATGTTATGGAGCCCCGACTAATCAGGCGATAATATCGGGCTGGTATCCGAGCCTTCAGAGTTGATAAATGAAGTCGATTGTGGAGGTCTGTTGGGAAGTGCGGCGTTAAAGAGAGAGGTGATGTTGTGCGCTTGGTCATTCCATTACATTCTTAGTAGTCATGTCGATGGAGGCCGCCATTTTGGGTTTGTTGGTCCGGCGCGCGGAGGCAAAGAGGAATCTGGGTAATCATCCAATCGAGGAGGAGCAGGTATATTATGAGCACGGTTTCAGGTTGCTCAAGCTAACCCTTCTCAGAAACCTTGTTGCCAAGCAAGGCGAGGTAGGGCTCATGACGTCTGTGAATCGAGCGCGGAGTTTGCAGTTCTGATGGCCATCTTGCTCGAGTATAAGTCACGCACCATACAACTTTCTTCTTTTCATCCCAGGACATTTTTAAGACATTGATTATTGAATCATGAATGGCCTTGTCTTGTATCCTCCAAGAGAAGCAACATCCTTTGTACAGAAACTGACAGATTCTCACAATCTAGAAATATTGCTCCTTTTTAATGTGTTTTTGTTATTTGCTTTTGCTTTAAACTACTGCCAGAGCACGCGCACAGAGTGCACAATATGTTATTGTAATAAAGAAACATAACTACATTTATCAAAGCATTTGATGTTATTTTTATTTTACTTCTACTAAAAATCCCAGTTTTTTGTTTTTCCAGAATTTTACGCATAATTATAAGTAAAAAAACTATGCTTCCAGATATTCCCTACCTCTAATTATGTGTAAAATTCAGGCAAAACGGAAAACTCCCTACAGAAGTGGGAACAGAAACCAGCAAAGAGGTGACCTCAGGCTTTGGTCTACATTTACCATCTTTGACAGATTTGAATCAATTGCTTCACTATATAATTACTCATAAGAGCGAACACTTCAAGCCAAAAACCAAATGGATAACAGAAACCATTGCAGAGGATATGACCACACTGAACGAGGAGGCAACAAACATTCCTTAATCTGTATGTTAAAGTTTGATTTTCTGAAAGCCTAATGTTGTCCATGTAGGAAGACTACAAAACAAGGGTACTGATTTAAAGATGATTGGAACCGAAAAACCATCCAGGAGAAGAATCAGGCATCAGAATTTCCTCCACTATACAGGCATTACGAGAGAAGGAATTCCGACTGCTGATTTTTTTCCAGATTTTGCACTATATTTACCAATCTGTGGATTTTTTTCTCTTTGCCAAAGTCCAAATCAGACCAAACGTTCAATAATTACTTGTTGAAAAAGGAGAGCATGTTCTAACACAGGAAACCTTTATTTCAGTACATAATACTAGATTTTCAGCTGATAAATAGTAGCCTAAATAGAGTACAGATCTCAAAAGATGGGGTACAGTAATGATTACTTGCTGTTTTCTCTCCCGGCTATTACACAACCCGGGGCTGGACTGTCTATTCCAGCATTCGAGCATGTCCATGAGGAATGCAAGCTAGGGCAGGGTTGGCTGCACTGACACATACTTGAAATTGCTCAGCCAATATATGCTTTTAGTTTGGACTCTTCGAACACATGTTTCTACCAGCTTTCTTTTGGTGTAGCAGAAAACTCACGTTCCATCAGAAATCAAGTTGAGAGGGCCAGGGCTGGTTTTGTTTCCGCGTCTACCCCTGTAGTAGCTATAGATAGTGTCAAGTAGACTTTAAGCAAGGGAAATGTCTACTTACAAAAAGGACCGACATTTTAGAATCAGCAACTGCAGTGTTATGACTCAGGCCTAGCTAGCATGAGTGCAGTGGCAATGAGGCGCAGACGTGTCAGGGACCCACCGTTCGTCATTATGGATGGCTTTTACTACCAAACCATGATCAGCAAGGCCATTTACCTTCCTTCCATTAGGGCCCCTGCTACCCTTGCTACACTGCTGGTTTTAGAAGACGGCACAGGTGCATGTTTTCGTTTCTGAGATGCCAAGCTACTCTTAAGCATCAAACTCTACAGCAACACTAGCAACACCAGCATGTGAACCCCGCACCCTCAATGAATCCAGCAGCAGGCCTGTTCCACACTATCAAAATCTTCGTCAACTGTGTTCAGCGGGCTGCTTTAATGAAACCGCCACATATTATGGCAACAGGTCTGTTATGCTGGACCTACATAATAATTAGGGTGTGAGATTAGCGAGTGCTGCACACTGTTATTTCTATGATATCTATCAATTATAAACTGTTTTTGAACTGGTGATGCAAGAACAACAAACAAGTGCTTCCAGCAACCCAAGATGTTTGTCAAGAGCTCTTGTACCATACAATTAGTAGTTATGTAGCACCTGTTGACTAAACTCATACTTTACTTCTGAGTTTTCTGTGAAGGTAAAAAAGGTGGATCTTGCTCAAAAGGTTCATTTTAGATATAAACGTTCCTTATGTCATTTTTGTTGAGTGACAACAGCTGCAGAAGAAGAAGTATGGCGGAAGGGTTATCCATGGTAAAAATAAGACATTACGTTCTAAAATCATATCTAGAAATCTATCAACTATTTCAATTATTTAAATTGAACATGGTTATTTCAAATATTTTTTAAAAAGCCTATCGTAGAGTAAGAGTTAATATTTCAGCTAAAGTTTCATTGTCTTTTTCCTTCCATTGTTTTTAGACACAGCAAGCTCTACTATACTGATAAAGTATGTACGTGAGTGGTCACTTGGTGGTGTAGCTGACCACAGATACATAGCGTGTACCTCAATAAGAACTGTGATGGAGCTCATCAAGTCACAGTTGGCACTTCACAGTGCACAGACACAGGTCTGCTAGAGAATCCGCGGTCCATCTCTCCCTAATAATCAAGGTGGAAAAGCACTGGAAGTCTTCCTATTTGATCCTTGGATGGCAGCATTTCATGGACGCTAGGTCATTCTTAGTAGTCGTGTCGATGGAGGCTGCCATTTTGGATTTGTTGGTCAGGCGTGCAGGGGCAAAGAGGAATTTGGGAAATCATCCGATCGAGGAGGAGCAGGTATGTTATGAGCAGGATTTCAGGTTGCTCAAGCCAGTCCCTCTCAGAAACCTCCTTTGTTACCAAGCAAGGAGAGGTAGGGCTCATGAGGACCGTGGATCGAATGCGGAGCTATAAGTTCAGGCGGCAATCTTGCTTGGGTGCTAGCCACGCCCCCTACAACTTTCTTCTTTTTTTTGGGGGGATATATTTTTTATTTTAACAGTAAGACAAGAGTAGGCATTACAGATATCAGGTGTCAAACGGTAAAATGCAGAACAGGGACTGGCGGGGGAAATATACATACAACAACCATCGTAAGGAACACACGGCCTATCGCGATCACGCACATTAGAAAAAGGAAATAAACAGTCTATTATACGATCCAAAACAATCCCACCCGCCCGACCCCGTCCTCAATGATACAGGATAATTAAAGCCAGTGTAGACACCCGGACAATAAAGGATCCATGAAGAAGAAACACACCACCACTCGTAGAAAGGAAAAAGGAAGACAAAAGGGCCATAGAACAAAACAAAGGCAAAATAAAAAAACCCTCCCCTAACCCCCCACCCTGCACCCCTGCAATGGCTACGGCCTAACCCCACTAGCAGCGTGCCTGTCGCCCAAGGACTACCCTAAAAGAAGGGAAAGAGAGAGAAAGTGGAGGAGGAGAAAGCAAACACACTCCCGGTCTCCCGTACCCCCCGCCAACAGCGACCACCCCGAGACGTGATAAAGCCAACATTCAGCAAAATATACAAATCAGTCGGGGGAGTATAGTCAATAACCACCAAACTCCCGTCACAGTATAGGCACAACCCCGGCATTGCATAAAGCTATTATATCAGATCTAAGCGATCAAGTTCAGCCCTTGCCAGTACGATCTTTCAGAAGAGTCTTCTTCACTCGAGCCGCCATCTTGATGGAAAAGGCAAAGCGTTCATAAAAGTTCATGTCAGTGCAGTAGGATCGAATACAGGATAAAAGTTCACGAATCGAACGAGGAAAGGTGTCCAAGAACAGCGAGTATCTCGAACAGTCACTGAGGAACTTGTAACCACACAGAAAACCGTCTATAGATGTATTAGGCGGCAGCAGAATCGAGCAGGAGACGCTGGCGATAAGCACGGGCTGGCTTGTTGTCGATTGGGGACCGCCAAGGCTCATTAAATCCGGGATCTGCACGGGGACCTCGATTCCAGACGTTCGGTGCACCGCTGGTACCACAGCTAGCTGGAAACTTAACAAAGAGTCGTCCTCCGGTTCCAGGATACCGTCCACTTTCACAATCAATGTCCGGAACACAGCGATGGTGTGCGAACGGAGCGCCCCAATGGCGGCCATAACGGCCTGCAGCGATGGCGTGCCTTCCGTCCGCTCCATCCCCTCTCAGTAGGAGACAGAGCAGGACTTGAACCCCGGAGGCCGGCTACTCCGGGGTAACAGGCCACGCAAATCCGATGTTGAACAGTGGGCGCTCCTCGTCTAGCAGAACACACCTTCGTCGTCAGCGAGGGCCCCAGCCCGTCGACCCCGGGAGGGCAGCAAGGTCTTCGGGCACCGGACCCCCACCGCGGCAGCCGGTGTGACACGCTGGAGTGTTCTCGGTGTAGGTCATGCACAGGATCGTCACCAAAAATCAACAATTCACGGCACACTTCGGGAGACCGGGCTCAGTCCAGGTCTCACGGCCGATGTTGATCAATTCCAGCCCGGATAGGCTAGAAATCGAGGCCCCGGCTTCCACACGTTGTTAGGCCGAGAATGGAAACACGGCGTATCTTCGTCAGCCGATGAGGTAGAAAACTCGGGATTGCACCTTTAGAAGCAGAAAAACTTCATGAACAAGGAAATCTGGTGTGAGCTCAGGATTAAAGGCAGGATATTCGAGCTGCTGGCGGAGGTCGGCGGAGCCGGGAGCTTACGCGGCCATCTTGGTTGCTGGCGTAGCTCCTCCCCCAACTTTCTTCTTTTAATCCCAGGACATTTTCAAGACATTGATTATTGAATCATGAACGGCCTTGTCTTGTACCCCCCAAGAGAGGCAACATCATATGTACAGAAACTGACACATTTTCACAGTCTAGAAATGTTGCTCTTTTTAAATGTGCTTTTGTGTTTTGCTTTTGCTTAATACTACTGCCAGAGCATGAACCACAGAGTGCACAATGTATTATTGTAATGAAGAAACATAATTACATTCATCAAAGCCTTTGAGGTAATTTTTATTTTACTTATATTAAAAATCCCAGTTTTCTGTTTTACCAGATTTGTACACATAATTATAAGTAGAACCACTATGCTTCAGATTTTATCTGCTTCTAATTATGTGTACAATTCAGGAAAAACAGAAAACTGTGGCCTATAAGGAGAAGGAAGTGAAGTAATCTGAAGGGATTACAGATAGAGGACCTTCAGAGCAGTCCTACCAGCGAGTAAGTGAGAGGGATAGTCTCCCAGGGGTGAAAGAATGGGTCTCATGCAGTATGCTCCCACACAACAGAAAATGTCAACATGAGATCTGGGGAAGGCAAAAGGGCTTTGTTTACCCTCTGCGATTGGCCAAGAAGGAGGTGTGTCCTCTGAGATGCTGGCTACGGATTCAAGGATGTTGGAGGATTTTCTGGTCTGCGGTTTCAAAAGATCAAGGCCGAAAGATTTTGCTGGTCTGTAATTTTTCAATGTCATCCCAGACGGTCAAGATTGTGGTCTCTGTATCATCTCTTTTTTTGGAAATCTGATTGTGGGAAATTACCATATGAGATACAATTACATATAACAAAAAGGTTTTAGCTGAACAACATCCATTAAAAAACACATTTCATATCAATTCAGCAATGCAAGGGTACCCTGTAACTAATGCCCTTTGTAGATAGCGTGCTACTGCAAAACGCAATGTAGATGACGAGGGAGATTGTAAAATAATCATTGCAATCCTAAATTGCCCAAAATGTGCTTGTCTAAAAACTGGTAATAAATAACGGTTCCTCAATGCAGAATAGAATTCACAGAAAAGCAAAAGGTGCATCGTGCTTTTTGCAGTGAGGCAGACACAAGCACTTACAGGCAACATCGTGAAAAAAGAGCCCGGTACTGCAAAGGCCACTATAAAATGTACAGTATTCAGCCTCAATCTAGTCAGCAAAAATCTAGGATTTTTATTCATGACCCAGGTAAGATAAGATTCAATGCCAGGAGAAGGGCATATCACATCATCATTTGAGACTGTATTTTGCCAGACTCACTGTGCCATCTCTCAGCATTACAAGAGGACATGAAATTTGGCTTCAAAGATTTTATATGGCTGATAGAAAGGGTCCCAAATAAGTCAGGCAGGTTCAAAATATGACTTGCTTTGTTTATGTATGACGGGCATGGAATCTTCAAGGTCTTTTCCAATCTTAAACAGTCAGTTGAAACTAATCAGTTAAAAATAGTCTCCATCTTGCTCCATATTTCTAATAATGATAAAAGTGGCTGAAGCCTGAACAAATCATTAATATAATCAAGTCCAAATTCTGCATGGTAGATGTAGGTAGAAGTAGTCATGGGAACTGCCATCAATATTCTTATAAAACTAATCTCAAGCCTCTGTATAAGGAAGGATTTCTTGTGTCCCAAAAACCAGCCCCATAATTGGTGATTGACCGTCATTTTGCCTTGTAAACCATTAAGAGCTCTTTCACTGGTCTACTGCTAAGTTTAGAAGCAAAGCTGAAAGTAGCCTCGGTACTACTCACTAAGGCCGTAGTTTTAGACCCACTTAATGGGCCCCAATAAAGTCTGCCATTTAATAAAACAACCACAAAAAACGACCCACAGCACAAATGTTCTTACCATTAACAGTGAATGAGGTGGCTTTCTAGGTGTATTGGCCATAAATCATAATATGTGTTTTCGCTTTTTGACTATCAGATCAAAATTTGCCATGAATATACAAAACTGATCTAGTAGTCACTGTAGGACTATCTAGTATGAAGCATGAAGGGCTGCATAGTCGGCATACAGCAAGGCAGGGGCAGGACGCTCTACCGCCCAAGATAGGTTAATATCTTAGCTGAGCAGGTGTTTTTATGGTCATTTATTTAAAAAATAAAGAGGAAAGGCACCAGAACATATCTCTGATGTACACCTCAATCTAATCTGAACGCCTCTATGGTCTCCCCGCCTGGCTTAAATCTGACACTGGTGGGTATTTCAGAAAGGAGATCCCTAAGACACCTAACAATGTTGGTCTCCACCACCAGTTCGGTTATGATGCTCCATATTTTGGAACGATTTACAGAATCAAGTGCCAAACTGAGGTCCATAAAGGCTAAATATGTCATCCCCTCATTAGCTACAGTGTATTTATCATAAGGTAGAGGTTAAGGCACAGCTCAATTGTGCCAAGACCAGCACGAAATCCAAATTGTAAATCGGACAAGATGTTATAGTCTTGAGCGCAGGTTTGCAAATGCTCTAGTAAGAGCCTGCCCATTATTTTTATAGTGGAATTATTAAGTGATATTAGGTGATAACATTGGGGGGTCCCCTTTACAAACCATCTTACAGATGCTTACAATGGCTGGATGTGACCAGGTTTTGGAGGGCCAAAGCTTGCATTGGCCTTCAGCACATTGGTCCAAAGAGAGACCCACAGGGCCATATTATCTTTAAAGAGATCCACAGGCACACCCCTGCCACCAGGACACCCATTTATTGCTTCCACAACCTCATATACGGCTACATTGAGGCCTAGAGAGCAAAGATGGTGGGAGTCAATGAGGCCATTATTTTCAACATAGACTTAGAAATGGGTTGCCACAACTCTTCAGAGTGCCTTAGAGATTCATAGGATTCCGAATGTGAGTCAGTAGTGGTTAGGATCATCTGTATTAAGGGTAGGGTTTTGAGGAGGGAGGGTACTTTTTCACCGTTGAGTGCACTGCTAACAAAGGTGGAAAGTGGTGTAGCCAGTTTTTAAGCATGGGTGGTGGAAAGTGTTGATAAGCATGGGTCACCAGAGACATTGCTGGTTATGACAGTAGGAATTTATAGAGTTTGAGTGGTTGAAATGTGTGAAGTTGTTGTCTTACAGCTGTGCAGGTCAGTCTTTTGTGGTGGTTGTGGAGCATGTGAGGGTGATGTCCGTTCTAATGTTCTGCACTCTTCCACACTAGAAAGTTGAAAGACAAAAGGGAACTGTACTAAAACAGACTCTAAAAAATATAAACCACAACCACTATATGCTAAACTCAGCATCTCATTCTGTCATACATCTGATCCATGCAGTATCTAAACCCACCTGAGGTGGCAATATATTGTGGAAACATAAAAAAAAAATAAACAAACATCTTAGGTACATCCCACAAACTCCGTTTAATGAATGATCCCACAACCCCCTGGCTGAAGAGCAACAGGATCCACTGCTCACTGTTTGCAGCTACCTCTTTTCCCATTTGCATTTAAAATTGAGAAATGCATGCTTTATATCATACCATCTTGCTAGCCTTTCAGTTGGGATTTACAAGGCATGTGACACAAAGGCAGTATCTCTGCAGTGCTCTATTTTTCTGCTTCTCTTATTTATGGGGCGGGTGTCCTTGTATGACATTCAGAGTGGTTTACATTTGATCAAAAAGCAAGAACAAGCCAGTTATAGTCTACTTAGGAAGGATTATTGTAACAACCAATAACTGCACCTAGACAGAACAGTTCTTAGCATCATATCATGTGAGCAACTTACCAAAGTACATGAACCCTTGAAGTAGTAGGAGTTGTAGGATGTTTTCCAAAAACGACCTCTGGGGACCAAGCATAAAGTGGACAAAAGATTCCTCTCAGTATGGGGAGGGATTGAATTAACCTTTGACGACAACTATAAGCTATTTCTTGCAAGCCACCAAGGTCAGAGGAGTGCTGAGAAAAGATTAAAACTATGAGGCCCCTATCAAACCTATGCAATACTGGTTTTCTAGTCGACCCAATACAAGTGTGGTCTTTCTCCTTTAATCACAATGTTTCACTTTTACCCTGAAATTTTATTCCCTACTAATAATGAAAGTGAAAGTTGCATGAAACGAAATTTTTCGAAAGGCAGGAGGATGCCTCTTCATACAAATCACCTGAAGAAAGAGTATCAGGCATCGGAACAGAAGGGTACCAAAGAGCAGATACATATAGTATTTTTCAGTGAGGGCAGCAATGTACCAAGAACTTCATATCTCATCCTGCCTTGTGCATTGTCCCACTCTGGCTAGGATGTGATCTCTAAATAATCTGACTACAGTTTGTCCACCTTAAAAGCACAAAAGGGGCTTAGGGCATGAACCTTTTGTATAGGCAGAACTTGTGAAATGTTGACTTTTAAACTGTTGTGCAGTTTCCAACTTTGATTTACTCTTCCACTGATTGCATTGCTTGTGAGTTGTAATTGTACGGCATTAGGCACTATACCTGTCTTTAAATATATACCTGGCTTCTGTTCATGTCACCAATTTTGACTGCTGCTCAAATTGGCATTTTACCCATTTTGCATCATTTCAGTCATTTGATGGTGTCCCTTCGCTGTACATGCAACCAGTTCACCAATTGGGTCTTGTGGTGTAAATGCACACAGTGCTCCACTGTTCCTCTGATTAAGTTAAAGCTATGTAGATGTCTATACCTCCTACTCTTCCAACACGACCACCTTACCTTCAGAAGACCCTAGTAGGCATAACACCTAGACACCCTTGCTTTCAACAGGAAACACTGGTGACACTACCTCTCATGCATTCGATATTATGCCAATACAGCATACATTTCTGTTTCACCATGCTCACAACATCACACTCCTTCTAGCAACAACACACAAACATTAACACACCACAGTACAGAGACTGAATACTCTGCACATCCCCTCAACTAGATATCACACCCAACAGGAAACATTAGGCAGAACACCTGACATGTATTTAACATAATGCAGATACACTATATCGTTCCAAACTGTAAGGGTCCAGCAGGACACTTCATTTTATAGTTCACACATTTAGGCATGCCCCTGTCAAGAATAGAGCTGCTGAATTCAACAGTCCGTTTTGTGTGAAAGTGCATTTGCAGTAGGGGAGTTCTCTGAACTCACCCAGGGGCAGCACAAAATGTAATTTTGTTTCACTGATGATCTCACAAGGCCTAGCATATGATATTTAATAGGAGCCTCTAAAAGATCATAACTTCATTTTGTTGCATCAATTTTTTTTAAAGGAAAATTTACATAATAAAGCCACTGTCCCTATAATATTTTCCTGAAGCCTGGCAGTACTTTTTGCAGAAAGATGGATTACACAATGTACTACGCTTTATCCTGCTATTGTGTAATAACTGCACTTAAAGTTGGAGGGTTTAGTGTGGGACCACACCTCTCATGAGGGTTACTCTCTAGACCCAGCCCTGGAAAAACATAAAAAAGAGCAAAATCCTGATGTTCTACTAGGCAGTTTTGCCCTTCACTCTGCCAGCTCTGTAATATAGATTTTGCATTCTGACTGGTATGGTACCAGAATATCGTTTTCAAGATATCATCTGTCATATATATTGCCTTTAATTTATTTTACAAAAAAAATCAGCCCTTGGAGTTAATAATAGAAAACCTGCATCCAATGGGACAAGACTTTGTAAACAATATTATCACACAATATTTAGGTCAGATTTTACTTCTGTAATGACATTCTGACAATCAACCTTCTGACCAGGTGGACTCAGGACCAAATGATGTGGCCCCCTGCAGAGTGTAAGGAGGGGCTTTAGTCTCCCATATGTCTCAAATATGCATTGGTACAAACGAACGTGGACCCGGTGGAGATACAATTATTTGCATAATAACATTCATTGAGTTACCCACAATAAAGGTTCTTGTCCAATATTATTTAAATCATATTGAACACACTGATATTTTGAAAACACAGCACATATCTGGAATTTGTATGAAAAGTGCCCCAAAAGCGGGAAAAAGGAGAGTTGTTGTGTGCAAAAGTGAGGGTTTCAGTGGAAAAGGAATGGTAGTGACAATATATACATCCACAGTGTTATGTACAAAGCCTGTCCAGCCTGACAAATGGCTAAAAACACATATTCACAACCATTATGTTCACTTTGACCCAGTGAGGAAGCACTGTTGTCCACATTGGCATAAAATAGGAGATTGTCGACGTTTCCAACCCCTGGGAAATGTAGGGAACCCTTGATCCTTACAAAGGGTCTTCATCAGGAATGTTATTATGCAAATCATTTTTTTTCAACTGGGCCACCTTCTTTTGTACCGATATTTACCCAGGTCCCAGTGCTGTCTCTGGGTTATACCCATTTTTTGTAACTACAAATATGCAGTGGCCATGAGCTGATTGGGGCCAATTTTGAATAGTTGGATCACCCTGGAGGCTGACACCCGTGCTGCATGGACATAAGTTACGCCGCTGGCCAGGACGAGGGTTAGCCTTTTGGCATGGGGCCCACACCACTACAAATATAGCCAGAGTGAGCATTGAGCTCCTCCCTCAAGCATCACACCACAGCCATATGTTATGAGCAGGCAGATTACCGACGAGAGGCACTGGTACTGCCTGGTGGCTGACTATTGACATTACCTACATGAAAGCCTTGGTGCTCACAGAATGACTGTATATAGGCAAGATATGCCAAGTGATCACAGGTTAGTGCTAGTAAATTGTGCAATAGTAACATCTGTTATTTACAGAACTTAAACATGGCATGGAGTGAGGCATGAAGCGCGGTCTTAAATTACTGCTTGAAAGGGTAGAGATGTTCAAAATCAGTGTAGAAATGGATGATTGTATAGCTAAGAGGCACAAAACAAAGGTAAGAACAGATACACCTGAATCTCACTGGAGTTTGAAAGGGTTTAGTGAAAATGCAATGGTGAGACTGAGGGAAAGGATAGGATGATAAAAAGAAATACCTGTCATTCTCTATGCAAATTCTATAATATTAGTGCACATTATGTTGTAAAAGGACATGCGAATCTTTATACCCCAGTATCCTACCACTGTGACTGCACTTTTAACCTCAGATGGCATGGCCAAATGTTATCTGCGACTTCTCTACACCAGTTTGCAAAACCAATTTAGGCACAAGAAAGAAAACAACATAATATCCAACAATTTCATAAGAAATACTGAAAACGGAATAAACTTTCGAAAGACACAACATATTTGCCTCCATGCCATCGTTACGTTTATCAAAAGTTTTGCTCTGGCCTCAGTAAGAAAATAACTTCATCAACAGTCTGTTTGCTGCTATTAACTCAGATGACCCCTGTACAGTGCCACAAAAAAGCTTGTTTATGTTTTGGGTATTTTTATGTGGGGCTTACAAGGCCCTAGAGCATCAGATCTGTTCACACAGAACAGGTTACATAATCTAAGTGAAAAGACGGTGCCTAGACTAAGCGTAGGCAGGAAAAAAGCAGAACACTCTACACATATAATCTAATCAACAAGCACAATAGGAGAGAGAGACCAAAATGCAACGAGCAGGGGATGAAAGGTACATTAACTTCAATTTAGGAAGTGAATAGCTGTTGTCTGGGCCCAGAGGGTTCATTGTGTTGTATACGGACCAAAGTGCAAAGTGAGGCTAAGAACAAGAGATCTCTGGAAAAAAAAGACTTCATAACAGCAGATTGATTGTATACAGCTAGGGAAAGTAATAGTCTTTTCAGGACATCAACACACGTAGTGAGTTACCAACAAAATAGGTTCATATGGAAGGAACTGTAAGGTGTAGGCCCAATCCTCATGGCCCGAGGTCATACTAATGACTAGGGTACAGAAGCTGAAAATACGAGGCTGCAAAGCAACAGTTTTAGTTCCGTTTCTAAGCAGGCAAGGGGGAATTTACAAGAATAAGAACTTTATTTTGCCTAAAGTCAATGTCCGTAGGGAGATGGCATCCAGAGAAGATATCTTCAAATACAGCAGGGTGTCATAGGTGCATTAACTGGCAAACATATGCTGGATTCTTATATTGTGTCCTTCAAAGGTCCAAAATAGAGATTGAAGAGGGCAGAGCTAGGTTAAATCGTTGTAGAATATCTTATGAGATTGACACAGAATTGGAAAGTGAGAAGTCAATTTTAATCACAAGTGCTTGATTGGCGAGATATGATTTGAGCCAATCCAGAACCTTTCCATCAATGCCCATACATATAGTGTGTGGATGAGAATGTCTCAATCCACAGTGTCAATGGCAGTGAGAGATTAATTACGAGCAGGTAAAAATCTTCCTTTGTGAGGATACAGAAAGTATCCTCAATAATTTTCTGAATTGTGGTTTCTGTGCTGCATCTAGCTCTAAATCCAGATTGGAATTCATTGAAGATTATTGTCATAAATGAATTGTTTTCAGTTGATTGTTTACACAGCTGTTCAAGATTTTAAGCAAGATAGGCAGGCTAGAGATTGTACTTGTCCAACTTTTAAACAATTCAGGAACTCTTTTAGTTAGAGATAGACCTATGGTGTCTATGTTAATTTTACATTGTAGCTTATATTACATGTTAGTATTTGGAATGCTTCCTTGTCATTCTCTAATGAGATCCTATATTATGTAATGTAGTGTTTAGAATGTTTACATTAGAACTGTTGAGCAGTTGGTACTGATTCCTAGGGCCCTCTGCACCTGTACACAACACTCTGAATAGATCTTCTTTGGAGAAATTCAATGACCTGGAGTGTAGTTAACAATTTGGCAACGAGATGGGATGTACTCCTGCTTCGATAAGAAACCACAGTAAAAGGATTTCTCAGAAACTGTCCATCTGAATTTAAAGGACCCAGTTTGAGACACTGCTTTTCTCCAGCCCAGCGTTTTTTTACCAAGTTGGCGGCTCCATTTGAGTTTGGTTTCCTGTGTGTGATACTTTTACCTGGTTTAACAAGTTACAAGCATGTGTTTGCCATTAAACTTTACTTAACGCACTGTTCCGCTCGCTCTATTTCAAGCCTCTTCTCGTATTTTCATTGTGGCATTGTGCACTACGAGCGATTGGCTGTCTCGAAACTGCTTTTAGAACACAGTTGGGCTTACCTTCGCTCAAACTTCCACTTGCGCTCTCATCTCTGCCTGGCAGCGCATGCTAGCAGCCATGAGCCTGATTTGTTTTTTAAATGCCCTTCAAGGCTTCCATGGTTCATTTTTACCAACTTCGTTGAGCATTTAAGGACTGCGTTTCTGCTTCCAATGTAGGTTTTGTCTTCACTGGTGCCTGTGCAAGGATTAACCCTAGCCGGTTTCCCCTTTGCTCCTGCCTACGCTATTATAGCTACCACTCTTCGTAAATGCTCAAGAACCTCACCGTCACAGCTTTAATCTTCGTTTCTTTGGCACTCCTTTCTCGTCTACCTTCTGATGAACTGCCTCGATCCTCGGATACGGCAACTCTGAAGAGCAACCAACGAGTGCCCACCGGATAGATTTCCTTTCTCTATGCACGGTTCAGTCCCCCGTGTGTACAGCTGCAGTACAACATACTACAACCACACAGGACATATTTTTATTTCTCTTCTCTCTGTTTTGAGCTTTATTGAATGCTCTATTATTCGTATTGTGATCTAACACTGTTCACTTGACAGGCGTCTGTCAATTTATTTCTTTTATTCCTTTCTCCTCTTCATCTCCTTTTCCCTAAACCTTCTTTGCTTTCCAGGTTTCCCTGTAAAGGAAAAACTTAACCACCATTCTTTCACAATGCAAACAGTTACACCCCCCAGTCCTTTCCTACAAGAACCAGGCGAACCACCCTAAAATGGCGCTTGTGGTATAGATCTGTCAGTGCCTATTTAGGAGCAATTGATGGTCTTAAATTTAAAGCCGACAGGAAATGCAGCCTTTTGTATTATTATCTAGGTGTAGAAGGTCAGAATGTATTTGATCACCTACCTGAATATACAGGCCATGACAGACTTGACCTTGATGAAGTTCAACTAGTTGTGAAACAAACTGAGTACTCATTTTGTAGGAAAAGTCAATGTAGCAGTACACAGACATAAATTATTTACGTGTATCCAAGGACCCAATGAATCAATTGATTCCTACATAACTGCTTTAAAAATGTTGGCTGGGTATTGTGATTTTGAAAATTTCACTTCTCAACTAATTAGAGAGAAGATTGTGTGCAGATGCTATGCTAAAAAGATTCAACAGAAATTGCTGTCATGTAAAAATCCGTTTTTGGATGAAGCTATTGATATAGCAAAAAGTATTGAAAGCTCACAGATTAATCAATCAATCAATCAGATTACTTGTAAAGCTTGCTCCTTACCCGTGAGGGTCTCAAGGCGCTGAGGAGAGGGGGTGCCGCTACTGCTCGAAGAGCCAGGTCTTGAGGAGTCTTTTGAAGGCGAGTAGGCCTTGGGTCTGCCTTAGGTGGGTAGGGAGGGTGTTCCAGTTCTTGGCGGCGAGGTAGGAGAAGGATCTGCCGCCAGAGGTTGTTCGTTGGATGCGGGGAACAGCGGCGAGGGCGAGGCTGGCAGAGCGGAGATGGCGGGTGGGGGTGTAGAAGCTGAGTCTGCTGTTCAGGTAGGTTGGTCCGGCATTGCCAAGCAATTAGAAGTTGCAGTTCCAACTGCAGGAGTAGCTAGTATCAATTCTACCACCAAATGTTCACACGTGTGGCTCTAGTTCTAAAGGGGTGGGTTCTGGAGAAACTAGTAGCAGAAGAGGCAAGGGCATAACTTACAGACGTAACTTCTCTAAATTGCAATGCTTCAGATGTGGTTCTCCCACCCATGTTTACAATTTTAAAAATTGACCAGCAGCATCACAAAAATGCTAGAAGTGTAAGAAGTTAGGGCACTTTGGCAAAGTGTGCAAGGGTGGCAAACACATGCCTATCAGGAGCGTACAAGACTGTGCAGTGTGCTATGAGCAGGATATCATGGGAAAAAGTTGAGGAGTTGCTTCTATCTGTAGAGTGTGTAAAAGTCAATAACGTCCAGACCGACAAGAATGTTGGTGATCCTCTATTACATATAGAAATTGAAGTATGTAGTAGTCCAGCTGCTCATTGATTCTGGAGCCAGGATTACCATTATTTCAATTGACAAATACAAGGAGTCTTGGTCTCACAAAGTGCTGTTACCCCCTGATGTAATCACCATTGCTTTTGAAGGAAGCAGGATTGAATTGGGAAGATATTTCTGGCGAGAAATCAAATTTGAGAACAAAACCATTCATGAAAAAGTGTACGTAGCATTAAAAGGCATTAATGTATTAGGATAGCGGTATCAAGGAGAGTTTGGAATGGTCATCAAACCAGGTCAGAAAAATCCTATATCTCTAGTCAACTCAGTATTTGACAAGGAACACTGGAAAAAAAAAATTCAAGTGTGTCTTTCAGGAAAGAACTGGGCAGTTCAAATTTGTTTCTCATTTTATCCAAAAAAGATGTACCCCCTGTGAAGCACAAACTTCGTAATGTACCACATTACATTATGTGGTACATTACCACATAATGTAGTAATGTTGTAATTATCCAGGATGTTAACAAAAATGCAAAACAAAGAGATAATTCAAAAAGTGGATGCCACTTTGTGGTTGTCTCCCATCGTTTTGGCCAAAAAGAAGTCTGGCGAATTACACCTCTGTGTAGATTTCAGATCCCTTAATATTGCCATTTGGGTGGGAAGTTATCCGTTGCCACACACTGACAATTTGATCACTGCTGTTGGTCAATACAAATGTTTTTCAAAATTTGATTTGCAAGCAGCTTACCATCAGGTGGTATTAGATGAACGTGTCGTAATTTAACAGCTTTTGTTACACCTGGATTTGATCATGCTCAGGCCAGTCAAGTGAAAGTGGATCTTTGACTCAAAGCATATTGTGTTTTGCGGTAATCAAATCCAGGATAGCTCTTTCAATACAATTGGGTTTTATGGAGTGTTGAGTCAAGTGAATCTCACACAGAAAGGACTGAGTAGTTTGAAAGGCACATCATTAGCATTTCCCCAATGGAGGAAGGAGTCTCCAATAAAATTTTATTATTGGACATGATGAGCTAGTAAATTATATATTTCACACATAGTTCAAAAAAAGGCATGGTTTTCATAAGGTGAAAGATAGGTGATGTTCTTTCTAGTCAGTTTTGAGATGGAAGCGTTCATTTCTATTATGATACATTGAGAGGTGAAGAAGGACTCTGCAGTCTGTTGTCTGCAAAGATGAAAGGGAGGGTTGAGTAAATCCATGCTAGGTTTGAATGCTTCATTAAACCATGTTTCTGTTAATGGCATGAGACTGAATCAACAATAGTTTCAGCAATCTCTAGTCTCTGTGATTGAGTGTTCACCTGCAATTATAAACAGAGGGCCTGATTCACAAAGGACCTCCGCACTCGTGGTAACCCCCCTGCAGTCACGGCAGGAGACTAGCACTCATGGCAGGGCTTCAGCATTGAACAACTGCAGTGCAAAGGTCCCATAATGAGTGCCAGCTCCCGCCACGACTGTGGAGCCTCAGCCACAAATGTGGCGGACCTTTGTGAATTGAGCTATAAGTATTTTGGCATGGAATTCGTTGTGGACTCATATGGAAAGACATTTTCTAGGATGTCAGTGACATTTTTTGCAAAATACTTCTGTCTGACCACTTATTGTGAGGTAGGCCTAAGAAGACCAGGATGTTATGGATGACTAAAGAGATCAGAAACAAAGGGGATTAATCTTCTGCATGGAGTGTATCAGCAGGTAAGGCAAGCTCAGAGCACAATATGAGTAGAGTGCAAACTTCTTCAGGGTGAACAAGAGGGATGATTTGAAAATGCTGGTTAAAAAAGATCCTCCCAAGATGAAGTGTGTTTTTGGCCACCATTCTTAAAACTGTGGTGTTGATCCATAATCAGGGCCTCAAGATGGTCCTGTATAAGCCGTGCTACTTGTTTTTTAAAGTGCTTTAGAGAGATTGGATGGGTAGGCAATTTTATGTGTGTGTTTGATTTGTGTAGATTTCTAGGAATGTTAGGGGTAGGCAAACACAAAAACACAAGTTACTAGGTATGTTATAAGGAGGCATGATCCAATAATCAACAATCAATTCATAAACTGATGAATCGGGGGCAATTGTACAGTCTATAAAACTGTTTAGGAGGGCAGCTGAAAAGCAAGGGTTATCATATTTCCTGGACTTCTTCCTGGTCAGGCATCACTGGTTTCAGATGGTACGTCCAGGTAAAGGATTTCTAGAGAGCATTCAGCTGAGTCCTTGATACCGAAGCCCAGGCCCAGGGGAAAGGCAGAGTGCTTCACTTGGCCAATTTTCAGGTGGCCCAATGGAGGGGTGAGGATGACCCAAGTTCTCAGGTCCAAGGTGGGCAATGTGGGCACACCCACATTTCCAAACTCAGTCCCTAAATTTTAATTTATTTCAGGCAGTCCCCAGGTATGGGGTTATCATATTTCTTAAAGTAATGGTAGATAAGTTCTATATAAACAGTATTATAATGCCACTAATAACATATAAGCCTCTAAATGCATTGTTGTTAATTCTTGCTTCATAAATGTTGAGGTACAAGGTCGTAGTAAGTGAGTTAGAACACTAAAAACAAACGTAGACACAGAAACTTTCTTCATTCCAATGTTCACTAGAATTAATAAGGTCTAAGTAAACTGTGATGCCTGTTCGGTCTTTATTTGACTTACATAGTAAACTCTGCTAGAGGGATAGATGATGAAATTCATTTTGAGAAATGACAAATATACCACTGGCAGAACCTTCTCCGTCTCTTGATTCCACTCCATCAAATTGAGGAGGTGACTTCCCTAGACATTGTGGTGGATCATTTGCCCAATCTAGAGTGGATAATCAGCCAACATGCCTGATGATGTACCTCAGTGAAAAAAGATCAGGGAAAAAATGGCAGACATTAATGTTAACAAGAGAAGAATGCCCAGAACATGCAATGCTGCACTTTTGACTTGTTAGGCAGACCAGTTATGTGAGCATATTGGCAATGCTTTGCAAGTCCCCAAATTTGCTAGTACGGCTTCTTTGAGCAGAGGTAGGTTTTGTGGGATTATACGGTAAGGTTTTTCCTTGAATTGTCTAATTCAATGCATATGTGTCCACAATGGCAAAACAACTCCACTGCCCTGGCAAATAATTCAACTTTTAATCAACTATGTTTTGCAGATGGAGTAAATATACCACAGCAATAGATGGAAACTCCACCAGCCAAACTCTACATCAAGATCTCTGTTTTCATTATAAATCTGGAAGAAGAGACTGATTTAGTTATATTAGGAACATATTGTAAATCCAGTGATTCTCCTCCTGACCATTTCATGAGACTACTCATTAATGAATATTCTCACCGCCTTAGCCCCCATTCTATGCAACATTATTAACAATCCCCATTAGGGTCAGTTTGATCACAGATCGTCAAACAAACGTATTGGAATGCTGTAATGCTTTTTTTGCTGCCACATGTTACCAAAACGATTCGTTACACCTGAGTAATCGGACGACCTTTGTTTTGCCCCTTACAGAACCTAAATAGGACGTGATTTTCTCAACGGTGGTACCATAAATTACTATTGTGGCAAAAATGAACTACGCATTCGGTAAGTGAAACATCAGTTCATATTGAGTATGCCTGCCTGGTGTAATGTTAATTACACCACAATGTAAAATGCAATTAGCTCCCCGCATTTGACACAGTTAAACAAAAAAAATTTGATTTCTCCCCACAGAAATATTATTCGAGCCTCACACGAGGTAAGAAGTCTTTTTGAACCCTGTGTACATGTAAATACGTTTTGTACAATACGCGTGTGATGTGGACTAACTTCAATTCGTTTTGTTATATTTTCCTTACTCACAGTGTCTGTTTGGCTGCACGCTATCTACTAGGAGTATTGTTGGTTTTGTGTCTAACAAAAAGGTATGATCAGAGGTGTTGCATTGGAGGTGTTAAAGTTAGCTAGAGTCTTTTAGGTTAGAAATTCCTAATTATTTTTCATTTGTTTTTGTAGATTGTTGGTCCTGAGGAGAACTCCGCATTGGGGAGTTCGAAACGCGTCAACTTTTGTTTTAGGGTTCTTTTGTCAAATCAAAATTAGCATATAACTATTACTTATTAAATAGGACTAATACCAAAGTGATTGTTTTCAGTACATTGACTTCCATCTGTATCCATTGCTTTTCAATTTATATGTATATATATTGTTTGACACTAGGCCCTAAGTATTGTCTTGCTTTGTAGTATGAATGTAGATGGATGAAAGGTTTGGACAAAGTGAAAGTGTGGATGTATTGTAAATATTGTATAAATTGTTTTGTATTGTACGTTTTCATTATAATGTTCTTTCAAGCTTATACACATGAACATTGTTCCACTTGTTGAAAATAATTTTCTAATTAACTAGTGTGAAAAATAAATAAATCAACTAGTGATGCAAATAAAAAACCGGGTCTTTATGTCTTATCCATAGGGACCGTCCTAAAAAATTAATCACCATCAGTACTGGCAGTAGTGTTGTTGTTTAGGTAATTAATAAGTTGTCACTGAATGCATTGTTGTGGGTCCGCCACATGCCACTTATCCAGCCTTGGTATTCTTTCCAAGCTCACAGAAAATATACTTGAGAGACAATTGCAAGCATTCGTGGATCCTAATGACTAATTGGCTCCCCCTGTTGTGAGATTTAGAACCTAGTCATGGCACTGAGTAAGCAAAGTGGAACAATCTGTTGGAGCAGTGGTTCTTAACCTGTGGTCCCTGACTGCTTCAAAAATGTAATAATATTAGCAGATTTATACATTATATGCACAAAAAAGTAAAATTGCACATTTTAAAATGCTCTGAATATTTGTTTGGGGTTCAAATCATAGAAATGGCCTAGGTGGGGGTCTCTGGCTTCCAGAAAATATTCATTGAATGAAAAGATTAAGAACCACTGTGCTGGAGAATACAACCGACTGATTCTGGTGATCTTTTTTGACACTGCGATTTTAACGTCCTGATCTGTTATCAAACTACGTGCCATAGTCATGAATCCACTTTCATTTGATTGTTATCCTTCCACAGTCCTAGAAATCACTGTTACATTAAGTGACTATATTTTTTAACTTGTGAGGTATCTCTCTCTCCCTTCTAGGATCCCCAGTAGGTCTGTGCAGTCTTCTTGCTGGTCATTTCTGTGAAATAGCCAATTAGTGGTTCAGTGAGACCCCTGTCTATTCTCTCTGCTCTGAAGTCTGACAGACTATTTTGAAAAGTAAGGCCAAGAGTGTACTGTAAGAATGTCCAAAATCCTGGATCTCATCAGCCCAAATACCCATTGTTTTAAGTATTCATATATCATGTTGATGCCAGTGAACTGCCCTTACATTTTGTTAAGTCATTGAGTGTGCTGTACAAGTGTTTTATTAAAATAAAATCATGGAGTATGAAAGATCAAGAGAACATGTAAAGGAGGAGGCGTAGTATACATAGAGAGGGAGCTCCAACCTTTTCATAAGTAGAGCTGCTTAGTTCAATGAAATGCTCCTGATCTACTAACAAAACTGGTCAGTTTTACAATGGTGACCATATCAGACAAAGTTACATTATTGGTCACCATATGCTGTATTATTAGCAATGACCACCTCAGGACATCAGTCTGGTTTACTGATAGTGTAACTCTTTTTCTCTAAACAGCACCTTATGAGTTATGAAAATACACACATTTTCCAATCAAATACATGCCTGTAATTAAGTAAGTAAGTAAGTATTAGACTTATACAGCGCGGACTAAAGCCAAGGGCATCAAGGCGCTTGTCATTTTAGGTCACGCCTGGGCAGCGCATGCACAGCTCTACAAGGCATACTGTATTGATACTCGTTATATGGGATATCGGGGACTTTGGACACGCTCACTGCTTTTGGTTGGTTAGTTAGGCTGCTTTTCAAAATTCCTTTTCTCTGGTTGATTAATATTGTGCATCTGGCCAGCCTTTAAGTGCTTGGTTCTCTCCCTGCGGACATCACCAATTGATTCTTTTGGTTGTCCAGCACTGGCCATCTGCAAACTCCTTGCTTGCACACCCTCCTGTTAAAGGCAAATGCAGCGTCCATCCATGTCGCTATCTGGAGGGGGAACATGTAGACCCTTTTCTACAGGCCACTGGCCTGCCAAAGATCATGGGATCCTGGATGTATGATCAAGATTAAGAAAGCATTTCCAATGTAATAGATTGTGCATTACAGTAAGTTTGACCTGTTGGCATTGCAAATAATAGTGCAACGCCAATAGCTTAAACTTTTGAATTGCCAATGCTTGTTGATAATTATACCTGAAGAAACAAAGCATAAGCTTTTAACTTACTATGCTGTCCTGCACATTGGGAGCTACTTACTGATTGAAGACCCACTTGTAGCTCAAGAGTTACTCAATAAAGGACCCTGAGGTAGAAAAAGAGAAATAAAATCTGTGGCATAGCAAGATTAGACAGCACAACAAAGTAAATGGAAATTGTCAAACACAATACAGCTGACTTTGTATTTATCTGATTTTGGCAGGATGTGTGTCATGTGCTCATAATCAATGGCTGTTGCGGTGGAATGCCCAAGTCAACACCCATTGTCCACCCTTTTCACGCTAAGTGTAGCGTGAAAGGGGGCCTTATTTACAAGGCAGCGTTAAGCCACGTTAAGCGGTTTAACATTGCCTTGCAAATAAGGCAAAGTCCCTATCTCCACTACAACTCCCAGAAAAATGACATTGTGGTGGAGATAGGGGCTTGTAAATATTCCCCATAATTCGCTCTGTGAAGTTTTGAAGTTTGTGTTACTGCCTCAGCTACTTCATTGTATAGTAGCACGGTTTGTAGTCACCCAAGAACAATAGCTAACAGTACTAATTCCTAACCAGACACCTAACCTTTAAGCAGGTACAGCAGCATGAGGCCTAGATCAGGATCTAATACTAAATGTATTGGGCTAATTCCCAGTCCTTTCTAGATATACAGAAACAAAGAACAAGGGAGAATGACACTTGCAACCACAAGAGCCTTGAGCCCCTCACAATATATATATATATATATATATATATATATATATATATATCTTGTTGTAAGTGGAAATTCTTCCCTAAGTCTATCTTTGTCATTTGTATGAAGAATAGAGCAGCAGGAAGGTATGTTAAATGTTCACCACTCATCTTTTATCTGAACCAAGCAAATCATAATGAGATGCAACCATACTCTCATATTTGAATGTCCTAGGCATGCGGTAGGACTGGACCAAAAGAGAGGAATTTGCTTGCTGGAAAAGGAGATCGGTAGGAAATTGAGGATAATAAGTTACTTGTTACAGCAAATTCAAAGAAAAGGCAGTAGGGAATGAGAAGCAAGAAAGAAAAAAGGATGAGTTGACTGTGGTACTAAACAAGAGAACACAGGTTTTGACTTCTCTCAATGATAAATAACATAACCCAGTATTACTTTTATTGTGTCTTCAGTTAAGACAACAGTTTGCTACTAGTGATATCTTGGGTGAAGAGCATATTATGGGGAGTG
This sequence comes from Lissotriton helveticus, assembly GCF_964261635.1. Lineage (NCBI taxonomy): Eukaryota > Metazoa > Chordata > Amphibia > Caudata > Salamandridae > Lissotriton > Lissotriton helveticus. The sequence continues at coordinate 1,581,000,098 of NC_136063.1, forward strand.
TGGGGAGTGGGAGGTTTTTGGTCCACAGACAGGTTTCACACATCTCCGGGAAAAGCATTATTTAGCGCACTGTGTTGCATTTATTAAAGGAAATAATTTAAATGTGTATTATAAATTAAAATGTTATCCCCTCTAGCACTAGGTAAAAGTTGGCAAGTTTATGTTCAGACCCTTCTTTAGGGGAACTCCTGGAGTCTGCACCTTCAATAACTCAATGCAAATCTACTATTTTATCAGATGCCAAGTAGGAATAAATGATTGCATCATTTCTGCAGATCAGTGGCAATACCATGAGGTTTCTTAATCTATTTTCCCAATATGTGGCAGAAGTTGCATCTAAATATCAGGGCCGTCTCTGAATGATTGGTGAGGGTCTAATATTTTGTATTCGAATGTGGTCTTAGCAGTGACCTCGTTCCGATGCATCACCCCCCCACCTCCTGGCAGATATTACCATTTGTTTTGCACATTCCAATTCTGACTCCTTATGAGATCTATGTTATAGGAAGGATGCATGACTTGTTTTTCAGAGGGCCATCATTACTTAGGGCATGGCTGTGTCCCTGACAACCACTTCAAAAATTGCATCCTTTTTGGTAGACCTGGATCTAGGATCACACAGCCTGGAGATTTAAACCACAGAACCTTTGGGTCTTAGGGTGAACTTAGTGGGAGACATTCACCAAAGAAGCCTGAAAAAACCAGCTGCATACATTTCCTACCTCAGTGATTCAATCAGAAAGGGAGTCCTGTGGTCAGTGTTTAGACGTTCCTGTCATGTGCACCATTTTTTTGCTTTCTCTTGGAGCTGCTTTAGAAGTGGGAAAGAGGGTCTCAGGAAACCTGTAGGGATACCCCTGCAAGAAGATGGAGTAAGGTACTGCATCCCCCTCAATGAGAGCTAGTAGTCACTATACTAAGGCAGGACAGGTCTAGCTCTATCCAGCGCAAGCCTAACTCACAGAGTTAGGCATGTTCTAGATAGACCACATTTTTTTGTAATTAGGCCCACCTTTCCAATCTGCTCCAGACACTTTATGTGGGGGTATGACTGGTATGTCTGTACACTTGGTGTAGCGCGCAAGAGCAGCCTCTAACAGAGTCTTGGGATCAGGAGAGAATTCAAAGAACACTTGAGGAGGAATCGGTCACAAACACAACCCGGTGGTGTATTGTATCTTGGGATGGTGAAAGACCACAGCCCCATGGAGCCTTAGTCTGAAATGTAAACAAAGTGGCAGTTGTGAGTGTGGAGGTATGAGAACCCGCAGATTGAATCTTAGGGATAGGTAATGAATAGGCTCTCAAGGATCTTCCAGGTAAAAGGGGGCAAGCCACACAGTGAGCTTTAATGAGGCAGCCAAACAGGGATCTGTCACAAGAGGGTCCAACAGATTGTGATAGAGTGAAACTTCCCATTTTGCTAATTAAAGGCATTTAATTATAAAGTGCAAATTACATCAAATAACATATGCACATTTAACACATAATTTGTAGTAGGTAATCACACTTAGCCATTATAAGCAAACACTTGACTTAACATATTGTAACAAATTAAGCTAGTACTGATGCCATTTTGAATGTTGACTTTACACTTTTAAGGTTAATAGACCTGTTCATGCATTCATGCAGTTTCTTTGAAAAGGTGTTTTGGTTTTCTTCCCACTGCAGATGCTGTATTTTCCCTAAGCCTGCTGTTAGCTAGTGAATAGGCATTTGTTATGTATTATACAATTTATAGTAAGATTCTCACGGGGACGAGAGAGGAAAAAGCCAGGAAGCGTGACTTGTAGGAAGAGCTGTCTGAACCATAAGATTGTGTTCAGAGTAAGAACTCAATAGCATAGCTATGTATGTACCATTGTTAAGACGTGAAATTGGGGTGTTTACCTGCTCCCCGATTTTGATGAAGACTGATTGATTTGCGGGAATGAGAACAAGGAGAAATGTTGCAAAAAGAGGTTTTTTGTAATATAGGGTGTATTCCGTAGACTAGAGAGGGCAAATATAAGAGATTCGAGCTGAGAAGAGCCTTCTAGCATCTGCTACTCTCCACTGCCCAAGGGCTAAGGCTTTATGCCTATGCATTCTTGTTCTCTCATCAGAAACCTTCATTTGATTTTCTGAAACTGATACCATACCTATTTTGCTTAATTTAAATGCCATAATCGCCCAATCACTCTTTAATTTAGAATACAGATTTTTTCTTTAAGAACCACACTTGCTGCATGTTCTGCATTCTATTAGTGATTCTTTCCACTGTGGTATTTTATCTTACATTGGCATATTGACTATTTGAATCTGTAACAATGATAAATACATTTTGAATACTTAATAGTCTAATGATATGGTTTGAAAAACGTGTGTTAAATAAAACTTCTTTTAAACTCACATCAATTCTCATTGTTGTTTGCTGTGAATTGGTCTTCACTGTTTATGGAATTAAATGTTGTGATGATAGCTCCTTACCTACTTTCCTTGTTGACTAACAGAGGTTCATACAACCAATGATATGGTTATTCGGTTATACCTGACATTTAAGATACAAGAATCCACACTGGCAATCGGAAACTGCTGGGTGGTGTCTGATAGATAGATCTATGTAAGTTCTTCTCAAGTAATGGTACCCCTGAAGTAATGAACCGAGATTTAGTCGGTTCATTACTTCTGAAGTACCATTACACTGCATAGTCATTACATCGTAGGTAAGCTTGTAAATTATATATATGTTTTTTTTTCATTCTTACGAAATTTGTGCCCAGCATTTCTAAACTGAGTCAAGATCCTACTGGTGGTCGGGGTAAAGAACGTCAAAGGCAAAACATTAACAATGGGAAGTTAGAGTTACTTACCGGTAATGTTCATTACTCCGAGTCATAGTCTCCCTCGTCACAGTAACCATGGAGCACCCAGTGATCCAGACACAGCATTCACCCAATTAAAAAGGTCCTCACCCAAGATGGTCGCCCGGCAGGAAGTACCTGCCACCTGACCTATAAGGGTGGGACCTATACAGGAACATCCTGAAATACGAAGCAAAATCCAAAGTTCGTCCCCCCACCAGCAAGGGCGTGCGGGAGGGAATAAGACTGTGACGAGGGAGACTATGACTCGGAGTAATGAACATTACCGGTAAGTAACCGGGTCATTACCTATCTCGTCCGTCTCCCTAGTCACAGTAACCATGGAGCGTATACCCAAGCGAAAGACGAACAAGGAACAGACACCAAGATGCCAGAAAAATACAAAACGTATTCAATGCAGACAAGAAACACAATCAGTGAACAGCCGCAAGGACAGCGGAACCAAAATCCCCAGAAAAAACCTGCCCCATCCTCAGCCGATAATGGAAAACAAAAGTGTGAGGGGAGGACCAGGTAGCCGCAGCACAAAGATCCTTAAGGGAAGCCCCCTTGAATGAAGCCCAGGAGCGGCGAAACCCCGGGTAGATCAACCCTGAACAATCGGGGGAAGGGACACACCCGAATGGCGGTAGGCCAGGGAGACAGTGGAACGCACCCAATGGGAAAGAGTGGCCGTGGTAGGGCGATGACCCTGCCGGGCAACACCAAAGGTAACAAACCAAAAATCAACCTGGCGAAAGGAGGCAGTGCGTCTCCAGGTAGATCACCAGAGCCCTGGTCAAATCCAGGGAATGGAGCTGAATTTCCTCAGCAGTGGAAGGGGAAGGAAAAAAGGCAGGGAGGACAATGTCTTGAGACAATGTCTTGAGACAAATGAAAAGCCGAGGGAACCTTGGGAAGAGAAGCCGGGTCATGAGGACCACTTTGTCAGGAAAAAACGTAAGAAGGGAGGATGACAAAGCAAGGCCTCAAGTTCCCCCAAACAACGGCAAGAAGTAATGGCCACCAGAAAGCAAACCTTCAGGGTCAGAAACTCCAGAGAGACCGAAGTCAGAGGCTCAAAGGGAGAATCCTGTAAGGTATGAAGGACCAAGGGAAGATCCCAGGGAGGGACAGGAGCAGCAACGACAGGCCGCCTAAGAAAGAAACTGCGCAGAAGGCGCGAAGCCAAGGCCTCAAAGGGAACGAGAGAGGACCCATGGAGAGCCTTAATGGCGGACCACTGGCTGCGGAGTGTAGAGACAGACAGACCAAGTAAAAACCCATCTCGGAGGAACTCAAGAACAGAACCCCCTTCACAGGAATCAGTGAGAAAACCCCAGGAAGAACACCAAACGGAGAAATTCCGCCAGTGGCGCTCAAAGATCATAAGGGTACTGCCTTTACGAGAATTCTGGATAGACAACGCCACAGCAGAGGAACACCCCAGGGAGACTAGCCTTCGCCTTTCAATTTCCAAACCCCCAACGCCAACTGGGTGAGAGCCTGACGAGACAGGTGAGGAAAGCGGAGAGGAGCAGGAGACAGTGGGAACCGCCAAGGAGGAGCAACCGCCAGACGAAGAAGGAGGGGATACCAAGACTGGTGAGGCCAAAGGGGAGCCACCAAAAGTACCAACACCCTCTCCGACCTGATCTTTGCCAGAACCCTGCTGAGAAGGGGGAAAGGAGGAAAGGCATATAGAAGACCCTGGGGCCAAGGGAAACTCAGGGCATCCACCCCCCACGCACCCACGCAAGGCAGAAGGGCACAGGACCTCGGCAGAAGAGCATCTTGAGGGGACGCAAAGAGTTCCAATCAGGGCCTGCCGAACCTCTCCGACTGCTCCCGAAAAACCAGAGGAGACAGGGACAGAGAGACAGAAGAGAGAGGAAGGCGACTCAGCTGATCCGCACGTCCATTCTCCCTCCCCAGCAGACAGACAGCCGTCAGACCCAGCAGATTGTCCTCCGCCCAAGACCCAATCTGATCTGCCAGGAGAGGCAAAAGAGGCGAGCGAGTGCCCCCAAATGGTTCTAGTAGGCACGAGCCACCTGATTGTCCGTCCTGACCTGAACACACAAGTCTCGCAGGTGAGGAGCAAAGTGCACAAGAGCCTTGAAGACCGCAGCCAGTTCTTTCTAGTTTGAGGACATCCAGCTCTCTGCGGGGGACCAAGCACCCTGGGCAGAGAGAGACCCGAGGGTGGCCCCCCAACCCCAAGGGTGGGCATCGGTGGTCAGGGTACAGGGAAGGGGAGGATCCAGGGGAACACCCCTCGCAAGGTTTTCTGGCACCAACCACCACTGCAGCAGGAGAGACACAGCAGGAGTCACAGGAACAGAGGCCTCGTAGTCCAGGGACATCGGATCCCAGTGGGCTAGAAGGTGATACACCAGATGGTAGAGGTGCCTGTGAGCCCAAGGGACCAGGAAGAGAGAGGCAGACATGTCCCCCTGAACCCGCAACCACGTCCGTGCGGAGGCTGAAGAGCTCAACAGGAGGGAGTTCAGATGAGACCGGAGACAGAGCTGGCGATCTGGACGCAGAAACACCAATACCAACCCCAACCTGGTGTTGAAGAGAGCACTGATGAACTGAATTTCATGCAACAGGAAAAGGTGGGACTTGCTGACATTCACCATGAACCCATGAGACTCCAGGCAAAGCCAGACCAGCGACGCATCCTCCAGGGACTTAAGAAAAGACGAGGAAGAGATTAACCAATCGTCCAGGTAAGGAAACAACAGCACCCCCTGAGCAAGCAGAAGACCCACCAGGGGAGCCAGGACCTTAGTAAAAACCCTAGGGGCAGAAGCCAACCCAAAGGGAAGTACACAAAACTGGAAGTGTTGACCAGGGCATAGAATTTCAAATAACGCTGAGAGAGGGGATGCACAGGAATGTCGTAATAAGCATCCAAAAGGTCTAGAGAGGACAGGAAGGCCCCAGAAGAGACAAGTGGCAGGATCCGCTGCAAACTCACCATTTTGAACCTCTGGTAAGGTACATAGAGGTTCATGGTCTTGAGGTCCAAGATGGGTCCCCAGACTGTTTCAGCACCAGGAACATCAGAGAGTAGCAACCCTGTCCCATCTCCGGCACGGGAACAAGCACGATGGCTCCCTTCTGGAGAAGATCCCGGATCCCGGATCCCCTGACGTAACCCCAACAACCTGAGAGGATTCTGAGGAGTGGGAGTGGGGATAAAAGATCTGGCGGAGGAGAAGAGAAGATGATAGAATACCCTTCTACCACCAGGCGAAGAACCCAGGGATCGGTAACGTCGCAAGTCCAGGCGGAAGAAAACAGATCAATCCAGCCGCCCACCCGAAGATAGTCAGGACTGGCAGAGGCATTGGGAAGGGCAGGGCCAGCAGGTGGTTGTCGGGACTTGGCAGAGAAGGGGGTGCCATGGCCGCGAACCCTCCCGCGAAAGGGTTGGGAGGAACCCCTCGCAGCAGACGGGGATTCCCAAAAGCACGCCTGTATCCAAAACCACGCCCCCTCAGAGGTGGCCGCAGAGGAGTCAGGAGCTTACGGTCCTCCACAGACTTCTTAAGGAGATCCTCAAGCCGAGATCCAAACAACTTGGAACCATCAAAGGGCAAACGGGAAAGAAGGGCTTTCTGCGAAGCATCCACCTTCCAGGAAAGCATCCTAATATTCCGGCGAGCAGAAATAATGGAGCCAGAAATGGCAGCAGCAGCAGACAAAGAGTCAAAAGAGATGTTCGATAACAAACGAACCTGCTGTTCCATAAGGGACAGACAGGGATTAACCTCCTCCCCCTCCTGGAGGGCCACAGACAGGCCCTCGAAATCATGGAGCAGAGACTGTACAACATATAAGGCTTAGGCCCCCGCCCGGATTGAAAAGTTAGCTGCGGAGTAGGCCCGCCTAGCCGCACAGTCCACCTTCTTTTCCACCGGGTCACTAGGTGAGGCGTCCTCAGAAATGATAGAACCACTGGATGCCAGACCCACCATGGGAGAATCCACCTTAACACTAGGAGGAAACTCAGACAGAAAGTCCTGGAGAGTATATTTCTTAGCGAGGAACCTTGGGAAACCAGCCTTTTCAACATCAGCCCACTCACGAGACAGAAGACCCCTGACCGCCTTGTGAACAGGAGTAGCGTCAGGCTCCCTACGGCGGTACTGGGAGAAATAATCATCATCCTCAGCCAGTGGAGCAACAGAAGAAAAAGCCAAATTGTTATGTATGGGCGAAATTTGCGAATCCGCGGTCCGCAAATTCGAGCGAAATTGCAAAAAAAGTCTGCGAGTTTGCGAATTTTCCCACGAACGCGCGGATTTTTGTGTCATTTGCACAAATATGTGACCACATGTGCCTGTAACTTTGCCAGCACGCCAAAAGGCGCCGAGGTCCCTTGAGTGAGCTGGCCATTATAGTGGGGACGGGCGGGAAGACATTTCATACCTCTAGTGTGTGGTGGATGGGGCCAAACGGGCAGGGTTTCTATTCGAGTTCACATGCATCTTGTTTATAAAGGGTCAGAGACCGAGCAGAGCAGCAGATGAGGAGAAAGCAGCCTCCCGGTCACAGGAGCTACACAGGGATGGCGCTCGGGAAACTCATGGATGCAAAAATACGTTTGGCACAGGACCCCAGAATCCTTCAGATGTCCAAGATAGCCCTGCTGTGCGTGTTGGTACAAAGCCATTCTGATCCTGCTCAGTGGGTTCAGGCGCATGCAGCTGCTGCTGCTGGACAATGTCCCATCTCATACTAAACTGCCCCGTACAAGCATATGCTGGCGCTGGGCAGTAGGGTGTAGTGGCATGCGGGTGCTCCACGCCTGGTACATGCGCATAACGGTGCCAGGGGGGGCACGTGTTTATTGGTGCTGTATAGCAAGTTATGACTTTACATTTTGACTGCACCAGACGGTGGTACCACCTACACAGATCAGGAGCATCCAGGCACCAGACTTCATGGTGCAAGAGCATAATGGTGCTGTGCGGTATGGGTATATATGTACTGGGGGCAGGGGGACACTTAGCACAATGTGTGCTCACACCCAGAGGGCTCCCAGGCAATTGAGCACGAATGATTTTCACACTGAGAGGGCTCCGGGGCAGTACAGCAGCACGGGCTCTCACACCCACTGGGCCCCGGGGCAGTTCAGTAGCGCGTGGGCTCACAACCCCTGGGCAGCTCAGCAGCGCAGGGGCTAACACCCACAGGGCTCCCGGGCAGTTTAGCAGCGCCACCCTCTGGTTCATCACTGTCACCCTCTGGTTCATCATTGCCACCCTCTGGTTCATCACTGCCACCCTCTGGTTCATCACAGCACCCTCTGGTTCACCACTGCCACCCTCTGGTTCATCACTGCCACCCTCTGGTTCATCACTGCCACCCTCTGGTTCATCACTGCCAACCTCTGATTCATCACAGCACCCTCTGGTTCACAACTGCCACCCTCTGGATCATCACTGTCACCCTCTGGTTCATCACTGCCACCCTCTGGTTCATCACAGCACCCTCTGATTCACCAGTGCCAGCCTCTGGTTCATCACTGCCACCCTCTGGTTCACCACTGCCATCCTCTGGTTCATCACAGCACCCTCTGGTTCACCACTGCCACCCTCTGGTTCATCACTGCCAACCTCTGGTTCATCACAGCAACCTCTGATTCACCACTGCCACCCTCTGGTTCATCACTGCCACCCTCTAGTTCATCACTGCCACCCTCTGGTTCATCACTGCCACCCTCTGGTTCACCACTGCCACCCTCTGGATCATCACTGCCACCCTCTGGTTCACCACTGCCACCCTCTGGTTCACCACTGCCACCCTCTGGTTCATCACTGCCACACTCTGGTTCACCTCTGCCACCCTCTGGTTCACCACTGACACCCTCTGGTTCACCACTGACACCCTCTGGTTCACCCCTGCCACTATCTGGTTCATCACAGCACCCTCTGGTTCACCGCTGTCACCCTCTGGTTCACCACTGTCACCCTCTGGTTCACCACTGTCACCCTCTGGTTCACCACTGTCGCCCTGTGGTTCACCACTGCCACCCTCTGGTTCACCATTGCCACCCCCTGGTTCATCATTGCCACCTTCTGGTTCATCACTGCCACCCTCTGGTTCATCACTGTCACCCTCTGGTTCACCACTGCCATGCTCTGGTTCACCACTGCCACCCTCTGGTTCATCACTGCCACCCTCTGGTTCACCACTGCCACCCTCTGCTTCACCACTGCCACCCTCTGGTTCATCACTGCCGCCCTCTGGTTCATCACTGTCACCCTCTGGTTCATCACTGCCACCCTCTGGTTCATCACAGCACCCTCTGGTTCACCACTCTGCCACCCTCTGGTTCACCACTGCCACCCTCTGGTTCACCACTGCCACCCTCTGGTTCATCCCTGCCACCCTCTGCTTCATCACTGCCACCCTCTGGTTCACCACTGCCACCCTCTGGTTCATCACTGCCACCCTCTGGTTCACCACTGTCACCCTCTGGTACATCACTGCCACCCTCTGGTCCACCACTGCCATCCTCTGGTTCATCACAGCACCCTCTGGTTCACCACTGTCACCCTCTGGTTCACCACTGTCACCCTCTGGTTCACCACTGTCACCCTCTGGTTCACCACTGACACCCTCTGGTTCATCACTGCCACCCTCTGGTTCATCACTGCCACCCTCTGGTTCACCACTGCCACCCTCTGATTCACCACTGCCACCCTCTGGTTCACCACTTCCACCCTCTGGTTCATCACAGCACCCTCTTGTTCACCACTGTAGATTATAGGGAGAAAGCACACCTGCCCAGCCTCAACTGGGGGCTGGTTAATGTGTTACTGAATTTTAGCTTCAAGTCCGGCACCTGCTTCCTTGTCTGTAAGTGCTTCCTGTTGTGGTTTAATTTTTGTGACAGCCTAGAGCATTGTGCCATACTTGTAACTATTCTCTGATCCTGCCCCAGGAAGCACTTACAGGGTTACAGCAGGTGCCCAAGTTGAAGTTAATTTCTTTGTAATCATTTTGTAAATGGTTACAAGGAAATTAGCTTCAACTTGGGCACCTGCTGTAACCCTGTAAGTGCTTCATGTACTTCAGTGTTTGAAAATCCGTCCCGAACGCGATTTCGCTGATTTTTCTGCAATTTCGCGAGATTCGCGGACCGCGAAATTGCAGAAAATCCGCAAATTCCGCGAACGGAACGGATTTTACGCCCATGCTTACAAATTGTCCTTTAAGTGCATCAGGACCTCCTTCAACTCAACTCAGCGCCTTTAACAAAACGGCCATGCTGCTCATCATCCGAACCATCAGAATCAGGGACAGGCAGAGAAGAACCAGCAGGTAGCAAAGGCACCGGTGCATCACAAGCCCCTAAGGCAGAAGACACAGCCTTGTCAATCATGGACTGGAGCACATCAAGGTCCTCACCCACTGGGCGCTGAGCTACAGGATCCGAATATGAGCCAGAAGACCGGCGAGGACACTTTCCAGAGTGTTTACCCTCCATCTTGAATAAAACACAACCAGAAGAAAGAGGGGAAAACCTTAAATAGGGAGGGAACATAATTGCCTAGCAACCGGCCCCACCCCCTAACCTACAAACCGTCACAGAAACTGCCCCACAAGGACGCCAGGAGCAGGCGACCAAGGAGAGCAGGTAAGCCCATCTCATACACCAACAAGAGGCCTCACAGCCGCACCCCAGACGCACAGTGCGGGCAAGCGGCAAAAAGCTGGCCCGCTGTCAAAAGAACAACGCTGCGCCCAGCGCCCAGCGAGGGAGCAGCAATAGAAATAGAACACCGCTGCGCCCAGCGACGAGCGAGGGAGCAGCCAGTTCAAAAAAGAACACCGCTGCGCCCAGGTGGGAGCAGCAGTGGTAATTTAACGAAAACCGCACGAGGCAATAATAGCAAAACAAAGAATACCGCTGCACCCAGCGCTCAGCCGGGGAGCAGCAGCAACATAAAAGTGAAGAAGGCAACCGCTCCCTTCGCTCAGCGCGGAAGCGGAGTCCAGCAATCGCCGCCCCAGAGCAGGGGCGCACAAAAACGGGGACGCTATAGCAGTCCCCGAAATGACTATTAAAAAAAATTAAGACATACCAAGCCGGTGAAATCGAAACTGCTCGAACATAGAAGGAAAGGGTGTTCCAGCCGGAACACAGAGAAAAAAACAGGATGTTTCCTGTATAGGTCCCACCCTTATAGGTCAGGTGGCAGGTACTTCCTGCCGGGCGACCATCTTGGGTGAGGACCTTTTTGATTGGGTGAATGCTGTGTCTGGATCACTGGGTGCTCCATGGTTACTGTGACGAGGGAGATAGACGAGGTAGGTAATGATAGACTTCCTGAGATCAGAGTTTCAGGAGGGCTGCAGCACTCTGAGTGTGGATGGTGGATCTGATATAGTACACCACCGAAACGCAATTGTTGCTCTCCATTGTGAGTTTAGTGGGATCCCATCACCTAGTACAGTTTAGGAACACAAGGGGAGCATTACTTGCAACTGACACAGTTTAAACCTACCATTAACTTCCGCTTCTATTTGGGAATTTAAACTAAGCTGAGCATTTCACCAAGGTCCCAGATTCTCCCCTGTGCAGGCATACATAAGGATTAGACAAAAGGTCAGAAGGTTTTCAGGGCCCACGTCCTAGGTCCCTGGGAAGATCAAACAGTGGTTTCATATACATGTTCGAGTGAGCAGTGACAAAGAAAGGCTCTCCCAGGCTCAGCACCCGCACAGGGCAGAGGTGAATGGACCCATCTTCACCCCTAAACCTCTCGCTCATAAAAAATAAAAATCATCACTATGAAAAATCAAAAACATTCGCTACCAATAGCAATATTTTCAAAAGTAGTCAATGATTCACCATATCAAAAGCTGCCTAAAAAAATCTAACACAATAAGAAAATAAAACGTGTGCCAAGTTCGCTTGTGCCAGGATGCATCTCCCACACACTGGGGGTAGCCCAATCTCTTTGCCATGTTTCTGACAGGCTAGACGGACACCTTCCCAGAAAGATAACATGAGCAGCAGTGTACTGATTAATGGTTGCTGGTGTAATGAAACTGCTGTGAAAGAGTGGTAGAATACGGGTATATACAGGACCTATTACCATCATCAGCACCAGGCATACAAAAATGTACCGATTTCCTTGGGAATATACTGCTTGTTCTGTGTGTGAAGTGCTCTTACACGCATGTTTGCCCCATGAGAAACAGAAGTGAAAGCAGCCGAAGTATAAGGGAGAACTTCTGTCACCACCAAATGCACCCCTTGAAAGCTCTTCATTGCAAAAGTGCCCCTAAAGGTGCCCAGTTGGAAAAACCTGATTTCGTAATTACATCAAAACCTTGCCACAGCAAAAATGCCATTGATGTTCCAGGCGTCTGTGTGCTTCACAGAATACAAAGAAATAACGCTTCACTCACAGATCATAATCAGGGCCACTGGAATTATGCGGCAGGACAGGGCCATGTTATGCGGCAGGCGTGCGCAAATTAGGTGTTAAAATAAGGCAAATTATGTGGCATATTGAGACATATTTTGTAAGAGTATCATTTCGTAATTTTATGACTTCTAAACTTGGTTAACAATGTCTGGCATTAGTTGCACCTCATTAGGACCATTTAATACCCAAATATAGCAATAAGCAACAAACGGCTGACAAGTACAGTTTTGTAAAGGGACTTTCACTGCACAGCGACACATGTTGCTTCATTTTTAGTAACTTTTGAACCGTTTGAGCTAGAAATCAAATTTGTTTTTGTTAAAATCTGCAGATTATGCAGCAGACGATCGATTATGTGGCAAATGCGGCAAATCTATAATGATGTGAAAATCGCAGTGGCCGCACACTCGAATAATTTCAGTGGCCCGTATTGTAATCAGTGTGAGGTTTGCAATCCCACATACCACACCAAGACTTACTGTACCACACGTTTCACCCGCAATATAACTGTCAGTGTGTTTATACAAGGCTCTGGGATTTACATTAGCTCACTTGTCAGTTTATGGTCTTTAACCCTTCCTGGCTTGACAAAATCTGGGTCAACCACATGGGTCCTAACACCATTACACACTGGCACCTGCTCAGCTGTAAACTACAACCAGATGGAGGGTTGGGTCAAACCATCTGTTCAGCTTCCTGCCTAGTGCTAACAAGCCTTCGGGCCAAGATTTATTCTAATTTTGCTCCATTGTCCTGCAGTTCAGACAATAATCGTTTTACATTCTTGAGCAGGTATCTTTGCAGAATCTTGCTTCAGATGTAGACGTTAGGTCTGAAACCTCACACCCCGATGTGCACCCAGGACAGCCTAGAACTTATTCCTGATGTTTTTGGAACGTTTTCGTGCGACCATTCACTTACGTTTATTTACGGTAGATTTAAGGTATATGGGCCTGAGTTCCAAAGAAAATTGTCAAACTTACGACTGACGTGGGCTTCTGTGATGGGCGTCACCTGATGCAAATTAGAATGTTTACAACAGTTCAAGAACTGGTGTATGTTCGTGAAATGAGAATGCTTTTATTATGTGTGTAACTGGCACGCTCTTACGTTTTCTCTTAAGTGATGCTTGTTGGCGTCGCCAGGTGTATTTCCAAGGAGTCGTCAGGGATATCCATCCCATTAAAATATTATGTCCACTCAGGTGTGAATTTTTTGCATTTTTGCATTTACAAAATTTCAGAGCAGTTGCCAAACGTATCAGTAGGCTTCTTCGGTTACAACTGCAAGGTATAAACGGATTTGCTGCAAAGAAAAAGTGTGCGAAGGAGCAGGTTTCCTAGAAAGCGCGGGGTATGACATGACATGCAAACCAATGTATTTTAAAATGAGAAAAGAAAGGACTTCATCATTAATCTAAAAACATCTAAATGTTCATAATCAAGAACATGGTTAGGGAAACAGTGGTAGGTATCTTTTTCGTGTTCTATACAGGTGAGACTATTCCTTAAAACAGTTGTAAGTTATGACCATGTGAAAAAAAAAGGGTTATAAATATGCACAAAAGAAGAACAGGCATACTGCAATCAGTTCGAATTGGAGGTTAGTCTGTATTCAGAAATCTATTATAAACTACACATATAGCTGCAGAAATATAACTCGCGTTCATTGATGAATTCTCCAGAACGTTCACGTTTTAGGCTTACGTTTTATGGAAACGTTGTGATTTCATCCCTGCTGTACACCGAATAGTTTCGTACAGTACTTTGACTTTATATGTAAGCCCCCACTTGTCCATTTTCTAAGTGTATTTATTTATTTATTTAATTTGTAAAGCGCGCTATCACCTAGCAGGCATCTTGGGGCAGAAAAAGTAGCTCAAGGGAGAGAGAAAAAGGAAAGCAGAAAACCGGCCACTAAGATTTAGGAAACAGCCTGGTTTTCACACTTTTCCTGAAAGGAAGGATCTCACCGATTTGCCTGATTTCCCAGGGAAGACTGTTCCTGATCTAACCTTTCGAAACCTTGAACCCTCACTAATCTTGCTGATGAAGAGCGCAATACTCTTGTCAGGACATACCATTCAAATTTTTTGCGCAAGGGACAAATTCCATGAAGGGCCTTAAAAACAAGGCAAAGAGATTTGAATTGCACTCTCTGTCTCAGGGGAAGCCAGTGAAGTTCTAATAAGGCTGCTGAAGCGGAGGAGCTTCTAGGCCACCCTAAGACTAGTTTGGCCACTGCCGACTGGATTCTTTGTAATCTGTCCAACAGGAAGTGAGGGGATTCCAACAGGAGAGCATTACAGTAGTCAAGCCTACTGAGAATTGTGCATCTGGCTACCTGTGTTTGTACGTGAGGAGGAAGTAGAGGGAACATTTTCCGAAGGGATCTGATGATTGCAGAACAAGAGGCAGCTGTTCTTGTGACCTGAGTTTCTAAGGTAAGCTTATCTTCAAATATGATGCCTAAATTGCGGACAGAAGTTGCCGGCTGGACTGCAGACACCATGCCAGAAGGCCAAAAATTGCCAGGAAGAAGAGGAGAGATCCTGTTTGCCAAGCAGAAGATCACCTCCGTCTTTCCTGCATTAAATTGTAGCGAATTAGCCTGTAGCCAGCAGGTCGTGTCTCGCAGACAGTTGTGATAAGCCTCTCCTGTGGTCGAGTCCTCCCCCTCAAAGGAGAGAATCATTTGAGTGTCGACTGCGTAGTTTACAATATCAATATTATAGGCCTTAAAGATAGCAATCAGAATTTTTAAGTACAAGTTAAATAGGATAGGGATGATAGCTGAAGCCTGAGGAACACCATGCAACACATTAGAGAAGGTCGACTGGAAGGGGGGGAAGGGAAACCGCCTGCTGTCTGTCCTGCAGAAAAGATCTAAACCACCGCAAGGCAGAACCCTTTACCCCAGCCTCGCTCAATCTTCTCAACAGATTCTCATGGTTGACCGTATCAAAGGCGGCAGACAGGTCAAGCAGAATCATTGCAGCTGCCTGTCCTCTGTCTGCACGCCTTTGAAGCTCATCCATGATGGTCTTCCTTGATTTTGACTTAGTGCGTGCTCACCCCTGAGGCGGAAGCCGGGGGCCTTACTCTCTATCCCTTTCATTTTAAAAATAACTGTGTGCATTCTGTTTAATTTTCGCCGTCTCACCGCAAGTAGAATTACTTACTTGCAGTGTGTTTTTTAATAAATACTTGGAGCTTCTGCATCTCGGAACCCTGATCCCCTGCGCAGCCGACTAGGTGCTGACGCTGAGGGACAGGGGATCACGGCCGCCATCTTATGAGGAGGAAGGGGTTGCAGTCTAGCTGCAGGACGCCTCCCGCCCTCACAGGACATTAAAGCAGCCTGTAAAATGCAGCGCGCTGATTTTGACTTAGTGCGTGCTCACCCCTGAGGCTGAAGCCGGGGGCCTTACTCTCTATCCCTTTCATTTTAAAAATAACTGTGTGCATTCTGTTTAATTTCCGCCATCGCACTGCAAGTAGAATTACTTACTTGCAGTGTGTTTTTTAATAAATACTTGGAGCTTCTGCATCTCGAACCCTGATCCCCTGCGCAGCTGACTAGGTGCTTACGCTGAGGGACAGGGGATCGCGGCCACCATCTTACGAGGAGGAAGGGGTTGCAGTCTAGCTGCAGGACGCCTCCCGCCCTCCCGGGACATTAAAGCAGCCTGTAAAATGCAGCGCACTGATTTTGACTTAGTGCGTGCTCACCCCTGAGGCGGAAGCCGGGGGCCTTACTCTCTATCCCTTTCATTTTAAAAATAACTGTGTGCATTCTGTTTAATTTTCGCCGTCTCACCGCAAGTAGAATTACTTACTTGCAGTGCGTTTTTTAATAAATACTTGGAGCTTCTGCATCTCGAACCCTGATCCCCTGCGCAGCTGACTAGGTGCTGACGCTGAGGGACAGGGGATCACGGCCGCCATCTTACGAGGAGGAAGGGGTTGCAGTCTAGCTGCAGGACGCCTCCCGCCCTCCCGGGACATTAAAGCAGCCTGTAAAACACAGCGCGCTGATTTTGACTTAGTGCGTGCTCACGCCTGAGGCGGAAGCCGGGTGCCTTACTCTCTATCCCTTTCATTTTAAAAATAACTGTGTGCATTCTGTTTAATTTTTGCCGTCTCACCGCAAGTAGAATTACTTACTTGCAGTGTGTTTTTTAATAAATACTTGGAGCTTCTGCATCTCGAACCCTGATCCCCTGCGCAGCCGACTAGGTGCTGACGCTGAAGGACAGGGGATCACGGCCGCCATCTTACGAGGAGGAAGGGGTTGCAGTCTAGCTGCAGGACGCCTCCCACCCTCCTCCACACCGTATAAAAGAGTCATGCCTCCTCGTCCGCGCAGCGGGCACGCCGGCGGCGCGGCGAAGGCGCGCCAAAGGCAAGCCCGTCTGCGCCCCTCCGCGACCGTTAGGGACCCGGGGCCACAGACCCTGCTCCTATTTTAACTTACACCCCTACACAGCTCCTTGTCCATCAAGGCAATTGGCCCCTCTGTTCCACCACGCTTGAACGCATTACTGCTCTTGGAATCTTGGCCCTCCCTTCTGTGGTCCCCCCCCTTATGCCCCAGCTGTCTGCCCTCCCTGTTCTCCTTTCCCCTTCCCGCTCCTGCCCGCCCACCATGGCCTCTGCCTACCTCCCCAACACCCGCTCGGTGGGCAGGCATCAGTTGGAACTTTTTAACCTTTTGGACACAGAAACCCCTGATTTTCTGTATCTTACGGAAACCTGGTTCTCTGTAGATTCCTTGCCCGATGTCCTAGCTACGCTCCCCGACTCCTATTATGCTGATCCGCCCGATGGGAAAGTCGGCGGGGGCGTGGCTATGGTCATCCGATCACATCTCCAGTTCCGCATGCTTTGCTACCCTTCCATACCTAATGTAGACCTTATAGTGGCCCGCTCGGTGAACCTTACTGTTCCCCTTACTGTAGTCCTTCTATACCGTCCCCCTCAGACCATGCCTTATTTTGTGCCTGCCCTACAGGTACTGCTGGCCACTCTCGTG
Source organism: Lissotriton helveticus (assembly GCF_964261635.1). Lineage (NCBI taxonomy): Eukaryota > Metazoa > Chordata > Amphibia > Caudata > Salamandridae > Lissotriton > Lissotriton helveticus. Next base: position 1,581,017,436 of record NC_136063.1, read on the forward strand.
GTCAATAATTCCTCGGTTCTTTTATTGGGCGATTTCAACTATTGGCCTGGAGACCCCAGGGAAGATCAGACTTCTAAAGACCTCTCTGACACTCTGCGTGGCCTCAACTTCACTCCTCATATTCACTCCCCCACTCATGTCCATGGCCACATTCTTGACCAGCTATGGTCGGACAGTCGGGCTATATCCCCTACTTCTATTCTCCCCTGTACTTGGTCGGACCACTCGCTCATCTCCTTCTCCATTGACCTCGGAGCTACCGACAAGTCCCCCTTACCCAAGAACATTCTAGCACGGAACTGGAATCGGGTGGACCTCAACACTCTTTCCTCTTCCCTGGCGATTTCCCCCCTAACCTTTTTGATCTCTCCCTCGACCATCAAGCTGACGCCATAAACACCTGGCTGTCCGCTTCATGCCACCTGGTTGCCCCCCTCAGGAGGGTCAAGGCGTGCCGCCTCCACGAAGCCAATAAATGGTTTTCTGACAGTCTTAAAGCCTTAAAATTGGCCCTCAGACAATCAGAACGTCAGTGGAGGCGTAACTACTGTCCCTCACTGAAGGTTCGATATAGGTCTCTCCTTACCAACTACAAGAGAGCTATTCTCTTAGCAAAAACTGAATATTTCTCTGGCAAAATTCTGTCAGCAGTCAACAAACCTAAGGAGATCTTCTCAATTGTTCACAACCTGGCTGCATCTGACAGAGTCAATCCCCACCCCGTCCCATCCCAAGCCCTCTGCCTTTCCTTGAACAATTTTTTCCTTGAAAAGATTGATAACATTAAACGGAATATCTCCCTACCATCTTCTCTTCTTCCTCCCCTCTCCCTCCCCCTCCTTCCTCCTCTCTTAACCAATTTTCACCTATTTCGAAGGAAAGCTTCCTTATTCTGCTCAGGAAAGTTAAGTCAGGCTCCCCTGCCGACTGCGGACCTGCTCGCATTTTAAGGGAGCTGTTTTCTCGCTGTCCCGACCCCCCCTTTCCCTTCTTAATGCTTCCATCATCCAGGGCACAGTCCCAGCCTCCTTTACATCGGCCATAGTTATTCCCATCTTAAAAAAACCCGGCTCTGACCCCACTCTTCCTGTCAACTTTAGACCCATCTCTTTGCTCCCTTACTTAGGCAAGATCTTGGAGAGCCACATCACCTCCTGCCTCTCGGGCTATATCGAGGACAACCATCTTCTGGCCTCCCATCAAGCTGGCTTCCGCCCGGTCCACTCGACCGAATCTGTGGTCCTCTCGGTCTTGGACGAGCTGAAGAGTAAGGCCGATTCCAATTCCCCCCAAGCCCTGGTGCTTCTCGATCTGTCTGCTGCCTTTGACACGGTCGACCATTCCATCCTACTCGACCGTGTCAGAGCAGCAGGCATCCAGGGCACGGCCTTCTCTTGGCTCGCCTTATTCCTTCAAAGCCGGACGCAGGCTGTCCGCCTCCCTGGGTTTTTTGCCCCCTCCCGTGCGGTGCCCTGTGGGGTCCCCCAGGGTTCCTCCCTTTCCCCTCTCCTTTTCAACCTTTACATCTACCCCCTTATTGTTTCTCTGTTACACATGGAGGTCTCCGTGTATAACTACGCTGACGACCTTCAGCTTGTTTTTGACCTCTCCCATGATCCTGATTCCATCCTCAAATTTCAAACCACACTCATTTTCATTTCTGATTGGATGAACCAAAATCATCTAAAGCTTAATCCGGACAAGACGGAGTTGGTCCTGACCGGCGGTCCCACCTGCCCTTGGACCCCTGCCTTCTGGCCTCCATCCTTGGTCCTCCCCCGGTTCCCTCTGTTTCAGTTAGAACTCTGGGAATCAAAATTAGTCACGACCTCTCCATGTGTCCTCAGGTTAGCTCTGTTGTTTCATCCTGTTTTCTGTCTCTGAGGACTATTCGTAAGATCTCTTGTTTTTTCTCCTTTGATGCCCTTAAAATCATTGTTTTGGCCATGATTCTTTCACGGTTGGACTATGGGAACTGCCTGTACGCGGGTATCCCTGCCTACGAATTGCGGCGCCTCCAGTCTATCCAGAATCAGGCCGCCCGCCTTATCCATCGGCTCCCCAAATCTCATCACATTATCCCCCTTCTCAGGTCCCTTCACTGGCTCCGCATTCTGCAGAGAATCCTTTTTAAGATGGGCTGTATGGTCTTCATGGCCTGCACTCGCACGGCCCCTGTTTTTATTAACTCTATGATCACTCACTATCTTCCATCCCGCACTCTCCGCTCCTCTAGCCAGGCATTTCTCAGCGTTCCTCGTTTCCGCAAGTCCAGAGTAGGCGGCACTAGACTTTCCATTCTTGCCCCCCGCTTCTGGAACAGCCTCCCGCCAACCATCAGATCCATCACTGTCTATCTGCACTTCCGCAAGGCCCTCAAAACCCATCTGTTCTCACAAGCTTTCCCACCTTAAACCTCTCCCGGGGTCTGTCCACTGCCAATAGTCTATTTCCTAGCGCCAGGAAGCCGCTTGGCCACAGAGCGCTTTACAAATATTTTCAACTTCAACTTCAACTTCCAGTAGATTGTGTTGTTCCAGGTAGGAAGAGAGAGTCCTGCTAACAGCTCGTTCAACGATTTTAGCAGGGAACGGCAGCAAGGAGATAGGCCTATAGTTTTTAGAGCAATCAGGATCAAGCGAGGGCTTCTTCAACAAGGGAGAGACTAGAACTTGCTTCCATTGTGGGGGAACTACACCATTAATGAGAGACTGGTTGCAGATCAACCGCAGCGAGGGAAATAGTTCATCCTTGTATTCCTTCCAGATCTTATGAGGTAAATGATCTAAAGGTGATCCAGAGGAGATGCCCTGTGCCAAACAACTACATTCCTCCACAGTGAGGGGTGCAATCTCCCAGAGCCGTTCATGATCTTGAAAACAGAGGTCGATGTCACCATCCTCCGAGTCATCCACCTCCTGCACTACAGTGTCCTTAGCTGCCAGGCTCGGGTTCCCTGCTACTTGCTGACCACCCACAAGATCATCAATGATCAGCTGAATCTTTTCATGGAAGAACCTGGCCAGGTGTATGATTCATATTTGGAATTAATCTTTTTAGAACATGTTAGTCATTTATAATTTTTTCGTCATATCATGCTTCAGAACAAGCAAAGTTGATGATTTTTTAAGAACAAGAACAATTCATCTCCGATTAGATTGGAATTTCATAGAATGTCTGTGAGTGCTTAATCATCTCTTGGTCATTATGAGCAATTTCAAGACTTGTGCATACGGTGCCAGATTTACAAATATGGCTGCTGAGACAGTACATTTCGCCCTGTCGGTCTGGTCATAAAGGTGGAGCAAATGGGCGACTGGTTTGGAATTCTAAATGGGTTTCAATAGACATGAACACCTGCTGAATCCCAGGAATGCTCAAATATATATTTTGCATGTGGTGATTTGATTGGCTAAAATTCCTCGCTATGGGCAGTCTTTAGGTCGAGCCTATAGCAGCGCGCATGCGCTGCAATAGGAAAACGACCTCTTGGAGCTCACCACAACTTTTCACACGTTCGTGCGTGTGGTTTTTTTTTGGCTGACAGCCAATTGGCCTTTGCGTGCATCTTTCTAAGAAAGACATGGGCAAAGGCGGGTGCATGTCCCGCCTTTGCTCTGCCCACGGCCTATTGCTTGCGGTTACCCGCACAGGCATCATCTGTTTTGACTTATCATGCCCAGACACATGCGCAATAATTCAAAACAGATGTCTCGCTGTGGCGCATGCGCGCGCACACCACTCGCATGCTTGTTCTCTCTCCCCTCGAAATTGGGATGTTTTAGTTTCTCCATCACTATCCCTCCCGCGCCACCTCCCTCTTTGTGTCTACCTCCCACTCTCAAGTGGCGCCTTTACAGCACCACCCAGGACTCGTGGACAAGGCACACCTCCCATTGATTGCCGCCTGGTGTGGACTGCACTACAAGTCCCGTGATGCCCGGCTCCGCCTCGCCCCGTGTCACCTCCTCTGCCCCGTGCAGTCTGTGCCCGGGCTTGGATCGATGGAAGCCTGCTGGGCTTTGCTGCTCACTCTGTTCCTCCTGCTCCTCCTCGTGGTGCCCTATATCAGGTCAGTGCTGCTGCTTTTAAGCTCACTCCGTTTCTGAGCCTGCCCAGTGAAGCACATTGTACACACTGAGTGCAGAGCGCTTCATTCATTCAACGTGGGTGCTCCCAGCAGTCACCGCCAAGCTGAGAGGGTACACAGCCTGCACAGGGGCCTTAGCGTACATCTGTGGGCACAAGGACCGCTTCTTCGATGCGTCTGCACACCGCACAGCAGAGTACCATTCCTTGCCATGCACGGGACGGGAAACACTACATGCATAACTCTCCCCAATAGATAGAATGAACCACACAGCAGAACATCACACCTTGCCATGCACGGGACAGGAAACACTACATGCATAACCTAGCACAACAGATAGAGAGTGCTTGAAATGCATTTTTATTGGTTGCTGCGTTGTAGCATTCCATTGTTGACGTAATGGACTACCTAATAATATTTTTTTATTTGGTTATCACTCATTTGTGTGCATGTCTTTTATTTATAGGATGCTCATACTCTACACTTTGTTCTCCTCATTACCCCAACCCTTTATGCCCCTCATCGACGCGTCCAATGGAGGTCTTTGTGATCCATTGGTAGTACTCCCTACTCTCCTGATGCTCCAGGACTGCGAGCGGATGTGTGAAAAGTCAAGAAGCAACGAAAGCATTGCTTTTTATACTTTTGTGATTGCCACCCTGTCGCATGATGTGCCTTCACGTTTCGCCAGCGCACTTGATGATGCAACTCACGTGACAGGCAATGCAGGCACCATCTTTAAAGTACAGGAGGCAATGTTTTCATTGTGAGCTGCTGGTATTAGCAAAGCAGATAGTTTGCTGAATATTGGTAAGCGAGACTAATTGGCATTGCCAATGCTTGTTTGTTTCCTAGGGAAAATATTATTCCTTATGCACAAAGTACTTCAACTCTACTTCCTACGAATATTAGAGGTGCTCCGTCCCCACCCTCACAATGGAAATTCACTTACTCGCGGTGTTTGCAGGGGTACACTTGCATGTTTTCAGAGGGGACAACTGCCTGCTAAACTTCAGTGAATTTCCACCGTTTTACGATTGTTCAGACACTTTTACAGGCACACCCACACTCACTGCTAGGTTTGCGGAAGATGGAAATACTGACAGAATATCCATATAAGTCAATCCCGTTTGCAACGGTAAAATTCTGCAATGCCTGCACAGAAGCATTTAACAAGCGAGCCCTCTTTTCCTGGACTACCCACAACACACAGCACTTATTTCAATCAGACGGGAGCCATCGTCTGGAGTCATGCTGCAATGCACACGCATAAACTGGCCTCCGACCTTCTAAGCCACTTTCTAGCAAGGAATAGTTTGAAATCCATGGGTTTTCAACCCGGCAGACGCTGCCCCAATCCTTCAACACATACTCATGGTTGAAATATAGCGGCGCAGACTGTCGCCAGCTCAAATCTGGCTGCTTTTTCAGGCAGTATCCCGAAGCCAGGCCGCCTCACTCCCCCTGCGCAAACACAGCTCGCAGGATCATGGTACTTCAAAAGACAGAAGGCATTTCAGGTAATTAGCCTGCACGGTACCTCGTGCAGATAAGCCACCTTAAGCTCAAAGTTCACTGGCTTGACGTCGCATTAACACGATGAGCGAAAACCCAGGCGCGCGTAAAGGTCACGTGTCGAGGTATAAAGGAACAACCACAGAAAGGGTCTGTTTTGGTCCCATTCACAGCTATTGAAGTCGGCTACTGGTTCAGTAAAACATAAAGCCCGGGGAAAGCCCCTGCTTGCTTATAAATAGCCCACCCGCACACGTGGTGAAATATGTTGACTGACAACAGAGCAAATAATGTAAACACGGTGTAGCCGATTTGGGCTATTCCTGAAGACACATGATCAAAGCGCAGCTCCCAGGAAGGGAGAAACAAGTAGGACAATATTGAGTCCATCTTTAGTATTCATATAGCTTTTTATCCTAACGAATCGCACATGGAGCGTTATTAAAACAACACAAACATTTGTAATACTCTTTATTTTGGATAGCCACTCTGTCCTTATAGTTAGGATTCTCGGAAACAGGAATTCCTTCGATTTTTTTTATCAATAATAACTTTGCTACTGTTTGTGAACTCTTCATGGCGGTTTGCAGACATATTCCTTTTTAGGTTTCGGCTACCGTCGCACTGCGTAAGCAGTGGGCGGAGCCGAAATCTTTTGTTTGTAATATGGGGGCCTGAACACGCCCCTCTTCTTCATTGGCTGGCCTCGTAAATGCTGGCCAGCCATTGGAGGAGAGGAGCGTCACTCAGTTCAGGGCCCGCCTAGACGCGATTCGGGGGCGTTTCTGGGTCTTTTTTTAAGTCCCGCCCCTTTGTCCCAGGCCGCGCTGTCATTGGCTGCCGGCCCGGGACACCCCCGTGACGTCATTCCCCGGGCCGCGCTGTGATTGGCTGGCCGGCCCGGGACCTGACTTATTTGCTGTAGATATATATAGCGCGAGCTCGACCCGATGGACACGTTCATTTATGGATATGCACAGGGAGATTAAGGGATTTGCCGAGAATTACAGGATGCTGAGGAGGCGCCCAGGCTCGAACCTGGTTCCCCAGCTCCAAAGTATGCAGCTCTTGCTTAAGGCCACATCGGCACATCCTCTCTTGTAAGTGCTCTTACAATGATCACTTTTCACGCCGAGGTTTCTTCCACCTTAGGCCTCTTTCACAGCACCCAGGAGCTATAAAATACCGATGCATTGTCCACCCCTTGCACGCAGCCACGGACAACGCCTCTCTGCTTCATTTAACTAATGTTCCCTCGGAGACCTCCCACGATGCCGCGGCGAGGGCAGGGAGCTCAGACTGCAGCCTCAGTGTTAACTGCAGGTCAGGGGAGTCAGGAGGGATATCGTTAACCAGTGACTCTGCCAAACCTGGCCGGCTCACTCTCGCCCGTCTGCGGGGGACGAACATAAGCCCCGAGTCCGAGGCGGCGCTGCTGCTCGCCGGCCCGCAGCATTCACACGAATCGCTCATTTGGAGAAGGCAGCCAGCCGCAGATCCGGACCTCTGCCGTGAAACGACGGGCCGGCCCCAACAAAGGGGGAGTTCTGTAAACGCAGTGAATAATGGGAACCCTCTTTCATGGGCGCTGCTAACCTTTTGGCAGCCACCAGCAAACTCTATTCTGCGCCGTTGATTGGGGAGGACAATACGCCGAGGCTCCCTCTGAATGACTGATGCCACCAACAGTGTTCCCATTCACTGGCGTTTGGGAACCACGGGGGACCATTGTCCGCCGTGACTCCTTCAGACAGTAGGGAAGGCGAAAGTGAGCATCGATGGCAGCGCAAGTGTTATAATCTCCCTTTTAAAGCGCCCCGGCTCGACATTTCCAGCTGAGCAACAGGAACTATGCGGTGTCAGAGGAACACAGAGCTGAGGGGCTCAAGCCGGGCCTTCCAATCCCCTTATCGCCCTGCGCTGCTAATACCTCAAAGATGGCGCAGTGCAAAACACAGGAGGGCTGGCCCTGTGCGGATCTGGCCTTTCAACTGCTTAGGAGCGTTTAGCGGCAAAGCAGTTCAAACATGGCGGACAATGCTGAGAGGAAAAACAGTTTAATGAGCTAAAGAGCTGGTGAATGAAAGTGAGCCGCCGTCCCACACTCAGTAGGGCCGCCTCAGGAGCAGTGTCAGTGACGGAGGCCCAGTGTGCAAAGGGTGTGAAGTCGAGCTGCTTCACCGAGAAAAGTGTATGAGCCTCTTCTGTTCATAAGAAACGTTTGTGAAACAGTCAAACTAGAAAACTAGAATGTGGTTACATTATGAGGGACAAAGTAAGAGAAGATAAAAACTAAATTCAGAATTGCACAAGTACTTATAGTATATATATATATATATACATATATATATATATATTTCTGCACAGATAAACTTTAGGGTATCAGTGACATAAGGTAGCCAACTGTATCTATTAGGGGCCTATTGGTTTTTGGACGATTCAGAATTTATGAAAATAGACCATTCCAGGAAAGTTTTCCAACTGAGTTGCACTAATTGTCTTGTGCAAAAACAACATTTACACTAAACATGTCGGTGCAAAATTAGCTGACACTGATGGCAATATGTGAGCCCGTACCCTGCATATTGCACCCCAGTTCTCAGCAGCAATCTAAGTATGCCCCGTGTCATGCATGAGTAACTGGGGCCTGCTAACAGCGGGCCTACGGACCCGTTCATTCTTCAGGAGTCAATCAGAAGGCTACTCTTGGGCAAACAAAGGCGCCTTTAATTCACAGCGCTTCGAAGATGCACGCTCTTGGCAGTGCGCCATACCTGGAGAGCAAGTTCCCTGTTCTTTCTTCCTTCCCCGGTTCTCTTGGTCCAAGCTCCCATTCCCCTGGTGTGCTGCAGCCTCCTTCCTGGAAGGCCACCTTGCCATTTATTTTCTTTGTCATTGTAAGTTCAAAATCTGCTTCTCTGGAAGGTTTCAGGGCACACTGAAAAAGCACCTTTGTCAGTGATTAATGTCAGACAGCTTGTTGGCAGAGTGGAGGGGAGCGTTGTCTCTCCCCTTTTCCACCCAAGCCTGTTGCACTTCTGAGAAGGGTGGGGAAGGGGCACTCGAGTGCACGCTCTTTTTTCCCCCTTCATTGTCCTGTAGTCCGTGTTTGTTCTTGATTTCTTCTTTGGCTGTTTTTATGCGCTTTAAGACTGACACACACATTTATAAATACATAAACTAGTCTTTCAGCAGTACTCGTTTACATACTCTTATACCCATCCCAGAATGTCCAACTCCCTACTGTCAAAAGTGCAACGAGGACAGACTCCTTTCGATTTGCATTTAGCGTATATGAATATACAATTTTTCCCATTTTAGATGTTTTGAGGCCAATTCACAAAGGCATATAAGAGCATGTGAATGAGTATTGCAGGAGGAGCTACTTTTTGCTTCAAAATGCCTGCGACTCTGTTCTTTCAATTTTTTTCTGCCAAATGTAATAAGTTATTTGCAATTCCTGAACCTGTATATAGCTGTATGTTGATATTTATGTCTGCCTCAGTGCGGTTTTCATTTATGCACTAGGGGTGCGCGGTATGACTTTTCCATTGGAGCCAGCAGACTCCACGCCTAAGTGCACATGAGTCTGCTCGGGTGATCACATCTTTCGAAGGTAAGGAACTAGCAGCCCACTCTTGTCCCATTATGCAAAAAAATGTACAAAAAAACACAATGCAGTGTGGCTGACCACCTTGTCTTGAGATTTTATGTAACACACAAACATGAACCATCTCTATTTCTAACTTTTTACAACTCAGACAAGCAAAGCTCACCTTTAAAGCTGTTTTTTTAGCTACATGGGCCCTACACTAGCCTTTATTCAGGGCTCTAATTGGACAATCCTTGAACTTTATTCTGTGCTGCTGCATTACACATACTTTGCAGTCAGAAGATCTTACCTGGAGTGGTTCTAAGGCATACACATTTCCCTTTCAGCACTAGAATACTGGCTATTCTTCAAACAGACTTAAACAGCTTTAAACCGCTCTTCGCTTCATCTGCACAGTGCATTTATGCATTCTGTGGTTTTGTGTGTTGTGGCGCTGGTTAGCATATGGTTTTCCTTTCGTGCTCCTTCAAACTCCACCAAGAAGCTGTGGAAGCATTTGTTTTTATTCAGAACTCCAAAGCCCAATCACTGAGCATGGTTGTAGGTACTTTGCTCTTATTGGATAAGTAGTGGTGATTTGGCTATGTGAATCAGACGCTGTGAATCAGACGCTGTGCCCGCTAACACCCCTTGATGAATTTTATAAGATGACACTTCAAATAATTGATTCCTGTCTTTTTCTCCAGCTCCTGCCAGCAGCACTTCTCGTACCCCTAATCCTGCAAGTCTACTTTTCAGTAACACTGCACTTTAAACAGGGCAACCTGCCACGTTGATAGGATCATTCTTATTGCTCCACCACCCCTGGCACTTACATAAAGTTTCCCTGCACGTGCTGTTCACTTTCCTAAAGCTTGGCTGCACGTCCTGGTCGAGAAGGATTTTACTCTGCAACGCCACACGAGGGACATAGTATAGACCAAAACTCTGGGCCAGGTAAATTGCAGTTGGTGGGTGGTCTAAGGGCAGGGGTGCAGAAGTAGGGGTGCGAGAGGTAGTGCAGTGCTTACAAGCTATGGAAGAAGCTGTGCAGTGTCAAGTGTTTTGTAATATTTGGCAAACTGAGAATGCTTGCAAAATAAATTTGATAAATATGTGGAAATATTTCAGCAGTAAGAAAAGATCAAATGAAGCTCATAGTCTTTTTTTGTGATTCTGAAGTGTGATTGTTGCAAAGATTTTAATAGGATCAAAACAAAAAGACACTTTACATGTGTGATGCACACATGAGAAATATGCACAGAAAATCAATTTCCACGTCTTATCATTTATGTGTCACGCAGGGTTAGCAGAAAAGCTGCATAATTGACACAACTGTAGTGCCCAGTTGTGCTCTCTGTGAAAGGCAGTGCCCTAGCACACCATGCTTCAGTCATACCCTTTGGACAATGGCCTCCCCACTCGCTCACCATTCTCCTGTCCAATCCTTTCTCTTCCCCTCGCTCTCTCTACTACTCAATCTACTCTACTACTCACTCTACTACTCACTCTACTACTCACACTCTACTACTCACTCTTTACTACTCACACTTTACTACTCACACTTTCACTCTTTACTACTTGCTCTTTACTACTCACTTTTTACTACTCACTCTCTAATACTCTCTCGAATACTCACTCTACTACTCTTTACTACTCACTCTACTACTCTCTAATCACTCTCGAATACTCACTATACTCACTACTACTCACTCTAGTCCTCTCTACAACTCTCTACTACTCACTACTACTCACTCTCTATTAATCACTCTATTACTCTCTAGTGCTCACTCTACTACTCTACTACACACTCTCTACTCCTCTACTACGCACTCTGTACTACTCACGCTCTACTACTCACTATTATTCACTCTACTACTAGGTCTCCTAGGTCTCACATTTGCGAGAGATTAAGCTATTGGCATTGTAAATGCCAAAGCCATTTATTTATCTGTTTTCGAAACCAACACATAAATAAACAAGCATTTACAATGCAACGGTTTCGCCTTTGGAAAAGTTAGAGCTATTGGCAATGTAAAGGACAATGCCATTTATTTATCTGTTTTCAAAACCAACACATAAATACAAATTTTGTCATTTACAATGCCAATAGCTCAAACTTTTCCAAAGGCGAAACCGTTGCATTGTAAATGCTTGTTGTACATTGGCTGATGACCAAACTTTTGTGATTCATTAAGGTTGTGCAAAGACAAAAGAGGGGGTCCAAAAACAAATTTTTGCACCTAAGCATTTTCCATAAACTTTTTTTAGACAAATGTAGTGGCAAGTTGCTGAACGAATTCTCATGAAATTTGGCAGGAATATAGATCATGATGGGAAGGGTTTTCTTGTGATAAATTGGTTCAGTAGTTTTTAAGTAATAAGGGATAACATCTTAGTGATATATTTGGCAGTGGAATATAGCTATATTTCGCTGGGATACCGCAGGACAATGCAATGACAAATAAAATATTAGTTAATGAATGCACTTTAAAAATAAAAAAGCCATATTGTTTAGACCACACTTTGTGTTGTGTGTTTTGAAGTGAAATATAACTTATTACTGGTTTTGTAATCCATAAGAAGAGATAAGGCAACGTCTGTGTATGTTGGGAAAAGTATTTTTATTATTTATATATATATAAAAAAAATTAATTGAGAGTGCCGCAGTACTTCCTGAAAACTATCTAGAAAATGCAGTGCTACCTATTGAAATTTAAAAAGAAAACATATGACAAAAGACACTGTAAGACAATCCACTCCACTCTATTCTACGACACTCCACTCTACCTTATGTCACTCCACGCCACTCCACTCAACAACACACCCCTCCACACCATGCCACTCAACTCTACAACATGCTCCTCCACTGTACGCCACTCCACTCAACGCCCTTCCACCCTAAGACACACTATGGCACGCCACTCCACTCTAAGACACACTATGGCACGCCACTCCCCTCTACTCTATGACACACAACGCCACTCTGTGCCACGTCACTCTACAGAACTCTACTCCATTCTCCACTCTATGCCACTCAACACGACTCTACGACTCACAACTCCACTCTACAACATGCCACTCCACTGTATGATAGCTCACTCTACACTAGGACATGACACGCCAGTCCACTCTAGGATACACCATTCCACACTATGACAAGCCATGCCACTGCACAGTATGGCATGCCACTCCACTCTACAACACATTACATCACTCTACTCTATGACACACCACTCCACTGGACCACATGCCACTCCACTGCATACCACACCACTCTACCCTACACCCACTCTATGACACTCCACTCTTGCCACTCCACTGTACTCCATTGTATGACATGCCACTCTATTTAACCCGATGGACGCTCATGACGAGCTCAGCTCGTCATGAGCCACGGTGCTCGTGTGCTCATGACGAGCTGAGCTCGTCATAGCGGTCTGAACGCTCGCACACGGGGCTAATTCCCCCGCTGTGCTGAACGTTCTTAAGAAATGGGTGTGGCCGTGAAGAGCTCAGCTCATCATGAGCACACGGCCACCGTGGCTCATGATGAGCTGAGCTCGTCACGAGCACCGGGGTGCTGTACGCGCACCTCGCCCCCAGCACAGCGGCGGAATTACCCCCGCGGCCAACGGCTTAAAGACACACCACTCCACTCCACTCTACAACATGCCAATGCACAGTACAACACTCCACACAACTCTACGATACTCCACTCCACTCTATGACACGCCGCTTCACTGTACAACATGCCACTCCACTCTACGACATGCCACTCAACGGCACTCCACTTTATGGCCCCTCCTCGCTAAAACACTCTATCAATCAATCAATCATAGCATTTCTCCAGCAGCCTACATACCCGTGAGGGTCTCAAGACCCTAGGGGGGGGGACGCTGCTACTCTTCGACGAGACAGGTCTTGAGAAGTCTCCTGAAGGTTAGGAGGTCTTCGGTCTGCCGTAGGCGGATCGGGAGGGTGTTCCATGTCTTGGCGGCAAGGTGGGAGAATGATCTGACGCCGACGGTCACTCTTCGGATGCGGGAGATGATGGCGAGGGCGCGGTCTGCGGAGCGGAGCTGGCGGGTGGGGGTGTAGAGGCTGAGTCGGCTGTTGAGGACGCTGGTCCAGTGTTGTGGAGTGCCTTGTGTGCTTGGGTGAGGAGTTTGAAGGTTATCATCTTGTTGATGGGGAGCCAGTGCAGGTCTCTCAGGTGGGGTGTGATGTGGCTGCGGCGAGGGATGTTGAGGATCAGGCGTGCGTAAGCGCTCTGGATGCGGTGGAGCCGCTTCAGGAGTTTTGCCGGGGCTCCTGCGTAGAGTGCGTTGCCGTAGTCCAGTCTACTGCTGATGAGGGCCTGGATGACCATCTTTCTAGTTCCGGTGGGGATCCACTTGATGATCCTGCGAAGCATGCGCAGGGTGCTGAAGAAGGAGGAGGAGGAGACGGTGTTGACCTGCTTTGTCATGGAAAGGGTGGAGTCGAGGATGACCCCTAGGTTGCGTGCATGGTCCGTGGGTGTAGGGGGTGCTCCTAGTGCAGTCGGCCCCCAGGAGTCGAGAGGGTGGGTCTGAGTTCAGCTTCAGTCGGCTGTTTCCCATCCAGTCGGTGATGGCCTTCATTCCTTTGTGGAGATTGGTTTTGGGGATGTGGGGGGTCTTTGGTGAGGAAGAGGATCATCTGGGTGTCGTCGGCATAGGAGATGATGTTGAGGTCGTGCGACGTGGGCGAGTGGTGCCATGTAGACGTTGAACAGCGATGGGCTGAGGGATGAGCCTTGGGGTATGCCGCAGATGATCCCGGTGGCTTCGGAGCGGAAGGAGGGGAGGCAGACGCTCTGTGGTGTTCTACCGGAGTGGAAGGAGGTGGTCCAGTCCAGGGCCTCATCTTGAATTACGGCGTTGTGGAGGCGTGATCATAGTGTGCGGTGGCAGACCGTGTCGAAGGCGGCTGACAGGTCCAGGAGCACGAGGGCCGCGGTTTCTCCATTGTCAAGCAGGGTCCTGATGTCGTCGGTGGCGGCGATGAGGGCAGTTTCGGTGCTGTAGTTTCTGCGGAAGCCAGACTGGGACAGGTCCAGGATGCTATTCTCCTCGAGGAAGATGGTCAGTTGTTTGTTGATGGCCTTTTCAATGACCTTCGCCGGGAACGGGAGCAGGGAGATGGGTCGTAAGTTCTTGAGGTCCTTGTGGTCCGCCTTGGGTTTCTTGAGTAAGGCGGTTATGTCTGTGTGCTTTCAGCTCTCCAGGAAGGTCGCTGTCTAGAAGGAGATGTTGATGGTTTTCCAGAGATGGGGTGCAATGGTGCTACAACACTTCACTCTCTGACATGCCACTCCACTGTACTCTATGACACACCAGTACACTCTGCGCCACTCCCCTCAACGGGAAACATCCTTTACAACGCAACTTTTACCACGCAGTTCCTTTACGAAGCAACTTTTACAACGCAAACCATTACAACGCATTGCGCTGGGGGGCACTCTAGGATAGGGAATAAGTTTAATTTACTATCCAACACCTTCCCTAGTGTCCACGGGGAATTGAGTTGGAATAGTAAATTAAACTATTCACTATCCAGCACCCCTATGCGTTGTAAAGGTTTTCGTTGTAAAAACGCGTTGTAAAAGCATGCGTGGTAAAAGTATGCGTTGTAACGTCATACATCCCACTCAACTCTATGACATGCTCATTAAATGTCACTCTGCTCTAAGCCACCGCACTCCATGCCAATTCACTGTACATGACACCACTCTACGCCTCTCCACTTTGACATTCTACACCACAACACTCTACGACATGACAATATACGCCACTCCACTCTATGCCAGTCCCCTCCATGCCGCTACACACTACTCCATTGTACAACATGCCACTCCGTTCTATGAAATGCCACTCCACTCTACAACACGGCACTCCACTCTACAACACTTCACTCAACGCTATGACATTCTATGCCAGTCCACTGCACAGCATTTCACTCCACTGTATGACACACCACTCAACTCTGTGAAACCCCTCTCAACTCTATGACATGCCACTACACTCTATGTTACTCCACTTTACGCACCTCCACTTTAAGGCACTCTACGCCAGACCACTCTACTCTCCTCTGTAGCACACTACTACACTCTTTGCCACTCCACTGTACACCACACCACCCCACTCAACACAACTCCGCTCTAACCCACTCCACTCTATGCCAATCCACACCACTCAACTCTATGCCATTCCACTCTGTGCCTCTCCACTGTACGCTACGACACTCTACACCACACACTCTACGTCACTACTCTCTATCACCCTCCACTATACAGCTCTCCATTCTATGCCATTCCACTCTACTCCGCAACACTCCACTCTACGACACTACACTCTACAACACATGATTTCGAATCCTAAAATAATGATGTTTAAACAACATGACACTTAACTATGAAAGTATCATATTTAAGCCTACTTAAATCTCATCAATGTCTAATAATTTTTATAATTATAGTTCAGCTTGCTCCGACACTGCTTCCTCTACTGAATCTATCTTAATCTAAGAGTCATGATGAGACGCATACATTAGGGTCTAATGCTACATTCCTCATTTACTTCAAAGTAAAGAAATCTTACTCTATAGGATAGGGCTTAAAAATCCACTGGTCAAAACAGAATATATATTTTAAACAGTTTCAAAAGGGATACAGATATGCTCCTCCAAAAGTTGTGAATAACAGTTGTAAAGTATGTTATCTACATACTCCGCTAAGTACGGTGCTCCATTGCTTTCAAGCTAGGTTTGCGTTTTACAACATACATAGGGCTATATAGAGACAAAAGTTAAACGGAAAATGCTTCAACACCTCAAAATACATTTTAAAGCAATAAGTATGGAATTTTTCCACTAGAAATAAAAATAGGATTTATGCTATGAGCACTAGCTCTGGAATTATAGCTCACAGTGACCAACTTTATTTGATCAGTTTTATAACATGAATAATTTTCTAACAGATACTTGTTTTGAGGTCCAGCCATAATTTCAATTGCGCAGTAATCGGAGTAATTTAGGTAAATCTGTGTTACTCTTTGACAGAGAATTACCGGTAATTACATGATTATTCCTGCTTGCAATACCATGAGTAATTTCGTGGGAAAAAAATCCTACAGCAAGCGCACATTTGCTTGCTGTTTGTGTTCTACTGAATTTAGCACTTTTTCTTAGTGCAAAAATGAAACCTCTCATCCATTTTAGATGCAAAGGCGTATTTTACACTAAGCAAATAGCGCTAAATGCGGAGAGTAAGTTAGAGGAAATTCTGACCTCAACAGCAAATTTTGCAATGTTTCTTATTGCAAAATGCATTTTCGCCTCCATTTTGAATGCAAGGAGGCATTTTGCACTAAGAAAATAGTACCCCATGCCATGAGTAAGATGGGGGAAAATTATACTTCAAGAGCACATTTAGCGAGTGTGAACGGTTGCTTGAGCCCACTATTTGTGCTCTGTTGCATTTAGTGCTATTTCTTAACACAAAATGAATTCTCGTGCATATTTTGGACGTGGGGTGGCATTTTTGTGCTATGAAATAGTGCTAAACGCAGAATAACTCTTCTTGTGTAATTAAGCATATTCTTACAGCATTCTCAGGTAATTCCGCATGATCATGCTACACTGAATTATGCGAGTTACGCCCATCCTAGTTTTGAGTAATGATATACAATGGTGCACTGAAGGACACAAATATGGAGTATAAATATTGTATGACGTGTCAAAAATATTGTGACTACCAAATATCATAGAGTAGAATATCGAAGGTAAGAATATTGTTTTTTTGGGGTATATAATATAGGTTTTAAGAATATTGCTTTTAATATTGTGTACTCCCCAGTGCGTCGGTCATCCATTAGATGACACTTGGGAATCATATAAAGGATTACTTTATTATTTTATAAACTTGCCCATGGGCAAGGATATGCCCCCAACTTAAACAAGCATTGGAAATCCAATAGGTCTCGGATTTATTTGAGTTCGAGCTAATGGCATTGTAAATGGCAATGTCTTTTAGCCATGTGTTATGGAGTGTATGCATGTGGTGTGTAATAGAATTATGTGGTTTGGATTGGAATTTCTCACCCTGCACACTCACACACTGTTCACCCTGCGCGCTCACACACTGTTCACCCTGCGCGCTCACACACTGCTCACCCTGCGCACTCACTACTTTGCACTCACTACTCTACACTCACTACTCACTACTCTGCACTCACTACTCTGCACTCACTACTCACTACTCTGCACTCACTACTCACTACTCTGCACTCACTACTCACTAATCTGCAATCACTACTCACTACTCTGCACTCACTACTCTGCAACACACTACTCTGCACTCACTACTCACTACTCTGCACTCACTACTCACTACTCTGCACTCACTACTCACTAATCTGCACTCACTACTCTGCACTCACTACTCTGCACTCACTACTCACTACTCTGCACTCACTACTCACTACTCTGCACGCACTATTCACTAATCTGCACTCACTACTCACTAATCTGCACTCACTACTCACTACTCTGCACTCACTACTCTGCAACTCACTACTCTGCACTCACTACTCACTACTCTGCACTCACTACTCACTACTCTGCACTCACTACTCACTACTCTGCACTCACTACTCACTACTCTGCACTCACTACTCTGCACTCACTACTCAATACTCTGCACTCACTACTCAATACTCTGCACTCACTACTCTGCACTCACTACTCTGCACTCACTACTCACTACTCTGCACTCACTACTCACTACTCTGCACTCACTACTCACTAATCTGCACTCACTACTCACTACTCTGCACTGACTACTCTGCACTCACTACTCTGCACTCACTACTCACTACTCTGCACTCACTACTCACCAGTGCGGCGGTCATCCATTAGATGACAATTGGGAATCATATAAAGGATTACTTTATTATTTTATAAACTTGCCCATGGGCAAGGCTATGCCCCCAACTTAAACAAGCATTGGAAATGCAATAGGTCTCGGATTTATTTGAGTTCGAGCTAATGGCATTGTAAACGGCAATGTCTTTTAGCCATGTGTTATGGAGTGTATGCATGTGGTGTGTAATAGAATTATGTGGTTTGGATTGGAATTGTTCACCCTGCACACTCACACACTGTTCACCCTGCGCGCTCACACACTGCTCACCCTGCGCACTCACTACTCTGCACTCACTACTCTGCACTCACTACTCACTACTCTGCACTCACTACTCTGCACTCACTACTCACTACTCTGCACTCACTACTCACTACTCTGCACTCACTACTCTGCACTCACTACTCAATACTCTGCACTCACTACTCAATACTCTGCACTCACTACTCTGCACTCACTACTCTGCACTCACTACTCACTACTCTGCACTCACTACTCACTACTCTGCACTCACTACTCACTAATCTGCACTCACTACTCACTACTCTGCACTGACTACTCTGCACTCACTACTCTGCACTCACTACTCACTACTCTGCACTCACTACTCACCAGTGCGGCGGTCATCCATTAGATGACACTTGGGAATCATATAAAGGATTACTTTATTATTTTATAAACTTGCCCATGGGCAAGGCTATGCCCCCAACTTAAACAAGCATTGGAAATGCAATAGGTCTCGGATTTATTTGAGTTCGAGCTAATGGCATTGTAAACGGCAATGTCTTTTAGCCATGTGTTATGGAGTGTATGCATGTGGTGTGTAATAGAATTATGTGGTTTGGATTGGAATTGTTCACCCTGCACACTCACACACTGTTCACCCTGCGCGCTCACACACTGCTCACCCTGCGCACTCACTACTCTGCACTCACTACTCTGCACTCACTACTCACTACTCTGCACTCACTACTCTGCACTCACTACTCACTACTCTGCACTCACTACTCACTACTCTGCACTCACTACTCTGCATCTCACTACTCTGCACTCACTACTCTGCACTCACTACTCACTACTCTGCACTCACTACTCACTAATCTGCACTCACTACTCACTACTCTGCACTGACTACTCTGCAACTCACTACTCTGCACTCACTACTCACTACTCTGCACTCACTACTCACTACTCTGCACTCACTACTCTGCAACTCACTACTCTGCACTCACTACTCACTACTCTGCACTCACTACTCACTACTCTGCACTCACTACTCACTACTCTGCACTCACTACTCACTACTCTGCACTCACTACTCTGCACTCACTACTCACTACTCTGCACTCACTACTCACTACTCTGCACTCACTAGTCTGCACTCACTACTCACTACTCTGCACTCACTACTCACTACTCTGCACTCACTACTCACTAATCTGCACTCACTACTCACTACTCTGCACGCACTATTCACTAATCTGCACTCACTACTCACTAATCTGCACTCACTACTCACTACTCTGCACTCACTACTCTGCAACTCACTACTCTGCACTCACTACTCACTACTCTGCACTCACTACTCACTACTCTGCACTCACTACTCACTACTCTGCACTCACTACTCTGCACTCACTACTCAATACTCTGCACTCACTACTCTGCACTCACTACTCTGCACTCACTACTCTGCACTCACTACTCTGCACTCACTACTCACTACTCTGCACTCACTACTCACTACTCTGCACTCACTACTCACTAATCTGCACTCACTACTCACTACTCTGCACTCACTACTCTGCACTCACTACTCACTACTCTGCACTCACTGCTCACTACTCTGCACGCACTATTCACTAATCTGCACTCACTACTCACTAATCTGCACTCACTACTCACTACTCTGCACTCACTACTCTGCAACTTACTACTCTGCACTCACTACTCACTACTCTGCACTCACTACTCACTACTCTGCACTCACTACTCACTACTCTGCACTCACTACTCACTACTCTGCACTCACTACTCTGCACTCACTACTCAATACTCTGCACTCACTACTCTGCACTCACTACTCTGCACTCACTACTCTGCACTCACTACTCACTACTCTGCACTCACTACTCACTACTCTGCACTCACTACTCACTAATCTGCACTCACTACTCACTACTCTGCACTGACTACTCTGCACTCACTACTCTGCACTCACTACTCACTACTCTGCACTCACTACTCACCAGTGCGTCGGTCATCCATTAGATGACACTTGGGAATCATATAAAGGATTACTTTATTATTTTATAAACTTGCCCATGGGCAAGGCTATGCCCCCAACTTAAACAAGCATTGGAAATGCAATAGGTCTCGGATTTATTTGAGTTCGAGCTAATGGCATTGTAAATGGCAATGTCTTTTAGCCATGTGTTATGGAGTGTATGCATGTGGTGTGTAATAGAATTATGTGGTTTGGATTGGAATTGTTCACCCTGCACACTCACACACTGTTCACTCTGCGCGCTCACACACTGTTCACCCTGCGCGCTCACACACTGCTCACCCTGCGCACTCACTACTCTGCACTCACTACTCTGCACTCACTACTCACTACTCTGCACTCACTACTCTGCACTCACTACTCACTACTCTGCACTCACTACTCACTACTCTGCACTCACTACTCACTAATCTGCACTCACTACTCACTACTCTGCACTCAATACTCTGCAACTCACTACTCTGCACTCACTACTCACTACTCTGCACTCACTACTCTGCACTCACTACTCTGCACTCACTACTCTGCACTCACTACTCAATACTCTGCACTCACTACTCTGCACTCACTACTCACTACTCTGCACTCACTACTCACTAGTCTGCACTCACTACTCACTAATCTGCACTCACTACTCACTACTCTGCACTCACTACTCTGCACTCACTACTCTGCACTCACTACTCACTACTCTGCACTCACTACTCACTAATCTGCACTCACTACTCACTACTCTGCACTCACTACTCTGCACTCACTACTCTGCATTCACTACTCACTACTCTGCACTCACTACTCACCCTGCGCACTCACTACTCTGCACTCACTACTCACTACTCTGCACTCACTACTCACTACTCTGCACTCACTACTCTGAACTCACTACTCACTACTCTGCACTCACTACTCTGCACTCACTACTCTGCACTCAATACTCTGCACTCACTACTCACTACTCTGCACTCACTACTCACTACTCTGCACTCACTACTCACTAATCTGCACTCACTACTCTGCACTCACTACTCTGCACTCACTATTCTGCACTCACTACTCACTACTCTGCACTCACTACTCACTACTCTGCAAGCACTATTCACTAATCTGCACTCACTACTCACTAATCTGCACTCACTACTCACTACTCTGCACTCACTACTCTGCAACTCACTACTCTGCACTCACTACTCACTACTCTGCACTCACTACTCACTACTCTGCACTCACTATTCACTACTCTGCACTCACTACTCACTACTCTGCACTCACTACTCTGCACTCACTACTCAATACTCTGCACTCACTACTCTGCACTCACTACTCTGCACTCACTACTCTGCACTCACTACTCACTACTCTGCACTCACTACTCACTACTCTGCACTCACTACTCACTGATCTGCACTCACTACTCACTACTCTGCACTGACTACTCTGCACTCACTACTCTGCACTCACTACTCACTACTCTGCACTCACTACTCACCAGTGCGTTGGTCATCCATTAGATGACACTTGGGAATCATATAAAGGATTACTTTATTATTTTATAAACTTGCCCATGGGCAAGGCTATGCCCCCAACTTAAACAAGCATTGGAAATGCAATAGGTCTTGGATTTATATGAGTTCGAGCTAATGGCATTGTAAATGGCAATGTCTTTTAGCCATGTGTTATGGAGTGTATGCATGTGGTGTGTAATAGAATTATGTGGTTTGGATTGGAATTGTTCACCCTGCACACTCACACACTGTTCACCCTGCGCGCTCACACACTGTTCACCCTGCGCGCTCACACACTGCTCACCCTGCGCACTCACTACTCTGCACTCACTACTCACTACTCTGCACTCACTACTCTGCACTCACTACTCACTACTCTGCACTCACTACTCACTACTCTGCACTCACTACTCACTAATCTGCACTCACTACTCACTACTCTGCACTCAATACTCTGCAACTCACTACTCTGCACTCACTACTCACTACTCTGCACTCACTACTCACTACTCTGCACTCACTACTCACTAATCTGCACTCACTACTCACTACTCTGCACTGACTACTCTGCACTCACTACTCTGCACTCACTACTCACTACTCTGCACTCACTACTCACCAGTGCGTCGGTCATCCATTAGATGACACTTGGGCATCATATAAAGGATTACTTTATTATTTTATAAACTTGCCCATGGGCAAGGCTATGCCCCCAACTTAAACAAGCATTGGAAATGCAATAGGTCTCGGATTTATTTGAGTTCGAGCTAATGGCATTGTAAATGGCAATGTCTTTTAGCCATGTGTTATGGAGTGTATGCATGTGGTGTGTAATAGAATTATGTGGTTTGGATTGGAATTGTTCACCCTGCACACTCACACACTGTTCACCCTGCGCGCTCACACACTGTTCACCCTGCACGCTCACACACTGCTCACCCTGCGCACTCACTACTCTGCACTCACTACTCTGCACTCACTACTTACTACTCTGCACTCACTACTCTGCACTCACTACTCACTACTCTGCACTCACTACTCACTACTCTGCACTCACTACTCACTAATCTGCACTCACTACTCACTACTCTGCACTCAATACTCTGCAACTCACTACTCTGCACTCACTACTCACTACTCTGCACTCACTACTCACTACTCTGCACTCACTACTCACTACTCTGCACTCACTACTCTGCACTCACTACTCAATACTCTGCACTCACTACTCTGCACTCACTACTCTGCACTCACTACTCACTACTCTGCACTCACTACTCACTAGTCTGCACTCACTACTCACTAATCTGCACTCACTACTCTGCACTCACTACTCTGCACTCACTACTCTGCACTCACTACTCACTACTCTGCACTCACTACTCACTAATCTGCACTCACTACTCACTACTCTGCACTCACTACTCTGCACTCACTACTCTGCATTCACTACTCACTACTCTGCACTCACTACTCACCCTGCGCACTCACTACCCTGCACTCACTACTCTGCACTCACTACTCACTACTCTGCACTCACTACTCACTACTCTGCACTCACTACTCTGCACTCACTACTCACTACTCTGCACTCACTACTCTGCACTCACTACTCTGCACTCAATACTCTGCACTCACTACTCACTACTCTGCACTCACTACTCACTACTCTGCACTCACTACTCACTAATCTGCACTCACTACTCTGCACTCACTACTCTGCACTCACTACTCTGCACGCACTACTCACTACTCTGCACTCACTACTCACTACTCTGCAAGCACTATTCACTAATCTGCACTCACTACTCACTAATCTGCACTCGCTACTCACTACTCTGCACTCACTACTCTGCAACTCACTACTCTGCACTCACTACTCACTACTCTGCACTCACTACTCACTACTCTGCACTCACTATTCACTACTCTGCACTCACTACTCACTACTCTGCACTCACTACTCTGCACTCACTACTCAATACTCTGCACTCACTACTCTGCACTCACTACTCTGCACTCACTACTCTGCACTCACTACTCACTACTCTGCACTCACTGCTCACTACTCTGCACTCACTACTCACTGATCTGCACTCACTACTCTGCACTCACTACTCTGCACTCACTACTCTGCACTCACTACTCACTACTCTGCACTCACTACTCACTACTCTGCACTCACTACTCACTGATCTGCACTCACTACTCACTACTCTGCACTGACTACTCTGCACTCACTACTCTGCACTCACTACTCACTACTCTGCACTCACTACTCACCAGTGCGTCGGTCATCCATTAGATGACACTTGGGAATCATATAAAGGATTACTTTATTATTTTATAAACTTGCCCATGGGCAAGGCTATGCCCCCAACTTAAACAAGCATTGGAAATGCAATAGGTCTTGGATTTATATGAGTTCGAGCTAATGGCATTGTAAATGGCAATGTCTTTTAGCCATGTGTTATGGAGTGTATGCATGTGGTGTGTAATAGAATTATGTGGTTTGGATTGGAATTGTTCACCCTGCACACTCACACACTGTTCACCCTGCGCGCTCACACACTGTTCACCCTGCGCGCTCACACACTGCTCACCCTGCGCACTCACTACTCTGCACTCACTACTCTGCACTCACTACTCACTACTCTGCACTCACTACTCTGCACTCACTACTCACTACTCTGCACTCACTACTCACTACTCTGCACTCACTACTCACTAATCTGCACTCACTACTCACTACTCTGCACTCAATACTCTGCAACTCACTACTCTGCACTCACTACTCACTTCTCTGCACTCACTACTCACTACTCTGCACTCACTACTCACTACTCTGCACTCACTACTCTGCACTCACTACTCAATACTCTGCACTCACTACTCTGCACTCACTACTCTGCACTCACTACTCTGCACTCACTACTCTGCACTCACTACTCTGCACTCACTACTCACTAGTCTGCACTCACTACTTACTAATCTGCACTCACTACTCACTACTCTGCACTCACTACTCTGCACTCACTACTCACTACTCTGCACTCACTACTCACTACTCTGCACTCACTACTCACTAATCTGCACTCACTACTCACTACTCTGCACTCACTACTCTGCACTCACTACTCTGCATTCACTACTCACTACTCTGCACTCACTACTCACCCTGCGCACTCACTACTCTGCACTCACTACTCTGCACTCACTACTCACTACTCTGCACTCACTACTCTGCACTCACTACTCACTACTCTGCACTCACTACTCTGCACTCACTACTCTGCACTCACTACTCTGCCATCATTACTCACTACTCACTACTCTGCACTCACTACTCACTACTCACTACTCTGCACTCACTACTCACTACTCACTACTCTGCACTCACTACTCACTACTCTGCACTCACTACTCTGCCCTCACTACTCACTACTCTGCACTCAATACTCACTACTCTGCACTCACTACTCACTAATGGAAAAATGCTATGCTCAGGCTGCGCAGTTTACAGCATAATTGTGGATTTACATCATTTACCACACAGTTTGCAGATTTCCCCCTCAAAAAATGTGGTACCAGTTCATATGGTAGAAAATAATGCTGTCGGATGGAGAATGTGCCACAAATTTCTTTCCACATAACTTGAATAATCTTACTGCAAGATTGTTTGATACGAGCTGTGTAGACCATACCTTTCCGTGACATAATAGTGGATGGCTATTGTTAATGTAACTGTTCTTGCTGCCTTTTGACGAACTCAATAAAAAAAAATCTGTGTAAAAAAAAATTGAATATTCTTGCCTCATAACACTAATATTTCTGACAATGGTAAGATTGCCGAGTTGGTTGATTGCAGTCATTAAGATAGTGAAATCTTTATTTCACAGGGAACCATGAAATATTTCTCATACTTCACGGTGCCTTGTGAAATATCGGTTTTGATACCACTCTATTTGTGCACTAAAAGCACTCAAACCGGTAAAAGATGTATAGGGTCAGTCTGCTCTCTTGCACTGTGAAATAACAGCATTTTGCCGAAGCTGATGGTCCAATACTTTACATTGCCGATGCTTTTTTCCCCCAATGTTTTGCCCTTTGTTTACTTTTTTGGTCATCCTTGTGTTTTTAGACGTCTTCAGGTTGCATTAATTCACAGCCAATAGTACTTTTGTTTGCACCAATAAAAATTATATTTTACTGTGATGTGCTAAAAAAAAACAAATTCCTGCACCTATTCTGAGTGTACCTGCCTTAGGAAACACCCGTTAAAAGATTAGATGTGGTCTTTTATTTAAATGTGTTTATTGGAAGAATGTAACTTGCACTTTTAAACAGCGACATATTTTCATCTTTTTCTTTTGGTGAATATGCTTGTAATAAAGAAAAAAATGAATCCTCACACTACCTTGCCAAGACCAGCCCTACTGACTCTTGCAAAAAAATTTTTAGAAATCAATCACCTGGTATTCTTTTTTAAAAAAAAAAATAATAATTTTAACGGACACACGTGTATTGAGAAGAAGAATTTAGCACGTGTGTACTTCACCAGACACGCACCTAGTGTATCGATGTAGAGAAGTAATTAGACGTCCATAGTAAAACAAAAGCGAACGATCTTTCCCCATGTGTTTCAAGGGTTTTGATGTTCCGGTTTGCTCCAGTGAATCACACACAGAGTTGTTTCCCTAAGTCTCGGGGCAGTCTTAAGATCACTGAATGAAAGGGAAGATTAAAATGCCCGGCATTCTTTGCTCATTTGTGCCTCCCGGTTTTACAACTTGCCTTGTGACTGCAATTATCGGTGGTCCAAGCAATCAAAAAATGTAGCTTAAAAAACAAGCATCTGCCTTCAATTACCGGCACCTCTGACAGCTTGAGAATTTATGGCATTCTCCTGGACGGGGAGACAGCATGCGTGCACTTACAGCTCAAGAAAACTACAGAGTCGTGAATGCGCGAACGGACCCTGACATCTGGTAATTGGGAATTTACGACATTCTCATGCGCGTGCTAGAACGGAATATGCAGGAACTAGAGAGAGCAACATTCCTAGGGCCTATTGCGTGAAGCCTTACAAAAACACAGCCGTGAGAGGACCAATTGCCATGCAGATGGCACAGAACACCACGAAAAATTCTCGCGTACTGAGGAATTTTTACTTCACTATTCTGAGCCCCTTAACAATACGGCTCGGAGCTCCGCCCCACTGCTGACGCAGTGGTGATGTAGGCCGAGCCCTAAAAACATATGCTGACAGTCTTTCTGTCCCCTATGGGTTAGATGGGGATGATTACCCCCAATCTGCCTCGATGGGGAGGCAGAAAGCCATCTAGACTCCGTGGACTGCATTTATCCAGTATTAGTTTGGGGTAGGGATAACTCCCCAGGGCATGGGCCCGTGCTCTCCCCCACCCGTGCCCCCCTTTGGACTTACTGTGCCCTGGGGAGTGGATAGGGGTATTAAAACACAACGTGCACCCCAGGGGGCAGAAAGCCCAATTAACACTAAGGCACACCAAGGGATTTAAAATATTGCTAAAACAAACAAAAGAATGTGCGGCCTACCATGACATCAAGTCATACCCCCACTCCTAAATAGGCAACAGTGTCTTTTTGCCCCCCTGGGGTCAGATAGGTTTGTCCCAATTGGGAATGTAGCCCAAATTTACCACCAGGGATGGTGTACAGGCCACCTGAGCCCAGGGATTTTGCTTTTGGGGCAAAAGAAAGTGGGGCAGGTGTTGCACACTGGCATTGGCCACACCTCCACCCCAAAATGGACAAACCAGTCTTTCCCTCCGCTCTAGAAGCTGACACGAGATTTGCCCTCAATTTGCCCCTCGGGGCAATAAAGCTCACAGTATGTCAGGAACACTAAGAAAACAAATATTGGGGTGTGTCTGGCCCATCCTACCATCAGGCCCCACCCTTACTCCTAAAACGGCAGTGCTCCTCTGCAGACTAAAGAATCCCATCCCAATGGAAAGCAAGTGGACATTCTGTTCTTTTGGGTGTTGTTTTTTTTACGTATGGGCCAGGAGAGTGTGGCTTACTCCCAATATCATCCCACTTGTGATGGTGAATAGCTTCACTTTTTGTGCTTCAATAGGTTCTCACCTGGAAAACCTACCAGACCCAGACAGTTTCGAAAACTAGGCACTTAGGGGAGTCCATGGTGGCATGCTTCACATGGATCCCACAACATGTTCTTACCCACAATTCCCTGCAAACCTCAAACTTTGAATAAAAGCACACATTTTCCTCACATTTTTGCGCGGAAAATGTCTGCAATCTGAGGAGCCACAAATTACCTCCTCCTACACATCTCCCAATAAGACTGGTATCCCACTTGGGTGGTCCAAGAGACCATGACACAAAAGGGCCAAAATCGCTGCATGGAGAAATCAGTGATGGGGTGACTGTGGGACATGGGGTCGTGCTCAGCCACCATTCATGGAAACCTGTGAACCGCAGACCTTTTGAAAATTAGACAACCAGAGGATTACAGGACAGTGTGCCTGGAGTGGATACCAAAAGGATTTCTTACCCACAATGCCCTGCAAGCCTCAAACGTTGGCAGAAACCCCACATTATCCTGACATTTCTGTAATGGAATCTTCCAGAATCTGCAGGAATCCACAAGATTCCTACCACCCAGTGTTACCACACTTGTGCCGATAAAAACGGTGTGCCACTTGTGTGGCTGGGCTTAGTGCCCATGACAGGAAAGGCTCAAAGCATGGTCAATGAAAGTCCAATCGCAATGGATTCCCCCAATTGTCTAGTTTTAACAAATTTGCAAGTTTCCTAGGTTTCCCTGGGTGCCTGCTGAGCTACGGTCAAAAATTCACAGCTACCCACTTAGCAAAAAAAGGTCAGTTTTGAGTTGAAAAATGTGATAAATCCATGTTGAGTGTTGAGCTGTTTCCTGTTGCGGGCAGTAGGTCTACCTAGGCAAATGAGGTACCGTATCAGGAGACTTTGGGAAACGCTAGGTGGAACGATGGTTATAGCTTCCTTCAGATTCCAGAACATTCATCACAAAAGTCTGAGAAAAATGTGTTTTTTGTCAATGTAAAAATCTTGGTGAGAGCCTCACAAGTCTGCCCAACTCAAGATTCCTTCAGGTGTCTAGGTTTCAAAAATGTGCAAGTTTGCTAGGTTTACCCAGGTGACAGTTGAGCTAGGGCCTAAAACTCCACAGCTACCCACTTTGTAAAAAAATGGGTTCGTTTTTAGTGGAAAAATGTGATGTACCCATATTGCGTTTTGGGCTGTTTCCAGTCATGTACTCTAAGCCTACCCACACAAGTGAGGTACTGTTTTTGTTGGAAGACATGAAGGAGCATAAAATAGTAGAACATTTGTTATTACCTGTTGGGGTTAAGGGGCTTATATGGCTATAATAAATATAATGTATTATCAATTTAATATATATTAGCTATTATATACATTTTAGGTGTTAGTATTGTAGGAAAAATTGTTAATGATTTTTTTAAAATATAGTTTGTCATTTGGAATGTCATTTTTATAAATGTAATTAGTAATTTATAATGTATAAGCAGGTTGTTGGGTTTGTAAAGGAACAGGGAGGAAAGTTAACTAAATTATAATTAATTTGATTTTAATATTAATTATGTTTTATTGTTCAGTATATATTTAATTGATTCATATGTATATGTATTGTTGAATTCTTATTTTAAGTTTAATTTGATAATTTTAATTCATTTTTTTAAAATTTATGTTAGTGATTTATATTTTAGTAGCAGCTTGTTGAGTTTGCAGGGGAACATGGTAGGTTGTTGATTAAATTAAAATCAATTTCATTTCAATGTTACTTTTTTTCTTGTAAATTAAATAATTCATATTTTAATAAAAAAAATTTAATTGTTATATTATTTATTTAGTTTTAATTAGGAAATTATATTTACATTTGTATACTCTTGCTAGTTATTTATACCTTAATTGAGGTTTGATGGGTTTGTTGGGGAATAGAAGAAGTTATTACCGCCATCATAACCATGTTTTCCTCCTGCCACCTTAGGATGGCGGGAAGATGGGTGGTGGTCGGAGAGATCACCCGCCATGGATCCAATAGGCTCCTTGAGCCCATCGGAGGAAACTTGAATCCCAACAATGGGGGCGGCGCCTGCCAGGCATAGGGAAAGGCTTCATTGCTCTCAGGCCATCCTCATGGGCAATGCCCATGTACAAGGATTTGACATCCATAGTCATATAGACATAGGAGTCTTCCTAGGTGATGTCATAGATTATCCGTAAGAAATTTCCTGTGTCCTGCACATAGGAAGGCAGATTACGGACATATTCTTGTAAGAAATGATCTATGAACCTTGATGTATGCTTAAAGACTTTGCTGTAGAAATGGCAAAAGACTTTGACCCTTTCTATCTCGGTGTAGATGGCACAGCGCTAATCCTATGCTTAAATACTTTGCTAGAAAGCAGACATTTTAGGTGAGCAAATTTAGAGTGTTGCTGGTGTTGAGAGTGCTCTATACTGGAGATGCTTTCTACTGAAACCTGAGAACTACCCAGAGTTCTCTGCTTCTTTTTTTGCATGCATGTATGCATCACTCTATGCCTGAAAGGGTATACTTTTGACTTATCCTGGGTGTTCTCTTGTGTCTGTACCAAGCTATACCTCTCAGAAGAGCTCTAATGAGAGCGGAACATGTGTCAGGGGTTGCTTTTATTCAATTCAGGTTGGCTTGGATGGTATTTTACCAATCCAAAACTATAATACTGTGCCTGGAGTGGTAAAAGTCTTGGCCATTTTACAGCTCGACATGGATAGCACTGTGCTAATCCTACGCTTAAAGACTTTGCTGTAGAAATGGCGAAAGAGTTTGTCCCTTTCTATCTTAGCGTGGATGGCAGTGTGCTAATCCTATGCTTAAAGATTTTGATAGAAAGCAGACATTTGAGGTGAGCAAATTTAGAATGTCGCTGGTGTTGAGAGTGCTCTATACTGCAGCTGCTTTCCACCTAAAATTGAGAACCACTCAGAGTTCTCTGCTTCTTTTTTATATATAATTAAAAAAAAAATATATATATATATATATATCATGCAACAAAGGATGCGGCACACCACAGGTCGTTTTGCTTATTTTATTGATAAGCTCTCCCCCCACCAACGCGTTTCAGCCACCAAGGCTTTGCTCACGGTCAGTAAGTCCTTCCTTCATTTCTACTTTTATACCCATATCTACCTTTAAGTGGTATTCTGGGATTTGTAGTTTAACACACATTTTTCAAAACTTTACACAAAAAAAACAGAAAGACAGTGGCGCTGTTGTGAATTAGTTTTGTGCAATATTAACCTTTGGATTCTTACAGTACTCAGGGTTAGTACCCATTGTTGTACTTATTAATTGCAACATTAGTAACTTTGTAATGGTATAGTACCCATTTTCTTGATCTAATGAGTTCAAGGATAAAGTTTTTTTGGAGAACACAGTTTTTCAAGGTGAACATAAAGTTCCTCATCATTATTAATACCCCCCGGCTGTTTTGTCCGGAATTTTATGATGAGTCTCGATTCTGCTTGACGTAATTTACGGACACGATCACCTCCTCGATTGTCTTCGGATATCATTTTGATTCCGTAGAAGCACATAGCTCTCCAATCTCCCTTTTGGCATGTGAGAATGGGTTTCGCTGTTGCATATGTCATATTTGAGTTCTTGACTGCGCGGATATGTTCCAGGATGCGTTTTTTTAACATGCATGTCGTGCTTCCAATATATTTCATTCCGCACTTACATTCAATCATGTAAATGACGAATTTCGATGTGCAGGTTATGGCTTCTTCAATTACCATCATTTTGCCATTTGGTTCTTGGATGTTAACCATATTTTTACCTATTTTACAGGCTTTACATGATCTACATGCTTTGAATCCTTTCCGTTGGTTTGTAAGCCAGTCTGTTTTCTGTTTGACTTGAAAGTGACTTTTTACCAACATGTCTTTTAGGGAAATGTTCTTTCTGTAGGTTACAGTTGGTTTGTCGCCTACTAATTCTCCAATATCAGGATCTCCTGAGATTAGATGCCAATATTTTCTCATCTTATTGACAATGCTTCCACTTTCTTTGCTATAAGTTGTTATGAATCATGGAGGATTTCTTTCCGCAACGTCCTTTGGCTTTTCTATTAAGATTTCCGCTCTGGTTTTAAGGTCTACTCTTTTCTTACATTTGTCAAGAGTTCGATCCTTATATCTTCGTGCTTTGAACCTGCTTTTGCATTCTTGAATTTTGTCTTCCGCATCTGTTGTTTTGGAACAGTTCCTCTTCATTCGAATACATTCCCCGTAAGGGATGCTATTCACTAGTTGTCTGGGGTGAAAGCTCGTCCCATGTAGGATACTATTCGTCGCAGTTTTCTTTCTAAACAGTGTGGATTCAATTTTGCCATTATCTATGTAGATCTTAGTATCCAAGAAGTCAATCTCATTCTTGCTGGTGGTGCAAGTGAATTGTAAACCCACTTGGTTTTGATTTAATTTGGCAAAATATCTTTGAAACTCCTTGTCTGTTCCATTCCAGATTAGGAATAGGTCGTCGATATAACATACCCAAAGTATAACTTTTTCCATCTCCAGTTGGTTTTCGGTGTCCCAGGCAATGGTTCGTTCCCACCATCCCATAGTGATGTTGGCATAATTAGGGGAAAACGAAATTCCCATTGCTGTCCCACACTGTTGCTTGAAGAGTTATGTGTTGAATAGGAAGACATTATTTGTAAGACAGATGTTAATCATATTGAGAAGCATTTTAGTGTGGTTAAGTTGTGTTATGCTCTGCTGTTTCAAAAAGTATTGGCATGCTGTCATCCAGATGTCATGTCTGATGGATGTGTATAGTGATACAACATCAATTGTTACTAGGAGAAAATCCGGGTTCCATGTTATCCCTGTAAGTATCCTTAGAAAGTCTCCTGTATCTTTTAAATATGAACTCAGACTCTGAGCAATCGGCGCCAGAAATGTGTCTACATATTTGGAAAGATTTTCATATAGGGAACTGCAAGAGGAGACTATGGGTCTCCCAGGTGGATCTATCACAGTCTTGTGAATTTTCGGGAGAAAATATATACAAGGTGTGACTGGAAAGTCTGTTGTTGAAAATTTACGTTCCTCATCATTGATCAATTGATCTTCATACCACCCTTGTATATTTTCTTTTAGTTCCTTGGTTATTTTTTCCATCGGATTGTATTTCAATCTGCAATAGTTCTTTGTGTCGTTAAGTTGCCTTAAAGCTTCTCTGATGTAGTCACTCGTGTCCATTATTACGATATTTCCCCCCTTGTCGGCGGGCTTTATCGTTATTTTTTCGTTTTCCATAAGTTTCTTGACTGCAACCCTTTCTTTAGTTGTTAAATTCTCTCTTTGGTTGATATTCCATGTTTTTGGCAGTCTTTCAAGTTCTTCTATTATTGCATCAGAAAATAAATCAATTTTGTTGCCAGGCGACAGTATAGGGCAGTATCTTGATTTTCTTTTCAATCCAGTGTCAATTGTTTTGTTAGTTTCAATTTCCAATTGTTCTAAAATTTCTGACTCTGTCATTGCATCGTCCTCTATTCCATACATGATGTCGAACATGTTTTTAAGATCTGGCATTTGATCTATTGATATTTGTGCATCACTTTCCACATTTGGAGTAACTTCAGTTTGTATGGCAGACTGAGTTTTAGTCGCATGAATTGTTGCTAGTTTCAATTTTCTAATGTATCTGTACATGTCAATGCGAACTTGAGTGTAGTCAAAATGTGCCTCTGGGCAAAATGACAATCCTTTGTTTAGTACCATTTCTTCTTCTTTCGATAGTTGGTACTTTGAGAGATTCACAATTAAATTTAGTTTCGCTCCTTTCCGTTCCGTAGGGGGTATTGCCTTCTTTCGTTTTGACCTTCTGGTTTTCCTTGTGTTTCTGAGGGAGTTGGTGTTACGTTCCCTCGACCTCGGCCTGTTGCTCTTCCTCGGCCGCCCCCCCTTTCCATGGACTTGTCCAGATTTATCAGTCTTATTTCATCTAAAAAATTCAGCCTTTTAACTCAATCCATTTTCAAAACAATTGACACTGGATTGAAAAGAAAATCAAGATATTGCCCTATACTGTCGCCTGGCAACAAAATTGATTTATTTTCTGATGCAATAATAGAAGAATTTGAAAGACTGTCAAAAAAACGGAATATCAACCAAAGAGAGAATTTAACAACTAAAGAAAGGGTTGCAGTCAAGAAACTTATGGAAAACGAAAAAAGAACGATAAAGCCCGCCGACAAGGGGGGAATATAGTAATAATGGACACGAGTGACTACATCAGAGAAGCTTTAAGGCAACGTAACGAAACAAAGAACTATTGCAGATTGAAAAACAGTCCTATGGAAAAAATGACCAAGGAACTAAAAGAAAATATACAAGGGTGGTATGAAGATCAATTGATCAATGATGAGGAACGTACATTTTTAACAACAGACTTTCCAGTCACACCTTGTATATATTTTCTCCCGAAAATTCACAAGACTATGATAGATCCACCTGGGAGACCCATAGTCTCCTCTTGCAGTTCCCTATATGAAAATCT
Source organism: Lissotriton helveticus (assembly GCF_964261635.1). Classification (NCBI taxonomy): domain Eukaryota; kingdom Metazoa; phylum Chordata; class Amphibia; order Caudata; family Salamandridae; genus Lissotriton; species Lissotriton helveticus. The sequence continues at coordinate 1,581,051,991 of NC_136063.1, forward strand.
TTCCAAATATGTGGACACATTTCTGGCGCCGATTGCTCAGAGTCTGAGTTCATATTTAAAAGATACAGGAGACTTTCTAAGGATACTTACAGGCATAACATGGAACCCGGATTTTCTCCTAGTAACAATTGATGTTGTATCACTAAACACATCCATCAGACATGACATCGGGATGACAGCATGCAAATACTTTTTGAAACATCGGAGCATAACACAACTTAACCACACTAAAATGCTTCTCAATATGATTAACATCTGTCTTACAAATAATGTCTTCCTATTCAACACATAACTCTTCAAGCAACAATGTGGGACAGCAATAGGAATTTTGTTTTCCCCTAATTATGCCAACATTACTATGGGATGGTGAGAACGAACCATTGCCTGGGACACCGAAAACCAACTGGAGATGGAAAAATGTATACTTTGGGTACGTTATATCGACGACCTATTCCTAATCTGGAATGGAACAGACAAGGAGTTTCAAAGATATTTTGCCAAATTAAATCAAAACCAAGTGGGTTTACAATTCACTTGCACCACCAGCAAGAAAGAGATTGACTTCCTGGATACTAAGATCTACATAGATAATGGCAAAATTGAATCCACACTGTTTAGAAAGAAAACTGCGACGAATAGTATCCTACATGGGACGAGCTTTCACCCAGACAACTAGTGAATAGCATCCCTTACGGGGAATTTATTCGAATTAAGAGGAACTGTTCCAAAACAACAGATGCGGAAGACAAAATTCAAGAATCCAAAAGTAGGTTCAAAGCACGAGGATATAAGGATCGAACTCTTGACAAATGTAAGAAAAGAGTAGACCTTAAAACCAGAGCGGAAATCTTAATAGAAAAGCCAAAGGACGTTGCAGAAAGAAATCCTCCACGATTCATAACAACATATAGCAAGGAAAGAGGAAGCATTGTCAATAAGATGAGAAAACATTGGCATCTAATCTCAGGAGATCCTGATATTGGAGAATTAGTAGGCGACAAACCAACTGTAACCTACAGAAAGAACATTTCCCTAAAATACATGTTGGTAAAAAGTCACTTTCAAGTCAAACAGAAAACAGACTGGCTTACAAACCAACGGAAAGGATTCAAAGCATGTAGATCGTGTAAAGCCTGTAAAATTGGTAAAAATATGGTTGACATCCAAGAACCAAATGGCAAAATGATGGTAATTGAAGAAGCCATTACCTGCACATCGATATTCGTCATTTACATGATTGAATGTAAGTGCGGAATTAAATATATTGGAAGCACGACATGCATGTTAAAAAAACGCATCCTGGAACATATCCGCGCAGTCAAGAACTCAAATATGACATATGCAACAGCAAAACCCATTCTCACATGTCAAAAGGGAGATTGGAGAGCTATGTGCTTCTACGGAATCACAATGATATCCAAAGACAATCGAGGAGGTGATCGTGTCCGTAAATTACGTCAAGTAGAATCGAGACTCATCATAAAATTCCGGAAAAAACAGCCGTGGGTATTAATAATGATGAGGAACTTTATGTTCACCTTGAATAACTGTGTTCTCCAAAAAAACTTTATCCTTGAACTCATTAGATCAAGAAAATTGGTACTATACCATTACAAACTTACTAATGTTACAATTAATAAGTACAACAATGGGTACTAACCCTGAGTACTGTAAGAATCCAGAGGTTAATATTGCACAAAACTAATTCACAACAGCGCCACTGTCTTTCTGTTTTTTTGTGTAAAGTTTTGAAAAATGTGTGTCAAACTACATATCCCAGAATACCACTTAAAGGTAGATATGGGTATAAAAGTAGAAATGAAGGAAGGACTTACTGACCGTGAGCAAAGCCTTGGTGGCTGAAACGCGTTGGTGGGGGGAGAGCTTATCAATAAAATAAGCAAAACGACCTTTGGTGTGCTGCATCCTTTGTTGCATGATTAAATTGGACCTGGACCCGGTCCCTATGCAGAGCACCGGCTGCTGAGCGCCCTGTGAGCAGTGGGTCACTTTGGAGGAATATATATATATATATATATATATTACCTACTGGCGGTCGCCAGTAGGTATATATAGTTAGGATTTTTTCCCTATGGGATTTTTGAAAATTCTATGTCTAATAACTTTGGCGTTTGTGGACGGAATTGGCTGAAATTTTCTGGAAAATGGAACATTTTGTTTCTGAGCAGCCCTTGGAAATTTGGGGGGGTTTCGTCAAGGGGGGGCCGAGAAAAAAGGGGGGTCCCAAAACGTGTTTTTAACATTGAGTTTTCCATAGGGCGGTTGGCCTCACTTTTAGCCCGAACGGCTGAATGGATTTCCATGAAACTTGGCAAAATTGTAGGGACTGGTAGCCCGATGTGCCTTTTCTAGGTCTCAATATATGTGCTCCAGTGGATTTTGAGAAATTAACGTTTAAAAAAAGATATATATCTGTAAGTGCGCTCCGGGCAGCGCTCCGGTCCGCGGACCTTAAGCGTACCGGAACTTCGCGTAGCTAAGCTGATTGGCTCTCCGGTGTCTGTCAACATTCTAAACAGTCTGGAGCGGCCGCCATCTTGTCTCTCGGTAGGATTGAGAGACAAGAGGAGGCCAAAACAAAGGCGAAAATGACCATAAGGGGGCATACTAGATCCTCCCTGACCCCCTAGGTTTAATGTGGAGGTTTTAAAAGGGCCCCGCGGGGCAAAAAAAACAAAAACATTTTTTTGTTTTTTTTGCGTGGGGAGCGCCCGGTCCGCGAACCGGGAAGCGTTCTGGGCAGCGTACTGCAATGAAAAATGAATGATAGACTTTTCAAATGCTGTATGTTAATTGATTGTTGATTATTTTTTATTTTCTTTATTTTTTAAGCATTTTTTTTAATGTGATTGTGTTTCATAATTTATTAAACTTTCTAACATTTCATTGTCAGAAATTTCATAATTATCATGGAATATACATTGTAGTCTCTGAGGGTGTAAAATGTCCTCATTTGCAAGGAGGTTATCTACTGCTTGTACACATTGCAGTAGTTCATTGTCCCAAGTTTCATCGAAAAATTCAATGTCAATTTGATCAATTGTATCAATCAATTCTTGGCTGCTCTCTTGCAGGTCCATTTCAAAAGAAACTTGGTTTTCGCCTTCCATTTTGCCTGAAATTTGGATTAAAAAAATATATATTAGTAGAGATAGGGCAATGTTGGGAATAATTTTAGATAGGCATTTTTTATCAGTGAATTTATCTTTGGGCAGTGTATAGTATCAGAGTGGAAGTAGGAATATAAAAAAGTGTATGTGATTTAACGTAAGTAAATTCATAATTATACAAGAGAAGCCTAACTCCATCCATAACTATAACAGAGAAGTCTCTCTAAATCTATAACTACTACAGAGGGATAGTATATATCTATCAGAAAAAGTTTACCATATTAACTTATAGTGCACAATATACTTCAGTTTTAAAAATAAAAACTTACCTTTAGAAAGAAGTTGAAGGAATTAGTGAAAATACTATTGAAATGTACAGCAAGAAGTAGTAGTCAAAATGGCTGTGTTTTCTTCTCTTCCTTTATATATATTCAGGTATATAACCAATGAAATGTCAGGTAAAAAAAATAGAAAATGAAAGTAACATTTTCATTGGTTGTCAATTCCAACACTTCAGATGTGTTTTGTGAAGTAATTTACCTCAGGGTATTTAGAGAGGTCTACAGGCTAAATGACTAAATGGAATTCCAATCAAATTTGTGAAAATGGTAGGGATTGGTATGTAGTATGAGCTAATCTATATTTGGTGAAATTGTCTCCAGTGGCTTTTCTGTGAACTACTTTCCCACCTTTTTTGATGGTGCGCTTCCCAGAGAGCGACCCGGTACGCGAACCGTTGAGCGCCCCGGTTCGCGAACCTTAAGCGTTCCGGGAGTCCACCATTTTGTGTTTCGGTCGAATTAAGATACAAGATGGAGGGCAAATAATGTTCAGAATGGGTAGAAGGGGGCACGGTAGAGTTATCTTGACCCCCTAGGTTTTCTGAGGGTGGGTGAGGAGGCTTATATGTGCGGAAAAAAAAACATTTTTTAAAAAAAATTCGCGAGGTTAGCTCCCGGTTCGCGTACCGGGTAGCGCCCCAGGGAGCGTACTTTGTTGGAAATTAGTGAAAAATGTTAGAGTAAAATAATAATTGTGAGTGATCAGATGTAGGGTAGCTCTGAGAAGAGCTTTTGGGTTTATGGTACATTTAGGTACTTATAAGTAGGTACCAATGCACATTCTTAAATTCAGAGTGAAAACTCTGTTGCCCTCATCTGAGAAGTGAACTCCATCTCCTCGGTAGATATCTTGCATGTAGTAACGCAAGTTATTGTTGTACAGGGAGCCCATTCCATGGTCTCTCATGTAAGCTGAAACAGATTTGTTTACATGCTTCCTCGACTTCTCAATTTGTGAACAAAATTGGTTTGACCACCTCCATTTCTGTCTTTGGCATATATTTGAATATACCAAGGCAGTCTGAGGAAAAAGTGCCATTAATTGCTCAAAGGTGTCCTTTAAAAGCATTTCCAGACCTACACCAGTCAAAGTGCCCAAGTCATTACCTCCACAGTGCACAATTAACAGGTCAGGTTTGGGCAAATGCATAAAGGTTTTCACCAATGGTATCAATTGGTGACATTTTAATCCTCTGTGGCCAAACCACTTAATTTCCACATCTTGTAAATTGAGGTTAGGTAATTTCCTGTTTTCAACGTACCTTTGAGTCCAGTGAATATAACTATGTCCAACAATCCAGACAGAAAACATGGTGAGAGAAGGTTCTCCTGCAGTCAGATGAAGTGTGGCAATTAAATGGCAGTTGAAAAAATGAGAGTTTAAAATGAAAAAAACTGTGGAGTTTCTGTGTTCATGAAGCAGTAACAGTGATTGGTGGATTTTGATTGCTGAAAACAGAAAGTTAGGGTGCACGGATGTGTTCTTTGAAAGATGTATTTTGAATGGTCAATAAAAAATCATTAAATGAAAGAATGCACTGGATATGCAGGTGCACTGAGAGTTCAGAGTTCAATTGCAACAAAGTTGTGTGAACTTGCAAACACCAGAAGTCTTCCAAGAGGTGGTTGCCATGCAGAAAAGACAGAAAGGGCAGAGGGGGGAAGGGTTTTCATTTGAAAAAAAGTGAGGGAAGAGTTTTGATTGGGTGACATGAGAAATATGTGTGAAGAATTACAGCATTTCTGTGCTTTTGATAGCTGCAGACTCTGGAGTGCATACCTTTTGCTCTGCTGAAGACAAATTGGTGTGTTTCTGAGACTGTTTTCAAACTCAAAGTATTTGCTAAGGTGAGAAAATATTTCTTTAATTTAGATAGAGAATAGTGTGCTTTAAGGAGAAAATTATGAATTATGTGGCGCAAATTGCTTGTAAATATGCTCCCACCTGTGCATGGAAAATTTAGATTTTGAATGTTTGTGTTACATAGCCATGTTAAAAGTGACCCAACCATGCAGGAAAGGCAATCAAAAAACGCTTTTATGTGTCTTAAGGACATTTTAAGTAATTTTCCCATGTGCAGTGTTTTGAAATTATGATTTGAAAATCGTTTTTGAGGTAAAGGAATTGTTTTTAAATTTATGACAAGGACATAATGGTGTATGCTTCTTTATAAGGCAATTGACTGTCCCTGATGTTATTTTTCCCATTTTAATGTAAGACTTTTCTCTGTGGCGCAAATTGCTTGTAAATATGCTCCCACCTGTGGATGGTAAATTTAGATTTTAAATGTTTGTGTTACATAGCCATGTTAAAAGTGACCCAACCATGCTGGAAAGGCAATCAAAAAACGCTTTCATGTGTCTTAAGGACATTTTAAGTCATTTTCCCATGTGCAGTGTTTTGAAATTATGATTTGAAAATCGTTTTTGGGGAAAAGGAATTGTTTTTAAATTTATGACAAGGACATAATGGTGTATGCTTCTTTATAAGGCAATTGACTGTCCCTGATGTTATTTTTCCCATTTTAGTGTAAGACCTTTGTCTGTGGCGCAAATTGCTTGTAAATATGCTCCCACCTGTGCATGGCAAATTTAGATTTTGAATGTTTGTGTTACATAGCCATGTTAAAAGTGATACAAACATGCTGCAAAGGCAATCAAAAAATGCTTTTATGTGTCTTAAGGACATTTTAAGTAATTTTCCCATGTGCAGTGTTTTGAAATTATGATTTGAAAATCGTTTTTGAGGTAAAGGAATGTTGTTAAAATGTATGTGCGCCATATGCCCCCAAATTTCTTTTTCAGGGGTGCAGCAGGGTCTTATTGAGACACCCCTGCAGCTTTGGAAAAATTCCTAATTTGCGATGAGCAAATTGTTAATCGCAAATTGCACCTTCATTTATATGAGCCTCCTAGCCCATGGAAATGAATGGGTAATTTGCAATTAGCAATTTGCTCATCGCAAATTTGGAATGGTAAAGAATCGCTATTTATTCCTTAAAATTCGCTATTTTGGAAATGCAAAATAGTTATATGATACATATGGCGGTTGATGTCTAAGAAGATAAGAAGCTTAGGGATACATTTATGATGACTGGCGCAATGAAGTTGACATCACTTACTTCATTGGTAGAGCTTTACATGTATTATGTCCTCTGTATTCTTCATCAAGCGTAACTTTAATCTGCAATCCTGAGTAGGCCTCACCTTAAACAAACCTCTGGATAGGCCACATCTTATTGTCATCCTGAATTAATCATTTAAAATGCTAGGGACAGATTTATGATAGGTGTATGCCTCTTTTGCGCCACTTAGAAAACACTGTCCATGGGGAAATGACTTAAAATGTCCTTAAGACACATGAATGTGTTTTTTTAAAACGTTTGCAATTTTTTTGGGTCACTTTTAACATGGTTATGTGACTCAAACAGTCAAAATCTAAATTTGCCATGCTCAGGTGGGAGCATATTTACAAGGAATGTGCTCCATGGGGAAAGGTCTTATAATGTAATATGGGAAAAATGACATCAGAGACACTGAAATGCCTTATAGAGAAGCATACACCATTATGTCCTTGTCATAAATTTGCAAACCATTACTTTTCCCCAAAAACGATTTTCAAATCATAATTTCAAAACACTGCACATATGGAAATGACTTAAAATGTCCTTAATTCAAAATTTGCTATTCCTTATTTTGCGATTGCACTGAAGGATTTGCAAATTTTACGATTCCTTAAATGCAATGTATCAAACAAAAAATATGTAAAAAATGATATTAAGGATTTGGAAACTACCACCAACTTCTAGTTTGTGGTAATTTGCGAATTCTTTTCAAAAAGCATTTTTTTCTAAAAAACAAAAGGCCCCATATGACGCCCATACATGTCCTTAGGGCATGTATGTGTGCCATATGCCCCCAAATTTCTTTTTCAGGGGTGCAGCAGGGTGTTCTTGAGATACCCCTGAACGCTTGAAAAAATTCCTATTTTGTGATGAGCTAATTGCTAATCGCAAATTGCAACCTTCATTCCTATGAGCCTCCTAGCCCATGGATAATGAATGGGTAATTTGTAATTAGCAATTTGCTCATTGCAAATTAGGAATGGTAAAGAATTGCTATTTATTCCTTAAAATTTGCTATTTAGGAAATGCAAAATAGTTTGATGGTACATATGGTGGTTCATCTGTAACAAGATAAGAAGCTTAGGGATACATTTATGATGACTGGTGCAATAAAGTGGACATTACTTACTTCATTGGTAGGCCTTTACATGTATTATCTCCTCTGTATTCTTCATCAAGCGTAACTTTAATCTGCAATCCTGAGTAGGCCTCAACTTAAACAAACCTTTGGATAGGCCACACCTTATTGTCATCCTGGATTAATCATTTAAAATGCTAGGGACAGATTTATGATAGGTGTATGCCTCTTTTCTGCCACTGTGCGTCACTTTTATGATGCAGCGGCGGTGGAAAAGATTTGCTATGAGGCGACAACATTACAAATTGATGCATTTAGGCAGATATGTCATGGTGTAAAAAAAACGTACCACATGAAACCGATGCAGCAGTGATGCAAAAGATGCACCATGTCGCAAGACAGGCCTCACTTGGGGCCATATGTATCAAGCTAATTAGCATTCGCAAAGATCAAAATTCTACGAATTTCGGCCTTTGCAAATGTAAATTAGACAAATGGTATGTAGCAAACAAGTTTGATGCAAAATAAGGAGTAGCAAAATTTGCTATTCCTTATTTTGCAATTGCACTGAAGGATTTGCAAATTTTGTGACTACTTAAATGCAATGTATCAAACAAAAAATATGTAAAAATGACATTAAGGATTTGGAAACTATTGTGGTAAATTGGTGGTAATTTGTGAATTCTTTTCAAAAAGCTTTTTTTTAAAAAAACAAAAGGTCCCATATGACGCCAGCACATGCCCTTAGGGCATGTATGTGTGCCATATGCCCCCAAATTTCTTTTTCAGGGGTGCAGCAGGGTGTTCTTGAGACACCCCTGCACCCTTGGAAAAATTCCTAATTTGTGATGAGCAAATTGCTAATCGCAAATTAAACCTTCATTCCTATGAGCCTCCTAGCCCATGGAAATGAATGGGTAACTTGCAATTAGCAATTTGCTCATTGCAAATTAGGAATGGTAAAGAATCGCTATTTATTCCTTAAAATTCGCTATTTAGGAAATGCAAAATATTTTGAAGATCACTGTTATTGTTTTACTGTTTGGTAATAATGGTTAATAACATTTTTTAATATATTTTACCACAGATTCAACTGCAGATTATTTCAAGATTTCACCATGCCTACAATAGAAAGACAGAGAAAGGCTGCAAAACGTCAAAGACAGCAGGTGAAAAAAAATAAGCAGCAGTCCTCTAACAAAAAGATTTGTCAAGTCACGAAGAAAGCACCGGGTAAGAGCACAAAACAATTCATAAGAAATATGTGTAGTAAAAAAAATATTACTACAGAAAATGTTTCAGTCCATAAAACGAGAAGGAAATCAAATGGAAAGGAAAGACCAATGAAAAATGTTACTGCTAGAGCAAGAGATAACTCTGTGCATGATAGTAGAAGGAAACAACAGTTTAGGGAGATTCGTAAACGAATGTTCCGCAACAGGATAATTGGCAATTTGTTAAAAAATATTAAGAAACGTCAACAGAAACTGGTTTTTTATAAGAGAAAAAAAAAAGTTGAGAAAGTTATTGATCAGGCATTTGAAATTAAACGTAAGTTATTTATTTTGATAATCAATAGAATTAGGAAGCTAAACAAGGCAATTTATGATTTCAAAAGAAATAGTAGATGGAAGAGAATAGGTAATCGTAGTAATTTTTGTGAAGTTTTTTCTGGAGAATGGATGCATAGTTCAAGCTGTGAGGCATTTTTTAATGAGGAGAGTTATTTCCAGGATAATGATTTGGTGCATGCAGTTGACACCAGTGGTCGTGCTTATGAAGTGAAAGATGGTTGTCCAGTTGAAAAAGAAAAACTTGTGACAACAGAGGCAGAAGAGGTGTTAGGTAATGAGGTTTTAGGAAGACGTGCTAAGGGTCCTGTGTACACCTGGAAGTGTAGTAGTATTTGCAGTGTGCGACAGGATTCCATCAATTTGCTTTGTGATTTTGTACGGTCATTTAATAAGAAAAGTTTGAAGCAGAAAATAAGGTTGTTGCAAGAATTAGATCCTTGCAGAGTGAGAGAAGTGACAGGTTTGCATGGTCATTCACTGGCTTGTCTTTCCAGGAGAGTATGCCAGAGTGTTTTTCATCATTTCAGGATGCTAGCAGTGCATCATAATAAAGTGAGGAAATTAGTTAGAATGTTGTATTATGCTAAGAGTCCAGCAATTATGCTTAAAAAATTATGCGCTGCTCTTTTGCATGGTTCTGAAATAGATGTGAAGAATATATGTGAAGAAATTGAGTTTTGTTACTTTGGAAGTAAAGAGGAGAATGTTGAAATTGAGCAAGAAGAAGAGGGCCATGTGGAAGATAGTGTACAGGTTTCCAGTACAGATAATTTCCAGAGGGAAATTGCGACATTTGAGGTGAAATCAAGTGAGAGGCCTAATTTCACTTGTGTGTGTTGTCGACGCACTTATTATAAGAATCAGACTAAGTTAGTGGATTTATATGCAAAAAGTGAAAGGGAAAATAATAGTGAATGGAAGGATTTTGCAACATACTTGATGGTAGAAAATTGTTTTGATTTGGGATTGGATCAACGTGTGTGTACTTATTGTTGTTGCAAATTAAATCAAAACCAGATGCCTGCTAGAGCAGTTCATAATAATCTGGAATTGGTTGAGATTCCTTCTGAATTGAAGGATTTAAATACTTATGAATCTATTTTGATTCAAAGTATCCATCCCTTTCAGGCTATTGTAAGAATGGAGCCAAAGACAGGGAAATTGCCTCCATCAGATTTACAGAGAGGATTAAAGGGAAGAGTTGTTTATTTGCCTCTAGATTTGAAGAAAAACATTAACACAATTGGAGTAGAAAAAGTGGGAGAGGAACCTCTGGTTATCTTAGTTAATGGGGTTCCGACAAAGAATAAGAAAATATGGCAAGATTTAGTAGATGTTAGGAAAGTTAAAAAGGCAACATTGTATTTGAAAAAAAATAATAAATACTATAAGAATGTATATGTTGCAGAAGAGGAAGTAAGTGAGGAAGAGGATAGCGATTTGTGTGCTGGTCAAATTGAGAAAGTAGAACCCTCTACTAGTGAAGAAATATATGAAAATTATAGTGTTCATCCTTTGCATTCCAAGGAAGTCATGGGGAATGCTATTGAGTTGTTTCAAATGAAACAAGCCAAAGGGAGTCCCATTAGTGTTTGGGAGGAAAGTTTGGAAGCTCGGTGTTTCCCACAGCTTTTTCCAACAGGTCAGGGAGGAAGATATGATGAGCGACCTCATCAAATTCCTGCTTCTGAATACCGGACTTTGCGATTGTATGCAGGAGATGCTAGGTTTCGACAATGCATTCCCTATTTGTTTCATCTCCTGTTTGAAAGCGATCTGTCTGGACTGTCATATGCAGTGAACCACATCTTGAAAAGTGGTATACACATGCAAAACATCTCGGCAAGTGACTTTATGGATAAAGTCAATGTCCAAGACAGTATTTTGGATTCTCACCTGATTAATCTCATGGCGTGTCAGCGTGGTACTAATGAGTACTGGTACCGTCGTCATGGTGATTTAAAATGTATGCTGAGGAACTTAGGTACTCCCACATGGTTCCTCACTCTGAGCTGTGCCGAGTATGGCTGGGAAGACTTACTTGAATTTCTACGAGAGGCAAATGCTAACGTAGATAACATCGAATTCAAGACACCCGGAGAACTGTGCTCTTTGGATCCAGTCAATGTATGTAGGTACTTCAATCATAGATTTGAAGCTATGATGTCTTTCATCATGAATAAGAAGAATCCACCTCTTGGAGAGGTGTTGGATTTCTTCTGGAGAAAGGAGTACCAAGCAAGAGGTGCTCCTCATATACATATGTTGCTGTGGATCAAGGATGCACCTAAATTTGGAACGGATCCAGAAGACTCAGTGATGAGTTTCATCCAACAGTATTCTACGTGTGCTGTTCCAAACGCAAAGGAGAAGAAAAGCCTAAGAGAAAAAGTTCTGCGTTTCCAAAGCCATCGATGTGGAAAGTACTGCCGTCGTAAATTCCGAAACAAGGACAAGTTCTACACTAAATGTCGTTTCGGCTTTCCACGACCGGTGATTTCTAAAGGAAGAGTAAACAGTTTGATGTCTTCGCTGCGACACAATGTCATGAAGAAATCACCTAAAAACACTTACAATTTGAAGAGGAACGAAGAGTCCAAGTACATCAACGACTACAACCCGGTGATTTTGTCCATGTGGAATGCTAACATGGATATACAGTTTGTGGCTGATAACTGTATGGCTGTGGCTCGGTATGTGACGTCTTACATCACCAAAAAAGAGAAGACAGAATTGAAGGATATGTGGGAGGACATTTCCCATGAAAAGAGCCTCAGCAAGAAGTTGTACAGTTTCAGTCTGAAGATGTTGTCGCATCGAGAAATCGGAGCGTACGAATGTTCTGACCGGTTGTCTTCAGCAAGTCTCTATGCCAAGTCCAGGAGTATTATTTGGGCGAGTCTTGGTCTTGCAGCAACGCGTAATCGAGTTCTCAAACCTGTGCGGGAAATTGAGTATTTGGCGGAAAAGGAGCCAAACAGTACCGACATTTTGAAGACAAACATGTTGGATACATATTATCCAAATCGAAGCAGTCACCTCGAGAATGTTTGTCTGTATGAGGTTCTGCAAAATTACATATTCAAGAGGAACATCAAAGAAGATACTGAGAAAGGAGTGTATGCTGTAATAGGAAGTGAGGGATGTCTGGTCAAGCAAAGAAAATGCCACTTGGTAAACCATCGAAAATTGAGTGGCGAATCTCCTGAAAAAAAGGAGTTTTTCTATTTAGCACTTTTGCAACTTTTCAAGCCTTGGCGTGCAGAAGAGGAACTGCTTGGAGATTTCCTCTGTTACGAAGACTCTTTCAATGCCGCCAAGGAGACCATAGAATGTCCTGCTTTTCCCAAATATGTAGAAATGTTGAATGCGGAAATTGAGCAGGAAGCAACGATTGCAGCCGAGATTGCCAGAGACAGTTCTCAGGACAGTCAGAGTTCTGTTTCAATGAGTCAGGATCCACTAGGAGGACCTGTTATCGAAAATGAAGCTGCCACTGCTATGAATGAAGTGGAAAGAGCCATGGCACATGCTCAAGAGGATGCGGTTAACTTAGAAGAGTTGGAAAGACAACTCAACGTTGAGCAGAGGAAAATATATGACGAAGTTACCATGCAAATTAATCATGGATTAAGTCATGATAAGAAAGAGTGCTCATGTACGTCGTTGAAGCCTGTCCGACTGTACGTGAGTGGAGAAGCGGGAACTGGAAAAAGTTTCCTCATTAAAGCAATTTCATGCTATTTGCAGGAAAGGACAGAGTCATCGCTGTCTTGTGTTGTCACTGCTCCAACTGGACTGGCAGCACATAATATTAAAGGGATTACTTTACATCGTTTACTGATGCTGCCAGTGGAGCATGACAACAAATTACAATATCACAAGCTATCTGGAGATGCTTGTTTTGAAGTTTCAAGAATCTTGAGGAAAATGAAACTTCTTATCATTGACGAAGTAAGCATGGTTTCCAATGTCATGCTTGCCTTTGTGCATTTGAGGATGCAAGAAGTTCTCAAAACAGAGTATGATGTGTTATTTGGTGGCAAACACATCATTGTTTTCGGAGATCTTCTGCAGCTGACACCAGTGAAAGGGCAACCTGTGTTCAAAATGCTCACGCATGAAGATACCAGGAAGTGCCTAGGCAGCATTGGCAACGTCAATATATGGTTAAACTTCAATTATGCTGAACTGCATGAAAATATGTGTCAGGCGAAGGATGAAGTTTACAAGACTATTCTACAAGATGTTAGAATTGGAAAAGTGACCGAGCATCGGAAAGAAGCTTTACATGCACGATTACTGTCAAATTTATATCCAGAACAAGATGTTGTGCCTGAGAATATTTTTCAGAAAATTACTGAGAAGAAATCTGGAATATGTTTGATGCCAACTCTTGCAGAATGTGCCAAATTTAACAACAAAATGTTGCATTTAGAAAAGCAAGAGATTGTGAAACTGGAAGCTATTGATAGAGTAGAGCATATGGGATCAACAATTACTTTGTCTGAGAATCTGAAAACAAAATTGGATTCATTAGAGAAGAGTATATCTAAAACTGCAGGTTTTGAAAAGACTCTGAATGTGTGCTTGAACTGCCGTATAATTTTAAGAAGGAATTTACATGTTGAAAGAGGTCTGGTAAATGGATCAATGGGTAATGTTGTTGATTTTGTGAAATACAGAAATAGAGATGGAATTGAATTTTTAAAAATTAAATTTGATGGCATTGAGGAAGTACAGCTAATTGGTCGTTGTTCTGCTAGATTTTTGCTTGTAAAAGACTTATATGTTCGCCGTAAGCAGTTTCCTGTTTGCTTGGCATATGCGGTGACAATCCATAAATCGCAAGGTTTAAGTGTAGACAGTGCATTGATGAATATTGGCAGTTCTGTGTTCAAGGAGGGTATGGCATATGTGGCATTGTCACGAGTTAGAACTTTATCGGGATTGTACTTGATTGAGTGTGATGTCACAAACATTTGTGCGGATCTAGATTGTGTTAAGGAATACAATAGGTTAAGAAGAGAGTATGCGCCACATTTGCCTCAGTATCCTTTGTTTGAGAAACGTGTGGTAGGCCGGAAACGAAGAAATGAGAACAATACTGGGGAGGTTGTAGCAAAAAGACAAAAAGTCAATGAACCTAAAATTACAAGCAGAAACAAAAAGGATTCTGTTGAAGATGTTGTTGGTTTTCAGTTTGAAAACAGTTCTGGTGTCAACTGCTATGCTAATGTAGTGGTTAATGTTTTGTTTTCTCTAAAAAATGTAAAAGAAGAGATTGTGGTCAATTCTGATCAAAGATTTTGCAGTTTGTTAAATTCTGTGTTAGAGAAATGTAGCACTGATAGAAGAAACATAGAAAGTGTGTCTGAAATTCGAAATCTGTTAGACAGATGTTCAGGCCAAACACAATTCTCTCAAAATATTCAGCAAGATTGTCAGGAGTTTTTAATGTATATGCTTGATGTATTGCATGCTGAAGGTGTAGATGTAGATCACCTGTTTGGGCTTTCTTATCAATGGCAGCATGACTGCGAGAACTGTATGGTATCAAGTACTACTAGTGTAGACTCAGAAAGATTTATATATTTAACTTTGCCAGACAGTAAATCAGTCTCCTTTAATAAGCTAGTAAAAGCAGCTGATCACAACATGGAGTGTAGCCAATGTAAATCTGAAATGATGTCCACATTATTTATACGAACATATGGCCAGTATGTCATTTTAATGTTCCAACGATGTAGGCCTGATGGAACAAAATTGACAACTTTAATAAAAAAATTTGTAGCTTCGCAGTTGTCAATATCAGGAAGGACTTTTGTAACTGCAGCAATTATATATCATGACGGCCCTTCAATAACATCAGGACATTACACAGCTTATTTAAAGTGTAGAAATGGCTGGTCATTCTGCAATGATTCTGTTTTAATTTTCAAAAAAAAATTGCCGTATGACCTTAAAAACTCTTACCTGGTGTTTTTAAAACCAAAATTTTAGGGAAATAATCTCGGGATGTGCTCTGTGGAATTTCAAGAAGTTCTAATGGCTCCTACACAATTTGGCCTTGAGGATAAGTGTAGTTCAGAGACATAACTTCTAACCATAGGACTGGATGTCATGAAGAAATATGTGCACTTTCAATGAGTTCAGAAAAACTGTTTCTTTTTATAAGCTAATTGAAGCAGCCAATCAAAACATGGAGTAGAGGGAATGTAAGTCTGCAATGCTGTCTACTGTTTTACATTGCTTTGTGATTAAAAGTGATGTAGAGAATTAAATAATTGTAGTAGTCATAGAGGTAGTGTAAGTCTGCTTCATAGTAAGCAGTATCAGTGTCATAGGAAATGTAGAACATGACTGAGCAAGAAGGGGAAGATATTACTATTCCAGGATTGTGAAAATTATCTTCAACATTTTAATTCTGAAAGTTGCGGAAATGCCAAATGACGGGATTGGCTTACAAGAAATCCAAGAGTTATAAATGGCTCTGACCAGATTTGTATAAATGAATGTGGATGATTGTCGCACACTCTCCTTAAGTTTTAAACTCTGTTTAAACGATATGTGTGCAGCACTGCATTAACACCTGCTAAGTATTAATACACTGTGAAATATGGCCTAACACCACATAGGCTATTAGGGCTGCAGTGCGCACAACTTTGGTGAAAAAATTCAGAACAATTCTGTGTTATTTAGAACATTTGACCAATGTTAAACCATGTTATAACATTTATTTCTTAATCATCTCAAATCATAAGCATAAACATATTCACTTTTTGAATTTAAACACATTTACAAAAGTCATCTGAACCACAACCCAATGCATTTCGGGACATCTTGGTCCCTTCGTCAGGGGTTCCTGTAGTCACTGTAGAAATAACAAGGATGCAAAATCAAAAACGATGCCCAATCGCAAACAATAATTACAAGCATCATAATACTTAACATTAAGTGTATACTGCGACGTTCACATAAATGTTGTTCATGTCCACACTACATACATTTCTACTCGTGTAATCTAAACCACAATCTGTGTATACAAACAACGTGAAAGAGCTCATGCTAAAGAATGCCCAACCACCAAACAGATACCAACGCGTGAACACACATACCTCGTAAATATTTGGGGAGTTGTTTCTGAAAAAAATCCAAAATATCACTTCACTGAACCCAAACAAAAGGAGAATAAAATAAAACGATCACCAATGTTATTTTGACAAACTGCTCACCTTTTTAACCAATATTAGCACTTAATCAAAACAGCCAATTCCGTGGTCAGATGCGGACTCTAGAGAAATACGATAACACAAATCAGTACCATGACCCTTAACCTAACTGTTCTCAGTCCATGTAATCACCGCCAATGGCTTACCTCTATTGTAATAATTAATCCCAAAAGAAGTCCGTATGTTTCACCCTCGATGCCTGCAACAAACGTAAAGGTAACATGAATACCTTTATGATATGTCCCGCTAATTACATTTACCAAAGAACAATCTCCTCGCGTACCTCTGTGTGCGCCGAGTGCCTTCCCAATTCATCCGCCTCGCTGTTTGATGCACTGCCGTGTCATCAACACAGCTTATACCAAGCTCTTCCGGTCAAGTTGCTAGACATCGCCGACAGACTATGCTGAACTACAAAAGGAGTGATGGAACTACAAAAACATCCGTTTATGCTCGTAAACAACTTCTGGCTATCTATACCTTGATATTCATTAATAAAAAACGGCATGTAGGGCGGGAAATCATAACTTGTAAAGAACGGTCAAGTGCTCACTAACCACTAATATCTCTCGCATCAACAACAACTTTATCAATGAGAAAGTGAACAAAATGAAAAAAATGAAAAAAATGAATGAAAAAAATACTAAACACCCAACACAAACGTGACTTGACAAAAGACAGTGACATATCAAAATAAAATGATGTAATATCATAAAATCAACTAATATAATTAAACAATAAATAAACTAAATACTCCCCTGCCTGCTATTTACACCTAAACATAAAACAACAAACAGCCTGCCTGCTATTTACAGCTCTTGCTTCCACGAACTATATACATCAATTTACAAATATTTCAATTTAGATTACTATATGTAATGTGATCATGTGATTAGTCGGATTCCTTAAAGCCATCTGAGGCTGTACACCTGCCTTACTTATTAAAGAAAACAACTAAATTCAAATTTGTCGTTAAGCCCCCCTGGGGTCAAAGTTTGGAGTTTCTTAATCCAGAAAGCCTCTCTCTGGAGGAGTGCCTGATCATTGTCTCTACCTGTATACCGGACTACTACTTCGATTATTTGACATTTCATCTGCGCAATGGTATGGCGCTGTTCAATCCAATGTACTGCCAATGGAGACGTGCGATTTAGATTACGTATCCTACTTTTGTGCTCTGATATTCGTATTTTGAATTTCCTTGTTGTTTTGCCTACATACAATAGCCCGCATGGACATTTGATAGAGTAGACTACGAAATCAGTGTTGCAATCCGACGTGTGGTATAATGGAATTTTTTCACCAGTTCTAGGATGTAGTAGTGTGTTTCCCAGTATCATATTATTGCAGTTGTTGCAATTCCAACATTTCATAGTGCCCCGAAATGAGCCACTTTTCGGTTTAGCTTTCACTGGTTTTGTTAACAATTCTTTTAGATTTTGGGCTCTTGAGTATGCGCATAATGGTTTTTCGCTGAACAGATTTCCAAAATCTGGTTCAACTTCCAACAATTCCCATCTATGCCATAAAATCTTTTTGATGTCTCTCGAGGCCGATGAATACTTTGACACGAAAATCATCCGGTTCGTGCTGGTTTTTTGTTTTTTGGTCAGTAGTGAGCTTCTTGTCATGTTGTTGACTTTGATCAGTTGACTGTCAAGCATAGGTTCTGGATATCCTCTTTGCATGTACCTTGCCTTTTGTTGCATTAGAGATGCTGCACAATCAATTTCATTTGAAGAGATCCGTTTAATCCTCATGAATTGGGATGTGGGTAAATTATCAATTAGATTTTTTGGGTGAAAGCTGGTATATAACAATGCATTGTTTCTATCCGTTGGTTTCTTGAACAACTTAGTTTCTAAGGTTTGCTCCTTCAATTTTACCACAACATCCAAAAATGATATTTCATCATGATGAATCGTGGAGGTGAATTGTATCCTCGGATCTATTTGGTTAAGACGAATGATGTTACTCCTGAGTGAATCTTCCGATAAACGCCAAATTAGAAAAATGTCGTCGATATAACGTCGAAAAAACACAAGACCTTCTTGCCAGTGTGTATCCAACAGTATGTGGTCATGTTCATATTTCGCCATGAAGGTATTAGCGTACATGGGTGCCCCTGGAAAACCCATAGATGTCCCGCTCATCTGATTGTAAAAAACGTCTTGCCACTCAAAATAACTGTTCATAAGGCAGAACTCTAGAAGCTGTAACACAAAACATTTCTGGCTATCTGATCCTTCTTCCTGAAGGAGTGCCCATTCAACCGCTTCCAAGCCTGACTGATGTGGAATAGATGTGTATAATGCCACGACGTCTATCGTGCATAAAATCCAATGTTCTTGAGTTTTAGGAATCGCTGTTACACTCCTCAAAAAGTCAGAGGTGTCCTCGATGTAAGTGGACCATTTTCGCACAAAGGACTGCAGAAAATGATCAATATATCTCCCTGGATTTTCAAAAATTGACCCACAGCCAGATACAATGGGTCGGAATGGCGGATCCTGAAGATTTTTGTGAACCTTAGGTAGGAAATAAATCCTAGGGCGTCTTGGGTGAATTTGCTGTAGGTATTTCCTAGTTTTCTCATCAATCCAATCAAGTTGTACTGCTTGCTCAAGAATCCTATCAAGAATTTGAACAATTTCACTGGTGGGGTCTTGACCCAACTGAAGGTACGTGTTTTCGTCCATAACGTGTTCAGTCCCTTTCTTCATGTAGAAGTCACTATCCATCATGACAAGTCCCCCTCCTTTGTCAGCCTTCTGGAAAGTAATAGTTTTGTCCTGAGATAATTTTTGAAGTGTGCCATATTCTGCACGAGTCATGTTTCTCAATTGTCTCTTGTATTTTAATTTTTGCAAATCAATCTTTACCAGAGTTTCGAAATTATCAAGTGTCTTGTGAGACACAGGAGCTTGAAATTTGCTTTTTGGTTTGAAAATACTTGTTTCTTGTGGTGCAACATTTGGGCTAACATTAGTGAAGAAGTGGCGCAATCTCAACAGTCTCATAAATTTAAAAAACGAAACTTCAGTCTCCAAATCTGTGGTGTGGTATGTACTCACAAAAGAAGTGCCCTTATTTAGTACTCTCTCCTCAAGTGAAGTTAACTTTTTGATGGAAATATTTATTATGAGAGTTTCACTTGACTCCTCAATCCAGTCTTTTTTTCTATTTCTTTTTCTTTTCCCCCGTCTTGTCTTTTGTCCGAGTGTTTTGATGTGGAGGGATCCGGTGGTTTGGTCAAATCCAGGCCTTCCTCTAAAAAAGCCACTGTGGGAATACTTTCAGAAGATGCACCATCTTTATTGGAAGAACCCTCTCCTTGTCTTTGGTTGCTTGGTTTTTGTTTCAAGTGTGAGCTGGCCGATGGCCTTGATGTATCGATGTCTTGATCTGAAACTCCACTTTCTTCAGACGATTGGGTTTGTGATTGAGGTTTCCTTTGGGTGTATCTTCGCTGAGCATATACCTCGGCCCATGTATAAGCTTCATTCAGCTTATAATCGATAGTGTCTCTTTTGAATTTCCTCAATTTCGTTTCCTGGAGTTCTTTTCCATATTTATCCAGCTTAATTTCCATTTCTGCCAAAAAGGCTTCCCATGGCTCCTCGTCCATCCTTGCTGCCAGATCCTCTTTAATGTGGTCAATCTCTTCCTCAAGATCTTTGATGGTGGTAGATAATTCTTCAATTAGTAATAAAATCAGATCTAATGAGCATTAAAGAGGATCTGGCAGCAAGGATGGACGAGGAGCCATGGGAAGCCTTTTTGGCAGAAATGGAAATTAAGCTGGATAAATATGGAAAAGAACTCCAGGAAACGAAATTGAGGAAATTCAAAAGAGACACTATCGATTATAAGCTGAATGAAGCTTATACATGGGCCGAGGTATATGCTCAGCGAAGATACACCCAAAGGAAACCTAAATCACAAACCCAATCGTCTGAAGAAAGTGGAGTTTCAGATCAAGACATCGATACATCAAGGCCATCGGCCAGCTCACACTTGAAACAAAAACCAAGCAACCAAAGACAAGGAGAGGGTTCTTCCAATAAAGATGGTGCATCTTCTGAAAGTATTCCCACAGTGGCTTTTTTAGAGGAAGGCCTGGATTTGACCAAACCACCGGATCCCTCCACATCAAAACACTCAGACAAAAGACAAGATGGGGGAAAAGAAAAAGAAATAGAATAAAAGACTGGATTGAGGAGTCAAGTGAAACTCTCATAATAAATATTTCCATCAAAAAGTTAACTTCACTTGAGGAGAGAGTACTAAATAAGGGCACTTCTTTTGTGAGTACATACCACACCACAGATTTGGAGACTGAAGTTTCGTTTTTTAAATTTATGAGACTGTTGAGATTGCGCCACTTCTTCACTAATGTTAGCCCAAATGTTGCACCACAAGAAACAAGTATTTTCAAACCAAAAAGCAAATTTCAAGCTCCTGTGTCTCACAAGACACTTGATAATTTCGAAACTCTGGTAAAGATTGATTTGCAAAAATTAAAATACAAGAGACAATTGAGAAACATGACTCGTGCAGAATATGGCACACTTCAAAAATTATCTCAGGACAAAACTATTACTTTCCAGAAGGCTGACAAAGAAGGGGGACTTGTCATGATGGATAGTGACTTCTACATGAAGAAAGGGACTGAACACGTTATGGACGAAAACACGTACCTTCAGTTGGGTCAAGACCCCACCAGTGAAATTGTTCAAATTCTTGATAGGATTCTTGAGCAAGCAGTACAACTTGATTGGATTGATGAGAAAACTAGGAAATACCTACAGCAAATTCACCCAAGACGCCCTAGGATTTATTTCCTACCTAAGGTTCACAAAAATCTTCAGGATCCGCCATTCCGACCCATTGTATCTGGCTGTGGGTCAATTTTTGAAAATCCAGGGAGATATATTGATCATTTTCTGCAGTCCTTTGTGCGAAAATGGTCCACTTACATCGAGGACACCTCTGACTTTTTGAGGAGTGTAACAGCGATTCCTAAAACTCAAGAACATTGGATTTTATGCACGATAGACGTCGTGGCATTATACACATCTATTCCACATCAGTCAGGCTTGGAAGCGGTTGAATGGGCACTCCTTCAGGAAGAAGGATCAGATAGCCAGAAATGTTTTGTGTTACAGCTTCTAGAGTTCTGCCTTATGAACAGTTATTTTGAGTGGCAAGACGTTTTTTACAATCAGATGAGCGGGACATCTATGGGTTTTCCAGGGGCACCCATGTACGCTAATACCTTCATGGCGAAATATGAACATGACCACATACTGTTGGATACACACTGGCAAGAAGGTCTTGTGTTTTTTCGACGTTATATCGACGACATTTTTCTAATTTGGCGTTTATCGGAAGATTCACTCAGGAGTAACATCATTCGTCTTAACCAAATAGATCCGAGGATACAATTCACCTCCACGATTCATCATGATGAAATATCATTTTTGGATGTTGTGGTAAAATTGAAGGAGCAAACCTTAGAAACTAAGTTGTTCAAGAAACCAACGGGTAGAAACAATGCATTGTTATATACCAGCTTTCACCCAAAAAATCTAATTGATAATTTACCCACATCCCAATTCATGAGGATTAAACGGATCTCTTCAAATGAAATTGATTGTGCAGCATCTCTAATGCAACAAAAGGCAAGGTACATGCAAAGAGGATATCCAGAACCTATGCTTGACAGTCAACTGATCAAAGTCAACAACATGACAAGAAGCTCACTACTGACCAAAAAACAAAAAACCAGCACGAACCGGATGATTTTCGTGTCAAAGTATTCATCGGCCTCGAGAGACATCAAAAAGATTTTATTGCATAGATGGGAATTGTTGGAAGTTGAACCAGATTTTGGAAATCTGTTCAGCGAAAAACCATTATGCGCATACTCAAGAGCCCAAAATCTAAAAGAATTGTTAACAAAACCAGTGAAAGCTAAACCGAAAAGTGGCTCATTTCGGGGCACTATGAAATGTTGGAATTGCAACAACTGCAATAATATGATACTGGGAAACACACTACTACATCCTAGAACTGGTGAAAAAATTCCATTATACCACACGTCGGATTGCAACACTGATTTCGTAGTCTACTCTATCAAATGTCCATGCGGGCTATTGTATGTAGGCAAAACAACAAGGAAATTCAAAATACGAATATCAGAGCACAAAAGTAGGATACGTAATCTAAATCGCACGTCTCCATTGGCAGTACATTGGATTGAACAGCGCCATACCATTGCGCAGATGAAATGTCAAATAATCGAAGTAGTAGTCCGGTATACAGGTAGAGACAATGATCAGGCACTCCTCCAGAGAGAGGCTTTCTGGATTAAGAAACTCCAAACTTTGACCCCAGGGGGGCTTAACGACAAATTTGAATTTAGTTGTTTTCTTTAATAAGTAAGGCAGGTGTACAGCCTCAGATGGCTTTAAGGAATCCGACTAATCACATGATCACATTACATATAGTAATCTAAATTGAAATATTTGTAAATTGATGTATATAGTTCGTGGAAGCAAGAGCTGTAAATAGCAGGCAGGCTGTTTGTTGTTTTATGTTTAGGTGTAAATAGCAGGCAGGGGAGTATTTAGTTTATTTATTGTTTAATTATATTAGTTGATTTTATGATATTACATCATTTTATTTTGATATGTCACTGTCTTTTGTCAAGTCACGTTTGTGTTGGGTGTTTAGTATTTTTTTCATTCATTTTTTTCATTTTTTTCATTTTGTTCACTTTCTCATTGATAAAGTTGTTGTTGATGCGAGAGATATTAGTGGTTAGTGAGCACTTGACCGTTCTTTACAAGTTATGATTTCCCGCCCTACATGCCGTTTTTTATTAATGAATATCAAGGTATAGATAGCCAGAAGTTGTTTACGAGCATAAACGGATGTTTTTGTAGTTCCATCACTCCTTTTGTAGTTCAGCATAGTCTGTCGGCGATGTCTAGCAACTTGACCGGAAGAGCTTGGTATAAGCTGTGTTGATGACACGGCAGTGCATCAAACAGCGAGGCGGATGAATTGGGAAGGCACTCGGCGCACACAGAGGTACGCGAGGAGATTGTTCTTTGGTAAATGTAATTAGCGGGACATATCATAAAGGTATTCATGTTACCTTTACGTTTGTTGCAGGCATCGAGGGTGAAACATACGGACTTCTTTTGGGATTAATTATTACAATAGAGGTAAGCCATTGGCGGTGATTACATGGACTGAGAACAGTTAGGTTAAGGGTCATGGTACTGATTTGTGTTATCGTATTTCTCTAGAGTCCGCATCTGACCACGGAATTGGCTGTTTTGATTAAGTGCTAATATTGGTTAAAAAGGTGAGCAGTTTGTCAAAATAACATTGGTGATCGTTTTATTTTATTCTCCTTTTGTTTGGGTTCAGTGAAGTGATATTTTGGATTTTTTTCAGAAACAACTCCCCAAATATTTACGAGGTATGTGTGTTCACGCGTTGGTATCTGTTTGGTGGTTGGGCATTCTTTAGCATGAGCTCTTTCACGTTGTTTGTATACACAGATTGTGGTTTAGATTACACGAGTAGAAATGTATGTAGTGTGGACATGAACAACATTTATGTGAACGTCGCAGTATACACTTAATGTTAAGTATTATGATGCTTGTAATTATTGTTTGCGATTGGGCATCGTTTTTGATTTTGCATCCTTGTTATTTCTACAGTGACTACAGGAACCCCTGACGAAGGGACCAAGATGTCCCGAAATGCATTGGGTTGTGGTTCAGATGACTTTTGTAAATGTGTTTAAATTCAAAAAGTGAATATGTTTATGCTTATGATTTGAGATGATTAAGAAATAAATGTTATAACATGGTTTAACATTGGTCAAATGTTCTAAATAACACAGAATTGTTCTGAATTTTTTCACCAAAGTTGTGCGCACTGCAGCCCTAATAGCCTATGTGGTGTTAGGCCATATTTCACTCTGACCAGATTTGGCCTTGTGGAAAATTGTGGTAGAGAGCAAGAAATCATTTATTGCATGTAACGTGTTTTTAAAAACGATGGAGATTTTCTTTCAGAAAGTGGCGGGCTGAAAGTAATAACAGCACAAAAGAGTGTAAGCTGTTCATAGGACATCCTTGGACGTCATGGAAAGTAAGTTAACTTTAAGGAGTTCTGAATTTTGATTTCAGATGTTGTATGGGTTTATTAAACACAATCATTTTGATTGTGTTTTTTTTTCCCCGCTGTTACATGATGAATACCTTCAAGTCACTGTTTTTAGTGAAATTTGATACATTCTGAGAACATCAAAAATAAACCATTTAACATGTATAATTAATGTTCTACTTTTTGTACTTATGATATACATTTAGAAATGTGAGGTAGATATGGAGAAACTGAGGCTTCTGTAAGTGTCAAAGTTAATGCTTACAGTGCTGCACTTCTGGGTACTTTTTTTTTTTTGAAAACTGAATAGGCCTCACCTTAAAGAAACCTCTTGAAAGGACACATCTTATTTGTATCCTGAAAGAATCATTTAAAATGTTAGACACAATTTTATGATGGCTTTACATCTTTTTTGCGCTGCTATTGCATCACTATTGTGAGACATCAGCAGTGCAAAAGATGCACCATGTTCCAAAATAGGCCTCACTTCATCAGCATCAAGATACTGTTTGTTTAAAATATATATCTTTAGCATTGTGTAGGGGACGTATAGCAGCAGAGGCTTCTGTAAATCTCAAAGTTTTTGAAAAACTGTTTCTTCTTGAACCTTTTCCCTTGTCTTTTCAAATTTTTAAATACATGTTTTAATATTTTTGAAATGTTTCTTCTCTCTTTTACAGATTGAAAGTATGAAAAAATATTTGAAAAAGTTAACAAGAATTATAAGGTAAATGTTTTCTACTCTTTTAACTCGCAATCCACTGCTGATGATGTCATTGACTATGTCATGAATGATGTAATAAGTGGACATGACTTACTTCATTGGTAGGCCTTCACATGTATTAATGCATACACTGCTGCACTTCTGTGTACTGTTTCATATGCTGAACTGCATCTGCACTATGAGATACCTAAGCAAAGGCAACACAGGTGATGTGATTTTGAAATGAGCAAAAGAAACTCCACGTTTTTCAATTACATTACTTGTGTTTTCTAAGTTTACGGATGACATTGTGCAGATGAACTTTAGGTCTGTCTATGGACACAGAAGAGGTCTGGCCGTTGTTCAAGAGTGAAGTGGACATGTTTTACTTCAATGGTAGGCCTTCACATGTATTATCTCCTCTGTATTCTCAAACAAGCATAAATTTGATATGCAACCCTAAGTAGGCCTCATCTTAAACAAAATTTTGGAGAGGACACACCTTATCGTCATACTGAATCAATCATTTAATCTATCACATTTAACATCTATTAGTTCTACTGCTTCATTTCTTTAATCCTTACTTTCCTGCGTTTGCTACTTCTCTCATTCCTTTCTCTATTACTTAATTATTCTACTCCTTCCAGTATTTTTCTCAGTCCCTCTCTTCTCATACTTCTTCATTATTATTCACTCATTCTGTCTCTATTAATGTTACTGTTTCTGAATGATCTAAAAAAAAATGTAAAACAAGAACTGTAAGTATAAGGATAGGAAACAGACATTTATGTTACAAGAAAGACAGCTATAGGAAGTAAAAAAAAGATACTGTTACTTGC
The DNA here is from genome assembly GCF_964261635.1 of Lissotriton helveticus. Classification (NCBI taxonomy): domain Eukaryota; kingdom Metazoa; phylum Chordata; class Amphibia; order Caudata; family Salamandridae; genus Lissotriton; species Lissotriton helveticus. Next base: position 1,581,078,204 of record NC_136063.1, read on the forward strand.
AATCCACTGCTGATGATGTCACTGACCATGTCAAGAATGATATATTATGTGACATGATCAGAAGTGGATTGCGGGTAACAGTATGTTTTCTTTACTCCCTGTAGCTGTCTTTCTTTTAACATAACTGTCTGTTTCCTTCCCTTATACTTACTGTTTTTAAAAAAAAAAAAATTTTTTGGTTCGCTCCTGGTTCGCGTACCGGAGTGCGAACTGGAAGCGAACTATAAGAAATAGAGATTGGCAGAGTTTCAAAAATTCTACCAATTTTTTTTATAATGGGGAGGTAGTTCTGAAAAGAACTTTTTTTTGGTTTTTGTTGTTTTACATGTTTTTTTATTATTTTTCTGAACATTTTTTATATTTTTTTGGGTTTTTCTGAACATTTTGTAATTTTTTTGTTTTTTTGGGGGGGAGGGGGGAAACAAAAATGATTCATTGAGAAGGGCTCAACAGGAGCAACGAAAAAAAGAAGAATTTATTTTTTGGGGCGTTTCGGGCAATCATGATTTCTGATAGCTCTCATTATAAGAATAATGCTTCTTTCTCCGTTGCAAAGTGTTTGGCCGCACCACACGCACACTTGCCTTACTTCCCCCATGTCTATTTGAATGTTCGGGATCACCTCCCTCGCCTCTGGTCCCGATATTTCTTTCACAGCAGATGTTCTCACCATTGCCAGGGGATTTTGTTGTTCATCGCGAAGCTGGGCAGCACTATAATTATTTGGGTGCCACCTACTCATATGCCTGTGCATCGTATAATTGCCGAAGCTGTACTTCTTGTCAGTGCCCCTTGACAGTCGATCTTTGCAAATACGGCAAAACACATATCTTGCGTTAACTTTTTTTTGCCCTGCTGGAAATGTAAAAAATTGCCAGATGTAATTTTCTTTTCTATTGTACCTCCTGGGCTCCTCTGGCAAAAACCCAGGCTCTTCCTCCTCTTCCTCCTCTTCTTGATCTTCCTCAAACATTGGTTGAGCAGGTGGTCCTTTCTTCCCTTGAGGAGGTGGGGGTGGTGGTGGGGGAACACTACCTGAAGCAACAATGGAAGCCATTTCTCTATAAAGTAAAAGGGTCTTTCTCTCACCAAGATGAAAGTCAGAGTGAGGAAAGAAGGAGGGGTTTTCATCATTTGGGAAAAGCAAAAGTTCTCAACCAATGAAAAGTGTTATTTTTAGGTCACCTGACCTAGCCTTCCATTATTATGAAACCAAAAGTGAAATGAACCAATGAAAAGTTTTATTACCAAGTCACATGACCTGTTATGCTTACGTTACGCGCTCCGGTCCGCGCCCCGGATAGCTTCCGGGTCGCTGCGCTTCGCGCCTCGGTCCGCGCCCCGGGACACTTCCGGGTGCGCTAACGCGATACGTCACAAGACGCATTACGCGGCAACGCGATACGTCGCGCTTTCGCGACGCGCCGCGGATCGCTTCCGGGTCGCTGCGCTTCGCGCCTCGGTCCGCGCCCCGGGGCACTTCCGGGTGCACTAACGCGATACGTCACAAGACGCATTTCGCGGCAACGCGATACCGTCACTATGTTGATTTCTTACTGGTTCGCGGACCGGGTCGCGGCATCTATTTGAGCTAACGGAAAGCTTCCCGGTTCGCGGACCGGGAGCGAAACAAAAAAAATATTAAAAAAAATTTATTAATAAACATATAAAATATATTTTTATATTTAAAGAAGAATACATTTTACAGCTATAGATATTAGCTTTTAAAAAACCAATGAAATTCATTGAAAAAACCATAGGTTATAGACCATATATAGTTAGGAATTTGCATTTACAAAACCTTGAAAATTCACTGAAAAAACCATAGGTTATACACCATATATAGTTAGGAATTAGCATTTATAAAACCTTATTTTACTCACACAAAACCAATGAAATTCCATATATAGTTAGTGGTACTAACTATATATCACGCACCCGCAATCCACTGCTGATCATGTCACATATGACATCATTCATGACATGGTCAGTGACATCACTGATGACATCACTGATGACATCTCAAATGACATCACTGATGACATCACTGATGACATCTCAAATGACATCACTGATGACATCACTGATAAAATCTCATTTGACATTAATGATCACATCACTGATGACATCATTCATGTGATAATACGATGAACCTCTTCAGACTCTAATATAACCTTAGATACACTCAGTGTAAACAGACACTCACAGACTGTCACTCATCCATGGAGTTACTTACACACCTAGTCAGTCATGCAAAGAATCAATCACAGCTCCATTTTCACAACTATACAGTTATACACACCTTATTTATTCAAACATATACTAAAACATATTTACTCACTTATACAATCCTGGATACAAGAGCACAATGATCCATACAGCCACTCACACATTCACTGGCTCTTATGCACAGTTATTTATATATGTCAACTCTCACATGTACTGTATTTTACATATGTACTTACTTTGACATGTAGCACTGAGATATGTATTCACTCACCAATACAGTCATGCACACAGTCAACCGCCCATACAGCTGTTTCCACATGCACTTTTGAACCCATACATCTATGCACAGTCATACACCTCCCAGCCACCCACACACACTCTCAGTCTCCCATACAAATGCTTGGGCAACCAATCAATAACCCATATAGTTACTCATATAGCTAATGATCAACACATGCAGCAGTTTACAGAACAACAGACATAATGATGCACAAATTAAGACAGTTTAGTCACTAACCCATGCACTCAGTGAGACAAATTTAACCACTCACTCATATAGTCAGTCATGTACCTACTAAATCCTTCATCCAGACACTTATACATCCACTCATTCTTAAATATGTAAGACATATTTTAACTTTACAGAAAAATACAGTCACTGGATGTTGTCATCAGTGATGTCATCAGTGATGTCATTTGAGATGTCATCAGTGATGTCATCAGTGATGTCATTTGAGATGTCATCAGTGATGTCATCAGTGATGTCACTGACCATGTCATGAATGATGTCATATGTGACATGATCAGCAGTGGATTGCGGGTGCGTGATATATAGTTAGTACCACTAACTATATATGGAATTTCATTGGTTTTGTGTGAGTAAAATAAGGTTTTATAAATGCTAATTCCTAACTATATATGGTGTATAACCTATGGTTTTTTCAGTGAATTTTCAAGGTTTTGTAAATGCAAATTCCTAACTATATATGGTCTATAACCTCTGGTTTTTTCAATGAATATATATATATACACTTTTATGTTGAATAAATGATTAAAATAATTTAATATACACGTTATCTTTAACTAATATTTATGAAAAAATAATATTCTTGGCTTTTTTGGGTGATTTTCTGTTTTACAACATTTTAGACACAATATTTTTACATTTATATTAAAAATATAAATATATATATATTCACTGAAAAAACCATAGGTTTCACACCAGTTATAGTTAGCTGAACATTTTACTCATACAAAACCATTGAAATTCCCACGTTATAGTTAGTTGGACTCACTATAACTCGCGCGCCCGCAATCCACTGCTGATGATGTCACATATTACATCATTCATGACGTGGTCAGTGACAACACTGATGATATCACTGATGACATCACTGATGACATCTCAAATGACATCAATGATGACATAACTGATGACATCATCCAGTGACTGTGTGTTTATGTAAAGTTAAAATATGTTTTACATATTGAAGAATGAGTGGATGTATGGGTGTCTGGATGAAGGATTTAGTAGGTGCGTGACTGACTGTATGAGTGAGTGATTAAATGTTTCTTACTGAATGCATTGGTTAGTGACTAAACTGTCTGAATGTGTGCATCAGTATGTCTATTGTTGTGTAAGCTGCTGCATGTGTTGATCAGTAGCTATATGAGTGGCTATATGGGGTATTGATTGGTTGTTCAAGTATTTGTATGTGAGGGTGAGTGTGTGTGTGGGTGGCTGGGAGGTGTGTGACTCTGTGCATATATGTGTGAGCAGTTGATTCACTTGGTATATGGGCTCAAGAGTGCATGTGGAAAGAGCTGTATGGGTGGTTGACTGTTTGCATGGGTATGTTGGTGAGTGAATGGCTATCTCAGTGCTCCATATCCAAGTAAGTACATATGTAAAACACAGTGCATGTGAGAGTTGACATATATAAATGACTATACATGAGAGCCTGTGATTGCGTAAGTGACTGTATGGATCAATGTGTACTTGTATCAGTGATTGTAAAAGAGAGTAAGTATGTGTTAGTATATGTTTGAATAAGTAAGGTTTAGTGTGTATAACTGTGTAGTTGAGGAAATGGGAGTGTGATTGATTCTTTGCATAACTGACTAGGTGTGTGAGTAACTCTGTGGATGAGTGTCAGCGTGTAAGTGTCAGTATAGGTGTATGAGTGGATATGATAGTGTTCTATTGATGAGTGACCGTATGTATGAGTGATTGTATGGGTGAATGAGTGGATGTGTGTGTAGACCTAGAAATCAGTGAGTGCGTATGTAGTTACTGGTATTGGTGTGTCAATAATTTCAGGAATGGTAGTTTATATTTAACACTGGGTGTATCAAAGGTTAGATTAGAGTGTGAGGAAGTGCATCGTATTATCACATGGATGATGTAATCAGTTATGTCATCAGTGATGTCATTTGAGATGTCATCAGTGATGTCATCAGTGATGTCATTTGAGATGTCATCAGTGATGTCATCAGTGATGTCACTGACCATGTCATGAATGATGTAATATGTGACATCATCAGCAGTGGATTGCGGGTGCGCGAGTTATAGTGAGTCCAACTAACTATAACGAGGGAATTTGAATGGTTTTGTATGAGTAAAATGTTCAGCTAACTATAACTGGTGTGAAACCTATGGTTTTTTCAGTGAATTTGAAAGGTTTTTTAACTGCTAATTCCTAACTATAACGAGTGTGAAACCTATGGTTTTTTCAGTGAATTTGAAAGGTTTTTAAAATGCTAATTCCTAACTATAACGAGTGTGAAACCTATGGTTTTTTCTGTGAATTTCAAAGGTTTTTTAAATGCTAATTCCTAACTATAACGTTTGTGAAACCTATGGTTTTTTCAGTGAATTTCATAGTTTTTTAAAAAGTTAATTCCTTTGTATATCGACTTTGTTACCTACGATTTTTTTTTATTAGCTGTTTTTTATAACTATGAATGATAATAATATATATTTTTTTAATTATTTGTTCACTGTATTTTTCTTTTTTTTATCATTTTCTCTTGGTGCGCTCAAGGTGCGCGCACCGGTAAGCTTACCTGTATCATTTTGTCTTGGAGCGCTCAGGGTGCGCGCACCGGTAAGCTCTCCCGAGAGCGCAGCGAGAGCGCTATTTCTGCGTTCGTAAAAACAAATATGTATGAAAACTAAATAATAATGCAAGACATTCAGTACCATACTTATAAAAGCAGTATTTTAGATTATCGTAATGAAAATGATTTTGCATTTCCGTAAAGCTACCAAAACGTCACTCAGGCGGGCCGCGTAAGCACCCCCGGAAGCGCCTACGTTCGCGCCGCGTAAGCGCCCCGGAAGTGCTCCGGTGCGCGCAGCGTAAGCGTGTCAAGTCATGTGACCTTAAAATAACACTTTTCATTGGTTGCTAACAGTTTTTTTTACACAGAATGAAATCTCCACCCATTTCCTTTACTTCTTCTTTCACTTTTGTGACTGCAAGACCTGTCTTTTTCCTGCTTAATCTTTTTTGGATTATCATGGCTGCCAGAGCATCCAGCAGCAGTGAAGACTCTGATGGATTCATAGATGAAGAGCCTCCTCAGCCCAAGGTGAAAGAACATTTCATTTGGAATTTTTTTGATATACCTGAGGGACGTAAAAAAGTAAATGCTCCAAAGGTGGAGTGTAAGATCTGCCATACTGTACTTTCCCGAGGAGACCCCACCAGGAAGTACAGTTTTGGTAATTCTACCATGATTCGCCACGTCCAGGGAAGGCATCCCCAGAACTATGCCCGCGAGAGTGTCAGGGCTCTTGCACGAGAGGCTCCAAGAGATGGTGCCTCTACTTCAACTGGAGGAGCAACTGCATCGGTGAGGGGGCGTCCAGAGCAGCTGATCCCAAATCTTCAGCCTATTTTTAATGAGGCCTCCATCAAATGCAAACATTGTGATGCTCTACTTTGGTACGGGGAACAAAGTATTATGATCATTGCTCGAGCATTAGAGAACCACCGCTGCCATCCCCAGCCCTAATTTTGATTTTTTTTTTTGCTCCTGTTGAGCAGTTTGCCATTCCCTGTTTTTGTTGAAAAAAGAAGAAAAAAATGTTCTTTTCAGAACTACCTCCAATTCCCAAAAAAGAGCTGTATTTTTAAAAAAATGAAAAAGAGTAACTGAAGTGGAGTGCAGTGAGAGAGGAGAGGAAAATGAGTGAGAAAGCAAAGAAAGGGACGACAGGGGAAGGGAAGAGAAGTAGGGGGAGTGAAAGAAGGCGAGTGTGGGGAAGGAGAGTGAGGAGAAGGAGAGTGAACATGGGGAATGAGGATAAGTGAAGAAAATGTAGTAAAGGAACGGGGGTGTGGAAGGGTAAGAAAAGAGCAGTGATGTTGAGGAAAGAGTGGTGATACAGACTGGATAAAGGCAAGTGAGTTTGAGACAAGGTGAGTAAGGGAGTAAAGACACAGAGAAAGTGAAAGAAAAGGTGAGAGTAGAAGACTGAGGGCCTCATTTATGAGGCCATGCGTCACTTTTACGCCGCTGGTGCGTCACTTTTTGTGACACACCATTGGTGTAAAAAATGCACCTTGTTGAGTCATATTTACAAATTGACGCATCTAGGTAGATGCGTCACTTTGTAAACCCCTGCGCCACATTATACCTGCGCCAGGTGTAAAGTATGCAAAGGGGGCGTATTGACGCAAGGAAGGGTCGTAGAAGTGACGCAGTGAAATCTATGAGATTTCACTGCGTCACTTTTAGGACGCCGTTGCGTCAAAATCTTGCGCCTGCCTCACAGCAGGCGTAAGACTGACACAGGCCCTTTCACATGGGGCTGGCCCCATGTAAAAGGATGCATTGCTGGAGTTACGTTACTTTTGTGACACACTCCAGCAATGCATCACTTTTGCACTTACAGATACGTCAGAAATACTGACGTTTCTGTAACTCCTTGCGAGAGTGGAGATACAGACTGGATAAAGGCAAGTGAGTGTGAGACAAGGTGAGTAAGGGAGTGAAGAGACAGACAAAGTGAAAGCAAAAGTGAGAGTAGAAGACTGAATGCCTAATTTATGAGGCCATGCGTCACTTTTACGCCGCCGGTGCATCACTTTTTGTGACGAACCAGAGGTGTAAAAAATGCACCTTGTTGAGTCATATTTACAAAGTGACGCATCTAGATAGATGCGTCACTTTGTAAACCCCTGCGCCACATTATACCTGCGCCAGGTGTAAAGTATGCAAAGGGGGCGTATTGACGCAAGGAAGGGTCGTAGAAGTGACGCCGTGAAATCTATGAGATTTCACTGCGTCACTTTTAGGACTCTGTTGCGTCAAAATCTTGCGCCTGACTCACAGCAGGCGTAAGACTGACGCAGGCCCTTTCACATGGGGCTGGCCCCATGTGAAAGGATGCACTCTAAATTATTTTTTTACTATAATTTTTTACACTGTTTTTCCCTGCGGTGCGCTCAGGGTGCGCGTCCTGGAGAGCGCACCTGGGAATGCACCCAGCGCTTACCCCGCGAAAATGTAAAAAAAAAATAGTTTTTGTGCCCTTCAGGGTCCTTCTAGGCCCCCCTCAGAAAACCTAGGGGGTCAGGGGGTGTCTACTCTGCCCCCTTTTAATTATTTCCCCCTTTATTTTTCACCTCTTGTGTCTCGATTCTACCGAGACACAAGATGGCGGACTCTCCGGACTGTTTACAATGTTGACAGACACCCGACAGCCAATCAGCTTTCCGCTCGCGCACTCCCGTAGCGCGCCGGGTGCGCTCCCCGGTACGCGCACCTGTGAGCGCTTGGAGCGCGCCTATAGATATATATGTGTTTTTGAAGTTAATTTTCAAAAAAAACACTGGAGCAATTTTCACCAAACATAGCAAAGGCACATCTGCGTACCAGTCCCTACAATTTTGCCAAGTTGGGCGTAATTCCATTCAGCGGTTCGGGCTGTAGACTTGTCAGACCGTCCTATGGAAATTAACATGGGGAAAACACGTTTTGGGACCCCCTTTTGTCTCAGCCCCCACTTCACGAATCTCCCCGAAACTTCCAGGGAAGGAGCGGAGCGGAGCTGGCCAAAATTTTGGAAAATTACGCACAAATTCTTTAACCTGTGCCAGAGTTATTCCCAATAGAATGTTGCGGATTTCCTATGGTAGCCAATCCTAACTATAACTACCTACTGGCGAGCCGGATTGGGTAAATTACATCGAGTCTGGTGACGTTTGTATGTTCCAGGAAACCTGGGCCAGAGAGGACTACGGGCACCAAGGCTATACATCATTCTTCATTCCAGCAAGGTGGGAAGGCAAAGGCCGTCCGTCAGGGGGGCTCACGACGTGGGTCGCATCTCATTTGGGCTGTGTGGCCACACGGTGGCCGTTTAATTCTGAAGATATCCTTGTGGTCTCACTACTATGGCCAAACAAAGTTAAACTTGTGCTGGTTAACATCTATTCCAGACCGATGGGAATGGCAAAGGAATCACCAACCATTGATGAACTTTCGAACTTTTTATCTGAACTGCCGAATGATTCATACTATGTGGTGGGTGGGGATTTTAATTCTCACTTTGAGCCACTCCCCGGCCTTCTGGAAGGGTTTTCATTGGAAGAAGATGCTAGGTGGGCTGTACCCGCGGTGGAAGCACCTCCCTCGAAAGCCTGGACCCCACTAGCACTACAAATTACTGCCCTCACCCTAAGGTTCGGAATCAGAGCCTGTAATGGGCGAATGAAATCCGACATACCTAGTAAAACTACCTACAATAGACGGGGGAGAGAGTCCCGCTTGGACTACGTCTTGGTCCAACTAGTGAGGTGGACGACAATTCGGGATTTTAGGGTGATGGAAAGGATCGATAGTGACCACAACGCCCTTGAGCTTGACCTTGTTCATCCAGGCTCCCAAGCTCTAGTGCCTACAGTGGACGGGAATAAACCCGCGCTTCTCCTGGATAATAGCAGGAGAAGAATCAGGTGGGAGCACCTGGTTACAACCAAGGATAAACTGCCTTTGCTTTATGCTGAGATTATTCCTATTTTGGAAACCATGGGGAGCTATGACATCGAGGCAAACATTATAGACTCCCAGACCAACATGTATAAGGCCCATGAGGACCTTATAAAAACTGCGGCACTCCATTTCACTAGTAGTTCACGAAAGCCAAGGGAGAGGCGCCAAGGCAAAACATTGTGGTATAATCTAGCATGCAGACGGGCTAAAACAGAACTTCTTGGAGTAATTAAGGAGGGTATAGGAGGGGAACGCCTGAAACAAAGCAGGCGAGCCTATAAAAAGCTTCTTGCCCAGGCTAAAGCAGAATGGGAGGAAAACCAGTGGGAAGAACTCACAAAGGCATTAGCACTTCAAAATCAACGCCTGTTCTGGAGGACAGTGAACGGGGGGTCAGGGAGCCTACAATCAGCACTAGAGCCTAATATAGCACCTGGGGTGTGGCAGGCTCACTTTCAGTCCTTATACAGCTGAGCCGGGAGAACCTCCTGCTGCTATTGAGGTGGACGGGCCGGGTTGCCAAGGGGAGCCAATAACACTGGGTGAGGTCACTGCTGCCATCTCAGGCCTGGCTTCTGGGAAGGCGCCGGGACTGGACAGCTTACCGGGGGATTTGTTTAAACAGGAGCCCACTGTCTGGGCGCCTTACCTCACCGCCCTTTTCAACAGTGTTCTCGGTGGGATGGAAATTCCTAGTACTTGGCTGGGGGCAGAGGTGGTCCCCATCTTTAAAAAGGGCTCGCCTCTCCTCCCAGCCAACTACAGACCGATTAGTCTGATAGACGTACCACAGAAGCTGTTCGGTAGGGTTTTGCTGAACAGACTTCAGGATTGGATGGAGGAGGTGGGAGCCCTTAGTCCCTACCAGGCGGGATTTAGGAAGGGGGTATCCACAGTGGACCAGGTTTTTAGATTGAATCTAATCTATTGGAAGATAGCAAAGTTCGACGGCGGCAGTTTGTACACAATTTTTGTGGACTTACGGGCCGCATTCGACCTGGTGCCCAGGGGGAAACTTTGGAGCGTCTTGGCAGAGATGGGTGTCCCCCCAGATATCCTGTCAATCTTACAGAGGCTGCACCACAGTAACTACGCCCGCGTGAGGTGTGGGAGGTCGGGGGAACTGACTGATAGATTCCCCGTTGGTCGAGGGGTAAGACAGGGCTGTGTGTTGGCGCCGACCCTGTTTTGCCTTTTTGTCAACGGGGTAATCACCCATCTCAATGCCACCGACTATACTGACGCCCCCAAACTAAACGGCAGCAGGGTGCCCGCAATTATGTTTGCGGACGACACCCTGTTGCTATCTAAAACCCCTATGGGTATACAAAGGATACTCGACTCCTTCGTGGCCTTCTGCCTTGATAGAGGGCTAGAAATTAATCCCACAAAAACCAAATTCATGGTTTTGAACCCGAGCCAGAAACTGCGCCCGAATCCACAACTGGGAGCCGTGCGGCTCGAGAGAGTAGCCACCTTTGAATATCTTGGTGTGACCCTCAACGAAACCATGACCTGGGGATCCCACCAGAGTAGGGCAAACCTTAAACTTATACAAACCACTGGGGGCATCGCCCGGATGATGACCGGCTCGTCATACCGTCCATTGGGGGCCCTAATCCAGATATATAAGGCCCAGGCTAGGGGAGCGACTATGTACGGGGCTGAATTGTGGGGTCATATGCCCTGCCGGAGCCTGTCACTAACAGAAAATAAGTTTATAAGACAGATAGCCGCACTCCCCCCGAGTACCCCGCTCCTTCCCTTGAGGCTTGATTTAGGGTTACGACCACTAGCTGACGAGATAAGCTTGAGACACATAGCCTTCTGGCGTAGGCTGTGGAGTAGCAATGATCTCGCAGACTATAGGGCGGAATTGGTCGAATTACTGAATCACCCCAAGGTGCTTAGTATTCCCTGGGTCAAAAATATTCAAGCTACCTGTATGGAATTAGGGCTCCCTGATTTATGGACTGAGCCGGCGATGGTAGCATCAAACATCTCCAAGAGGTCCCTGGCGAATTTGTACCATGAACACAAATGGGCAGGGGCCAAAGCTACCCAGCCAGACGGGTCCCTATCATCTGTGTTCTTGCAAAGCAAGGATCTTTATAGGTTTGAGAAGGCATTGGATCCTATCTACCCCATACTTGCTAGAAAGCTGTTCCTCCAGTGGAGATACGGCACATTGCCCTTCCGGTCCTTTACAAGCTCCTGGTTATCGTCTTCCACCACAAAGCACTGTCCTGTATGTGCCGATAAGGAGGAAAACGACCTGCATGTGGTCTTCTTCTGCCCAGCCTACAAGGCAGCTAGAAAATACTGGCTCCTCCCTTTGATAAGGAATATGGGTGGCAGGGAATATGCACCAATGTACAGGATTTTAAAATCTGATGTTACCGGCCCAACTGTTTTTGCACTTTCCAAATTCTTTACCAATGTCTGGTATACGCGTAATCGCTTCTTAAAGATGTTGGGTAGTGCTTAGAAATTCTTCTTTTTTTTAAGATGTTTAAGCCTGTACAGGAGCCTTTTAATATATGTATTTAATGTTTTATCTGTTATGATGGAGTTACATGCGTTTTTTTTTATCTGTACTGTGTATCTTTTATGACCGAATGGTCGAAATAAAGATTGGAAATGAATATATATATATATATATATATATATATATATATATATATATATATATATATATATATATATATATATATATATATAAGACAATAGTTTGGTAAACATTATTTTTGACACAATCTTCTTGTCACAACGTAGTTATGTTCACAATATTTTGTCAAAAACACAATGGTGTATTTTAAACAATACATGGCCTCAGATAGTGACTGACAGTATGGCTCATCAGACAATTTTAAATGGGAAGTGGATTGTACTGAGCCTCCAATATAGCCATTGAAAAAGACACTATCATGGTTCTTAGGATTTGCTCTATATTGTTTTTAATGTTGCTTCAATATTGAATTATCTATCTAGGGCAGATGTGGCAACATACACAAACTAGTGCAGCTGTTAGCAAACATTTCCTCTAAAAACAAGCCAAACCTATCAGCTTTAGTTGTGCTTTTTTCACTTCTTATACATGATCTTTTTTGATAGTGCAAAGGACATACAAAGAAAATATAATTTATCATAACCAGTCCATCAAAGTGTGTGTCTAAATAGGGACACCTGTAGATCACTTCCTGAAGGATGACGTAACATCAGCGTAATTTGCACATTAAACTAAGTGATCTCTTTGCCTCCTTGGCAACTTCTTCCTAGTCATCAAACAATGCAGCCTCCAAGTACTCACAAGTATACCTCTGTCACTGACATAAGTCACTGATTTCAAAATTCATCAACTTTATGATAATGAGTTAAAAAAAATACAGGGTGCTACCCAATGCATTGTTATAGATGCATTCCTAAATAGTTGTTCAGACTAGATAGCCCTACTTAGATATAGATAAAGTCCACGAGGAATAATGTCTTGGCATAAATGTTAAACAATCCTATTCCATATTTTTAATCTGATTATAGATGTTCACTCCAACCTTTGGCAGGGATATATGTATATATATATTCGCCACCATCGAGGTCCCCAACATTACACATAACATCTGAACTTAATGTGACCTTCTTAAAGAGCCTGTATACTCCCCTTCTACCCTTTCCCTTCCATATTTCACACCCACTGGGCCCTTACTGGCGTAGACCACAACATTTGGACGATAGCAAAACTGTCATACTATCTAGCAGTAAGCTCTTAACTTTAACATACCTGCACTGCCAACCTAGTCTTCAGAGTACCATCTATATATCAAGATAATTGATGCTTTTGACAAGGAGTTTTACACATATTACAACAATTTCGATAATAATTATTTATTATTTTTGGAATTTTTATAGCGCAGCTGATACCTTGCAGGCTTCCTGGCGCTGGAGAATACTTCAACTGAGGATGAACGATAGCGGGTAACAAACGGGAGGAAAATTAAGGGAATAACCAGGTCTTAATCCGTTTCCGAAAGGGGAGGAGTTGAGAGATTTGGCGTATGTCGATAGGCAGACTGTTCCATAATTTGGCCGCTGCGACCCTAAATGATCTGCCCACCGTTCTCTCTTTGTTATATCTGGGCACTTTTATCAGATAGGCTGAAGATGATCGCAGGGCTCTGGTGGGAGTGTACCATGAGAACAGATCTTGCAGAAGTCTGGGTCCAAGTCCATGCAGCGCCTTGAAGACAATGCAGAGGGACGCCACCCGCTGCTTCAAAGGTAGCCAGTGTAGCTCGGCCAAGGCCGCAGAGGCCGAGGATCTCCTCGTCCAGCGAGAGCCAGCTTAGCCGCGGCTGACTGAATTCTTTGAAGCCGGTCTAACAGCGTAATTGGAGACTCAAGTAGCAGAGCGTTACAATAGTCGAGGCGACTAAGTATAGTGCACCTGACTATCAACGCACGAGCTTGTGAAGGGAGGAGTGGCATCATTTTACGCAGGGAACGTAAAAGAGCTGAGCACGTCCCCACTGTTTTGGCGACCTGGGTTTCCATATTCAGTTTGTTATTGAGCATGGCTCCCAGGTTGCGGGCCGAGGTTACTGGCTGTGGTTTGTCCCTAGATTCTGGAGGCCAGAAATCGCTCGGGAACTGACGAGAAATATAATTTCCCGCGCAGTACAGAACCTCTGTTTTGGAGGAGTTAAATTGTAGGGAGTTCCTGTGCAACCACCCAGCCGTCTCTCTTAGGCAATCATGGAAGGAGGTTAAGGGGATGGAGCCTTCTCCCTCTCAGGAGAGAATGAGCTGGGTGTCGTCAGCATAGTTGATCGTTGTTATCCTGAATGACTTAATTAACGTGATCAACGGTTTAAGATACACGTTAAAAAGAATGGGGCTGATGGAGGAGCCCTGAGGAACTCCCTGGGGCACTGGTGCAAATGCGGATTGGAATGGAGGAAGGGAGACAGCCTGTCTTCTGTCCTGCAAGTAAGAATGAAACCACAGCAGGGCCGTGCCCTCCACACCTGCCTCGCTGAGTCTGTCCAACAGCGTCCCGTGGTTGACCGTATCGAATGCGGCAGACAAGTCCAGCAGTATCAGTGCTACTGGCTGGCCCCTGTCTGCACGCATGCGAAGATCCTCCATGGCTGTCAAGACTGCTGTTTCGGTGCCGTGAGCGGGGCGGAAACCGAATTGGAGTTCATCCAAGAGGTTGTTCTGTTCTAGGTGCATGGAGAGACAAGAGCTTACCCATCGTTCGACCACTTTTGCAGGGAAAGGCAGGAGGGAGATGGGTCGATAGTTTGATAGACAGTTAGATGACCTACCACCTCATTATTCCAACCCACTCTTACGATCACACGTTACTCAGTTCTTTTAGTAATTCTTTTCTATCAGTTTTGTGCCAATACTCCTTTTTATTGTTGTGCAACACTGGGTCGCATCACCTCCGAAGACAGCTATCTCTTACAGTAAGGGACAACTTGCTGAGGGGAACTTCGAATTTTACACGTCCTGTAACAATGCCTTTTATCCACACCACAAACAAACCATTAACTTTAGCATCCCTGAATGTCAATGGGATGTTACATTATGTTAGGAGAAAAATATTTTATAATCCCTAAGCAAGAAACATTCAGATATTGTCCTTATTCGGGAGACAGATTTCTTTGAGTCTAGATCATAAAAAGGAATGATAGGTAGGGTAGATAATTAGTAACACTTGATTCACGCATAGTGACCACTGGAGGTTCAAAATTCTTGAAAAAATGTGCTGTAGCTACTATTATCAGAAAATATCCAACACACAGTTTATTAAAAATTCTTAGACTATAAAGGCATATATGTGCATTTATCAGGCTGTGGTGTGTTATATGTCCCTAATCCATACAAAAACATTTTCTATCCAAAGTGTTCATAAATCTTCGCTGAGTTTTCCAGAAGATGAGTAATGATGGGTGGACACTGGAATCTGACCGTAGATCCAATACGTGATAGTGACTACTACAGGCCCGATTTCAAGTTTTGAGGACAGGGTTTTCCGCCACGAATGTGACTGAGTACCCTGCTTGCCAAAACCTCGTTCTGTCTGCCTCAATTAGAGACAGGCAGACCATACCTTTTCTGTTGCCAGGACCCCTGGTGGCTTAAGTGACTAAAAAAGTTCTCGGATGACCCAAAAGAGCAGAGGTCATTGATTGTAGGTCATTACACCATTCGTCCTATTTTAGGGTATACTGTGTTGTTTTTTTCTGTCCTTCACTGCCAGGAAAAACCGGGCAATGAGAGATAGACATCAAAATAATGACCACCACTCTCTGGCTGTTCAATCCCACTTTGTGGTGGATATCAGTCGTGTGTTTTTCCAGAAATAAGCTCCTGCTTTAAAAGTTTTTTTTGACAAATTAAAAATGTGAAAAATTTTGTGACTGGCCATCAAAACCATTGGCGACAATCCCCAAAAAATGTTGCACATTGAAAGTAACTGCTGTGATAATGAGGTGACCCCCGAGCTAGCAATCATCTCTAAATTTGACAGACAGTGGTCCATCATGGTGGCTCTGTCACCACCCGTCAAACTACAAATCAGGCCCTAAGTACCCTAGATAAAAGCAAGGAAAACGATAGAATTATGTTCCAATATGTAATGAGTGATAACAGCCTACCTGAAATCTGGTGAGAGTTCTACCCTCGATAGCACTTTCATGTCCAATGCATTCAGTTCATCTTTTCACTTTGGTTATTTCCTAATTCATGGGTCTGAAACCCAGCAATGTCTTGATTCGTGAAATTCTGGAATGGAGATCTCAGACCAGTCACCAGTACATCTAGGCGTTGACTCAGACATATAGTGCCACAATCCGCGCTATGGAGTATGCAGACTTCTAAACACATGCTTTCATACACCAACCAATCATTCAGATCACATATCTGACGATACATGAAGGAAAAGAAGGGCCAGTTCTGCTCGCAGCTTCTTCTATGAGCCACAGGTAAGGCCTCTTAGAGAGGGTGAATGCAAAATCCGGTGGACTGCCACTTCTGAGCAAGCTAGGTCAGGACAATCTATCAAGTGTATAAACTTGGAATATAACAGAAATCTCCCAAACCACTTATACCACCTCTTGGAAAAGGTAAAAGTTTCACTGAAGTTCTTTTCCACATCCAAAGTAGAATGTGTCCTAGTAAAATCAAAATGGAGACATTTTGAGAGCAGGGAAAAAAAAAACAGACTCCTTGTGGCAGAGCTACGACAAAGAGAGGAGCATATGTCCATTGTTACAATTTGGTATCAATCAATCACTCACTGATATATCCCCTAAAGATAACTGACTTGTTTGCTGCTTTCTAATATACACAATGCCAAGTTGACAGTATTAGAGCAGAGGAAGCTTTTATGGCATGGCTGCCCATCTCCACAATCACTGCTGAGTAAGGCAAGTAAAGATATCACAGAAACCAACCGTCGCTAATCGTTTTACCTGTAAATCCCCAGCAGAAGGGGGGTTTTCTCTGGAATTCTACAAAACTGGAACATCACTTTTAGTTCCTGTTATGCAAATTGTTATAAAAGAAGCTGAACTCACAAGCTCCCTTGGATCAATATTTAATAAGGCATTATCTCACTCATCGGCAGAACAGGGAAATGCACCCCTGACTGCATGAACAACTTCTTAACCCCTTCCGCGCTAAGCGTTTTACCGCTGTGCGCTAAAGATTCGCAATTACCGCGTTACATGGCGAGCTCAGCTCGTCATGAGCGTACGACAGGCGTACCTCATGACGAGCTGAGCTCGTCATGAGCGTGCAAGGGGTTAATTCAAGATATACTTTACCTTTCTAAGGTGCTAACCACTACACTGAGTAAGGGTCTAGGCATTAGACTCACTAACGTGATCCCATCACTGATCAATGACTGGCAAATTGGGTTGATCCCATAATGATCATCCAGGAACCACCTCTAAACCATAGTGCATTTATTATGGCAGACCAAGGACCTTTGGTCTAAAACCCTGTCCCTGGCCCTGTCATTGGATGAGAACAAGGCCTTTGGCTGGGTCCAGTGGGGGTACATTTTCCTGCACTGTTGAGCGGGCTGTCCTTGGAGATGATTTTAAATTTTGGTCTTCTGGCTTTATGATGCCCCAAATTCCCCAAAAAACTGCAGCTGTATTCTATCACAGCACATCAATTTGCAGCACAGCACTCATCAGGGCTGCCTCCTCCCCTGTTCCTGCTGGCTTTGAAAGCATTGTCATTTTTTATCTGTAATTCAACTCTTAAACAGTCTATCCACACCTGCTGGACCGGTCAAATAAATAATTTATGCTGATGACATTCTACTCATGTTGACTAAGCGCGAACGGCACTACTATAGCCGATTCAATCCTTTCTACTCCTCTTAGGTTACAAAATAAATTTGGTAAAATGTGAAACCCTACCTATGTCACATACTACCGCTAAGGTCAGTCTTTGTGGATATTACCCGACTTAGGTCCTGAAGGGTCTTTTACACTTGAACATATGCATCACTTAGGGTTTAGAAATCGGTTTGGGAATAATAAAAATTGTCCTTGAGTAATCAGAGCAATTTCAGTAATTTCTCATTATTCTTTCGGAATTACCGTTAATTATGCAATTACACATGCTCACATAAATATGAGTAATTTGGGGGTAAAATCCTACAGCAAGAGCACCTTTAGGGAGCGTGAGCAGCCGCTCATGCCCGATATATCTTTACCACTGGGCTTAGAGCCATTTCTTAGCACAAAATCCATCCTCGTGTCTATTTTAGAATCGAGGGTGTATTGTGTGCTAAGCAAATATCAGTTTCCTTAGGGATATTCTTTCATTTCACTCTATGGCTGTATCTATTTACTTAATAAAATAAAATCATTTCTACACAAAAAGAAGAGTTTACCTTTGCTATTGTCAGCGGATCTGAGACCGAACATTCATATTAGAATCGGTTCTGTATCCGAAACAGCAGCATCACTCATACTAACCAAACTTAACCGCCTATTTTACTGACATAAATTTAATGATCATTAGCATGGCCCTAAATATTTGAAGTCAATAAGAGTAAATTAGACTTACCTCCATTGTCAGTGGTAGTGTCTCAAAGAGGTCATTAATATGTGTGAGTGAATCTCAGAGTGCCAAAAGATCCAGTGGAAGACAGCAGTTATATTCATTCCCATCTATATGCTGGCCAAAAGTCCTGCTTCAGGTATGCAATCACATAGAGTAAGTCATAATATATGTTCTCCCTGGTAAAGAAGTATTCCACCTACGTCAGATTCTGACTGTTTATCATGAATTGTCTGGCCTTTCTCAATGTTATCACTAATGGGAGTAATATCTGTACAGATCATTTCTGATTAGATTAAGGTTATCTGTATGTAAATGTAAATGTTTTTATGTTTTGTACTTTTTAATATAGCCCTGAAGAAGTCCGGTCACGGACGAAATGCGTTGGCTATTGGTTTTAAATATCTCTTGTGAATAAAGAATTTTGTCTACTGAAGAAATCTGACTTTGGAATTCTTGGGAGAATATTTGGACAGACAATTGAATCGCTTGAACAACGTTATTGATACTGTAATAATCACTGTTGAAGTGTGCGGGGTCACTTTGCTTTTTTGATTTGTAAAACAAGTTTCTTGTTTTCTAATATGGGGATCTAGGGGATTGTATCCCAGACCACCTGCACCTATATACACACATGTTATAGGGACTTTGTTACAAGTGCGGGCAAAGTAGCCTTAATCCCCTTTTCTGGCTTGATCTTGTATCTATTTGGGCAGGCCCGCATGGAAAAATAACCCTACAGACTAAATTACCTGTGTAACTAATTTCCTCAATATTAGCATAACAATGTTTGAGGACAATAGAGAGGAATTGCTATGTGACTTGTTTAACACAGAGAAAAGTGTTCTGCATCCAGTAGCACCCACTACCAAGAAAGATAGTCTCAAGAGCAAATTTATCAGACTTGAGAAATTACGCAAACAAAAACTTGCCAAATGGTGGGATGGTGCCACACTTAAAAAATATTTGGAGAACAGACGTATACCAAGAGGACTACGTATCCTCATTTTCCCTAACTATGAGGATCTTGAGTCAGACCTTTTGGGTGAATGGGGATTGCATACGGCCTCATTTAAAATTATGGATATCTTGATCCGGAATGCAGAAAGGAGAGGCAAAAAAATAAGAGAAGAAATACTAGCTCTTGAAAAAGAAATTAGTGAGATGAGCCTACCGGACATGACCCAAATAAACTATGATATCTTAAAAAAGGAATTGGCTGCCTATCAATTATACCTTAAAGGCAAAAAACAGCTAAAAATAGAAAGAGATCGCAGTGACTATGAAAAGGGGCACATATTTACGTTTGCACGTAAGTTTGATGACGTGGTAAATAAAAGTAGCACAGCCCCAATCTCTGAGACACGAGCATTAAGCATCTCATCTAGCAGTACATTTGTCTCCTCTGTCTCATCAATCGATACTGACCCAGGTGAGGGCACTAGTACATCCACTCTTAACCCCAACCTAGAGCCTGATTTTTTAAAGGAGGTACAGAGGTACCGCTTGGGGAACAGCAAAAAGAGAGGCCTAAACGAAGAACCAGGCGGGGTGGCCAGAAACACAAGGTCCATCACAAAGGCAAAAATGGGCAACAACAAATAGGTCTGTGCACGCAGATTGTGAACCATGACATGGGCAGTGAAGCAGGTATTAATGGTGAGAATAATGTGAATGTTATTAACTTGTCTTTAAAGGATTTTACTGCTCAACAAATCTCTATTTTGCATAAAGGTCTGAATTTCTGTGTTACTGATAAACAAACACTAGACAATGTACATGTTGATCTTTTTCGTTTTACACGCAAGCTAAAATAAAAAAAATACTTTGCTGAACAAACTGATGTCCATATTCCTGTTCATAATGCTAAATGTGACTCTGAATTTACAATCGCTGAGGTTGACATTTCGCACACAATTGCTACACTAGACGACTATGAACAGGTGGGGGACTTGATCACACATGCACGCAATTTAGATATTTATGAAGACACCACGATTGATAGCGGACTGAAGAACCGTTCGAAGTTTATACCACCAAGCCCAAAAACTGCCATTGATGAGTTCTCAAGTAGGGTCACACAGGACCTGTACAAACTAGAGAATAAACATCTGATGAACTATAGATGTAGACATCCTTACAATATCAGTAAATCTGATAAACTTTTTTCTCCAGACTATCCGTGATGACCCGTCCTTGGTCGTCCGTGAGGCTGACAAGGGCGGGAACATCGTCATTATGGACTTTAAGGATTATTCCAACGAAATACGTAGACAACTTAGTGACACTACTTGTTACACCATGCTACGTACAAATCCTATCAAAGATATTGAATGTGCCATCAATGCGAGACTAGTAGAATGGAAGGAGTCAGGATTAATATCAGAGCCTGAATACAGATATCTGATGGCAGAAAACTCACGTTTTCCGTGCATCTATGTACTTCCCAAGGTGCATAAGGGTGGAGTTTTTCCCCCCGGAAGACCAATCATATCAGGCAATGGGGGCCCAACTGAACATCTAGCTGAATATGTGGACTCATTCCTTCAACCGATTGTACGGAATCTACCGTCTTTTTTACAAGACAGCAGGGAGTTGATCTGTAAATTAGAAGATGTAACATGGGATGAGGATCTTTTCACGTTCGTAACTATGGACGTGGATTGCCTGTATACCTGTATCGAACTGAGAAATGGAATCAGGTCCCTAAAGCATTTTCTTTACAAACAAAATGCTAGTCATCTTGAACATACTCAGATGCTGCTGAGTATGGCAGAACTGATACTGACACAGAATGTCTTCTTACATGAAGATGATTGGTATTTGCAGAGACGGGGCACTGCCATGGGTTCCAGGTTTGCTCCATCTTATGCAAACCTTTTTATGGGTTTGTATGAGATGGAGCATGCCTGGGGCCGTGGTGCTGCACAATGGATGGACGACATAATTTTTTATGTCTGTTACATCGATGATGTCTTTCTCATCTGGAAGGGAAGCATTGATGGACTAACGGATTACTTTTGTTATCTGAATGACAATGATCGTAATATAAAATTGACTATCAATCACTCCAGAAAGGAAATTGTATTCCTCGATTTAAAACTCTATGCAAAGGATGGTGTAATCCAAAGCGACATGTATAAAAAACCGACCGCGTGCAACAGCATACTGCAAGCGAAGAGTTGTCATCCCAGAAATACCATAGCAGCCATCCCATATGGCGAGATGATACGTGCACGTCGCAATTGTAGTGAAGAGGCCAATTTTGAGAACACCATTGATAGAATGAAAAATGATTTTGTATCTAGAGGATATGCTAAAAAGGACATCATGAAAGCTGAGAACAAGATTAGAAAAAAGAAACGTTCTGACACAATAACCAAACAACCAAAAAAGAAAGCCAATCCATCACTGAGTCAATGCTCATTCATAACAGAATATGGAATGTATAGTGGCCACATTTACAATATCTTAAGGAAACATTGACACCTCTTGAAATCTGATATATTACCGACAGGTGTCGTTTCCGACAAACCAAGAGTTGTCTATAAAAAGGGCACTACAATCAAAAATATTCTTTGCCCCAGCTATGTAAACCCATCTAAACGTTGCAGCTCTGCGTGGTTAACAGAGAAACCGGCTGGTTTCTTTGTGTGCGGTAACTGCTCAGTGTGTGAACGTGGGGTGAATAAGACGAATAGCTTCAGTTACAACAGTCCTAAGAAGCATTCGATTACGACATTCATAAACTGCAACAGCACATTCGTAGTCTATGTCATCATCTGCCACTGCCAAATGATTTATGTGGGCAGTAGTATCAGATGCTTGAAAACACGCATTCAAGAACATCTAAGGAATATAAGACACAATGATATTCGTAGCCCGGTGGCACAACATATCTTGCAACATCATCCTCTGGATAAAGAGATTACATTCCATGCGATTGATAGAGTCCCAGTGGGCAAACGGGGTGGTAATAGGACAACGTGCCTCAGGCAATTAGAGGCACGTTGGATCTGTAGATTGAGATCGGGGACTCAGGGTTTAAACATAAACAATTAATTTCACTATTTTATCTATATTCACATAATCAGCCTCTCTATCGTTCACCCTGGGGTTCAAGATCTGTGAAAGAACACATACATTAGTTTTATTACTTTTGCTGAAGTTTATATCCTCTTGGATCTCTCTCGACCTGAATCTGGTAAGAGGAGCATAAGAAAGAGTAACAAGAGAAATAATAAAAATGGTGTGGTGAATCTTGGAATCTGTATTATCAATGATGCTGTTTGGCATAGTATATATTGGATCCCTTCCAAAGTATAATTTGGGATGTGTCGTTGCCCGTCTCATTGAATACTGTGGCATTCTCGTATCATTACTGATAGTTGACCCATTCAAAATGACGTTTTTTCTTGCCTAATGTGAGTCTAATGTGGACTGAAGTTGCTCTTGTGTAAACTATTGTGCAGTGTACGATACTGACATATTGTGTTATATTAATGATCACTCGATTCTTTACTTTACTTTGGAGTCGAGACACCATAGAAACATGGCACCTTCTCTTTCCATTTGTGTCAGGCGGCCAATGCTGTATGATTACATACGGGATAGTTTCTGATCCTGAAGTTACTGTAATTGTTGCATATTATACCTAGTTCATTGGTTCATGACTAATCTAAGATGGTGACTTATATTAAGTAAGCACAATAACATCACCATCGACTGTAACTCTACATAGAGATACATCTCGTAGGGCTCTCACATATGCATTTATATTTATCGGGGCTTATTCGGGATTCGTACCGTCCAAATGTGAGTTTTTTAGTAAGAAAGGGTCGCCTCTAAATAGAATAATTATGGGTATTACCTAGAGGCATATGTACAAAAGGGGACGATCATATGAGAAACTTTGTGAAAATTTGTTTACTCAGTGTATATTGACCATTGTAAGATGGCGGACATTATCAAATTAATCTCATCTCATTTGGTTTAATTACTAACTAGTCTCACTATTTGTTTGCCGAAGATTGTTTTAGGGGGGTACGAACGTATTCTTCCGAATTAGACTAGCGTGTTAAATAATTATTAAATATATATATTTTTCTGTTCTCTGGCCTCCTAAACTGAGAAACATGACGAATATTTTTGTCTTTTCGATGTATTTTTGACCATTACAAGATGGCCGACATCACTATGCAAATGCACACGCCATCTCTTTGCGACCCTTCCTGTCTTAATTACCAATTATAAATACCAATTGTCTGCCAATTATACCGTCACAAAAGCAACTTATTGAACCAGACGACCGCATGTTTTACGAGACGCCGTCACTTTGTTCGCGGTGAGTAGTCTTCGAGGGTATAGAGGGTTGCGTTATTTTAGACATAAGACCACGTTCTGTTGGGTAGATACCCGTTACTTTGATCTTTGTAACTAGACTTGTATTGTGGTTAATATCTACGTGTTGAGTAAGCCCTATGAGGAAGTGGGCTTGATATTTTGAGTGTAAAACATCATAATTTAAGATGGCGACCGTTTGATGTGTGTTTTTTCATCAATCTGAATGCCGAGACTGGTTACCATGGTGCACAGAATATCTTCTTATCCCACGATACGAACGTTTAATCTTATTCGCGTAGAGTAACAACAAAAACCACACCTCATTAGGCGGACTTTTGTCATCTTTAACCGTAACCTTTACTTATACTGTTGATAGCATGTACGTTTTGAGTAAATCCCATGTGGTGACTGTTGCTGTTTTTAGAATGCCCAATACGTCACATAATAAAATGGCGATTGTTTGGTGTGCTTCTATATAAATTTGTAGGTCGAGAGAAGTTATCAATATGGTGCATCTAGTAATTTACCGCTAATAATTCCAACTTGGAGATACCAGCATTGTCTGACCTGACAGCTGACAGCCCCTTGCGAACTATGATGCTGTCTAGTTAATATTCTACTTTTTAGAACCAAGATGGCTGCGGTAATTGTAATTGCAAATAAGCATCAAATTGGTTGTGTCATATGTAATTCACAACATAAACGTAATATGTATGTCTAACATTGCTAGGGTTAGCGTGTCATATTCTTACTAATATTGACGTGCTATTTATTCTCAGATATGCATGAACTGTATATCTACATATGAAATATTAGCGTGTTATATTATACTATACCTTTATAAACGTTAGTGTGTTATATCCTTACAAACGCTACTAATTTTTCTTCCACTGTAGGCTTTTACAAAAATTTAATTCCTAAAAATAATAAGGGAAACTTGGTATACCTTCGAACTGGGATGATCCATTGATATTCTGAAGTAAGTGTTATAACTGATTTCGTCTCTTTAATAGACTTATTATAGATGGTATCTACAAAGAGGGCAAAAATACACTAACTGAATAAGAATTGAATACGACAATCCTCCTAATCATTAGATGTAGGGTTGCCTAACAGGAAATATGCACATACATTATAGATTATGATAGCCAACAAAAATACTGAGTTATCATTCTTTTGAAGAGCTGTGAATTCCTAGGATAGACTGTCTATCTGTTACATGATTATGATATAAAAAAATGTGCCAGCTAGGATTTGGTATCTAAGTACGGCATTAAAAATTGTATGACTGTCGAATAAAATGTTGAAATTACACTATTCTTTTAACAGAACACTCGAGTCTCAAGCTAGAAGACCATTGCGAAGCTCTGTTAAATAGAGAAATTTAACAAGGTATTTAATGACTAAACACTTTGGTATTACACTCCTTTAATTGTGCTCTCATTTTTTGAGCATATCGGACTAGCAACGTTAGAAAGGATGAAAAAATTGCACTATTTCCATTTTCTTTTTTCTTCTTTGGACAAACCCTTCTATTAAATGAGTCAATGATTTGTAATTTTTCTGTAAATTCTTTAGCTGTAAATACTTTTTATAAGATGGTTATATTCGATTTTCTCCAATAATATATGTTCTCCCTGGTAAAGAAGTATTCCACCTGTGTCAGATTCTGACTGTTTATCATGAATTGTCTGGTCTTTCTCAATGTTATCACTAATGTGAGTAATATCTGTACAGATCATTTCTGATTAGATTAAGGTTATCTGTATGTAAATGTAAATGTTTTTATGTTTTGTACTTTTTAATATAGCCTTGAAGAAGTCCGGTCACGGACGAAACGCGTTGGCTATTGGTTTTAAATATCTCTTGTGAATAAAGAATTTTGTCTACTGAAGAAATCTGACTTTGGAATTCTTGGGAGAATATTTGGAGAGACAATTGAATCGCTTGAACAACGTTATTGATACTGTAATAATCACTGTTGAAGTGTGCGGGGTCACTTTGCTTTTTTAAGTCATAAGAGCATTCTTGTTAAGTTATGTAGGAAAAAAATTTGCTCAAAACGTCCTGAGAGCAATAGAAGCAGCACTTAGGGAGGGTGCAACAAGGCTTGACATCCCTCTTGAGATGTTCCAGGAAGCTAACATTCGTTTAGATTGTAGTATGCAGTCTGCCAGCCTGCCAGTGGACTGGAGCCTTCAATCTCTGCAGACCACCTGCCATAACTACATCTACCCACCAGTTTTGCAGAGATTCTTTTTTCCAGAACTGCTCCTGCCAACACAGTGGCTCACATCAAGCAACATACTCAATTGAGGCGCCGTTGGAATTTTCTTCGAGGGTCGTGCGTGCCGAAATAATATCGCCGATTTACTGGGCGTACTATATGGTGGACCATTGGGATCATCTATAGAATGAATTGCAATTTCTTTACACATTGTGTCTCTCCTGAATTTCGTCCCTTGCAAGCTGGAATTATCTTGACAGCCATCCATTATCGTTTGGTTCGTCCTTTTAGACAGATTTGCTATGCTCAAGCTAATTCAAGTCCTGATGATGACCGTAAAATAATCCAGCGGTCGGAACGCCGTTCACGCTTTTTGGCGCCATAATTCTTTAAGGACACATTATTTTTGTTTGTGTTGTTCCTTCATACATGTAATGTTTCTTTGTTAACCCACGTGTTTGGTTTGTGATATGTGTGTTTTCTGTATACCAACATTTTGTCTTGAGCGTAAGTGTTCTTTTTAAATTCTAATATATGTAATAAAATTTAAATGTTTTTTGATATTTGAATTTTTTTCTGAATTAATTCATTTATAGGCTTCTTTTTCTTTTTCTTTTTCTTTCCACATTTCATTGGATGTGTGAAGTTGCATAATTTATGTGACCTTTTTCCTGAACCTCTTGTTAGGTGTATTCACATTAAGCAACAAGCATACACAAACCCAATAAGTCTCACTTTGTCAATCAGGTGGCAGTGGCAAATGGGAGGGTGGTGAGTGAGATTGTGGGTGGGGTGGTGAGTTTTTGTGCCGGAATGGGAAAGTGGATTGGGGTTGTGGACAGGAGGGCAGGTGGGGTGGAGAAGGAGATCAGGACGGTAAAAATAATGCTATGAAGCAGCCATTGCTGGCCGCATTAGCACTCTTTTTTTTCTTTCTGTCTTCGGAGTGGGGGTGGAAAAGGGATGCAGTAGGTGGGGAGGAAAAGAAAGAGGGATGGAACAGGGATGGGGCAGGTGGGGGGAGAAGAAACAAGGATGGGGCGGGTGGGGGGGACAAACAGGGATGGGGCGGGTGGGCGAGAAGAAACAAGGATGGGGCAGGTGGGGAGAGAAAAAACAGTGATGGGGCGATGAAGAAACCTGGCTTGGTGCGGATGGGGGGAGAAGAAGAAATGGTTGTGGGTGGGAGGAGCTGGATCAGGGAGGGGGCATGGATAAGAAGAAACACAGGTGTTAGGGAAAATAGTCAAGATGGATGGGACAGGGCAGAGGGATAAGAGGCAACATGGATGGAGGTAGTGGGTAGGGAAAAGAAGTAACATGGACAGGGGGTGATGGAAAAGAAGCAACATGGATAGGGTGAGGAGGGGGAAAAAGAAGCAACATGGATGGGGTGCAGTTGGGAGGGGGAGAAGAAAGAAACAAAAAAAAGTACCTCCATCACATTGCCAGCAGCGGAAGGACCTTAATAAATCTGAAACAACCAGTACTTGGTCTGTGCTTCTGCAAAAAGAAGAGGAAGTGAAGGAAGCCAGTGCTGACCAATTAGAATGCAGCATATGAAAGTGACAATGAAGCCCAAGACTGGTAAGCAATGGGTGAGCTCCAAGCCCCTGATTCAAGAAAATATCTCTTGCAAGCTAGAGCCCACGCGCTAGAGCACATGCACTCACACAGGTGAGACCTAAAAATTCTGGCCAGCTCACTCTGCATGTCCTTGTGCTACAGAAAGAAACTCCAAAACAGAGGGGTTTCTATGAAGTAGACGTTTTCGCTTAGTATGTCAGGGATATTTTATCCGAATACCTGCCTGTGTTGAAAAGTCAATGGTAGTACTTTCAACTGAAAAAAGCATAATTTCTAAGCCATTCAACCTTAAAAAAAAGCTTAAGAGCATAGTCACCCGAGTGAAACACCTGCCAGCCTGCATATTGTTTGTTTTTTCAGGTGATGCATTCAAGAATATTATTATAGGAAACTATTACATATTGTCTTAGGCTTCATCCTTTGATTTACATTCCGGTGTGTGAAAGAGGCACTAACACTTGTTGAGCCTCTAAGAAGCCAATAAATAACGGAAATCATTAGTAGCAAATGCAATAATGTCTTACAAACCTCAAAAATAAACACAAGCAAAACATGAAAAGATAAAATTTTTGAAGAAGAGACAAATCATCACTGCAACCGTATGCAAGAACATTAACAATCCAGTGGAAAGGATGAAAAACATTTTTTTTGCAACAGACTGTCCAGAATCTGGCCTTGGTGCTGGTCACAGAGAATTTCATTCTAATTTAATGATCTTTTAACTAATTTTAAATGGCTCCAATGAAATACCACTGAGGAAGCAAATACAATGACACTACATCAGCATGTTTGCCAAAATCCTATCATTGGTCAGAGATATATGTGTGTTTTTTATACCCTTACATCCATTGATAAAATGCTTGGGTGCACCCGACATAGGCAATGCATTTGTGGTTGGTTCGGGATCAAGCAAACTCATAACAAACTGTTTATTAGTGATGGATTTACCCTCATTCACTTGGAAGTCACTCTAAAAAATTTCAACGGGCCTGTGGTGGTTCAAAATGTGGGGGAAACAGTGACAGGAAATGTTACCTTGTCAGACAAGGGCAACTCCATGATGTTTGTGGTGATCTGATTCCCCATCATGGGATAAGAAATATGTATCAGGTTGTGATACCCAGATTCCAAAATCTGGAATGGTGTTGTCTCAATATGTCACAGGCCTTAACACATCCATATTACTATATATCTAGTTGCATGTAATATAAATATTCTTCACATAATTGATTGTGGTCACAATATGACGACGTTGTCCTTATTACTGTATGTTATTTCATCTCTCTCAATTAAAGTTGTCTTAAAAAGTGAAGCAAATATAGGATCACACAGTAAAAACACGATAGTGTCTTTCATTGTTTTCACTACCTGAACAGTACTAAGGTATTTTGTTTTCTTTAAAGCATATTCTGAAAGAGAAAAGCTAAATGTAAGTAAGGGAAGAATGAGGGTAATCTGAAAGGAGATGAAATAACCAAGAAACAATGTAAATGGCAATGCGAGAACAGCACACTGTCTTTGTCTGTCTTTACCATCCCTAGGTGTTTTAGTGAATTTCGGCAGATAGTTTTGTCCACAAAAAAACAGCTTTAGGGCATAAGATACAGTGTACAATTTTGCAGAATGTCTAAGAAGCTACACCCATGTGCCTGCAGTCAGTATTTTTTAATGGACGCCATGCTTTCTGGAAATATCTGTTGTACGCATTCTGGGTGACTTATTTTCATTAACATTTATCAGTCACTTATAGCTGAGGCAAGGCTCTCTATAGATTTATGATTGATAAGTTTGGCTGCAAACCAAAAGCTATGGGGTTTCTGGTTAAAATGTCCATGAGCAATATGATCTAGCCAAACACAGCTTTCTTTATTTCTTGTGTATTAATCCATCAGTCTCCCCAAGTGCCCCTTGAAGCTCCATTTCACACTCTTCTGCCATTGATCTGGCCCTCCTGCCACTCAAAAAGAGAAACTATTCAATGAGGTTTTGTAGGAAAGTAAGTGACGGCCTTCCTCTTTCATGAAATTCTTTAATGGGACAGGCACATTTCATCTGGATTGTTGCCTGTTTGACTCCTGCCTGCGTGAGCACTGAGAAGGAGAAAGTTCCAAGGATGAGAATGGTCCAAGCACAGCCATCAATCCAATCCTCAGCCTCCTTTTAAATAGCTCCATTTCATACTCTCGGCCACCATACATAGCTGCTGGAAACAAGCCACGCTAATTCCCCTGATGAAGAAGCCATCTGCAGACGGATCAATTTTGGCTGACTTCAGACCTATCTCTCTGTTGCCTGCTTTCTCCAAGATATTGGAAAAGTTAATTAATTCCCAAGTGTCTGAGTATTTAGAACAGTACCAGCTGCTGCACCCTTTTCAATCAGGCTTGCGCCTTGGCTTCAGTATGGAATCCACTCTTCTGGTGGTCACTGACAGCATTAAGCTGGTGGTAGATCAAGGGAAACGAGTCGCTTTGCTACTTTTAGATTTATCTGCGGCCTTCGGCATGGTGTCCCATCCCATTCTTTTTTTAAGGCTCGAAAATATAGGCGTAGATGGATCTACACTGGCCTGGATTTGTTCATCTCTGTCTGATGGAAGAGAATCGTTCTGAATGGCGCCTTTTGCCTCAGATCCAAAACCTTTAAAGTTTAGTGTCCTCCAGGACTCTGAGTCCAGTGTTGTTCAACATTTATATGTCCCCTTGGCTGTGTTAGTGGAATCTTTTGGTGTTCAGGTTGTGTCCTATGCCGTTAATATTCAGATCCTTTTTACTCTTGACAGAAATGTACCTAGCACCCTCAGTAGATTTAAGACCTGTTTGACGCCTATCTTTCAGTGGATGTGTTTAGCCATCTACTGTGCAACACAAGCAAAAAAAAAACTGGTACAGAATGCCATTGCTCGGCTTTTATTAAAACTTCGTAGAGGCTATCATATCCGTCAACACATTAAAGAGCTGATCTGGCTGCCAATCAAGGAGAGAGTACGGTTCAAAGGGTTCATGCTGGCCCAAAAGGCCTTCTGCCAGGCATTTCTGCAGTGCCTGGCCAAGGAGAATACTCCATACTATCCGGCAAGGACCCTACGCTCCTCTAATGCCATGTTGGCGGTAGTCCAGAAAATTAAGAGGACAAAATGGGATGGCACCTCTTTTTCCTTTCTTGCCTCCACTGCATGGAATACCCTCCCTGCTTATGAAGGACAAACTTTCATTCAAATGCAACCTCAAAACCTGGTGTTTGAATGGGCATATCTATCAGTAAACTTTTTTGTTATAGGAAGTCAATTTGTCTATTAGCATGGGACCACTCTCCGAGTAGGTGTGTGCTCTACAAAACCTTTGATTGATTGCTTGATTGATTGACTGATTGATTACGTTTAATCATTGCATGATGTCATGCAATCCATGGAATGCTGGATGTTTGAACCTAATGGACAAGCTCTGTGAGTCGGTGACAGTTATTTTAAATTAAACCTACTGAGGCCTTTCCTATGTTAGATCATGGAAGATGTCCTAGGTGTCTGGAATCCTAGCCCGGATCCTGACCACCACCCTTTACTCAAGTGTGGCAGTGAGATGTTAGGAAGAGTCCATCATAGGCTGGAGACTGTATCAACCAGATCCTTGTATAATGTGGCTCTGAGGGATAATTTAAGCATGCTCATGTGATTCAGACTAAGAAGCCAGCAGGTAGAACAGTATAACTGAGACAAATGAATCTCAAAGCGGGATGATGTCTGAGGGGCAATCTAAATAATGATCGAGTATTTCACAGTGAGTTAACTAGAGAACATTTTCACTCACTATATCATGCTATATCATGCCTATTACAAATTCATGGTTAGGTCACCACAGAATTCAGTAATTCAAGAGTATTTTCTGAGTGGTCAATGAAAGGAACATAGTCCTGCTTCACAAAAGTAACTTACACTGTTGAGTATATTTACACTTTGGAGTAAGTTTACTACGTTTGGTATTTGTAAACTCTAAGGGCCTGAGTACGATATTGCTAGGAAAGCCCTCTGTATGACTCAGATCTGGAGGGCTTTCCTAGCGAGTTGTGCTCTGTATGGTGACGGACTCAGTTCGCTCCTACTCCCATTGAACTCTTATGGGAGCATGTATACCGAACGCCTACACAGGCTCCCATAGAAAAAAGGGGTGGATCGGGTAAAGCGTACACTCTGTGGCAGGCACCCCTTGGTGCCTGCCACACTGTGCATGCATGGAAAGGGGGGACCCGTGGGTACCCCCACAAGACCGATTCGGAGGGCCCCAGGTGAAGGGGGGACTGCTACAGCCCCCCGAGGTCTGATTCCCATGGCTGTTTTGTATTGCTGAGACCGAGTCGGTACGGCTGTCTGAGTTGTTCTTCGTACTCATTCGGAAGCAGTCTCCATTGCGCAGCACGATTCGGCTGCAAACGAGTTGGACTGACAGGATTGGGTTGGGTTCGGAAACAATTTGGTCAATGCGGACGAGATCTTTGCATCGTACTTGGTCGTTTAGAATGGGGGACGATTCGTTCAGAAATATAGGCTCTGAATCGGGTTTGCTCGTTCGGAACCCGTCTGGAGGCCTTCCTAGCGAGATCGTACTCAGGCCCTAAGTCAGTGGTTCCCAATCTGTGCGCCGGGGCGCCCTGGTGCGTCCCCAGAAGTAGCCAGGTGCGCCGCAACACAATGCGTCAATATCCCTTGTGCTCTTAATCGCATTTTGTAAACTCGCTTTCTAAAATGTTTTGCTAAAGTTGGATTAAATTCCCTTTAGTACCGCTAGATGGCAGTGCAACATGCAGAATAGCATATTAATCGCTCCTGTTTGTCAGATATTGCCATAGTTGATACATACTATGAGCAATGAGAAAATCTAAACACCCGCACAAAGGGAAGGCTATTTAAAACATAGAAGAAGTAACTGACCCATTAACTGAGTTTATTGAAGTTACGAGTGTATCCAATTGATGAGAAATGAGTCATGAGAATAATTAGCTATAAGAAAGCTATGTGTGTATTTGGGAACTCCATTGCTTTGAGCATTGATTTACAAGGTTAGATTTCATTCTGGTCTGTGGTGAAAAGTGATTCAAGTGTGACAATATCCTCAGCTGGAATTCACTTGATGCTTGGCCTCCCAGTGCTTCCTGACAACCTTCAAAAATTGAAGCAACTAGTAATGATTTGCCTTTTGCTTTGTAAGAGTTCCTGACATTTCTGCACTTTAGGGACACACAGATTTCGAATTATTCTTGCATATAGTAACCCACACTTTCTAAAGAAAGTGTGACCTGCAACAAGGAGCCCAGGTCATATTTAGTGGGGCTTCCTACTAGTCCCACATTTGCTTCTGTATGAAGATCCCTCAGTTCCACAAGTCCCAATTACCTGGCTCATACATAGAATGAAATAGACATGGAAAGAGGCACTCCAGAGGAGATTCATGGAGGGTGTTGCAGTGGTACCTGCCTTTCAAGCTGTATTTAAGGTGACGTGAAAACAGGGTGAAGAACTGCAAATCCTGTTGAGTCTCTAGTTTTAGCTTGTAAGCTGTTGGGTTCTGACATAAGTCCTGAACAGCCTCTGCCTGCTGCGGACCTGGTTGAAAAGACGGACGTCAAGCTTGCTGCCACCAGAGGCGAGTTTAACATTACCAAAGCTATCAATAGCCGGGAGCGCCGTTTGGGATCGCTGTCTTGCTTCGTTATATTTTTCTATGTTGCTTGTACGATTTGTTTTACCATCACCAACTTGTACAAAGATTGGGACTTATGCATTATATAGATGACTCTGTACTCAGGAGGCCGGGTTTACATTCCCCCCCACCCGCCCAAAAAAAAAGTAAAATAATGGGGAGCCGCGGCTAAAAGCTAATAGGTCAAGGGAGCCACGGGCCAAAAGAGTTTGGGAACCACTGCCCTAAGTGTTAACTTACCACAAAAGTATAAAATACATATGTCCAACCCCCAGAGAAAAGCAATTGGCTTACTCTTGTGTGTTTGGGTGACATCCCTCCCAAACACCCATCTAATTCCTCCCAAACCCCTCTTACTCCTCCCTAATCCCATCTCCTTTAGGAGTAAATCTGCCCCTTTTCCAGCCCACTCCGCTCTGTCCCTCTCAGATTTACTACTAAAGCCTATACTTATGTGTGCAGAGTCACTGCTGTCGGGGCGCAGAATTCCGCATGCACGAGAATAGGTAAAACATATATTTTGTAGTACTTTTTGTAGCATTACAAAACCTACATCAAAGTGCAGTTTGTGAATCAGGCCCACAACGCTTAATGAATAAAGCTATGACAAAGCTCATACATTTAAGAATGGTTCAACATCCTAAACTTACTACTTTTGGTATTCACAGAAGGCATTTAGTAGTAGTAAAGTTAGGATTTTGTCTTAAGTCTGTCTTAAATCTGTCTTAAGGCTGTCCTAAGATTGTCTTAAGTTTCTCTTAAGTCTGTCTTAAGTTTGTCTTAAGTCTGTCTTAAGTCTGTCCTACTACTACTACTACTTTTGGTATTCACAGAAGGCATTTAGTAGTAGTAAAGTTAGGATGTTGTCTTAAGTTTGACTTAAGACAGACTCAAAACAGTCTTAAGACAGTCTTAAGACAAACTTAAGACAAACTTAGGACAGACTTAAGACAGACTTAAGACAGACTTAAGACAGACTTAAGACAGACTTCTAACTTCTGTGAATACCAAAAGTAGTACGTTTAGGATTTTGTCTTAAGTTAGTTCTGTGAATCGGGCCCTAAGTTTAGCATGGTCGTACATAACCTGTCTAGGATCCTATGCATTAATTCATTGGTCACCCATTATTGCATTGGATCTGTACAGTTTATTCACGTACAAGTGGACACCTCAGTAGTTTACATGATTTATCTACAACAGCTGCAGAATGCTATTTATATGAAGGCACTGAAGCACCAGAGTTTAATCCTAGACATCTACTGTATGTATCAGCCCTGTACATAGGTTTATCCACTGCTCAGTTAAGCCAATCACTAGAATGATGTTATTTCTAACCGATTTGGAGTGGACAGTTGTTCTTTAGGTGACTACATGCGCGTAGGGGGTGAATGTTACTTGAGCAATAATCGACTATATTGATGTCAAGGAAAAATGATGGACAATGTAAAAGTTTCCAACATATTATCAGGCTATATGTAAAGAACAGAAACAGGTATAAAGTTTCATAAACTGTGACTTTAAAGAATTTCACGGATATTAACTCCTACATCTATATTGTCGAGGTACACGTCAGAACTATATTACAGGTGTTCCATTTTGAATATTCCAATGGCCTCAGTTAGATCTATCCTTGAACCAGCCAAGACCGTCAAAACCCTCCCCTGCACGTTACACAGGTGACAGCCTCAGTATCAAAGTGACAACAGAGTGGCCTAGTGCCTTTTGCCATACACAGCAAGGCAAGTGTAGTGCACTCTAAATTAGTAGATACGTAAGTTGATTTCTCATACTTTTCTTGGTGGAACATAAACACAGACCAAAAAATTGCATGGCAGTGCCTTTTACTAGCATTTCACTTGCAAAACGCTAATAATAGGTGTACCTTTTATTAGTATTTAACATAGATCTACCGTTGGAAAACCCGTATGGGGGTCCAACACATGTGGCAAGGGTAACCTGAATGTGTGAAAACACTGTGTGTAAACCATAGCTGTGCTACACACAAAGGGCCTGATTCACAAACCACAATTTGTAGTATATTTTTTAGTACTGCTACAATTTGTACTATAAGTGCTATTGACAAACTATGCACGGAGCTGACACCTCTGCATTACCAATAAATATGTGTATTTAGTTCTTTACCCGACAGCAGTGTCTTCTTAAGGATTTCAGGGACCTTGGGCAAGACACATTTTGGGGACCCTGTGAAGAAAAACAATGCTAAGCGTTTAAACTTTCACCCTCAGGGTCACTCAAAAACTGTTGAAATGTATCTTGCTTCTTGGAATGACACTGGGGAGAGGGAGACAGTGTCATAGGTAGAGATAGGCAAAGATGGAGAGGGGTTTAGATGGAGAAATAGAATAGGCAGATGCCACATAGACAGAAAGTTCACTTTCTTAGGGGGCCCCTTGGAAGGTGGGGACCCTGGGCAATTACCCACTTTGCCCATGCCTTACAACATCTCTGCCCAACAGTGGAGTCTCCACACATGTAACTATACGTTTACTAGTAAATGTAGTATGGCATAGATGGAAACAGGGACAAACGTACTACAAAAGGGTATGGGTTTAGGGAGGAGTAAAAGCAGTTAATGGAAGGTCAGAGAGGACTTTGAGGAGTGGCATCACCCAGCCACACAAGAGTAAGCCAATTGCTATAAATAGGAGGTGGAGACATGTAACTTACACTTTTGTAGTATATTCACATACTCAGAAGTGTAAGATACCTTTGTGAATTACGCCCATAAAGTCCCAAACATTGCTGGAGAAAAACTCTAGCTTGTTTAGGCCTTGAGATATGATTTGCTATTGCTGAAGATGGATCCCCAGTTTGAGGGCCTATTTTCCGTGTGTATCCGTACAATTTGGTAGCATGGCCTCAACTGATTTGGCAGAAGCCGTGCCTCTACGGCAACAGTGGCTGGGTGGCAGGCCACTACATTCTAAACAAGTGCCTCAAACAGATTTTGCCAAGCCCAGTCAGACAAGCTCTCTTCAGAAAAGATAAGGATGCCATCTAACTTTAAAACAATATGTCCTGAACACACTTAGGATTTCATAGTAAGGCCTACAAGGCAACATTTGGAAACACTAGATCAATTTGTGCTGTCTTTTGCTCTGCAAAACCTACACTTCGCATGTGCTATCTCAAGTAGAGTCAGTTAACGAGGAAAATCACATTTCACATGTTTTTGTACTTGTATTAGAAAGTGTAATCCTTCAGAGAGACTCCCATCCTGTATAGTTATTTCATCCCTTAAAAGATTTTAATGGTACGTCATGCATCATTGCTAAGCCCCATAGATGCTGCCAAGTTAAAAACAATGCTCTTTCACTGCTTATCGCATTGCATTATGGTTTGAGTAATCACATTTTATATGATAAAAGCACTACACAAGAAGATAGCTTTCCAACTTTAATACATCATTGAGCGCTTGGGGCATTAGCAGATGATCTTTCTCTAGCAACTAAAATCCTGTGACATGGCTAGTAGGCCTAGACCCATTGATCCTTGAATTTTGTCAGGCCATAAATACGTAAAATTTTAATGCACACTTACTGCAGTTCAGCAATGTTTACGCAAGGTTCTTAGATGCCTGGCAGCTTCCTTATCTATTTGTTTCCAAATTATACCCTTACAGATGTGAAATCTTGGCATTTTGCAAGATCCCTAAGCTCCTCAGCTTATTTAGAACATCCTGTCTTAGGAGGCAATAGCCCATAACCCTCATTTACATCCTATTTATGCATCCTGGTGTTATTTTAGAACGCTAATGGATTCATCACATAGACATGTGGAGCTGTTATCTTTCTTATGGAAACTATTCATTTTTGTCAGATTGAAAAGATGGCACAGGCATTGATTAAGCTGAATTTTCAGATACACATATGAACATTAGTTTATTTGTTCTAAATGCATTTTAGCTTGGATTTGGATTGAGTTGAGTAATGCATTCACCCTAATATATGTCAGTCCTTCAGTGGCCCACACAAATGTGCTAAAATCTGGATGCACAACCAGCATTTGTGGTACAATAGTCCAAATACAGACGTCTTGTATGATGCTGCTCATAAACTGGCCAAACTTCTTACAAATTAAACCTTTACACTTATCTCTGACTAGCGTAGCACTTGGGATCATGGATTTTCTTCTGATATCAACATTGAGTTGATAACAGAAGAAAGTCCATGTACAAATGTGCTCCCCACTGGCTTACCGTGGTTCATCTGTTACAGAAGAGAGCCCAAAAAAAGGCTTGCAGCAAAAGGTTAGACCAAGAGTCAACCATGATCATAGCTTTGTTTGGTACCAGTCAATCCCATGTTCATGAAACCATAATTTGCTACTCCATTGGCCAGCTGGCATCTACACTCAGAAGGTTATTGTTTTTATAACATGCTTAGATTTATCTACTGAAAGAAAAGTTTCAAAAAAGTACAAAAGTTGTGTAGTACAGTACTATTTTGAAATATATCAACTGAAGTGCATTCAGACTTCGGTCAGGGCAGCCCAATACACAGCTTCCTAGCTTGAAACCACAAAAAATGATAG
The DNA here is from genome assembly GCF_964261635.1 of Lissotriton helveticus. NCBI lineage: Eukaryota > Metazoa > Chordata > Amphibia > Caudata > Salamandridae > Lissotriton > Lissotriton helveticus. The sequence continues at coordinate 1,581,115,929 of NC_136063.1, forward strand.
AACTCCCAAAGGCCAGCCGAGCCATGTAGACCGTGTCAATTGTGTTTAGTCACATACGATAGCCTGCAACAAACAGCTAAACGAGCCGAGGCATTAATGCACTTGATGGACACATTTTTTACAAAAACACATATGAGTTTAGTTTATCTATTCCAAGCAATATTACTCTCTACCTATGGTACAGGAAAACAGGGTACTAATTTCCAGATCATCTGTGTTCCAAATTAATCGAAAAGGCGTTTGAGGAAGTGAATTTCAGGTTCTTTGAAAGGACTCTGCCGAATAGTCTGCTCCCACCTATTTGGCAAGCAGTGCCCCGAAAGAAAACAGAAACCCACTGCGAAGGACAGTAGAATGTCAACACTGAGGCCCTCCCTCTGAGCTTAGAGGAAATATAGTGCAGTAATAGTGCTGAGGAAATACAAATACTGCACCAGGTGGTATCTGACACAGAATTTACAGAGCGAATACAAGCAAGCAATCAGGTTGCCAGCAGACCCTGCCCCAACAAAAATATGAAAAAACATTTACCTATATAAATATGGTGGATTTATGGCATAAAGCCTTTTGAACAATTTTCTTGCCTGTGGAGAACTTTTCAAGAAAAAGAACCTCGATCCACTGAATCCTATTAATTCTGGGCAAATTTCTAATAGCCCACTCCTAGTAAAACTGAACGAAAGGTCACTGTTCTCCCAGATTTTCAATCTTGTTGAATAGAGCAACCTATTCTCAGACCAACAATCGAGGTTCTGCAAAGAGGGAGGCTCCAAGGCAGCATTGATATCCATCTGGGAAAACCTGAAACTAACAATGTCAAAACTGCAGAACTACTACTTTTGGATCTAACAACAGCCTTTGACACTGTCCATCATCAGCCGCTGCAACTGAGAGTACGGGCAAAACCCTTACAATGCATCTCCTCCTATCACTGCTCAAAGGAGAAAAAATATGGGGGGCGTGGGCAAAGTACAGAGGCCAATGGACAATGTCATAAGGAGTGCTCTAGAAACTGCCAAGATGACCGGATGTTTATATACCCATCGAGTGTATAGCAGAAAAACAGCTTGCAATTGATTTAGATATGTGTGATGCCTTGGGATTCTGGTGACAAATGTTTATCCTGTACAGTTTCCATGTATCGGATGATTATCTGAAGCTTGTTTTTGTGTTTAATAAAAAGAATTTTAAAAAAGCCACAGCTCGTCTTTTCTCTTCACGTGCCATGCTACACCATCCTCAAGGCTCTAATCATTTTCACTTCCTCTTGTTCAACAACTACCTCATAGCTGTGCTTGATTTGATCATTCAACCTCATGTTACAACTATGCAGCTGACACACAGATTATCTTTAAACAGACTAAACAACTATGTATGTGCCATTGATGAATAGAAGTTGATCATCCATCTTAAACTCAAGTCAACTGAGATCGGGGCCTGTTGACATTGGAAAAGCAACCAACCTGCAACAATGTGCCCAAACAACTGGAAACTTAAATCCTGACAGCAAATGAGGCAAGACACCTTGGTGTCCATGCATTCCAACCTATCCTTGATACTATATGTGAGTGATGTCACTGGAGGTACTTTCGACACAATGCAGACACTAAGATACAACCATGGGTAGCTTATGTAAAATAGATTGGACTTAAGTCATCTCTGCTTCATACAATGTCATCTACAAAGTACCCAACACCCTGCATCATGTCTGCTACTATGCCTCAACCAAAGGGAACACTTGAAACCAGTGCTTTAAGAAGCACTACAATTGGCACTGGTAGCTAGATGCTCAACCTTTAAGGCAATGTGCATCATCCACAGGCTACCTAAGGGAAATCCCAATGGAACTCCTAGAACAGGACACTATACTCAAGATAAGCACCTCGACTCATCATTGCTCCCTGTAAGACAACGACCAATGGTGAAATTGCGTTTTTACTTTGCTCAAGAGCACCAAACAGTCACAGAGACACCATAATCAGTGCATAATCATGGTTGGTTGTAATATATGTAGGTTAGATTATAGGGATGCCGAAATGTCACAGAAATCCCAATAACCAGACCCTACTATGGCCGGCTATAATCAGTATAGGATGGAAGATAATGGTAGCCAAGGCTGCCCAACAGTTACATGAACATCACAATTGTATATGATCTTGATTATAAGCAGTGCAGGCTGGATAAAGGAGATCCCACAATGGGACCATACCCCAACCAACTGTAATCATTGCAGGCTAGAAGACAGTTATACAATAGGCGGTCCTGATACAAGCCTACTAGCCCAGCTAGCGAGTACAAGACCCTTCCAGACCTGCCATAGAACACCATCAATCAAAAAAAAACAAGTCACACATTATCAAAGAGTAGAAGCATTCAGTTCATGAAGAGATGTGCCGTGGTTAAATAACATCTCGGGGGGCTTTCTTGTAGTCTATGCCTGTAGCCCCCAATTACTGCCCTTACTATATTCAAAGCTGGACACAGTCAAGCAGCACTTATATACCTTACACGTCCTCTTTGTCAAGCTTATTTCCACGGACAATTTTCTCCAAGGTGTATCTGAAGAAATTTGAACAAGGAAAACCCAGAAATTATGGCAATTTCAAACAATTCACAGTCAGATATCAGGTGCGAAGACCCTAGTACCCCAATATTGGATTTAACAGTGAAATCTGATGAGATCAAAAGCAGGCGAATATGAAAACCAAAGTGCAGCCTGTCTGACTTAAAAGGCTTGTGCTTGAAATGTTGATTCCTTTTTTTATAAATAAATAAATAAACTGGCAGATGTGCTCTATCTGCGTAGTACTAAGCAGCCACTAAAGGGAAATAGGGCTACATGGTATAATTCCACCTGTAGAAGAGCAAAGACCAAATTGGTTTCTGCTATAAAACATAAAGCGCCCAAGCTAGTAGTACAGGCTATGAGAGCGAATTATAAGCATAAAATGAAGAACGCAAGAGAGGAATGGGACCACGACAATTGGACTGGCCTATCTAATGCGCTTGCAGCCAGAGACCTCTGTAGATTCTGGTCCATAGTGAATACAGGCTCGACAGAACCAGTTGCAGCCGTGGAGGCTAACATAGCTGAAAGTGTCTAGGAGGAACATTTCCGAACACTCTATGCAGTGGAACTCACTAACCTGGAGGGAGATCAAGGGGAGGTGCTGCCAGAACAAACACAGTATTCAGATGTAACTGACTTCACGGTGAAGGAGGTCTGTGATGCAATTTCTAAACTGGCAGCGGGGAAGGCCCCGGGGCTAGATAAGCTCCCGGGGGATCTGTTTAAACATCAACCTGTAGTATGGGCCCCATACCTCTTAGCTATTTTTAATGCAGTTCTGAGAGGGATGCCAATACCTGGTACTTAGCTGAGTGCAGAAATTGTCCCTATCTTCAAGAAGGGCTCTCCTCTGCTCCCAGCCAACTACAGGCCGATCAGTTTGATCGATGTTTCTCAAAAGATCTTTGGCAGGTTAATATTGGACCGCCTCCAGGACTAGATGGAGGAAAATTCCATACTAAGCCCCCTCCAGGCTGGGTTCAGAAATAATGTGTCTACAATGGACCAGATCCTCCGGCTGAACATGTTGTTCTGGAAGTCTGTTAAGATCGAGGGGGGGAAGCCTCTATACGGTCTTTGTTGACCTGCGAGCAGCCTTCGACCTAGTCCCAAGATGTAAGTTATGGGCTGTACTTGCTGAACTGGGCATTCCCCATCAAATTTTGAATATTCTAATATGGCTCCATCACGACAACTTTGCACGGGTTAGGTGCGGAAGAAATGGTCTCCTATCAGTAAAATTCCCCGTTGGCAGAGGGGTAAGACAGGGTTGCGTTTTGGCGCCTACCCTGTTTTGCCTTTATGTCAATGGGGTAATCTCCCACCTAAACAGGATAGAATACACTGATGCCCCCAAATTAGCTGGCAGCAGGGTACCGGCGATAATGTTTGCAGATGATACCATGCTGCTTTCAAAATCACCAATGGGGTTACAGAAGGTTTTGGATGGCTTTGTGAGATTTTGTGAGAATAGGGTTTAGAAATCAATGCTGCAAAAACCAAATTTATGATTTTCAACCCCCCTGTAACTACAAGACCGAACCCGTAATTGGAACAATTAGGCTGGAAAGAGTCCAAACTTTTGACTATCATGGGGTAACCCTCAATGAAAATATGACGTGGTCCCCACACCAAATCAAGTCCCAACTTAGGCAGTCCCAGCTTACAGGGGGTATTTTAAGGCTCTCTAATACCTCTACTATAAAACCTATTCGGCCAGTTGTGGAGATTTATAAAACACAAGTGAGAGGGGCGGTCACCTATGGGGGCGAATTGTGGGGATACGCCTGTAGGCCCGAGATGGTCGTTACAGAAAATAAATTCCTCAGGCAACTACTGACGTTGCCCCCCAGCACTCCCCTGGTACCTATTAGATTGGATATGGGATTAAGGCCAATTGATGAGGTTGTGGGCTTGAAGCCTCCAGCGTTTTGGCGGAGATTATGGAGCACTCCGGAGCTTTCTGCTTATAGACAGGAACTACTAGAAATCCTAAGCACACCAAATGCGTGGAAAATCCCATGGCTCGCCTACATTAAAAATGAATTTATTAAGTTAGTGGTATAATCCTGAAACTGCTTGTCCCAGGTACCCAAGGAAAAGCTTGTCTAAACTTTTCTATGAAAACAAACGAATTGCTACAATATGTAGTGCACGCAGTGGCACTCTAACAGATTGTTTTTTAAAGCAAAAGGATTTTAATTACTTTGAAAGTGTTATGGATGATATCTTCCCTGTTTTTACGAGGAAGCTGTATCTACATTGGAGGTATGGCACACTACCAATTAGAGGTTTTACATTTAATTGGCTTTTATCTGCCCCGAAAAATTGTCCCAACTGCAGTTGTGATCTGGAAACTGAAATACACGTTATGTTTTTTTGTCCAGCTTATCGACAAATGAGGAGGCACTGGTTGGTGCCCTTGTGTAAAAAAAATGCGAATCACACACTGCTTGCAAGCCTATCGCATTCTTAAAACGGACTTGTCACCTATAGTTGTTTTTGTTGTTGCAAAATTTCTAGCGGCGATATGGATTAAACGAAGGGGTGTGCTGAATACTGCTTAACTTTCTTAATACACTTGCACTTTACAAAGAATTTTTTAACTTATGATGCAGAGGCTATTGACTGTCTTGAATCATCTACTATGTAGATTTTGTAGCATCATGAATTTGTTTTTAATCCATTGTTTTTATAATGATAATTGTTCTTCTTATGATTGTATCTATGTCTTTTAGGGCATGTATTGCCGAAATAAAGAAAAAATGATGATGATGATAACTTTTTTAGTTAGGTTTCGTGAATGCTACAAATGCCATGAAATTCTATCAACCTGAAAATGGAACAGCCAATTCTATTGGTGGAAGCTTTGTACAGTTTTTATGGTTCCATGTTGCCTGCTCTGTTAGTCCCATTTGCTTCCTGCAGTATGTAGATTTCTTCATCCCCTTACTCTGTAATAGTAGACAAAAGACTGACGAGGGCCTAATGTTAGTACAAAGGGTCAAACATGTGATGTTGTCAATGGTTAAAGAGTGTATCATGTCACTTCGCCTACCCTTTAGTTTGAACTAGACACTCTTCGTGTGCACAGCACTCCCTACATTTTGTTGTACTGTAAAAAACAGTTCTATATTTGTCAGTTAGAGTGTGCCGCAGGCCAAACAGTACTGGCTACAACCGTGCATCTATCCTTCATACAAGACTCTTCATACCGAGTTGGAGTTTCTGAGGCTTGGCAGCACTGTTTCGATCCACATAGCCCCTCCACTTATTCACATTCATTTGTTAATGATCTATAAAGTTTAAGTATCTTCATTCAATTTTGTGTACAAACTCTTTTATTTGTATATCCAATTTTTTCATGTTTGTCTTTTAGTAAGTGCAAATTCATTATTTATTTGTATCTATGTTTAAAATAACATTATAGCCAGTCTTCATCAGGGGGAATGCTAAACCCAAATTTACTAAACATAATAAATAAATGGAAGAGCATTTAACAACTTACATACACAACACCATATTTTGCACAATGGTTTAACAATATGTCAAAATAACATTGCTGTTCTTAATTGCAATGCATTCAAAAGCTTAAAAATGAAATTACATATTCAAATTCAAACACCACATAAACAGTTTGAAACATTCAGCAGATTATTAAAGTACAATCCCAATGCATTTCGGGTTCCAAACTGAACCCTTCGTCAGGGGTTAAATATTATTGGCACGTAGAAGCTTGAATCATGCAGCCGTGTCCTCCTCAGGGACTTACAACACAATGAAATTTCGATGTGACAAACACAACACTGTTTCCAATGTGATAAAATAGAATTTGCATTTAAAAGGAATAATGAAAAATGTTAGAAAGGGTGCGCAAAAATATGGGCTTTGTAGGACATAATAACCTATGTGTAAAGATTTTTCTCGAAGAGAAAAGAGGACATATAACACCAGTGTAATACACAAGAGCCAGAACGGCAACTGTTTGTGTTGAAATTCAGAAAGTGCACTACAAGAACGATGCATGAACCCACTCAAGCACCCTGTGGGTTAACCCTCTGCGTGTGGGCGGAGCCGTGACAGAACCGTTCCGTCACAAGCACAGCTCACCCGAGGGACGTGACGGAGCAGTTCCGTCACGAGTACGGGAGCACCGCACGGCCCCGCCCCACCTCCCCCTTAGCGCTGCGGCGGAATAGCCGCCGCAGCTAAGGGGTTAAAAAACCAAAGAGTCTAAAGGAAAAGAAAGAGTATTCGAAACGAGGGATTCTTACCCTCCAGCGGGCTGCCGAGCCTATAACTACAAACAAAATCAAAGACAGCCTGAGTATCTTGCTGAATCAACGTGAAAAGCAACATAGAGACAAGAAATGTCGGCATTTCTCTTACCCGTCTAAGAGAAGTAAAACGAATGCTTCTGTATATGCATCAATCTGCTCGGATTGCGGTATATATCCTGCATACAGAAAATGTATGTAAACATAAACTCTAATGCTAATGAAACAGACACTTGCCTCATGTATAAAAATAGCAGAGATTCTCACCGTGTTTGTATGATATGTCAAAAACTCAGTACGAGGCTCACGTGGAACATCCTACAATACAAAGTATGTCCATGTTCTGAAAAGTGAGTAAAATGACGCGTTACTCAAACGGTTACGATAAAACTATATGAAAATATTGTTGATCTAAATTTCATGTATCGCACATGTAATATAGGATTGATCACGGTATGATAAACTAAATGTGCCCTTGAGCACAGGAGCCTTTTTCGAATAATTGTATTAATTTGTTAAGACATTTTTTGTCTGTTGCTGTGCTCCACATAGGTTGTGGTTAGCCACAGCCTTCATTTGGTATTTGATCACCTAGGGAGATTGGGGGACTACATCTCTCATTAGGTGGATGCACGCATATCTCCCTAAATTGACTTAACTTGGGTTCATTGAGCTTTAACACATTAGAAATTAGATGTTTGGAGTCACTTTTTGATCTTGTGAAAAATAATATTGCTGACACATAAGCATCAAACATTAGTAATATAAATGGTCCTCCCCTCAACATTTTAGTGAATTACCAATTCCACGGCATCTTAGCTGTATCAAATAGAAGGTTATGGTTGTAGTTGTGGTCAAATATGGATATCAGTGATTTGTAACAGGATGAGATGGTTGTAGATTTCTAATCACTTTTGCATCTGCAGTCAATAGTAAATGTCTAACACTGATACATCTTGACTTAGAAAATGCCCTCTGTGCAGAACGTCTGGCTACCTTAGAGGGAAGACATAGTCTAGCACATAATGTGTCTGTATGCATGATACAAATTAAGATCAAGCTATGCTTCTCGCATCTAGCACGTTTGATAAGTACTCTGTTCCTCCAAAGTATTAATGAAGGTAATAGGGGCTCATAATTACCCCTCCTGTTCAATGTTTGCTAATAACTTTCAAGGAAGCACACCAGAATTTAAAGGATACTCAAATGATAAGTCACTGTAAATATAAGTCCTATGGTTAATATAGACAGGGGCCAAACAGAAGTATTTTAGAAAAGAGCCAACATGCAGCAAAAGCTTCTTCGGGGTGCAAAACTCACTACGAAAAGAGAGTAACTCACTATGAAAAGAGAGATGTGCTGGGCTACAGCCATACAAAGCAATAAGGCTATATCTCCCCTAAACTCATTTGATCCCATCACAATATTTTCCTGCGACTTATTCTTGTAATACTCTTGACTATTCCTGAAGTACTCTTGACTGTTTCTGACATAATCATTGGGTCTTAACGACCGTTTACAAACTCTTTACATTGGGCGTAGATTTTCTCTTGTTAACAATATTAATGAGACAAACTTTTGTCAGATAATATTTGGTACAATATTTGGTACCATACACCATACACACCTCAGACCTCAATTATTGTGGGACAGTGCACTTCAGCTGAAAAAGATTAACTTTACCACGAAAATGGCACATCCAGGACTGGAATTGTCTTTACACAACATGGCTGGCTCAGGGGTGATCCTCTCTTGAATTTCTTAAGGACCTGCTCTCACATTCTACTATTACCAAACCTGATCACTGCTGAGTGCCTTAGGTGGTGGTTGTAGTCATGCTGGGATAGTGCCATGATGGTGGCATGTGATCTTATGTTCTTGGGGCATCAAGGAACCTGATGGGGGTGTGACCAACTGTCAGTGGAGTAGGACTCATACCAGCGGAGCTCCGCCGGTGAACCCCCATCCAGTGACATTGGGAACTACATTAGAGGTCTGGGAGGCAGCTGCGGACAGTTATGCGCCTCCTCTGTTCAACCTGCACCATTTGTCGAGTTGGCGCAGATTGCCTGAACCCCGCTAGAGACCTGAACGTCCGATTGCCTTGGATGCGCTCGCAGCCCTCAATATGGTGGACAAGGGCCAGCTTGTCTGCCGAAGGAAGGCGTAGTCCACATGGGCCCGATCTGACTGCAAGGCGAGGTGCCTGGAGACCTAAGACTAATAGCTGTGATCCCCGAAGGACTGAAGCTGAAGTCTTCAGTGCCCTGAATTGGTGGGTGAGGGCGGCCCAACTCATAATGCAGGATGCTGTCGTGGCCTGGCGTTTGGGCCTCAGGAAATCAGTGGCCTTGTGTTGAGCTGCCAGGTTGCCCCCACCTGCGAGGACCAACCTGCCCTGCCTGACAGCGAATGGAAGAAGCACACCAGAGTGGACATCTAACATCAAGAGGGAGGTTAGTGACAATACTTGTGGTGCCGGGGCCACCCCTTCCTTAATGGCCAGGCCCGCCATTTTAAAAGCAACCTCCTAGGGGTGCGTCCCAACCAAAGTCATCGTGGATGGCTCCTCACTATTTCTGCGTCATAAAGACGTTAAGGCGTTCATTACGATGGAGTTCGGGAAGGCTCCGAACGGGATTCGGATTTGGCAAATCCAATTCGGAACCTATGTTTCCGACTTAATTGGATCTGTGTCCGAACGACTGGTTACGAGGCAAGAAAACTGTTCGGGCTCTCGGAATCGGTTCCAATTGGCAAGTCGGACAAACCAAGTCATTTTGGAGATGAATCGTATAGCTCTATGACACTGTTTCCGAGCGAGCGATTACGATGTTCGTATCTGACAGACATTCCGAATCAGTTTGTCCGACATGAAACGGCTGTCGAAATATGAATTTGGGGGCCCGTAGCAGGCCCCCTTTAACCAAAGGCCTCCGGTTGGGGCCCGTGGGGGTACCCATGGGACCCCTCTCCACAACCATGCACAGTGTGTCAGGAACCAAGGGGTGCCCATCACAAAGTGCAAGGTTTTCCCCAACCACGCCTTTTTTCAATGGGACCCTGTGTTCTCGTTTGGAAAACAGGCTACCATCGAAGTCAATGCGAGTCTGACCAAACGATGTTTGGAAGCATCATAATCGGTCGGTCGAACTCGCAGAACCCGATTCGATCGGAAACGATTCCAAAACCAATTTGGCCGTAATTAGCCCCTAAGAAGGGGACCAGTGTCATTGTTGGTTGTGCCTGAGAACCTTGGCCCGTAACCACAAAGGCAACCTAATAGTGGTGCGCCCTGCCCAGAGTGATCGCGGGCGGTCCCTTGCCTTACCGGAATTGCCCTCTATTTCTTTCTCGGTGCCTGCGCCTGCTCATGATTGGGACCACATTGCTACGGCGCTACAACACTGCATTTTTTCCTGCGGCCCAACTTTGTGTTGAGCTGCCCGGTTGCCCCCACCAGCGAGGACCAACCTGCCCTGACTGACACTGAACGGAAGAAGCACACCAGAGCGGACATCTAACATCAAGAGGGAGGTTAGTGACAATGCTGGCTGGGCCCGGACCACCACCTCCTTAAAGGTTGGGCACGCCATGGTAAAATCAAGCTCCTAGGGGTGCGTCCTAACCAAAGTTATCGTGGGCGGCTCTTCACTATTTCAGCATCAGGAGGGGCACACCAGAGCTTCAATAAGACATTAAGAGGTCAATTACGATGTAACACTACCAAACTAGGGGATATCCCTTCTACATTGTCCACCTATGTGGCCTTGAGGAGCTGATGTCTCCTACAGGACTGGCATTCTAAACACATGGGTTTCTGAAGATTGCTGAAACTTATCTTGCTAGACGCTGCTCCATTCACAGAAGAGCTTAGTCTCTGCGCCTCACCACTGACTCTGGATGATGCTGGAGGCCCCTGACTTTACTCAGTGACTGACAGTGGGTCACCAACAGGGAATCACTATAGCCCAGCGCTTTCTGCCGAGCAGTGTAAGGTATTCAGACAAAATATCGAGAAAACAAATATCGCCATACCAAAATATTTTGCGTGATATGGAAATATCATCAGCAAGAATATTGTTGTGCAGAATATAAATTTTAAGGTAAGTAATAACAATTTTTTAAATATCGAAGCCCTAATATCGTTTGCAAAATAAAGTTGTTTAAAATATTGTTTTTTAATCATTGTTATGTATTTAAGTATATATTTTAAATGAATATGATGTAAAAATTGTGTATAAATATTCTTTATGTTTTTTAATAATTTTGTAAGATTTTTCGAAGTTATTAAATTAAATGTAATTATTTTTTGTGATTTTTAGTGCCGTAGCAGGTTGTGGGTTTATAGGGGTATAGGGAGGGACATCATTTAATTATAGCACATGAAGGGGGTCATTATGATGGCGGTCAACCATGTGCTCCCATACCTGGTGTGTCTCGCAGTTTGGTGCTTACTTTCACTCCATGTTAAAGAACAGTAGATGTTTCAGCACCCAAGCTAATGTGCTGCACAGCTAAAGGCTGTCGGGGCGGGTTCACCGCCATTGTGAGGCCATTTTGCGCCTGCCATTTTATGATGGCAGGTGGTACCATGGCAGTTGGAAACACCGACCGCCACGTAGCCGATGGGCTCCTTGTGCCCACCAGTGATGCAGAGGTACTCAGCCTGTAATGCATTCTGCTGGGCACCACCGGTCAGATTACGATGCTGGCTCCCCACCAGCCTTTCCATGGCAGTTCACCCTTAGGGCCTAATGCGGGCCCCCTCCTTGTGCAGGGGCAGTTGGTTTATGCACTTGGGTGGCACCTATTATGCCCCCTATATTCGCCTTCACCATGTGGCACCACATGGTGCCTGCCACGTAGTACAGGGAATAGCAAAGCCTACCTTTTTTCCATTGCGGCGGGTGCCGCAGCCAGTAGCACCCGCCGCAATGGAAACAAGCACTTGCAATGCAGTCGGTCTCGCCTTTGGAACCTTTCATGTATTTAGCTGTGCAGCACATTAGCTTGGGTGCTGAAACATCTACTGTTCTTTAACATGGAGTGAAAGTAAGCACCAAACTGCGAGACACACCAGGTATGGGAGCACATGGAGAGAAATATTAATTTTCAGCGGGAAATGGTATAGTCCAAAGCTCTGTTTTTAATATGAAATCAGAGCCTTTGGTGGTCATATCACTGAACATACAAGATTAAAAAAAAATATTATTGTCTACAGGTGCTCGTGGAAAACAATTTCTATGGACTGCAATCTAGAGTATGCTAAAGTGATTCTGTTATTTTACAGGCCTCTGCTTGTCGTTTTTTATCTAGAAAGTTAAATAGAGGCAGTTGCCTGAATAATAAAGAAAAGAAAGTTCCTCAGCAGAAAGCAATTATGGTATTTTACTGACTTCTGCTGGTCGTTTTCTATCAAGACAGTTAAATAGAGGCAGTTGAACAGAAAAAAAAATCACTAATCGGAAGCAGACAAGTCCTAGGGCTGATTTTCAGAGCCCACAAAGTACATACACATATAAGTATATAATAAATATATACTAAAGCATATACAAGAGGTTTTGAATGCTCGCTCTAAAAATGCCTTTTGCTGCCACCGTGGTGTGGCCACATTATAATTGCATATGTGAGACTGCCGCCTTATAGGCAGGCGGGCCCCAGCCCGGGACAATGGTGGGCCGACAGAAGTCCGTCCGCCATCATAATCACGCAAATAATAATTATTATTGATTAAATATTATTTATTTATTTGATATTTATTTAATTTACATTTCGGTGTGGATTGTGGGGTTGATAGTGGTGGAACGTTAATACATTTTAATGAATTTGTTTTTAAATATTTGTTTAATTATGTTAACGGTGCATTTAAAAAAAGATTTTTGACGTGGGTCGTGATTTTTGCAGGGGTATGGGGTGGGGAGTAAATTAGTTTAAAGTAATTTACAATTAAGTTTTAAATTAATATTAATAATTAAATTGATAATTAAATATGTTAATCATGTATCGAATGTTCTGTTAAATTTTATGAGTTTGTTGTGTGTTTTGTGGGGTTATATTGGGGGAAGTAAATTAATTATAATTAAGTAATAGTTAATAATTAATTAATGACAATTACTTTATTGATAGATATTTATAATAATAGTGTAAATATTTTTCTTTTTAAAGTTACGTTTTAGGTGCAGGTTGTGAGTTTTGTGGGGTTATAGGGTGAGAAGTAAATAAATTAACATTATGTTATATTTGTTTTAGTTAATAAATAACTTCTAAATAAAAATATTTATTTGTGTGGAAAATATTTTTGTATGTTATTTATAATAATATTTGTACTAATTTGTGATATGTATTTAACACTGTAATGGGTTATTTTTTATTCAAAATAGATTTGTAGTTATTTTGGTACATATTTATATTTTTCTTTATTTACTTTGTTTTTTAAATAATTGTATTGTGTTCAAGATATTTTGTTTGTTTTTATGTTGCTCTGACTGGAATGGCAATAGTACATTTTACCCCTCCACAATCCAACACTTTTCCTACTGTTGTACTGACTGGAGTGGGAATAGTATATTTTACCCCTCCACAATCCAACACTACTGTTTGTAGGAGAGTAGGGTCTGCTTCCTATGGTCACCCCCACTTTTTGCTTTTGCTTTACTGGTTTTCGACTTAGATGTGGCTGTGGGCCTGCTAATCAGACCCACAGCCCAGATGCACTCTCTCTGAATTCACACCATGTACTCTAGGTACATCCACAATTGGGAATTGGTTCACCTTGTCAGCCCCTGTAGAAGTGTACCCTAGGTACTCAGGGCATAGGTGTAACCAAGGCCTACCAGGGGCTGCAGCATGTATTATGCCACCCCTGGCTGGCCACTCAAACTGACACAACTGGCTGATCACTCAGCTGGGGCAAGGTCATGTAACCACCCCTTGCTTAGGTATAGTATTCCTATATCTACCCTTATATATAGACACATAGTAACCTATAAGTCACTCCTATGGCAGGCCTTAACAATCCTGGAGGCAGAGTGCTTGGTTATGTGTGAGATGGTGCTCTAGCATGAGCTGAGCCTGTCTGCAGCTTTCAGAACCATGTCCTTATAGCTGTTCTATGATATTGCCATACCATATACTCTTAAGTGCATTATGAACCTCGCGGTTAAATGCTAACTCCGGTTTGGCTTTATCAAAACATGTCATGCAAGGCGTCATACGCTTTGGAATACTACCCCCTCGCCAATTCTGGCGACGGGGGTAGCATTCCACCCTTCTAGAGGGAGAAGACATGTTAGTGTTGACTATCCCGGTTAAAGTTAACCAGAGCCCCAGCGTCACAAAATGGACGCTGCTGCCACAGACACAAGTCTGACCTCCTGCTGCTGGAAGTCCTTCCAGTAACGGAGGTTTGGACAATAGGTTTCCTGCCTGGAGAGGTGCGAGCACCACCCCTTACAGGACTTTGTGTATTGGGACAGGGAGGGCTGAATAGATTGAGACACTGCCTGAGGCACACTAGGTGCTTCATGCATACCCCAGTTCAAACCGGTTGCTGGGGCACTCCAGCCCCAGCTCTGGCGCGAAACTGGACAAAGGAAAGGGGGTGTAACCACCCCCCTTCCTGGTCCCACCCACAGGAGGGACCTAGAAAGTAATCCAGTCCCTTTTAGTTGTATAAAGGTAGGAGCTGAGTCCTGCAACTTTAGATTAATCCTGAAATCGAAACTTGACACGAAACTCTGGACCTTCGACATTCTGCTGAAGCTGAAGACTGAAGAATCTTCCTTGTGGCCAAGGAGTGACCACCCTGGGCAACCAGGCACCATCCAGCAAATCAACAGGTTGCTTTGTCGACGTTACCACCGGAACCCGAGCACAGAGCCTGACAAGACCCAGACTTCCAGACCTCTCTGACCCTCTCTTCATGACTGCAGCATAGCTGAGATCCGTGGAGGCGACGAGACACGTGGGACCGGACATCTTGGAAAGCCTGCAACTTGCTAACTGTGCAGCTCCTGAGGCATCATCGAAGCTGTGCACTGGGGATTGAAAACCCCGAACCCGAGCGCCACCTGCACCGAAGATCAGCCCTCCACACTCCAGGAGTTCTGCGTGGGGCCCTTCTGCTTGTGTTCTGCTCGACGCGTTGTCCGGTTGCTGGCCCGTTGGCTAGTAGTCTCTGTGACTACAATCCTTTTAAACCACCTCACTGGTCCGGTTTCTCCAGACTGGCCCTTGCTTCCCTGTAAAGAGGAAGCACCTCAGACCTTGCTGGTCTGCACCAGAAGCCTTTGTTGTATCCTGCATGGGTTGCCTTTGCCACGGCTTGTTGACTCCAATCTGGCAGTCGACCCCTCCATCTGCGAGAACCTTCGTGGGACAGCTCCTCTCCAGCACCTGGTCATCATCGACGCCTCCTGGTCCGCGTGGCTGCAAAGACAAGCTTCAAGACAGCACCTGATTGCTCCTCGACGTCGTCTGGTTCCTTCTTGGTTCCACCCAGTCACTGGCTAGTGACCCAGACTCTGTCCCCTCTGCTTTCAGGTCCTCTTCATCTTCGATCCACCCTAGGATCCACCCCGACATCTTCCTCCTGGTCGCCTGCAGCATCTTTCTTCAAAGGCTCCATAGGCTTCAACGGCAAAACCCGACATCTTCACACCTATGCACCCGCCGTCTGTGGGTGAGGTAACGCGAGTACTTTGGTGCTCCCAAGTGTATTGACTATCCAAGTATCTAGGTTTTAAGTTGTTTCCTCCTAGCTAAATCGCAAGTGTCCTAAATCCTTCTTTATCTAACTTCTAAGTTCCCATTAACTTTGTATTGAATCACGCGTGTGTGTAAAGACACTGCACGCGCCGCCTGTGGGCGTCCTACTACTACCCCAAGGTTCAGATAGTGTAGCCCCAGCGATTCTCTAGGCCCTAGGCCTTTCCTTTTCTCGTGACATGGTACTTATACCACTTACTTAGTATATGGTTTGCTACGCCTCTAGGGCCTAACCGTAAATTGCGCAACTTAACGTATTCTGACTTAGGGCCATATGTATCAAGGCAAAATGGGTTCGCAAACGCCGAAATTCGCAGTGTGTATGAAACATTTTTGGTGCAAAATAAGGAATCGCTAAATTTGCCATTCCTTATTTTGCGATTGCATTTAAGGAATTGCAAATTTTGCGATTCCTTAAATGCAATGTATCAAGGAAAAAAACATTTCAAAATGCCATTAAGTAATCACAAATTACCACCAACTTCTAGTTGGTGGTAAGTTGCGAATTCTTTTTAAAAAGCATTTTTTTTAAAATCAAAAGGTGCCATGTGATGCTCATACATGCCCTTAGGGCTTGTATGTGCGCCATATGGGCACACATGTCATTTTCAGGGGTGCGTGATTGAAAACAAAATTGGTTCTGTCGGGTGAGCGCTAACATTGCTTTAAAGGAAGGCTGAAAAGCTCAAGACACACAAACAAGAACCTCTCTCTGAGAAAAACGTTTTTTATATGGTAAAAGCAGGGAACACAAAACAAGGCAATTACTTCATTCCGTTTTCGGTTCAGCATTTAAAACATATTATTTGTGACTGTTGTGAACATAGTGACTAGTGCAAAGCATATAGTGACACTTATATACAAATATATACAGATGGGGAACGGGGAGGGGTAATGTCTTTTGTTTGAGGGCCAGTATTATAGAGTTAGAATTCCAAGGAAACAGATGGTTAATGTCCAAGTTCCTGGTGGTATCTTGGCCAAAATAGGAGCGTCGACGTTTCGACCCTATAGCGCCCCAATTGGTGGTCGCGGCGGGTCTTTATCAAGACAGGGGGTGAGGACGGGTGGATTTGGATTCACAAGGGATTCACAAGGGAAGCTCGTCAGTCAACCCTCGGTTCTGCAATCTAGGATAGTAGTACTGGCGGTTCGAGCAAAGTCAAAGCGCCATCAAAGCTGTCAGAGCGCCATCAGAGCTGTCAGAGTAAAGCTTCTTCCCTTGTGAATCCAAATCCACCCGTCCTCACCCCCTGTCTTGATAAAGACCCGCCGCGACCACTAATTGGGGCGCTATAGGGTCGAAACGTCGACGCTCCTATTTTGGCCAAGATACCACCAGGAACTTGGACATTAACCATCTGTTTCCTTGGAATTCTAACTCTATAATACTGGCCCTCAAACAAAAGACATTACCCCTCCCCGTTCACCATCTGTATATATTTGTATATAAGTGTCACTATATGCTTTGCACTAGTCACTATGTTCACAACAGTCACAAATAATATGTTTTAAATGCTGAACCGAAAACGGAATGAAGTATTTGCCGTGTTTTGTGTTCCCTGCTTTTACCATATTAAAAACGTTTTTCTCAGAGAGAGGTTCTTGTTTGTGTCTCTTAAGCTTTTCAGCCTTCCTTTAAAGCAATGTTAGCGCTCACCCGACAGAACCAATTTTGTTTTCAATCACGCATACCCAGGTTCTGAGGGACACAGGGTCACCCCTTTTTTGTTAAAATTTTATTTTCAGGGGTGCAGCAGGGTGTTCTTGAGACACCCCTGCACCCTTGAAAATATTCACAATTTGCGATTAGCAAATTGCGATTCGCAAATTTCCCCTTCATTCCTATGGGCCAGGAGGCCCATAGAAATGAATGGGAAAGTATTCCTTAATTGCGAGTTCGCAATTTGTGAATTCGCAATTCAGGAATATCAGAAAATCGCTAAAAAATACATTTTTCTTGATACATACCATTTTGCGATTCTGAAATAGCGATTTCTTAAAAATCGCTATTACAGAATGGCAAAATAGTTCCTTGATACATATGGCCCTTAGTATCTTGTGATGTGCTTTTGCCTCTGTTCTCATAAAGAGTTCAGAGGAGTGTGTTAGTGAATAAATACATATATATTTTATATATATCCTGTGCGGTGTCCTTTCATTTGATATTCAAGGGGTTACATATGGTAAAACAGCTGGCTTTACACGCCCTCAAGAGTATTTTAGCCTAAGACTGTTCTGTCCACGCTACCACTAGGATAGCTGGTCTATAAGGTTGACTTACAACCATCACCATAAGGGTTGTTTGGACTGGTGCAAGGTGTTCACTAGAATAGTGAACATCATTTACCAGGCCAACTTCTCACACTGTTGCACTGACTGGAGTGGGAATAGTAAATTGTACCCCTCCACAATCCAACACTTTCCCTACTGCTGTACTGATTGGAGTGGAAATAGAAATGTTACCCCTCTGCAATCCAACACTTTCCTTACTGTTGTACTGACTAGAGTGGGAATATCTAGTTTTATCCATCTGCAATCCAAGACTTTCCTTACTATTCCATTGACTGGAGTGGGAATAGTACATTTTACCCCTCTGCAATTCAACACTTTCCCTATTGTTGCATTGACTGGAGGGAGAATTGTACATTTTGCCTAATTTTATTAATTTTGTATGGTGTCAAGTGGGAGTAGTACATTTTTTACATACTTACTATAATAGTTTGTGCACTTTTGTATAAATTGGAGTGGGAGTTGTATATGTACTTAATATTTTATAATGTATTTCATATTACTATGATTTATATTTTTATGTTTTTGATAATTTAAAAGTTCCATATTTATAATTATTAATGTTTTTAATATGTAAAATATCTTTATAAAATATTAAGATTTTTATGTTGTTTACTTTTTTATTTTAATTACAATGTTTTTCTTACATTTCTATTGGTATACATATATCTTTTTCTATATCTAAATATGGATATATATATTTACATATATTATTAGTTTAATTGATTTTCAGTAGATATACATAAATATATGTATTAATTATTATATATGTTTGTTTAACTTTTTTTGAATAAGTTTATTTGTTATATTTGTTCAATCCCTATCACCTGGTGTTCCGATGGCAGTGCCAACTCCAGCAAATACGCTCTCTCTTTGACGCCTGTGAACTACTGCAGCTGGAATAGTTTGAGACACAACGACCCCGGACACAGAGCACATGACAGAATCAAAGGGGAGAGGGACGATGGCAGAGGATTTCCGGAGGACGCAGGGGATCGGCCCTGTATAAAGAGGCCATGGCCGCGGAAAGTACAGTAGTGCTGGATAAGCTATCGGAGGGCAATACACCAGAATGAGGACCACGTAGCAGTGCCGCCGCTGGCGGGGGTTAGACCACAGGACAACGAGGGAGTGCAACCTAACCAGGGAGCGGCACCGATCCCACACCGGACTACATCCAATGGAGGGCTCGGCCCCATCCTCTCATCAGGGACTTCTTGTTTTCTTTGTTGTTGTTCAGGGGTTGTTTCAAGGGTACCTACTGTTCAGTTATCTCTCATTAGAAACCTTAGACCACAGAGTGACCCATCTGGACCCGGGGGCGGGAGGAGGGAGAAGGATTTGTGCACTGAGAGCAAACATGAGCCCTGGTGATGACGTCAGGCCCAGGGAATCTGAGGGTGGTGACCCTCAATGTGAAGGGTCTTAACAACCCAGTCAAGAGTAAGGCAGTACTATCTTACCTTGAGAGTACACAAGCTGATGTATGCCTAATACAAGAGACACACCTCTTTCGCAAGTACTGGAATAGACGAAGGACCCAATCTTTCCCACAACAATACTTTCCATCCGTAACGACCAAGACGACGGGGGTGGGTATCCTGTTTTCCCGCACTTTTCAGGGAAAAGTGGCATGAAGGTCGCAGAGATTAAGGGCCATCTCCTGGGTTACTGCATACATATGGGCTCGCAATCCATGATTCTGGGGTCCATTTACACCCCAAAGGAGAGGCAGGAGCAGTTCCTCCACGAGGCAATCGGGGACATGATGCCGACTTCAGACAGACGGGTGATAATGGGCAGGGACTTAAATGTGGGGTTTTGTAATAACCTAGACAGATCGTCCACCGCCATGGAGCGACGGGAGCTTTTAGCGTGGGGGACTAGATTGGGTGCAGGAAATGGGACTGAGAGATCTATGGAGGGAGCGCCACCTGTCTTCAAGGTAGTACACATACTATTCTCAAGCCAGCAAAACGTAGGCGAGGCTAGATTGCTTCCAGGGTTCCAGGGAGGTGCAGGAGACGTTGATCTCAGTGGAAATGGAGCCCTGAGCTCTGTTGGACCACTCTGCGGTTGTGCTGGACCTGAGGTTTCCACTCCAGACCCGATTGCCCAGAACCTGGAGGCTCAGGGAAACCATGCTACACTGCCCTGACATAGTGGAGCAAGTAGGAAAAGCACGAAGGGACTACTTGACAACAATTGATATCCCTGAAACCCCCCCTGCGATTTTACAGGACGCCATAATAGCGGCATACAATAAAACAAGAGGCACAGCCAGGACACAACTACAGAAGCAGGTGCAGGAATTAGAGAGAATCCACCACCGTACCGGCACCCTTGGAGTTTGGAGACAGTTGGAGGCAGCCTGAAAGCAATTGGTGGCCCTAGACCTAGACCGCACGGAATTTGCACTCCTATGCCTCAAGCATGCATTTTTATATTGGAGGTAACAAGCGCAGGAGGATGTTGGCCAATAAACTAAAGGGACAACAAAAGGCCAACACAGTGGAGACGCTAAATTCAGAGACAGGGTGGAGACAGAGCGGTGGCAGACCGATTTGGTAGATTCTATACGTCTCTATATAAGGCACAAGACCTCCCGGCAGGGCCATTGAGGAGTACCTGGAGGGAGCTAATGTCACCAAACTCTCAGAAGAGCAGGCTACGGAGCTAGATGCACCCATCAGAATAGAAGAAGTGATATCTGTAATTGCCAGGCTCCAAAGCAATAAGTCCCTGTGCCCCAATGGCATTTCAGCTATGTTTTACAAAACATTATGCAACCTGTTGGCTCCCCTTCTTATGAGGGTGTTCAACGCCATCACAGACCCCTCGACCCTCCCCCCAACAATGTTGGAGGCCTCTATCATAGTAATCCGAAGTTGGGCAAAGATAAGAAGCTATGTGGGTCTTATAGACCAATCTCTCTCTTAAACATTGACGCAAAATTGTTCACAATGATACTAGACACACGACTGAACCCATTGATTGCTGGGCTGATAGAGCCTAATCAATCCGGCTTTATACCCACTAGACAATGCCCTTATAATACTAAACGACTGCTCCAACTTACAGACAAGGCCCAGCTGACCCAGCTGGAGATTATGCTCTTCTCCATAGATGTTGAGAAAGCATTTGATGGGGTACACAGGCCCTATCTACAGCAGGTCTTGGTTTGCTATTGGATGGAACAGAGATTTCAAGCTTGGATCTCTAGCTGATATGAGAGGTCACAGGCATCATTGAGAATCAATGGATGGAACTTAGAGAGCTTCCCCATCCGCTGTGGCACCAGACAGGGCTGCCCCCTCTGCCCCTTTTATTCGCGCTCTACTTGGAGTCATTTGCGCAGAGGGTGCATGAGGCACGAGACGTAAAGGGAGTGTACTTTGGTGATGGCAAACACTTGATAACCCTCTAAACGGACGACATGATCGTCTCTTTGGTCGACCCCTGTTCCTCCCTCCCGAGTTTCCTCCGAAAGTTGAAGAGCTTTGGTACAGTATCAGGGCTCCGAATTAACATTTCTACATTGCAAGCTATGAGTCTGATGGTGCCTCGCCCCACAAAAAGAACACCTCTCACAGACTCTCTCCATCAACTGGAGCCCAAGCATTCACTACCTTGGTATGCAGCTCTTCCTGACGATCCTGGAGATGGTCACATGCAACTACAAACAATTAGCAGACAGAGTCAGGTCGGACCTTCGCTTTTGGCAGCACTACCCGCTCTCCTGGCTGGGGTGAATATGTGGCCCTGAAAATGACGGTCCTCCCTAGGATCTTATATGTGTTTTTGACTCTGCTCTTTGGCCCCCCCCCAGGGATCGGTCCGAACTGTGCAGAAAGTATACAGAGCTTTGTCTGGGCAAACTGTCAACCCCGGATGTGACAGGACCTGAGCTACGCACCCTGAGGAGTGGGGACTGGGCATCCCTTCCTTGCAGAGTTATTTTCAAGCTGCACCGCTACGATTCATAGTGGAATGGTCCAGGGCAGAATCTGAAAAAACGTGGCTGTTCATGGACAAGTTTTATCAAAATGGTGACCCAGTAAACCCTTGTAGGTATGGGCATTGAAAATCTCAAAGTAAATAGTATCTACAAGGGATTTCGTTTGTATGAAAAGTATTCTTTCACTTTTAAGAGGTTTAAAGTCAATAAAGAACAAACTTTACAGTGTCCACTAAGACAACAACAATGAAAATGAATTTCAACAGAGAGAAGAAGCACACGGTGAATCCTATTTAGTGTCAAAAAATGATTTTATCTATTTTTCAACATCTTGACTTAAAAAAGGGGTACATAAAAGAAGAGGGGGGAATATCAGCAAAACAAGTCATGTACATATATACAAAATCAATCTGAAAATATATGTCATCACCTACATCAGCTCCTATGAAATTGAAAAGCATTAATTAACTAAACATAGAAAAAAATTGCCTTAATCATTAAGGCCAAGATTATATTTGAATTTTAAAGAGTCAATGACTCGAACACATTCCTCTGAATCACTTTGAGGTGTTGTACATCCAATCAAGGTTAAAGAAATTTAACTTCAATCCGTCCAGAAACGACAACGCTGTTTCTATTTAGCGGCGTTAAGTGTTCTTAACACGGGCTTATAGCATTCATCTTGACGATTCAGGAACAATCACTGACTGGGACCGTCCGGAAGTGCTACACCTCAAAGTGATTCAGAGGAGTGTGTTCGAGTCATTGACTCTTTGAAATTCAAATATAATCTCGGCCTTAATGATTAAGGTCCACGATATATCTTGCAAAATAAATCATTGTCCTGAGGATGGTCTAAGGGACTAACGCCATAAAGACCGAAACGTCGACAGTTCCATCAACTCCCCAGAAAAATGTCATAGTTCTTGAGCAATTTTTTTCTAGAGCGGATCAACCAAGCATCTGCCGCAGCTCTCCCGGTGCGATATGGAGGCTGAGCCCAGCACATCGGATTTCCTCGGGGGCATGTCCGAGCGCTGATGGCTACTTTGGAGCTGCTTGCTCATTCCAGCAGCGGCATTGTGAGCAAATGGGCGGATCTAGTAAGGAGATTCTCTGAAGAAGTGGCAGACTCAGCACTGGGCTCTCTCTTCTTGGCAGCTTCCACATTATTGAGTATCATCAAGGCAACTAAAGCTGCCAAACAGCCTATAGAGAAAGGGAACATATTATCTTCTGCAATACGGGCTACCACACAGGTAAAGGGTTCAAGACAGGAGTCTTACCCAGTTTACAAGGAGGGGAATACACATA
This sequence comes from Lissotriton helveticus, assembly GCF_964261635.1. Lineage (NCBI taxonomy): Eukaryota > Metazoa > Chordata > Amphibia > Caudata > Salamandridae > Lissotriton > Lissotriton helveticus. The sequence goes on from NC_136063.1 coordinate 1,581,139,108, forward strand.
AGCTGACGGACCCTTGAAATGTCAAAGGTCGGCTAGAGAGTATGGGTGCAGGGAGGTGGAGGAATCTGCCAGATCATACTCAGATGCTGGTCAAAAAGTCTGAGGCTCTCGAGGAGGGGGTTTGTGGACCTGGTAAAGACCACCCTGTCCCACCTTAACTGGCAATCACTGAATTCTTAAGGCGAAGGACACAATTGGGGACCAACCCCCCCAGCAAACTATCACAGAGCTAGAAATCGACAAGCCAGATCACAATACTGCCCCTGTTCTAGATGATCAGTCTGGGCTGTCTCTGGTGTTATCGGAAGAGACAGAGGTGGTAGTTGTCAGGGGATCTTTTTCCTGTGTATTGGAGCAACCCTCAATAAAGGCGATAGACGAGAAGGGTGAAGCTGTTAGCATTCCCACAGAGAAGACCCAAGGGGCCTTAAGCAAAGACCATAGATCTATGAACGATTCTCGACCCATGGCTCCTAGAAGAGACACGAGTGAACTGGTCTACAATACAGAGTCTAACGATTTGGCAGTGGCCGACCCTACAGCCGATGGAGCGGACACATTTTTCCCACTCACAGATGGCTCTGAGTCTGAGGACTCTAATTCTGGTCTCAGCAATGTCGGGAGTAGCTCTTCTACATCGAGTTCCAGCACACTTGAAGCACCTGAGACAGCCCTCAAGCGCCGGAGACATCGGAAAAGCTCAAAAGGCAACACAGAACTGCGAAAGAACAGAGAAAAACACATCAACGGCGGTGGGTTGAAATGGGACTATTCCCACACAAAAATACAGGGTATGTCAGAGACATCATCAGCTCAGACAGGGACAGCTTTGTCTGTCCTGCAAGCTGCAACTATTGATCCTGCTCTGATCCTGTATTCAATCAAGGATCACCGCGCTGAGCGCGGAAGGTAAAAAAGCCAGGCAGACCACAAAAAAAATAGACAGGGATTCAAATAGAACTTCTACAGGAAACACACCTGAAGGCCAAGGAAGGGACAGCACTTCAGAGGGGATGGATAGGCCAAGCCTACCACACCACTTACTCAGCTTACGCGAGAGGGACAATAATATGGATACGAGCAGAGGTTCCCTTTCATTATACAGGGGATCTCATTGACCCAGTGGGTAGGTTCATGGTGGTAACGGATGACCTTGAGGGATGTGAAATTGCACTTATTTAACATATATGCCCGAACACAGACCAAGGAACATTCTTTGCAGAGTTATAGAGGCCCTTAGCTCCCTACCTGATGCACTAGTCATTATTGGAAGATATTGCAATTGTGTGGCAGATCCAGTACTGGACTGCTCCCACCTCCACTGCAGGACTCTGCGACTACCAGAAAGGCCCATTTATTCTTGGAATGGCAGTCAGAATGGGAACTGATTGACAATTGGCGCTGGACACATCCATTAACAATGTTCTATTCCCTTTTATCGGGTCTTCATGAACTTCACATGTGTCTAGAAATGTTCCATTGCACCCCATATATACATGCCTTGGCGAATGATGTATAATGCTTCACTAGAACCATATCATACCATAATCCGGTCCTCCTTTATCTGGGTTGGGAATGGCTAAGGCCCTGCATACCAACGTGGAGACTAAACCGATCTTCCGTGACACTATAGCAGAGACCATCCGGAAATACTTTGAGGATAACACTTCTACCGCTTCGTCCCCCCTGGTGGAGTGTAAATACATTTAATACAATGCTCAGGGGGAAGTGGTTATTGGAATGGGTGTGAGTGATGCCCCCTCTGTTGAATGATATTGGGACGATGGAGGACGAGTTGAGGCACTAGAATTGGGTCGTCCAGAATTGCAACAATCACCGGTAGACGCAAAGGAGACAGTAACGAGGCAGTTGAGGTATTGTGATGCTTCGACTACAGGGCGTACATGGCTCAAGTCCATGCAGAGCGTGACCGCACAGGTTCACTATTAACCTGGCTCACTAACCCTGCAAAGCGGGGATCGGTTATAGTGGAACTCGAAACTGCTCAGGGCATGCACTTGTATAGACAGGTGGAAATTAACCAACCATTCTGTGCCTACTATTTTGCACTATACATGAGTACCTCTGAGCAAGCATATTATGACATTAGGGAGCTTCGAGCACTTTTGCCTTTCCCAACACTTGCAGTTGAGGAGGCGGAGGAGAAAAGAGGAGATAGCACACCACAAGAGGTCCTGGCAGCTACAAAAACTATGGCACGAGGCAAAATACCATGAACCAATGTATTCCTGGTTGAGCTTTATGCCACTTAAGTGGACGAGTTGGTCTCTAGATTGGTGGAGTTGTATAAAGTGGCTAAAGATGCTGCTCTGTTGCCAGCCTAAACCTGAGAGGCACTTGTAGTACCACTTTTGAAACCAGGAAAACTGGCACATGATATGAAAGCATACTGCCTGTTACAATACTCAGCTTCAATTATAAAATCCTTAGACACATTGTCGTCACTAGACTTCTTCCGCATATGACAAAATAGATCCACCCTGATCAAGTGGGGTTCATCCCCGGACGCAACACTGCGATAAATATTAGTAGACTCCTTGAGGTGATACTTATAATTGTGCTGAAGCAGCGATCTTTGCGGTAAACATAGAGGAAGCTTTTGACAGCTTAGAGTGGGGCTTTCTCTATCGCATAATGGAGTGCTTTCAATTGGGACATGGTTTCATAGCCTGGACTCGATTACTATACACAGATCTGACAGCCAGATTCCAAACTGGATGTTAAATCTCAGAAACCTACAAGGCTGGTCAAGGTACTAGACAGGGCTGCACCCTTTCCCCTTTGCTCTTTGCCTTGGCAAATCGTGCCAGGACGTGGGACAGTTATTTAGGAATAGAGGTCTTGGGCAAATCCATCACTTTGCCTTGTACATGGACGACCTGTTAATATTGCTAAAAGACATGTCGACGGATCTGGGAGGTACCCGGAGACTAGTGAAAAAGTTGGGCTCTTTATCCAGGCTAAATGTCTATTGGCAGAAATGTTGACTGTTCCTGATGGATACTTATTGGGCCCCCAGAGGGCCTAGAATCATTGCAGTGAGAACCTAGACGCTTATCATATCTGAGAGTAAATATATAATATGATTCAGTTGACTTACTGTACGGGAATATAGGGAACACACTTAGAGCAAGAGTAGACTTTTGGAAGACACTACCCCTATCTGGGACAAGGCAGGTGGCAGTGCTGAAAATGGTAGCCCTTCCCTGTTTGCTCTATTTATTTGTAGTGCTGCCAGTGTGGATTCCCCGAGCACTATTAAAAAAACTTGACTTGCTCCTTATTCCTTTTATTTTGGGGTCAGGCAGCAGAAGTGTATCCTTGACCGCATTGCAGAGACCTGTGGAAGAGTGAGGACTGGTTGTTCCCGATTTTGAACCTTACTCTCTCGCAGTGCAGCTACAATGTCTGACGCAATGGGTGGTCTTCAGACAGATACCGGGACAAGTGATGACAAATTCTATACCTGATCTCCCCTGACTGATCAGAGTACTGCTGAGAATTAAACATCCCCAAAGGAAAGATACCACTGAATACCAAGTACTGAAGCGTAGTTGGGTTAGATGTTTGCAAAGAAGTCAGGTGAGAAGAGTGTATTCGCCGGACATACCTTTGAATATGTTGCCTGACATAACTCTGAATAAGAGAGGCCACACAGATTGTACAGAAGCAGGATCCTCCAGAGACCTGTTTCCAGAGGAGGCACTCCTCCCATTTGAGGAGTTCTGATTGTTTTTCGATTTAACTCAGGGTCTCTTCTTACTACATGGAGCGGTGGTGGCTGTGCTACGTAGAAACTGGGGGGCGGGCCTCACTCAACCACCCAATCATAGGAGTTGTCAATATTTAGATACGGCCTTGGGCACTAACAAGGTAATAATCTGCTTATACAGAGCTATATGAGGAGGCATACTGATGCCCCTTAACACCTTACGTGCCAGCTGGGAAGAAGACCTGGGAGTCTATATGCCTGAGAGTGAATGGGCGACTATACTGGAAAGGATCTCTAAAGTCTTATGAAAGGCTTATTTCAAATTAATTAACTTCTATGTCTAGGTATGCCCTATTACCTCACAATCAATGGATACTTTCACACAGTGGGAGCAGCATGCCCAAGATGTGGGAAAGAGAGAGTACCTACATATGATGTAGAATTGCCCGTTACTCATAGAGTTTAGGTGGAGAATGTCGATTCTTATAGATTTATTGAGTCGAGAATTGTGATTTTATTAAGGAGAAGGGGGCTAGCATTATGCATATTGCTTTTATTCACCACTTCTGGAGAACTGTAAAGACATTAGAAAAGAACACTAACAACAAACAATTGAAAAGAACACTAATGCCCCTTAAGTTCCTGCCATCTGCCATCTTCTTCCTCTTTTGTTTCTTCTTTTCCAGAAAACACATTTAAGTAATCGAAACTTCTTCATAAAACTTCTCGAAACCCCACAGATCCAAAGGCGAATCTCAGTTTTCTGCGAATAATAAAAGCAAATGAAATCATCACCCTAAATAATCCCTTCTTCCTTTCAGAACGTAATTATTCGTTTTTCACAAATATAAAAATAACATCATGAAACGAACAACCTCTACTCCAAATCCCCAACAAAGGGAGGTAGGGATGAATAATGATAGCCTCCTTGTCTTTAATAAAATCACTATTCTCTATGCATGAATGTATGAGAATCAACATTTTATGGCAAGACAGGAGGCTAGCATTATGCATGTTCAAAGCCAACCAAAACTTTATTTCCAACATGCTCTATAAAATAAAACTTCCTAAAAATCTCTGCATTTGACTAATCAGCAGCCTTTAATATATCATTCAAACTTCTTCCAATCAAAAAAGCCTTACTAGCCATCGCACCCCTTACTGAATGAGCTGAAAAACTGCTAAAGTTCATACCAGCCTCGTTCATAACTGACTTTACCAACCTGGCAATAGTTGCTGTTGAAACTGCCCAAAAGCCTTAACTTATGAAGTCAATAATTGATCCACACCATCCGCTCTATACTCCAAACCCTGTTCCTTCAGACATCCTACAATACAAAGCTTAGGGAACTCATCCAACATAGGATAAAAAACTGTACTTGACATAGTTTTAGTTCTCTTCCAAATTTCAAACATCACACCCTGAGGTTGGAAACACCTGCAACTAATGTCCGGAGCCTTAACGTCAGAAACTCTCTTGATGGAAACCAAGCAAAGTAAACACGCGAAAACTTCAATGATAATTCTTTCAACCCCAGATATCTATTTGCAGACCATCCTTCAAATAACAAAAAATCAAATTCACATCCCAAACTGAACCACACTTAGACTTAGGAGGTCATTTCAATATAATACCATTCAGAATCCTACACACCATCGGAATCTTTCCTATCGCAGCACCCTGGATTAAGGCATGACCAGCCGAAATTGCTGACCAGTGACAATAGTCCTGTAAGACAACCCTTTCTAAAAAATACTGCAAAAAAATTGGATACCATCATCTCATCAGCCTCCACGGGATCCAAATCCCTCTCCATGCACCAACGTGACCATACTGACCAAGCACCCTTATATCTCTTCCTGGTTCCTGGAGCCCAAGATTCTTTGAGTGAAGCTGAAGCTGGTCCCGAAAGATCCTTCGGATCTCCTGATATCTTCCAAACTAGTAGGTTGAGCGAACCCTCCTGAACCAAAGGATGATCAACTCATTCCTGACCTATCAACATTCCACTGTGTGGTTGAATCAAGAAAGGTTCCGCCAGCTCGAAACCGATGGGAACCAAGCCTGTGCTATCCAAAAAGGAGTCACCAACACAATCTGAGTTACCTGTCTCCTTATCTCTAACAATACACTCTGATTCATAGCCAACAAGAGAAAAGCATGCCCCCTTCGTCCCTTCCAATACTGAGTGAAAGCATCCACCGCTACAGCCCGTGGGTCTGGTATCCAAATGAAGTAATCCTTCAACTGAAATGTCAGTCTGGAAGCAAACAGATCTACATCCAGGGGACCCAGCTGACTCCGAATCTCTCGAATAACCTCCTTGTCCAACATCCAATCGCTGTAAGCTACCAAATTTTTCAAGTACCAATCCGCAACTATATTCTGTTGTCCTGGAAGATACTGAGCCTGAAGTGAAATCTTGTGTTCCAAACAAAATTCCCAAATGTCCTGAGTGATTTCTGTCAATCTCTTTGACCAGCTCCCTCATAGCTTGTTTAAATATGTGACAGTAGTGATGTTGTCCATCTTCAAAGTACAGAATTTCCTTGGAACAGAGACCTGAAACTTTGCAAAGCAAACTGCCCTGCCTTCAATTCTAAATAATTTATATGCTCCGAATCGTGAAATAAGCATCTTTCAAATCCAATTTCACTAACCAATCTAGATCTTGTAACACATCCCTTCAAAGATGAATCCCTTCCATCTTGAAATGCCTGTAAGTCACAAAGAAGATTAGGTTTCTCAAATTGATTACTGGTCTCCATCCCTTTTCTTTTTTCTCTACAAGAAACAAGGTACTTACAAACCCAACTTGGTCCTCCCTTACTTCCACAATTGTCCCCTTTCTTCATCATACTCTCTATTTCTTCCATCACTATTTTTATTTGTTGTTCGCTGAATCTCAATTCTCTTGGTTCCTGATTCTGCACTGGCTCTGAATTAAATTGTAGTATGTAGCCTGTCACAGCTTGTAAAACCCATGGATCCTTTGTTATCTCCTTCCATATTTTCCACAAAATTCTTTAACCTTCCTCCCACCTTTCCTTTGGTAAAACCAGAACAAATCCTCATATTCATACCTACCTGTTCCTTGCGAAGAGGGTTGACCTCTTCCTCTTGTTCCTCTTGATCGTACTCCCCTCCCTCTCTGAGGGAATAATCCGTATTGGCTTTGTGAGCCTCTTGAAAATCCTCTGTTATAACTATTCTGGGACCTCTAAAAACTCAGTCCGGGAGGGTGCCCTCTCCACCCGCCCTTCCATAAAAACGATTTGCTCCGCTATCGCTAAACTCCTTCCTCATATTCACTTGGGATTTATCCAAGAAAGTGAATGTATTAACATACTTCCCTAAGGCCTTGACCAAGTCCTCTACTAAACCCTTCAGATTATCACAAGTTTCCTTTTTTGCAAAGTCACCCAGCTTCGGGTTTATCTTGAAAAAAACTGCTTTCTTTCTTTTGCAATTAGCCCTGCATTTGCATTCCCTAGGAAGCAAATCTTCCTCTGGCACCAGCCTCTCAATAAATGTATATCTAAATCCGTACCCTTCGAGAACGCATCTTCAATTGAATCAAACATCCTAGCCAGAGGACCCAAAGTCTCCAACAGCTTATCTTCACATTGTTTCAGAGCCTTCTCTAGACCCTTCCTTGGATCCTTTCTTAATTTGAACATCTATGTTATAATATGAGGATCCAGATTAGGAGTCAACGAGTCCTTCTCCCTGATTACTGGGCGTGAACATTCTGCCCTCATTATGTTCTGTTCACCCTTCTCCAAAGGTCTTCTTAACCAATGCTTTATATAATCAGAGACATGATCCATTGGCCACCAGCCTGAGCCTCTGGGGTGACGTACATCCTTAGGGTGAAAATTTCATTCCAAATGGGTCAAGCACCATTTTCTTTCCTTTTTTACTGGAGTTTTCACCCCCAAGTCATCCTCCAAATCATCCTTATAATCCAAATCTAAGACATATTCACCTATGTCAGACAAATCTGCAGGGAATTCCTGCCCATCTCTGGTGCGGTCACAAACAATCATTCTATTTGAGCTGCTTGAGACTCCATTTCTTTCTGGACTGTCATCCTGATGCCTTTTCTTCGACTTACATTTCCCCCAACTCCTCTTCCTTCTCTAACTTCATTTTCACCTACTGAAAAATACTCCTCCTCCTAACTAGCATGAGTTCTCTTCACCCCATACAAAGCAGCATTAACTGCCTCCTTAATGAGGTTTTTCATCTCTTCTGACACTCTCTGTCTCTCCTACACTTACTTCATTTTCTGAAATTTTGAAAAAAAACTTTAAAAAAAAATAATAATAACAATACTCAAAACTGTCCCCTTCACCTCAGCTGGCAAACTCATTCTTCCGTTAAGCACTCGATAAAAACGTTGCCTAGCAACGCTAATACCGTTTCAAAATAAAAGCCTATAGGCTCTAGAAATAGATATGAATGCTCATTTACCACTCGAAATGGCGCCCGTAACTTTCCAGGATAAAAGACCTCATACTGCGTATATTAATCTAGTCATTGCCCTTCCAAAACTCGGCATACTTATAACTCAAAGCGGAGTAAACCCTTATATTTCCTGTATTTAAATTATTTATTAAGAGTGGTTTTTGTTGTTTTTTTATCACCATGTGCTCTATAACAAATAAGGCAGAGTCCACCACTACTCCTGCATACAAAGTACACTTATTAATTAACTCTGTAACTCTTAAAACATATTTTCTGTTATGCTCAATTACGGAAATGCGTTACCTCGCAATTTCGACATGCGCAGCATTCCGAAGCCGTCTTTGACCAAAATGGCCGCACGTATCTCGAGGGCGAGAGTCTCAACTGCGCATTGTACCTCGAGTCGACAAACACTTCGCACGCATGCAACAGTAAGCGGCGACTTCAAAAAAATAACAACTGATTTTCCTCATATAATGCTCAGATTTCTCAAAAATACTTACTGACTTCTAAATACCTTTCTTGCTGATAATAAATTCTACGCTCTTTTTAAATCTATTCACAGACTAAATGATATTAAAATATACCAATATCTACCAACTAAAAATAAGTTTAAACTAACACTGTTGTGAACGTATCTAGGACCCTATTTAAATATTCCCGATTCATGCCCTTATGTGGTTATAACAAATCATATCCTTATAAAGGCATAAGAATCATATCCATATTTAGTAATAGCCAATGCAGTCCAAATACGGCAAGGCTACTCCCATAGACTCCTAGAAAGTACAACAGGTTCTTAAAACAAACCAAGCCTCCAGCAGCCCGGGAATTCCCCCTGCTTTTGTTTTGATTTGTACCAACAAAAAGAGAGGCGGGGAGAGTCAGGACACCCTCTTAGTCCCCGGTTATGGTATGCCAACACAAGAAGAGAGGTCAGTAGTATGACAGCAACCACATGAAGGAGCAGAAAATAGGAGAATAGATATTACCTGACCCAACTTAGGTAGGTAAGAAAGCCCTCACACACCGACCTGGTCGGTGTCATGTTTCATCATCGGGCCCCACCAAAAAGGTCGAGTACCTATTTGGTGTGCTACGACGCCAGATTTACTGCGGAGCGGGTTTCGTGAAATAGGCGGGCAGTGAGAATACTTTAAAAGTGTCTAATGAGTATCAAAAAAATACTTTAATAATAGATCCCTCAGACACAGATAAAAATTATGTGTTAGGAATTTTAGCCAAATACAATGGTTTGGTTAATTCCAATTAGTATTAATATCAGTCGACATGTTTCAGCCTATGAAACGGTGTAAGTTTACCAGGCATTCTTCAGGACTCATGTAGTGTGATAAACCCTGGTGGTATGAGCACCCTAAGGCTCACCCTTACCTAGGGACGTGCAAGTGAAAATATTTTTTTAAAAAGTGCAAAAGTGGAAGGAGCAATTGCTCATTCCTGGTAACTCCTGGTTTAGGAGTATTTCCCCACCTAAGGAAAAAAGGGACAGACATACATAAAAGACAAAACACACATTAAGTAGTTGGTCTAACGCGTACATCTGTGGTGCTCCAAACATGTGGGAAAATCGTGGATGGCGCATAAACAATATAGTTATCACCAAGCTCAATACCCCTATGGAAGATACCAGTAGTACTCAGGGGTGGCGTGAACTAGAAGTGTACTAAAAACAGCTAGAAAGCTATAGTGGTTTAAAAACACTGGAGTAGTCTACTCCTATGGTAGGATCAATGGACCAAAAGGTCCGTGACCCCACCCATCACCGACGAAAGAAGGTTATTAAAATATCTCACTTTTTGGTTAAATGCAAAATGCACCATGGGTCACAGGAGGGGGGTGGAGGCTTACTTGGCACACCCTGTAGGACAAAAACACATAAATACCGCAATGCGAGGAGTTAGAAGTTAACTAGTCTAAGAGGGTACTTATCTCGGAATGGCAGTGGATTTGCAGCTGCAAGCGGTGGAAACTCACGCCCTCAAAGCCCTGCACCCGTGTGGCACCTAGCTACTCCTCAGACTGGACCCCGAAGATAAAAAACGGGGCTGGTTACTGTGTTTATGAAGCCTCGCCGCATTACTCGGTCAGTTTTCGGGTTGGGCGTGGTCCGCGCTAATGGTAGGCATGGCCAAATAGCTCAGGGGGCCTGGATGTCCAGCATAACCAATGAGAGTCGATGCTCATGGTGATGCGTGTAGTGATGTTGTAACAGGGCCCTCCAATGATAGTCTATGCACACGATGATCCGTGCAATGACGTTCTAAACGAGACCTCCCACAGCACGATCCTGGGTAGAATTGACAGCAATACTGTAAACTTTATTGTCCCGGTAGTTGTTGACACCGCAACCAATGCAGTAAGCTAACTTTTCAGCAATCATCCGGCCGTATGGATCCCGGTGTAAGTTACCCGGAAGGGAGCGATTATGTGGGAAGGACCGGTGGTGTTCACAGCGAGTCATTATAACGCTGAAGGGTGCGATTACATAGGGAAAGCCGGTGGTGTTCACAGCAACTCATTAAATATGGCCAAAGGTCTGTAATCAGCAATCAAATGAGTGTGGAACTCTTGGAGCCCTATACAGTTGGTAATGGCCAAAGTGAATACAGACAGGCCACATAGTATGATTGGGTAGATTCAATGGTAGTAGTGTTACATGTTGAGCCATGTTTAAGTGGAATTGTCATGGGTTGTACGGGTTCACTATAACACTGAGTTCCAGGGAATGTCATCATTTAGGCCAGTCAGATGAGTGCCCAGTCTATAGACCCATCGCTGCTCCTTGTTTTGATTTGTCCAAGAACTCCTGGAGTCCTGAAAGAACTGCAAGTTCTTAGTGACGTCTTATGTCCAACCTTGCATCAAACTCGGCACCTTCCAGGTATAAATATACCAGCATCTGCCTTAAGCAAACACACGGTGGTTTGGAGCAGATCGGCTAACTACTTTGCCGAAGCCCAGCTGTAACGTGAGCCGAAGGAAGCCGACCCTCCCATTGACACACTGAGAGAAACGCTGTCTTTTCGCCTGCCGAGAAATCCAGCTCCAGTGTTTCCAGTCACCCTTGCGGGTTGCTGGGAGATCGAGTCCTGAGAAAGAGATACAAGACCTCCTTCATTCTATAACCAAGGTACGGAGCTGATTAGATCCTTAGAGAATTCTTGATTCAGATTCTTGGCAAAAATAACTTTACTTAAACTGCAGCTCACTTACTCCTTCCCACGTACTAGGCTTAGGTTAGGTACACCGGGGTAGGCATATCTTAGAAGCACCAGTTGAGTATGTTTAGTCAATGATTTTATGTATGTATATATTTTATCCGTTTTAAGTATCTTATGGCTTAGAAACCATATCAATGCTTTTACAGTATTATTTCATAATACTCCTTTTACTGTACGCACTTTAATTCATGATAAGTATTGCAATTGTGGCAATTCATTTCTCTTGCATGAGAAAGAAGACTGCTCAATAAATAACCACTTTTATTGAAAACGCCCGTCTCTCTATTTCTTTGCACTCCTGGTGAAACTAAGCATGCACGATTGACTGAGTGAAATAGCTGTCTATTGTTTTCCGCGACTCTGGAGATATACCCCTTATTCTGGGGGGAGCAAAGTTGTCATGTTTATGCGGTTGTCAGAAACTAATCCCTTCTTGTCAATTCAGGAAAGTTAAACTCCTTCCTGTTCATTCGAGAAAGTTTCTAATGACATCTGAGCTAGCTGGTATACCTAATTAAGTCTAATATATTCAGTAGAGACCTAGATGACCTCAGTCCTACGTCTAAGTTTATAATATTCCAATGCGCAGAGCCTAATGGGAATATAGGAACTACACTACAACACATCACTAAAGGATCTAGACTATAAATTGGGTTAACATCCAAATAATTTAAACAATCACTCATATCCATATGAAACTTAATTTCTAAAAGATAAAGAATACTTATCTGATCCAGAAGCAGCAAACAAAACAGGAAGAAGATGACGGATGTCAGGATCTCAAGGGAGATTAGTGTTCTTTTCAATTGTTTGTTGTAAGGGTTCTATTCTAAAGTTCTTTAAAGTGCTGCAGAAGTGGTGAATAAAAGTAAGATGCATAATGCTAGCCTCCTGTCTTGCCATAAAATCACGACCACTGTTTCAGAAATGACATCAAGAGACGGCACTGCCTGTAATGCTGTTTACCGCATACCGCCAAGACAACGAGTAGGTTCCACAACTTGGCCTTTATTCTATCTAAGAGGGGAATTACCAGGAATTGGAAGATAGCTGGTGGGCCCTGAGTGGAAGTATGGCGTACAGAGCTTGAGAGATGCGTGGGATATGAGCATGAAGTGCTCTTCCGGGAAGCTAGATAGGGACGTGGTTCATTAATTATGGCTAGGGCCTGGGAAGTATACTGGACAGCATAAAAGATCCTGATCCCTCATCACTATCAACGTCCTCAGGAAATAACCAAGAGGGGGCCCATGTCTGAAATGAACAGGACACATGTGCCCCTGATCACTGCTGCTGATATTATATGAGAGTGGCTTAAGACCACTAACTTTGATTGTCAACCACCCTTTAATTGTTGTAAAGAGATAATTCCAAATGGAACACAGCTGATTGTTAAATTAACACTTGGACTCGACAACAGTAGGTGGTTGGGCATTGTGGAGGAATTATAAATTAAGGCAGATAATCTCACATTGCTGAACATGAATATGTTGATTATACTCATGACACTACTTTTGTGAATCACCATATGTTGATGTGCGAAACCCAACAAAATCTGTTTACAGAAAAAAATCAAGGAACCTGATCATGTTGGTAAAGGTGTCAGTTCCTGTGGCTAACACCAATCGGCAATTGTATAGCAGCATGGTGCCTCCAAGAACTACAAGCAAGGCTTGATCAACCTGCATGTACTAGAGAGCAGTGCTCATTGACAGGAAATCAGTGCATGCATCAGGGGAAAAATGGGGACTGCACATGATCATCCTGTACAAAAACTCACACACATTACAGATGAGCCAGAAAGTCAGTGAGGACTCATTGCGACCATAAATAAGGAAAAGCAACAAGAGACCTTGACAATTTACTGTTTCTCTTCATTTTTCACATATAATCACAATTACTCAAGGGTTAGTTTGTTGTAGATCTCTGGATCACTGCATCTACCTGTTTCTTTTAAAATCCTACGAGTTTCTTTCTCAATGCATGGATCTATTGCTTTGACTCTTAGGCAGCTACCAACAGAACATTCTGCAGGTATGTTTCTCTAGGGTAAACTTATTTGCAATCACAGTTATGCTTTGTGTCTGAGTTTATGCTAAAAAAAAATTGATCCATTCTAGCAGGAAAACTGAGTCACCTTTTTGCTTCTTGAACATTACATGCTCCCAGCGCAGTTAATAGGACTGTCAGCCTATGGTCTTAAAGTAACTGCTGACAGGCTTTTCAATGGCCGATTCATTTTAGCCTAGTCACCTGCACAACAAGGAAGGCAGTCACCAATGTTCAATAACTCAACAGATCAACCAGTCAAACTCGCCCTATAATCCAATTGTGCTGCCTTTTTGACACTGGCCTGAATTAGAGCATATCTCACCCTGCATACAGTCTTCTAGCCCTGACAAAATGTGTTGACCACATGTTCTTGGCATTCAAGAGCACATGGACTGTCACACTCGGAAGCAGCTTGGATCAGAATTAATGGAGGATTCTTCCAATAAGTGGGACCCATCAGAAATCTCCCAAGCATGAATAAAACTATATTTGGAGCTTAGATCAGAAATATGTGACTGGTTACATTTTTTAGAAGCTATATGTTCACAAGATAGGTGAAAAGTCATTCTGCCTTCACTGGCTCAAATTTACATGTACATGTGGGATTTCCACTGCCACTGCTCAATTAGGCCAAGTTGTTGCTTTATACACCAGAAGGGGCATGATTTCAGCATGCCCGGGCCACTCCATAGCATCATGTCACTATATTAGTGATGTGGTTTAGGAGAGAACACTGCATAGCAGTGCCACATGTCAGAAAAAGTGGGTTTCAGCATGATTTCAAATCTTAAGCGTAGAGCAATTTATTTTATTTAGTGCAGTGTTCCATATCGGAACAAACGAAATGGGGAAATACTCCTCTCAGTTGCTATTTAGTTTTGCATCTAAGTACTAGCTTCATCGAATCAAAAAAGAAAAAAACAATATTCATCTGCAACTTTTTACGATTATTTGCAATTCTTTCTAAGCTCTATGGTTAAGTAAATGATGCCTGTGACCTGGATTTATACAAATATGTGTAGACAAACTTAGTAAAAAATAATTTTCTGCATGTGCGTATTCAAGAACACAAATGTATTCTACCTTTTACTCTTGAACAACATCAATCTTCGATACAAATACATTTGTCTTACTAGTTTAGACAAAAAACTGAGGGGCATATTACCAACAAATAGCGATATTTATCGCTAAGTAGGGTTAGCCGTTTTTTATCGCTGAGATAACTTGCTATTAGCAAGGTTTATCTCAAAAGCGATAAAAATCAGGCGAAATGCGTGAATATCACTGAGAATACAGCGATATTCACGCATTAGCGACGAAATGCTCTTAGCCATGTTATCCACCTCCCATTGGATAACATGGCTAAGAACTGGTCTGAGCAGGCGTTAGTTTTTGGCGATAGCGGGAATATTTCCATCGCTACGCCTGCCTTGCTAATAGGCGATAGCGACGTTAGCGACTGCTTTCAGTCGCTAACAGGTTGAGTACGCCCACTTTGCATGTCATTAGCGATAAACATCGCTGAAATGCAAAGCCGGCCCCAAACCGCTTGCTCTCGCCTAAAAGCTGTCGCTAACATCAGTTAGCGACAGCTTGCTAATAGGGCGATGATATTATCGCCGCTTAGCGGCCGAAAATGGCTGCTAAAGCGGCGATAATGTCATTTCGCCAGGCTTGGTAATATGCCCCTGAATTTTACAGCAGATTGTGTATCTTTCTGCTTCCACTGAGATGACTCATATGGTCGATTTTCCACAATCACCTGTTGCTCCTCCCATAAAGGTTAACTTGTCCAAACTCATTGCAAATATAGAGCCAACGGGGTGTATATCGTGTACTGACTTTTCCAGAGAGGGAATACCACAGATTTTATGCTATTCTATAACACAATACTCCTTTGGCATATGGATATTAGAAGTTATCTCCTTCTTGATGAAGTCCTCGGCTGAATATGCACTTATAGTGATAGGTGCCGTCAGAGGACTTGTATACTACGGGCAGTACAGGGGAAGCCAGGAAAGGTATCCTGTGTGATTATTAAATCTCAATTGCCTTGGGTTGTGGGGCCTATCGTTAGATTGGGGTCGGTCGCCTCAACGATTTATTGGACTTGCTGTGCACTACGGAAAGATATTATTGATAGATGCCTTGAAGAAGTCTCAGGATTGAGACAAAACACGTGTCGGCGGTGTGAGCTCAGAAGTTTTATATTATATATGAACTTTTGAATAAAGAATCTGACGAACACTCCTTGTTTTGGATCTTTATATCCACACAAAGCATAACGAATGGACACTGTTCCTATTGGATGCAGGCATCCTCATCTAATGGTTGTGGTTCGTGTTTCCCTAATGGATGTCTAGCATTGTCTAGAATTGACATATTTTTGACCACAGTCTGGTGTGCTGTTTGAGCCTTTTCCTTGTCTAGTGTCTTATGCACTTTGTGTGCTAAATAACACTTCTGGTGGTTAGTGTGTATTAGGCTATCTAAGCACCTGTTTTTTTGTGGCAAATACTAATTACGAATATACATAATTCACGTATTATATATATATCAGAGATGTGCGGACGTTTCTCCTGTGTAGGGGAGCACTACCACCGACTGTTTTGCAACTAAATGAGGAGTTAGGCTGCTCCAAGCGAGCTAACAGAACCCATTTGTACTATATCTTTGCTGTATATCATAGGTAGTGCTAAGTAGGAGAAGTATTATGCTATATATATATATAGATATATATCTATATATATATATATATATATATATATATAGATATATATCTATATATATATATATTTGTATATTTTATATAATCACCACAATAATTATAATGGCTCAATTATTTTTCTTTTTCACCACTCTTGAAATGTTGGTAACAATGCTTTGTTTACTGCTACTAATAATTGCAGCTCATGCATTTTACAATAGAATCCAATTGCTTCAATAAATGTTTGAAATGCCAATTTGTGTATTTCTTGTGTATCCCTTTGGGCATGCCTGAAGTAACAATGAAAGAGTAGATCTGTTTCCATGATTTTCTTGGGGGAATCAGAGTGGTCATGTTCTGAGGTTGCAGACTCAATCCGTTTCCCTGTCAGGTTTAGGGGTCCAGAAGGTGCACTATGAACTAGCCAGGAATTGGGCAAACAGTCTGATTATATGCGTGGACTAATGCTCATATTTGGACAGATATGCTGTTCAAATGCACAATCTTACTTAATTAGTAGGAACCGCACAACAGTACTAACAAGTAGAGGTAGGCAAGCCACTGAAGGCTTGAGGATGGATCAAGCCTGAAGTCTGGCACTGGCTCAACTCAAGGTTCCGTTGCACCTTCGAGCCCTGAACGAATTGAGCTTTCATGTGGCTTCTGGCTGCCACCCTCTCTCTACCCTCATGGACAAAGAGGTTAAAACTAAATATTAACATTTGAGTTAAAAAGGAGAGACATATAGATAACCATTTAGTGGCTAATTTGTATTAAGTGAAACCAGAAAACCTGGATTAATCGCAGCATACTCATTTAGACAAACTGTGTGATCTCAGGCAAATACATTTTTTTACTGATCCTCCTTTTTCTCCACTACCACATATGAAAGCACCCTCAAATATTTGAGTTCAGAATACGAGCTGCACAAAAATCATTACGTTTGAATCAATAGACTATAATGTTACGTTATCTATACGAATATGGGCCTCATACAGTGCTCTTATGACAACTGTCTTGCCTCTTAGTTGACTAATGGCAGAGGGTCAGGAATGGTTTTAAGTTCATGTTTTAAGGCTATCACTTTTAATGAGTTACTTCTCAGTCGAATGTGACGTCTTAACATCAAATCTTCCAAAAGTAATGAGGTTTCTTAAACTTTTGAATGGACTTACCTTATTTTATATCATGTTTTTTATGGTTTACATGAGAAATATTTTCACCCTTGGTTCAGCTCTCCCTGTTAAGTTGTTGTCTCGCTCACCTCTTCTAATGAATACTAAATAGGCATGTTGATATCTGCGACCCCCTGTCATTGGCTACCAATACAAGGATGATAGCTTTCACCAGAACGTATTACTGTACCCCTGCATTTACAGTCAAGAACAGGAAACATTTTTTAAAGCAACTCGGATTCTATAAAGGAATAGGTGCTGCTTTAAAAAAATATATTTTGAGAAGATATTGGGGAGCAGCCAATAGTCTTCTGGATCACTATCTACTATCTACTGAGGGGCATATTACCAACAAGTAGCGATAATTATCGCTAAAAAGGCTTCAGACGATTTTTTTATCGCTGCCTATCGCTGGATATGTTAGCGTAGAAAACATGCTATTAGCAACGTTTTTCTCCATTGTGCTAAAATATTCAGCGATAGCGGCGAAATGCGTGAATATCGCTGAGAATACAGCGATATTCACGCATTAGCGACGAAATACTCTTAGCCATGTTATCCATCTCCCATTGGATAACATGGCTAAGAACTGGTCTGAGCAGGCGTTGGTTTTTGGCGATAGTGGGAATATTTCCATCGCTACGCCTGCCTTGCTAATAGGCGATAGCAACGTTAGCGACTGCTTTCAGTCGCTAACAGGTTGGGTACGCCCACTTTGCATGTCATTAGCGATAAATATCGCTGATATGCAAAGCGGGCCCCAAACCGTTCGCTATCGCCTAAAAGCTGTCGCTAACATCAGTTAGCGACAGCTTGGTAATAGAGCGATGGAATTATCGCCGCTTAGTGGCCGAAAATGGCCGCTAAACCTGCGATAATTGCCTATCGCCACCCTTGGTAATATGCCCCTGAGTGCGAAACAATGGAAACTGCTTCCCCTATTTGAATGAGTTACCACCTTCTTTGTTGTGTTGGTAACTTTCTTAAGAGTATGTGTCCGCAATTGAGGTCACAAACCATTGATACGTCGTTATGAATCAATCGTAAGTAGTAGGGGAACCATTTCACTCACCCTCCTAATTGGGATTTAAAATGAGTTTCAAATGTCTTTTATAATAATCCAATATTTTTCCAAATTGCATAAATCGTTTAGTACATTAGGAAAAAAACGTTTTGAGGTAGGTAACCCACCCTGTGACTTTACCATCACGAATTGCAGTGTTTGCGACCCAAAATCAGTTTTGTACCTGTGGCCGAAGAATCAAATTTTCCCATACTTTTTATAACAATGATAGTTCCATTGGTGATAATGAACCATTTGTACAGCGTGTCATGAGGCACCAACGCGTATATAAGAGGTATCTTCAAAAGTGAAACTCCACAATATTTTTTATGTTTCTGGCTTTGTTAGATACCACCACACTTAGCTAAAGTGCCCTTTGTAAGACAATCTATATACTACGTAACCACTACTACTTACTTTATTTTTTATCACTACTACACTCTTTGTAGGTACTATTAGCATGATTAACGTTTGTTTTGCCAAGGTAGGTGTATACATGTAATTAGCACGGCCATCATGTCCTGTTTATTCATGGAACAAAAAGTATGTGTGTGTCCTGTCCCTGCACTTATTTGCCAATGTTGGTTTTAGAGAGAAAAAACAACGAAGCTTTTGTAGGACATGTTTAAATAGCATTTCAAAAGACAGATTCTAAAGATGTCAGTGGCAGCCATCTCTCATCAGTGGAGTCTGAAACTGAGCTCCACTTCTCTTAAAATGACTAGAAGATGTAAAAGAAAAATGCTCAAACTCAGAAAAAGCATCCCTGGGTCATCTTTCATAGGGAAAGGAGCCAGGTCATTGTTTTCTCAAAAAAAAAGTGTTTTGACTGAAATCCCCCCCCCCCCCGACAAATCCTTTCGAGTATTACTCCATTTAGAATTTGAAAACAATGGCACACTTCACACATAAATAAGAGCAAAAAGCTTTTCATATTTGGGATTACATGCTTAAATACTATGGCCCTGATTCACGTACTGTTTGGACTAAAAATCAGAAATTAACCCCTAAGCATTACAAATTATTTGGGACACATTTCTGCTTTTTAGATTTGCGAACGACATCAGTTTTACACCAGTAAATATACCACACAAAAAAATGCCTTTGATTTTTTTTTCCATTTATTGTTTTTTTTAATAGAGTTGCAGTTACGAAAATAAGTAATACACCAATCTTTTCAGTATTATATAAAATGAGAAAAAACCTCAGAAACAGGATAGCAGAAAACATTGAGTACTTAGAATATAACGACAGTAAAATCAACTAAAAAGAGATCTGGCCCCAAATATATGTAAGCCAATAATGACCCTTGATGCATATGGTTCTGAAAATAGCTGCTTCAAGCTCAAAGATCTGACAGTGCGTAGACCACCAATTAGATATAGTGGGGGGTGTAGAATCGATCCAAGCTTTAACGATGCATAGGTGGACAGTGAGAAATGCTGTTGTTATCAATCAGCACAGTCTCTGTGGATGACATCACTTTTATGGGCTAGCATGAAGTCTTTAGCAGACAAACGCATATGATATCCCAGATGTAAGAAGAGATGCATTGTTATATCCGACCAGAAAGCTTTTAACATAGAGCGAGCCAGCGGATATATGGAGAATGTCCGCAGAATATAGGCCACACTTAGAACAGCAGGTCTTACTATTGTCTTGTGCCAAAGCCCATCTATACATTTTATCAGGCATATAGTTAAACCTGCATAGAGTTTCAAAATCTTGTCGTTTAAGACTTACAGGAAGAACTGAGTGATTAACTGTGTCAAATGCATGGGAGATCTCCTCTGCTGCGATAGTCTCTCCTAAACTACTGCTCCACTTGGCCACAGGCAAGAGCTGATCATCTTTCTTATAGGTAGCCACAACCTTGTAAAATAAACTAATTCAATGCGTATCAGCTGTGGTATAGAAGTACTTCAAAATATTAGGTCTCCCCAGCCACAGAGCATAGCTGATTTCGAAGAACGTAGTCCAGAATCTGTAAGTATTTTAAACCAAGAATGTTGGGGGATACCAAAACATGTTTGAAGAGTAGAGAAGGTACGGGACCCGCTCACGTTGAAAAGCTGAGTCACAGGGAAGTGAATGTATGTACAAATTTGACCCGAATTTCCCCTCCAATTTCGATAAATATCCATAGTGATCTTAAACTGAACCCATTTAAAGAAACATCGATCAGATCGTCAACTGGGAAACAGACGAAATTCAGATCCATGAGTCATTTGATACCCCAATATCAAAGAATCCGGATTACGCCCCGTTAGCAGATCACAAATACAATGTCAAAAGGCAGTCCAAAAATACATCTTAAAAATGGGAAGTTGAAATCCGCTTTGGTTAGGCATGAGTTTCAAATAACGAAATGACCGCCAAGCTCGCTTGTGTCGACAAATACAACTTCCAATAACCCCCTCGTGGTGCCTGAATAATGAATCGGGAGTAAGCGTTGAATCGCCCGAATTAAATATAGAAATTTGGAGAGAATGTTCATCTTAAATATGCTGCATCGGCCTCATAAGCTAATAGAAATTCGATTCCAGGAATGCAGCTTTTCACTGCCTGTAAGAAGGACTCGTAATTCAGACTAATAATATGATCCAACCCCAAAATAGGTAGCAACTGAAATGGGATTTCTACATGCTGGCTAAGCAGAACCTTAGGTTTGGAGAAATTGAGCTTGTAGCCAGAGACCACCCCAAACATTTCCGTCTTAATTGATATTTGGTCAATAGCTATCTGTGGACTAGATGAATAGATTTCAACATCATCTGCATAGGCACTGATTTTCAGTTCTATCCCATTAGATACTATTGGCCGAATCAAAGGATTGATAAGTAGCCGGAGATATGGTTCAATAAAGAGGGTGAACAGTAGCAGGGATAACGGACAGCCTGGGATGTGCTACTACAGATATCGAATGGGGGTGTGCTATACCCTGTTAGAACTAACCTAGCTGTGGGACTCCTAAATAGGGACTTGACCCAGGAGAGGAACCTACTGCCAATGTCGAAAGATGACAGGACTGACCATAAAAAGAGCCATACAACCTGGTTGAAAGCCTTCCCTGCATCCAGTAATATCATACCCACATTGCTACCCATAGTGCTGGCCACATCAAAAACAACCAATACAGTGTTTGTATGACTGGTAGCATCCCTGCCAGAAAAAACCTGTGCTGTTGAGGGGAGACAATAAACTGGACCGGGAGCCAGTCTAGCAGAAAGGACGTTAGCAAATATTTTAGTGTTTGAATTGATTAGAGAAATTGGGTGGTAGGATCCCCTCTCATCTGAGGGTGTATCCTTTTTAAGTAGAAAATAATGTTATTGGTCTTCCAGGAGTATGGAGCTTCATCCCACCATCAATATGCATAATCAGAGTCACAAATAAAGGGAAAAGTGTTTTAACGAATATCTTGTAGAACTCAAGGAGTACAGTATAATCCCTAACTGCATTCCTTGGAACCGGGTGTTAATTGCTAATTCGAGTTTGCTAACAGTGATATCTTCCTCAAGTATTAGCCTCTAATCTTGCTACCGTTAGGGCAAATCCACCCTCTGTATATATTTGTCGATCGTATGTTGATTAACTAGAGCAGCGGGAGCATACAAATCTCTATAGAAGTAAGTGAATATTTTACCTGTAAATCATGCATCTGAGTGTAAAACGCCATCTTTATCTTTAACTGACTTACTGATATTCCTGATATACCCATCCAATATAGTCACCATATTCATATTGGAAAGCCTGATTGTTATGGTATATGGGAGTCACCTTTTCCCAAGGATTCCAATCAAACAGTGAACGTAAATGGACCGATTGGAGATAAATTGAGTGCTCACCCGGATTATTCTCCCCAACAGCTTTGGGATGTTGAAATTTCACCACCACTAATTGTGTATAAAGCTTAGAGGCCAGCTCCTTACCCTGCTTATTTAATTCCAAGATAAACTGTAGGATGAAAGGTTTCATAGCATCCCATACAACGTGGGGCAAATCAGAGTCCTTATTCGTTGCTACAAAGTCCTGCACCTGAACAGACATATATAAGCGAAGTTGGATAAAAGAGCATTTGGGAAATTAAAACTCCGTCCCTCTGATAGCCGGTACCGCCCTGAAATAATTTTGAGGCAAACCTCTATTTTCAAGGATTGAGCTGGCTGTGGGGCTATAAATATCTTGGCAATTCTGGAACATTGTTTATGAGGGGCAGAAAAGTATGAAGAACCTGGTTTCTCCAGGTAAAGGGTCCTTCATAAATCCACCAAGCCATGAACTCACAGTATCTTAACAATTGAAGTCCTGGTTTTAACCATGCGGGGGTGGGCCTTATAGTTAGAAGTATCAATAGAATAATTAATTGTACAGTTAAAATCACCCAGCACTACGATATACCTGGAGCAGTCCAGTAATTCCAGACTCAACTGATCAAACAGCCCAGAGTCATCGTTATTAGGGCCATTTTTTGAACAGAGATTTTTTTCCTGAAGATCAACAGTTCGGCTATCACCCAACTACCTCGAGGATCAGAGGAAACTTTGAGCACAGTGCAATCCAGATTTATAGAATGTAGTATGGCAACCCCACTTATATATTCTGTTTGACATGCGCTAGTGACAATATTATACTCCAACTGACTCAGAAGAGAGCAATCCATATGGTCAAGGAGAATCTCAGTTTTAGAAAAAAGACTTGATGAGAACATGTCTTCAAAAATTCATTTCACCATTACTTTTCAGAATCAATTTTGTCTAAATATTTCCACAGACATCAAAAAGTGATACTTTACAAAAACCCTTCTGTCCACTGGTACCATACCCTCATGTTGAGCTTATAATAGTGGAAAAAACAATCAGGCCGACTATCTAAGATGATATCAAATGTGAACATATGGGAAACTGCATTCAGTTGAAATTTGAGAGGTCCGGTGCATTCCATGTATATGAATTATGCATCATAGATTTGAATTGGCCCACCCATTGCTCCAGTGTAATTAAGGAGTCTAGTATAATTCTAGCCCTAAAGTACCAGTTTCCAAAATGGAAAGATCTTCTTGTTATGTATTGTTTTCAAAAGGATTCCACATATACTATAAGCATATGTCTTTTGTATTAGTACATTTCTTATGTTTCTGTTTTGCTGAACACAGCAATTTTAGGCAGCATTGCTTACCTTAGGGGTCACCTTATCAAAGGCATATACATCCAAAATTAGAGACAAAGTGATGATAATTTTGAGACAAAGCTATGTGTAGTGATGTAATCATCAATGACCAAGAGAACACACTTGCCTCACTAAAATATTCATAGTTAATAAACCCCCTGCAGGATAGTTTGAGAAAACTGGCAAGGCATAAAAAGAGTTTATGAATGGCTACTGTTAGTGTTCAAGAACTTGATAACTTCACAATGTGGATTATAGATGTGGAAGCACAGGCAAGATCTTGCTTAATTAAATGAAGGAGCTGGTTGCATATGTAGGGAGAACTTATGAGACCAGCATCAGAGGGCAGGTATAAATCATAAAGCTTTATGTGAACAGGGTGTTGACTGTACCACAATGACTAAAGAAACAATGTTCCTTATAGAGACATTTGTGATAAATCTGGGGAGATAATAAAACTCAATCTATAAAAGTGCAAAAAATAGCTATACTTTGGTCACATATGGCTGCTATTTGGCCAGAAAAAAAAAGAAATAGTTTTGTTAATAAAGCTTTGTTGATCATAGAGTAATCAGCATTCACAAGTTCGGGAATATGGTGGTAAACAGAAAAAGAGATAAGTTGCAGCTCATACTGAACAACAAAAACCAACAACAAGCAAACCACCAGTTCTAACATCAAAGTATATTATCATGCACTGACGTTTCGAATTCCAGCTCCAAATCGGGTAGAGTCTCCTTGGGATAAATAGCAATAAGCAATATCGATGCCATCATCCGAGAGCGAAGTATCACAAAGCTATTAATGCTGGACAACAAGCTGTGTGATATGTGTATATCATTTGTAAGAACATAAATACAAACTAAGAGTTAAGTGAAATCAGGGGTAGATCAGCCAGTTTGGAAGACAGGTCAGTGACTCAACACCTATGTACAGCGATTACATTAATAGAGTGAGGGCCAGATTTTCAGTGTATTTGCATATAGGACTCCAAAACACTAGACATTACACAGCTGTGCAAATGACTGAATCGACAAACTTTCCAGCACAAACTATATTTTGTTTTGAAAAGTTGATCGAGGTGCAACTTCAAATGTCTTTGCATTGCATTTTGCAAAACCGGTGAAAATGAAAGCAAAGGAGACATAATGGGACAGGAACACACAGTTTCACCAAACCCAGATCTACTAAGTGGATCAATAGAAAAATGGTTGTGGTATATATTTGCTGCACACTGTTATTTTTTAAATGTAGAAATGTACTCACTCTCCAGGTCAACCGTTAAAACCACTCAGACAGGCAAAATTCAAAAATACGAAAGTGGAGGATCACTGCAAAAATCAATGATTCAATGTAGCAATCTAATGGATACCAAATACGTCTTAAATTATAGAGAAACAACAGAAAGTTTTCTATGTTGTATCCATATTTTCTTTTTTTATTTTATATTCTTCGTCACATAACACATATTAGAAACTACAGCCAACGCGTTTCATTCCAAACTCTCGGGACTTCTTCAGGGCAGGTTACAGGTACATGATGATCAGTTTCATGGAAAAGGTATTCGCTATCTCAGAAGTCCATAATCAATATAAGTAATGCCCAAAATTGTTCAGCTCTCAGTAAAGGTCGCACCGAGAACATTGTGTATGTATGAATTCTTGGGCGCCAGACAACATGTCAACACTGGCTGAAGATTAGCCCATACTACCAATGAGAGTTTGAAACAGCTTTAAACCACCAGAACATGCTGTTGGACCTTCATGAATATCTGCAAGAAACATACATTATTTTCTAGGTGCAACCTTTACTGTGAGCTGAACAATAAACAATAAATATGACATTGATTTGCTTTTGCACACTTTCCCAGTGGAGAAATTTCTTCTCATACACACCAATTCAGTATCGCAATGTTCCCTCTCCATTTGCACCTTGGAAACTCGGGTACTCCTTACTTTGACACAGGCATCTTTGTGAATGTTGCCAGCTGGAAAACTATCTGCAAATGCTGGACTTTGGACCTCTTCTTTTGCGGACACAGGAACAGGATGCTGGAACTCCCTTGATCAATCCTGGCACTGCTCTCCCAACATGAGAGCAGCACTAGGATCACACAAATTTAAATCTGAAAAACGGTTGGGCACTGCGGGCTGAGCATTCTCTTTTGCCTAATTTATCTAATCCAGTGACACTACCTGGCCATCTACGCGTACCGATGTTACCACCTTGTCTCTATACAAATACATGTAAAGGCAGACAGTAATCGAAGTGTAATAACGTATTTGATGCACAAGATAACTAGAACTGTAGGGTTATAATTATTGTCCTGCATTTATGTCCCCCAGCTCTTTTATCATATTCCTATTGTCTAAATAATGCAATCGGGACATACATGCATCCATGATATAAATCGAAGTCCAGTGCTGCTTGCATCCAGGAATTATGTATATTGAAAATATAAAATCAATAAAGATATTTGCAAGAAAATGATAGCAGCACTAAGATTGGTGGGAGCGGCCTCATTCTGGAGGCTTTGGCTTTCTCTAACCCAGCTCTCAAGACAGCTTGGTTGGAGATGTTTGAAGTGCGCATGTGTGGCTTGTCGTCTTATGACAGCCGACCAAAAAGACAGGTGCTCTTTAAACAGGGCAATACCACCCCACTCTCCTCCCTGCTGCAGTCACTTTTCAGCGGCCCGCCCCGTCCTAATGCACGGCTCGGAACGGGGGAGAAAAATAAAAATGGTAATCAGTTAACATTCCATCAAAGGGTAATTAATTAGCATTTTATTTTTCTTCTCTGGGGCTTTGGGGGGATTTTTAAACGGAGGAGCCGCCCCTGTGCAAATGGAAGATGAATACCATAAAACCTAGGAGTTTGTGGGTGTTCGCATACTTTTGCTTGGCATTTCACCCACTAGCTGTAAGGCCTGCCCATACCTAAAAGTACAAATAGAGCAAATTCCTCAAATTGTGAGCAAAATATTGTATCACTCGGGCTCTACATCAGCAACAGAACTGGCCCTCCGAGGGCACCGTTATATATATATATATTCCCTGTTTTGCAACATTTAAAAAAAAGACACTGGTCCAGTTGATGTAGAATCTCACACCCTATTTCGAATTCCATATTCTGTGGAAACATTTATCAAAAGACCGAGTGTTCAGAAAAGCTGAATATTTTGGTAACTATGGTGGAATATAATCCAAAAATGTGCAGGGCTGGAAAATCTAGCAAACTGCCAAATGTTTTACGAGTAGATTGCTGGCATGATGAAAGCACTCTCTAATTGGGTGTGTCTGAATGCAAGGCGAGGAAACCTTTTTTCACTTGTCACAGGTATACACGTGGGAAGGATGCTTGGACGAAAAACAGCTTTTTTAAATTAAAGTGAATTAAACATTTCGTTTCACTCTTTAGCGCACGCTAGTACACAACCTTTTTTGGACATTGGTGTTCAGTTGTCGCAGTCAGATATCCAGCATAAAAAACGCGAATGGTGCCTGAACTGTGCTGTATTAAAACAAACTCGAATATGTTAGGTGAATGTGTCCGTCTGTAATGCAACTAGTGCTCGTGTAAAGCGCTCTAATACCTTCGGGGCGAGTTCGCGATATATAAAATTGCAACAAAAAAATATTATAATAATTTGGAAAGGGGAACCCTAATGCAGCAGCTATTGTCTATAGCATTATTGTAGTTTTGAACGATTTTAACGAGGCATCATCTGTGATTGGTGAGCCATGTTTAGCTTTAGTGAAGAAGACGAGCATGTCCGATAAATGTAGAGTTCTTTTCTTGATCCCACAGTCGAGGAAACTTCCATACCCGGAAGACATACCACGAAATGGTAATTTTCCTTCGTTGTAGCTGGCGAAATATACCAGAAGATGGCAGAAAAGGGCTTATATCTCTTTGACTTCAGGTCTACTTTGCTTTTTAGGGCCCTCGGGCCCTTGGGTCATCAATCAGAAACCGTAATCTGCCTTACAAGAGTTAGAGTGATATTTACAGAAACTGCTGGAGATGCAAGATTAATCCCCATAACCGATGTCCTAGACACTAACTTTGGGGCCCATAGTAGCATGCTACTCGCCATAAAGCGCTTCAACACCATGTTATGGGTAGTAGGCGCCCTACAAATGCAACTTCAATTCAATATTGAATTTTACAAAAACTGTCTCTATGATATAAAGCAGTTATCGGATTTACAAAATTCTTTGTTGACAGCGCATTTCAGGTTGTAACCAACAACTGTAGAACTTCCATTAGATGATGGAAAACAGCTGTCTTAAGGCATCACCACTACATTTTGACAAATTACACGAGATGAGAAGACAGGGAATGCTCCCATGACAGAATGCTATGTGCCAGAGCAGCAAAAATCCTTGCTCCATTGTGGGTAGCCAGAAGTGTTATGATTTTGGGTACAAGGGGCACAGCCCTTTATGCTAATTAGATTCACAAGGCACAGGGGCCCATTCCTTCAATCTACAATAAGTTCACTATTTTCAAAAGGAGGGACAACAGTTCCACACATATTTGCAAAGAGTATCTTGGGTGCAGCATTTTTTACACAGTATATTTATTTTTTAATGGAAGAGATGATAGGAGACTCTTAGACACGGAAAATCTCACATAATGAAAACATTTTTGCAACTTTTATTCATAAACATATCACATTGGAACATGGGCATGATGATCCTCCATATTTAAAACTTTTTGGGAGAAAAATACACAGGGAGAAAATTAAACAGTTTATAACCCGGCCTAAAAAGCCTTGTAAGACCTGTGAAATATGTCTCACTTCAAAAAAACAAATATCTAGCAAAAAGACAGAAAACTAGTGAAGTTTAGCTATACCCTAAAATACTTGCTTGACCCAAACAAGACTTAAATATCAGGGTTAGACTTCTTCACCACAGTTCCAAGAAGTTACTAACTTCATCAACTTCAAAGAACAGAAGACGTTCCCATTGTGCTGAACCCGTAGGCTGGCAGTGTGCTATAACGAGAATGAGACCTTCAGGTCCAGCAGCCATTTCCTCAATTTATGGAGAATGTTCTCCTTTTCAAATATTTCTGGGCTCAAGTAGGGGAAAAGCAGAACTATCCAACATCTTTATCTCACTTATTTCAATTTGCAGCCTCGTAGATTCCTCTAGTAGCTCCGCAATGATGGTGCTGACCAGATCACCACACATTCAGTGACGTCTGAGACAGAAGGCTCTCCACATTTCCACCCCACCAATGTGGGCTCTGCTACTGTCACAGGCTCCGCCTACAGAATACAGGCAGACAAGACAACAAAGGAGTGACCCTACACTTTGACTTGAAAAGCAAAACTACAATCCCCAGGTGAATGAGCTCACAATAACACCCTTAACGGGGCAGGCTCAACCGCGATCAACACTCACTACTGTAAGGAAGTAGCTTTCCCGTCTGGTGCTACTCCTTTGCCCACCACTGCACTTCCTGATCCAGCAAGTTTGGTTCCTAAGACCCCCATCACCAGTCAGGTTCTAGCATGCCAATGAGAAACTCATTCCTACTCTGCAAAATTCAGCGCACCTGACGGGGCGGAAGAATTCCAATATCTATTAGCAACAGTTTGTAGCATCTCCAATTCTGTTACTCTTCCTGTCATAAAGAAAACACCTGACTGGACCCCACAGCCTTGCAGCTATATTTGAGCCTGCTAAGCTCCACCCCCTATAAAACGTTTTTGACAGAGAATGAGACTGATAACTCTACATCAAAGGAATTGATACTCATAAACCACCACTGAACCCTCCAAGGGGGAAACCGTTACAAAATCACTAATCTTCACAACTTCTATTTTGATTTTCTACCCACAAAAAATGACATACACTTATCCCACTGTGGCAAAATGAGCTGCTGCAACCCACGAAAAGTTCAAACCAGTGATCTTATCAACTGTACAGAAAAGTGGGCAGCAGCAAAGGGCAGTGCTCTTGAACATTGGAAGCCTCTTTCGTAGAACACTGCGAGATGGTTACAAAATATTCATCTTAGAAATCTGGGTATAAATACATTAAATAAATATGAAAAGATGAGTGGAAACCAAAACACCCCTAAAAATGAAGGCTGATGAAATTAAACTACAATTAGAGAGAAAGCTCCCGGCAGGCAAGGAAAGGCATACTTTCTATGTCTAAAGGAATAACTATGAACAAAAACAAAAGTTAAATTTGAGGAGACATCACAATTTAACAAGAGAATGGCCAAGCACGAACTGAGGTAGTCACCATCATGGGTGGGAAATATGAAAATGTTAGTCCCTTTGACATTGGTGATGTCCTTTCTTTCCTGCAGCAGTGAACTAGATCTGATGTTTTTCATTGTTCGTTTTTGCAGTTGCCACAGCCAGATTCATCCAGGGCAAGGGTTTCTGCTCGGGAACTGGGTTATACCCTTCGGGTCTTCTTTTTCAAGTACAGTTCATATGTACAGTGGGAGTGAGATTGACCTCTGGTGCCATTGGCACGTTTGGCTGAGACGCTGATGTCCCCTGCCTTTAAGATCCTTGCCTGGAATGTCACTGGCCTGGGGGACAAACTTAAGCAGGTGTAGTGCTACCATATCTTAGGAGACATTCCTCTGATATAGTCCTCCTCCAGGAAATGCACTTTCAAGGGAATACTGCCACGCATTGGGCAGAGGGTTTACACGATGGTCACTCATGCGGGATACATGTGGCGGTTGAGAGGTGTGGGCATCCTCATGCGTAAAACACTCCCGCTTACCATACAGAAGACATGGCCTTATCGCCACAGGAGATTTGTAGCAGTGATGGGACAATGGGAGGGCACCATGATTAACATTGCTTCCCTTTACACTCCACCTCCAACTATATGATGATGTCTTCTCAGATATTGGCATGCTTTTGCACTCACACCCGGAGTGTGGGTTTCTCTTTGGAGGAGATTTTAACCCCGTCCATGATGAAGAGGCAGACTGCTGACCTTCTCGTCAATCGATACTGCCCTCTAGGACTTTAATGGAATTCATGGGGCAAATGGGCTCATTTACACGTGGCGAGCATTTAATTCCACAGCACTTCAATACCAATTTAACTCGGGGGGCCCATGGGAGCTTTCCAAGCATTGACTACATACTACCAAAATATAAATTCTTAGAAGGGGGTCAATATGGGTTGGTTTAGTGACCATAGAACCTCACAACCCTAGAAAACATTAATACAAAACAGGGAGGTACATAGTCAGAAGAACAATGTGTGTTGTTGTGGAAGCAATACATGGACCAGAAATACCACTAGGCTGAAGTATTCCCATCAGCCCACCAAACGTGGCGGAGGCATCGTCATGTGGCAAGTAGATAGTATATTCCAAATCTCACTCACCCCATCAAAGGTGGTGTAGAGATCGGAAAACTGTGATGACCTTCAAGCCACAGTGGATTTCAGAATGGTGCTAATGGATGTGCAGTGCTCAAAATAAAGTGAACTAAAGGAAATGTTAAACACAACTACAAGAGCAGAAAATATGTTTATTGGATACTGCTCTGGTGTCGTGGTTAAGAACAAGCGTTTTGTAGTCTGAAATTATAACTACTGTAAGACGCTCAGCAGTGTGGTCAACATGTTTCAGCTGTTACCCAGCTTTCGTCAGGACCAAAAAGTAGTGAAGATGCAACTGCAATAATGAAAACGGCAATTCTCAGTGGAAAAAGTAATCCTACCAGTATTTTGGAGCCCCAATATTAACTGGAGGAGACTCTGAGTGAATTGTCCTCTTCCTAAGGAAAAAATGAAGTGAACAACAAATATCCTTAGTGATCCAGAATTAACAAACACAACACAAACACAATAAATAAGGACAATTTGCCTTATTACAACAGAGGGTCAAAAAGTACTCCTGTGTAATGCCAAAAGTAATTATAAAGACTTATTTAGTTGAATTAGACTTACCCAGCGTTGTGTGGGAAGAAACCTCACCTCACCCGGCAACCGCTCGGGAGAATGAGGCCCCGCTCTGTTAAGATAGAAAATATAGCCATAATGTCAATCTTTTGACATGTGAGCAGATTCAACATGTAAAAGGTGGCTACTACAAGATAGTTTCTATCAGTAAAAAACTCAGTTGTCTCAGAGAGAAGACCACCATACACCAGGACACGGAATAGACTAATACCAGATTTTTTTTTTTACAATGAACTGTGAGCCAAAGGGCCCAAGCCTTAAGTAGAGAGTATAGGGGGAGGGGGAGAGCACACCTACCTGTCCGTCGGTACCTCAAACAAGCATCCGAGTGGGAGTGGAGGTAGCGGACAGGCAGGGAGCACGCCTTTTATCCCCATCTTAATTGGCCCATTAGTGATAACGAGCGAGCAATCAGATCGTTTAGACGATCCCATGACAAATGATTACATCCTGTGCATGCTCGGGGTCTGGGCACTTTCTTTCGAGCATGCGCTATGTGTCAGGGAATGAATAATGGGTTTGTTTACACCTGCGCGGCAGTATCGCCGGCGGTGTCCGCACCATGCGCGTGCGCAGTCCAAAAAATACACCAGAGAGTGTTTTGAAGCTAGAGCATGCGCAGAAGGCCCCTAAGCAAGACAAACAATGACGAAGGCTCGGGGGCGTGTCAGATGTAGCCGCGAAATGCGGAAACTAGAGGACTACAGGAGCCGGGTGGTATGTGCGCTGTACACAAGCGTATAGTATCGCAGGGGCCAGACACACGACGATGTTAAATAACAATAAACCAGGATGGTAATAGTTTACAAAGTGCAAAGCGCGCGGGGCATATTGAATATAAAAATTGGTTGTACCGACCCCCGAATAGCTAATGGAGACAGTGGTGAAAGATAAAATATGGCAGCTTAGAATCAAAGCTGACATGTGAAGGGATGGAAATTCAATAGCACTAAGCAACGGGGGCATATTGGATACATTAGTTTACAGATGGAGCCCCCTAATGGCGTAAGAACACACAATGATAAATTTCTAATGGAAGGACAAGACCATGGCAATATTATACTCATGGGTCAAGGTCTCGACCAGGTGCAACGAAAGATGATATTCTGGAAAAAGTATATTGCAGAGACATGTGATGGAAAAACAGTTCTCATGCATATTCAGTGAATAAAAACATGGAGACAATAAACGGTAGCTACAGCCATGAACATGAGAATATTGGTACGTGGTAGCCAATGAATGTATTGACTACATACTAACCTCATCCAGTCAACTACTCTGTTTAAAAAGAGATCTCTGACCTGGCCAGGGGTATCTCTGATCACTTCCCAGTCTGTGCAACCGATGGACTGACGGATGGTGGCGGTAGGCGTCGAGTGGTGCTAAACCCATGGTACCTTAAAGTTCCTTGAACAGGCAAAAGTCTTCGTGAAACTACAGAGACTTATTTTAAGGAAAATGAGGGCTCTATGACTTCAGCCCAGGAGGCTTACAAAATGGTGATAGGAGGTCAGGGTGTAGCCGTGATTGCGGTATATAAGAAGAAGAAGAGAACGAGAGAGAACAGACAGTGAGATCATGGCACTTGAGTCCCAGCTTGTCGCAGAGGACCAAGGAGACCCTAACCATAACCTGGCCTTGAAACAGAGGGAATATACAGAGTTGGCATCAGAAGCAGCAAAGATCTGCTTCATTGCTAATCAACTTCACCTATATGAAGTGGGTGATCGGGCCGGAAAGCTCCTCGCTTGGTTGGAAAGGAGGGAGGCGAGGTCCTGATGGGTTCTGGAAATCTTAAATGATGCCAGGGAGCACTTTCATGATAGACGGGGAGTGGCATCGGCGTTTGCAGACTACTATACCCGCATCTATACTTCGACTGACACGGCCACTCTTGAGGAATCTCGAGAGCTCCTTGAGGATATCCAAATGCTGAGCCTGTCACAATGAGATAGGGGAAAGATGGACAGAGATCTGACGGAGGAGGAGGTGGCAGATGCCATTGACACTCTCAATTCCGGTAAAGCAGTGGAGTCCAAGGGGCTCCCCAGAGAGTTATACAAACTTGCAGCCCCGGAATTGACACCCCACCTACTGCTTATGTTCCTGTAAAGCTGAGAGGTTGGTGTACTGCTGAGGAATCAAAGAGTGCCTACTATATTGGTGATCCACAAGGACGGCAAGCCCCCTGAGGAATGTGCAGCATACATCCCCATTTCATTATTAAACACAGTAGTTACAATACTTGCTAAATGTTTAGCTACATGTTTGATTCAAGCTATTAGCCCCTTGGTCCATCCAGATTAGTCCAGTTTCATGCGGAAAGAAGCACAATGCTTAACCTATGTCGCTTGCATGGTGTCTTTTGCCGAACTGACCGAACCCAGGAGAATACAATCATACTGTCCCTGTATGTGCGTATGGCTTTCCACATGGTAGATTGGCCCTTTATTTACACAGTATTGGAGAAGCTTGGATTTTGCCCTAGTTTCCTGTCCTGGATTCAACTTCTATATTCTGATCCACTTGTTAGGTGGTGGCAAATGGGGGCACCCCTGCTCTTTTTTCACTGCAACAGGGTACAAGGCAGGGCTGTCTTCTTTTCCCCTTTATCTTCGCCTTGGTGCTGGAGCCAATAGCACATGTTTGAGGACTGAGTCTATGATCAGAGGACTGAGATGGACCATGGAGTGGGAAGGTAGAATCTCCCTCTAAGCAGATGATATTCTGCTGTATGCTGCTGACCCCACCGACTTCCCTGAAAGAATCATGCAAGTGTTCATAATATACAGGAGGTATTCGGGCTATACTATCAATTGGCACAAATCACTAATATATGTACTTAGTGGTGAGACTCCGGTGTTGCCGACTGCTTGTGAGGCCCAAGTAGTAAGAGAGATTTTCAGATACTTGGGGATTTTTAGTGCACACGTGAGCCTTGGATTTTCTACCCCCGTAATCTGGAACTGCCCATGTATAGGCTAAGAGTGGAAGTCTGGCATTGAAGAGGCCTGCCTCTGTCTCTTTTGGGGAGGGCTACCCTCTTCAAGACGATGGCCCTGCCCTGATTCTTGGCTCCTATGACCTATTTCTAGACCATCGATAGTCAGGTGCACAGCCTACTCTGGGATGGGGTCCCCCACGTATTGACCTGCATAAACTGACTCAAAGTTGGTTAGAGGCTGGTATAGCCCTTTCTGGCATAAAAAAGTATTATTGGGCAGCACAGCTAATACCTGTAAACCGCTGGGCCGATGTCCCAGAGGGGGAACCAGCATATAGGATGGACAGTGACAACATGAGGCTGAGTGGCCATATTAGAGCCATTTATGGGGGTAGAGGGGCTGTGCCTAAACTTATCCCTAATGCTAATACAGTGGCTCTTTGGCACACCGCATTTCACAACATGGGGCGGAGAGACAAAATCACACAGGCCACCCCCTAGTGGGATACTGTGAGTTAGGCATCCTGGCTACACACAGAGGGTGTGACAAATGGGATTTGATATGTCTGTCTTGGGTGGGTTATCTGTAAATGTACAGGAATTTATATAGCGCAAATCACCAAGCGGTTTCTAAGCGCTTGCTTAGGGAACCCGTCCTGGTATTCCCCTGTGAGATAACCCCGGCAGGGTATCCACAAGGTGAAAGCCAGGCATCCCGCCGCGAGGGGCCGTTGTGGAGATTAAGCAAGCTATTGCCCAGAGTCGCAGAGTTTAAACCCGTGAATCGAGTAGGCATCGGAGCGAGAATTGTCGAGTCCATGGACATTTTAGGACTCAAGACCCCGCCGAGCCGGGAATTGAACCCTGGTCCCGGGCTGACCTCTGCTTCCAGGTCTGCCTCCTCTAACCAGTGAGCCACACTTCTGTAAAAGCAGGGAGACATGCTTTCATTCCCAGAGCTGTAGGGGGAGTACCAGTTGGCCCCAGGAAAGACCTTATAATGTCTACATGTCAGGAACGCCCTTCGGTAGGCAATCCCCAGGGGGCTGGATCTTCCAGAGTCCTCTCCACTTGAGGATAGGTTGCTAGATCAGTACATGCCGAGACAGGCAATTTTGCTCACCTACCGCAATTTAATTAATTACTCCTCTGACCCCTGACCAGGCTGACGATAAGTTGGGAGCAAGATCTGGGGGATATGGAAGAGAAGGAGTGGCTAGAAGCCCTGCCCTCCCCTAAAGAGGTGGCCATACGCTCCAGAGTTTGACTGTTGCAGCAGAAAATATTCTATTGCAGCTATTATGCATGGACTACCCTGGTTAAAATGGGGAAATTGGATTATGCTGAGTGCCTTAGGGGGTGTGTCCATGATGGCTCTTTTTTCCATGTGCTGTGGAGTTGCCCCATGCTTCAAAATTATTGGGAGAAGGTAATGACCTGCCTCAACAAAGTGGTGGGAAGTGATCTGGCACTGTCTGCCAAATGGTGCTTTCTCAATGTGAGGGCCTGTATCAGACCGGCTCTGGGTCACCTTGGGACTAATGGTAGCCAAGCGGAATATAGCTTGCATATGGAAATCCGAATTGAGCCCGAGTTTGAGGGACTGAAAGAACAACATGTACTTGTGCATGCTGGAACAGAGGTTGGTATATGCAGGAAGGGGGTGCCCAAAAATTGACTAAAATATGGGGTAAGTGGAATGATTACAGAGGAGGCATCTGTGAACCACTGGATAAGACTGATGATGATGTCTAGTAATAATGATGCTGTTGCTTTTACCACCGACCAGTGGAACACTGCTGTAATGGTCCAATGTTGCAATTTGACTGTCCTTCAAGTTCTTTGTTGATGGCAGCTGCTGTGTTTCTTTATGGAGCTGCAATGTTTAATGTCCCCACAATTTACCTTGTTTAACAACTGTTCAATAACAAGATTTTTTTTTAAAGTGATAATCCCTGTATTTTAACTAATTCAAAACCTAATTCAACAATCACCAGGTCTTAATGTGAGAATGTATTAATGGAAGTAACAACAAAAGAGTAGCTTGGTTTTCTGGAAGGACTGAGAAAGTATAAGGGAAATATTAGGAAAATATAAGGTGTCAATGAGACTGAAAGAACTCTGATAGGTCTATTGCTCCAAATCAAGCAGAAGGGTCTAATAATATTCAGAGACCATGACGTTCCATAAGGGTCCTTGACTCGAAACAGTTTATAGACGGCACTTACAGTTACGGTTTCTTAATGTCTGACTCGCAGTGGAAATGGATACAATTTTAGGTGTGTCTTGTTGATGGCTACATACTTGACTAGCCACGATAATTTCTGTATTATGGAGGCTTGCTGGTAATTGAATACAGTGCCGGACTGGCGGCAGCGGGCACCGGGCATTTCACTATTGTGCCGGAAGGGTGGGGGCCGGTTTTGTACCGGTGGGGGCCAGATTTGTTGCAGGGAGCGGTTTTGCGGCAGTGCTGCAGAATCAGCTCCTTGTAACAAAAGCAAAAGCACAGCAGCAGTGCAGCAGCAGTGTTCCAGCCCTTGTAATTACTTTCGATCACACCCCCAACCCAGCTCCCTACCCCAGGGCCAGTCAAACATAAATGCCAGGGCTGGTTTGCGATCCCAGTGACTTGTCCCCTGACTGAATATATTTTGGACCTAATCAGTCATTAGAGTGTTCCTATGGCCGTTTTGGGATTTGTGTCTTTTTTTATCTCTTTCATTTCCAAAATGACATGTTTCATTAGAATGTTACACTAGATAATAGCTTACAAGGTATGGGTTATGTGTTTCCATTTTTCAAACAATGAAAACAACACATAAAACAAACACTCATTACCAGTGCTTTAAATGTGGGCAAAATAGTGCAGGTACTCATTTAAATGTTGCGAGTGGGTGGGGATTGGGGCGGGGCTTAGGGCAAGACATGCCAATACTTATTGACTTCAATACTACTTGCAGCACATACCAAAACACAAGAGAAATGTCTTTCAGTAAACAAAGTAGGTTTGTTTACTCATTACACAAAACAAAAGCCAAACACTGCGATATTTTGACATTTCCTTGTTTTGTAATATGTGCAACATCAATACTGTTAATTGCACCATTCTATATATTCTCCAGTGAGACAGAAAGAAACAAGCAGACATGCACACACAAAGCATTCCACACATTTCCTTTGATATAACTCCCAAGAGTGTCTCTAGTCTCTCCCCCTTTCTCTAGTTTTTCTCTCACACAAAAACAATCACAGTCAAGCACACTGGAACACAGACAAACATACACAGACACTTAACAAAAGAATCAGGTGGGATTAAAGCCATTTGAACCTGGTTACCTCGCACAGCTTTCCTAATCACGCTGTCACCGGGCTACCTCGATGTCTGGGTTTGCAACCCAGCATGATGGTGAGCACCTGGATGGTATGCAAACGAGCCCATGCTGAATTGTTCAAAGAAAGGCCTCCAGCACCAGCGTTTCATGAGTACCGGTACTCTCCTCAGCAGTAGAGTGCCGGTACCCAGTACCGGCCCATTTAAAGCACTACTCACTACACATATAGTGCAAAATAACATTGATTATAGCATAACAGTATCACAAAGTGATTCTGAGGTATAGCAAAATAATTAGCTGAAACCTTCTTGAGGGGTGACGAGAAAGCTTCAACTTTATTCAACGTATTTCTTATTTTGAAAGGCAAACTTGCCATCCCAGTTTCGGTATTCATGTCGATAAGCCGGAAGTCAAAGTTTAATGCAGATGGTACCTAGGAATTTTCAGGAAATGTTTTGTATAAATATGAAAATTACTTTGACAAATTCTAAAATGTGTATGGAAGAATGGTATGATTTCGGTTATCAATAAGGAGATATATCTATATGACGAGGCCAACATTATTATTAATGCTGCTAAGGCTGGCCAAGTAAAAGTGAAAAGGGGAACCAGAAAGGGATGTCCATTATCCCCGGTACTATTTGGCTTTTTTATTGAGCCCCTCGTAATAGCTATTAGGAATAACATGGATATCTGCCCCCGCTGCTAAATTTGGACAAAATAAAATGATATGCTGATGGCATCATGCTTATTATAAAGCCAGAGAAGGAAGTGCAGGTAAAGACCTTCCAGATTTTTGAATGTTACAAGGCATTTGGAGGGTTTAAAATAAATTTTAAAAAAACTGAAATATTACTTTGTAGTGGCAGGGCATCTAGGGACCTGCAACCCGACATCATCTCATGTTTAAACACAAATCTGAAGAGGTATCTAGGGGTTTACTTCTCACCATTGATCTCAGAATTATATGATTTAAATTTTGTTCCATTATTAAGAAAAGTTCAAGATCTGTTTACCCGATGGTATACTCTCCCATTATCTATTCTAGGCAGGGTGGCTTTGATTAAAATGTCAGTGCTTCCACTTTTTAACTTTATCTTTTAAGCAATTCCATGTGTTTTAGTTAATTGCTTTTTTATGAAATTAGAGTCTATGTTTACATCATTTCTTTGGAGCAAGAAGGTACCCCGAATCGCACTGAGCACTTTATATGAGGAGTAAGCATGGGCGGATTTTGCGAATTGGCAATCCGCGAAAATGCGTATTTACGGATTCGCAATCCGCAAAATCCGCGAACTCTCGCGAATTTTGCGGATTCCTTTTTTTTTGTGTTCGCAAGTGTTTCTGCCATTTCGCAAGGGTTTTTTACCAGTTCGCAAACGCGAACTTACTTGTCGGGTGGCAACGGTCGCGACCATGTTGTTTCTACGTCTGGTTCATCACAGCACCCTCTGTTTGACCACTGCCACCCTCTGTTTCACCACTGCCACCCTCTGGCTCACCCATGCCACCCTCAGGCTCACCCATGCCACCCTCTAGTTCATCACTGTAGATCATGGGGGGAAAAGCACACCTGCCCTGCCTTAACTGACATGAATGAATTAGGGGCTGATTAATGTGTCACTGAATTTGAACTTCCAGGCTGGCACCTGCTTCCTTATCTGTAATTGCTTTCTGTTGCAGTGTAGTTTTTTTTAACAGGACCATTGTTGTGTACTTGTAGCTATTCTCTGAGCCTGCTGTGAGGGTCAGAGCAGGGTCATAGAATAGTTGAAAGTAGGCAACTGAACTCTGAAGGGGCCCCTCAGGAAGCACTACAGGGAATGGTTACTAATGATAAGATTGTACTTTTGCACCTGCTGAGTGCTTTCAGTTTTGCAAAAATCCAAATATCCAGCAGCATCCACAAAAAGTAATCCTTTCAGGCACTACAGGGAATGGTTACTAATGATAAGATTGAACTTTTGCACCTGCTGAGTGCTTTCAGTTTTGCAAAAATCCAAATATCCAGCAGCATCCACAAAAAGTAATCCTTCCAGGTCAAGATCCAAATCAAAGTGACCAGCACATGAAGAAAGCACTGGGAGGAGCCTGCTGGACAGGAACAGGAAGTTGGAGACTGTGGGGCACTTCCTTCCTCCCACCCCCCCCAAAATGGACTCCTTGCAAAAAAAAAGTGCAGGCAAATGTCAACCTGAGGAGTTATTCTGATAAAAATCATAATTTTCAAGGTTTATGCTGCCTGCTGGTGGATTTCTTGTGCGAAATTGTAAATTGCCCGCCGCATCTACGTGTTCGCAAGTGTTTACTCCCGCGAAATTATATAGTATTCTAGTTGGCAAGTGCGACCAAGCAAAAAATCCGCTTCGCACGGATTTACGAATTTTCGGCAAGTTCGCGAGAGTTCGCGGATTGCGAATTTACCGAAAATCCGCAAAATCCGCGAGCGGAACGGATTTTACGCCCATGCTTAATGAGGAGCGGGCAGAGGGCGGTTTAGCTCTCCCTAATTTGAAGGTATATTACTATGCATACTTTGCCCAATATATGTCTAGATTTAAGCAGGAACTACATTCGGGTTTTTTTGTAAAAAAAATTATGAATTTAATCTATAAAGAAAATCAGATCCACTGCCCACTATCAATTTTTAGATCTCCTAAATTAGTACGCTATACCTGTTTACATTGGTTTAACCATAAACATCAGGATTTCTATAGAAGATACTCTATTTTAGCAATTAATAGTTCAACTCCGATATCGGGTCTTTTAGCCTCTGCAAGAATTAAAGATTTGTCTACAATCATTCAAAATTGGACTAAGGCAGGGTTCCGGAAACTTTCAGATTTCCTGCAGAATGATAGATGGTTAAATATAAGCGAAATGTCTCAACTAATTCACCGTGATTTTCTTCTCCTGGGGTCATATAATGCTCTTAGGAAGTTTTTCAGTAATCTGGACTTGGCCCAGATTATCAATCAGAAAAGTTTAGTTCTTGACTTATTAGAAGATACGGTTTTAAAGAAACCTGGGAAAGGAAAAATGCATAGCCTCAATCAAAGGGAAAGATCTAGAAGCCAAGGCTATAATTAAATGGGAAAAATATGAGGAGTTGGAAATGAATGTAAATGTTTGGTCTACAATAAATAAATTAAATTTCAGCACGGTCAGAGGGGCTAATTGGCAGAGGATGTTATTCCTCAGCAAGTGGCTTCTGTATAGACTCCTAGCTTTATAGCTAAGGCCTATCCAAACCAATCGGGGCAGTGTTTTCGGGCCACAATCACCCCTCTGCCAATTGGACGCATATAATATTACAGTGCCCTCGGATCCAGAAATTTTGGATCGACATTTTTGATTATGTAGCAACAGCATGCATATTAATAAGTGGCGCCAATGCTCTGCTGATAGTGCTTGGGTATGATCCAGACCTCAGCCTACCAGACAAAACAACCAAACTTTTATATATCGGAATGGCTGTCACCAGATTACTTCTACTTCAAAGATGGCAATCGTTTTTAATACCATCAAAACATGAAAGGGTCTGGAAAATGGCACAGGTTAAAAGAAGTGAACGAGCGTATGTCTCACGAACGGGCAGGCTCAAAAAGTTCGCGAAGATTTGAGCTGAGTATTTTAATGGTGATGCTTAATCTGCAGAATTGATATTCAAGCTTTCATTGGTGGTATCCAGACTTTTATGATCTTTAGGGGGAAAAAAAGTAGGTGCACTATATTTCGTTTAGAATAGCTTTTGCGATCTTAGTAAACTATATAGGATCAAGTTATATTTAAATCTATTTAAATTGTTAGTAATATGAGGCAATGGACTTTGTTTTAAGACACTAGGGCCCCCATTAGGATGGTGGGTGGATTTTGCCCATCCGCCATCCCATCGTGGAAAGGGCCCGCCCGCCATAAGAGTGGTGGCCCCGTGGGGGTAATTAGGATGCGCCTGTTACAGTGGCGGGCGCATCCTGTATTTTTAACATTGCGGCGGGCGGTGCTAAATGCACCGCCCGCCGCAATGTTAAAAATACATGTTGTGCATTTCAAAGCACCCCATGTGACAGGCACCGCCTGAAATGCAGGGGGGTACAATAGGTACCCCTCATGTGCACCCCCCCACCCCCCTGGAGCCTTTGGGGGCCCGCAACGGGCCCCCAAAGTAGACTCCGCATGCCTTTCCGGAGAGGCATTGGTAAATGCCTATCCAAATATGGCTGGCAGTGTCTGATAGACACCGCCACCATATAAACCCTTTTCCGCCCCAGTCGCCTTGCGACCGGGGTGAAAAAGCATGAAGCAGGGGGTCTTTCCGTCCGCCGCGGACCCCCAGCCATTCTAATATGGCGGGGGGTCATTCCGGGACGGATGGTGGGCGGATCGCACACAGTTTTTGATTTGTCAGCTTGTTGAATTCCTGATTAGGTATTCTATGTTAAAGTATATGTCCTGCTAATCTGATGTTATTGATACATTCTGATGAATAAATATTAAGATGCACATTTTTGTAATATACGGATTTCAATACAAAAAATATAAGGAGATATATACATTGTATATCTATGATTCTATTACTAGAGTTCCTACATTTATTTCGATCATTGCAATTAAAGATTGGGGCTTCATATAAGTTTCTATCAAAATACACATTTTTATTATGTTAATTTATAGAAACCTACTAAAAGGATTGACAACAAACAAGCAAAGGTACACTGACTAAAGGTTTACTTTCATGCCTATTTTGGTGTAATTCCATTCCGTGCTTTTTCAGTAGTGGACAGCAATGTTTCCTATGGGAACTAAAATAATAAATGCTGCTTTTATGACCCCACCTTCCACCCCACTTCGTGGAAGGATCTGCACAAGACTTGCTAGGCCAAACTGGCAGTCTCCAATATATAGTTAAGGTTTAGTTACACTTTCCATTGATTTGCTTATAACTATGGTCCACAGGCATAGATCTCCATCAAATTTTGTCACTCGATTAGCATATGCAGGTACGGTCCCGCATGCCACATTTCATGCAGTTCCAATCAGGAAAAACGTACAAAGAGAAAGAGCTTTCCTAATTTAGCTCCCCTAAGAAACATTGTTGAACAGATTTCTATCAACTTTGAAGGCTTTTTCATGGTTTTGTGTAAATAAACTCAATATTGTTTGATATGCTAGCATTTAAAAAAGCTGCCGTGTGCACTTGAAAGGGTTAACATTTTTGTTTGTCTTGAGCATTTAAAAACACGACTTCCAAAAGCACAAATTCACATTTTCAATATTTCAATGAATGTGATCGGCTGATTAAGGGGATCAGAAACTTGTTTTCCCACCATCTTGAAAATTATAATTTTATTAAAAAATCATGTCAGCATCTTGAAAAAAAAATACAGAAATAAATAGAGGTACTACTAGAGGTGCTCGTCTCCTGTTGAGTGCTAGGAGCTCTCTTAGGGATAAAAAATGGACTAAAAAACAGAACAAAATAATGTATTTGTCATGGTAAATTTTTATGAAATTGGTGATTATGCAGGCACCACTTTACAGATGCAAACAGGCCAGAAAAGTCACGTTTTTAATAAAAATGTAAAATTTAAATTTTAATTAAATGTAAAGTGATCAGCGTGAAGTCCTTGGCAGAGTGCATTGGTGAGTGGCTGCAAAAAGTCCCTGCTGTGCTCAGTGTGGGTTGTGTACCTATGGGGGTTAGGCACAGTAGGCCAGACACGTCAACACATCCCTGCTGAACACTGACGAAGTGAGTACATGGAAAGTGAACGCAGAGCATTAGAAGAAAACTAGAAATGTACCGAAAAAACACTCAAACCTGTATTGCTCACTTCCCTCTGAGTGCTATGTATGTTTTTACACTTTGTGATATCTTTTAGGCTCATGCAAGCACATATCTTTCATTGCTAACTAATGGAATGTTCTATAGTATATTTTATACCATGTATTATATGTTAAGTGCCATAGCTCTATGCCTAGAAATTTTTGGAGGAAGGGCCTAGGCCCTTAACTTGTCTGAGTAGTCTTACATTTTTACCTCACACTCTATGCAAAGGAAATATTGAGATTATTTACATAGCTGCCTTCTTTGTGTGTTCCAAAACCACAGCACGCTTCAAATTCAGATGCATGCCCTCTTGGGCTTAATGACAGTTCTAAAATTAATATTTCAAATACTTATTGCTTTCAGCATAGTAGATATTTGACATGGTTTCATAAATACTTGGCATAAGTGCCATTATTTCGCATTCTGCTTTTTACTTTTAATGATCCTCATGCTGCTGTAATGCATCAATACACTGGACCCATTTTTCTAACATTCATAGGATGGCACTTATTACGTGCATGCTGTTTCACTGCACTTTACCTCTTTTCAATGAGCTCGCTTGATAGGAGAGCCTATATGAATTTTTTAGTAACTTTTAAAAATGACTAATTACAAATAGTAATGATATGCAACTAATATTTTTCAAGATTGAGCCATGCATCATATGCTTTTCTGAACTGTATGTAATCCTGTTTGAAATGGATGTTCAAATTGAATTGCATCATACATTTGATCACTTTGCATATGACTTTGCATTCAATTTATGAGTCATCACATTAATTCTCAGGGAAATGGTATTGCATAAATTTGATATTTAATCATTG
The DNA here is from genome assembly GCF_964261635.1 of Lissotriton helveticus. Classification (NCBI taxonomy): domain Eukaryota; kingdom Metazoa; phylum Chordata; class Amphibia; order Caudata; family Salamandridae; genus Lissotriton; species Lissotriton helveticus. Next base: position 1,581,183,616 of record NC_136063.1, read on the forward strand.
GCCGAAATGTATTAAGGGTTGGAACAGATGTATATATTTATAAACAGTATAACTACTGATTGTGTTGCTGAGAAAACATCAGCTCTTTCACAACAGTCCTCTTTCTATTGCACTTGAATGTGCTTTGCCCTTTCTCCATTTCTATCACAATTTACTATGCAATTATTGGTTTTGATGATGGTCTGTGCCAAGAACAAAAGATGTTACTGGTAAACATTCTGGGGCGTATTACAATGTCAGCACCGCCTTGGAAACGGGACCAACCGACCTCCGGTCAGCCATCCCGAATGCCTCACCATGATACGACCAAACACTGGGGCCTATTAGGATGGCGGACGGACCCGTGTCCGTCCGCCACCCCAGAGGTGGAGGGACCGTCCGCAGGGGCAGCGGCGGTCCCTCCGTGCGAATTAGGATGTGATCGCCACCCTGGCGGTCACATCCTGTAGCACCCGCCGCAATGTTAAAACTGCGTGCATTGCATTTGCATGCACAAAGTGAATGCAAATGCAGGGGGGTACCATAGGTACCCCCCATGTGCACCCCCACCCCCCCTTCACCCTGGGGGCCCGCAAGGGACCCCCAGAAGCAAAGGTCCACATGCTTTTCCACGGCGGAAAAACCGCCACGGAAAAGCATGTTTACACATGCTTCCTAATTTGGCTTGTGGTGTCTTGCAGACACCGCCACCAAATAGCAGGCTACACCCCACGGATCAGCGGCGGACGGACCTGCTGTCCGCCGCTGATCCTACCGCCATCCTAATCTGGCGGGGGGTCTTTGTAGCCACCGCAGCAGTGAATCTGCCTCCTCTGGGCCGGCGGTGGCTTCCGCCGGCCCGGAGGATGCGGATTCACCGCAATCCTAATCGGCCCCACTGTTCGATCGCATTCTCCCATTCCTCTATGGGAGCTCATGGTACGGCCGTAAACCGGTCATAACACCAGCTTCCATAGAGGAATGGGAATCTGTGTTCATCCCTGCACGGTGTGGCAGGCACCTCAGGGTTTGCAACAACCTCTAAGAATTACAGATTGATAGAAAATGGCAACAATTTCTGCTTGGTACCACGTTGGTTGGATGCTGCTAGAGGTGCCATTGTTTTCAACAGTGTCTGTGGAAGAAACATATTATTTCCTTGCCCATTCATTCAAAGAAATGAAAACGAAACCAAAAAGATGAAGAAAAAATACATTATTGCAATTTGTTATTAACCAAAGGCGCAGTCAAAAGAAATCTAAATTGATAAATCAAACGAACTTTCGTTTTAGAGCTAAAAATAAATGAGTTCTCAAGTGATTAAAAACTGAATGGCACTGACTGAAATGCCTCTGAAAAATCGAAAGACAAGGCACAGGGGCAAAGTCACACAACTATCATTAAAACCAATTATAAATAAGATAAGAAAACACGACATTTTTGCAACTTGTATATCAAACAGCTATAACTCAAAGAGGTAATCAACCTAAACTGAAAAAAATCATCTTTTTCTAGCGATAAAGAAATGACTAAGCACATGATTTCAAAATGAAGGGTTCTCATTGAAAACCAGCTCAAACATCTAGACAGAAGGCTCGTGGACCCCGTCGCACAACTTTCTACTTAATTTATCTGAGTAAATGCGATCTTCTGTACTTACCCCTACCTACACGTACGAGCAGAAATATGTTTGCACTATCCAGAACGTTTATAATACTCTGGTACCTAAATGTACATCTTCAAAGAAGCTAGCTAACATCAGAAATGCGAATACTGCTTGATAAATGTCTACAAAACATATTACAGATATAAATGTCTAGGAGCATTATTACCAAAACAGCTTTGGGAAAATTAATATTGTTTCACATATCAATTCCATACAGATTTGCAAATGTGTTCCATTTGTAAAGTTTAGAATTGTGGTTTTCTCTACAGGGTAGTCTTTTCTTTGGCTACATGTAGCTGCAACCATCTGTTGTGCATTCATGGCAATGAAATGTAGACAGTAGGGGAGTGGGCTAAGCATCAGAACCCTGCAGATATAACTGAATGTTATCAGCTTGTCCCTGAGAGCCCGAGCCTTAAAGTCTGATGAAACTCTAATGAAAGTAGATTATGCTTGAATGCATTACTCATCATAAAGAGAACGCCATTTTGTGCTACAAATGTAAGTCTATACGTTTTATAGGTGCCAACTATCTATTTTTAAGTTGCAATTTACAGTATGTCATCACTAAGCATGGGCGTAAAATCCGTTACGCTCGCGGATTTTTCGTATTTTCGGGGAATCCGCAATCCGCGAACTCTCGCGGATGCGGCGAGAATACGCAAATCCGCGCGAAGCGGATTTTTTGTTTGTGTTCGCACTGCTCGCGCTGCTCGCGGTCCGCGGCGCGGGCAGGAACAATCTCGCACTAGCGAAAGTACAAAAATTACTTAGTAAAGGAAGTGGCCCAGTCTCCAACTTCCTGTTCCTGTCCAGCAAGCTCCTCCCATAGGGGTGGGGTGAAGGAAGTGCCCCAGTCTCCAACTTCCTGTTCCTGTCCAGCAAGCTCCTCCATTTCCTGGCCACTTTTCGATCATTCTTGACTGGGAAGGATTACTTTTTGTGGTTGCTGCTGGATATTTGGATTTGAGGCCTTTTGGATTACTTTTGGATTCGAATTTTGATTTCACAAAGAAGTAAGTTGATGTTGTTTGTTTGTGGTGATTTTTGTGTGTGTTGTTTTTTTTTCGACTTTTTTGGGGGGAAAATCTGCAAGTTCGCGAGCTGAGGATGTTTTTGCTTGTGTTCGCACTGCTCGTGTCCCGCGCAGCAACAATCTCGCACTCGCGAAATTGTAAAAATTACAATTCTGCTGCACATGAATTGAAAACCACCAGGCTTATTTATGGGTGCATGGATGATATAACTGTTTTGTTGAAATTATTTTTGTTAACATGATTCTGGCCAGGGCATGGATGACATTGGATTGTGCTGATTTTTGTGTGTTTTAGGACTTTTTGGGGTGGTGTTGGGGGCTTGCTATGGGGGTGGGGGTCATTTTATTGTCTGGTCCCGTGTGGGTGGGGGTCTAGGGGCCATTTGTAAGTTGTGTGCTTTGTGCCATAGGCCTGCACCCACTGTGCTCTGATGTCATCCATTATGCCCAGGGGGGCCCAGAATCGGTCTGTTCGCGGATTTTGCGGGTTTTTGCCACGTTCGCGCCGTGAAGCAACAATCTCGCACTCGCGAAATTGTAAAAACTGCAATTTTGCACCGGAAAACCACCAGCAGGCAGCATAAGCCTTCTGAAAATGGATGGATGGCATTGGATTGTGGTGATTTGATTTGTGTTGTGTGTTTTCACTTTTTGGAGTAGGGGTTGGGTGCTGGCTATGTTGGTGGTGGCCATTTTGAGGCATGGTCCTGGCCATGTGGATGGAGGGGTCAAGCGGCCATTTTGAAGGCAGGCAGTGAGCTTTGAGACATAGGCCTGCACCCATTGTGCCTTGCTTTCACCCATTGTGCCCAGGCGGAGTCAGGGGTACATGAAAGCACAACCCTCTGTGTGTGTGCTCTCTTGGATCAATGTTAAATTCCTGTTTCCCAAAAATTTAGCAAATCCTAATTTTGAAAATTCCATATTGTGTGGTGTGCACGTGTGTATTCATAAATGCCTACTTGCTAACTGTTTATTCAAGCGCTACATATGCAACATTTATATTTACTGATGTTCCTCTGTCTTCGTTTGCGTTTAGGTGCACAAAACTACGCATCATCGTTGAGCATCAGTGCCAGGAAGAAGTGCTGCTGCGGCCTGTTGTTCCGACATCTGAAGAAGATGGCTCCAAAAAGAGGTGCCCGTAGGTCCTCTTCCAAGAAAGATGTCTCTACTAAGGAGAAGAAGAAGCAAGTGGCACCACTTACCAAGGCGACTGGTTGCTCAACCAAGACATTTTTTGGGCAACAGCAACAAAAAAAACAAAGGCCCACCATGAGTGCTGCACAGGTAGCCTGTTTAGTTGTTGAATCACCAACGACCAGTGATGTTGGATCATCGCAAGAAAGTAGCAGCACGCCATCAACACAGGTTTTAACTCATCTCACAAGTACTATTCAACAACCAAAGCCGCAACAACAACTGCATGGGCTACTAGTACAAGCAGAAGTACATGCGCAAGGAGCTGTCCAAGAAGGAGCTGTCCGAGAAGGAGCTGTCCGAGAAGGAGCTGTCCGAGAAGGAGCTGTCCGAGAAGGAGCTGTCCGAGAAGGAGAAGGCCGAGAAGGAGAAGGCCGAGAAGGAGAAGGCCGAGAAGGAGAAGGCCGAGAAGGAGAGGTCCATGGAGACTTGCAAGTAGAGGTCAGTGAAGATGGCCATGGAGCGGTGCAAGTGCCCACAATGGTTGTTCTTCCAGAAGTAGGGGCACAGGAGGAAATTGACTTTGGAGCCGGGGTATCATGTCAGGAAGACGAAGCCACTCCTCCTGATGATTCATTTTCTCCCAGCTCCCCAGCAAGGAAAAGATCAAGGAGGGTGTGTAGAAGTTCCTCTTCAAGCCCCGCTCCATCAGATGATGATGTGGATCTAGATTGGCAACCATCTCTGACGTCTGAGAGGGAGGCACACCATGAGCTGCGAAAGGTATCACATGGTAAAAGGAAGGGCCCCGGAAAGCTCATACTTATGGATCCGAACGTCGGACTTGATGAAGTGGTGCATTCTGATGTTGTTGAAGAGGATGACAGCAATGACCTAGTCATCACACATGTCAGTCCAGCCACACCGGCCATGCAGCAGACAGACATTTACACCCTATCCCGACGTCATGCTGAGCGTGACCCTGGCGACGTGCCACTGGTAGCACCACCAACGCAGTCAAGTAGTACCACAAGTTCAACAAAACCTACAGCTCCCATATTTTCTCCCCAGAGGGGGACTCCATCCAGCTCGACTCCCTCAAGTAAGGTTGCTGCAATAATTGCACAACCCAGTAGATGTCTGCAAGGCTCATCCACCACTGCTTCATCTGGCATTGGCAGCAGTATCACCTCGTGCGGCAAAACCAGAAGTTTCCAGTCCCCAGTTTGGAACTTTTTTAGTGTCCATGAAAAATATGATAACATAGCCGTTTGTTGCATTTGTAAGACTAGCGTTAGCCGTGGTAAGACTGGTACCAACTATGGAACCGGAGGCCAGATAGGTCATCTTGAAAGAAAGCACGCTGTCGAATGGTTTCCGCACCTAGCAAACGTCAAGGGAAAGCGATCCCAAAGGGCAAGTGGCCAAAATATACCCATAGTAGGTGTTTCATCTGAAGATGATGGGGAGGTAGAAGAAGCGTCAGACATGTGTCCGGTTGCACCCAGTACCCCTTGCAGCACCACACCCTCCGTAACACATAGCAGGCACACTGAGAGTCTGGGAGACACACCAATGCGGAAAATGTCAACACTGATCAGAAGTGGGTCCAAGAAGGCATCAGCATCATCCCGTAAATTTGTCCAGCGCACCATTTCAGCCATGTTCTCCTCAGATGCGCAATTTCAACGCAACCACCCAACTGTACGCCTCTATAACACTAAGCTGGCAAAAATGCTAGCGGTGGACCTTCTCCCTTTTTCGTTTGTCGAAGGTGTGGGTTTCCTTGAAGTCGTGGCAACATTGGCCCCTAAATGGAAGGTTCCTAGCCGGTACTATTTTGCCAGGGTTGCTGTTCCAGCACTACACAAAGAGGTGCTTGAGTTGGTGGGGGCAGCTTTGCAGAAGAGTGCTGTTCACACTATACACCTGACAACAGACATGTGGACCAGTTGCCAAGCCCTTGATTACATGTGCATCACTGCACACTGGGTCTCTTTTTCAGGGGTTATTAAACAGATAAATGCAGGTGGTGACTTGGTCGAGATTTTTAAGGGTGCTCGTAAACATGCAACATTAGCCATGTTTGGCATGGAGAAAAGTCATACTGCAGTCAACATTTTGGCTGACTTTAACAAAAAGGTCTTGAAATGGCTGCGCCCAAGACATTGCAAGGTTGGTTTTGTTTCTACAGATAATGGCAGGAATGTAGTTAAGGCCATGGAGGACGGTTTCTATTTCAGAGTGCCGTGTTTGGCGCACTGTATCAACCTTGTTGTGCAAAATTTTTTGAAAAAAGAACTTGAAGTCGACAAAACACTGACCATCTGCAGAAGAATATGCACACATTTCAACCATTCTTTTAAGGCCCGGAAGGAGCTGAGGCGCAAGCAAAATGAACGTAGAATGCCAGTGAAAGCACTTATCCAGGAGGTGGCAACACGTTGGAACTCAACCTTCTACATGCTTGAGCGTCTGCATGAGCTGTTTCCAGTAGTCAATGAGTATTTCTACAACCTGGGTGGTGATACGACAGGAATGATGCTAGCGGTGGAGCAATGGCAGCTAGTTAAAAGCCTGACAGACATGCTTCGGCCTTTTGAGGTCTTCACGCGTGACGTGAGCAGGGAGGACTGTTCTTTGAGCAAAGCTATCCCACTGTTGCTGAAGCTCGAGCACCAAGTCAAGGTGGTGTCTTCACAATTAAAGGACGTTGGAAAGAACGAAGCACATGAGTTGGCGCAGAGATTATTACAACGCCTAGTTAGCAATGAACGGCTTGTAAATATCAAGAAACAACAGCACTACATTTGTGCTACTATTCTGGATCCACGTTACAAAAAGCCATTGTTTGGCAAAGTAATAATTCCTTTTGAAACATCGGATGTTACAGAGTACAAAGGTTGGCTAGCTCAGTCAGCCATTCGTTTTGAAATAGAGCGGAAGGAAACTGTAGGAGAAGACAGTACTACTAGTGAATCAGCAGGCGATCAGGCGTCCCAAAAAAGCACTTCACCATCTGTGCCTGTGGCAGAAGTGAGTGACTTTCCCTCTGAGCCGTTAAGCACACCAGCAACCGTATCATCTGCACCAGGCGCATGCGATATGTCTGAAGCGAGTTGGCTAACTCAGCTAGGGTTTCCTGGTCCTAGAAAGGACACAGAAGTGCAAAGTACAGGAATCCAGGAGGACATTCTTTCAATGGTGCAGGCCTATCTGGATGACTCAACAGAGGTCAATATTACAGAGGACCCATTGGCGTATTGGCATGGGAAAAGAAAAATATGGCGAGAGCTCACCAACCTGGCTATCAATTACTTGTCTTGCCCACTCGCAAGCGTGTCTTCAGAACGTGTTTTTAGTTCTGCTGGTGGCATTGTGACTTCCAAAAGGTCCCGCCTCTTGCCCGCAAATGTGGAGCGGCTCACCTTGATAAAGATGAACCAGCACTTCATACCACCAGATTACAGAGTACGAGAATGCACGCAGGAAGAAGAGGACACCGCCCTACCCGAGGAAAGTTCTCCTCAGTTACCAGAAGTAACCCCGACTGATGATTTAGCAGAGTATGAGGACGAGTTCTGCTTCCCTGACAGCGAGTTCTGAAAATGACTCAATCATTCATTCATTAATTGTAAATAGTCCTCCTTATTCACTTTTATTCCTGTGTGTCTGTCTTTCTTTAGCAAGTGCTTCATCACATTCCCAACAAAACTGTAATCAAATCAACCAATAAAACAACAAGCCCATCAACAGAACTGTCTTGATTTTGATGCCGCAGCATTCCTCAGGTTCACAACAGTTAGTTGACACGAACTCAGTCCTGGTCGTCTATCCTGAGTCCTCCTCCTCCAGACTCACCCTATCCATTACCCATAATGCTGATGCCTGGATTCTGCACAATGAAGAAACTTACTTAACGTTGACGAGTCCCCCACTGTGAATTCCAGGTGGAGCCAGCCCTCAAACACAAATTACAGGTAAGATAAGCGTTTGGATGGGAGGTAGTATAATGGAGTATTTGGAGAGGCGAGAGAGTGACAGTGGTACTAGCAGCAAAGTCCTAGGGCTCTTGAATTAACAAACTCTGTGACAGGCATTTACTTAGGAAAACATTTGGCCTATTGCACGTGAACGTGTAGGCGTTATATTGCTCGCTTGCCTGTCTCAGGGGTGCTGTCTCTGGGGCTTCTAGGTTTTAGGGTTGTGTCAGCACCGCTACCACATTTCTAATGTTGATTGCTTTTGATTTGCAGAAAATCCACGCCGGGAAACTCCAGTTGTGGCCCTGCTGCAGAACACGTTAGGACTCTGTGAATTCCAGGTGGAGCCAGCCCTCAAACACAAATTACAGGTAAGATAAGCGTTTGGATGGGAGGTAGTATAATGGAGTATTTGGAGAGGCGAGAGAGTGACAGTGGTACTAGCAGCAAAGTCCTAGGGCTCTTGAATTAACAAACTCTGTGACAGGCATTTACTTAGGAAAACATTTGGCCTATTGCACGTGAACCAACACGATGACAGTGTTCAGTTAAATGAAATTACTGCAAAACCACCACCCACCCAGCTCAAAAGTAGTAAAAAAACAGGTATGCTCAGATAAAGTTTGAAAAAGTATATTTATATCCCTAACAAAATATTCTCCCGCAAGACCCTCCCTAACCCCAACAAATAAATAGTCCTCAAAAGTCCCCAAAAAACCCAACTCCCAATTCCCACCCCCAAAAGTCTCAAAAACAGGGGCAAGGGACACTCTATGGATGCAAGCTGTTAAGTTTGGCCTCCAGGGCATCATGCTTTAGGGCCAGGGCATCATATTTTTCTTGGAGGATGGCTTGATCTAGGCGGAGGCCCTCCACCACATTCTGATATTTGGTCCATTTCTGGACCTCCGCCTCTAGGTCGGACACTCTGCGGAGTGCACGGCGCAAGCGACCTTTAACAGTGCTGCGAGGTGCAGCTTTTGCTGCTTGGCGGTGGCGTCTTCCGGCACGGCTCCGGTTTGCTGGAGCACTGTGCTTACCGGTAGAACGTGGGGTAACAGAGGAGGATGTAGATGTTGTTAGGTTTGATGCACTGGAGTGCGTGTCGTCCCCCTCTAGTTCCACCAGTCGCCGATATTCAGCAACAGTTGCTTCCAGCCTCCGTTGCCGGGCCAGTACAGCCAGCATACTCCTCGTTGGTTTGGAGGTTTTAGTATTGCCAACTACATGAAGAAAGAAAGACATAATCTGTAACCAATGCTCTTTAAGAATATGATTAACACAAAATGATTCAGCAGGAAGTTGTGTCACAGTACAACTAGCAACTAGCCAGGGCAGTACAAAACTATTCAGGCCAGTATCATGGGCGTCCGCAGGGAGGGGCGCTTGAATCACCATTTCCCTTCCCACAACTCACTTGTATCCTTGGTTTGGTGCTCTTTCATATGAAAGAGATCTGGCAGAAGTGAGTGATTTTTCCTCTGAGCCGTTAACCACACCAGCAACCGTATCATCTGCACCAGGCCCAGGCGATATGTCTGTTTCCCTCCCTCTCTCTCTCTCTCTCTCTCTCTCTGTCTCACTCTTTCTGTCTCCCTTTGTCTCCCTCTACCTCGCTGTCTCTCTCTCTCTGTCTCCCTCCCTCACCCTCCCTCTGGCTCCCTCCCTCTCTCTCTCTCTCCTTCTGTCTTCCTCTCTCTCTGTCTCTGCCTCCATCTGTCTGTTGGTTCCCAGCCTGCTGTAATTACCATATTGTAATTTGTCACTGGGCCACCACTGAATACACATCATATCCTATCTAAGAGTCAGATAGTACCTCCATGATCCAGCTTACCTGTACTCGCCACCGCCACCGTCTCCTTCCTCACAGTCTGTACTTCTTGCTCTTGATCCGACTCCTCTAGCGCCGCCTCCTCCCCAGATTGACCCTCGGACTCCGAGTCACTGATGACCACCACATCTGAGCTGGCCCCGCCACCAGATGTTCCACCTACAAAGTAGATTTAAGAATGTTAGATTACACCACTCCACTAGTATTTGGTCTATGAATGAAAAAATGTGAAAACAACAGAAAAATTAATTGACTGTCTACTCTAGTCTAAAGTAAAAATGTCCCTCCTTCCAGGGAAAGCTGTTGTCTTGCTTCATTTTTTTTGTCACAATTGTTGAATGCTTGCTTAATTTTAACACACACTATTTTTCTCTGAACAGACAGAAACTGGACTTCTAAGGACAAGAGGAACATCAACTTCAAACCAGGTGAAAGCTCGGCTCGACCACAAGAAATGTGTACCAATCCAGTACTCATCAACTCAGCACCAAGCACTTTTCCATTTCCAACTAACTTTATTTTCATATATGTGTTTACTTAAACTTTTAATAAAGCTTTTAAACTTGAATTGACTCTGTGGTTTTTAGTCCTCCAGAGAGTCCAGACTAGAGTGACTGAGCGAAAAGTTTTGCAATTTTTGCAAGGAGGAGTCTGTGCTGCTGACACTACCAGGTTTATTTATACAGTGTGCCAAACACGCCACTCTGAAATATTATTACTCTGGTCTTTGCTGTCCATAGTTCGGTTTGTGGAGAATTGTCCCTGCAACAGTTGGATTATTGATTTTGCTCCTATCTAAACCCTATTTCGAAACAATTAAATTAGGAATGCTTGGACAACAATAGGTCCTCTATATTTAAATGAAAACTTACTGGGGCCAGCAAAGGAGCACTCGCCGCCCTGGCCTGCATCCTCCTCCTTTGGAGCCACTGCTGCATCAGATTTTTCGGTCCGCTTGCCCCTGGGCGGACCTGACGTACAACATGAAAGAAATAACAGAAAACATTGATGATTGCTGCTTGCCGATGTCCTTGTCAACCAAATCAAACATTTAGAAAGAACAAGAACCTACTATTTCATCCAAAAAGAGGGCTACAAAGGAAGGACTGCACCTGAGCCTCTACTCTAGGGGCAGATTTACAAGCCCCTTGCAGCTCTTTTGCTCCATTCTTGCGTCAATTTTGTGACGCAGCGCCACAAGAGAGGCGCCATGGTGTGGCGTATATTAACAACGTGACGCATATGGGAGATGCATCCCATTCTAAAACCCTGCGCCATTAGGGAGCATTCCATCGCAAGGGAGGGCGTTCCTGCGCAGGAACGCATGCTAAAAGTGGCTATGGGGAATATATAAAATTTCAATCAGTCATTTAGGACAATGATGCGTCACTGAAACCCTGCGCCTGCATGAAGCAGACTTACGGCTTGACGCAGCATTGCTGGAGCTGCGCCATCGTTGCAACGCAACTCCATCAAAGAGCCGCCTTTACGGCACCGATGCGTAACGCTTCGGTGACGTTTTGGGACCATGGTGTGCCGCATTGTAAATACGGCGCACCATGGGTGGTGCTGCCGTGCCACACACTTTGCAGGGATGCGCAGGTAATTGCTAATCTGACACTTACGGGCATACTTACGAGTTCTGAGCTGGACACCTCCAGATGTGCACCAGAACAAATACGTAACGCAAAACTAACCTTGCGTCACGGCAGATGCGCCGCTATTACAATGCGGCAAACCCTGGCGCAAGGGTAGGCAGATGCGTGACGCATCTCGTGACGAAATAGGGGCGCATCTCTAGAGTCGCGTCGCGGGCGCAATGCAACTATAGCAGTGCTCAGGGCTGCCCAATACTCTACATACCGCATCAGTCCTTACGCCTGCTTCAAGCAAGCAGGCATAAAGAATTGACATAGCAGCGTCGCGGAAGTGCCTGCGTTAAATCTTGTAGATTTCACGCAGGCACTTTTGCGAGGCACACATCTGCCTGACCAGCACCCCCCACCCCCCACTCCCCCCCTGCGTGGGAACGCACCCATTGAGGCGCAGGCCCAGGCATTCACGTGGCGCATCTCCTTAGATGCATCACGTTGTACATGACTCGCAGGGATGCGCCACGTTTACGTCGCTGTGCGTCAGGTAAGGCAGTGTAAACGTGGAACAAGGGGCTTGTAAATCTGCCCCTTTGTGTCTAGCATTACGCAGTTCTGTAAAATACACTCATACTCAGCCCAATTAAATGAACACAAAATAGATAACAAATAAGCAGTGGCACCGGCACAGAGAAGAACAGTGCACCTGAAATGCACAGAAGATTTTGAAATATTAATGAAAAAATTGCTACTACTACTCACCAAGACCGGGGACCTCCACTCCCAGCACGTCTAGCAGGTCACGCTCTCGGTCAAGGATGTCGGTCCAGCGGTGGGTGACCTGATTGTAGGTGCGCTGGACCCCCGTGATCTTAAAAAGGGCCCGGCACACCTGCCCCCACCGCTTCCGTCGCTCCTGGCTGTTGGTGTAACCAGCAGCAATCCTGCCGCCTGCCGCGATGGTCCTGGGGAGACGGCGCTGCACGTAAAAAACAAGTGCGCCCACCTCCTCAGGGCTGAAAATCTCCCGGGGCACCACCATTTCCGCCCTCAATCGACCACACGGGAGCCGGGCACGGGCTGCGGTGCCCGTCTTGGGCAGCTTCACAGCTGTCTTGACCATGTTCTGGGCAGGTGTGAGCAGTAAAGAAGAGACAAAATGAAAAAGAATAAGAGTAGGGAAGAAGGAAAGTAAAAGTTTAAAAAAGTAGTTCAAAAGTAAACAAAAGTATCTTAAAACACAAAAATATAGATCTAGAAAAATACAGGGATAGAAAATAAGTTAAATAGATCAAAAAAATATTAAAACAAGCAAAGGATGGCAGAGATATAGAGAGGATAGAAACACCATACCCAGACACATAGGAATGAATGAAAAACAAGATGGCGGCCCGATCACGTGCGCGTAAGTAAGTTCGCACGCGATTTCTCTCGCGAACTCGTGCGAACTTGTATTCGCAAGGCGCGAGTCGCGCGAGATTACACTTAGCGGGCGGAAACGGAAATACGTCACGCAAACAAAATGGCGGCGCCCATACTCAACCTTGAGGTAACTCGCACGAGTTCGCGGCCTCCACGGGCCAGTTCGCACTACGACGCGCCCCGCGAATAGGGCGAAATTACCGAAAAACGAGTTTTGCAAAAGCAAAACGAACGAGCAGGTGCAAAAGTTCGAGCTCATCATTTGTAACCATTTACCTGTAGTGCTTCCTGAAGGGGCCCTCCAGAATCCGGTTGCCTACTTGCAACTATTGTGTGACCCTGCTCTGACAGTCACAGAATAGTTACAAGTATGCCATTGCATCCTGTTAAAAAAAATTATTTACATTGCATTTGCTACAAAAAGGAAAGGGAGCAGACAAGCAGGTGCCAGCCTTCATTAATGTCAGTTGGGGCAGGGCAGGTGTTGTTGTTTGCAAAACTTAAAGCACTTAGCAGGTGTTTGTTCACTCAGTGGTCAATCAGAGGGTGTTGTGATGACACTGAGGGTGGCATGGGTGTGCCAGCCAGAGGGTGGCATGGGTGAACCAGAGTGCCAGTGTTGACAGAGGATGGCAGTGCTTTGCTTTGCCCCAATAATGTACACTGGTGAACTAGAGGGTGATGTGATGACACAGAGGGTGACATGGGTGAGCCAGAGGGTGGCATGGGTGACCAAAGAGAGTGCCAGTGGTGACAGAGGGTGGCAGTGATGAAGAAAGCTTAGCAAACAGGCTGGGCACGTAGAAACAACAAGTTCGCTAAACTGGCGACCCGACAAGTAAGTTCGCAATTTGCGAAATAGTACAAAACCCTCGCGAACTTGCAGAAACCCGTGCGAACACACACACCCCCCAAAAATCCGCTAATCCGCGAGAATTCGCGGATTTCGCGTATTTTCGCAATCCACGAATACGCAAATCCGCAAATTTGCGGATTGCGAATCCGCAAAATCCGCCCATGCTTAGTCATCACATGCAGTCTATGGGAAAATATATATGACAGTTCACAACCAGATGAACTTTACTACTGTCATAGGAGTCATTGTCCCCATAAGTCACCAACATTATCCATTAGATAAACCAAATCTGGAATGCGTCCAGGACAGGATTTTTTTCAGCGATTAGAAACAGGCCTATCTGCTACCACTGCTGAAGAAACCTAATGCTGACCTCGATGTTCTTGGCAACTTTAGACCGATTTCCCTGTTACCTGCACTGGCCAAAGTATTAGAGAAATTGGCTCAACAACAACTAGCCAACTATGTTGGAGCCAACGACCTCTTACATGATTCTCAATCAGGCTTCTGGTCAGGCTATAGCACAGAGACAGTGCTGGTAGAAGTAGCCGAATCAGTGAGAATGTCAGTGGATTGTGGCTCTTCTGTCATGTTAGTGCTGTTGGACCTTTCAGCAGCATTTGATAGGGTGCCTTATGCAATGCTGCAGGAAGGACTAAAAAACATCGTAGGGCAGGAGGTGGAACTTGAGTGGGTTCGGTCTTATCTCGAAGTATAGGGCAACAAGTCTTCCTCCGCCGTTTATCATCTTCAGTCAAACAACTCAGATGCGGAGTGCCCCGGGGTTCTGCCTTAAGCCAACTGCTCTTTAATATCTACCTTGCCCCACTTTACCAAGTGGGGGGATAAGGTAGTTTCCTATGCGGACCATACCCAGTTGGTGTTCTCCTTTAAAGAACAATCCCTGGTAGCCTTTGATGCATTCAAAGAATGCTTTAAGGGCACGGCTAGCTGGATGAATGAAAATTGCTTGAAGCTTAATGCCGATAAGAAGGAGGTCTTATTTTTCAATTAAGCATCTCCTCCTGTGTCAGGCCTTTGGTGGCCTTGGGAGCTGGGCATCCCACCGACTCCGAAGGATTCGGTTAAAAATCTTGGAGTTAGGTGGGAAAAGGACCTAGCCCTCACGACACAAGTCCAGTAAATTTCTGCTGCCTGTTTTGGGAAAGTGAGATTCATCAGGAAATTCTTAGACTCCCTGCCAGTAGAGAGCAGCAGGATCATGGTCTATGCATTAGTTACCTCCCAGCTTGACTGTGCTGTCTCTACCTGGGGTTACCGGGCTACCTGACCCACAGGCTAAAGACAGTTCAGAATAAGGTGGCAAGGCTAATCCACAGGGTTCCTTTGCGCCACAGCACATCTCCCCAACCTTAGACAGCTCCAGCGGCTCCCCCTGGCCACTAGGATTCAGTTTAAGGCTTCTTGTCTTGATTTTCGAGCCATCCATGGCAAGGGCCGCAGCTACTTCATGTGGAGGCTTAGCCTATTTCACCAGAAGCAGACATTAAGATCGAACCTGCAGTGTCTCTTTAATGCCCCTCGCTTTGTTAAAACGAGATAGGGAGAAAGGTCCTTGATAGTCAGGACTGCCAAACATTGGAATGCCTTGTCTTATCATTTACGCATGTCAGATACGGAACACGAGTTCAGAAAGGTGTTAAAAACTTGGCTCTTTAGGCAGGTGGAGTAGTTTCTCGAACCTTACAGTCTCTCTAGTCCGCTTTACTAGTGAAGGGACACCTCTGCTGAGGTAGCTGTGCGTTCTGTAAATGGCCATTGATTTATTGATTGATAAAGAGTTTGTTCTCTGTCTACAAGCAATCACACAAGTGTTACTCCAGAGCTTGGTAATTGAAAATATATTGATGAACTCAGAAACAAATTCCTTCTTATGCCATACCTAATTCTTGCCCAGGCAAACTCCTACAGATGGATCCCTGGAGTAACTGCTTATACAGGGACTGCTTACAGGATAGGATATAACTGTTACCAAGCAAAACGCAGTCCAAACAATGAATAAAAGCTGAACAATAGTCAGATCAGCTATAAAACAAAGAACAGAAGCAAAGGCCACACTGTCTCATAATAGCTGCATCTTGATGAAAATTGTCTGCTAGCATCCTTTCAAACCATCTACCATCGTGTTACGAACAGCAGATTGATCGCCTTAGTATAGATGATGTGTGGAAGAAATTTGACATCATCTTTCCTAGCTGGTAAAGTATAGTGGAAAATGTTAAAGATTATTAAATATTGCAAAAAAAATTCAAAAAGTTTTTTTTAAGTATTAAGATAAATGAATTTTATTTTATATATTTTAAATGTAGAACAATAAAAAATACAGCATTTATAACAATTTTAATTTAGAAATGTAATTAGTTAGAATAGATTACATTAAAATAAAATTATTTTTCTCAGCATTACATTAAGTAATCTAAAATTCCCACCTAAAGTAAAAAAGTCATATATTTGTATTATGTATTTAACAATTCTTAAAAGTGATGTATAGAATTAATTAAATATAATGTAAATAATTTAATACATATAATACATGCATTTTAAATTAAAAAGGTTGTTACAATATTTAATTACCAAATAAAGATATTTTTAAACCATTAAATTACAAGTAATTATATCTCCAAATACTTAAAATAATTTAATTAATGTAGCATTAGATCTTATGGGGTTTTATTTTCAGTCCCTACCCACATTGTTTTTTAGGTCTCGCCTTCACAGCGCGCATGCGCTACAAGGCAAAAAGACCTTTTCCAGTCGATAAGCTTTTCAGCCAAGCACGTGCACCCGTTCCATTGCCATCAATGGCAACGCGTGCACGTCAGGAGATTCACTCGCGGGAGTGCGTGCCACCATCTGGCAGCAATTATCGCTCCCGCGAGTGAATCGCGCCCACCCCCCTCCTCTCACCCCCACCGCGTGAGGCGCGTGTGTTTGTGCTTGTTTTCTTGGTGCCTGGCTATGCCTCCTTGCGTAGGATCTTCTAAGCTTAGTTTGCGGTGCTGTGCTTGATGACCTCTCTCTCTTTATTTCCCTTTCCCCTTTTTATTTTCCTTGAGTCCTTTCCTTTGTCAAATTCTTTTGTTCTAACTTCTGTCCTTTGTTTTTTTCTTTTGTGTTCTTTTTTTTTTTAAACCGTGTGCTTATTAATGTGTTTTCCCTCTCTTGTATTACTAGGCTTTCATCTTTTTTTACCTCCGTTAAGTTCTGTTTCTCTGCTGGGTACTGCTCAGCCTTTCCTCCATGGGGCCCTCCGATCCTCTGGCCTAGTCGCACAACGGCACGTAGCCTCCTCGCTCCTCGCTCTCTCCAAACGTCCGTGGTGCCTCTGGCCATGCCCCCTCTGCACCACTTGCGCCGGGGCCTTTCAAATTAGCATGCGCTGCCGCCAGGCTTATTGCAGGCAGTAATGGAGGCTTTCGACCCCTCCGGTCTCTCACTCCACACTTGCACTGATGCCTGCTGCCTTACCACGGTCAGTGCGCTGCACCGCCAGGCTCCTCCAGCCACCTTGGTCTGCCCGGGTCTTTGCTACTCCTGACACCGTCGCCCGCTCCGTCCAGCAGGATGCCTGGTCATTCCCCCCGGCAGCTGAGCCCAGCGCTCCGTCACTGCACTTCAGCCTGTGCCCCTGGTCAGGCGGTAAGTACCCGCTCGTCGCCAATGTAATGTGAGGGTTTGGGGGTGAGGCAATGACCAAGGCCTAGAGCAGTTGTGTGCGCCGGACACAACCACACCACAAGTAGTGCTAGTCTATGCTGGAGTTTAGAAGGACCCCGCACCACACTTGAGGCCTGCCTGCTTGAGGGGCCTGAACACACTTGTACACCAGCCCTGAGCTCAGCCCGCTCTGTCATCAAGGACACAGCTTCCAGTCCTGGGATTTCCTGAGACAACCTCATGCATTGTGGTTGTGGTAGTCTAGGTTTGTTTCTATTGAATTGGTGACTAGCATGCCTGCTAGCAACGATTTGTGTGTTACTGTCCTAGTTTTATTCTGTCCTGGTTATGTGTGTAAAAGTATTTTCTTGCTATTTGTAAATAAATTAAATTGCTGGTGGTGGCAGACAGTGTCAGGCAGGGCAGCACATGGGAACTGGGCTGATCCGGATGGCTGCTGACGTCACCGGGCAAGCAAGCCCACACTTGCAGACTACAAATGTGTCAGCAACACTGAGAATGGAGTGGACAGGGCGTGAATGTGGATAGGCACTGGCTGCGCAAAGAGTATGTATTGCGAAGGTCGTAGCGCTGGTAACCGGGTGACTTGGTATTGTGTCCGGTAGATATCGGCAAATGCTTCCGTAAAATTGCAGTAAGGGGTAATATCAGATCTATGTCTCATTGAGTAGTAGGTTTTTGTGTGAATTTTACTCATTTGAGAACACGGCAAGCCGTGGCCTTTCGGAATGTAGTGTACTTTAAGGCCCAGGTGTTTCACTGCCAACACGCAATCTACGGTTAATGCAAATAGTGCATTTCATATATTCACCGTTCGAGGCGGGGGAGCCGCAAACCCCTGGCTCAGCTCGAGGACTTGCCTCGATCCCACAATGGCCTGGTTGTAACAGCAGCTGTCCGTAAACAGGGGGGAGGGGAGGAGGAGGGCAGATTCGATGACCAGGTGCCTTGAAGATCGTGGGGTTCATTTATGGGCCAGTTTTGTTCCAGAGAGTTATAGTGGATAGTGGATACCTACAAATCTCCCCCGCAGGAGAGGAGGTGTGGAGTATCCCAGGGTGCCGCATTTTCTCTAGTCTCAATTAACATCTACATTCAGTCCTTCTGCTCCTGTCCAGTATCAATCTAGCATCACTCTTTGTTTCTCTGTCGTCAGATACATCTCTTGTGGTTTTGATTTCAGTCCTGCTCCTGTCCAGCCTTGGTGTGTACTTTGGTTTCAACTTTTCCAGGTGCCTTCTCTGGGATCACTCCTGGACCTACCCAGCCTACCCAGTGTTCTAGGAGGTAACTGACAGCAGCAGTGCTTTTACCTAAAACTGCACATCTTTCTCCAAGTAGGTCCACACACACAGCTAAAGACAGGACAACTGTAAAGATAGAGATTGCTCCTCAATATGATCTTAAAATGGATTACAGCGAGGACCTCAGCTATGGCCAGAACTAGGGAATAACAAGACCAAGGAAGGTAACACACCAGTTCAAAGCTGCTTACAGTCGAACACATGGAGAATTGCAGCCGCTGGCACAGCTAGGGCCACTGGTGAGACTACAACCAGCACCGTGGCTTAAACCTCAGACCTATAGAGAGGACCAATGCCGCCTACAGAACTGGGACAATAGCATTGACCACAACCAGCATCACTAGGACCACAGCGAAGATAACCTAGCAAATCAAAGCTACGGCTAACTCCAGAGCTAGGACCTCAGCTATGACCACAAGTAGAATAACTAGGACCAGAGCGATGGTGGCATACTGGAGCAAAACTGGTTAAATATTTGGCCTCTGCTTAGGATCTCATAAATCGCAAAAAAAAACAAATTAGTTGTCTGTTGTGAAGCGGTCTTATGTCTTTTCGCAAGTTTCCCCTTATGGCACTGCCCAAAATTGGAATGTGGATTCTGCCTCTCAACCAGACTCTAATCTCGGTCAAAGCATTAACCTATGATGCTAGCAAAACATCAGTCCAGGCTTCCTTGCTTCACCAATTTGTGTGATCCTTGATGAATAGTTTATTTCACAGAGACCCCTTTTTGTTTGTTATTACATATGAGAGCACCTTCAAATACGTGAGTTCATGATGCACGATGCACAATAACTTATTTAATGTTTAAAAACCTATAATCTTGCTCCATGAATAATAAGAATCTCAGCCACTGACTTGCCTCTCAGTTGACTAGTATGCATCATCATCAGGTCAGGGGCAGGAAGGTTTCTTAGTTCTTGCTGAAAAACTCTTATTTCCAACACATACTTGTTCAATAATCTGATGTACTAAGATGAAGAACTGAGTGTTAAATGAATACATGTTCTTGAATTTTGAAGGGACCTGGTCATATTCTAACAAGATTCTTGTTGCATGATTAATATTCCAAGTATTTTCAAAGCTTGACATGAGCATGGGCTCTTAGAGCCAGAGCTGGCCCTTGGCTCTGCTCTGGCTGGGCTCCCCTTGTTTATTGGTTTTCTATCGGCATTCTGTTAAGGGATCAGCAAGTGTGGACATCTTGGTGAACGCCGAGGTGGCCAAAGGCACAAACAGGACTTCCTCAATCTCTGGCGTGTGCCCACAGAGATTACTGTTTATCTGTCTGCATAAATCAACACTAATGAAAGGAAGTTATTTAACACTGCAGAGGTTGATGATAGAAAAGTAGTTCCCTGCTTACTCGCTGTGGGTCATACAAAACGTCAATAAAATGTTTGGAAAGGTAATAGTAATATTTCTCGACATACTGCAGCTGTGGGTTCTGTTGTAGTTTGAGTTAGGTTCTTCATACAAGAGTCTGGAGCCACTCTGGTAGGATGTAAGTTCTTTATTCCATGTTAGGCCTTTATGTGACACTAATAGCAGGTACGCCCTCTCAGGGCTCCACTCTATCGCCAACTGTTCCCATCTCCTGGCTTCCACAGCAGACTACACACCAACATTACCTCTAATTGCATCTGTGACACTGGTCTGGCAGTCACCTAAGACGGATCTCTGACTGCTTAAATGCCAGGCTTAGAGCAGCCGGCATCTATATCCACGCTGCGTATGCATGGTCAGATGACACTTACACTTAACGCACAAACAACGTGGGATGCTGTCCTCTGGGTGTGGTCTGTGTGCTCACACATGCTGTCACTTGAGCACGTTGATATTGACAAAGTAGTGGTGATGTAATTGATGCAATTACATGTTTGTAACATGCAACCATTGTACATCTTGTAGAGCCCTGATGAAGTCGTGGGCGACGTGCCCTGACGAAACACGTGTTGGCTGGGCGATGTGAATAAAACAGATCTGAAGAAACACTTCTATCAAGACTTCGGCTGAATATATTATTTGTGTTGCTTTCATGTTGTGATTACTTACAGTATTTATACTGCCATAAGTTGACGTGTGCACAGATCTATGTTGTAACAATGTTATATGGATCTTGGTCCTAATGGGAGGTAAATGAGAAGGGAAAGTGTGTCACTGTTTATGATAAAAGATTGCTAGGGTAAAATAAACCATTGCCATTCTTCGTAGGGAAAAAGCTGGAGAAAAGAAAGAGCCCCTTTAAATGGCAATTATTATGACTAGAATAGGCTGCTACATTTTAAATGACGTATACCCCTGCCCTACATGGCCAAACTCCAGATGAAACTGGTATTCTGACTTTATTTTGGTCTCATTAAACAAAATCATGCATGATGGGCAAGGCAGGCCTAGCACTAACAAGCATTGGCATAACCAATAAGTCTCACCATTGGGACCTTATAAGTGTTTAGTTATGCAGCACAATATCCTTGGTACAACAACTTCAACTGTTGCATGACTAAGCACTTATAAGGTCCTAAAGGCGAGACCTATTGGCTGCGCCAATGCTTGTTATTGGAGAGTGTTGCAGTACCAGTGGTTGGCCATGGGTGGTGCTGGACTGACTCCACAATAACTAGCTTTTTTGGGTCTTTTTTGGCTGTAGTACATAAAGGAGTACAGTCTGTGAATAGCAATGGGCTATGTTTTATTCTTGGGTGTCTTGCTTTAGATAGCGACATTCAAAAGTGAAGATTTATATAATCATCAACATCAGCAGTGTGCTCATTTATTGTATATTTGCTTCAAGGACGCCTTGCATTTTCTCTGTGAGAAGATCCCACCACCTGCTTATTAGATGAATGTATCTGAATGTAACGAATTTCTGTTACAAGTTTGTGCCCTACAGACTTGTCTAGAAGGAAAAATGTACATAAGCCATTCAATTTTGCAAGCATTTTAACATTAGATCCTCCAACTGGCCATTTTGGGCAATTCCCTCTTGATTACTAGCTGGGCGCCTCACTATTTTTGCATGTATCGCATATTAGAATTTTTGGCTCGCTGATGTGTTGTGTTTTATTTAAGAAACTTTCAGACTAGTACGTTGAGATAGAAAGTTACAAAGTGGCTTCCTTGTCCTGGCCATTTTCCACATACCGTTAACTCACTCTCCGCTGTTCTCTACTGTCCTGCAACTTAGCTATTGTAATCTTTGCCCACAGCCCGATATTCCAGCCAAATGACACATGATCTGCTGAGACCAATATTATCAAAATAAAATACTTTGCTTCCTTCACGTAGGACTACAGTGCTCTATTGACATTGTAACCACTGTGTAGCATCTGGGTCAGCGGTCCAGTGTTTATATAACACAGTAGGTCAGGTTCTGTCTGTGGTTTTTCGCTACTGGAATGCTTGTGGATGGAGCTTCTCTTGAATTAAACTCAATTTTGTTATACACCACAGCTTGCAACCTCATAATTGGAATTTAATCTAATTTTTGCGATGAGCGGAAAAGACACATCACTTCAACTTCCAAGAAGTTTAGCACATTTCAAAACTGTCTCTTTTTTGTGGACTTGCAATTGGATCATCTCTCTAGGAGTTCTATGTTCTACATTGCATACGTAATTCTGTCAGGTACTGTGTCCTCTTAACCTTTTACATTGTAATACTATTTAAAACTAGTACCAACATTTAAGTACACTGTCTCGTCATGTAAATTAGTGATCCATCTACCCAATGTTCCTCTTCCTTCTCATGGGTGGGATGGAACTTATTTCTGTAATCAGCATGCCATGTGTTACCTGCACACTCTCCAGGCTACTTGTGCACAGGATTCTCCGGTATAGCTGGATTCTGCATTGTTTCATTTGTCATCAGAGTTGCACTCCTAGAAGAGCACCACTATAGGTAGGATTCTTCAGAGTAACCGGCTTCTGGATTTATCGATATCCTGAGGGATCAATATGACCCAGAGGGACCCACTGATACAGTGAGTGCCACAACAGAAGGGTTATTTATTATGCTCTGTTTATTGGCAGCAGCCTGCTGAATATAATACAACATCTCTATGTACTACTCACAGTGCTTTGTGAGACAAGTTCCTGCTCCAAAACAATCTAAATTGTAATGCCATGGCAAGCTGCTATTGTGGTACTAGGTTGGTTGACAGCTCAGAATTCTTTCATTCTGTGCTCACTCTGCCTGGTTATCTACAATGCGAGAGAACTAGCATATTCCCCATCAGAAACGAGTTGAGTAAAAAGAACATTCCCAGTGCTGATTTATTTCTAGTTTTAGATCACATTTTTTTCCAAACAGTTAATGACAGTATCAGGTGATGTGAAGTCATAACATTATTTTGTCATTTCATTATTTTGTTCCCAAGCTCGTGTTTCAATCACATTCTTTCATTGACATCAGTTACACCGACTTTTAGATGCAGTACTTTGGTTATTGGAGCTTTATTACTATTAACATATTTCTATTGACTGCTTCTTAGAGGCTATTTTTTGTTGTTTATCTCACAAGTAGTTTTATTTTCCACTGATTGACAGGCTTCAATAAAGTATTGCTTTACAGGACATGTATCTGGTGTCGTATTTGGGATATCATTATTTCTGCATATTTTTTATCTCGCTGTTGTCAATAATCTGTGAAAATAAAAAAATCTAACTCTTCTAATTTTCTTTCACCCTCTCCTTGTGAGTCTTTAGACAAATGGTACAATTGGAAAAAGGTCTTCTCAAACTTAATGAGAACAACTGGGACGGGTTTAATGGTGAAAACGAAAACATATCTTTTGATGCATTGTCTGGGTGCAGAGGGACATGAGGCGATGAGGAAATTTAAAGTCTGAATGAATTTGATTAGTGCATTCACTGTAAGAATGAAAAGATTACGGAAGATCTCTGATTGAGAGGCATGTCAACGTTAAGTAAGCTTATTCATACAGCCAAAAAAATAGAACATTTGTAAGCATATGGTGAAGAAATTTGAAATTAGAGCGGCATTAGTATGCATACAAATGCAAAGAAAGAGAAAAAAGCATATCAATTTCAAAGTACAATGTGTTCACTGTAGAAATGTTCACCATATGGCTAACTACAAAGAATGTCTAGTAGTTAAAGTTCTGTTCAAGACTTGTGGTACTAAATTTCATTACTGCGCATGTTAGAGTCGGTTAACAAATGGGAAGATTTATAAACTAAATGAAGGGGAGTAAGATCTATCAGTGACTAGTCCTAAGCAAACACAAGACTGTAGTCATCCTACAGGTAATGTCATACTCAAATATATAGACATCAAGTCGCTGATAGTCTCTAAGGCTCATACTCACTGTATTTTCCAGTAGAGATGTTAAAAAATTTGGAACTATAGTGACCCTTAAAGAATCTGATGTAAAGCCATACAACTATAATGGCCAACCCTTCAAAATGAGTGGATACAAATGAAGGCAAATGCTATGTCCTAGTGGTGGGAGATGATGTGGGGTAAAAGGTTCACAGCTCCCACACCTACAGCTATTAGGCCTTTCATTTAATCTTAATGTAAATCCTCTCTTGCGAGTCAATGGCACTGAGGAAGTAAACAGCAGGTTTAAGGAGGAATTTACAGAAGTAATTTGAGATGAAGTAAGTTACCTCAAAGGATATGTCCACTGCATAGGTTTGAAGGATGGTGTAGTACAATGGTGAGCAAAGTTAGGAGTATTCCTACATCAGAGGCAGTTTTACAATAGATATAAATGCACTCGTTTAAAATCCAAAATTATTGAACTTAGAGGCTACCAAATGGTTTGCCCCTTTAGTGTTTGATTACGAGGTCAGTAGGGACAACTTGCTTGGTATCGTTCCAAGAGAGATCAACACATTTGTCAATGGAGACAGATTCCCCTTTCCCAACATTGCTGGAATGATGTGTGTGTTGTTTCGGACACCTTTTTCCCCACGCTTGATTTAACATCACATTGCTACCAGGCTGCATGAAGATTTCGTAACCCCCTTTGGAGTTTATTGTTTCAAGAGAATGTTGTTTAGGCAGAGCACCACACCTTTCGTTTTACAAAGAACAGTGTCAGACTTGATTGGTAGCATGTCTGAAGTTCCATTTTTCCAGGATGACATACTAGTTTATGGTTGCTCTGAGGGTCTTGATAATATTGAGAGAGAGTGGGTTGCCTTCAAAAGCAAGTAAGTGCAAGTTTGAGGGGAGAATATTTATCTGGTAAATTTATAACTGATTTGGAGCAATGGCCAAGGAAGACTTAGTATTTTGCATAAGCAAAAAGGGGAGTCCCAAAAAGAGAAAGGATGTTTTCAAATTCCAAGGAATGGCACATGGACCTCAATCCACCAACATGGTAGGGGTAGTGGAAGTGACATAACACACCCTTTGACCTCAACAACATCAGAGGAAGTGACATCATATGACCTCTGTATCTGAATATTCCCAGAAGTAAGGTCTCACAACCTTAATCCTAATGGCTTGACAATAATTGACATTGCTAAAGCCCCATAAGAATGGTATGATTAATATAACAACACACAAAAATGTCTCTATGCGATACCACCAATATTAGGGTACTGATATGATCTTTGAAAGCGTTAGGGCGAAATATTTGCCCTCAATCTAGCAAGCGAGTAAAACAAATTAGCCCGACCTTTTCCATGGGGGTTTGGGGTTCTCCCCCTGAGAAAACTTTGATAAAAATGTAATCGATAATGCATTTTCTGGCACAATTGTCACCAAAATGTTCTAAAAAACGTAGTAATGTACGATCACCTTAAGGCCAGCAGCATCATATCTACAACAAGCATTTGCAATGCAATAGGTCTCGCATTTGTGAGAGTTTAAGCTATTGGCATTGTAAAAGATTGTACAATGTCAATAGCTCAAACGCTTGTAAATGCGGGACCTATTCAAAGAAGTGGCCACCTATGTCCTCGACTGCTTAGAAAGTGAAAGCGCGCATTGCGCGCTCAATGTTGCAGGAAAGCATCTTGTGCCTGCAGTAGGAGAAACTATTTAAAGAAAATAGTGCTTATGGACTAAAAAAGACTCACCGCGTAACAACTGAAGTAAAAGGGTTAGTCGTCGTGGGAAGTTACGAATTAAGACAAGTCGGTACAAAGGAGGGACTAACAAGCCTATTAATGAATCTGAAGCCAGCATTCACGAAGGACAATGACACAAGCCAATGACAAATATGGGCAGAGAGTAGGCTGGGCTTCTATTTCATACTCCAATACAGCATGGCTCGCAGAGCAGAGCATGCGCTGCCCAGGCTCGACCTACAAAATGACACCTGGGCAGAAACACAAACCTAGGACTCTTGGGTTGAAGTGGACATCCAGCTATACAAGCATTTGTTAATTTCATGCAAACAACTGTCAAACAGAACTATGCTGTGATATTTGGTTGGAGTCTATCAGTTCTGCGGAAATTATTAAAAACATTGCAGACGCTTCAAAAGAATGCAAACAAAACAGGAAAACCCTTTAGTGAATCTGAAACTGTATCTGGGCAGATTCTATCAAATGAAGTACAGATTTAAACATTGTGCACCCACGCTTATTGGCCATGTACTTCCATTTTGCAGAGGCAAAGCTTTATCAAAAGTCCACCAATAAATGACACGGAGTAATCATGCTCTAGTCGTGTGACTACTCACTCACTACTCACTCACCTCTTTGATTAGTGGTGAAGCTACAACTCTTATGCTCACGAGGGCACACTGTGCGAGGACAAACATGCAGTGCCAGAATGTTTGACTGTAAGTGCAGTGCTGGCATGATAAAATAGCAAATTTTTAAGTAAACTTCCTGTTGTTAACCAGGGTGGTGGAACTATTATGTTAATACGAATAAATAGAGCTAGGAGTACATTAAAGGCTTTAAATTAAATCCCCTGGCAGAGCCCCTCAAGGCTCCTGTGCACAGCTAATGGTTACAGTTTGCCAGGCTGGCGAGGGAAAAGCAGCTGGCAATGCCCGAGGCTTCTGAATATGGAAGTGGGTGTTTTGGGTAGTATGAAAAACAAGAGCACAGAATTTAAAATGTAATCTGTCGCTCTTCGTCACCCTGCTGGGAGCTGCAAAGCTATGTAGGCCACATTGCTAGTCCCTGCAACACATGCTCTGGGAAATGCGCGTGTACGGTAGATTAGCCATACAAAGTCATGGATCCCTCTCTTTTCTGTAATTTCAATTAAATGGAAGACAACTATGCGCACAGTTTGGTGCATAACTTGCTTCAGCCTAATCCACCCCAGTCGGTCGGCAATGTGTCTACAGTTCATAGCAGGGTGATGCCGAATTCTGATTCTGCAATGTTGCTTTTTTTGCTCACCTCAACAAATCCACTCTGAGCCACCAGTATTAGCTGCTCTTTTTTCTACATTTAGGGTTCCACTACCTCAGATAGGCCCTGAGCCAATCCAAGTATACCAGCCAGGTCTTAACTCCTCGCTTGTGCTGCCAACTTGACCCTTCCCCTTCATAGACTACTACGCAGCTGAAATCTGCAGTTGAACGGTTGGGAGGATGTACATGTGAGTTTTTGTGCATGGGTGTGGCAGGCAGGCTCTGAACAGGAAAGCAAGCAATGCAGATGTAGTTTATGAGTGCTTCCGATGAGATGACATCGGTGCAACCAAAATTCATATAAATCGTTTGCCAAATGAAAAAAACAGTAAACAGTGATGCTGATTATACATTTTGCAGTGAGAGTAGCACAGGCTCAG
The DNA here is from genome assembly GCF_964261635.1 of Lissotriton helveticus. Lineage (NCBI taxonomy): Eukaryota > Metazoa > Chordata > Amphibia > Caudata > Salamandridae > Lissotriton > Lissotriton helveticus. The sequence continues at coordinate 1,581,210,857 of NC_136063.1, forward strand.
AAAAAGTCCTGCAAAATCCACGGTGCTGCTCGGAAAGAAGGGCCGGTGCTCTAAAATGAATCTTAGTGGGGCTAAAATTGAGGTGGTCAGAGACCTTAGGCCCTGGGATCTTGGCACTAATTCTACCACCTGTGAAGCTAAGGGGTCACAAAGACAGTGCCAGGGGTCACAAGGAGGAAGCCTGGGGTTGTAGCTGCAACCCCTGATGACCCTTAAATGAAGTCCATGGAATGGCAGAGTGTTACGCTTAGTTTGTAAAGGGCTTTGCCAGCAAGTGAAGTCTCTTCAAGAAAGACATTGACAGTGCATGATCAGAAGAATGTGAAGAAGAGTGTTTGGGATCAAAAGGTTCCTCATTAATGCTCCCAGTTAATGTAGCTTTATTCCAGGGTTTAGATGTAGTCATACCACAGGCGCTAGTGATTGGGGACTAGAAACTGTATGGAAACAGAACATAATCGAAATCACCATTCCCTTAGCTTCATATGCTCTGAAGGAGGCAGAGACAAATTGCTCAACAATTAAAAAAGAGGCTCTTTCCATCTTCTGGGCTATTAAGTAATCTAAGAAATGTTCAGTAGAGTGCAGCTTTTAATATTCTTACAGATCACAAGTCTCATAAAGTGGAGTTGATACTGTGTACTCAAGGATAAGTAGAAGCGGTGCTGCATTGCAAGATTTTTTAGCTGAAATAAGGGTCATATGACAAATCGGAAGATTGGCTATGAAGATTGGGTGATGACTATGAGGTTGAGGAAGCAGAGTTAGATGATTCACTCTTAGATGCACAAGTTAAAGTATGTGTGATCACTGAAGGATGTGCGGCAGAGGAGGAATGGAGTGAGGAAATAAGAAACAATCAGGATTTGTCAGAGGTCTGTGACCTAATAAACAGTAAATGGTCATCCTCGAAAAATCTAAAGAGAAAAATATGTTTTCTGGAACATCAAAGAAAACTTATTGATTCAACGAGTTCTGTTGCTCAGAGGTTCCTTATTTGGGGTTTAGGAACAGTTTGATCAATTTGACAAATTGAGGACATCTTAAAATTTGCAAAATGAAAGAGAGGCTCAGATGCAACTATTGGTTACCTGGGATTGATCTGCAAGTCAAGAGAGTAGTAAGAGATTGCATGGATACCTCTCTTAGCAATACGGTGCTAAAGGTGAGAAGGTCTCCTGTGGTTTGTAGACAGATACCTTCTGGTCCATGGGAAGAGATTGCGCTTAACATTTTGGATCTGATCCAAAGAGAATGGTGCCTAATTATGTGTTGGTGCTAATAACTACTTACTCCAGGTGGCAGGGGTGGAATAAATCAACACACAGTCAGACAAAAAGCTTTTACATCAAGTATGTTTGAGAAAAGGGAACTCCAAAGTTATATGAATGGAGAATGGGGTTTGTTTACCTCCTAAGGAAATGGAGTGTTTTCTCTCCAGAAATAAGGGAATCACACACAAGAAAACTTTACCTTATGATCAAAAAAACAATTTGGAGGATAAAGAGATTCAAAGGAGACTTAAAGAGACTATTAAATTGGTCAAGGGATGTGATGGGAGCTGTTGTGAAGGTAGACACCTTCATGTTTTCGCCACGTGCAAATATTTAAAAAGTTCAGAGGGAGAAATGCATGTATAGATGTATGCCCCCTCCCTCATGGATGATGAATAAAACAGGAGATTCCAGGAGTGGGAAACTAAAGTGCAGAGTAAGGAGAGAGAGTTAGCCAAAAAAGCAATTAAGATGGAGAACTATGACATATATAAAGCTGTCTCTCTTTGTAACGTAAAGGTAAATAATATGGCTGTGGTTACAGCACCTGTAACAAGCCAGGGTCGAAATGCAGTAGATCATTAAGAGTAGTGAAATTGTTCAAAGGAGCTGTGAAACCAGAAGATAGTATATGGAACTTCAATTGAATGTCTTTATATATGAAGAGATCATCCAGGATGAATCTGCTGATCAGTCAGCTATAACATCGAGTGACCATCTCCCCCACACCAGAGACAAAAAATTATGAGTAATTACATGGAAACATGATTGAGACAACCGTACCAAGAATGTATTACAAATGACACAATCATTTAGAAAACTAGCGGTCTCACCTATAGGGAGTTAACGAAGCGTGGTGCCGCAAGCCATTTGGCTGTGCCGTGCTGCTTTAATTCCGAAGCACAGGGATCAGTCATATCTACAATGATATGATGGATCCCTTTGCTCTCCCCTTTGCTGGTGCACAATTTGCTGCAATTTGCCGATGCAGGCACCCTTGCACCATAGTGCAAGGGTGCCTGCGTTGAGGGGAATGATTGTTTATGCGCAGGAAGGTGTCCCTTCCTGCACAGGAACAATCTGAAATGACGTTTTTAAACTTCTATGTGTGCTGCTTATGTTCCTTCGGTAACAGAACATCCCGGTACTCTCTGAGACTGAAAAAGGTAATATGATGCGCCCCTTTTCTAAAGAAGAACTGGGGGAAGTTATAAGGAACCTCCCAGATGGTAAATCCGGCGGACCGGATGGTCTACCAGCGTCATTTTTTAAAGTATTCTCTCAGATTTTATTAGAATTTTTTTTATTGGTTGCCAATATAATGCTAGAGGGACGCCCAATACCAGCATCATTTCAAAAAGGGAATGCAGTCAGATTTTTAAAAAAGGGGAAGGACGGAGAAGACCTTAACTCATACACTTAATCACACTTTTGAACTCTGACTACAAAATTATTACAAAACTTTTAGCCAATAGATTTAATATTATAGCATCAAATCTGATCCACTCTGATCAAAATGGTTTTATTACAGGGATACAGTTCGGGACAAATTAATACACATTATTTAGCTAAAGCATTAGATTACTTTGAGACCAAGAAAATACCGGCCCTGGTTCTCCTATTGGATGCAGAGAAGGCGTTCTTCCTCGTGGTCTGGGAGACTATTTCGTATCTTGTCCAGGTTTGGTATCCCCCCAGATCACGAGTTTGATTCAGAGAATGTATCATAGTGCAGAAGCTAGCATTAATGCTAATATCTCCGAGATAGGGCAAGTTAGGGTTATACGAGGGACCAGACAAAGCTGTCCGCTGTGTCATGTTTTATTTGCCTTTTTATTGAGCCTCTGGCTATTGCTATTTGATATAACGTATATATTTGCCCTACTCTACCAACCTTGGGGAAACAAAAATTATACGCCGACGATATTATGTTCATTCTCGATTGTGATAAGGAGGTTCAAGCAAAGGTCTTTGAGATCTTTGCACAGTTTGAATCTCTTGGCGGGTATCAAATAATAAAAAGAAATTGGAAAGAATTCAGTGCGGATGCAAGTCAGACATCTTGCATACTGATATCATTTCAAGCACAAAGTCGCAACTGAAAAAAATACTTGGGAATTAAGTTTTCGCCACCAATCGCTCACTTGTATGATTTAAATTTCTCTACGCTGCATTTAAAAGTACAGGATTTATTGCTGCTCTGGAAGTGTTTTAAGAGCACCCTTTTTCGGTAAACTGGAGTCCATGTTTACGTACTTCCTTTGGGGAAAAAACGCCCTTCGAATTGCACTTAGCACTTGATACAAGTATCTGGAGAAGGGTGGGTTACTGCTCCCTAATCTCAAGGATTACTATTTTGCATACTTTGCACAATACATGTCCAGGTTCAAGTCAGAATCGCAGACAGGAATAGTTGTTGTTTATTTCATGAGCTTAATCTTTATAGAGCACCAGATATATAGTCCATTAAAAATTACAAAATCACCAAAACTAGTTTGTTATAAGTGCATGCAGTGTTTTGTTTGCAAACATCAGGTTTTTTATAGAAGATATACAGTCCCAGTTATTAATACTTGAACCCCCTTATCCAAACTCACTTCGGTATTCTGGATTCGAGAATCATCTGAAATTATTTTAAAATGGGCCAAGGCCGGATTTGGAAAATTCTCAGACTTTATTGCAATGGATAGGTGGCTCAATATTTCCGCAATGCATGATTTAATTCAAAATGATTTCCTTCTTCTTGGGTCCTATAGAATGCTCTACACATTTTTTAGTAATCTGAATCTGCGCAGATTAATGAGTGTAAAAATTTGACGCTCGTGCTGTTTGAAGAAAGTGTGGATAGGAAACCCGGGGACAGGAAAGAAAAATTGGCCCCTACCGAAGGGCTGGATCTCGCCCAGAAGACAATAATAACATGGGAAAAACATGAAGGGTTGGCGGTAACAGCGAGACTGTGGACCGAAGTGAATAAACTTAATTTTAGGACGCTATGGGGAGCCAATTGGCGGCGGATGCTATTTTTTAGCAAATGGATGCTATATCGAACTCCACAGTTCCTATCCCAGGTTTATCCTAATCAATCTAGTTAGTGTATTCGCTGTTCAAATCAGATGACAGTAAACTAGACGCATATCATTGCACAGTGCCCTTTAATTCAGGGATTTTGGAATTATATTTTCTGACATTTGGAGGCCGAATGTCTAATTAAACTGGACTCTAACAGCTGGCTGAAAGTTTTGGGTTATGATCCTTTCCTATGTCTATCTGAAAAATGGGTTAAGTTAATATATTTTGTATAGCAGTCACGAGGTCACTGCTGCTTCAAAGATGGCAATCATGTCAGGTACCAACAAAGTGTGAGTGGGTCAGGAAAATGAAGCAGGTTAAAAATAGTGAACGGTTGTTTGCAATACAAAACGGGGGATTAGGAAATTTGAAAAAATATGGGAATCATATTTAGACTAAACACTAAAGAGAGCTCTAAATTTCAATGTACTGTTAATATGATTAAATTCTATCAGAAGCTTCATATGGTGTTACATTTGTATACTTTATTGCACTTTAATGTACAGCAGGCACTTTAGTCGCTCTTAAAAAGAAATTTGGTACTGTATTTGGTCTTTTATGATGAAATATTATCAGAAGCTCTTTCTGCTGATATATCTAGATACTCTACAAACAATTTGCACTTTAATGCATTATAGATACATTTAATTGCTCTTAAAATGAGAATTGGTACTGTATCGGGTCTCTTATGATCTTTAGTCAACAATTACTCTGGCTTTTATTCAGATTATGCATTCCTTTTTTACTCCTGAATATGTATGCTATATTTATTGATCGGAAGTGCATTACTTGACATTGACACTGTGCTAAATAGATGAATTTGTAAATTTGAATGGATCGCAATAAAAAATAAATGATTGTTTATGTGTAGGAAGGGACACATTTGTGCACATAAACAATCACAAGAGGTGATTTCCTCGTTCTATGTGTGCTGCAGAATGCAGCATGCATAGAAAGAGGAAAAAATAAGGAGAAATGTAAACATTTCTCCTCGTTTTGCCTTGCTATGCCTCCCCTGCGGTGGCATAGCATTCTGGCGCATTTCCAGGTTTACGAATTCTCATAAATCTGGAAATTCTTCAGAATACAAAGGTGTTGCGTAGGAACACCCACAGCAACACCCATATCATGCCCCTTTCACGCAAAGTGTTGCGTGAGAACGGGCCATATTTACAAGGACACGAAAAGCCATGCAGGGTGGCTTTATGTGTTCTTGTAAATATGGGGCAGCAGTTTGCGCCGCTGGTGCATCACAAAAAGGGTCGCACCGGTGGTGCAAGGGGCTTGTAAATAAGACCTCTGCATTTAAATACACCCGTATTTTTTCCTGTCTATGTAGAAGTGCACTTTACATGTTTTATCTCTGGTTCCACTTTAGCTTTCATTTTTTATTCTTCCCTCTTATCTCTTTTGTATCTCCTTCTGGGTTCTCTTTGTTGAATGTTCAGCCCTTCCACTCTTTTTGGTGTATTTTTTTAAAGGGAGGTGTATAGCATATGGGTCAGCGAGTATTTATAGAAAACAGAATGTCTGTTTCTATATTTTCGACATTTGGCCCATGCCACCATCCATCAGCCCCCAATGCACTGTAAACCACAGGACGAGGATGCGGCACAGAGGCACGACCCCCGGGGCCCAGCACCAGCGCCGGGCGTGCAAACTGAGACCACAGCATCAGCAGCAAAGAAGGGGCAGAAAAAAAGACTGCTATGCGGAACTCACCCGGGAGGAAGGCCCGACCCACGAACCAGGGCCCCCCCCCCACCAGCCACAAGCGCACAGCAGGAACCACGCCAGGGCCGGGAAGGCAGCCAGAGGAAATCACGACGCGACTTCCATGCAGCCAGGAGCCAGGAAGACGCGCCCCTCCGACCCGGAAGGAGAACCAGAGGCCGGCGCACCAGCCGCAAAGGGCCTGCAAACTCCAGAACACCGGCCAGGAAGAAGCCATGCCTCCCAGCAAGCCAGGCAGGCCGGGAGGCAGACACAGCTGGAAACAGCACCCCTGCCCGCGAAGCCAGGCAGCTGGGCAGGGGGAGCAGAGAAGAACCAGCACGCCACCCCAGCCCAGCAGGAGCAGGGGCAGCAACATCACAGCACACCATCAGTCCATTCTGTCGAAGACAGAAAAAAAGAACAGACGGGATGCTGGGTAAGTACTGCTTATGTACTCCCGGTGGGAGGGGCAGTATTAGGGTCCCAGCATGCCTCTGTTCTTTTTTTTCTGTTGGAAGATGGTTATCTCCTCTACTTGTTATTTTGAAGGTGTCGAGGACAGAGGGACCAGGGGGTAATGAAAGAGGGTTGTAAACAAGGGACTGTTGTGACTTTGACTCCTGAACTGGTTCTGGATTAAATTTATGCTGGATTAAACTCAAGGTGGTTTTAAACTTCAGCTTGGAGCCTAATTATTCGATTTCATATCCACACAGCCATTTTCTGTTTCTTTTCTCTTATATGCCATCTTTCATCTTTTCACTCAAACTGATTAACACTTGCTCCGCCTGCATAATAAATTCTTCAAATTGTGAATATCTGGCTAAAATGTTACTGTTGTGGTTACTGCATTGAGGCTTTACAAGGTACACAATTTGTTCACATTGCCTTACTCTATTTTTTTTAATGTTTGATTCCAGCATGATTAACTGGTTTCTGGGGACTTTTGAGTTTTGTAGTGACAACGAAAGAGAATTGTGTCATTGTGCAATGACAACTAAAAATAATTCAGCACCAGACAGCATAGGAATCTCTTTTTTATTTCAGCAATTTTTCTGGAATCTCTTCAATTCCATACTAATGGTAGATAGTGCTCTTTAAAAAAACACTCTAGCACAACCTAACAACTCTTTTGCACCCATATTTGTCAAATTGGCGATGTTAAAGTTCTAGAACTTTTAACAAAATGCCAACATCAAGTACATTTGGGAGTATAAAGGCTGAGCCAGTGAAATAAAATAGTAAGACAATAATGATGTATATTTGAGCTGCACTACTACCATGAAAGAGCAATTAATATTACCATGCTCAAGAGGATTTTGTCTTGCAGATTTTCTTTTCTTTTTGCAAAACCGCACCTAAATGTAACAATTGTATTTCCTGCTGAATTTTGGTTGACTCGTCTCATAAACAAAAATAGATAAACTCTTTTCTAAATTCAGACAGCTGAGCCTTCCTTTGTTTAGAAGGGACTCCTGAGCGTGCAGACTTAGCACTCAGAGGCACTGATTCTGTCACATTCGCCTCATCCCTCTCCTCAAACTTTAGAAAATCACTTAACACTGGATTACATTGACAAAGGGTTGTTAAATCGTGGCCCCATTTGAAAAGGCATGGGTTCTTTTGCGCGCCATAGCGAAGTCTCCAGGGTAGTACAAAAAGAGTTTACTACTAAAAGGCTAACGCCAGAATGATATGGCCACATCTTGTGACCATCCCGCAAGCTTGGTTCGTTTGGAAACCTGAAATGTGTGTCTTAAAGCACAGCATCTTTTCAGGATGCCTAGTCGCCGAGCAGCTTTGTAACTGGAGATGTGAGAGTCAACTGTTCTCAGCTATCATCCTTGTAAAAAAAAACACAGGAGAGGTCAGATGTCCCCAGGTGCTAGGGAGAAAATAAAGATTCCATGTCATCCCTGCAGAGCTGGGGTTCTGAGAAGGGCTGCCTTTGGTGACTCTCTCTGAGGGAGAGCTGTTCTGGAGTGACTGCAGGCTTGCTCCTCAGTGCTGCTTTGCTTGTGCTTCTTGCCAAGGCCTGGAGCTCGAGACGCCAGCACACCAAGGTCGTGGGGAAGTCTGCGGTTCTTTCAGATCCTTTGTCCTCCTCCAAGAAGATTTACGAGCAACCATAAATCAAAAGAGAAAGCAATCATTACCAAGATATTATAAATTAAGTTTTCGGAAAAGCTCCAAGGAAATGATCTGTGCGTACAGCAAGTTGCTTCTTTAAACAAACCCTTAGTAGATGCACATTAGATTTTCAGCAAAAGCAAAACCCTGCTAAATATGGGTTTTATTACAAGTACGTGACATTTATAAATCAACTAGCTTACCCGTGCGCGTTGCTGCGATCTCCGAAGAAAGGAAATTCAAGGAAAGTTGTCATGATAACATACAATTTACATTGTGTCATTTTTATTGAAACTTATTCATTTTAATATGGAAAACATTTCAAAGTGTCTATTTATTTATTCGAGTGCTTGTAGATACACAATTTTTTGTTTTTCTGTCTGGTGCCTACATCAGTATTCGAAACATTATGAGGGCCCTGGGGGGCCGATACTTAAAAACAATTTATGCCAGAAACCTTCACAGGAGTGTACTCAACAACTTCCCAAAGTTTCATGGCGATCGGATGAATGGTGTAGTAATGCATATCACACAACGATAGTCCTGTCACCCAAGACACTCTTAGGAAAATACTAATATGGCATGGATAATGGTGATACAAATAAACTTTATGTTTTATCACCACCCCTCAGTTTTTCTGGTGATTCAAATCCAGCCAAGTGTCAAACATTAATGCGGTACAAACACGGTGAACTATCAATCTGTCGTGATGCCAACACCCACCAGACGCTAATTGTGGAAAAAGTGTGGAGAAGAAAGTGAGCCCCTCACGGAAGAACCGCCAATCGGGTTATCTGACTTACAATTGCCAGTATACCCAATTATCATCATTGGTGACTCACTCTCATAACAGTGGGAAATGGGAACAGAAAAAAGAATAACAACATGTAACAGTGTTTTTTCGATATCAGCCCCACAATCTGCTGATAGTTCCTATCAAAACAAGTCAACGTATTGCCCTTGCTATACTTTTGTGCACATATAACACAAACCACAAAACCAAGAAACCCCCAGTGAGAAAGAAACGTGAATCTCACACAGTTAAAACAGAAGAGTTCACTGGCCACTCATGATTTATTCTGGGATGTGAATCCTTCTAACATAAAAATGACTCACACCATATATACTCATAGGTGGGTCAAAACCAGGGAGGCTGGTTTGCCCTCCTAGGAGCAGTTCCCCCCATGATTATATGGCAGATTAGTTCCTCCCTCCTAGCCCTCTAATGATGTTCAGCAATGTTTGGCTTTGCTCAGAAGTGTTCTGTGCTCATTATGTGAGTTTGTGGAACACACGATAATAGTGTTTCAGTTTCTGTAAATGGTCTTGTCTGCCCCCCGAGGAGCAGTTCCCTATGAATATATGGCAGATTATCTCCTCCATCCCAGCCCCCTAATGATGTTCAGCAATGTTTTGCTTTACACTACAAGATAGCCGCCACACGGGCAGTAACTGCGTCATATGACTTGCAAGGACTCGCACGTCATCACGCGTCCTTTGATATCCGGCAGGTTGGAGTCGGGACGGGGCGCGGCTGATACTCGGCAGTACCGGTGATCCAGCGTGGGTAAGCTCCTTGCCATTGACCTGGCGAGGCGACTGGAAACGAATAATGAAGGAGGGGGGTCCCGGGCTTTGATAGGGGCGGTGACCGGTGGTTTTCCATTTGAGAAGGGCACAATGTAAATAATAATAATTTTTCTTCGTGCAAACATTTGTTGCCCTAAAATCTAACTACAAGTACTGGCTTACGTAATGTGCGGGGGTTGTGTGGTAGTTTGACGGTGGAGCGTCATTTTGATTAAAATCGGCTCTTCTCCTTGTTTCTGTGTGCAGGACACCCGACGATAGCGGGTTTTCGTAACCAACACGTGATCTCTTGAGGACACGGGCATACTGATTTTAGGGGTAGCAGGTATGCGTGAGAAACGCTAACCCCAGGTGATTATGTGCATTGACATCTGTTTTAAGCACCACAGTCTTGGATTATGTTTAAAACTCAAATTCATTAGTGAAGATGGGAAGTTTTTAACCTATGGCTCATTTTATTTTGTAAATCTGTCGTGTTTTCCATCACAGGTGTGTTTTGAAATACAGTGGCAATAACAGTGGGCAACCCCCATTTGCCCTGAAGAAGTTGCAGAAAGTACAAGCAACGAAACATGTTGGCGACTATGACCCACCTATGAGTATATATGGTGTGAGTCATTTTTATGTTAGAAGGATTCACAGCCCAGAATAAATCATGAGTGGCCAGTGAACTCTTCTGTTTTAACTGTGTGAGATTCACGTTTCTTTCTCACTGGGGGTTTCTTGGTTTTGTGGTTTGTGTTATATGTGCACAAAAGTATAGCAAGGGCAATACGTTGACTTGTTTTGATAGGAACTATCAGCAGATTGTGGGGCTGATATCGAAAAAACACTGTTACATGTTGTTATTCTTTTTTCTGTTCCCATTTCCCACTGTTATGAGAGTGAGTCACCAATGATGATAATTGGGTATACTGGCAATTGTAAGTCAGATAACCCGATTGGCGGTTCTTCCGTGAGGGGCTCACTCTCTTCTCCACACTTTTTCCACAAGTAGCGTCTGGTGGGTGTTGGTATCACGACAGATTGATAGTTCACCGTGTTTGTACCGCATTAATGTTTGACACTTGGCTGGATTTGAATCACCAGAAAAACTGAGGGGTGGTGATAAAACATAAAGTTTATTTGTATCACCATTATCCATGCCATATTAGTATTTTCCTAAGAGTGTCTTGGGTGACAGGCCTATCGTTGTGTGTTATGGTTTGAGTGGGGGGCGGCCTGTGCCCTTCTCTTCCCCCTTAGACTCCTCTTATTTGGACGTAGTAATGCATATGCCAGAAACCTTCGCGGGAGTGTACTCAACAACTTCCCAAAGTTTCATGGCGATCGGATGAATGGTGTAGTAATGCATAAAGGACAAACAGACAGACAGACAGACATACATTAGATTTATATATATAGATGTGCATGCACGTTGTGTTGTCCAGCTGAGATATGATAGCACTGCAACATGTTATGTTAGACGTTCTTATATAGCGCTCGAATCACCCTGGGGCATCTCGGCACTGTCCATGGCACTCCACACCATGCAGCAGTCACTTTAATAACAAAACACCGCACCCAAAAGAAGTCGTCCTTTACCCACCGAACCTCTAAAAAAAGGGAGAAAGAGGGAAAATGGAGTGGAAAGAAAAATGGAAAGATCGAAGAGACACCAGGTTTACTAATGCCAGACAGAAAGTTAAATCGTGCCCTATGAGAAACAAAACACAGGTCCTGCCGAGAGATCTAGCCATGAGTTACACGTCTGCAAGACACGAAAACACTCCCTTGGCTTGCCAGCTACTGGGTCTTTTTTTGCCATACGGGGAAGAATATTCCATTGATAACCAGCATCACTCCGGCATATAACAGCCGTAAAGTGCCATAAATTTGGTAATAGTAAAATCTGTCACTTCTAGTACTTAGAAATAGCACAAGTGCGGTATTTAGCGTTACATAGAAACACATTTTTATCATTATTATATATGTCATTATACTTTTTGCGTGTTCTGAGTATTGCTTTGATAAGGGAATTGTTTTTTGAAAGCTTAGTTGTTTATCAGTATCTGTTAGTATAATCATATAACATAAGTATAAGTGCACCTCGACATTGACAACATCCCGGTACAAACAGCAACACCTCCACAACAGAACACAGGCCACTACTGGTGCCGCAAATGTGCACCACATGGCAAATCGCATCTGGCCAGCAGGGAACTGTGACATTTCGTACTGTCCCATGAGTGCCAGGGACGGCCACAATGTCACGTGCTCATGAGAAGTAATTGTCAATGATTGTGTTCCTACGGGCCAATCCTGCCGCAGCTGCAGGTAGATATGGGCCACCTGCCCCATCGTCCCCATCATTGTCCGGGACTTCTGGAACTGGGATCCATGGGGCATTGGTGTGTACACAGATGTTGTGCAAGATACAACATGCAACAATCATCTTGCACACGATCTCCGGGCTGTACAGGAGCTTTCCACCCGTGCCTTCCAGGCACCTGAAACTTGACTTCAAAATGTCAAATGTGCGTTCAGCAATGCCCCTGGTGCGTATGTGTGCCGCAATGTACTGCCTCTGGGCGGGTGTGTTCGGATCTCGGAAGGGTGTCATCATCTAAGGGCAGAGTGCATATCCTTGATCACCTGTGACAGGGCAGGGAGAAAAGAGTCAATACTTGGTTCGGCAGGATGTGATGGCAGCCCCACTAATCCAGTGACACCTGTGCTGGCTGTGTGTGGGGTGAGTGTAAGCCAGCCCTCAGGGAGAAGCTGGTGCTGGCAACAACTCCAACAGTCATCAGGCACTCAGACAAGCAATGGCAGGACAATAAGGGGGATGACTTGAGTCGCACAGGGTTAGTGGCCCCGGATGCACAGCGGCCAACACGGGCCCACTGCCACAAGACGCTGACCTGCGGGAGACTGGGGTAGGGTCAAGAGTGTGGAGCAGATTTTTGTCAATGTTGGTGGAACGTGTCGCGGAGTGCCTCGTGGACGGTGGAAGGTGTACCCCCAGGGCATGATCCAGTGGGCACATGCCAGCTCTGTCCTGCAACATGTACGATATGAATGCCACAGATTCATGCCAGACACCAAGTCCATACCTGCCCTTTGCCGATAACAACCCCCAAGCCACAGGCTCAGACACAAACGATGTTCCGCCGGAGGCTGGCGGTTACTCACGGCACACAGGGTTAGTGGCACCACGTGTCGCCGGCTTGCGTTGAACAGGGTTAGTGGCACCATGTGTCGCCGGCTTGCGTTGAACAGGGTTAGTGGCATCTTGTGTCGCCAGCTTGCATTGAACAGGGTTAGTGGCACCTCGTGTGGCCGGCCTGCCATATGGAATTATGCCTCACTGATCGAAGGGAGTCTGGTGCTGTGGCCGCTGCCACAGACTTGGGGTCTCTGCCATTCAGGACTCAGGACACAGCTGCAGAGCTTGCGGGACTGGGGAGTGGAGCTCGCCTGACTCGTGGTGGGCCCGCTTTGACACACGACGGCATTGGCAGGTGAGCGGTGTGGGCTTGGGGCCCTCGGGCAGGCCTGGTCTGGGTATCAGTGTCCTGGGATACAGCAGGCACACAGGGTCGCAGGCCCCACTGCTCACGATGGCGGCCTTGTGGCAGACTGCAAGGCGCCGCACTGTCAGTGACGTTGGCCTTTCCGGGAGAGAACCACGCTCTGCGCCACAGGGTTTTTGTCCACTCCTAAGCAGCCCTAAGGTACTCAGGGCCCACCCACTATGCTCATGCACACAGGGGAGGGGAGCGAGTGACATTTCCACTATCTGAGCCCTGGCCTGGTGTGACAGGTTTGTGTCCACTGTTCTCCAGTCACCAGCAGTTGTGGTCTGCATGAACATATCTGTGGTTTGCCTATCCATGGCTGTCCTGCACATCCGCGCCTCACTTGTCGTTGTGTACATTGCCATTCACGGGTCACTTGCATCCTTCGCACATGACTGCATTCCGCATCTACACATGTTTAGCTGTTGTGTGGCTGTGGTGCCATGATGTAGCTGTATTGTGTGCAGCTGTAGGCCAGGATCACCATGAAGTGGTGTTGTCGTGTCTGGTAGGTGGGCATGTTGATTGCCATGTTGTATGTAGTTTGGTCACATGTGCATTCCCACAGTTGTGCATTGTGTGATGGTGGTTTTGAGGTGTGTGGTGTGTTGATTTGGCACTTACCAACAAGCAGTCCAGTTCCATATGTGCCATCCTGGAAGCACTGGTTGATGATGGACTGTCGGAAGATGTAGGAATCAAGCACACTACTGCGTGAAGAGTCCCTGGTGGTCCACTATTGCCTGCACATTGGTGAAATGTGTGTGCTTTCTGTTACGGTAGTGGTGTGCTGTATCCGCAGGGGGCACAAGTGGGACATGTGTGCAGTCTATTGCCCCCAACACGGGAATCCGGCTATGGCGTAGAAGCCTTGCTTGGTCTCCTGCTGTTCCTGCGCTGTGTGGGGGAAGTGAAGGTACTGTGGTGTAAAGCTGAGAATGGCATCCAGGACAGGTGTGATGAACTTTGATAGGGCTGGCTGTGAGACCCCTCCGACTCTGGCAGTTGTTGGTTGGAAGGTACCAGAGGCCAACAGGTGCAGCACAGCCAGCAGCTTTGTCTGTGGAGGGATGTTGGTTCTCCGCTGTATTGGGACCGTCAACCTGTGGCCGATGTGGGTCATGATGCGGATGCTGGTTGTCCTTTTGAGCCTGTAGTGGGCAAAGACTTCCCCGGGAGTTAGGTCTGTGAGACTGGTGTGTTTTCGGTAGGTCCGCTGTCTTACTCTGCGCTGCCTCTGTGGTGTTCTGGGGGGTTCCGGGTCCTGGGAGTGGTGACGGTCCTGGGGGTGGTGGCGGTGGGTTTTGTGGCCCTGTTGGGGCTCTGAGCTGCATGATGAGTAGCTCCTTGGCGTCGTTTGTTCTTCGGGTGTGGCTGTGTGTGGGGATTCATTGCCTACAGCAGGTAGTCGTCCAGCTTTACACCTGTAGGTGGCAGGTGTTAAATACCTGCTGCTACCACAGCTTATCGCGTGGTTGTGGTTCATTTGCAGATCTTGCATTTCGTTGTGAAAGTGGTGTTATGGTTTTTTCGTGTGTTTTTGCACGAGAACGCCTACTCTGCATCTCATTAGGGTTAGTTGGTGGTGTCCACCGTGGAGATACATTTTGGGGCAGTTATCGCGGGAATACAGGCGATGTATGCAGTTTGCAACAGCTTATGAATGGGGTGTTAAATCTAGCCCCACATTTGTTGGGTTACGGTGGGGATAATTTGGAGTTGAGTCCTTGTGAATATCCCCCTCAGTCAGCAGCACCACCAACACCTCTACCACCACACCAACCACATTTCTCTACCTCATGATAACTCTACCTCACCTTGAACTGCAGCTTGCTGAGACAGGCGTACATTTTCCCACTCCCAGCTTTGAACGGCATTGCATCCTCATCCGTCTTTCTCAATCCCAGTCCTTAAATCTTCCAGCTTACTTTGTCACACAGGCATGGTCTACCTACTTTAGCCCTAACTTAAACTTCAAAACAAATACTTTTACCCAGTCCCAAACTTAGTCTACTCCCAGGAACTAAATAAGAGGAACTCTCACCCACCATATTTCCTGTTTATTTTTGTTTCCCAACATTGAATGTGCCCCTTCCGTTTTGGTAGGAGTTTTTCCATTTTTTCGGTTTTCTTTTTGTATGTTTCTATTATTTGCTTTTGGGTGGCGCTGCACTATTTGCAGCTGCTCCTCTGCTCTATACTGATCCTGTGGCCCTGTGTCCTAGCCAGGACAGGGACTTTCTGGTCTGTCAGGGTATGTGGGTCTATTCAGTTGTAGGGGTCCTGCTGTTGTGGTCCTCTGCATGTCCCCCATGGTCCTCGCTCTTCTGTCTGTCTTTGAATCGCAAGATGCAGTTAGATGTTTTTCATCCATTTGTTTACTCTGGGATTATTGGCTCTGGGATTGCCAGTGACAAGGCAAGGGTCTGGGAGTGCATGCTCTGGTGGAGCATAGCTTATTGAGAATCAGTGGGGGATGCTCTCCGGCTGGGTTGGAGGATCTACATCTTCTTTACCCAAACTGCGAGTGTCTTGCTCCCAACTTGGTGGTCTACTGGCCTTTGGTATGGCCTTCAGGTGCTGGGGTCCAGGAAGAAATTTGGGCGTACTTGGATATTCAAGTAGGCCTGGTCTAACAGGTGGCCACCCAGCACCATGATATTGTGAAGGCTGTTCCCAGTCCTGGGATTTCATGTGACAAGCTAATGCATTCTGTGTGTTTTAGAGTTAGTGTGCCTCCATTGAACTAATGAGACAAGTAGACCTGTTAGAAAGAATTTATGGAATAAAGGCTCTTGAAAGGGGGCAGTGCCTGGAGTGGCATGGAGTAGGATGGTCACCTTGCCCTTTGCTTTGCAGTCTTGTACTGCCTGTGTGAGGTGCACCAACTCACTTTCTTTCCTCCATGTGCAAGGTGTGTATTATGTATGGGTGATAGAGGGCTGGGGATACAGTTGGTCCTCTGCTTTCTCTCTCGCATGTTGTCACTAAATTTTCAGTTTCACAGACGTTTCATTGTTCAATGGAAATGGTGTCCCAGATGTTCTCAACCTGAAAATTTGGACAAGTCTCCTAAGTAACGGACTATGGTTGTATAAAGTATACAGAGAAGCTGTTTATTTAAGAGTATTGCACTGATAGATGCTTGAGACTACGAGTTAGCATGTGGGTCAAAGGGTTATGGGACATTTACCAAGCATGCCGGTTCCACGTGGTCTTAACCGTACAAGTCTCATCCATGCATACCCCCAGCAGGCATTTAAGATCTAGCCCAACTAAAATGATAACCATTCCTACAATAAGGAAAGCAAGATTGGGTGGAAGGATGTTCTCCTACTATGCAGGAAAACTCGGGAACTCTTTACCTTTAACACTACGCTGCCAATCCATGTTGTTACAACTCAGGAAGCAATTGAAGGCCTGGCTTTTTACTGAATATTTTAATTAGCTGTAGTGGTTAGCTCTTGCCTTCAACTCTTTACCTGTGCTGTCCCTGTCAGCGCTAAGACACCTTCTGGTATTTGTGAGATATATAAACCATTTTACTTTACTTACGCATATGCCTTTACCACGCAAGCCTTTACAACGAAATATGCATTGTTAAGGCATGTATGGCAAAGACATATCTGTGGCTAAAACGTATCAGGTAAGTCTTACCCCTTACCTCTGCCCCCGCACTGTCCTAAAACTACCCCCCTCCCTCCTGAAATCCCACCCCCTCCCCCAAGACCTATAAACTTCCCTGCCCATCCTAAAAACTAACCCACACTGCCCTAAGCCCTAAACACTATGCCCCCCTGCCCTGAGCCCTAAAATCTACCATGACCCTGCGAGCCTTAAAAGCTACTCTGCCCACCCAAGCCATAAAAGTATCCTGATCCCGGCCCCCACCCTAAGCCATAAAACACCCCACAAGACCCCGCCCTGACACCTAGAGCTACCCCCTCTCCCTGCCCCCTGAAAACCAACCCTATCCCCCTGAGTCCTAAAAACTTCCCTGCCCCCTAAGCCCTCAAAACTAACCCACCCTGACCTACGCCCTGAAAACTACCCAACCCCCTCCCAGAGCCCTAAAAACGACCCTTACCCCCACTCTGAAAACTACACAACCCCTCAGCCTGAAAACAACCCCCAACTAACAGTGGACGGAGTACTTCGCTCCGTCCGTGGAGTGAGCAGAGTTTTGCCTACTCTGCGTTCCGTGGAGAACAGGGATAGGCAAAACTGCGCACACCCTGCGAAGGAGCAGAGTTGACCCGCTGCTCGCCTCTACCCCCCTACTGAAAATGAATTAAAAGCACATTAAGGAGGAAAGGAAAAAGTCTTACCTTCACTGCAGCATCCCTGGGCTGCCGTCCTCCACTTCCTTGCGTCTCAGGTTGATCTGCGCATGCGCTATCCTTGCGAGAAATGCGCATGCGCATGTGGAGAGGTGTGGTGCAGCGGCCAGGGCAGCTGACTGCGGAGCACAGGGTTCATGGTTCGATCCATGGCTCTGGCGGCAGCTCAGCACCATGTGACTCTGGGCAATAGCTCACTTAATTTCCGCGATGGTTCAAAGCGCCTTGAGACCCGTAACGGTGAGTAGTTCGTGCTTTACAAATACGTAATTACATTTTACCCTGAGGCGTGAGGAAGAGGAGGACGGCAGCACGGGGATGCCACAGTGAAGGTAAGTCATTTTTCTTTACCCCTTGTTGTACTTTTAATTCATTTTTATTATGGGGTGGAGGCGGTGGCGGAGTGGAGCTGAGTTTTTCCCCAACTCCGTGGACCTCCGCGTAGTGCCACTCCGACAGCTCCGCCTAGGGTTACCCCTAACCTTTACAAACTACCCTCCACCACCCCAAAACCCGGTCCACACCCAGCCCCACTTACCTCGCTATGTCCTCTCCTAATCCTTCTTTTTCCAGCTTCCACCCAGCAGCAGCCACCAGCTAGACTGCGCACTGCCTTAACCACCCATGTGAGTGGTTAAGGCATATGCGTGGTCAAGGCAAACATGGTAGCGTTTGCATTGTTGGAACATGGGTGGCTCTGCCCGACTTGTTACGACTGTTTACTGGGTCAAATTAATAAATCGTTTTACTTTTAGAAACATGGTGTTTGCAGGCATGAGTGTGTAACATGTTTTCTATATTACCTATCTAGGCAATACTGGTCACTGCACAATGCATACTTCGCTTCCAACTAGCTCTACTGTGCATGCTTACAACTTTGTATCGGTTCATCCTATTAGACCGATTAGCTGCAACTCTCTAGATAAATAAATACTCCTAAACTACCTGAAACTATTGTTTAATTTTACAGGAAAAATATGGTAATGTTTTAAATCTTTCCTACAATAACAACGGCAGCCAATAAAACTTGATCTACATGTCTCCGAGTCAACCGCCATGGCATGTGGTATTTTCCCAAGATAAACCCCTGCAGCCCTCCTTTACACCTTATACACGTTCCCTCTAGCCTACCTTATCAATATGAAAGGCCTGAAATGCCAGATATATGCTGATAATATCCAAACATAGCACTAAAACACTTAAAGAATGCTTTCTCTCAACCAAATACTAGATGAATCACAATGGCCTTTGCCTAAACTGACAAGACAGAAATCTTAATACCAGTGGCAGCTCCTCCACTAGGGCGGAGGAGCATTGCCTCACTGCTTCTTAGCAGTGAAATAAATGGAAAAGAAAATGATAATAACTTGTGTTATTATCATTTTATTTTCTCCTACTTCCGCAGCTTTGGTGGCTGGGGAGGAGTAGTAGCACCCTCCTAAGTACACAATGACTGCTTGGCCGGCCCTCTCGTGCCACCCGAAACAGTCTTGTACACTTCACATGTTCTCCATGCAAGCTGCATTACAGCCTGCATAGAGAACATGCCCAGGCTCCCAGTCAGCGTCTGAGCGCCGAAACACAGTGTGCAGACCAATCAAAATGCTATTAAGGCAGCATTGTGATTGGCTGACTGGGAGCCTGGGTGTGCTTCCTGTCCTCTTCCCTCCCCCGTCCTTGACCCCCTACCTCCGATCCGTGCTGGCCGCCGCCGCTGCTTAATACTAAATATTGACAAATCATCTCTTCCAATATCTTTTAGACTTCTTCACTTGATTGTTAAAACAATTTAGTCGGGTCGGGGACAATCGATATTTGCCCGGCGGTATTGCCTCTGTGACCCTCTAGTTATTTAATCAATGAAGAGGCAGGCGCTGGAGACTGGAAAGCAGGAAACAAGGTTTTTATTCTCTCCGGAGGAGAACACAGCAAAACGGACAGCAGGTATCGTTCTGAGGTGCTCTAGCTTATGTTTGAGGCCTGGCCCCTTATATACAGTGTTTGCGGTTTTTATTACAGTTTACATACATATGATAAAGCTTTGATGTACGGAAAGACATTCCCGGAATCCCCCCTTTGAGCCCGTTCCCACACACATTTACAGTTGAAGTCCCCACCCTAGTCTCAACAGGTGATGAGTATCGCGCAGCTGGATATTCCGCCGATTCATGGAATGTGGGGGTCGATCGGATCTCATGGGGAGGGGGCTTTGATCAACCCGGGGATCCTTTGATGGGGGAAGCTTTCTATTGTGCGGGGAGGGGCAAGGAATAGTATCGGCAGTGCTGGGTGTCGGCCTGGGAACGGGGAAGACAAACGGGCACACGGGGAAAAGGGGGTTTGCATCTAGGGCCGGGGATCATGAAAGGGAAGAAGGGAGGTGTCGCGCTGGGAACAGGATGAGGGCCTGGGGCAGAGCAGCGCCGAAGAGGGGTTTATGATTCAAGGCAGGTGCAAGCAGGGGGTTGGTCAGCGTGCAGGCTTAGTGAGGGCGAAGGGCTATGTCAGGGGCCAGCGGCATGCAAAAGGGTTCGTTCTGATCAGGGCATCTTAAAATGGCGGGTGCGCACGACAAAAGTGTGGCATCAGGGGAAGAGGCAAGATGGCGTAGATAATGTTCACCAAACCGTACTAATTTTCAACAGTCCTCCCTTTAACATATTCAAGACATCTTGCTGGTTCATTTTCTACTCGGTTCTATTGTGGTGGGCATGAGAAAGAAAACGGTAGGAACCCTAGATGAAAGAGTTGTAAACAATACATTTTGAGATTTCTAGTTTTTAGGAGGTGGACCTATTTGATAAACTTTGATAAACTTGTTCAGCAGGAAAGTCATAGAAATGCAATACAAAAACGATTCTGTAGCGAGAGCAGCAAGTACATTTCATAACGTGGACTGGTAGGTTATTACATATATCAGATTCGGATTGGAGCATGATCAATACAATGGCGGCTGGGAGAGAAATGAGGCGCAGCAGAAACGGTGATTGAGGACGTCAAAATGTTCGTAGTTAACGAGTTCTCAGTATTCTTTGTTGTCTTTCGTTGGCGCTGTGGAGCACCGGCGATGGAGCTACGGGTCCAGCTCTATTCTAGGTCTCGCGTTGCAGGGCACGACCTTTCCCTCGTATTCCTGGTCGGAAAGGTCCTTTTCGCCCTGTGTCCTTTGAGGTGATTGTCAGAAAGTTCAGATGGAAGAAGAGCGTACAAAACAGTCCATAGGGTAGGTCGGAGAAAAAGGGGGATGGAGCAAGGCCAAATTAGGAACAAACTAGGGGAACGAGAGACTTCAGATGGGCGGGCTCATGACCGAGTCTAGAGAGCGGGGACCTTTCGGCACACATTCGAACATAGAGCGGGGGCATCAGGTTAGCCCTTTCTTCTCACTTTGCTGGAGGTAGTGCCTCGTCCTGTAGCTCTGTTCTGTCGCGGTCTCGCCTTGGCCCATGTCGCAGGTGTTCCATAGTCTGCAGTGAGGCCTCGTGCTCCCACATCCGGTCCTTCTCTCTCCTGACAGCCGTACCCTTAAACGAGTTTGAAAAGACAGTCTTTAGAGAATTTGCAGAGGAAGGTAATCACAAAAGTCTATTTCTCTCCCAGCTTCAGACAGAAATGAAAACGTCCGTTATTTTAGGGTTCACAACTAACATATAAATGACCGATGACGGGCCTGTTGGATGTACTATGACTTTCTTTCATAATTATTTATTACAGTTTCGACAGTTAGACCTACCTTCGTAAGACGAGCTTGACAAAGATATGCCGTTCTCTAGGGTTTTATATTTACCAAGGGTACTGTGTGCTATCGACATGGTACTAAACAGGTATTTTGCTGAGGGACGAACATAGGCTAAACATTTCTTTTTATCAATGCGTCCTGTTTTTCAACTAAACATTTTTCACTTTCGGCAGGGTTCATTTCAACGATTTCTTCACTTTGGTCTAGTCTTTTAACCTTGTAAAACATCATTCTGGTTCCTACGTAGCTTCCTACGGCCTGATTACTTAATCAGAAAAGACAGGGGTTTTATGGGAAACAACTAGGGACATAGAAAACTTATGGTAAGGGCGTAAATCGACCCATCTCTCACAACCGGGAATGAGGGGTAGTTTCATAACTCCAGTTTGGAGCGGCTGATACAGGGGATGTAACAGGGGTGATCATTTTTCCTGTTTGGGTATTGCGACAATTCGGGGCGGGGAGGGTCGCGTATTCTGAGGTCCTTTTTTTATACCATAGGAGCCGTTGACATATAGTTCCCTTATTACGGGCCAGATTAGGGAACCTCTGTCGTCTTACCTGTCCTTTCCCTTACGGCCCAACCTCGGTTCATTGGCTTCTAGCGGAAAAGGAGAGGTAATGACACGGTCTCAGGGTGATTGTATTAAAGACAAGTTTTTGTGCAAATACTGACGGTATTTGAAGCCAATTAGGTGGTGTGCTAGGGGTGGCAGTCTGCCAATTTCGGGGCTAATCGCTCGGAAGAGTGGGAGTGCAAAAATAGAGGGAGAGAGAGAGAGAGAGAGAGAGAGAGAGAGAGAGAGAGAGAGAGAGAGAGAGAGAGAGAGAGAGAGAGAGAGAGAGAGAGAGAGGGAGAGAGAGAGAGAGAGAGAGAGAGAGAGAGAGAGAGAGAGAGAGAGAGAGAGAGGAGAGAGAGAGAGGGAGAGAGAGAGAGAGAGAGAGAGAGAGAGAGAGAGAGAGAGAGAGAGAGAGAGAGAGAGAGTGCAACGGCAGGCTAAATAGTACACGTGCAACAGAGAGGGTGGCAGTGTATTCAAGAAAGGCTATTTAGTGCATTACACAGTAAAGGACATTCTCGGGTCTGCGTTAGAATCTTGTAATCATGTAGTTTGAGCATTAGTCAGGGTAGAGGGGACGTGCCTTGAGAAAAAGGAGAGAAGAAAGGAGGTACCATTTTGTCGCACTTTCTCGCATTCTCGGTCCTTCGACCAGTTGGGTCAACACCTCGGTCACACACACACATTCTCTCATAGTTTCGCATCATACGTGACATGGGTTCATTCGTGTGGTCTGGTTTAAGGGTGATCACTTTTTATCAGGTCATACTAATTTTACGGGTTTGTTCGATACGTGAGTAGTTAGTAGGCGTGCTTAGGCACCACCTTGCAGCGCTAGTCTGCTTCGTATATTAGACACGGCAAGGCTTCAGGTCTTCGCCACACCTCGGCTGTAATCTCTGATGTAACCTGCAGAGGGAGGGAAAAAGGGGGTGGGGGGAGACAGCATTCGCGCATATTCAAACACATGGATTCATAAGTCCTTTACTTACCTCTTACTCGTCTTTCCTCCTCGGGGCAGAGTCCCCGGGGATATGGTTTCTGGAGTCGGGGGGGGCAGTGTGTCCATATAGGTCGTGTGCGGGGAAACGTAAAAAGGAAACCAGAGGTGCCTAGTGCGGGGTGTCTAGTAAAAAGATGTATCTCACTATCGGGGTCCTTAAACCTCCTTCAACGCAGTGGTGTTCTAAGGTTTTCCGGTTCTTGGGTCAGCTCCGTTCCCTAATACCTTGGAACGTTGTACCTTATAACATTTACATCATTTTATTTCACCTTTCTTTTACATTCCCTCATTTACACCGTTCGCTTTACCCATCCTTGGAAGTCGAGGTCTTCTTCCATGCAAGAGTTCATGAGTCAGTCGCGTACTTTGAGGGCAGAGTGTCGTGTTGTCAATCCGATCCGACCTCCAGGGCTGGGCAACCATCTTCTTTGAACCTTAAAGAGAGAGCAGAGCAGGGTGCACAGAAAAGAACTCTCCCACCGGTCCCACATTTTTAAAATAAAGCATGCAATACCCGTCCATAGTTTCGAAAACCTTTATTTTGCAAAACCATTTCAACACGTGGATTATGAGGGTGCGGTCGTATTTGGCCGGACGCGGCAATGGCTAAAGTGCGTACAGTGGGGGTGTCGTCTTGCAGCAGTAAATACATTGGAAAGTTTTATTCATTCATTTGTGAGAAACTAAAACGTCTATTAATTGGCTGGGGGTTCGGGGGCATTTATTTCATAATTTAGAAGCATAATCAGAATAGTTGCAATCAGATTTCCTATATGCATACCATATGTGTGCGTTATAAATGGGGTTATACATCAGCTATAAAAATATAATACACCGTACATTTGTAATCAACATTTTTAACGGGATCCTTTCACAATGTTCGTCGAGTGAACTCTCCTTGTCTTTTCTAGCCAAGTGTACGAAGGATCATATAAGTCTCAGAACATCAAGTTTGTATTAGTGCGAAGGAACACCACGAGGTGTTCATAAGTTCCTATTGATACCAGCGCCATTTTGGGCGGGGCCGGCTCAGTCCGGAAGTAGCATCAGGGAAAAATGTTTCCTACAACCGGCAGTTGGACCAGAGTCCTTTTCGGCAGTTCTAGAATTCATGCTAACAGAAGGAGTGGCAATGTCATGCTTGTTTCGTTAGTGATCAAGGCAGTCGTCCCTTACCGGAAGCCTGCAGGGGCCGAAGGCTCCGCCGGGGACCTTTGTAGAATCTTCAAGGCTGCGGAGATGCTGTCGGAGATGGGGGCTCGTGCCCCAGTGGGCAAGGGTCCGAGTTATATTGCTGGTCAAAGTTACTCTAGCGGCCGAGGCCCGCCTTCCAGCGGACCCAGACGCCATTTTGAGGCCCTACAGGGGCCACTCTCGTCGAGTTTGCAAGAGTGGAAGAGATCCTTCGGAGTGAAAGGAAGAGGTCTCTGTTTTGTGAGAGCGGGACGTTCGGCTGGGGTGCAGCTGTGATGCCCCCACCTGGGGGGCGAGGGAGACTCGTTCGCGCCGTCTCCTTCTTCCGGTGCACCCCATGCTGCTCTTTTTCATCGGCCCGCACGAAGGTCTCTCCCCATCCGGTGCTCCCCATCGTGTGCTCAGTGCTGACGGAGTATGGCCACCTGTGGCGCGCATTTGGTGCGGCACAAGTATCGGTGCAGTCATTGCAGGTTCGGTGTTCCGAAAATATGGGCACCATTGCACGTTCGGTGCTGCGCAAGTATTGGGGCACCATCGCCTGGCTGGGGTGTTTGGCGTTGGGCCGGGGGCTGGGAGACCTCCTATCCGTGGAGGTGGGAGAGGCTCGTCCGCGTCGCCTCTCCCTCCCAGCCCGACTTGGACAAATTGTTGTGGAGGTACGTGCAGGACATCCCGCCGTCCAGAGCTGCTGCGGCTGTTACGGAAGGGAAAAGAAAGAGGTGCCTCGTTCTTCTCTGGACATGTGGCGGGACTACTTAAGACTATCCAGGCCCGTTGCGGCTGGCAGAGGAGACATGTGGCGGGACTACCTACAACTGCCCAGGCTGCTGGCTCCTGCCTCTCCTCCGGCTCCCCCATACGTTAAGATTTCCTGACCAAGAGTTGGCAGCAGGGCCCGCCTTATATGGGTTGCCGCCGGTTGGGCGTAGCCGTAACCCTACCCTCCTTTGGAAGGTTCCGGAAGGTGGGGGGGGTGAATGTTCTATTGACTTTCATGTTCTACAGTTTACCGTTCTTGTTTTTCTAGCGTTATTGAGTTTTTCCTTGCTTGTTATGTTAAAATAAAAGTTCGTGTTTATCAGTGGCTTACTGATTTCGTTTCCCATTTCTTCCTTTCCAGGTTGTTTCATGCTAAAAATTTCTATTAACATAGTTTATGTAACATGGAAGCACGTGCAGGAGGATGACGCAGATTCATATATTACGTACACACAAACTCAGACGGGGGGTAGTAGAAAAGTATGACACGCAAGATCCGAAGACAAACATAAAACAGTGATTATTTGGCCAAAATTATCTTTTTCCGTCTGTTGACTTAGAACTAGGCTGGGTTCCCGTTTTTATATTGTCCGACCTAGGAAAACTCGAACATGCCGCTGAAATCGTTCTGGCGGAACCTGTGCCATCGGGCATAATCAAACGTGGTGGTTCTATCTGGTCTGTCCGTGCGAGTCAGATTTTTCTTTGTCTCGCGCTTTTTCTCATTCTGCTGGCCTGTCATTCCTGTCGGCCCTTTGCCTTTACTCACGCTCAGTAGAGTCGGGCATTGGGCTTTCCAGTGTCCGACATATCTACAAAAAGCGCATTGGTCTGGCCCTAAGTCTGGCCGTCTTTTGCGTAGTGTCGGGGGATAACTTTTGGGTAGCGGTGTCCCGGGGTTGTCCTGTCGGTATATTTCTCCACCTGGTTTGTCCTCGTCTTTTCTCTGTCGTTGCATAGCCTCTCTGCGCCACATACCGAGACTGTCGAGCATAATAGGCGTTGTCTTATTATTGCGAAGGGCTATTTCCAACGTTTCTATTTTGTCAAGGTCAAAGGATCCTGCCAGTGGCCACTGTTTGTCTTGACTTTCTTTGGTATACCTGTGCCACAATTTATTATAGGCTATGGTAACTAATCCATAGTTTATGAACATGTCCTTATTAGGGGTGCCTTCTAGTGGAGCTATATGGTCCACCTCTAATACACGGTCCGGGCTGAACCAATTATCAATCAATGGGGAGAAGACAGACATGACGGCTCGTAACGAGGGACTAAAAAGTCAGCACTGCCTATCTTATCACTAGGTGCAAAGACTAGACAGAATATTCCTATTCTTCGTTGTTTGCAGGCAGTGAATACCTCATGAACAAAAATAAAAAAGAGTAACCAATAACGAGGAACAATCAAACAATCAAATAAATAAATAAGATAGAGAAAGGACAATGGGGAGAGTAAGTAGGGCGCAAAAGTCTGCGTCCTCTACCCTTTCACTAACCGAAAAGAGGAATCTGTTGTTTCCGGTTTGCAGACAGAGAATCTCCAGAAGACAATCTGCGAACAGTAGCTCGGGGTTAAAGAACCCAGTTAATCAGTGAGGGAGAGGGAGTCTCCCAAAAACCGTTAGGAAATAATAGAGTCAGTGGGGAAGAAAGATAGGCGCGACGGTTACGTTACCTATCCTTCACTGTTTGCAAAAGAGAAGGAGCCTACTGTTTCTCCGCGTGCAGACAGTGAATCTCTAAAATAAGTTAACAAAGAGTAATACTAGTATATATATTGTAAACAATCAAGCAATCAATTATTTTCGCACTCCGTCGTGTTTACACGACCTTACCCGGACCGTGTGGACAGTTTCTTGTCTTCCGAATCCAGCGCCCGTTCGTCCTCTTTTTCTCGTATTTCTCACGGCACTCCTAATGGTCCCCAGTCAGGACCGTAGATCACTCGAGAGAGGTCTGTTCGGAACTAGTGAAGTTCGGATGATCGGCTGCCAGACGAGGGTCTATTGGGCAAGAGCTCTCCCGATCGTTGCAGTCGTTCACTCTGTCGTCGGGACCTCTCCCACTGGATCCACGAGTCGCTGATGGGCCCCACGCTTGGGACGCCAATTGTTAAAACAATTTAGTCGGGTCGGGGACAATCGATATTTGCCCGGCGGTATTGCCTCTGTGACCCTCTAGTTATTTAATCAATGAAGAGGCAGGCGCTGGAGACTGGAAAGCAGGAAACAAGGTTTTTATTCTCTCCGGAGGAGAACACAGCAAAACGGACAGCAGGTATCGTTCTGAGGTGCTCTAGCTTATGTTTGAGGCCTGGCCCCTTATATACAGTGTTTGCGGTTTTTATTACAGTTTACATACATATGATAAAGCTTTGATGTACGGAAAGACATTCCCGGAATCCCCCCTTCGAGCCCGTTCCCACACACATTTACAGTTGAAGTCCCCACCCTAGTCTCAACAGGTGATGAGTATCGCGCAGCTGGATATTCCGCCGATTCATGGAATGTGGGGGTCGATCGGATCTCATGGGGAGGGGGCTTTGATCAACCCGGGGATCCTTTGATGGGGGAAGCTTTCTATTGTGCGGGGAGGGGCAAGGAATAGTATCGGCAGTGCTGGGTGTCGGCCTGGGAACGGGGAAGACAAACGGGCACACGGGGAAAAGGGGGTTTGCATCTAGGGCCGGGGATCATGAAAGGGAAGAAGGGAGGTGTCGCGCTGGGAACAGGATGAGGGCCTGGGGCAGAGCAGCGCCGAAGAGGGGTTTATGATTCAAGGCAGGTGCAAGCAGGGGGTTGGTCAGCGTGCAGGCTTAGTGAGGGCGAAGGGCTATGTCAGGGGCCAGCGGCATGCAAAAGGGTTCGTTCTGATCAGGGCATCTTAAAATGGCGGGTGCGCACGACAAAAGTGTGGCATCAGGGGAAGAGGCAAGATGGCGTAGATAATGTTCACCAAACCGTACTAATTTTCAACATGACCAACCCCCTCCCACAGTAGAAGTTTTTTGCAACTCTCTTTCAATGCTCAAAGTCAAGCAACCATCAAATCAACCAAATGTCACTTGTATGATATATATAAAATCAGCCCTCTCTTATCTATCTAGCGTAAAAAAACATTTGTCCAGGCAGTTCTCCTTACACTATTAGGACTCTGCTATTGCACAGCAATATACCTACAACTTCCAAACAAAGACACTGCAAAACGTTAATATGTTCAAAACTGAGCCAATAGGATAATTTTTGGACAAGAGAAAAATGATTGTTTCTTCCTTCAGGGCACTCCTATCTTGGTTAACCACTGAAGAGCAAATACAACACAGAGTAGTCTGTTTTAGGTGGAAAACTATCAGCATATAAACCCCTGGATACCTACCTGACTTTTTCAAGTTACATCAAACTTCAACAGTTCTAGAGGCTGGCCTCAGAATCATAGCAAGGTTTGGAAACACTGGGGCCAGAACCAGCGGATTCAGGTTGAGCCTTGCTGTTAATGGCCCTGGTTGTTTGATGATGAAACATGTACCTTTGAAACCTAGGTTGCGCAATAAGCAACAGAGATTGGCAAGAGTTGCTCCTCTGGATTTGTGTGCCATAATCATTATTGCGAGAGCTAGTGGGACTGCTGCTAGAAATGCAATAAGTTACCTGCCTCTTGGTGTGGAACTCTTGATTGTAAACCGTTGGTTTTTGTTTGTGTTTAACTTTACAAATGCCCAAAAAATGTTTTTATTAAAAACATTAACAGTGCTACACTCCACCTCCAAGTGCAAACGAATCATCTCTAATTGGAAACTAACAAGATTCTGAGGCAAAACTTTGAAAGTGCCTGGAAGAGATCTCTGGAACAACCTTCACTTCGAAATCAGGTGATTCAAGGACTAGACATCTTTCAAACACTCCCTAAAATAACTGCTACTCTCAAGACAATACCTACCAATCTATTTTACTGCTAACGCAAATTTGATTCTTTTGAAACTGCTTTATTAAAAATACAATGTGCTGAATTTACTTTTAGAAATGAAGTAGGTTTAATACAAGTTGATATGATTTAACGTAAAGGGCCATTAATGCTGAAATGCTTCCATGTCACTTTAATCGACAGTTGTGCAAGTTGTTTATCTTCTGTTTGCTGCAGAAGATGCAATATCGGAAGCTAATGTTTATTAGTTAATGAATAGGCATTTGTTGTATTAGACGACTGATAGCGAGGCGCAAAAGATGTAGACACCAGTAAGGATGATTGATGGGAAGAATTTTTGAAAACAAGAAAGGATGTTCCACAACATTCAATGGCACATGGTTAGAAGACAATTGTACTCTGGTGAGAAGATGGGGAGTAGACCTGTTCCCAGGAGTGTGGTGAGATCTTTTTCGCCAACACAAAAAGATAGAATATTAATATTGCAACATGGAAAACATGTGTTTATATTACTTCATGTTCCTAGACTAAGGGGGCAAACTATTTCTAGAGATCCTGATTTGCAGCAGTTAATGTATGTCCTTTTTTCCCCTGACCCTCTGAGAGAAGACTCTCTCTGTACGGAGTCTTATTGGATATCACTTTATATATATTTCTAGATCTGCTGTTATTTGAGCTGAGAATACTTTCCAGCTTATTCTGCTAAAGCTTTACGATTATGCTTGATCATCTCATCAGAACTCACCAGAACTCTTCATGAGTATCTGAACTGACATCTTTTAACCCTTCTCACATCAATCTTGACTTAACTTAGAATAGGGAAGTTTCTTTGCAGAATGCACTTGTTGCCTTCATTGTATTGATGTTTTCTTTAGATTTTCTGAACTGACTTACTAAATATCGATCGATTGGTTGGTTGTGTTAGCCTTTAATGATGAAACTTAGAGAATAATACTTCAATAAAAGAATGATTAACTAAAAGATTTAAAAATAAAACCCTTTAACTCAACTTAACTCTCTTTATTGACAGAAATTAGGAAATAATAATTAATAACAATTTATATTGAGATTCAATTCCTTACGTCTCAACTGACATCAAAGATCAATCAAACTGTATACCAAGTTCATGCTGATGAGTAAGTGACGAGCGGTATGAGCTCAAGCTCTATTTCAGAACACCAAATAACTCTACTAATTTTTCCAGCTTTTAATATGCTCTCACATACATGAGATCTCTTCAGCATGACCCCACAGTCTCACTGTCTTTCTACAAATTGAATAAAATCCATCTATCGCTCAATAATATCTTTCAATCCCCTTTCCACTCTTTAAGTATATCCCGGTGCCCATTATATACTCCATCCACAGCCCCAGTTTAACTCTTTTCTAGCCTTACTCTTCCAATGAATATAATGCTTGTTTTGTTTACTATTTCCAATGTTTAACTTGCACTGTTTACTTTCTCTCTATTCATGCTATTTCCTCCTTTAAACAGATTGCTACAAGGATACGTGTATTGTTTACTATTGTCAATGTTTACCTTGCTACTATCAGAAACTACTTTTTTAAATTAAATATATATACCGCACCTAGATGCTGGGCACCTGGAATTTGCTGAATATTAAAAAATATTAATAACAGATAAACGAATACATATGTTAAATACTCGGTGAGCCCAGAGAGCACAGGGGTAAAATTTTCTATAACAATAACAGAGGGTCATGGGTCTGTGACCCAGAAGAAGACCCATTAATTAATTCTCTAATCAATACCAGCGTGGTATGAAACACTCCAGTTACAGGTGAGTATAATGATTGCTTTTTATAGAAAGAATTCTAGTAAAACTGCATCCACGAGGCTAATTTTCAGCTCATGTCTCATATAATGTTACTCTCCTATCAAGCATGTACTCTCTCTCTTATAGGTATGATTCTGCCTGCTTCAGTATCCCCTCTTTGTCTTGTTCGGTACTGCCGGTGCTTTCATTTTTACAGATTTTCTGGTTTCTGGTGATCCTGTGTTGCCTGGCCAGATATTCATGGAAATCTCCGAACTCAGGCTTCCTGTTGTAGGTTTGACTCACACTTGAAGTTTGTCAATTTCAATATGTGTTTTTAGGTTTCGACCTGGCGAGGGGCAAAGCCCCTCCCAGATCGAAAACTATTGTCTACAGTAGGGATGTTTGGACCGCCTCTGTCTATCATTGGCTAGCTCCATAAATGGAGGCTAGCCATTGGGAGACAGAGGCTGTCAATCGCGCTTTCTCTCGAAAACGCGATTCGGGGGCGTTTCTGGTGCTTTTTTTAAGCCCCGCCCCTTTTTTCGTCATGCCTTTCTGGGCGTTTTTTGTTGCCGGGATTGATTTTGCGTTTTAGAGTTAAGCACGTAAACTATTTGCATCATAACATTTCAAAATAAGGTTGTGCACTAGTTACTGCCCTCCAGGCGTAAAACCAGTCACGTTATGAATTAAACGTTGTGTAAAATGCCACCGAGTCCTGCTGCCGCTTGTTACTTTCTGTCCGGAGTCGGAGTTGGACCGTAGCCACGCCCCTAGAGGCAGGCTACAAATTCATGGCAGCTGCACGGCCAGAATGGATTTCTTTCCTTAGTGAAAACCCTATACCGAGACAAACTAGTTAAAATGTGCGATTTTGTTTTCTTTGTAAGTGCACAAGGTGTAAACGTCGTGTAAAATCCCACCGAGTCCTGCTGCCGCTTGTTACTTTCTGTCCCGGAGTCGGAGTTGGACCGTAGCGACGCCCCTAGAGGCAGGCTACAAATTCATGGCAGCTGCACGGGCAGAATGGATTTCTTTCCCACTTGCGCAGAAGAAGACGACGGACAGTGAAGGCGCCAAACCCGGACTCGGCCCAGAAGCAGAAGCAGCAGAAGCGGCGGACCCAGTCAGGTAAGTTTAAGCTCCTTTGTACTTTATTTTAAACTCCCCGTGGCCCCCCACCCCTGCGCAAGTCTGTTCTCCCCCCCCCGATTCCACCCGCGACAGACCCCCCCCTCCTCCCCGAGACCCCCGCGAGTATTGCAAGCCGCGACTCTAGTTGGGTAACTTTACCATCAGCAATGTATTTATTTTTTGAGTCTCTAGTCATTCATGCCACTACGTTATTTTCATGGAAATTGTGCGGTGTGCTGAGAAACCCCTTCCATTCTCGCAGTGAATATGGTGAATGCCTTTCTCCATATGTGCCCTACGTCAGAAGGGTAGTCCTCTGGCCAAAGTATTTTCTGAGCCGGGAGCCCTGCTCTGCTAAGACCTGCACATAAACGGCTGCTACTGTTTTCAAATGTAAGTTAACACAAATTGTGTTTTTGGATGTGTGTGTGTGCTTGCTTTTAATGTGCACTTGTTTGTTCACGTGTGTTTTGAAGACCGACAGTAGTTTGTGTGTAAGACAAGTGTGTGCTTGTTTGAGCGTGCAGTGCACACGTGTGTCCACGTATGTGTATGGACTGGAGAGTCGGGAATGGGTACTATTTGTCTGTGTAAGACAAGTGTTTGCTCGCTGAGTGTGCGCATGTGTTTTCACGTGTGTGTATGAAAGAGAGACAGTAGCGTGTGGAGACAGTCATATATGCTGCTTCTATTGTACTTATATTGTATATATTTGTGTTCATATGTGTGTGTTTGAGCAAGACAAATGTTTGTCTGAATGAGTGTGTACGTGCGTGTGTACCCAGATATATGTATCTGTGTGTAAAAGAGAAATGAGAATGCGCTGATATGTGCATATGTATGTGTGCTGAGAGAAACAAACATTTGTGCAGGTTTTATATGCCTGGTATGAATGAAAATATGCATTTTTAAACCAGGCTGTGAGCGATGTGCAGCGTCAGCAGATACGTTTGGAGTCCAGTTTCGACTATGAGAGCGTCTGTACTAGAAAGCCAATTGTGCTGTAATTTTCACAGTCAGTGGAAATGTTAAAGGTTTTAGCTGGCAGGCATTTGTATCTAACTTGGCAAAACAGTTGTGAATTCCGCTTTGACTGCACACACTTGGAAGATGTGCGATCTGCATCACAGGTCCAGGCTCTGGTTGTGTTGATAGCGACCCCTGGGGCCCCAGCCCCCAGCTGACCTGTAAGTGTGCTTTCGATGTATATTTTTATACATTAGTTTATGGTATTTACATAGCAAATTTCTATATAATGACACTGACACATCCCTGCAAGCCCATCACGGCCCCATTTGTCATAAAAACAAGCCCACAGCCTGCTTTTCGCCTCCACTTCCTTCTATGTGTTTTATACCAGCATCACAAGTCCTGTGTTCAGGAGCGAAGCTATTAATGTGCGGCAGGTTCAGTGGCACCGGGGCCGAGACTGTCCTTTTTTTGCACCAGGGTCCACTAGTTTGTGTTTTTACCCACGCCTTTGACCCTGCACCCACTCCCCCCCTTAATGCACTTCGACCTTTGATTACGTGGTAGGCGCATCCTTCGTCACATGGCTTCTCAGCGCTAGCACATCCCGCTGGTCTGCTCTCCCACGAAGCAGTCGCGCCCCTGCATGTTTATCAATCCCCGGAGGCGGTGCCTTCGAGAGCCGTGATGAGCTGGAAACAACCCACACCTGTGTGAGAGACAGTGTGTATGAGAGACAGCAGTGTGTGTAAGAGAGACAGCAGTGTGTGTAAGAGAGACAGCAGTGTGTGAGAAACAGCAGTGTGTGTGAGAGAGACAGCAGTGGGTGTTTTCAAGGCAGAGTCAGCAGTGTGAGAGAGACAGCAGTGTGAGACCTTTTATTTATGTTGTGGTTTTTGAAACATAAATAAAACAAATTATTTGCAATGTCAATAGCACAAACTTGCGTAAATACGTGACCTATTGCATTGAAAATGCAATAGGTCTCGCATTTGCGAGAGATTAAGCTATTGCTATTGTAAATGACAATGCCATTTATTTATCTGTTTTCAAAACCAACACATAAATAAAAAGTTTGTCATTTACAATGCCAATAGCTCAAACTTTTGCAAAGGCGAAACCGTTGCATTGTAAATGCTTGTTTAATTGTGCTGCTGCTGCTGCATTAGGGGTATGCTTATTTGTCGGACTGCTTCAGGTCTTTCATTCCATTTCCTGCTCTGTGTTTTTTCAAGAGTGCTGCTCATGGCCTAGTAGTTAAAATCGAAGACTCTCAGCATGCTAGACTTGTAGCCATCAGCATTGAGCATGTGTCTGTTTGAAGAACAGGTCAATCACAATTTCCCCAGTACGTAAAAAGGGAATGGCTTTTATACTTAGAAACTTCATTTACAGTGGTTGTAATGGAGCGTTTTTTATGAGCTTTGATCTAATGAGTCTTATTGTTCCTTCAGAAGTTGCTACTATGATTTCATTGTTTTATTTTTCTTCCCACATCATGTACTAGTAACTGCTTCTTTTTACAATGCACATCTCCTACTGTCTGGGTTATGAATAGGCTGGTCTTCTCTCTCCCTTAGATCGGAGTAGGGATACGTTTTATGGTCCGTTCCTTATCTTAATTTTTTATTCTACTAGTGTATGTTCGATTACTCCTGGTCAGTCCTCTTCCTGATGGACACTGTGGCACATGCCTGTCATCCTAAAATATTAGGAGTGGGGATGGTGGATTACTTGAGCTCAGTATACTGGGCTGCACTTATCTATGTCAATCAGGTCTCCATACTGAGTTGTGCATTATCATGATGTTCTGGAAAAAAACTGATTTTCTAAGTGAGAAGTGCTGAAACCCACGTCAGTTACGAAGCAGGCCAAAGCCTCCTCAGCCGTCAATAGTAGAACAGTAACTGTGAGTAGTGCATGTAATTCAGCTGGAATTACCTTTTTATTTAAAAAAGAAAGAGCATTGGCTTTTAGATCTCCACTAAGCATTTAGCCATTTTTACAACTTATTAAGAGATTTTGAAGTTCAGGGTTGGTATGCTGAGATCTTTCTAGTGGTCTGTTTTTAAATGTGGTCATACACTTTGGGTCCCTTGCTTTACAAAGTCCTTTTTCCTGTCTCACCTTCTTGTGGTGGTTACTCTGTCTTCTTGCAAAGGAAGAGTGCACCGCTTTGAGCTTTTTAAGTGTTCTCGTCCACATTTGATGTTTTGTCTCCTAGAAGTGAATCCTCAAGGGCATCTTGCAAAATGTTATCCATAATATTGTTTCACCAGTTCTACTCTACAGTCCTTCACATTGTCTTTCAATGATGATGTAGGTTCAGAGGATTTTGGGCTCTTTTAGGCTCTTATATTCTTAGGTAGCCACAAAGCTATTTTATCCATCCTGGCTGTTTTTCCCATTCTTTAAAGTTCAGTTCTCTGCCTTTGGTATGTTTAATTTGATTCTGGCTGTGTGCACTCTATTTTATGAGCCTCAATCTGTTACTTCCTTTCCTTCCTTTCTGGGTCTGTTGTTTGGAGCGGCATACTCTATGGGTTTTTCCTGATGGATTTGGGCATTATGGTCTCCTGGGAATATCCATTTGCCTGTTTATACTGCTCAAGGGATTGGAAAGCAGAGTCTCTTCCTTGCAGTGAGTGCTCAAATCCTGGCCTTTGGGTGCTGTCATTGCTTTGTTAAAAAAAATCACATTCAGTGGTTCCAACAATCATTTTTGTTTTTGGGTATTTCATTTTTTCTGGCATCCCTGTGGTCGGGTTTTTCTCTGCTATGGTACATTCTCCCAGAGTAAAGACTGGGACAAAGAAGACAGAGAGTAGAGATTTACAAATCCTTGCAACAATCTTCATTACTTCCTTGCCACAGTTCTAGATACCTGCCCTCCCTGGCAAAATGATTTTCAGCACAGGGCCACCACGATCCTTGGTATTTCAGGAAGTACGGTAGTTGGAGTCCCTCTTTATGACTCCCAGTCCTATGTTTTTAGGTTTATTTTACAGCAAATGTAAGCAACTTCTGTCTATGTGCTGAGGCAAAGCTCCTGATGTAAGGACTGTGATGAGGAAGACTAGGACTCAGAGTAAACAAGAAAACTGATACATTCTTGACTGTCAGCATAATATTAACAACTATCATCAACCGCTAGTCAGTGCTGCTACCAATGACATTACCAGCTGCCGTTCCTGTACCACCACCACTACCATCAGAAATACAACAATCAGTTACAAGAGACAGCAGCATTGACATCCTCATTTCCCGCTATACTGTATTCCTAAAAGGCCTGCTGGAGCTAGTTTTTGAAATTCATCTCCTTATACAGAGCTGCCAATAAGCAAATTTGCAGCTCACGGTAACTCAGATATCATGTCAGTGGTAGTGTGGTGGGCCAGCCCTGTAAACAGGCACACGCAGACATTTGCTCCAGCAGCAGGAGATAGGTGCAGTAAAATCCTTTCAGCCGAAGAATCCATTGACCATAACTTATTTGCATTATTGCCACGATGTCTGTTTTTTCTGAGAACATGTAAAAGTCATCAGTGCTTTGAAAATTGCTACAGAGACCATTATTTTCATAAAAAGGGTTTGGTTTTCTCTGCTATCCATCACTCTCAACACATGAAACCAATACTTTTAAAAGAAATACAACCAACACATTTTATTTACTCAGTGAAAGTGAAAGGTGTGTGTGTGTGTCTGTGTCTGTGTGTGTGTGTGGGCACGCATGCGTGCCTGAACAAGCGTACATGCATTCATGGAAGAGGATTAAATGGACATTTTCTCCTAGTTGTGTAAAACATTTTAAGGCCAACCATGATACTATGCTGAGGTGGCCAAACAACAGCACCTGATGGAAAATTCACTGGCTGGGTTAACCTTGAACCAGTGCAATAGTTAGAATGCTATAGAAAGAAATGA
This sequence comes from Lissotriton helveticus, assembly GCF_964261635.1. Lineage (NCBI taxonomy): Eukaryota > Metazoa > Chordata > Amphibia > Caudata > Salamandridae > Lissotriton > Lissotriton helveticus. The sequence goes on from NC_136063.1 coordinate 1,581,247,527, forward strand.
ATGGAAGGAGGTAGAAGGCCCTCAGCAGTACTATAGCCAGGCACAACAATCGCAGAGAGAGTGAACATGCAGTATGATCCTAAAATCATTATGGTCCAACTCCACACAGCGCAGTGTCTCCAAACAAGAGAAACATGATGATGATGAAGATGAAGACGACAACCAGGAATAATTGCAGTTCATACTAGGAGAAAGAATGGCAGCAACAAAGATGGTAAGTAGACTCTAAGCAAAAGCAGAGTCATATCTGGTACAGCAGAACCCACTATTTAATGGGTGTGATAGCAGTTTAATAGGGGCCGTCAGAGGAAGGACAATACATATTCAGGAGCATAGTTACAAGATAACTGTCGGAGCGCAACATTAAGCCAAGATTGCTAACGCCATGCTCTGACAGTTTCCAAATGCTGGGATGTGCCGTATTTATAAGAATGCGGCACAGCCCTGCGTTTCACCTAGCGTAAGAGCAAAAATCAGCTGCCTAGCGCCAACGCAGGCACCCTTGCACCAGGCAATTGTTCATGGGCAGGAAGGTCTCCCTTCCTGCACATAAACAATCAGTAATGGCAATATGTAACTCCTATGTGTGCTGCTTTATGCAGGACACATAGAAGTTGCCACTCGTTATTTTTTAAGGAATAATACATTGGGGGCAGCGTCAAAAAGCAATGGGTGTTGTGGCGGAACGCACACCAAACACCCTTTGCCCGACCCTTTCACGCTAAATGCTGCGTGAAAGGAGCATTATTTACAAGGCAGTGTAAAGCCACATTAAGTGGTTTAATACCGCCCTGTAAATAAGACGAAGGGGTTATCGCCACCAGAACATCACAAAAAGTGACATTCTGGTAGCAATGAGCTCTTGTATACATGCCCCTTAGTGTGAACAATGTAATGTCTTTTTTTTCTTGTTCGTCACTGACGGGAATAACTTGCCAGTGAGTGGCAATAGAAAAACCAAAATAACACCCCCAAACCATGGGAGAAAATCCCAGGGTGTGGGCGGTCATCAATTTTTTGTTTTTCCGAAATTAGCTTCCACTTTAGGAGCTGTTTCTGAAAAACAGAACAATGCAAAAGGTTTGGTGAATGGTTGTCAAAGCTGACAGCAGCTTTCCACCAAACCTTTAGTACTGCCAAGATGCTGTTCCTTTCAATGTACTGAGATAATCGCTGGACCGACGTTCACCTTTAAAACTAGTGGACGGAGTACCATTGGGATGGCGGAGGTAATGTCCTCCACCATCTCAATAAACAGTGCTCTGTTGTTTAAACCCTAAATTAGGCCCAGATATATTTCCAGAAAGTGATTTTGACTGTGCTTCCTCTGAAAACTATCCACCATTAACAGACATATTGTGCTTGTGCATTTTAAGTTATCATCTTAGAGAAAAAGAAGCCTAGGTAAACCAGCTTTGTATTGGCGGGAATAGAGTAGTACTCTCAGTCATTCACATGGCAGACAAAGAGCAGGCTACCAGAGGACTGCAACATTGAGATGAAATACTGACAATTGTAGAGTACAGAAGATGTGACTGGCCTGTTTGCAGCACTCAAGAAAGAAAGCAAGTCAAGCACCCACTGTATCCACAACCCCATCCAGATAACCTGTGCCACCAATCAAATAACATATTTCAACAGCCACCTAATATCATGCTCAGCTAATAAGACTTCAAACACCTAACATCAGACATCTACCAAAAAATGACATGTATCTGCCAAATATAATAAGGCAAAATCGAGGCCCAAACACTATTAGAAAACAAATATTTATTTTGAAACCACAAAGCCAGGAACTATTAAAAATAACTAGTTACAAGAAGGCAAGCATAAAAAGAACCAGCAAGGACCACACAAACAAAACATTAAAGCATGTTTGTAAAAGGAGCAACAGGCCCCTCACAATTGTGTATTTTCAGAGCCTGAAAATTCTGATTCACAATCTGGAGTAGCGGGGTGTAGAGGGCCAAGCTGTGGTTCTGTGCGCTGCCCTCACAGATTCAGGGTAATCGTAGAAAACAGCAGGCACATGCCCAATGGTAGGAAGTGCAGACGTGGGCCATTTATGCTCCCTAGGGGCATTGCACATTCAGAAGCAGCCATGCACCACGAACAAAGTACCGTTGGGTAATGGGATATGTGCCAGGGACACATCTCACTACATCCCTTTGTAAATGAGTGCTACTGTGAGGAATGGCCCTGACAGACTCCCAGATACACCCTAGAGCACACCCTCCATGCCAGTTCAGATGCAGATGTTAATTTCAAAATGTGCACCTCTGCCTCCAGTGCGCTTTCTGGATGTGGAAATTCAGTATGGTATGGCTGAAGGTTTCCCTATGCAATGGGGTACGTACATACTTGAGGTAAGACAATGAAAGTGATTACTAAGGTGCCACAAGTTTCTCAACTTTGGTGGTGTAGAGAAACCTCACAGTGGTGATCTCCATTTATGTACTTCCTAGCGCCCATGAAGGGTCACTTGGTCGAAGGAGGGTATCAACCTGTGGGATCCATTGCCATGCAGATATCTGACATTGTCCAGTTGTTCCCCCATTAAGGGGTGGCAGCTTAAGAAAATGGCAATTAGTACCATGGAGTAGATAGACCTTGAGGCAGTGCATTTTCTCAGATTTATGAAAAGGTCAAAGAGGTTATGGAGCTCCACCAATTGACAAGGAAAGAAACAAGAGGAAATACCAAAAATAAACGACATAATGCAATAGGCAAAAGAAAATAAGAGTCACCAAACTGATGAGGCACTCTAAGGAAGGGCTTAGCACCAATTATTTTTCTTTTTTATCATACTGGAGCTTCAACACCACTAGAAGAGCATTATAGCAGTGCGGCATGTGTAAATCAAACACAGTATGCTTTACATTTGTGTCCACAGTTAGAAAGTGCCCCTGGCTGCGAAGCTTGAGGGTATAAGCACGTCACACTGAACCTTTTGTATGCAGATTGATGTTGTGCTCACCTGTGGGTAACTGATAATTGGTGGAAGGCAAAGATGTTGGGCTAGGAGCCTTACTTTTCATTGTAGACACCTACAGTGCAAATTGCCAGAATATGAAAGAGGAGGGGAGAATTGAGCAGCACTTCCAAGATCTATCCCAAAGGAACATTTATCTTAATGGCCTGATGCCAGTGCTCAGCAATAGAGCACAGTGGCCTGAGACTACAGATCCCTGCAGTGCAGTTGCTCAGTGGCAGAGGAAGTGTTGTACAGTGTGAAGAACATCACCAGGGTGTTTCAGGGGACTGGACGGCCATCAGGGTGGCAGACATTAAGCCCTCCATCACCCTGACGGACAGTACACCATCACCAAGGCCTAAATCTGTCCGACAGTGTGCTAACATTTTATATTCTAGGCTCCATGCTTTATGGGTTTACAAAGCACCCTTTAATAAGTAAAACAGGTATTCCTCCATGAAGAAGGCACTTCTCCTTGCCTGCAGTGCCTTCCAGCCAGCAACAATCTAAATCAGGCCCCAAGACTGGTCTTGAAAAGGCCCCCTCCCATATCTTCTATGAAAATATTTATCAGCATTAATGCATTAACAGGAGGAACTGTATTTTGCAAAATAAAGAATAGTGGCACGAATGGGGGCAACCAGTATTGAAAAAGAGGAATCACTATGCTTAGCAGGAAGTAATGGCTAGAACTCAGCTCTGAACAGTTTAACAAAATTGATAGAATGTAATTCACACTCCGTTTTGAAGGTTAAATCAGAATAAACTATATATGTTGCTTTTATAGTTGGGACAATAAAATATATAAAATATAATTGAAGGACTCACATGATTAAACATTTCCAATGTGAACAACTGTTGAACAAGTCAAACACACTTTAAAATGATTTGCTGCAAACCTGATACAAACTATAACATTGACTAGTGTCTGAAGGGTGTGTGGTGTTTCAATTATATTCTTTGTGTCTCATCTGGGCCATTCCCAGGAGCATGTTCAGCACAGTTGTAGCAATCAAATGAATATACAAAAAACAGCAGCAGTGCTTTCTGGAAGGGGCTGTGGGAATGTGTGTAGAAAGGGAGAGAAGGCACATGTTCTTCCTCAGGTTGAGAGCACTCCGAATCTTGGATGTAGTGCTTGTTTGCCTCACGTATTTTTAGAAAAAAAGATTGCACTGCTACCTTACCGCAAGATGGTGAGCTTCAATTTGCTTGTCTTCTAAAAAGATCTGGGCTAAATGTTCTTGTTTTTTAATAGGGAGATGAAATTTGTAACTAAGTGAGCACAATGTGGCCCTCTACTAGTGGCTGCCATATTGGACTGTGGCACTAACAGCTTCATGAGCAAGTAGAGAGGAGGGAGATCTGTGAGTGGAAGGACATGTATGTCTTTAATTGTGATTGAAGCTCTCTGTAAAGAACTACCTCAAGAAAAGCAACTAGGTGCAAATTGGGTCACATGATGTAAATACTTTCTTTCTCTCTTTCTCTACCCTATTGAGGCTGAAGGTACTGAAGCTTAGTCGTAGGTCTGTCTCCCTATCCCTATCTACCAAAATGGTTGCACAGACTTCTTTTGTCCATGTTCCATCAAAGCCTGTAACAAAAGCTCCATGCCTGGGCTTCCTTGAGGAGAAGCTCATGGCCACCAAGTTGTGGTTGGTTCTGTGCTTCCATTCTAATATATGAGAACTGTAATCACAGCCGGACTGAAAACAGCAGCTCCTTCAAAGGAGATGGTCAGTATGTCCTGATTCCCGCTAATAATTCTTAAATCTTGAGCCAAATATAGTGAGAAGGATTAGCTGGACAGATACATTTTCTGCAAAAGTGATCAGCTTTTGGAAGTCCCTCACCCTTAGGGTGCCTGTAGGAAATGTGAAAGAAGGAATATTTCAAAGAATATGTTTTATATGTTTATTGGCGAGTGACACCAGCAGATATGTCCTCATTCATACTGGATAGCAGGAATCAGACAGGGCTGCAAGTTTCTATTATCCTCAAAGCAAAGAGGAAACTGGGATATACTGTAAATGGTCTAGAATCTAATGTTGTTGAAGATATGGCATGCGTATAGCAAATAGTGTCATCGTACTGTCAAATAAGGGCAATAGATTGAAGAGCGTGTAACATAGAGAACATAACACTAGAGACCATTTTAATAAAGATAACTGGTTATAAGAATTGTATAGAACAAGTATATAAATATAATTCCAAAGCCATTCTTTATTGCAAAATCGTCACAAACATCAGGGAGAAAATTATAAACATAACCAAACAAAAAAGGTAAGGAAAAATTGCACCTCCTGAACAACATATTCACTCTCAACAAATAATTCTATCTCTAACAGTCTCTCACTGTATTTCACTTTCCCTCCCTTCTTCCCCTCTACCTAGCTCCACCCATAACATCCGATCTCCTCCAAACCAATATCACAGGCCTTTACAGATCAATTCGATAAAAGTAATCCTGCATTTCTTCAAATTTAGCCACTTGAACATGTAGCCTGTAAATTACATTTTCATAACTATCCTTGTTACATATATATTTTAAGATGGCACCTTCGAGGTTTTTCACGGTCGTACAATTCCAGGTTTTGCTATGGCCAACGATTTAGTGAACCATCACTGCAAACTGTGCGTGACAGAGGGAAGGGGCCTAGTGTTATGCCATCAATGCTGTATTAGGCTCCTGAATCTATGCTGCCATGTTTAAATTGCCCCAGATGGATGACCAATACGGTTTCCATTTTTCACATTTCCAAAGAGTAAGAATAGGATCACACTCAGATGTTAAAAACCTCCAGCACCTTGATGATTCTGCTAGTTTTGCTGCATACGGTCTAATGAGGGAAAAGTGCCTTATATGGATGATCTTGACCTACTAGCTCAGCTTTAAACAGACACTCTTAATCTGATGTCATTAACAGTTATCGCTCATTCCGGTCGAGCATTGTATTTTTTTCTCCAAGTTGCTGATTCACATTGGTAACTTGCATTTTTGATTAGGATTACAATTTGAGTAAATTTACGGATTTTCAGTATTCACAAAATCTGAGTGTGAATTACTACAAAAAGAAAAATAGTAGTAGTTGCAGCCTACACATGGCCAACAACTGGTACTGCAACGCCCTTACATAGAACATAAAATAAATTAAATTGTTTCATATTTAAAAATATAAAATAAATATAAATTATTGCTCAAAATAATTTATGAAAATAGTACATATTTATTATTTATTTTACCAAATTTGTGACAATAAATTGTACTAAAATAATTACATTACTTTTAATTAATTCTGTATATCACTTTTAATATATATTAACGCACATTAAATGGTTTTTTCCACTTAGTGGGAATTATTTAAATTTAAACTTCAGAAAAGTAATTTTCATTTTATTTAACATATTTCCATTAATTAAAGTTATAATTAAAGATTAATTTAATAGTACTGTATATTTTTTATTTTATTTTGTTCTACCTTTAAAGTAAATATATCAAATGAATTTACATTATTTTACACATTAAAACATTTGTAATATTTGTCTTCGAGTTAAATATTTTTTTTACATTTTCCACAGGGCGATCCTGTGTTACAATTACAAAAATATTCTGTCCTAGGGTAGTCTGTATATGTTTGTTAAATTCAAATAGGTAAGGACATCTTTATAAATATCACCATTCTACTTTTCTTAATTGATGGTGAGGAAGCAGAGGAAGTATGTGTGTCCCCAAATGGGACCACATCAACTCATCTAGTTGTAGTTTCTCAAATTCTTGTCAAGTAAGGTTAGTACTTTTTTCCATTTGACATAATGGGTTAAACCGTTCACATTCAGGGATACTATGGAAATGGTTATATCAGTATTAAAGGTCATAGGGTAGTGCTGTGATCATTGTGTTACAGTATTTTTCTATAGTGCTCCCTAAAGCTCATGTGACATTTGCTATGTATGTGAGAGTCATCTATGGTTAGTTGCTAGTAAGGAAATATGACAAAAAAGGAGCAACAATTTAATAACCTTTAATCTGGAGCATGATTGCCCATAGCAGCGCCAAGTAAATATGACACTTTACAATGCATGTTACAACGCATGTCATTACAACACATTTTTTACATTGCAAAATCCATTACAATGCATGTCATTACAACGCATGTCTAATACAAAGGGGGACCCCTGCAGATGAATGATAGGCAGGCAAAGCAGGGGGAAATTAATATAGATCTACACTAGCAAGGGTCACCTGCCTATCTGTAAGTATAGCTAATGGCCCGAGGAGAAGAGTCCCAACTTTATACCAACAGCAAGGGCTGACAGCTGCATATATTCAAAGAATTAAAAAATAAAATTAATTAACAAAATTATTTTTCTTTTATTGTCATTATATCAAACATGGTTATCAAACTTAAAAAAATACATAGATAAATACATAGGGTGTCATCAATAAATATAAATATATATATAGAGTCTCACACATACTCATAGGCATCAATCATGCTTGCATTCATTCATGTTGAAATACACATTCATTCCACACAACAACCACTATTCTTCAAATCAATCAAGGTGGTAAAGCTGCCACCAGATGTTAGAATGGACGATTCTCATGTCATATCCAACAGCGTCCAAGGACACGGGAAGAGTTAAACGCCAACGCGCGCTTCGTTGTGAGGCCCAGAACAGGGCAACACATTCACTTAGGTTCTCTTAGCCAGGTAGTGTATATCGCCTAACAGTTAAATGGGGTGGTATTCTTTGGCAGTCGGCGGGGTGGGAAACCCTCAAACCGCCGCGTCGAGGGTTTCCGGCCCCATCGTCCTCGTCGTCTGCCGAAGGAAGCACCTCTCTGGATGGACCTGTAATCCCTGTTGGAAAGATTACAGCAGATATCCTCGAATCTAGCGTTTTATTTCTTGAACAGTTCCCTTAACGATTCCCCATTGGCACCCCGTCTACCAGATTGGCCTTTGGACAAATTTTTGATGGCTATTTAGCACTGCTGAATACGGCTTCCGCCCCATTTCACTGTTAGGCGATATATACGACCTGGCTAAGAGACCCTATGTAATTATTTCCATTCCTCAGATGTGCTTGTGTGTCCCACACTGCTTATCGATCTCCGCCCTGATGAAGGTGTTGCCCTCTTCTGGGCTTCACACCGAAACATGCGTTGCCGTTTAACTCTTCCTGTGTCCTTGGACGCTGTTTCCATTTACCATCTGGATATGACACGAGAATCGTCCATTCTAACATCTGGTGGCAGCTTTACCACCTTGATTGATTTGTAGACATGTGGTTGTTGTATGGAATTAATGTGTATTCACTATGAATGAATGCAAATATGATTGATGGTTATGAATGAGTGTGTGAGGGACTCTATATATATTTATATTTATTGATGACTCCCTATGTATTTATTTATGTATTTTTTGAAGTTTGATAACTATGTTTGATATAATGACAATAAAAGAAAAATTATTTTGTTAATTAATTCTATTTTTAAATTCTTTGAATATATGCAGCTGTCAGCCCTTGCTGTTGGCATATATTTGGGATCCTTCTCCTCGGGCCATTAGCTATCCTTACAGATAGGCAGGTGACCCTTGCTAGTGTAGAGTTACAACGCATGTCGTTACAATGCATAATCCATTACAACACAATTACTATTCTAACTCAGCTGGGGTGTTACTTTGGTGAATGTGTTGTAATGGATTATGCGATGTAATGAAATGCGTTGTAATGGATTTTGCGATGTTAAAAATGTGGTGTAAAGACACACGTTGTAACGCATGCATTGTAAACGATGTTTCCTGCGCCAAGCCTCCTGGAGTAGCATTAAACCAGTTTATGCACTCCCTATCTAGTCCCCCAAGGCAAGTTCTAGAAGTATAGCTAAATCCTGTGCACACATACATAATTTCAACAAGAAATGCAAATATCAATTGAAGCAATTTGTACAGAATTCTTGGGTGATGTCGTAAAGTTTAATCTAAGGTGATAAGAAGTAAGACGTCTGAGAAGTTGAGCAGCAGTGTTGCGTGATCGGATTGCCGGTGATAATTCCAGCCTGGCAGAACTCGATCGGGGTCAAAATACGCAAAGCAAATGTCATGTGAAAATCTGTAATGAGTTAGTAAATGGCTTTATACCGCCTGTAGAATACATGTGCAAATCAATAAAGTATCCCTATAGTCTACGTGCAAAGAATATTCTCCTATTCGTCGTGTTTGAGTACATTCAAGGTGGAACAAGTGTGAGTTTTCACCGTATCCGTTTGGCTACTGAGCAATGCGAACGTCCTGGCTGGCCCGGTTCCTCGATGGAGTATCTCCAGTATGTGAGAAACTTAAACAGAGGAATTGCCCCTGCAAAATAATCAATCAAGCTAAGAAAAGAGCTTTAAATACTCCTCGCAGTGTACTTTTGGAGAAAAATGAAAGAACTCAGGATGATTGTGTCCCTCTTGTGATGACGTTCGACCCACTAGCTACCCCGATTCGTCAATGTATACGGAAGCATTGGGCGCTACTTTCTACTACTGACTTTAAAATGCTTCCACCGAGATTTGCATTTAAAAGTCAGGTAACTTTAAGGACAAATTGGTGCATACACGGACAAGACTGCAACAAAAAAAAAAGAGACAACTATTCCTCCAGGACATCACCCTTATGGAACATGTTCTGTATGTAGTCTTACTAAGAAGACTCTAAATGTGACCCTCAACTCTGGTAGGATTAGGCATCTGACGCGACTCAGTAATTGCAATACCATGAATGTGGTATATAGATTGACATGCCAATGTGGTTTACACTACATAGGGCTTACAACTAGGAAGATCAAAATTAGAGTGCAGGAACACCTTAGCACCATCAGAGAAGGGAAGTTAACCACCAAACTAGTACAGCACTGTCATGAGCAGAAACACTCTTTAACTTGTGTTGTACTGGAGAAGGTAGTGGGGGACCCGCAGAACTTAGAGAGGGTTCTGGCTTCCAAAGAGGCACATTGGATTTTTAAAGAGAAAAGTGACCAGATTGGGTTAAACGACTTTATAGAATGGAATAAAGTCAAGTGCTAAAATCCTTGTATTTATCATGTTGGTGATGGTTAGCCTGCATTTTGGTGTCCGAGAGTGAAGTACCTTATTTCTTGGAATTCACAATGTATTGTAACACCCTACATATGACATCAGAATCCATTTTCAATTAATACAAGGTGTGAATACAAACTACATGTGTATGGATGCCACCCTTGTTGCACATTGCAAGATGGCCCCCACGAATTTTGTAAGGTCACGTGATATGTTGACCATTATGTAGGAGCCCATATACATAGTGGCAGGCTATGTAAAACAATGGACTAGTGAGCCCACTCGAAGTAAAAGCAGTCGCAATAGTAAGAGTTTGTAAGGAGAGTCCGTCTATATGGACGTCCAGCTGCATACTGTTTAGACGATTTAGAAAATAAATGCTCTTAAAAATGAAAAGGATTAAGAGTGTCATGTTTTAGGAACATAAAAACATTGCAAGCCTAGTGAAACGCTCTGTATTTTATTCGCTATGTATGCTAATGAAAGAACTTTTAGCATTTTTACTACACTCCAATATGGCCCCCATGACCGCCGACCATTCACGTGATCAGGGTTCCGTTTAGGAAGTTTAAATGTGAAGCGTTCACTCGGTGGGAGTGACGGTTGAGACACGCCTCCATAGAACGTATGCGGTAAGGACTGCGGTATGAATGAATAGGAGGGCATAATTTGTGAAAAAGCGTGACTTAGAGTGGTCCTGATTAAAGGGGTGGGGTGTCGGTAACACGTGGCGGCGCCCGTCGTAACCGTAAAAACGAAGTGCCCAATATGGGAGCCGCAATAGCAGAATTGCAATTGATCGTGAAATAACTAAAAAGTGTGTGTTTTTGGAAAACGCAACTGAGAATTGTGCAGATTGAATGATGTGGTGCCGGTAACTTTTAGTGGTGCTTGTCGTAATATTATCAAATACAGTTCCGAAAATGGGAGCGGCCTCAGCATGAGTGACTGGGCCGTGCGATGGATAACATGTGTATCTCTTAACAATTTTATCACTCTATAAATTGACACTACGACAGAGTGTAAGCCCATTGAGAAGACTCACTGAGGGAGTTTTGTCTAATGAGTGACATAAGAAAGGAGCTGGTAAGAAGGACCGTGGCTCATTTATGGTAATGTACACACATGTGTAATGAGTATAAAGTTTCAGACACAATGTAGAGAAAGAGAACCCTTGAGAGTGATTGGCTATGTAACTGTTTTATTTTTACATTTGGCAGTCCCTGTAAAAGAAAATTTCAGTGTCCAGTAGTGGTGCCAGACGACCTCAATGCCCTGATGAAATTGCCTTGAAACTGTGGTGGCAATGAAAAATGTCGGCTCAGCATGAAGCGGTATGCATAAATTGCAACCGATTTTAATTTGAATAAGTGCACAGTGAATAATAAAGTTGGTATCGGTTAATGTGCAACTTATTTAAATTTTATCTTCACATGGTCGTATCTGTGGTATGTGATTCATTCACTTCACGTTTTTCTCAGCACCATTTTTGTTTGTCCTGGGCACTTTACTTATTCTTTAAGGCAAGATGGCTACCAATGATGAAAAAAGTGGGCATAGCTGGTGAGTACCAATCAGTAAGCTCTATTGGTGGTGCTCACGTGAGGTGCCATCTAGCCATCTCACCATTTTTCACAAGAATGAGGTGTTTTTATGTTTGATAACCATTCACAGTGATACTCCTGTATGTTGGCCAGGGGTATTATAGTTCGGTGTCTGCCTTTTGTAAAAACAAGATTGCTTTAAAAGTTTAAGGCATTAAAGTGGGAGGTTACTACCTCTGAATGTAAAGGAGGGTCGTATATGGAGGAAACATTTTTTTTAACCCCTACCCCCACTTATATAACTGTCCTCAAGAGAGGTGCCTTGAAGATCAGGTCTTGATGTATTGATATTGTATGTTGAGTGGAGGGTGACCTGGTTGGATTTTTCCCTCAGTGGCTCTTTGTTGTTTGTATCAAGATGGTTAAAGCCTTTTCAGTCACTGAGGCTCTGACGAAGATGCCAGCGAACTAGCTCTTGGAGTCCCTCTGGTTGGCCTGGGTTCAAGAGACGGGTCAGCACACAAGCAGCAGGGCATGCCTCTGAGGGTTCATGGCAGTCTCCAGGCAGCAAACCAGTCCTTCAGGTGCAACAAAGCATTCTGGTTCAGTACACAGCAGGCCACAGCAGCAAGCAGTCCTCTGACAATCTATCTGAAGGTCAAAAAAATGAACTGAAGAGTGGGTCTGGGGGCCTTATTTTTATACATGGTGCCTTTTTTTGACGTAGGAGACATTTCTAGAGAATTTGTTTTGAAGTGCTTGAAGTCTCCTGCTTCCTCTGTCCTGGCTCAAAGCTGGCTGCATGAATAATGCAGTGGTGACAAGTCCTTTAAGTGAAAGCAAAGCACAGCGTATTCAGTTGCAAGTGGGGCTGTGCCTAGCTCTGCCCCTCTCATCCTGCAGTTGAAGGACCATCCAGGCACACATAATCCCTCTTTTGAGTAGCAGTCTGGGAGAAAAAACAAATTCCAACTGCCAACTACACTAAGTCATGTGACCCAGTCACAGGCTGATGGTACCAAATAGTTAAGGCAGGAAAATGCCAACTTTCTCAAAGTGGGATTTTCAAAATTGTAACTTAAATTCCAACTTCACCATTAAAGAAGATTTGATTACAGTTTCTCAGACACAGAACATGAAATGTTTACCTGTTCCCAATACAAAGTTAGCACTTATTAAATGTATAGATGCATTAAGGCTGCAATAGCAGGCCTGGTACATGTTTTAAGGGGCAACTTAAGTGGGTGGCACACTAGTAGCATTTAATTTACAGGCCCTGGGTTTGTGGGAAACTACTCGACAAGGAACCTATAAGTCAATTGAATATGCCAATTAGGTGTAAACCAACTTACAATGTTTAAAGGTGAGAGCACAAGTACTTTAGCATAGGTCAGAAGTGGTTAAGTGCACAGAGTCCTAGAGCCAACAAAAACAAATTCAGCTAAAAGAAGGGGTGGTGAAGGCAAAATGTTCGGGGGGAAGCCACCCTAAGGCTGACAGGTCTAAAAAGAGCCTACCACCTGAATCTTGCCCACATCCTAGAGTAGTCCATCATGCCAGTCACACACTTGGCACTCTCATCTGAATGTGACTCATACCATCAATTGCAATCTTCGCCAACTTAACATGAGGACAACTCACTGGTGTACACTGCCTAATCTTCCTTTCTAGCTAAAGATCTATAAAGGCCACAATATTATATTGTGGGTACTTCTTTATGGCTTGAATATCGCCACTTGCGCTTCATGGCCTCAGTGTAAAAAGTATTTCTCTTTAGTGCGTCTCAAGGGAACAACAAACTCTGACCATTAAATTCCTGTCTTCTCTTAAGACAGTCTGAACCTTCAAGATGGCTGTCCCTGCACAGGGATTTCTAATTTCCTATGCCATCCTAAGAGCATGCATAACATAACTCACAAGAAAGAAATTGCCTTTTCCTACTAATTCACCCATTCCTTGCTACCAATGATATTGTTAACACATTGCATCAAAGCAGTCACAATACAATCCTCTTACCTACCTTCACTAAGTTCACATATTTACACTGGCAACTTCAAAAAATAGAAAATCAACAATAATTCTTTTCACCACTGAGATATGCCTAACAATGTGAGTGTATTCCTGTAAATTCATCTTGAATTGGCACATGCCACTCCTGAGACTGGGGTAAGGGGCCTTGAGTGACTGTGTGTCATTAGGTAAATCTCACTAAGGGGGTTTACAGAAGCAATACTCATTTACATCAATAGGGCTACCTGCTTGCCTACTTTTTTAATCATTGCTCTAAATTTGGTCTCTGTTGTCTGTTTTTCAACCCCTTCCTCTTTGATATTGTGTCATTGGCTGCAGGGGATTGTTTTTCACATGGCGGTCACTGGAAAACCCTCACCACTTACCTTTCTCCTGGTCAAACTCACTCAATACCTCTCTCCTTTTGCTCAACCGTCCAGCCACTTTCCTAAACCCTCCCTCTATGACATCCAGCCAGGAGTCAAGTTAACATGTGTAGAGGTTAACAGTGATGTCAGGGCACTTTGCTCTGTGCAACATCTGGTGCAAACTTTAATCCAGTAAGTGGCCTCTGATGAATCTTTATTTCCAACTGAAGCTGACAGTACATTTCAATAACATGAAACACATTTGGACACACAATGAAGACAGTGAATATTTAAGTCCAAGCCCCTAATGGTTTATTAAAAGATTTGACACGTTACAAACTAAAATCACCAGGATTAATTGTAATTCAATAGCCAATGCATGAATGCCTTAATCAATATATTCAAAGTAACTAATCATATGAGCAAAGACACTCGATTAAAAAGTTGCATCAAATAGAATGTAGCGAATCTGTTCTCCCATAATGGGAACTATCTACGGTGCGAAACTAACTGAAAGTCAGAGGAATCTGAAGAGACGTCAGGCTGGCGAGATTCTGTGAAAAAGCTTTGGAAAGGATGTAGTTAGCATCTGCTCTAAATGGGGTAAAAGGGAATCTGCATCTAAATGTAGACAGAAAGGAATTTGAATCTCTAGAGCGAGTGTGTGTGTGTGTGTGTGTGTGTGTGTGTGTGTGTTTCATTGTGTGTATGCATGTGTGTGTTTCCTTGTGTGTATGCATGTGTGTGTGAGAGAGAGACAATCTAAACGCTGCAAACACATTCTTAAAACAACAGATTTCTAACATTATCAGTAATTCATCATTTCTCAGACAGCCAACTAATCCAGTGACAACAGAAAGTATACAGTTTCATTCTCATTGGAATTTGAATATAAAAACGTCCTCACTAGTAAGCTTGGACAGTGGCCTTCAAACTAGTAGACAACACATAAGGCTGCTTGCACTTGCAGGTGTTGTTAACAGTCCTCCATTCAATTAAGACATTCCACCAAAATCTCAAAGAACAAATCATTGTTTCCTATATGAGAAACGAAACTAGAAAATAAATGTTCACATCTCACAAAGCAAAGTGGCAACTAAGATGATCCATTTTAAAATCCAGACGTATATTAACGTTAGGCAGTTTAAACCTGGAAACATACTTTCTCAATATATTAGTGAGTTCTGTGGTGACATTCTTGTTTGATTATTTTGAGGCCTGGAGTGCATAGTGTCAGAGACCAAGCTTTGCTAAAAATCCTTATCCTGTCAAAAGTCTGAACTCCCTACAACCTCACACTCTTCTGGTAGTTCTACTGTTTCAACAGGGAGCTGTGTCTTCCTTTGGTCACATCCTCACTATTCTAGGGTGGATCTTCTAGTCCCTAGGGTCAATTATTGTATAACTTATTGGAAAATTGCAACTTCCTTTATTCATGACTTTTGCCCAGTTGTCCTCATAGTCTCTGGGGATTACAGAGGCTCGTTTTGGCAAAGCTGTGTTTATAGATGGTTGCTCCCAGGGTACTCCTATGGGAACCACAAAGTCTTCTGTTGGTGCAGCTCTTTAATTGGGAAGTTGTAACTTCCTTGAGTTGCATGCATAGCACTCCTGGTAGGACCTTATAGTGTTTGAAGAAGAACTTATTTTGAACAAATCCCCAAAGCTTCTGCCTGGATCTCATAGTCTGCATCTTCCTCTGTTACATCTTTTTCAGTCTTCACCACCTCATAGGTTCTGTTCTTTTTGAGAAAAAAGCATCTTTCTTTAGTTTGGTCATGCCAATCCTGCACCTAGGAGTTTTCTGTTAAGTTCTGTGGTTAGTTTTCAAAGTATTCCGCTCTTCACACCAATGCCACTCCAGCGTGGACTTCAAAGTCCACTGTATAGAGCATGTCGATAGCTTCCCACTGTTTGCCAAGTTCTGCTGAGAGAATACCATTACTTATAATGACGCCAAGAGTACTCTGGGCCCTCTAAACTCTGGGCTAAGCCTTAACGATCTTAGCTGTGCACTTACTTCTGAGATAAACACTCCCACTCCCAGACCAGCGTCCTCCTCAGCTGCCATCTTCTATACACTGCCAAAACCAATATCACTTGAATTTCCCACCTCTGTCTCACACCCTACATATCATTTTAATAATATCTATTGTTTATCATCACCAGGTGGGAAAGACTACTGTCTGAAATGCTGGTTTTAAATATCAAGTGTGTCACTTGCTGGCAGACTATCCCTGCTTATCACCCACAAACTGTGCTAGTTTCAACATTCTAACACTTTTATTAACAGAATATCATTCCCTGGTATGTTAAGCATTTGAACGCCACTTTACATCAATATGTCTCTGCACCCTTTCTGGCAACCAAGTAAATAAATCCCACATAGATGCTTGTGTTGGACTGAAGGTGGCCAACCTCACAAGTCAAAATATTCTATTATTATTGGTATTATGTAATTACAAATGGTGTGCATTAAAACAGAAGCTCACAAGCACTGAAGTAACATAAATAGGTTTTAATCAAGAAATAAAAACAATATTAATTGAATTGTAGTACTACTTCAGACAAAAATGTAATCGAAATTTCCAAACAATCTTCATGGAAATACCCAAAGATAAATGGCAAATGCATATGTTACATAATTTCAAAATCAATTGAGGAGAGCTGCATCTGACTAAACATTGCATAACCGGAGAACATGGCAGTAGGCAGGCATGCATATGTATCCATTAGCTCACATAATCATCTCATAGCAATCTTATGTTTTTCCTTCTTACAGCCGAATTCCCACATACCTATGCTCTTATAACGTGAAATCCCATCTAGTGTTCTCATAAGCCCTTCTGGAGCATGCCATCCTGCATGCAAGAACTCAAAATGATATATATAGTGATGTCTGGAACGTGTCAATGCTGGTATATTCCTTAAGCTGCCATAAAGCCAGAATACCAAGAACATTCTTTTTTATTCCACCACCTTTCTGACTATGCTCCTCCATCTGGTACAACTCTTCATTGATATTTTGGTGACATCCTTTTCTCACCTCATAGCTAGGGTGACCAGAATTTTAAAGCCAGAAATCAGGGACATTTAACTAAAATAGAAGGGTTCCCTGCTTGTGGCACCTGTTTACATCTTTTCAGATTGAGTCCTCAGGACCGCCGTTCTTGAGGTACTTAACGGTTTTTGTTCAAGAGGCTTTGATGAATTTTACACATATTGTACATGTGAGTCATTAGGCATTCTTCTGACATTACAGATTCCCTTCATTTCCCTTTTAATCTGCATGTGGCGGCATCGACATAGTTGGAAAAGTGAGTACACTTTTCTCATATATAATTTTGGTGAGATATTTGGTTTTTGTCATGGATAATGACGCTTGGGTTGTGTTTTACTTGATGCAGATTTGGTATCGACAACTGTCGAGCTTTTATCAGCAGGTTGTGCTTCCATTATTTGGATTTCAGTAAGTGTCCTTTAGGTAATTTGTGTTTACCTCACTGCACATCTCAGAGGTTTTGTTCACTTCTGTTCACTTTTGTGTTTAACTCACTGCACATCCTGGAGGTCTCGGTTTTACTTCTCTTCACTATAAGCAACACGTTTTCGTTCTTCACGTTTCTTACCAACAACACCAGAAAATATTGGTAATCTTCATCAACTTTTTTCTAAGATACACAGTGAATATATTCCTTTGAGCACCACTCGGGTTTGACCACCAGTAGGTACATTAGGATGCTCTGTACATCGCTAATCCTTGGTCATTGTTCTTGTGCAACACTTTGTTCATATTATCATGATTATCTTACAGTGATGTTCTTCTCATAGTATGTCTTTTTTTCACTACTAGTGCCCCTGAAGAAGGGATATCATCCCGAAATGCATTGGGCTTAACCAAGAAGATTCAAATATCATTGTTTATGAAATACACCAAAAAATCCTTTTGTTTTCACTTGACTTATCACAGTGTAAATTGCATAATGTCCTTGTGGTTTCTTTGTATAATTACCACTTTACACCATTCATGATGTTTTTTCAATAATGTAATGATTACAAATTGTATCATCGAGTGATTTGTTTTCTCTGATAAATTGGTTGTATTAATTATATCACAAATTTGATAATTACATTGCGCTTAAGAATTATACTTTAATCATTGCTGTGCGTCTGGTATACCAGTAGATTTCCACTAGCTGTTGCTCACTTTCTCGGGCTGGCCGCCCACCCACCAGGCAGCACGCAACCTTTGGTTTAACTTTGATATCCTTTAGTGGCTCATATTGTATGAATAGGGTGTACACTGACTACACTACTTGTTTCATTATATTCCTTAAGCTTCCATAAAGCTAGAATACCAAGAACATTATTTTTTATTCCACCACCTTGCTAACTATGCTCCTCCATCTGGTACAACTCTTCATTGATATTTTGGTGACGTCCTTTTCTCACCTCACAGCTAGGGTGACCAGAATTTTAAAGCCAGAATTAGGGGACATTTAACTAAAATAGAAGAAGGACTACAATTTTAGTTCAAGCGAGCGCATGGAACGACAGCGCTCCTCGGCAGAGAATAGCAGAACAGGCACTAAGAACATAAATAAAAATGCAATTTTTAAACCCAGTAGCTTGCCTATTAATTAAATTGCGTTCTTGAAACAGCTGCTAACCATCCCTGCTTTGTAAAACATAAAAAAGAACCTCCCTCCGATTTCAGTCAAACTTCTCTAAAAACCGGGACATGAGCTAAATTTCCTGAACTCTGCCGGAACAGCTGGTGAAAAACAGGGCCAGTCCTGGCAAATCCTGGACGCCTGGTCACCCTACTCACAGCAGGATTCATGAACCCACAGATTTCTCGCTTCACCTGGTCTGTGTGAGCAAACTGGGATTGGGCATCAAAAAATGCATTTTATATATCTTACAATGAAACAAAACAACTAAACCATATAATGGCTTCAGAAAAAACGATGTTTAAACTCTTTCCTTGCTAGTCCCTCCTCGATTCCATCAAGATTATTATCTATAATTCAGGGGCGGTGTCTCCATAAGGGTTCTGGGACTGGTCGCCTCTGAAATTCCAAAATGAGTACTACAAAAAATATTAAATTAATTGATTCATTAGAGATACAATCATATATCTAAACAAATTGATGCATTTAAGTATGGGCCCCCTGTCCAGGCTGCCTGACCAGCCTCACTCTGAACAATTTGCCAAAAGCCACGTACTTAATCAAGTTTCTGGAATGTGACACATGAAGCACGGCCTACCTTTTTAAAGCCCGTCTGTGCCGTGTTACCAGTGGTATCCACTGTAGCCCAGTGACGCTGTCAGCATCACTGTTTTGGGCGTTGCAGGCGGCATTCCCGCATGAAGCCAGACGTCCACCATACACAGATAATAATCCCACCCTTTTCTATTCTTCACAGGGTAGGACTGGATGCAAGCACCCTACGTGAGATTTGGCGCCTTGTCATCGATATAGATATGTGGTATAATGAAAAACTTGTATTAGGTATTTTGTACTGAGACGCCTGGTCACGCTGACCTCCCCCACTGTCACACCCCATGTCATGGCTGTGGCTGCCGGCCCCTTTAGAAGTGGAGCTGCTGTATTTGTCCCCAGAGATATTGATCCAAAAGACAAGTAGGGAATTTGTTCCCTTGTGAAGTTGATCTAAATATGCAAGTCAAGCGCAACAGGCGCAAAGGGTGAAATATGTGCTTGTAGTATCCTGATTTGTGGAATACCAGAACATTTTAAAAAAACTTTTAATGTTATGGGTATACATGCCTCCAATATGGCGCTCATACTTGCTGCTTATTAAGATGCTTTTTTATATAGATTGATCG
This sequence comes from Lissotriton helveticus, assembly GCF_964261635.1. NCBI lineage: Eukaryota > Metazoa > Chordata > Amphibia > Caudata > Salamandridae > Lissotriton > Lissotriton helveticus. The sequence continues at coordinate 1,581,267,370 of NC_136063.1, forward strand.
GTACAATGGTTGCAGAATGTTTTAGTCCCACTTTGGACATGTTTAGATTTTAAAGACAGTTACACGCTGTAACAACTAGATTTTTTCGTTGTAATATTCTGGGAATCTGGCTCTGTCATGTGGTGCTATAACAGGCCCCATCTTCATGCCCTTAACATTAATGCCAAAAACACAGACTAATTTCCAAACAATGAATGTTAAAAATGTTATGGTAATGCATGTCACCAAACTATTTTCTCTTTCTTTTACATGTGTTTTACTTAATCTTGCATTCCCCAAGAATGTTACCATTTCCATCAAGTTGTGTTTCTGTTTTTATTATTACTCTTGTATAGTACATACTTTGATTAGTGAGAGATGTTTATGAGAGGCCACGATTGGGAGATCTGGAGCTGAGGCTGAAGGCAATGTGAGCTTGTCACAGTACCTGTAAGTGTGTTGGCCTCTCTGCATTGCAGACGGAGCAACGGTTACATATTCCAGTTGCAATTGAAATGCTGTTTAAATGTGTGTGAAGGAGGTACACAGTTGTCAAAATATTTACATGACAAAAGTGAAACAAAGTGAAACAAAATTAAGTGCTTACATGTGAGTGAGTACAGTGAATGTTTGGCTCACTTGAAATGAGGAAGATGCGAGGAATTGCATTCGGGGGAGTATGAAAAGAGAGTGCTGATAAGGAAGGTGATGAGGCTGATGAGGTTGAAGATTTGTAGATGAACGAGATGCATAGTGAAAAGGGGCATATATGTCTAACATAAAGTGCACATAACTGAAGACCAATACTCCTTCCACATGCCTCAATAATATTTAATCCACCGTCTCACAACTTCAGAATTGAAACATTTTCAATATTATTTATTAATGACAAATCATTGTTGTTACTCATTTATCTTAAATAGCTAACAACCAATGACAAAGCCATTAGTCCTGTCAGGTTGTAGGTGTATGTCAGTTGTGTTATATATCTGGAAGTAAAAACAGCTCAAAGACAAACCAAAATACCGTCGGATGGCACATTGTGGAAATCACTGAAATGTATTTTACATGTTTCTTTATAGCGACCCCCCTCTTTTTCCATCCCACTTAAAGAACTGTCTGCAAACATTTCTATATGACTGATTGCAACCAGCTGCTGCGGGTCCTTACCGAAGTTTGGTTAGAGCATTTTCTTCCAAACGCGCAATGCACACAGTGCAAGACAGTGGGCAAACACACGCCTTAAAGGGCCTGAAGATGTTGCACTGTGTACAGTTTGCATACTGCAGTAATTGTTGAACATAATAATGCAGTAGGATAAGGGGCATTTCACCAACCCCCAACAAATCCACCAACAGTTGTTTTTAATCAATAAACAACAAGCTGAGGCCCATAATTGTTCCTTGGTGAGTCTTTAATAGGCAAATTCACCCGACGCATTTCGCAGTGTCCGCTGCTTATTCACGGTATATATATATATACATATACATATTTAAACTCCATGTAAACATAAAGCATTTTGCAGTCATTCAACCTACATAACTACAAAAACTACTAACAAATATGTTACACCTAGTGTAAAAATAAGTTTATACCACATTACTGCAGAGACTGTCAGCAAAGAGGTTAAAACTATTGTAAAAATATCTGACTCAATCAATTTTACATTGTATGTGGTATTTAGACTTGAATCAACTGTGACACTCTAATATTTGCTTCCTTACAAAAACTCTATTTGAGTCAACATTGCCTCACAGTGAAAATATATCCATATCCTTTGCTGACAACACACTCATACACCACTGCACCCATAAGAACATTCCCAATACATCATTCACATTGATGCCAGGAACTAGGAATCAGAAACCCATTATTTTCAATCCTCTCTACTTTATGACTATGAATACACAAACAAAAATCAGCCAAGGTTACAGATCTCCTCACACAACATAATACTGGCATGCTCTTCTCTACCAAACCATGCCTCACTCCTGCCTCCTCTTCAGTCTCAGACCAACTGTATATCATATTCTCCATTTACCAAAACCGCAAGCTGAATCTTACCATCATCAACACCCCCAACCCAAATATTGTTGAGTGCCTCTTGGCCCGGCAAAATATTGCCCTTGCCAAACACATCATATTCCTTCTTGTTTACCACCCATCAGCCTACAACAAACATTTCTTAGATTACTTTTCTGGCCCACATGCACTCCTCCTGTTGGAAATCAGGTTGACTGAGGTATACACCCAGGCCAGGCAGGAACCAGCACTCTAGTCAGGATAAGTAAGATACACGCTAAAACTTTACCTGTGCTCACCCTCTGGTAGCTTGGCACAGAGCAGTCAGGCTAAACTAAAGAGGCAATGTGTAAAGTATTTGTGGAACACACACACACACAGTAACGCAATGAAAACACCACAAAGACTCCACCCAGTTTATAAGAATAGCTTATTGTATTGTCAGATGGCGGGCGAGCCTCACTGACCTGTGACTTGGGCATACCTCTGGTCTCCTAGGCAACGCAACACTGGAGAGCCATACTGGGAAGCACTTATGCGGCGTCCGAATAAGGCAATGATCGGCCCAAACAGCATCGGAAGGTTGTAGCGCAAGCCTAAGGTGAGGTGCTGTCCTGAACCAAACAAAAGCGCTCAATCTGTAACCAGCCAAGGTGCTTGTCATTTCACAACACAAAGCTGGCGATCAGGCCAGCTCTGCTCTTTGTCAAAGTTCAGCTGCCGGACTCATGGGTTGCAGAGCCCCATGACAGTAGTAGGACGGTGAAGTTTTTGATGGCTCTGAGACTTTCAGAACAGAGGGCAAGTCAGCAAGCCCTTGGAGATCACTTTGGCAGAAGTTCAGAGTCCAGCTCTACTTCAAGAGAGTCCTGGAACACAAGGCAGCATTGCAACAAGCAGTAAAGCAGTCTTTCCAGAAACACAGTCCAGCTGAGTCATTTAGGCAGCACAGCAATTCTCCTAGCAGAGCATAATTACAAGTCCAGTAAGTGTCGGATTTGAAGGGGTCGGAGACCCAGTACTTGTACCCAAAAGTTCCTTTGAAATGGAGATGACTTCAAAGCAAAGACTTTGAAGTGCACAGGTCCCCTATCAGCCCAGTCCCGTCTATCAGCTTACCCGTGGGGGGCTTGATCAGTGCTTTGTGTGAGGACAGAACACTACCTATTGAAGTGTGGTGTCAGCTCCTCCCTTCCCTGTTGCCCAGGAAGACCCATCAGTATGCAGATGAATGCAGATTCCCTGATGTATCCTGTGTTTGTGGCTGTCTAGAACAAATGTGCAATGTGTAGTCACCCCACCCCAGATGAGTATTGGTGACAGACTACAATGAACATAGAGGAGTAAGTGCAGAAAAATGTCCACTTTCTAAAAGTGCCACTCCTAAACTAGTAATATCAAATCCAACTTTACCAGTAAAGAGATTTACATAGAGCAGCTACTCCTTTGCAGTCAGAAACTACAGCTTAAATGTATTTTAGGGAATCTGCAATGTTATGCTATGAGAGGAGCAGGCCTCACAAAGTAGTGAAAAACACATTTTGGTAGTTGCCACTACTAGGATATGTAAAACAACCAGGTACATGTCCTATCTTTTACTTACATAGCACCCTGCTCTTAGGGGTGACGTATATGTAATAAAAGACAGGTTTGAAAGGCTACATCTCTGGGTGACACAATCAGTACTGCAGCCGACTTGTGGCATTTAACTCACAGGCCCTGGGTATATGGTATACCACTTTACAAGGGACTTACAAATAAATTAAATATGCCTATCATGTATACACAAAGTACACACATTTAGGGAAGAAGCACATGCACTTTAACATTGATTATCACTGGTAAGGAGCGCAAAGTCCTAAGGCAAATAAAAAGATTCAGCAAAACGTAGAGGTAAAAAAGCAAAAAGATTGGGGGGAAGACCACCCTAAGGATATCAGGTCCTACACCTTCTATGCCTCTAACACTGACAACTACTACCTAGCAGGGCCGGACTGGCTATGGGGCAGTTTGGAATGCTGCTGAGCTGGGGGCTGAGTTCGTTGATGGGGACCTGCTTGTACTAAACGAAATTTGTTTTGCTTTCATTTTTTCAAAGCACACGCAGGTCTCCATGAATGAAATCAGCCCCCACTGCAGGGAAATCAGCCCCCAGCTCGGCAGCATTCCAAACGGCCCGGTAGTCAGTCCGCCCCTGCTACCTAGATGCTTTAGGTTCCAAATAACAAATCAATGAGGCTTAAGTACTAAATTGTATAGCTTGAATCAATCACATCACTTACATCAAAGCCAAAGACATTCTGGTAGAAATCTTTACCTTCTTTTGTCGCCGGTTCCATTCATCACCTACTTATCACCACATTGTCAGTGAACCTCACACTTCCTAAACTTGTCCATAGAGAGCAAACTAGGGGCCTGAGTTATCAAAGAGTTTTACCCAGCATATGCGAATGAGTAAATATGTTGATACATAATGGCCTAAATCCACCACTATAACACTTGCACACTTCAAGATCTTCCCCACTGAACCATTCAATAATTTCATTTTCATCCCTCACTTCTATGCATCTCACAGTGTTGTCACTATCTTGACCCAAGCAAGTTGTGACAGAAACCTTTCACTAACTCACATGCACAACTCTACATCAAGATTACAAATGACTCTTGGTATTGATAAAATGGGATTGCTTCCTAAATACTATAAGAAAACAGGGAAGAATCAGGTACCTAGGCAAATCATCTGAAGTCCTTGCTGCCATCCATACCACATGCTCCTCGTGTCAGATCAGACCATTCATCCAATATCATTACTAAAGCTCAGAAAACTGAGTGAGAAAGACAGAAAATTACTATTCAGGGTAGTCAGACAAAGCGCTAACCAGCTTCTTTCACACAGGACTCAATTAACTAAAAAAATAACCATCATCAATACCTCCTAATCCCAAACAAAATTGAAACCATCTGATGCAATATCGATCACAATTTACAGCCAATTCACTCTGAAATCCATTGTTGGCATTGCTGCCAATCTCACCAGATCAATAACCTGAACAATATCCTCTGATCACTCAAAGCATGCTGCTGCCCATCGAGCATTGTCAACACTTCCCCTCACAGCAGATCCTGAAATCAGACCAAATTCCCCTCCACATAAGAGTCCCAATTTAAACCAAGAGGATCTTGAAAACTACTGTTGCATCAACCAGCTCCACTTCCGTGGCAAGGCTCTTCAGAAAGCAGACACATTGCAACTTCAAAACCTCATAGACTAATACGACGTACTGCAAGCACTCTATAAAGACTTTTGCTCCTCCACCAGCAATTAACCTTTGATTATTCAAGCTGCTGATGGTGCTCCCCAAATCTCCACCTAGTCTACTTGATACTGTGGATAATCAAGTACAGCCTACTAGTGTCCAAACACAAATGGCATATATGGAACTGTCTTCCAATGGTTTTCTTGATTTCTCCCAGACACAAAATAGCACATCCAAGTGAAAACCTCCAAACCTCACATTTGCCCTGCTTCAAGTCAGACGTGGAGTATTCCACGGTTCTATCCTTGTTCCATGATATTTAACCTCTGCATGAAATCTCAATGAGTGCTGCTAGCCCAACATGACCTAGTCCTTCATCAAAAGGTGAATTACACACAACTTTACTGTAATGTATTCTCAGTTGCTGTGATTCAGTACCCGAAACTCTAACACACTAGTCAGTTTTGAATGGCCAACCTCTGTCTGCCTGAAACTGAATCCACCCAAAATGCAATGAGTTCCCATCAACAGTATCGAACTACATCAACAGATCAAGAATTAACTGTGCTAAATGCAACTTGATGGATTTTGTCCCTTGCTCTCTTACAGTGCCACATCTCTGGGCTTCTACAGTGAGCCAAGTATCCCTTTCAAACACCATCAACAAAAAAGCGCTATTAATTAGGTACCAAAGCTGCACCCTACACCAGATCACGCTGATTCTTCCAAGTGCCACAGTCAACACAATATTTCTAGCTCTCATACACACCCACGTTACTGGCATTTCTGACACCACTTATTTCCTACTCAAGATGCCCTTCATGCAGTTACTCAACTGTTAATTGGGAATCCATATCAAACAAGAAAACGAGTCTTGTCTTCCCTTGTCCCTTTCCGCTTAACTAACTTCTCCCACGTGAACCTGACACCTACAATTTTAATGTTTAGGAAATTATTTCAAGAATCATCTCCAAAGACCTCCCTATGATGCAAATGTCTCAAGACCTTTGCTGCAGATGTTATTGTCTCAGTACTGTCAATTACTAGTACAGCACCAGAACTCTACTGACCATCCACACCATGTCACATTGATATGCGGGCAGAAAGAAGACAAGAGTTGAAAGAGCATCTACATTGATTTCTCACCAAACTTCTCACATTCCAAGACTGGAAGCCTGGCCACCCGTAGCTTTCCTATTGCCTCCCATGTCTTTGTGCACATGCCCTGTGGTACTAGTGAAAATAACTTCACGTTCTTTCTCTTCTGGGTAAGGCCGCAAGCTCTGTCAGGCCAAGATAATCAGGTGTCAGCACCCTAGGAAGACCCCACACAACATACAAACTTCGGAACAGAAGTGCTCTTTAAAAAAAATAGAGTCTTTGTCTGAAACTATATCTAGCAAGCGAGTTTGTACATAGGAAGATGTGCTTGAGCCTGTCCCTCTCCATTTGAGGCCATGCCTGGTTATTGTGTGATGGTCTCTGCATATGTGAGGACATACTTTGCCATTTTAGACAAATTTGTCATTATTTGAGCCTGAGTATGGGCATCTGGGCCGCTGTCTGGGCATATAATTAATTAATTGAGGGGTTGAATCTATGCCTGTACATTTGAGTATATAGCTAATAGTCTAAATGCCTTCCCTGGCACACGCCAGTCGTGTCTGGATATCTTAAGCTATAAAGTTTGAAGTTGAGGCTGCAATTATGTATTCGTGTTCTGTTCAGGCATATGAGGTCTGCACCTGATATTCCATAATCCCCGGATATTTAACACACAGCTACATAATGATTTATAACTACGATAGACTTGTGGCTGCTATCTCTGCTGTCATTGTTTTTTTTAGCATTCTTGTCCTTTTTGTTTTTTCTTATGTGTGCGATGTCACGTTCTATGATGTCATTAAGGTCCAAGGTCATGCATGGATTATCAGTTCCGGTGCCATCAAGGGGTGGTTACATGTTGTGTGATTTGCCTTCTTGGGTCATTATAATGGGTGATGAAAGGGGCCCCTGATGTCTTTTCCACTACATCTGATTAGTTGGTGAATTGACGTCTTATGGGATAACAATAACTAACGAAAAACAGCGAGTATCAAACAAAAGAAAATGAGGCTGTTGCCGAAGTAATAATAAAGTTATTAAGTATGGCAGTTGACGCCATGCTCTGTGCCGATGACATGAGCCAGGTGGTCTTAAGTTGTCAATTTGATCTATCCTAAATCGAATTTCATTCACACCTATCTTGCCAATAAATGTTTGTTTGCCTTTCCTGCACGGCAAATATTAAGCTGACCCCTAGAATATTTTTTCAAAGACAGCAGGAAAAAAAGTCTTTTAAATGAATCATTTCTTGCTTTGATGCTGCTGTTTATTTCTTTGGCTTTTCAAAAACATGCTTGGCGCAGACACCCCTCTCTGATGAGGTCTCCTGCAGCTCTCTTTTGGGCATCTGAAGAGAGCAAAGATCAATACATGTAAATAGATGGACAGGCTTTTTCCATTTAGTACTTCCATCACTGCGACTACCGCCAACAAAAACGGGACTGAACTCTCATATTATTCCTGCTCCAACCACTGATCGGAACATTTCTTGCCTGCCTTCCTGCCGAGCAGCACATGTAATTGAATTTAAAACACACTGTAAATTCTACACGAAGCAGACATTTGTTTTCAATCATGAAACAGTGGTTTATTCATTTATTGTGTCAAAGTTCACTTTTATTTAACAAGTAAGTTGGAATAAAATGGAGAGGGACACAGAGTAGATGGCTTGGTCTATGAGAGGCGATGATCACAGTGAGTTCTCGCGATAGAATGTCTAGCGCTGAAGCGGTGATCACTGTGAGTTCTCGCGATTGGATGTCTAGCGCCTCTGAGAAAATGATGCCTGGAACATACTGGAGTGAACACGAGTGGGTTCACTTCACCGTACATGCCAAGGCTTTCCCATCCCACCTCCATGTCCATAGTGCCACTATTGGCAACACACCCCACCCACAAAACAACAGAGCATGCAATCATGCATAGATAAATACACAACACAACTTTGTTTGGGAAAAATATTGCTGTATGTTTATTCCATACAAAAGTATGCAATATGGTGGGTTATCTTGCGGGCGATCTAAGGGCAGGCAGTTGTAACCAACCTATGCTGCCCTGCCCACCTGATGAGCCACGCACTGTGGAGAACCCAATCAGTGCTACACCTTATGGGGTGATCCTCTTTCTGGATCACGTGACACATTGGTCCCTTATTACTCACGCCCCTTTCAGGGCGGAGCGGAGCAAAGAAAGCCCCTGGTTGTTCAGACCCTTAACCGCCTGAAGGACTAATGGGGCGCCAACGTAATTCTTCCAGGACCCTCCAATGAGGCTCCTGGGATTTGGCTCTGGCACCCCTATTGTGCTCCTGCAGAGGTACCCTTCTGTACCCATATGTTTCCAGATAGCCCTGTAACTCCGCCAAAGCTCTGGAGGAGGCCCCGTTGCCAAAAGAGCCCCCCCACCAATACATCTAATTTCTCGCCTGCTACCTGCTATTTCCAGGGCCTCCTGCATGTCCAAGAGGAACAGATCCATTTCAACCTGTGACAAGTGAACCCCATCCATATCAAAATAGCCCTTTACCTTTGTTTGGATCAGCTCTTGTCTGATGAAACCAAAGACCCTTTGGTGTGTGAACTAGCGCATTGCACTATTCACACTCTTGCGTGAATGTTCCACCGCCTCACATGACTTAGCCCCGTGCCAAACCCTGCACGGCACTATTTCAGACCAAAGAAGCTCACATTGCCCTGTGTATTTGCTGATCTCCACTAAGTCAGTCTTCATCGCTTGCAAAAGTGCACCCCTACCCATGGCAGTGAGGTAGTTGCCTCCTAAATGGATTATCAAGATGTTGGGGGGACCTCCCCTCACAGCCAGTCTTCGTCCAACCTGTTCAGGAGGCTGTTCCATCTCTACCTGGGGAAACCCATCCAGACAAACTGAGTCTGTGAAAACCCCTGCATCCAATTCCTGCGTGCGGGCCACTCTGCCAACCTGTCGACGAACGAGTGGCCGATCACCCACACTTGAACTCCCGGCAAAATAAACGGATGCCATTTTAAGACAGTTATTTTAATGATCTTCGTGTTCAAACATTGCACTAACACATGATACTACTAAAATTCACTGCACACATAATAAACAATTGTCATATTGTCACCTTCGAGGGCAGATGTAGTGCTCAATTTACATATGGTCACACTTAAGGGCGAATGTAGTGCTCAAAGCAACAGGACTCCCAGCGTCCTACCTTCTTTATGCTTTCCTGCCCCATGCTCGCCTTGAACGCTGCTGTAGCCGCCCCAATCCTAAAAGAATGACTGGAGTAATTCCTGTCAGGGCGGGCAAGACCAGCCCGCACTAGGCAAGCGCACATGACCCTATCTATTTGGAATTTCGTTAGGGGCACCCAGTCTGTGTGTATCATAAAATAGCCCAGGACATTGGGCGAGTTGCCATGTAATCCTTGACTTGAGGAACTGGGCAGTACCTCTGATCCCCCAGAGGCATAAGGACTATGTCAGCCCCCCGCCCGCTTGGTCTGTTTTGGGACCTCCTGATATGTATCACCAACCTATCCGTCACATTCACATCTTGGCTGCATAAGGCATCCCCTGACCGATCAGTTTTGGCCCTAGCCACCAGCTCACTAATTTGGAATGCCCAAAAAACGCAAGGCAGAATGCAGCCGCAAAGAGTTGAGCCTCAAAATGCGAATCGGTGACCTGCTCCACTGCTCCTAGCATGCCCTGGAGTGTGTGGAAGTCAATGGGCGCCCTGTTATCTGGAACCCTGACTTCCTCTTTGGCCCACCCTTTTAGAGCCCCCCTGTTCAAGAAAGACTTGGTCTGATCCTAACCTCCTCTCAGGTTAGTGTCATGGCTCACCGCCGCCAAATGGCCACAGACCCAGGAATGACTCTTCCCCTGCCCTTTTGCCCAGAGTACAAATGCTTGCACTCTCTGTTCCAGGGAATGTGATGCTTGGCCCTGTGTCCTGGAAATGCTGAGGAAAGTGGTAAGATGTGCCTTGTATCTCTTCCTTGTCCCAGGTGCCTGAGAACGTTCACCCATCGCTCTCAGATGCTGTTCCATTGCAGAATTCGCCAGAGATGTGCTGGGAAAGGGGTCATCGCCATTCTTGCTCATGGCCAGGCCTCCTGGAAATGGAGCCACTGAAAGCGAGAGAGAGCGTCAGCAGCTACATTCTTGACCCCCTAATGTGTCTTGCCCTGAACTCAACATTGCAGGGCAGGCAAGCCCTGATTAGCTCCTTCAACAAACACGTCACAAGGGGCATTTGGCTGTCTGGCCATTGATGGCTTGCACCACCACCATATCATAGGACCAGAATATGACCCTTCTGGCTGATAGGGCCTCAGGCCATAAATGCAGGGCAACCACTATAGGGAACAACTCAAGTACTGTTATATTAACTGTTATGTTCCTTTACGCCAAGCATTCAGCCACTTTTGCGCGCACCATTCGCAGTTCATTATTGCGCCAAAGCCCTCCCTGCCGGACGTATCTGTGAAGAGACAGAGTTTTGGGCTACCAGCCCAGGGGGATCTCCAAATCACCGTCCCATTAAAGCTCAGCAAAAACTCATGCCACACCAGGAGGTCCTTCCTCAAACCAGTCCCTATTCTGACCATGTGATATTTCTTGTGCACCTTGGCTGTCGTCCTTGCTCGGCCCACTGGGATCACCCTGGCTGCGACATTCAGCTTCCCTAAGAGGCTCTGGATGACACCCAGGGAGGCCTTGTCCTTGCCCGGGACCGCCTGAATATCCTGACGCAATGCCCGCACCTTCTCAGCATGGAGCCTGGACACGCCCTCAACAGTGTCCAGCTCAATGCCCAGAAAAGTGAGCACCTGCGCCGGACCTGCAGTCTTCCCAGGGGACAAAGGAACCCCCAAGTGCCCCGCGAGTTCTTGGAAATGATGCAGTGATTTTCTACAATCCTGTGTTCCCACTTCCCCAATGAAAAGGAAATCATCCAGGTAGTGAGTTACACCCTCTATGCTGAATGACCAGGTGAGTGCCCACTGTAGGAAGTTGCTGAACGTCTCAAAGTTAGCGCAAGACAGCGCAACCCATCAGCATGCATTTGTCGAAGAAAAACATTTCTTGCCACTTAAAGCCTAACAGTTGGTGACTCTCTGGGTGAACCGGCAGCAGGCGAAAGGCCGACTCAATGTCCGCCTTGCCCAGCTAGGCCCCTTTTCCTGCTCTCCTCACCATATCCACTGCCATGTCAAATGAACAGTAGAAGACCGAACAAGTTCCTTCCATCAGCCAATGGTTCACCAAATAAACTTCTGGGTAAGACAAGAGGTGTATCAGGCGGAAGGCCAAAGGGCCTTTTTTGGGGACCACTCCTAGGGGAGAGACCCAAACATTTTTAAGTGGGGGCTGGTCGAATGGCCCTGCCACCCTCCCTAATGTTGTCTCTTTTATTACCTTGTCATGACCCACTTTTGGGAGTTCTCTAGATGACCTTAGGTTACCTGCTTCCCTGCAAACTAGTGGGTCTTGGTATGGGATCTTGAAGCCCTCTATGACACCCTCTGCCAGAATATTGCTATCTTTTTTGTTGGGATACGCCCTGAGCAAGGGGAGGAAGTTGCCAATAATGATTGATGAGGGGCCCGTAGCAGTAGAAACCTTGACCTGGGTAGTGGTAGATGAGGAGGGAGGAACTGGGCCCATGATGTGGGGTGAAGATAAGTGAGGGCGGGCAGGGAGGGTAGGTCCTGTTGCATGAATCAGGTTAGCTGCCTAGCCTGCTGTTAGGTGTGGAAGGGCCCTCTCGCTTGGCATTGCATGACACTGCTGTGTGACCGGCCTCACACTTACTGCAGTTGTGTCCCAACTTGCAAGCGTTTCCCCAGAAGCAGGACCTTCGATTGTACAATCTGCATGTGCCAGAATTAACCCGTTTGCCCCCTTTTCCCTGACCGCCACCTCCCTGACTTCCCCGAAAGGGCTGCTTGAAAGGAGGTTTCAATGATTGCTTCTGTCCCTTAGAATTGCCCTGCCCTTTCTGACTCTTCGTGGTCCCCCTGGGGTCCGCAGTAAACTTCCCCATGTGCTCTACCCAGAGCTCGATTTCCTTTTGGTCCCATCCCAGGTCTAGCCACATTGACATTTTCTTACGGAAATCTCAGTCGTAGTTATACCACCCGATACCCCCTGTCTTTTCTGCCTCGTTATGAATTAAATGGGAGTACTGCCACATCGCAGGACCCTGTTCCGGGTATTTCTCCATCACCACCGCTGCTAGGATAGCGAAAGCCTCTCCCCCGTTCTGGATGGTTTTTTCTGGCCAGGTTTGGAATTTTACTTTCTTCTCATCGTCCTTACTCCCCTTCTTTCTAGTGTCTTGTCCATCAGCCCCATTCATTAATAAGGTAAAAATGTCCACAAAATCCCATCTCCAAATCCCTTCCTTAGCCGCCAACGGTACCTGCCAAGCCAGCGAGCAGTGTCCCGTTGCTAGCGGTACCACTGTGACGAGCGGCGGCGGTGCTGCTGCCGATGCCCCTGCTTTAGCTGCCTCTGCTGGTATTGCGGGGGTGTGGACATCTTGAGAGCTGCCCAATGGGGTCGCCACCACGCCTGACACAGTAGAACTGGGGGAGCCTGCTGATATTACCTGTGGGATGGGTGTAGCCGGTGGTTGCCCGCCCGCTGCTGGGTGGCCGCTATCGGCCGTGACGCTCCTGGTGCCGAGGCCTATTGTAGGCTGTAACAGGTGCTCCCGTTGTGCCCCAGGTGTTACTCCGGTGACCGCTGACCCCAGATGTTTTTGTGCACTTGCACTGCTGACCTCTTCCTCCCAAACCAGCGGAATGGAAATTGCCCCCCCTCAGCAAGCGCAGCGGCCAAAGGCATGGGTGTCTGTACAGTGTTACAAAAACGTGATTTAAAGTCACCCAATATGCTCAAGATGGAGTCCATCATCTTACCAATTTTATCAGTGTTCTTGCCGCTAAATGTGGTGGTAGTCGAGTTGCAGGTCGGGGTGGGGGCGCGGGCCCTGCTTCGTGAGGAGGGGTAGTTACCCTGACCTTCGGTGCTGGGGGGTCTGCCGGGAATTCCTTGTTCGCCCGCCGGCGAGACCGTTTGGACCTCCCGAGTCCCGACTCAACTGGCCCTGCTATGGCCGCAACAGGTATGTCCTCTACTACCCCAGAGTCTTCCTATTCCCGGGAGTCAAGGATTCCTTTTGCCCAGGACTCTCCTCTAGCCTTCCCATCTCCATAAAGTTTGCCCAGATTGCCTCCTGCTACATGCAGGGTTGGGACTCCTCCACTGTGGTGATTTGGAGAACAGGAGGGGGGATCCTTGGCTATCCATGTCTTCGGACTGTAGTGCAGAAACCTCTAAGCAGGTCCTGCAGGGATTGAGAATCGTAAATAGCTGTCACGCTGAGAGCAATGCCGCTGCACAGCGGGCTGACCTTACAACGTTATCCCTTGCCCAAGTCCATTCCCCCGCGTACTTACTTCTCTCCTTGATTCCGGGCTCCACCTAGTCCGCTGAAGCGGTTTCAGCGATTCTGAAGAAAGATAAGCACTGGTTACGGGTGTGGCAGGTTAGAGCACGCTGCTCTGGACCTTGGGCCTGGACCCCTTGTTCCCCCCTTCTTTGCCAGCAGCCTTGCTTACCCTACGTGTCCTCGTCAATGGGTGGGATTGTGAGGACGGGTATCCGTGCTTGCAGTCAAGGAGACCACTATTTGCTGCAAATAAACACGGGGGTTAAGACACTTCATTGCCTTTGACGGATCATTGCCCGAGGTTCTGGACTGGGGGGATGGAGATGTGATGTATTCCTATAGGTTCTGTATCGATCCCCCTATTCCTGACCCTGTTCTGGTTAACAAGTTAACTAGCAGCCATCCCATGATGCAGAAACCGTTATCTGATGAAGCCACACTACGGCACAGGAACGTGTTATCTGATTAGGTCATAACGCTTGCCATCTAATTAGACAAGCGATAGTCCTCCAGCCCCTGATAAGGCATACGGAGTTCTCAAAACAAATCAAACCTATGACAACCTGGGAAAAACCCTGCGGCCATTGTTTTGATTTCACCGAGAACTTCAGCAAAAGAATGTGCTAACGACCAAGTCGTATGACATCCTTATTGACGTATCTATGTCCATCCTTGCGTCAATCTCGGCACCTTACAGGTATAAATATTACCGGTATTGCCTTAAGCAAACACACGCGGTGGTGACGAGATCGGAGCAGCCAGACTTGCCGAAGCCCAGAGCAGAGCAGACCCCGCTGGCGCAGCCCCGCCTTCCTGACGCGCTGAGAACGAGACGCTGCTTTCTCCTGCCGAGAAATCCAGCTCCGGCGCTTCCGGGTAGCCCTCGCAGGCAGCCTGGAATATCGAGACCAGAGACGAGAGATACCATCCCTCATTCATCCTAGATTCCAGGTACAGAACTGAATAACCCCTTGCAGAGAATTCTTGAGTCAGTCACTTGGCAAAACAAACTTAACTTAAACTGCTACTTTCTATTCCCGCCCACGTATTAGGCTTAGGTCAGGTACACTGGGGTAGGCGTAGTTAGAAGCACCAGTTGAGTACGATTAGTCAAATGTATATGTGTATGTATCTATTTTATCCATTTTAAACCTGCATATGGCTTAGAAACCATATAAATGTTTTTACAGTATTATTTTATACTTCTGCTTTTATTGTATGCACTTTACTTAACCATAAGTATTGCGATAATATCGATCCATTTCTCTTGTATGAGAAAAGAGACTGATCAATAAATACCATCTTTTATTGAACACGCCCGTCTCTTCCTTTTCTCTACAATCTGGTGAGACTAAGAATGCACGTACTGACTGAGTAAAATAAGTTGTCTTTTGTTTTCACACGACTCTAGAGATACACTCTTGATTAGGGGAGAGCAAAGTTGTCATGTTCTATGGTTGTCAGAAACTAAATCCCTTCTTGTCTATCCAGGGAGGTTCAACTCCTCCTTGCCTATTCGAGAAAGTTTCTAGTGAACTCTGAGCTAGCTGGCAAACCCAAAACTTTAAGTCTAATATCGACAATAGAAGACCTAGTTAACGTCTGGTCTAGGCCTATACTATTGAAGGTATTATTCCAATGCGCAGAGCCTATTGGGATAATAGGAACTACACTACAGAGAAGGGGGTGTGGTGGGGGGGTTTGGAGTGGTTATTGTTTACCTATTTTCCAAATCCGCCGGGACTTGCTCCTGCCTGAAGCGACCATCTACCTAGCGTCTGTTCCGTTTCCTGGAAAGAACAACGGTTATCACGGACATTCAATAACAATTTGGTACCAACCACCCAAACCCTTCCCCCCCAGCCTCGGCTGGGCCCGGCACTACCTAACTCACTAATTCTGAATCACTTGAGTGGTCTAGTGGCCCTCGTCCGTCCTTCTGATTCAGGCATGGGAGTCAAATCTTTAAACCTGAGGATGAAACGACAAAAGCGGTTATTTTCCTAGTGGTGTCACCTCAGTGATGCCTCCCCATATTGGCGCACACCCATATGATATCTCTGCCAGGTACCTCCAAGACCATTGCAATGTCGCCCCACGGCCGTGAGCTGGTCCTGGACAGATCCGTTGTAACTGAACCTCGCAGAAATCTCTGGGGAGGGGGGAGATAACAGTAGGTGAAACAGCGCACAACATCATTAGCGTTACTGAGGTCCACTGCCTTCACGCCAGTGCGCCCCCTGCTCAGGTATGCGCATACTGCCCCAAGATGCCCCCCTGACAAACAGTGAAAACCTGAGAGCTCCCCGCTTCAATACATGACTGTACTTCGTTAAACATGTGCAGGGGTACCGCCGCAAACCTTTGCGTGTCAATGTCAGTGGTGCCAGTGAACCACAACCACCGCCCAGCATTGCCAGTTTGTTGGCGCAGTAAACCGCCAAAAATATGGTTTCCCTGGGCCCCTAAAGCATGAGCCGCCGGGCCATCGGCAAACCCTGCGATACAAGTTCAGCTGTGGGTGCAGAGCACAGCCCAAACACCTGACACTGTGGGCCCGAACCCTCTCGCCGCATCATGTCCAGGCCCCTGCCCTCCCTAAACAACCAGCATTTGCCATGTGATCAGGGGGAACCAGCCGTGGGCAGCAGTGGGCCAGCACAGGGCAGTGGAAGACCACCCCCCCATGGAGGGCAAGGCCAGTCCAAAAGTAGGGGCGGGTAGGGAGCAAGCCAACTCCAGTACCCGTAACATGGCCCAGGGGCATTTGGGCAGGACACCAGGATATCCCAGCCGACAACAAGGCAGACTTCCAGTTCTCCCCATCACCGACAGACTGCCGGCTGCCCGCTCCCTTCCATTGATCATGGAAGGTAGTACGGGAGAGCTGGGCACCCTAGTTTTGTTGCTATTCCTCACCCAGGCCCCCACTGCGCCCTGACCTCTCCCTCAATGAAAGGCACAGCAACCGGCCCGATGTCATCTCGCACTGAAGGGGGGTGGGTTAGGTGCGACAAGGTGTGCGAGCTGAGCCCGCCCGCGGGGTATACGGACCTAACTGCACAACTCTTGCGAGGAGGCTGCACTTCAGCACCCCAGTTGTAGCACACCTGGAAAAACAGGCCTCGGTCCCCCTACTTCATGCATTATAAGCTGATGCGCTCCCAATTGTGCTAATTCCCCCGTCGCCGAGCGTGCGTGTAACCGGATGTGCCAGCAACCCCACAGTAATTATTTACCTTGCTCCCAACAATCTCGTTGGTGCCCCCCAGGGTGAGGAAGGCAGAGGCAGGGGGAGAAGGAAGGAGGGAGAGGGGGGGAACCACAGCGGAGACTCCCCGTAAAGGCCCTGGCAAAATGTGCTGGTCCACCGGTAATTTGTGGACTTGGGGAACAACCTTTGCAACATCGGCACTTAGGCCCTGCAGTTCCACATCCCGTTCCTGCTATGCACAAAGGATCCCCTGGGGATGGGAAAGTAAAACCCAGGGTCTCCAGCCAACATTTCGGTTACCACAATCTTACTGGCTGCGCCACCGCCGCGCAACAGATAAGCCCAGGAAAGTCTGCCCGCCGGCTGCCGACCGCCGGTGATGCAGAGCCCCCCCTGTCCCGTGATGCCCCACCCAGCCACAGACCTTACACGAGCGACAGAGGTATGAACTTGAAGCAGCTGGCCCTCAACTGGCACCCCTCGTGGGTCCCTCCCACAGGACTGCACCGCCAGGCCCCCAGGCCCCAAGGACAAGCAACTGCTCTGCACACTGTAACTTGTGCGGGGGTCTTATCCTGGTGCCTCTGGGGTTAATCGGGGGCTCCGGCCTAAGCCCCGCCGGCTCACAGCAAGGCAGCTAAGTCCATCCCCAGTCGCGAGTCTTCCACTTGTGGTTTGGCAGCTGTGCTGCTTGCCGCCCCCCGCTTCTGGAGCCCCCAGGGCCTGATGCGCAAAAGGTGGGGGGGTGTGCATGGAGGACATCAGGAGTCACCAGCAACGATCCTCTGCCCGTGGCTGAATGGGCAGGCCAGTGCAGCATGCGGCTGGGAGTAAAACAAAACCCTTTCCCCTGCACCTGTCCCTCACAATAAACCCCCCTGCAGGTATCGTCGAGGCGGGCTCCTGCAGGAGCCAGGCCAGGGGACTTACACTGAGGTGGGGCCCCTCACGGACCACGGCATGCCTGGTGGGACCCGGGGAGAGGGTGTCAGATATGGGTGGGACTCACCTCGCTTCCAACTCAACCGGCCACGAGATAACGTGTCCCGCAGCAACTCCGCAGTCCACCCAGCAAGACGGCATGTCTGGCACAAAGAGGATGCCAGAATGGCCGGTGGAGGCCTAAATACCCTCCCCAAATCCTCGGCACGCCAGAAGTGACTCGCCTAGCGCACCTAAGGCAAGGGGGGACTCTTCCCTGAGTCCTGGCATTAGAGGTGGTGGGTTAGTGTCCAAATGGCACTAAAGGGCTGCCCTTTTAGGGTGGCTCCCTGCGTGGGCCGCTTGCAGCCGCACAGATAGAGTCTAGGACAGCTGTCCCATGCAAACGCAAAGCTGCGCTTTTTTATCTCAGTGGTGCATAGTGAGAAATCACTCGTACACAGCCAGAACAAGGAAACCACACTTTCCTTCTTAAAAACACAATGGCAAACAAAGTGGGCGAATCAGCAAATCAACCACTTGACTTTTACATTGGGAGTCATTTATTCAGTTTTACAGTTGGCATGATTGTGGTAATTTTTGCAATACTGTGGGCACCAATCGCATGTTTGTTGATGTCCTCCGCTAAAGAAATACTATCCCAGAAATAATGGTGATAATACTTGACAGATTGTGGGCATCACAGGCATGACAGTGTTCATCCTTGGTACAATGCTTGTCTCGGCATAATGGCAGTGTTTCTCACCATATTGTTGGTATCTATGGCATAATGGTGCTCATCCTTGTGATAAAGTTAGTCCTGATGTAATAGGGGTAATACTTTGACCATGAGGGATATCCATAGCGCGCAATGTTGATACATTTGTTACATGATTAAAATTACTAAAATGACAAACTGGTGTTTAAGCACCGGTAAATATCGAAATACAATAATATCGATGTTTAAATATCGAAGGGACATAATATAGAAGGTAAGTAATATCGATAGATATTAATATCGAAATTATTAATATCGAAGTTTTAAATATCGATGTTAGTAATATCAATGTTAATAATTTCGATGTTACTAATATCAATTTTTATATTATTTTTTGTATAATATGTGTTTATTATGTTTTTAATGTATTTTTATGTAATTTAATTAATTTATGTATTTTAGTACTGTAGCGGGTTGTGGGTTTATAGGGGAGTAGGGTGGGAAGTAATTTAATTATATTATATTAATTATTAATTAATAGGAATTATAAATTAATTTTAATTAATTTGTAATTAATTTTAATTAATTGGTAATTAATTTTTATTAATTGATTACTTGATAATTATGTTCTGTAGCGGGTTGTGGGTTTATAGGGGAATAGGGTGGGAAGTAATTTAATTATACTAAATTAATTATTAATTAGTAGGAATTATAAATAGATTTTAATTAATTGGTAATTACTTTTAATTAATTGGTAATTAAATTGTATTAATTGAATAATTGATAATTATGTTCTGTAGCGGGTTGTGGGTTTATAGGGGAATAGGGTGGGAAGTATTTAAATTATACAAAATTAATTATTAAATATTAGGAAATATAAATTAATTTTAATTAATTGGTAAATAATTTTAATTAGTTGGTAATTACATTTTATTAATTAATTAATTGATATTTATGTTCTGTAGCGGGTTGTGTGTTTATAGGGGAGTAGAGTGGGAAGTAATTTAATTATACTAAATTAATTATTAATTATTAGGAAATATAAAATAATTTTAATTAATTGGTAATTAATTTTAATTAATTGGTAATTAATTTTTATTAATTGATTAATTTATAAATATGGTCTGTAGTGGGTTGTGGGTTTATAGGAGAATAGGGTGGGAAGTAATTTAAATGCAATTAAGTAATAATGTTTTTCAAATAATTATTTTGTTAATTATATAATTGTTTATTAATTATTAATTGGTAATTAAATATTATTAAATGGTATTTTTTAATAATATTTTTAGTTAAATATTTATTGCT
Organism: Lissotriton helveticus; assembly: GCF_964261635.1. Taxonomy (NCBI): domain Eukaryota; kingdom Metazoa; phylum Chordata; class Amphibia; order Caudata; family Salamandridae; genus Lissotriton; species Lissotriton helveticus. Next base: position 1,581,287,342 of record NC_136063.1, read on the forward strand.
AATCATGTTTTTAATAAGTATGTATTGGTATTTGTAAATTGTTTATATTTATTTAATAGTTACGTTTTTTATTAATTAAAAACGGTTTTTTATTTATAAGTATGTTATTTTTACCTCTACGCTATCCAACACTTTCCCTACTGTTGCACTCTTTGGAGTGGGAATAGTAATTTTTACACCTACGCTATCCAACACTTTCCCTACTGTTGCACTCTCTGGAGTGGGAATAGTAATTTTTACCTCTACGCTATCCAACACTTTCCCTACTGTTGCACTCCCTGGAGTTGGAATAGTAATTGTTATCCCTACGCTATCCAACACTTTCCCTACTGTTGCACCCTCTGGAGTTGGAATAGTAATTGTTACCTCTCCGCTATCCAACACTTTCCCTACTGTTGCACTCTCTGGAGTTGGAATAGTAATTGTTACCCCTACGCTATCCAACACTTTCCCTACTGTTGCCCTCTCTGGAGTGGGAATAGTAATTGTTACCTCTACGCTATTCAACACTTTCCCTACTATTGCACTCTCTGGAGTTGGAATAGTAATTGTTATCCCTACGCTATCCAACACTTTCCCTACTGTTGCACCCTCTGGAGTTGGAATAGTAATTGTTACCTCTACGCTATCAAACACTTTCCCTACTGTTGCACTCTCTGGAGTTGGAATAGTAATTGTTACCCGTACGCTATCCAACACTTTCCCTACTGTTGCACTCTCTGGAGTTGGAATAGTAATTGTTACCACTACGCTATCCAACACTTTCCCTACTGTTACACTCTCTGGAGTGGGAATAGTAATTGTTACCCCTACGCTATCCAACACTTTCCCTACTGTTGCCCTCTCTGGAGTGGGAATAGTAATTGTTACCTCTACGCTATCCAACACTTTCCCTACTGTTGCACTCTCTGGAATTGGAATAGTAATTGTTATCCCTACGCTATCCAACACTTTCCCTACTGTTGCACCCTCTGGAGTTGGAATAGTAATTATTACCTCTACGCTATCCAACACTTTCCCTACTGTTGCACTCTCTGGAGTTGGAATAGTAATTGTTACCCGTACGCTATCCAACACTTTCCCTACTGTTGCACTCTTTGGAGTTGGAATAGTAATTGTTACCACTACGGTATCCAACACTTTCCCTACTGTTGCACTCTCTGGAGTGGGAATAGTAATTGTTACCCCTACGCTATCCAACACTTTCCCTACTCTTGCACTCTCTGGAGTTGGAATAGTTATTGTTACCCCTACGCTATCCAACACTTTCCCTACGGTTGCACTCTCTGGAGTTGGAATAGTAATTGTTATCCCTACGCTATCCAACACTTTCCCTACTGTTGCACCCTCTGGAGTTGGAATAGTAATTGTTATCTCTACGCTATCCAACACTTTCCCTACTGTTGCACTCTCTGGAGTTTGAATAGTAATTGTAACCCCTACGCTATCCAACACTTTCCCTACTGTTGCCCTCTCTGGAGTGGGAATAGTAATTGTTACCTCTACGCTATCCAACACTTTCCCTACTGTTGCACTCTCTGGAGTTGGAATAGTAATTGTTATCCCTACGCTATCCAACACTTTCCCTATTGTTGCACCCTCTGGAGTTGGAATAGTAATTGTTACCTCTATGCTATCCAACACTTTCCCTACTGTTGCACTCTCTGGATTTGGAATAGTAATTGTTACCCGTACGCTATCCAACACTTTCCCTACTGTTGCACTCTCTGGAGTTGGAATAGTAATTGTTACCACTACGCTATCCAACACTTTCCCTACTGTTGCACTCTCTGGAGTGGGAATAGTAATTGTTACCCCTACACTATCCAACACTTTCCCTACTGTTGCACTCTCTGGAGTTGGAATAGTTATTGTTACCCCTATGCTATCCAACACTTTCCCGACTGTTGCACACTCTGGAGTTGGAATAGTAATTGTGATCCCTACGCTATCCAACACTTTCCCTACTGTTGCACCCTCTGGAGTTGGAATAGTAATTGTTACCTCTACGCTATCCAACACTTTCCCTACTGTTTCACTCTCTGGAGTTTGAATAGTAATTGTAACCCCTACGCTATCCAACACTTTCCCTACTGTTGCCCTCTCTGGAGTGGGAATAGTAATTGTTACCTCTACGCTATCCAACACTTTCCCTACTGTTGCACTCTCTGGAGTTGGAATAGTAATTGTTATCCCTACGCTATCCAACACTTTCCCTACTGTTGCACCCTCTGGAGTTGGAATAGTAATTGTTACCTCTACGCTATCCAACACTTTCCCTACTGTTGCACTCTCTGGAGTTGGAATAGTAATTGTTACCCGTACGCTATCCAACACTTTCCCTACTGTTGCACTCTCTGGAGTTGGAATAGTAATTGTTACCACTACGCTATCCAACTCTTTCCCTACTGTTGCACTCTCTGGAGTGGGAATAGTAATTGTTACCCCTACGCTATCCAACACTTTCCCTACTGTTGCCCTCTCTGGAGTGGGAATAGTAATTGTTACCTCTACGCTATCCAACACTTTCCCTACTGTTGCATTCTCTGGAGTTGGAATAGTAATTGTTATCCCTACGCTATCCAACACTTTCCCGACTGCTGCACCCTCTGGAGTTGGAATAGTAATTGTTACCACTACGCTATCCAACTCTTTCCCTACTGTTGCACTCTCTGGAGTTGGAATAGTAATTGTTACCACTACGCTATCTAACTCTTTCCCTACTGTTGCACTCTCTGGAGTGGGAATAGTAATTGTTACCCCTACGCTATCCAACACTTTCCCTACTGTTGCCCTCTCTGGAGTTGGAATAGTTATTGTTACCCGTACGCTATCCAACACTTTCCCTACTGTTGCACTCTCTGGAGTTGGAATAGTAATTGTTACCACTACGCTATCCAACACTTTCCCTACTGTTGCACTCTCTGGAGTGGGAATAGTAATTGCTACCCCTACGCTATCCAACACTTTCCCTACTGTTGCACTCTCTGGAGTTGGAATAGTTATTGTTACCCCTACGCTATCCAACACTTTCCCTACTGTTGCACTCTCTGGAGCTGGAATAGTAATTGTTACCACTACGCTATCCAACACTTTCCCTACTGTTGCACTCTCTGGAGTGGGAATTGTAATTGTTACCCCTACGCTATCCAACACTTTCCCAACTGTTGCACTCTCTGGAGTGGGAATAGTAATTGTTACCCCTACGCTATCCAACACTTTCCCTACTGTTGCACTCTTTGGAGTGGGAATTGTAATTTTTACCCCTACGCTACCCAACATTTACTTACTTTTTTTAATTTGTTGTACATTTTTATTAATAGTTATTTATATTAATATTTTATGTTTATACATTTATTTGTAATTTATTATATTTTCATTTATTTATAAGATATTAAAATATTTTTTAGAGTTATTATTAATGAAGTATATACTATGTATTATATCTTTATTATTATTTGTTTTTATTACATAATTTATTAATTTTAAATATTATAATATATTTGTAACTATGTTTATTATATTTATAAGTATTATTTTATTAATATTACATTTTTATTTTTATTTTAAAAAACAATATTTTTCAAAAAACGATATTTTTGACATCTATATTATTTTTTCGATGTTTTTGTACTTACCTTGTTAGGGATAGGATATCGATATTATTGTAATCGATATTTTTGTTGCGATATTTTTGCATGTAGATATTTTTGTGTTCGATATTTTGTCATAGATTCTTAAGCACCAAACACACATTTGCCTGAAATCAGAAACTGGTATTTTAAGTCTGATTTCATGCACCTTCTCTTTCTTTGCCCTTCAGTTTCTCTCTTTTGGGGACAGATATGGTCCGCCATTTCTCGCTTGTTTAACATTCTCATTCCTTATTCTATTCTTCTCCTTTTCTCTGAAAGTTTGTCTGATTCCTTAGACCTTCCCAGTCATAAACATGGTCTTTTTGACCTATGTTAGCTTTAACTTTTCAGCACATAACTCTTAATTGGAAAACGCTTGCAAAGCTTTCTGTCCAACATTGCTGGAACAGTCTATGCATTTTCACCGACTTGATATTGCTTTTGCCTTCTCGTGCAAGCCGATGGTTAATAGGGAACTCTTTTGGCTGCCACTCACCACTTATTTAAACAAACTGGTGTTAACAGATAGTTCTTGTTTAAATGTGGAAACTTTTAAGCCTTTTAAAAATGTATCTTCTATGTTCTTTTCTTCTAACCCTTGTTGGCTTATAGTTTTTTTATTAATTATACTATAATCATTGTTCACATTCATTTGTAGATATGCAATATCATACTTTACCAATATGTAAGCGTTGCCCCTTCCTCTCCTTCCCCCATTTTATTTCCCTCCCCTTCCCCCCTTACTTCCTTATAAAACTTAAACAGCTTTCTTTTTTCTTCTCCCGCTAGCTATTTTATCATTATGTACTTATTTCAATATGCTATTCTCTGTATTGCTGGCCTTTTGTATTTTCTGTTATTATTCAAATAAAGCTTTTTATACATAAAAGAAACTAGTATTGTACAACAAATCAGTTTTTTCTTCTGTAAATTATAAGGTTTTGTTTTAGGTAATTCTGACTATTTTTCCAAAGGGTACAACTTGTGATTGATAGCAAAATGTGCATATTAGATACACAGTAGTCGCATTTCTAAATTCATATTTAATGCTGTTATCTGAGGCATAATCACGACTTTTGCCTGATACCTCAGCCTATTAAACTGTTGTATCCTGTCTGAACCTTTAGGATCACCATACTCGCAGGGCAATACTAAATGAGTCTATAAAATCTAGCTAGTTTTGAAGTCTATGGCCTGAAATTGTGACATTCGAGTTTCCCACCTTCTCTCGAACAAGGAGATCCACAGGATAAATATTTGATTGACAATCAATCGTTATGGATGGTCAAGGATCAGAAATGAAAGTAAATGTAGATGTGGCAAAAATTGCTGTAAAAAATGAGGGACGTGAAATTTCATTTTCACAACTACTTGAATCACCTATAGAAATTTTTGACATACTTTATAAAATAAATTGGCAGCTAATTCCACTCTTTTGCTACCAGTTATCAAAATATTCCTTGGCCATGTGAAACCTCAAAGTCCCAGAGTAGTTCTGGAATAATCTTGATTGGACCCGCAGGACCAATGTATTTGGGCAAATGTATGTGAAATAGGTGTTGTTAAATGAACTATTTAATTCCATATTTAAACACTTATCTCTGGGGAGAAATTCCCTGAACCATCCTTGATGGAGATGGGTTTTCTTTTTCACTCACTGAGTGCAGATTTGGGTGGATATTTATGCTCAATCAATGTCAATGATCACCATTTCTTCATTAACATTTTATTGGCTTGGGTCAGTTAAGGATCACTGAACTACCCCCCACATGCATCAAGGTAAATTGCATTCGCAAACGATGTGAATCGCATTTTTCGGCCGTTTGCGAATGCAATTTCCTGATTTGGGATGCACCAACCCTTTTTAGAAATTCGCAATTTAAGAAAGTGCACAATTGCGATTTCTTAAATTGCGAATGCATTTAAGGAATCTCAATTTGAGATTCCTTAAATGCAATTCATCATACTTTTTTAAATTGCGAATTTTGAAATAAGAAATGCAAATTACCATGAAGTAGACCTTCATGGTAATTTGCGAAAATCTAGAAAAATGCTTTTAAATGCATTTTTCTTTGTTACACGTTACACACACACGTGCCGTTGGGGCATGTGTGTGTGTAAGATGTATCCAAAAGCAAATTTCAGGGGTGCAACAGGGTGTCTTTTGGACACCCCTGCACCCTTGAAATTGCATTCTCAATTTGCGAATTCACAATGATGAATTGCAAATTGAGAATGCCCTCCTATTCATTCCTATGGGCCTCTAGGCCCATAGGAATGAATGTGTAGAAATTCCTTAATTGCGATTCTCAATTAGAGAATCGCAATTAAGGAAAATTACCGAATCGCTAAAAAAAGCGAATTATTCATGCATTGCCGTTTGCGAATCCTTAATTGCGATTCCTTAATTTTCGTAATTAAGGATTCGCAAGCGGCAACATTGATGCATGTGGCCGTACATTTCAACCTGGTGAACAAATTATGTACTGTGGAAATAGCCTTTGAGTGGGCTAAATATTGGTGTGGGTTTTGGTGCTCCAGTGTTTAGAGGTATTCATTTTACAGCTATATCATGGGGTCCTAACACCTCACTAAAAACAATTCACAAGAGATAACTGTTATTTGTACCCTTCAAAATCAATGAGATCCCTACTTCCTTGAATACCCACACAAATTGATTAGAATTACAATTTTGGGGACTGTTGTATTTATTCATCTCTCCATTACATTTTGCTTCTTTTCTTCAAATATGTTGGGGCTGGAAAGAATCCATGATGGTTAATAGGGACTCTGATGACATAATATGTACACCTTCTCTCTATTGGACAGTTCCTGAAAAAGCCTGCTCTATCCCAGTAGAAATGTGAAGGAGTCCAAGTGGAATCTCTGCAAGCCCTGTTAACAAACCCAAGGGGGAACTACGCAGCCTCATATGATATCCTCCTTTCAAAAATGTTCAAGAGTTCTCCGATAGATCTGCCTGTCTCCAGAATGCCTCTCATTCCAAGGTCTAATCAAGCAATCATCATCCATAATTGCACATCAGCGGTTGCAAGGAAGATCTTTGTCTAAGTCACTTATTTAGCCTTTAGCTTACCAGCAAACAAATGCCTTGGCAGCTAAATCACCACCCTTGCTGACCGTGTTGCAGTGGCTCACCATATTTTGTTGCATCATCTAGTGTCCCTCAAGGACACAGCTTTTTTACCGCTTAAGTGGGTCATACCTCCCTGAGGTGAGTGACTTTCACAAAAAAAAAGAAAAGGAAGTGACACTTGGCCACCATGCAATAGTGACATGGCGTACCTGCCAGCATTTTATTTTTCAGTGACAAACCCCTAATCCGGGCAGAAGAGGAGGGTTGACTTTGATAAGAATAATCTCAATGTCTCTGATTACTGGGAGTTTCTTTCCCAACCCATGGTAAGCAATTAAGCAATTTTTAGGCCCAGAACCACCATGCTAGGAATAGCAAACGCACCGTGTTGGAGAAGCTGCTCTACATAGGACTTTCCATGTCCACTAGCGAATGTTTGAAGGTGTTACAATCAGTGAAGCTACCACCATCTGGGAAACCACCACTTCAAAGTCTAAATGAGGCGGTGGATGCTTGCAGCAGACAGACGAAGCATCCACCAATTTGTGACAGATTCCCCATCATCATCCACCTCCACATTAACTACTAAGTGCTATGCAGACCAGTGATCAAATGCTACTCTCATAAGCACAGTAGAGGTCAGTAGAGCCCCCTCGCGTCTCAAAATAAAATCAGGGACATAGCTTGGTCAGTAAGATTGGGGGGTGCTTCAGATATTTGAACAATCAGGCTGACATAATGCTTAAATACATTATACGACAAACATAGTACATGATAGGGGCCTGAAGGGCAGTGGAAAGGGGAGAGGAATTAGTAGGAGTGCTAAGAGAGAAAACACAATATTTTGTAAAGTAACCAATATTTTTGAGGACTTTCAAAACAGAGAGTGAGTGTGTGTGTTTTTCTGTGTGTATGTCAAAATTACTGGTGAAATCTGACTAGCATCTCACAATACCAGACTGAAAGCATCTGTACCCAACTATTTATCAGAAAATGCATTTATTGGGGAGGAGGGGTCATAACACTCCAACACCGCCCCTCCACCCCCCCCCCAAACTATGCCCCTGAATGAAATACTGGAATCAGACCCTATCCTTTCACCTACAGACTTGTACCTAATTAACACTACTCTCTCTACCAAACGATGGCTTCCATAAGTATTTTGAAATGCCTTTACTTTTTACTGAAATAATTCTGCTCGGGTGAATTTCAATATGTATTTTATGCCCTATAGGAGAAATGAAGCAGTACTTAATGTTTATTTCATCAGTGCACAATTTCGTTATTTCAGCTTCAGAGTTGCTTGACTTTGCCAAGCTGAAATCCGGTATCACTTAAAGCACTCAGCCGTTCGGAACTCGCATAGGCTATCGAGGCGCTTTAATTAGTCCATCGATGACATTTCTCGATCCCTTTTTGCTGACATTCATCACTATAAATAGGGCAATAGGTTTAGAAAATGTTTTGGTCTTTAATGCCCGTAGTCTGCAATATTCATCTATTATCATAAATGGCGCATATTTCCGCACTCGTTCTCTGATAAATGAATAAAGTAAGTCAGTAATTTTTCTACATTTATATTTTCCTCTGTGCCCATACTTTGGCTATGGAAGTGGGAGTGCGGCAGCTCTGGGGAAATTAGCCTGAACATTTTTTAAGGCATTTTTTCTGCTTTTATCCACTTTAAAAAATTCATATGTCTGTCTGCATTTAAAAAAATGCTCTTTGAAAAAGAGATTTCATTATGAGCGGCCGCATTGTAACAACGCCCACTCGGTCTGAGTCCAGCAGCTGGTGTTGAAAGGGAGGCATGGGAAGACATGCCCGCTGCCTGATGACAGCGTGCTGCGCGGGGACCTTAGAAAACAAATACCTTTCTGTGCTGGCCCGGCTCACTTCCACCCACAGAGCTTGCTCCAGAGTTTTCCCTTCCATGCCCAATTATTGATTCACAGAGCTTGCCCATGTATGAGGAAATGGCGCTTATCCAGAGTCAATATGCAAGTGGTAATCACGCCCTGGAGCCAGTTGACAGCACCAGTTGCGCCATAAAGCAAGTTTCTTAGGTGGGTTCTTTTCGGGCCAGGGCCGACATTTCAGTTCAGTGAAGATTTTTGCCATATTATTCTTTTCACTTTTAAAGGTGAGCATTGTTCCTGCTTGCAAGGAGTGATTTTCCTCTTTTGTACGTGCTGCTGGCACAGGCTTTGGTAGGGCCCCAAACAAAACATTTGGGTGGGGACAAATAACCAGGGACACTGGAATTATGCGGCAGTGGAGCACCAAATTATGCAGCAGGGTTGACTAAATTCTGTGTCAAGAGAAGGCAAATTATGTGGTATAATGCAGCACTTTTTAAATATGATTACTTCATTATTTTGTCATTTTTACCCATGACTATACTGTCTGGGTAGAAATGTCATCTCATTAGTACCAGTTTAACAACCAAATAGAGAAAAAAGTAACTGAAAGATGACCAGTTAACTTTTTTTTGTCAAAATCTGCAGATTATGGAAACGCTGATGGATTATGTGGCAAAGCCATAATTATGTGAAAAAAGCTGAAGCCACATAATTCCAGTGACTCTGTACATAACCAAGGAAATTGATCAACTTTGAAGACTGAAAGGGGAGAGAATTTTTTAGTATTGAAATCTGAGATTTACAGATTGCATACAGCTATATAGGGGGAACAACCTTTACAACGAAGGTTTTACAACGCGGTACTGTTACCACGCAACTTTTACAACGCAAGTCGTTACAACGACTTGCGCTGGGGGGCGCTCCAGGATAGTAAATAGTTTAATTTACTATCCAACTCCTTCCCTACTATCCACGGGGACTGGAGTTGGAATAGTAAATTAAAATATTTACTATCCAGCGCCCCCCAACGCAAGTCGTTGTAACGACTTGCGTTGTAAAAGGTGCGTAGTAACGGCACGCGTTGTAAAAGTACACGTTGTAACGTCATACATCCCTTTATAGACAAGGCATATTATCCAAGTAACCCATCCAATGGAACATACAAATAGAGTATGCTAAAAACAGGCAGAACAACAGAATTTTGCCCTAGATCATTACAAACACACATTGTGTGACTATATCATCCTGAACCAACCTCTCCCCCTGTGTATTGCCTCACCTCCAGTATCCCCCCTTTACAAATGTACCAATAAGTGTACCTGTACACTGAACTGTGATACCTATAGGACAGTGTGCACATCAGTCAGTCGGTCAATCCACATTATTCGATTAATGAAAATCATAAAAGTACAAAAGACAAATCACAAACATAGACAATATAACAAATACATTTCATTTAATAATTAAAATACACAGACAACATTTCTGTACACTTACATAAAATACTAAAACATGATCATACCTCTTGTCCCTTAAAATTACAATAAAAATTACAATCTTACTTAGGGAGAAAACGTCTTTGGGCTTCTTTGTTTCTTTAGTGTGCACATCCTTTCCTGCTTTATTGCCTTTTAAGGGAGAGCAATTCGTCTTCCACAGGCCCACCCCAAAATAAAATGGGTCTGACTGTCTCTTGCAAAGTACCTTCACTCATGAGTCTGAAAGCAAAATGTGATGAATAGAACTTGATACCTTCATCTTACTGTGAGCGTTTGAACCCAAGCTGTCAGCTGAAGAGCTGAACCCTTACTAGAATGGGGCCCAGGTCAAGTAGCCCCCGCCGCATTGCTTTGGGACAGCCTGCCTTTAGACGATAATGACTTTCAATGGGCCCAGACAAGCTACATTTAAAACTGAGATATGTACTTAGACTACCATCAATCTAGTGGAACTAACAAAGCACCGATCACAAGCCTTCTCCTGTGAGCTCCTGAGTATATCTGGGTCAGAGGTCTTGTTTCTCTGAGTTACACACATTTCCTCAGAACCACTGGTTGCATTTACTAGGTGTTTTCTCATCACAGAAAATTGCAAATGAATTGCTGCAGGTCAATATTTTTTTAACTTCAGCTTAATTACCCTAGGCCACCACCACCACTTTCACACTGCCACCTGATAAATGGAAACTATCATGAGGGCTCCAGCCCTCAACCTTCATGTATGCATGTACCACCAATGCTTCAAAAGAAAGAAGCTCCAGAGCTCAGTATGCAGGTCATGAAGCACTGATGTGTTCTTTCAACCGCTCACAGCATAGTTGAAAGAAATAGGATTATCATTTGGTTTGGTGACTAACCACCTTCAAGGAACAATGACAACCCTTGCCAGGGTGAACCCTGTAAGTCACTACATAAACCTGAACTCGACCCCTGGAAGGTATGGCACACAGCAGATAGGCTTAACTTGAAGGCCACGTATAAAGCATGTATGCAGTACCAAACCAGTTATAACGGCGAAAAGCAAAACAATAAAATTCAGAAAATGACTTAAAAAATATAGTACAATTTAATAAACAAAACAATACCAAAATGACAACACTCAATATGTGGAACTGAAGATATGAATGTTTAAAGTTTTAAGTAGGAATAGTGCAAAGAAGCATAAAGTGTCAATGATAACCAATGGTCGTGGTAGACCGGGGCATAAGTGCAATTTGATGGTGACCTTCCTGGAGCACAGGTCAGATACTCTAGCCAGGCTCATCCTGGTCAAACATTTTACCTTCTGACTTCAATTCTTTAAGTCTGAATCCACCACAAGTATACATATTTAATCCTCCCAGGATCGGGAGGTACTTAGAGACTCACAGGGTGTCAAGCAGAGGCCAAACAGCAAGGTCCAATCCAAGTGCAGTTGCCAGTGGTTAGCTGGACAGTTGCAGGAAAAGGCCTCTTGTAGCTCATCGTGTCCTTGTAGCTTTATCATGATGTTAGCTTTATGACAGTTGGAGTCCCCATCTTTTTCCTGGGTACAAGAGAGAGCAGGTCCAGTCCTTCAAGGGCTCTTCTCAGGTTGCAAACAGTAGGGTTAGTCCTCTTCTGATCCTCATATCCAGGTGTGCTCTGAAGTGGGTGTCTGGAGTTAATACATTTATGCCTGGCAAGAGCTAGTGAGTGGAATTTATTCCTGGGTGGACATTAGCCAGTGGGGTAAAAGTTCCCGCAACCAACACTACCCACTTTGGACATTTTCAAGATGGTGGATATCTTCAGCCACACTAAATTTGGGCACAGAGTGTTGGAATTGTGTATGCAGACTGTACCATGGTAACCCAAGTATCCTCCCAATTCTAACACTAAAATCCAGTTTGGGGAAGTCACTGTATGCCCAATAAACCCAGAGACACAAGTATGGTAGAAAAAAGTAGGGTTTTCCAGCAACTAGTCAGTGGACACACAAAAATTGTTTTGGCATCCTTTTAAGTGCTCCGCCAGTTATATATGTAAAAATCTAGCAGACCTTTGCAGCAGGATTTGACATTCAAGCATGATTTGACACTGTCATGTCAAAAAGAAGCCCACTCAGATTGGAGCATGCCTCGCTAAGGGGATAAAGCAAGGGCTTTGCCCAGGTATCAGTTCAAACTTGCCTGCGACAAGGAAAGCCCCTTTGAAGTTAATCTAGTTCCTGGACCTAACACACTGGTCTTCCTGTCAATGGAACAAAAGCACTTCTTGACACCCAGGTCTTTGTTTTCTCCTCTGGGAGTAGTTTCCACACCTCTTCAAATGCTAACTGCTGGCTGGCAGAAGTGGGAGAACAAATGCAAAATAGGCTACCCGAGGCGTTAAGCAGGAAAAAGGTAACTTTCCAAACAGTACATTTTCCTAATATTCATTAAAAATCCAACTTCACCATGAAACTGTACTTTTAATAACTATTAAAATAGTGATGTAATCATTTAAATAGCTTTTTCTGAACCAAATATAGCATTAATAAATGTAATACCATAATGCAGTGTTTTCCAACGGAACAGCCAGCCTTGCTACAGTGAAAATAGCTGTTGGGATTATTTCACAGTAAGGCCATTTTTAACATTAAATTCTTAAAGGTCAAATTCTAAATGCCAGGCACTCTGCCTTAAGGACAGCAATGTCTACATAGGGGTGACACATTAATAATTAAAAGAAAGGTTTTAACCTGTCAAAAGAGGTTATTTCAACCCGTCAAATTTGCAGTTTTAAACTGCAACAGCTAGACTACAAATGGTAGTCCTGCAGTCATGTTTGCACTGTCGCTGTGGTGGGTAACACTATGGGTGCTGCCGTCCACTAGTGCCATTTAACTTACAGGTCTGGTACACTTTTTACCATACATTAGAGACTTATATGTAAGTAAATATGCCGATTAGGGTTATGCCAATTCCACCATGTTGAAAGGGGAAGCACGGGCACTTTATCACTAGTTAGTAAGGGATAAAGTGCACAGAGTTCTGCAGCAAGCAAACGTATAGGGTTCAGCAAAATGTGAGAAATGCAGAAAAGGCAACTTTCCTTCCTACAGCACTGTTTGCAATATTGCGTGAAAAGTGATCAAACAACAGCACATTTGTTTTATTTAAAACATTGACCTAAGGTCATCAGGGTCTGTATTTCCTTTAATATAGGATCATTTTGGGACAGATAACCAATCATGTTTTACTGTCTCTTGTGCATATCCATAGTGGTGAGTTAATGTGTTTGTTGGTACAAACACCTGTTACCACTTTATTATAAAATAAAACGTGGATAAGTGATAATGTGTGACACAAAAATGTGTGCATATTTAAGCTGACGGACTGCACCAACACTACAATGTAAGAAAAACACAATAACAACGAAACACAACAGAAAACAATATAATAATGCAACAAAATAGTGGAAAACTGCATGCATGGCAAGTTCTTGCTTTATAACATCGAACTGTGAAGTAAAAATGTACAGACAAGCCAACACATCACCCCTACTGTCCAATGGTGAATTAGTCAAAGAAGCGAGACAAAGACATGACAGCACCAGCCCTCATTCTCCAACAGAGGTAAAAAATATTGGGCAACATAGGCACTCTGCAGCTAATAAGCCAATGACATAATTCCAAGTTATAGGGCACAGTATATATCACACCCAGTAAATACTATTACCCTAGGGTGAGATATTTACAGGGAGTGATAATTTAAAACATTTCCAGGTTTTCAAGTTGGAAATGAGACACAACATGCAGAATCTGTATTTAATTCACCAAATTCAGCATGTTTTGTCTTTTCCAGGACCTTTTAAACTATTTGCAAGAAATGGAATGGTGTGAGAATTATCACACAACTGAAACTTCAGATCCAAATTGTGGAACGACCTCCCCCAACACATCAAGGCCTCCTTCTCACTTCTTGAATTCCGCAAGAAGCTGAAGAACTGGCTATTGAATTAGTCTTCTTGTGGGACCACTGAGACTGCCTGTATTCAGGCCTAGCCTCACCACATGCCTACACTCACCTTACACAGCACCTGGATACCCTCACGGGTGACAAGCAGCTCTCTGCAAACTCCACCATTCCTTAGACCCATCATCTATACTATCTTCTGTTTTATGCATCTACACTGCCCATGAATCATTCTGAGGACACCAACTTAATATTTAGCCTCCTATTTCATATTCCTTCAAATTTACTGAACATTTTAAATTTTTTATGTTTTTATTTCGCTTCTTTACTTACATACACTTTATTCATCTGTTAATATTATTTCATTGTCTTAGCAGTCATGGACCCCCTGAATAGGCATCTCAGACACCGCAGGGGGTGCTTGGACCACAGGGCAAGAACCACTGGTGTAGCAAATTCTGCATACTTTGTAAATGTTGAATCAGTATAATTGTTTCTGAAATGGGCAAAAAGAATGAAGTGAACTTCAGGCTGCACTGGGTTTGCTCATATTAGCCATTCTAACTCTTTACAAATTTACCTAAATAGCCCTGACCACACATTTTGAATGGCAGGGTGAGGTATTTACCACACCTGGTAAATACCACTACCCAATGGTGAGAGATTTACTGAGTGTGAAATATATTTCCTATAGGGAGGTTTAAACTTGGAAACAATGAATAAGGAGCAGAATCTCTGTTTAACACACCAAATTCTGGATGCTTTGTATTTTTTCCAGGTCTATTCTAATGATACATTTCAGCAGGCTTGACCTGATGAGATCTGTCAGAGAAAAGAGCAAAGAGGTGATAATTATCACCGTACAGAGGGCCCGGCCCGATTCACAAAACTAGCTTACTACAAAATCCTAAACTTACTACCATTTTGGTATCCACAGAAGGCACTTACTCCTTTTAGTATTTACAGAAGGTACGTACTCATTTTGGTATTCACAGAAGGCACTTACTCATTTTGGTGGTGGAGATACCGGCCCGATGGTGAAGATTACGGCCCGATGGTGGAGATTCCGGCCGGTGGTGATGATTCCGGCCAATGGCGGAGATTCCGGCCAATGGCGGAGATACCGCCAGCAGATGAAATCTCCGCTACAGAGCCAGAATCTCCACCATTGGGCCGGACTCTCCTCCATCGGGCCGGAATCTCCACCACTGGGCAGGAATCTCTGGCCCGAGTGCGGACATAAAGTTAGTATGAGTAAATGCATTTTGTGAATACCAAAATGAGTAATTGCATTCTGTGAATACCAAAATGAGTAAGTACATTCTGTGAATACCAAAATGAGTAAGTGCCTTCTGTGAATACCAAAGTGGGTAAGTACCTTCTGTGAATATCAAAATGGTAGTAAGTTTAGGATTTTGTAGTAAGTTAGTTCTGTGAATCGGGCCCCCAGGATTTCAATTTTGCACAAGGATTTGAATTTATTTAGCCATAAACTTGTAATCAGGGTCAAAGAGTTTCTGTATCACCAAAAACCCTCCCCAGCAAGGCCTTCACCACCGCCTTCATATTGGATGCTCTCTCCGTGAAATGAAGTTCTTTAAACAGGTTTTCATAGCAAGCAAATGGAGCAGGTTGAATCAACATTTACCTTTAGAAATTTCTCTGTGAAGTACTCCATTTAAAAATATCTAGATTGTCTGCCAATAGTTAAGGGGACTAAAGCATGCAAACCATTTTTAGCCTCACCCCAAATGGCTCAGTCCAGCATGAAAATATAAGCAACTACCATTGTGAAGTGGAACATAAGCAAACCAAAATTATTTACGGTCTTGTTGGGCCTCATTGGTGAGTTGCAGCAAATCTTTTTATGGCGCAGAGAGCACGGAACCCATGTCTGGGCAAACCCTAACTTTGCAAAATCCAGATGGATCTCAGAACCACACATGAGGAGCAGGATTCTAAACTGCAGGAATATCGGACAATTGAGTAATTTGCAAACCACCAATGACGATTCCAGTGAACAATGCTGTATTTAGCATACCTCGTGCTCAATTTGAGTCCGTAGTTGCAGGTAAAGGTCCACCAACACTCATTTTTGGGAACTAGCACTTATTTTTCCTGAACAGACTTTGATCCAATGCAAGAGAGAGAAAAATGCAAAGAGTAAAGAAGGAAGAAGGCAAAAACAGAAGAACAGTGGCAAAGGGAGAAAGCAGGAAAGGAAAACAACCTCTAAGAGTGAGATAACAGGCCAGGGTGAGTCTGGTGGTGGATGAAAGAGACACGAGGTTGAATCAATACTATGCATGCTTGGTATTTGTCACCCCCAATATTTGTAACACTAGCTGTGGGCTTTGATCAATATTTGGGTACTGACACTTATTCTTTTACTAAGTAAACACTGAAAATGCCACATACTTTGCAAACAAAATCTGACAGGAGTTTCAGTCGCAGCTAATAAATACAACACTGAGCAATATGATTATTTTCTCCTTCGCTGTGATTCCATTATGGTCCATTCGAATACTACTTCACTCTCGTTAAAATTGAATGACATAAGTGGATCCAATCACTAATCGTAATTAATTACCTTTGACCAAATACACAGAAATAGGATTAAGTCACCACACCTGTTGAAGGCCTGCTGAATTTGAACACCCAGAGCTGAATGGTCAAGGTTTGAAAATAATATGGTTGTCAAAATCATTTGTTTTCTATTCATATGCAGAAATGAGTACAACGTATTGTACAGCATAGACCGAAGTCAGCCTCACTGTCAGAGTAAGATACCTTGTAGATGTAAACAGATATTTAACCACTTTATCGCGGGATTCCCACTATTTCCAGTTACACATCAATCTCCTTATGGTTGGTTGGAAACAATAAAAGATATTTAGCCATAATCTGACCAGCCATACTACAAAGCAACAACTATTTAAAGTAGACAGACTGCGGGACGTACTAGATGACTGGCCGATGTGCATGTGGGGCAGTAGGCACGGAGTCTCCCTACACGCAGATGACCTGTTGGTATATTTGTCGAAGCTTCGGGGACTCTCCGCACAAATTACTTTTATGAGCTGGACGAATATGGGTGACAGTCAGTCCTCAGAATTAATAAACAGAAGTCAGTGCTATACCCTTTAGATACGCTGAGTGGCACGAGTAGGCGTGAACTGGACATACCCTGGGAGCTTGCATCATTCAAGTACCTGGGAATACAGGTGGCAGATGACGGCGACAGATGGCTAACTTTAAACCCAGCCAATCTGTTGGCAGATAACTAATACCAGGTAGATTACTAGATAGCCATACCCCTGCCAATGGCAGACAGGACAGCTATCAGCTACCGAAAAGGATCACTTAACCTATGTGTCTATATCTACTCAGTGTTGTCTATTCCCAATCCCTCATGCGATACTCAATAAACTTAAATCAGCTTTGACCACACTTAGTTGGGGGAAAAAGCGGAGCAGAGTTAAAAAAAAAATCTTTATTGATTTTCAAACAACAGACGTATAAAGGGGAGAACAAAACCAGGGAAGATTAAACAAGAATTTGCAATGCAACAGGTCTCGCATTTGGAACAGTTTGAGCTCTTGGCATTGTAAATGAAAATGCCTTTTTTTATGTGTTGGTTTTTAAACATAAATAAAAGGCATTATCATTTACAATGCCACTTGAGAATTAAGAAGGGATTCATTGGAAAAGTCAGTGGCAAATACACGGCCTTTATGCTGGGGGCGGTGCCCCAAGAGGCAATGCCCTTGTAACTTCTTTCAGCAGCAAAGCATATCAAAGGCACATCAATTACTGTACTGGAAAACTGACAGGACACACGGATATAAACACTCATACTGTGTCCCACATCTGCAGCAGCAAAACCAGGGTTTAAATGCATTAGGGTAAACGTAAAGCGCCCTAACGAGGTGAAGATTATTTTTGAAGTGTGCAGAGAGCTGGGGGCGGGGTGGGTTTGTAGGGAGCCGTGGATGAAAATTGTGGATCCAGAGGTTGGAAAGGGGTAGTGCTGCGTGAGAACAGAACCACGGGTGGTGAATATGCACCCCACGCCCCCCAGGGTTGGGGATAGGGGGGTAACATAGCCAGCGAGTTCTGGTATAATTCTTTACAAAACTTGCAGAGCATAGAGCGTATCGCCGACACAGAGATGGAGACACAAATAACACAGCCATCTCACATTTCACAACCCGCATACCTCAAATGTCAACACGATCAGGACGAGTCTGAGGTGATGACCCCTTGGAGTCCTGTCACGGAGGGAGACCGACTCTAGAAGTACTGCCTTGGGGGCCTTGCTGCATCTGCGTGGGCCCAGAGGACTGGGGTGAGCTGGCCAGTGTGGACTGCCCTGTTGCCTTTGCCCCTAACAGCAGGGCCAACGGCGTGACCCCCGCACCTGGGAGGAAGAGTGTAGCCGTCTGTTGCCATGCTGTTTCGTTGTCTCTTCCATCCCCACTGGATGAGCTCGTGGCATGCTCCGGAGTCCGGGTATGGATTGAGAGGCAACCTTTTGCTGCAGGGCTGGGGGCCTGGTTCCCTGTTGCGAGGAAGTTGGGTGTCGCCTGGACTGTTTGGGAAAAGGTTCCAGCCCGTACATTGACCTTCACTCCAAGCGATGAATGCAGGGGCTCTGCAGTATCCAGTTGGGGATGGGGGCAGAATGGCAAAGGCCCTGGGGGATCTTGTGTGATGTGAGGGCACCGTGAGAGGTGTGACTCCCTCATAAATATACACGGCTCTGCAGTATCAAGTCAAGGGGGGGGCAGGAGGATTACGAGGGGTGTGCGGTCGTCCGTTCCTCCCCGTGAGTTCCAGCTCGAGTGGAGAAAAAGCTGTCACTATGGCTTCCGCTGCTAATTACTTGTGCCACCCTCAGGTGTTCGCGTCCTCCAGCCAGCCCTACCTGTCCAGGCGCGGTGGGAGCATGTGAGGCAGAGAGGAGACGCCATGCGCGTGCACATCGCCTGTCCAGGCGCGCACATGAACTGAAATCTAAATCAAGCATGCGGTGGGAGCGTGTTAGGCAGAGAGTAGACCCCTTGCGTGAGCATATCGCCTGTCTGGGCGCACACATGGCCTGTCCCCTTCACGCACCAAACCGACAACAATAGACTCACCAAGACGAAGCAGCACATGCGCTGCGTTACTAGGTGAGACCTAAAAAGGTTTCCTGTCTGCCCATAATGGGTGGCCACTGCCACCTCACCCCAGCGGAGGGAGCCTCAAAGGATCTCGGGGGGCATGAGCAGACTCAGTTCTAGGTAACAGTGCCAGGTAGGTGTGGGCAGGGCTTGGATATTCCTCAGCTTGCACAGTTGTGGAGGGCTGAAGCAGTTCACCAGGCCAGGAGTTATTTGGCAATCGGGGTATAGGGCATAGACCAGAGGCAACAGTCAACCGTACCCCCTCTCATCCAACCTCATCCTGGAATCCTCAGGGAGAGGAACCAGGGGGCATGAGCAGACCCGAGGCAGGGGGCAATGACAGCCCCCCCCCACTGCAGCCGGCAGTTGCAGGGTCATGAGAGCAATCTGCACACTTCTTTAGTGCACTCTGATGCCTGGGGTCTGCAGATACTGCAGAAAGAAACTCCAAGGTCAGCCACTTTCTCACCTGATTGACAACAGCAGCTGCCTCCAACATGTCACCACGAGGGCCCACCCCAAGCTGGCAGATCCACCGTGGGGCCCACCAATCAGGCCCCCGGGAGCTCAGCAATTCACAGCACAGCTGGGGCTCCCACGTCAAGGCACGGCCTCAAGAAGCACATGGGGCTTGGCATGCATCTCCCACAGCGCTGACAACAGCATGGTCGACAGGCCCAGTGTGGCCTAAACGGAATAGGCTCAAATCATGTCTGAAGATTCGCCATCCAGAAAAATCAAGGGCTCTCCACTGCAGGCATTACTTAGTGTGGGGTGAAAAAATAGTCCTGACACCGTGGGGACATGATGGATTATTTCTTCCACTTAGAGAGCCTCGCTAGGTGGCGGCCATCTTGCAGCCAGGCTCTCTGGCACCCCCGAAGCAGAGCAGAGTTAAAATGGACACACTGCAATGCACCTGCGAACAGGATGGACTTCATGTCCCAGACCTTGAAGCGTAGTACCAAGCGTCTCAATTGCAATTCAGGGTGGGCTGGAATGGCACAGATGTTGCCATAGACAGGTCTCTATTACATAGTTCCAAAACACAATCAGCACCCACATAAACTATATATAGAAAAAAGGCACACCAATGCCTGAGGAAAGGATCATGCAGCTATCCCTACAGCATGTGACATGTTTGCAACATGCTGGGTATGTGCCAGGCCATACTCCAGAAAAACACCCTTATTGGAGATCCCTGAATTCTAATGACAAGACAGAGAGCTGTGAATGGGAGGCTGATGACAAGGGGGTTGCTATACTGCAGGCGACTTGTACGAAGAGGGTCATCTGCTCACATGGGACTATGTTTGCACCTGTTTCCAGGTGGACACAGGACAGTTCATTCATTATACGGACATTCATCAAACAGCATGTAAGACATGAGGCTCCCCAGACACTGAGCTACAGGTATCGGCCACAGTGATGCTACTTACAGCGGTCAGATGGGGGAGCAGGGATAATTACATGCCTATATCCGGCACTTTGGGCAGACACAGGCCTGAATTGCATGACAAACAGAAGTAGGAAGCAAGATGTTACCAGCATTTCCAGGACAAGCACTATTACTCATCAAAACCATGACTAGTAATAGCAGATTCCATGTTACAAACTTTAACTTTGTACATCGAACATACATAACTCCTGTCATGCTCCATAGACTGAACCCCACAAAGTTACTTCTCTGACCTAAATGTGGCCAGGATGGGGCAACATGCCATCACTTAACATGGACCTGCTTCAGGGTCCAAAACTACTGGGATAGGGTAGCGGGTACCTATTGACACAGACTAAGCCTCGGCCTACAATCCAATCCAGAACTCTTTTTAGTGGGTATTGGGGTGCCCGCTAAGATATGGGAAACTAAAAAAGAGTTCATTGATTTCACCCTGCTGCTGGAGGTTGGCAGTTCACTGGCTCAGCGTCAGTGCGCTATTGGCAGGGGGCTGGTTGTGGGATGTGGTGGAATAGTGTGCAGCTGAGGACACATGAATGAAGCTGGTCAGGATTTACCCCCAAGCTACCCGAAGATTTAGAACATAAATTACTGAGGGAGCTAAGGTTCCCCCCAGATAAACACATGCCATAAATAGACCTATCCGAACTAGGACACATGGTCCACTTTCACGGGGTACTGTCATCTGTTACCATTCACTGTGAGTGTTGGTGGATGCTAGTTACTCCCACACCCGCACCCACCAATCTGCTCAATTCACAGTTCTCAGCTATGCCCACTCACCCTCTAGCCTTTGATTTATATATGATGAAGGTCTAGTGGCCCGCTCCTACGCATGGAGTGCCATTGTATATTTCTTTTTTGAACTATTGAGAATTGATTTGATTGCATTCCTTAATACATGCTCAATTGTCGCTGCCCCAGCACAAGCTTTATATCCCAGTGCATAATTTGTGATGGGATGCCCCACAACAGAAATATTGTACTCTGTACTGTTTGGAAATGCACAAATAAAGTTTTTTTTTGTCATTTTATTTATTGTAATTTTATGTACACAGGTCACAACAATAAATCTGCATGCCCAAGTAACTGAAGCTCTCCGTTTTCCATGGGATTCCTACCTCGGGGAGGTAGTCTAGTGGCGTATTGCCAAGGCCTATTAGTGCACAGTCCCAATGCCTAAGCAAACTCCTCCATCACATCCCTCGGCCATGGAAGGGAGTCCACTGGGCGGATCAGATATACAAGAGTGTCACCCGCAAATGGCGACATCACATGGATCACGTCGCTGACTCGCACCCCTCAGTCTAACAGGTCTTGTTGCAGTAGTATCACTAGTGGATCCATCGCCAGGGTGTAGAGGAGCGGGACAATTGATAACCCTGCCGCATTTCTCTCCCCATGTGCAGAACGTCACACACCACTGATCCTGTCTGGACTTTCATGTGAACTCTGAGTTAAAGAGCTGTACCCAGGATAAAAGGCCTAGGCCCACCCGCATGCACCACAGAACCTTATACATGTACTCCCACTCCAAGGTGTAGAAAGCCTTCTCGATGTCCAGTGCTACCATTACTACCTCCATCTCCATCCCCTGCACCGAGTGTATCATTTGGGATAGGCGCAGGAGTTTCATGTGTGTCCCTGTTTAGGCCTTAACCCATATTGGTGGCAACATTTTCAAGAGAATCTTTGTGTCCACATTCAACATGAATAGTGGCCGATAGGACCCTGCGTCTCTTGCATCCTAACCTGTCTTGGGGGGCATCATAATTATAGCTTCACACATCTGTTCTGGTAGGGCATCACTGCCCTTCATCTCCAGATATTTATCTAGGAGTTTGGGCAACAGCTGCACAAAGTAGGCTTGTTACTACTCAACTGGTAGGCCGTCCAGGTCCCTGGGCTGTTCCCATGGGCCATATCCCTCACCTTTGTTTGCACTTCTATTTGAATTTCCACATCTAGACCCTCCCACTGGGCCTCCCTGAGCCTGGGTAGAGAGAGCTGCTGTAGGAAAGACGGTGCTCCCTCCGCCGTGCACTCATCACACCTGCCTTACACTCCTGCTAAGCGCTCCCGCAGCAGTGCATTGATTCCAAGTTGTCCCACTACAGAGGTCCCATCTGCACAGATTAAGGATAGAATTAACAGGGAAGTCTCTCTCTCTTTAGATGCTATGCCAGTAAATGCCACAATTTGTTTCCCTTTCTATGTAACCTTTGCCTTATTCTCCCCTCATGTAGCAGCCCAGCCTGTCCCGTATATCCACTACCCTGCACTGCGCCACTAGCAGTTCCCTCTCTGCAGTGCCCCCGTCCCTCACCTGGCATTGGAGACCCATCAGTGCCTCCTCCTTCTCCATAAGGTCCTGCTCCAAACTTCGCCTGGTGCCATAGACTTTGGAGAGGCTCTCCTACCTTACCACTTCTTTCATTGCACCCCATTCCGTTCCTCACACCTGTCTAGTACCAATTGGCCTCGAAATATCCTTGCAAAATGAATCCTATATTGCCATTATATATGAGGTCAACCAGTACATTCAGTTGGAGGCGCCACAGGGAGACTTTAGCTGGTTCAGCCTTTGGTAGTGTCAACCAGTGTGTTTCCCTGGAACTTTTTCAGGGCTGTATCCTCCGTCCCCTCGGGGAAAACCAATTAAAGGCAAACTATATCTTCTGGAGCAAAGATCTCCAATCTTTTGTCTAATTAGAGCTACCTATGTTAAATGAAAATGATTGCAAGCCACTAATATTCTTAGAGTGGTGATAGTGACTACATCAGACAAGATTACATTATTGTCCAACATATGCAAGATTACCAGCAGAGTTCAGCTCAGTGTATCAGGCTGGATTGCTGTCAATTTGGAATACCGCTACAAAGGTAATATTATGCCAGACACAGCTTCAGTGCCCCAGCATGAATGTAATATTAGTTATACGTCTGACCATATGATGTGCCACTCCAAACTCAGCTTTAAATATATTTTGAAAATTCATCCAATTTTTTTTCTCCGAATATTAGCTTATGAGTTCTATAAATATACACATATTCGTCTTGAATACGCAATCAGTTTTTGCACATATACATTTATTCAACAAAGGAAAAGGTTCTAATTTAGGAGACTGGGATGCTGACAGGAGAACTACTTCCAAGTTGCAGGAGAGCTACCAGTAGCTCACGAGCTACTAGTTGGAGAAGCCTGTTCTGGAGCATCCCTCTGCATCCTCAGCACACATCTCCAGCTTCTGTGTTTGTGCCATTAAGCTGGCGACCATTGTCTTGAGGGTAATCCAGTCTTCCTGCATCTTGTTAACCTGTTGCTCCGTAGCCAGGGATCTCTCTGCTACTTTACACATGTCGGCCCAAAGCAGGTTCACAACCATGGATACCGAGTCTATTTTTGCTTGCATATAAGCACGGGATGCTTCAATCCACGCCTGGATCTGAGCTCCTGTGAGGCCTTCTGGGTCATGTAGTCCCCTGCCGGCACTCTGTTCTTACTCATTGCCTGAGGGTCAATGGGGGGGAGAGCATTGCCAAAAACAGCTACTGTTCTTTGTGGGATTGCACAGGCGTGCAACACCGCCAGGCTGACTGGCAGTGTCCCTCTTCAATCCTTTGCGTCCTCTAGGGCAATGGCTCCCACTGACCCGGGTGCAGGGTGGCCTCCTCCTGTCATTGTCCAGTCAGGTCTCTTAGCTAATGCAACTTCAGGGAGTATTACCAGGATGCTGCTCTGTCAATGCACAGTACAACTATTCAGGTGGGGGAGCCCAAGTTCAGTCCCCCGCTGCTGCTTCCTGTCGGCAACGCAGGGTCTCCATCACCTCCTATGCTCAAAAGGTGGTCTCCAAGTTTCTCAGGCGTGTGCATGTGGGATGGGATCTACCATTTGTCTCAATCTCCTGGTCTCTACTTTCTGGAGCCTCTCCAGGTCTCCACGCATCTGTTGTGGCTCCTCATCTTCGATCTTGCCACCCCTGCAGGCCTCCTCAATTCTTCCTTAAACAATTAGGAGCAGGAGTGGGACTCCTAGACCCAGAAGGGTAGAGAGGTCCTCACATATATGAAAGATAAGGGGATGTGTACTCCCGATTAAATATTCAATTACCTAAGTGGTATCCTCCTCTAAGGTGGCAGTGTGGTAAGGAAAGTACTCCTCTACTCCACTGCACTCAGTGGTGGGAAAAGGAAAAAAATTAATACAACCCTCACCCACTCTAGTAGTGGTATGCTTCATCATTGGGTTCACCTTGACTCCTAAAAGTTAGGGTGGGCTTGACCATATTCCAGGGAGCTCTTTGAAGAATTCTCTTTTTTTGGGGGGTGGGGTTATATACTGATAATAGAATTCCTAATCCACCCCTAGGTATCCCTGTATTCATGGGGGGGATGGGTAGATTAAAACTGTAAACACACGAGGCAAGCAGAATGTTGTGATCCTAAGACCCTAGTGTTTAAAACGCTGACATGTTTCTGCCCTACACTCTCATAGATCCTGGGCCCAGGACTTATGTTAGGCCAATAGTGTAGAACAGAAACATGTCTCCTCAGTTCTTCCCCATTGTGTCCAACAGTAGGCTCAGCCCTTTTAGGCCTTTGTGACCGTCCTATTTGTGTCACGACCCCTTATTCACTAGGTGCACCTCCTGCCAAGGTCTCAGGGCCATCTCTAAGCTGATCTACCTCTATTCTGGTCACAATTAGTGCACCATTTTCCCTTGCCTCCTTAGCATTCTTCTGGCAATTGGGTGACCTGGCCTTTGCCCCTCAGTTATCTGTACTGTCTTATATGGGTCCCGGGTCCCGGGTCCGCCTCTGCTCTAGCCATGTGGCTAGTGGCCCCACTCACTGATCCAAATAGTGGTGTGGTCCCCTGTCGTCATCTGTGTGTGATTAGAGGAGCTCCCCTCCTGTCTCTTAGCCTTGTTCTCAGTTCCCCCATAGGGCCCTTAGTGTGGCGCCTGCTGCTTCACCCACTCACCTCAAGCCACTCACTATGGCCCAGATATTTTTACCGGTTGGGGTTCGAGGGGGAAAATGCACCCTGCACCACAAGTTCCCCGGTCCATGGGGTTCCTGAGCCAGTGTTGCACCTCCTCACCAAATTCCCAGGGCTGGCCCTGCAGCTGCTGTGTGCATCACTGCCCCACTCACTGCTCTGTATCTCTCTGGCGGTGGGTCCCCGCAATCACCTCTGAGGGTAGCTGGTGGGCCTCTCCCCCCGTTGCACCTTCTAACTTGCAGGTGGGTCCCTGGGGCCGCTTTAGTCAGTCTTCCTTCCGGGCTCACCACCATTTTGTGCCACTCTTGCACTGTCGGCAACTTGCAGGGACCAATTGCATACTTCCATCTTCTCTGCGGCTGAGATGGTCCCAAGTGGGTTCAGCGAGTGCCCTGGTACATGCCGAGAGCAGCTGTATCCATCTGCAGGCACTGTTCGCCCCAGAGTGGCAGTATTTTATAGGATTTAATCCCCCGGCCTGGAGCACCCTTTTAGAGCTGCCGTCAGCCACCTTGTCAGCCACGCCACCAAAATGCACAAATAGTTTTTAAAAAATAAATAAAAAACTATTTCAAGTGGAACAACAATTTGCAATCCATTGTTTAGTCTTACATTTGAGTAAGGAGGCTTATATGCATGAAAACATAGCCCAAATCACAGAGATCCAAGATCCAGCCTACCAATTGGACCAAAACTTCAACACTTAATAGGGACTACATTTTATACACATTACATAAATGCCTTAATGCACAGTTTCTCAGTTGGTTACTGAATGTCCCCAATTTTCTAAAAAAAGGAGACATTGGCAATGATCATCAGTCGACTCATGTCCACATTAAGAAGTGGTGCTATGTGTACAGAGCTAGCATGGAAGTGTGTGCATTCTTAGAGGTGGAGGTAAGAGCCATCAATACATAAATTACTATAGCGAGCAGAGAGGTGATAGCTACAGTTTGACGGCATAGGCTGTGTATGTTAGCATCCAAAAAGCTTACACTATAACAAGTATATTGATTATAAGGAAATTACTGGGCCGTGCATGCAACATTTATACAAGTGAAAAATTGTAACATGAGATATGACAGTTCTTGGGGTGATCATATACCACAGCCATATTGATTATGGAACTTCTGAGTCCCACTACCCTCCGCCCCCACCAATTTCACAGCTAAACAGATAGAGACCTGGATAAACACAGGTGAAAACGGTAGGGGACTACTTTCCCAAAGGGGAGATGAAAACATGGTCAGACTTGGTAGGAAGCGATGGGCTTCCTGCAGGTGAATTACTCCTAAGTCGCACAATTAGACATGCAATATGTGATAGATGGAGAGTTGCAGATGTTGAACCCCCTACACACGACTCAACACAAGTACTGTTTACATTAGGAGAAGGCAGTAGACAGGTGACCAGGTTATACAGGTGCTTATTGGGCAGGACAAGTGTTGCAATGGACTGGGACATAGACATGGTTCAATTGCTGGAAAAAGGGACTGGAAAGTCTTAGAATATACACAGAGAATTTCCAAGAATGTTTTCATTAAATATAACCAATTCACTTACCTACATAGAGAATATTTAAACTCCAAAACAATTAACAAAATGTAAGAGAGATAGCATGAGCTACACCTGAGGCACACAAGAGGACATCAAATTCCTACATAGGGTTTTGGAAATTTGTACACTTACTCAAATCTGTAAGGGAGTCACTGATCCGTTAGCAGAGTACCTGGAGAAAAAAGGACTCTGCACACCGGGCCTGTGCCTGTAAGGACTGTTTCAGAGCCTTAAATGTAAGAAAGTCTTCAAAGGGCTTCTGGGCTTAAACTTACTAATTGCTAAAAGTCCAGTAATGTTGTGGTGGAAAACTCCAGGGAGCCGCCCCTACATCCCTCCCGCAACTTGCTAGCTGGCAAAGCATAGTACAAACAGCTAGTTAAAGCACAGAACCACATGGAGAAGAATTAGACACCTATGCAAGCGACGATAACTTCAACGTGAAACCAAATGGAATTCATGGTCATACAGGAACACCAGGATGACAGAGAAGAGATCACATACGGACTTGGCACAAGCCCAGTAGAGTCTCTCGAAAAGACCTGATATGCAAGCCTTTCGGGTGAACAACAGTGAGGAAGAGAAAAGCTACAATTGTAACACAGATAGGAAGATTGAAAGACCAGACACCTATAATGGAAAGAAACGTAGCCATCATCCCTTTCCCCATAAAGCACACACCACAGTCAGGAACACAACGGTTATAACACAGGAGTACAAACACTGGATCCAACAAGTTCTTTCACTTTTCTTATCATTTATATAATTCCAACTTGAATGTTATCCATGCTTAAATTTAACACTAGTCTCCAGTATTGATACAATGGAAACCAATGAAGGAGTAACTTCCTACTCAGGCATATGATTGCAATGACTACCGATTGTTGACCATTCATGGCAATAATGTCTCCTGAGAATACTAAAATTAAAACAATAAAATATATATTCTTTTTTAAATAGCCCACCGTTTAGGGTGCATATGTTCATTGTTATTGTCACTTAATATACTGTAGTCAACAAGCACATTTGGCTACTAAGTGACATGACCAGTGCTACACAAACCTAAGTAAATAAATAATAAACAATATTCTGAAAAACACTGGCCTCCCACCCATGATGTATTTCAGTGCCATTGAAGATTCGTCTTTTAGAACATGATCCAATCATTGTGATGCTAATGTCTCAAATACGTTTTTTCTGGTTTGTATACCATTTGTGCTGTGATCATGAACCTGATACAATATGCTGTGCTCCTAGCTCCCTTTTTGTTCAATGAGTTATGCCTTTATCCCACCGAATTGGGGTTACTTATGGGTTCTCCAAAGAACACTTACTATGCTGTTTATGAGACACTGAGAAGTGTGTAGGAACGTCTTGAATTTCTTCAATTGACTTAGTTTTCCTCAAATGCATTTCAGTAATGTGAAGCTGCTTTATTGAACAATTAAAATGTGTTGGCGGAGCTATTGTTTTATTATTATTTATAAAGTAATTTTGCATATGTCATTACATTTTAATGTGTTGGTTTTTTACCTCATCAAAATTTTGTGTATGTCGTTTTTATTAATGTCTGGTTTTGTTTTTTTATTGTTTAAAACTGTTGAAAAAATGTAAATGTATTTCTTTAATTATTTATTTATAAACAGTTTCATTCAGCATGGTCAAGATCCCAAGAATGACAGTGCGATTCACAAAACAACAGTTTTGTGCAAATAGTAAGCTGGAAATAAAATGCAAAATCGAATATTAAATAGCAAACTACAAGATGATGAGATATATAAAAAAATAATTAGGGATTGGACCCATGAAAAAATAGATGTATATCTAAGGCAGCAGTTACTGGAGGGAAAATGTAAAATATTGCATAACCCAGGATAGGGGTATCAGAGGGTTGATTTGATTTGATTTGATTTTAGGTTTTCTAGAGCGCGCAGCTACCCTAGGGCATCCCGGCGCTAAAAGAGAGACCACAGTACTGAGGGAAGGAAGGGTCAAGGAGACGAGCTCAGGGGAAAAGTAGGGTTTTTAGGCGTTTCCTAAACCTGAGGTGGTTATGTTCTTGCCTCAGGGAGAGAGGAAGGGCGTTCCAAAGTTTAGGAGCATTATAGGAGAACAGGCGACCGCCTGTTCTGGCCTTCCTAATTCTAGGGACATTGGCGAGGGAAAGAGAGTTGGATCTTAATTGTCGAGTTGACTGTTGTTGAGTCACAAGTGTCCTAAGAATGGGAGGGCCTTCATTGTGCAGAATTCTATGAGTAATGCACAGGGTCTTGAAATTGACCCTCTCCTTTACTGGCAACCAGTGCAGGCTTCTGAGAGCTGGTTTGGCCGAATTCCTCGCTGAGGTTCCTGTGAGGATTCTAGCCGCCGCATTCTGTGCGCATTGAAGTCTATGGACAACCGAGGCTGGGGCCCCCAGATACAGGACATTTCCATAGTCCAATCTGGAGTTCACGAGCCCCTGCAGCAGGAGTTTCCTGGACTGGAGCGGGAGTAGATGAAGAATCTTTCGAGCCATCTTTATCAGGCCGAAGCAGGTTCCCGCCGTTTTTCTCGCCTGAGTTTTGAAACTTAGATCCTGGTCAAGCCATATCCCTAAGCTCTTGACTTCGGATTTGGGAATAGGTGGTGTTCCCATGCATGGTGGCCAAGGAAGGGATGTGGGGATTTTGTTGGAGGTTCCTAAGAGGAGTATTTCAGATTTCTCCCCATTTAGTTTTAACCTTGATTCGCACAACCTTCTCCAGACAGCTGCTCAGATTGGACAAGGCGTTGTCTGATTGGTTAAGGGAGACGACAAGCTGGGTGTCATCAGCATACATTATTGATTTAATGCCAAATGGCTTGACAACATCCTCAAGGGGAGCCATGTAAACATTAAAAAGTGTGGGGCTCAGGGAAGAACCCTGAGGCACACCACACCTAAGAGACTGAGCATTGGAGATGGAATACCCGTCAGCAACTTGAAAAGACCTGTCTTTGAGAAAGGATGAGATCCAGGCCAAGGCGGAATCCACCACTCCTATCAGACCAAGGCGCTGGACAAGGGTTGCATGGTCCACCGTGTCGAAGGCGGCACTCAGGTCGAGGAGGATCACTGCCACTGATCCTCCTACGTCCAATATGCCCCTAGCTTCTTCGACCACGGCTAACAATGCGGTGTCAGTCCCTTGTCCAGGTCTAAAGCCTGTCTGGGACATGCGGAGAAGATGGTTGGTCTCTAAAAATTCCGAAAGTTGATGATTTGCTACTCGTTCGGCTATTTTACTCATAGCTGGTAGCAATGAAATTGGTCTAAAATTGGAAGGATCTGTGGGATCTAAGTGCGGTTTTTTTATGAGAGCCTTGACTGTGGCTTTTTTCCAGTTTGCCGGGACTATACCGTTTTCAAAGGAGGCGTTGATCAATTTAGTAAAAAGGGGAGCAATAGTGGGAGCAACTAGCTTCAATTTACTAATGGGGGCTGGGTCTGATGGGGAACCACTTTTAACTTTCTGTAAAACGTTGAGAAACGTTTCAGTTGAGATTTGGGAGAAAAAGGTTAATCTCGGGGTGTCTTGGAGGGGGGAGGAACCAAGGAATGCTTGAGCGGTAGATGGAGCTGGAAGGGAAGACAGGATTTTAGCGATTTTTGCCGAAAAGAAATCTGCCATTTGGTTACATTTTGCGCCATCCACGTCTGGGGATGATGGAGGGTCTTGTATTTTGGTGAGGAGTTTCACTATTCGATAGGTCTCTTTCGCAGAATTAGCGGCTGAGGCTATTTGCTCCTCAAAGTAGGAGGCCTGCGCAGTTCTCAGTACTAGTTCCATTCCTCACAAATGCCCCTGTCTAGCTCATTGTGTAAAGGTTTTGTAAAGGAACTAGGTCTTGCAGACAGCACTGTAAGTAATCTAGGCTCAGGAAGAAGGCTCTACGGTCCAGTTGTAGCATCCCAAATGCATTTCTGGAGCAGCACAAATCAGCTGCTCTCCTTCACCAAGCCAAGACCAAGCATGGCTTTCAGCCTGAAAGTAGCCTGAAACTCCAATACCCTGATGACTGAGTGGAGCTTCTCAGAGGCCCTGGAACCATTGCTCAAGATGGTGGGTGAGAGTCCATTGCATTCCTGGTAGCTAGCTGAGATTTCTGAAGACATATTTGGCTTCCCTTGTTCCCAAAGAGTTTTAAGACTCTGAATTCCTTTACCAGTGGAGATGTATCCTTTAAAATTGAGGAAGTGTAATATTGATCGCATCTGGAGATAATGTAGGAGTGCGCCATATTTACACACAGTCAACACTCACATATACTCTGTTGTGACTAATGTACTAAAGGGAGGGGAGTATTATGCTAGAAGGTATTTTATTTGAATACATCTATTTAGAGTGAGATTAATAAAGTCGAGTGACAAGTTATTTATTAACATGAAAAGAGAAAATAACATAAAATATTGTATTGTGAGATACTTAGTTAGGATGTGTGCAACTAATGTTTAATGTTTATACACATAATTTGAATTAATCGAGTACAGATCAATTTGTACTGAGATGTTTATAATTCATTGCATTTATTCATGCTTTAAGTAGTCACATTATTTTTTTAGAAAGGTGCACATATTCTGTAATCTTATGCATGTTAACTTATCAGAACTAGGTCTTGAAAAGAAATTTGTTCACATGCTGTTCAAATAGGGATTTTAAATGTAATTCATACTTAACCTTCAAGCAGGGAATGTATGTTGCTGAGCTGTTTCTATTGCAGGTGGATAAGCTTCATTATTTAGAATAAAGGAGTCTTGTGTTGATAGACAGCAAAGCATGAGAAGGAGTCGTCGAACAAAGGAATTTTGGTAACAAACTAGGAGAGGAGTTCTCATGGGAAAGGAATGGCCAAGGACAAGAAGAGATAATGTGATATCTAGCTGAGAAAAGATGCTGTACTATCCAATTGTGCAGGAGTTATGGAAATGTACTAAGGAGGAGCCACATTAAAGTATCACATCGACTGCAGGTGATATTATGTGCTGTGTCTAGTTAGGAAGAGAGTCCTTCCTGGGTTTCTTTGGGGAGCAGACCTATGCTACTGCTTGAGTGGCTTTAAGCTACTTGACCCATCGTCAGGGTTTTCTACTGAAGACTCTGATGGCAGGCACTTTTCTTTTATCCTTTATTCAATTTTGTTCCTACTTAATCCTTTAGTTTAGGATTGCCCTAATTAAGTTAGAGTAGGGAAAGTCAGGTTATTCATGCTTGTTAAAGAGAATCATCTGATGCAATTTAGCCTTCATTTATTCTTTCTGATAACTTGCTTCATTATTTTAGAGTTAGTCATTTGCTTTGTACTATATAGGATACATCCCTTAAGGAGATTTGGACTTACTTTGATCTTTTAAACAATTTTGCAGAGATTAATCTCAAATAGACTTGCTACTGTAACATTTGTGGAATACCCTGGAAAAAGCTTCAGTTTGCACACTTTTTTTGACTATGTCATTTGGTGGTCCTAACTGTATACTGTGCCCGAGCTCGGTGGCAGAAGGGTAAGATTACTGTGTTTCGTTTACTCAAACAAACACAGAAACACACTATACAGACAGAACAGAATACAACGAGATAAAACCCCTCTGAGTGAAGCCTTGTGAGTTTTTAAAGCCTGATCATGAAAATGATTTACTTCTAGGAATGTATTGTCATACGAACACGTAGGTTATTTCTGCGTAAGTACTAAGACCTACACTAACAGAACCCGGCTCCTGTAAATGCTAGAGATGTCTATTTTCAATTTGTGTCCACTGGAACTGCTGTACTTGTCTGTGTAATAAAATTATCTTTTTAAAAGAGATACCATCGGCTGGGCATTGACCTTTAAGCGTGGGAATTAATTGTGGTACAGAGTACCTGGATCCATTTTTACCACCTACCAAATTAGGTTTTAACTGCAGAACCACAGCTACCACTACATTCAAGGATAAAAAGCAAGAAAGAAATTGCAGGTCACACTATTCGAACCTTTGTTCAGGAGCTGGGGCAATATTACCAACCAGTGCCCCTATTTGTATCTGAACTGCCCCATAGCCAGGAGAGAAAGTGGGGCAACCAGGCTCATCTTACTGTATGTGCCGAGAAGGCACACTGCCACAATTAGTAAGCATATGTGCTGACAAACATCAAAACATCTGCCTCGTCATGCTCACCACTTCCGAAACAACCTAAAAGAAGGTACCTATCAGGACCGTGAGGGTGATTTTTAGCCAGCTCAGGTTTTCAACCAAAGGGCACCAAATAAGCTGGGAATTTGTGACCCTTACATCTCATGGCAAAAGAGAAACTGCACGTCCCAGATTGGTTATACTGAGCTGGCTGAAAACAACAGTACTTGGTAAAGGACACACTCATGATATGAGTCAAGCTGAAAGATATATGAATTCATTCAACAATAACAAGTTATGCTAGTAAAAAACAGTCACAGCGAATGACCTGTGTGTGGTTACTACACAGTGAAATGGAATATGAAGGTAGGAATGTGTTCCTTCCAGATTTAACATCTGCAGCCAATTAGTGTCATCAGGAGACAATTACAATTCCTTCTTTTGTTGATGTCAGCTTAGGGAAGAACGCATGTAAACCAGTGCATGGTGTTCCTTCACAGTGACTTTTATCACTGAAAAGCAACTTTTAAATGCTATTCCTGACTCGTCCTCCCTCTCCTGTGACCTGGAAAAATCTATGAATGCAAAATAAATTGCAACCTCGTGTTCATTAATAAAGTTGGGGCCAGTACAGTCCACGGTGGCGTGGAATTTAAATCAGAGTGATAAAAAGTGATTAATGACAAGAGTGAGAGAGTGGCAGCTGATAGCTCACGCTGAAACACAGACAGTGACGCCATTTTGTTGGCGCAGCTCGGGCCTTCACCTGGCAATAAGCTTACAAATGCAGCACGTTTTTACTCAGAGGCCCTTCTTCGACAGATGAAACATTCAACCTCCTAGACAGTTGATTTAAAGTTTGACTGATTCCTACTGTTATAAAATGGACCACGGAGAGACGTTTAACAAATGGAGCGCACGGCTGTATTTTTTTATGCTTTTCTCGTAAAGCAGATTGGCTTTATTTGTGTTTAGAACTGTAAACTGACACCATGATTTTTTTGCGTGCTCCCACGGCAGCTTTAGAAAGCTTTCTGCGCCTCAGCTCCACTCCTCAGCGCCAGGAAGGAAGGTCGCTGTCCGTGATCTGTTTCACAGACTTCTGCAGGCATTCCTTCCTTTCGGAATCCTTTCTGTGCTTTCTTTCAGTTCAATTTCCTGTTGTGCCGGTAACTTTTAGAGAATCACAATTGCTGCATTATCTGCGCGTGCCTGGGACTGCGACGTGCAGAGACCCGGTTAAGAATGAGGCGCTCCGCCGCTTCCGCTCGTTTTAAAGCCCTTGTGTTGGAGGGATGGAAACATCATCTCTCTCTCGCGCCAGTGTTATTAAACCTCCGCGTCAGGAAGCTGCCCTGCTATCCACATCACCTCGCGGCTTTTTATGTATCAACAGCTTCCATTTACACGTACCTCACACCCCTGATCAGGAACTACGAAACAGCAACAGTACCTGCACATCCTGCTTGTGAAATCCCCAATGTCTCCCAACATTGGCATAGCGTCAAGTTTCCAGACCCCTTATGTGGGACATTTCTGTGTTTTCAGCGAGCTTATGCTTGAAATTCCCTTGCCTAATGCATGGCACTTTGAGTGACACTATAGCGAGTAGAAAGGACCAAACAGTTACATGTAACGCCATCATCACACACATCGAAACCGAGCCCCGTGGAAGTCGCTGTGAGAGTGTTGGCATTTGTTTCTGGGGAGTTTAGAGCTGCAGCAGAGAAACATGCTGATGCTTATTGATGCTAACAATAAATGTGATCACATGCACATGATTGGTTCTAAGCCACCGGCAAATGAACCTAGAGCGCCAGCATGTGACTGACTGTCATAAATATGTTACAGTGTTACGAAATAAGGGGGATATTTAAAATGAAATAGCACAGTGGCGCAGCAAGCAATGTTGCTGTGCCGAGCGGCGTCATTTAAAACAAGCATTGGCATAGCCAATAGGTCTCGCCTTTGGGACCGTATAAGTTGTTAGCCACGCAGTACATTATCCTGGGCGTGCTACAACATTTACCGTTTCTTTAATATTGAAGCTTTGGCAAGAACAGGCATATTATAGCACTGAATTGAGAAGTGCGTATTTAAAGTGTTATTTTTGTATAACTGGTAGCCTGAACTTGTATATCTTGAAGTGCTTTCATACGCTATGTGAACTTGCAGCAATAGCGTCTAGAAATAGCAAAGACAATATCCATACTGTCTATTGAGTTACACACACAGGTAAGAACTAACATCATGGACGCAATTTAAAGACTGTTAATGGGGGGCTTTTGTGCCTCCTGCCCTAAGCCTGACAATCTAGCCCTTGTAATATCAGCATGGTGATTATATTGAGATACCGAAGTGATGAAATGTTGACATACAATACCAGTGGCCAGCATGTGAAAGATTATTTTAGCAACAAATACCAGTAATTTACCGGTTTCATACAAACAACTTCTGAGCACCTCCAATGACATTAAAGTCAAAATATCCCTGTACAAGACCTAGAGTCTTTCAGGCTGGAAGAATGTGCTATTGTGCCTGACTAAAGAACCTGAGTTTCCACATTTTTCTTAGTCTGCCAGCCCAGTGTGTTTAAAATGAAGTGTTTTTCATCCATTCTGTTAGAACTCCTTCAAGAAAACCTTAAACACCTGTAAAAAATATGTTTTCACTAACCCCACACACCTGCACTACCGATCACGGCTATTTGATTAAAAGATTTCCACCAAAGAGCCCTCTAGCGTGCCCTGTAGGGTATTGCCCCGGTTACTTACCGGTAATCTTCATTACTCCGAGTCCATGTCTTCCTCGCCACAGTAATTACATATGAGCCTCCGGCTCCACACAGAATTCCAAGTAAAATAAAAGAGCAGCGCTCTAGTCTCCCCTCCCTCCTCCAATATGGCCCCAGAGGCTTCATCCAATCCTATAAAAGGATACATATCAACCAGCCCAGCCTGAAAACCAAGCCGCAGACATGAAGCCACCACCAGGGCCGGGAGGGAAGGGAAACTATACTGTGGCGAGGAAGACATGGACTCGGAGTAATGAAGATTACCGGTAAGTAACCGGGGCATTACCTCCTCGTCCTGTCTTCCTCGCCACAGTAATTACATATGAGCCGATACCAAAGCAAACAGCTTCATGTAAGGAAAACAGACCACACCATCAGTGCATCGAAAAACACACTTTAATATACAGAGGCACAACAACCCAAAAAAATAGACAACCTCTTAAGGCACCCCACCAGATAAAACAGAAGAGGCAAACGAAACAGAACCCCCACCCTCAAGCTGGAGGCGGTAATGGGACATGAAGGTATGCGGAGAAGACCACGTAGCAGCCCTGCAAACATCCTCCATAGACACCCCTTTGAAAGAAGCCCAGGACACAGCAACAGACCTGGTGGAACGACCCTGAACAGGAAGTGATGGAACTACAGAGACCGAAGCATAAGCCAAAAGAATGGCCTCCTTAATCCACCGACTGATCGTGGACAGGGAGGGCTTCAGACCCTGACGCGACAAACCAAAATTGACAAACAAGTTGTCAACCTTACAAAAGGAAGACGTGCGAGACAAGTAAATCAGCAAGGCACGACGAACATCCAAGAGGTGCAAAAGGGACTCCTCAGCCGAGGAAGGATCAGGACAAAGAACCGGAAGAACCACCTCAGCAGACCGGTGAAAAAAAGAATCCACCTTAGGAACAAAGGTAGGATGAGGGCGCAAGACCACACGGTCCGCCAAAACCAACAAAAACGGGGCAGAACGAAGGAAAGCACCCAACTCACCCATACGCCTGGCAGAGGCAATTGCCACAAGAAACACCACCTTGAGAGTCAAGAACTTCAAGTCCACAGACTCCAAAGGTTCGAAAGGAGCCAACTGCAAGGAACGCAAAACCAAAGGAAGGTCCCAAGGAGGAGGACACATGATAGGACGGGGGCGCTGGAAAGAAAGAGACTGAAAGAGTCGAGCAACCAACGGAGAAATGGAAACCAAAGGCAGGACATGAAACGCCCGAATGGCGGTCCACTGAGCCCGAAGGGTCAAAATGGCCGATCCCAACACAAACCCATCGTTCAGAAAGTCCAGAATGCGAGCCGGATCCAAAGAATCCAACGACGACAGACCACGACCAACACACCAAGAAGCAAAATGATCCCAATGCTTGGCGTAAGACTTAAGCGTAGAAGGCCTCCGGGACTGCTGAATGACCCCAGCCACAGCCACCGAACAACCCTCACGCATCAGAGACTCCCTCTCAAGAGCCAGGCCCGCAGACCCAGGGAACGGAACACAGGCAGAGGAAGAAGAGGACCCATCAGAGGATACTGCACGAACGGCAAGGTCCAGCCCGGAGACACAGCCAATTCCACCAGAAGGGGAAACCAAGGGCGACGCTTCCAACAAGGAGCAACCAGAAGCACCAACGACCCATCCCTCTTGATCTTCTGTAACACAGCAGGAAGCAGGGGAACAGGGGGAAATGCATACAGCAGACCCTCCGGCCAAGGGAACGAAAGAGCGTCCACCCTCCAGGCATCCCGGCAAGGCATAATCGTGCAAAAACAACGGGTCTGGGCATTGTCCTGGGAGGCAAACAGGTCCACAATCGGACAACCAAACATCATCTGCAACCTCCTCAACATCCACCTCGTGAGAGACAAGGACCCCATGGAAGGAAACACCCGGCTCAGACAATCCGCCACAGTGTTCTCCGCACCAGGCAGGTAGATGGCAGACAGGGACTCCAGATGCACCTCCGCCCAAGAACCAATCCGACGAGCCAGGCAACTGAGGGAGCGAACCCTGCACCCCCCTTGATGGTTCACATAAGACATCACAACCTGATTGTCCGTCCGGATCTGCACGTGGTGACACCGAACAAGATCTGAGAAGTCCAACAGACCCAGAAGGACGGCCTTCAGTTCCTTGTAGTTGGAGGAACATGACAATACCGACCGAGGCCAAATCCCTTGAGTCGTCGAATCCCCCAGAGTAGCACCCCACCCCAGCAGGCTGGCATCGGTAGTGACCACGTGGGTGGGAACAAACAGAAAGGGGCGGCCCTTGGACAGATGACCCACGTCCAACCACCAACTCAGGACCACCCGAACCTCCTCCGACATAGGAACCAGAACATCCATATCGAGGGAACAGGGGTCACAATGCGACAAAACGTGGGACACCACCGGGTACATATGGAGGCGAGCCCACGGCACCCTCAACAATGAAGCCGACATCAGACCCTGAACTCGTAACCACAGGCTCACAGGATGAGAAAACCCCACCAACAGGGAACGAACAGCAGACATCAGGGACAAAACACGGGGAGGGGGCAGGAACACCATCCCCAATTGAGTCTTGAACAGAGCCCCAATGAAAGTCAATTCTTGTGCAGGAACCAGGGAAGACTTCGGCACATTCACGAGGAACCCATGATGCGGCAGGACATGGCACACCTTCTGGACATGCAACTCCGCCTTAGGAAGAGAAGAAGCAGAAATTAAAATGTTGTCCAGATAAGGAAAAACATTAATGCCCTCCCCATGCAAATGTCCAATAAGAGGAGCCAGAATCTTAGTAAAGATCCGGGGAGCAGAGCAGAGGCCAAAAGGCAATACCTGGAACTTTCTAATGACGACCCTGCACACAAAACCGGAAAAACTTCTGAAAGTCCGGATGAAGAGGAACATGTAGGTAAGCATCCTTCAGGTCTATCGATGCAAGGAAATCCCCCTGAGATATCAGAGGAAGGATCAAAGGAAGGGAAACCATCTTGAACCGTAGGTGAGGGACGAAAGTATTCACCCACTTCAGGTCCATCACAGGCCGAAGATCCCCGGTGCGCTTGGACACCAGGAAAAGAATCGAATACACCCCTCTTCCCAACTGATCGACGGGCACAGGAACGATCGCCTTCTTGACCACCAGGGAAGCAACGCCGTCCAAAAGCGCCAACCGTTTCACAGGATCTCTGGGACAAGGAGTGGGCCGGAAACAGTCTGGGGGTGTCCGGGCAAATCCAATGCGCACACCCTCCGAGAGCACCTGAAGCAGCCATTGGTCCGACACAGTCACCCGCCAAGAGTCCAGGAAGTAAGCGAGGCGACCTCCAACCGGACCAACACCAGGAGTGACCCAGTCAGGACTTGGAAGCAGGAGCGGAGGAGGCAGAAGCGCCGGAGAACCGGGATTTATCAAAGGAGGGAGCACCCCGGCCACGCCCCCGACCACGAAAGGGCTGACCAGCCCGACCCCTCTTCGAGGCACCAAAAGACCGCTGTGAACCAAAGGCACGGAACCTGCCAGGACGGTCAGGAGCAAGCAGTTTACGGTCCTCCGCCGTCTTCTTCACCATGTCGTCAAGAGAAGAACCAAAAAGTTTAACCCCAGAAAAAGGGATTTTCATAAGCAAGTTTTTCTGTGCAGCATCAGCCTTCCAGGAACGGAGCCATAATTGACGCCTCGCAGCCACAGAGGATCCGGCCGCAGAAGCAGCAGCCCCCAGCGAATCAAAGGAGACATCCGACAGCAGACGAACCTGCTGCTCCATCATCGCCAGGGTAGAAGAAACATCCTCCCCCTGGTCCAACAACTCCGACAGAGACTGAAAATCCTTGAGCAAGGACTGTATCGTGTAAGATGAATAGGCCGCAGCCCTGATAGAAAAATTTGCAGCCGCAAAAGTGCGCTTCACAGCACCATCCACCTTACGGTCAACTGGGTCAGCAGGAGAAGAGTCCTCCGAGACAACGGACCCATGCGAAGACATGCTTGCCAACAAAGAGTCAACCTTCACAGAGGCAGGGTATTTCACCGCAAAATCCTGAAGAGGGTACCTCCTACTCAAGAAACGAGGAAAAGAACCCTTGTCCACATCCTTCCATTCATTCTCCAGGACCTTCAATACAGAGGAATGGAGAGGTAAAGAATCAGGCTCAGGACGACGATATTGCGAAAACAGATCGTCCTCCAGAGGTACCACAGAAGCAGGGAACACCAAGTTTTCGCGAATGTGACCCAGTACCTCCTTCAGGTCGGCACCCTGCACAAAGCGACCCCTGACATCAACCTCCTCCTCATTCTCAGAATCAGCATCAGCAGCAGCGCCATCAACCCTCGCCTTTTTAGGAGGAGGGACAGGTATATGACCCTGCAAAGCAGCAGAAACAGCAGAATTTATCATCTGCTGCAAAACCTCCATGGAAGGAACCTGCACCCCAGAACTGGAAGCCACGTCCAAAGAATCAGGAGCCCCAAGACCAGATGAAAGATCCATGACAGCCAGCCATGTAAGTGAAAGAAAACACAAACACAGGCAAAACGCAGAACAGCCCGTTAAAATAGGACCCGAGGTTACTAAGCAACCTAACAAATCCCACCTCGAACCCAGCCGAAGGCTTGAAATGCAGCCGGAAGAGAAGCGCGCACCCAAAATGAAAAAAAAAAAATGAGGCACAGACCACAGCGCGTCAACCCTCGAAGGCGTCTCCAGCCGCGCAGAGACATGAAGAGGCAGGAAAACCACGCCGGTGCGAATAGCGGCAGAAGGTAAGGGAAAACCCAAAAGAAGCCTCCGGCTCCAAGAGATCCCGCACCCGGCCGCGCAACGTCCGCTCAGCAGGACGCGCGGTCGGGAAAGGCAAGAAAACGGCAAACAGAACACAAGGCGTCCCGAAAACAAACCAGCCGTGAACAAAAAACCACTCCAGTCCGCTGA
The DNA here is from genome assembly GCF_964261635.1 of Lissotriton helveticus. Lineage (NCBI taxonomy): Eukaryota > Metazoa > Chordata > Amphibia > Caudata > Salamandridae > Lissotriton > Lissotriton helveticus. The sequence continues at coordinate 1,581,328,402 of NC_136063.1, forward strand.
AGCAGGACACGAGGCAGTTAGGTAATAGAAGGGGGAGACAAAACACATAAAAAAAAAAAACGAAGCACATGTAATGACCACAATAAAAACGAACAGAAGTCAGCACACAAAGCAAAACTAACCTCCTCCAACTAGATACCATAGGACACAGGGAACCGCTAAAGCAGGAACCCAGCCCCACTCACCTGACCAGCAGGGAAAAACACAGCACTCGGAGAAGTGCAGAAAAAAAGAACAGGCTGGGCTGGTTGATATGTATCCTTTTATAGGATTGGATGAAGCCTCTGGGGTCATATTGGAGGAGGGAGGGGAGACTAGAGCGCTGCTCTTTTATTTTACTTGGAGTTCTGTGTGGAGCCGGAGGCTCATATGTAATTACTGTGGCGAGGAAGACAGGACGAGGAGGTAATGCAGCGCTGACCCCATGAGGTGCATAGCCCGTTGATGAGGTATCACACCCCTACGGGTGTGTGAGGGCACTACTTCCTAAATTGGACCCTCTCAATTTCCCACCCTGAGTGACTCTTTCATAGGAATAGTTACCCTATAATTTATTCTATAAATATGCTGTAGTCATCCAGTCTCGGTTTAAGCAAACCCCTCACTGAAGGAGCTCAGTTTATTGATGTAAGTGGACACGCTATCATGTACTGTCGTACCACGAAAAAGCAACATTAAGTAAAAAGGGGGGAACAAAGGCAACATGGACAATGGGCGGTACTATCATACTGCGAAAAAGTAACATTTGGCAAACACAAAATAAAAAGAAATACCACGCGCCGAGAAAAGGGAGAGGAGGCAAGATGGAGGTGATCGACACAGATAACTTTTATTTCACATTTACATGACAACTCAGAAGCAAGGTTTTCTGAAGGCAATCCTGTAATTAGCTGGTCCACGCAGCAGTAAAACAAAACTGACACGCACAATGAAATGGTAATGTACATGCATCAAGTATGTTACGAGTAGTTTTAAAAGAAAGCAGCAAAAAAAATTATTTTAGAGTAAACCACGTTTATGATGGCAGCGTTTATCAACAATCACATCGGCAATAGTTACAGACATTTATTAAATTTGTTAATTGTTTTCTTGAACTAGCCAGTGGAACAATAACATTCGCGCCCCAGCAAAGCGACTGCCTCATATGGGGTGTCCATAATGTGACTTTTCCCATTGACTGTGATGGACAACCTTGCTGGGGGAACAGCCTTTAGAACGCATTGGCGTGGAATAGAGTACAGTTTTGCAGAATAGAGTGGCACAGAGCTGAGTTGTGTAGAGTGCAGTGATGCACAGTAGAGTAGTGTGGAGTAGAGAGCATAGGTATAGAGTGGAATGGTGCAGAGTGAGTAGAACAGTGCAGTGTGGAGTGGCACAGCGTGCAGCGGAGTAGAGTAGAATACAGTAGAGTATGCATGGTGTGGCAGAAAAAACACTGCCGTTACAGACTACACATCTTCAGTTGAAATAACCATGACCTTTGGGTAGACAAACTATTTTACTGCTGAAAATATACAGCGCACAACGATTAGAATTGTCATCACCTCGTGTATTGATTTGTTTTGATCATATTAAAATGTTTATTTCCACCACGTTTCTGAATTACCCAAAAATTTGCTTCATTTGTGCTTTTCGAATTCTGATGTATTATGAAATAAGTTCATTTACAACATTTACATTTTGTTGTGTGCTAGAAAACAAATCACATGGCCCTCCCTCAAGCCGGCTAGGCTTCGACCTAAAAACAGCTCCTACACACATTCGGTTTATGAAGAATAACAGCGCTGAGGAGGGAGGATTCGTAGAAGCTGCTAATGCCGCTTTCATGGGTTCCTTTTGCCACAGTTCTACCCTAGCTGTCTGTCATCAGTCATAATAAACCAGAGCTAGCACTATCATCAGACTCAGCCGCCCATTATGGAAATTCCAAGAACAGTCTGTGCTTTGCTTCAAAAGATGCCCAAGAGAGGATGCAAAATTGTAGTGTTTTACTTTACCCGCTCTTAACAAAAATAAGCCCTGTACGTCCATGTGTGCAATTTAATCAAACAATTACCATTTACGTACTCACATACATCAAGTGTTAAATATTAAACCAAACTCATTTTAACATATGCACAAGAACACAAGACCTTCCACATTTGCTTTGCAGGTTACATGCAAGTCCTTGAAACAGAAGAATAACCAACTGATCAATTTCATCAGGACTACAACTCGTGACCTTCATGACATAAGATCTCGAAAGGAATTTTATATTAAATTGCCAATTTATTTTGTGCTAACATTAAGCAAATTAATGAACCAGTACCTCCGATTCGAGCAATCTGCGTAATTAAAATACCAGTAATAGATTCTAATTCTGAATACCTGAATAGTTGCTCTATCCCAACCATTTTGCCTCTCCCGACTCCCATCCCATTGCTTATACAATCATACCCTGCCCTTAAACACAAACACACCACAGCTCCCTGCATTAGCTCATGGTGGAATTGCATGCTCAGGCACTGTACTTCATTACAGAACACCGCAACCAACGAATTTACAAAGCTGCTCACTGAACAATTTGCCTGCTCCTGGCTTTAGCCTTTCCGTCGCCCTTACAATTTAGTTTGCAGATTCCGCTCTGTGCAATGTGGGTGCAGACATACAGTGATGTCACCCTAATTGGCCGTTGTAAGTTATTCTCCGTTACGAAGATTTAACAAGCATTTGAATGCAATAGGACTCGCATTTACGCGAGACTTATTGCATTCGAAACAGGAGTGTGGGCGGGTGGGAAGGCACGAACGGGAGGGGGGGAGGGGGGAGGGGAGGCCGAGAAGTCACGGACTGTAGAAGGGGGTGTGGGGGAGACAGGGAAGAAAATAGTGTTCGGACTAAAGAAGCCAGTAGCCATGGAAGGATACAAATGCCGACATGGCCGTCAAGAGGAGGGACTAACAAGCCTAAAACCAATCGGAAGTCAGCATTTAGGACCTAAGCCAATGAAGAAGACGGGCGGAGAGTGGGCGGAGCTTCCACGCTATACTGAATACTGCATGCCTCGCAAAGCGGGCAGCGCATGAGCTGCAACGCTAGGCTAGACCTAAAAATGCAGGGTTGTGCCAAACTAACAGGAACCCCTGTGCTCTGCACAAACATAATCATTAATGTTGTTTTGCTCCTTCTATGTGTGTTGCAGAGAGCAAAAAATGAGGCGAAATAAAAGTATTTCTCCTCGTTGCACCACTTTAATGCCTCTCCTTGAAAGGTGTTTGTTTTTGCCGCTGCCTCAGATTTACCAATCCTTGTAAATCTGGAGCAGTGTCAAAAAGCCATGAGTATTGCGTAGGAACACCCACAGCAACACTGATGACTCCCCTTTAACACAGAATACTGCGTGAAAGAAGGCCATATTTACACGGCAGTGTGAAGCCACGCAAAGTGGCTTTGCATGGCCTTGTAAATATGGACCAGCATACAGCGCCCCCGGAGGTTAAAAAAAAAGTGATGCTCCAGTGATGCAAGGGGTTTTTAAATATGCCCCTAAGTGCCGGTGCAGAGCACTGGGAATCACCAGCACAAAAGAAGCACTGGTAGGTTCTGCAAATTGATCCTCATGCTCGAGACTTGCTTTTTTTTTTGCACACTTTTATATAGCACAACTCGGTCAACGGGCAATGGACCACTTTACATGAGCACCAGTTCATGGGCATATAAAGAGTTTTGCCCAGAATCACAGGATACTGAGCAAACACCAACACTTTAATCTGGGTTGCAAGTCCCAAGTCTGCATATCTTGCTGTAAATCCACATTATCTCCCAGTTAGCTTAATAAACAAATTCTCTAGGGTGATGTTGTTTGGGTTACCCTAGCGCTAGCAGCACTAAAGTCAGCCCTGAGCCATCAAGTTGCCTGCCTGGAACACCCAATAGAGAATTGTCTTATCAGCAGCCCTCACACTGCTCTATGTCACACTTGCACCATATCACCTGGCAACACAGCTTCTGACAGGTGCCGATCTGCACCTGCCCCTGTATCAGGAATGTACCGGCACACTGGCCTGATCTCCATTCACTGTCGGGCCTTGGAGAGCCCAGAGCAGCTACTGTGCTGCTGACAGAGCTGATCCCAGCCATATCACCCCACCAGTGGATCTGACTTTGACTCCGTTCCTGTGGAGTTGACAAGGGCAAAGCGGGTCAACTAGATTTCTTATTTGCTCTAACCTTCTAACACATGCCACAGACCGGTCAACTACTGCTTCAGCTATGGTTTGGTGTTGTGCGCAGCAGCAAGATGCTTTGATGCGATGCTGGCACCAACTTCAGGAGGTGAGGTCAGCGTGGGCGGAGCTGTAAAATGCCATAGTCCAATCAGGGTTGTGTTAAGTCATAACATGCCAGACATTTGATTGGCTGTCATTAGCCAGCTATCCAGTGTCAATGTTACTAGAAAGAACACTGTAGAGTTTATCTCTGCAAGACATCGATATTCCACGTTTACCTTTTCTGATCCGCTGATTTGTGTCACAATGTCTGCCCTATGCAGTAATGCAGGGGTTTGACCTAAGAACCTAACATGTGATGCGTGGTACTTGGCAGAGCTCTAATGGGCCAGTCATGAATCAGTGAGGTTAAGGAAGAAAATGCATACACAAATTTGTTTTCTTCATATAGACCTCTCTCTATTTTTACCAATAACATTACAGTCTAAAACAGGGCAAGCAGGCTAATTTTCAACACCCAGGGTGTCGTGAAATGTCACTAGTTGTTAGCATTCTGGTCAAAGTGCTCTGGGCAACACAAGACAATGGCGAGGCAGCCCTAACATTTCACACTGCCCTTCCAGAGGCATCTTCCACTCACCAATATCCAGCTTTGCATATCTTTTAGATTCCGACAGACTGGGTTAGTATCTTCAGCAAAAGCCTTAAACCCTGTTTTTTTGTGTTTTAAGGGTTTTGGGTATTGTAGTCTGATGAAATTGCAGTTTTCTCAGCGCCAGGAGAAGCTGCTGAGCGCTATACATATTCAATAGATTGATTGATTGACTGGATGAAAGTTAGCATATTTCTATCTCTTCAGAACAATCACTTAACTTCTAATGTCAAGACTTTTTCTCTGCATACCTCATATTCCCAGATGTTGTAATATTGCACTTTCGAGCAGCTGCCCAGATCGACAGATTAAAGCACATTGAGTGCATGCAAACATTCCTTCCCCGTCCTCCTTCCTTATCACACCCCTTCATCTTTACTCAATAAGGTGAGTCCCCACCAAGGAAACTGGAAACCATTTGCCCTTTTGAGAAAAAAATACTCTCAACAAGAAAAACATTTTGACACTACTCTTATTGTTTCGTTGAGAACCAGCAGAACTCACCGGCCATCCTACTTTTTCTGTCTTCATTTGAGACATGTCTTCCATGACTCCTTCCTTACTTTGCAATTGTAAGTGTGTGGTCTGTATTCCTGGTTCAGGACTAGGGATGAGTAATACAGCACCTAGTTCTTCCTGGTGTGTTGTCTTCTGCTGAGAGAGGTTGTGCTACTTTTTTGTAGTCATGTTGCTCAGAGAATCTGTGGCTATCTATGGTTGCCTGCTGGGCAGGTGATTGCCTTCTGTGTCATAAGGCCTGGTGTTTGGCCTACTTGACAGTATGTTTTCAGAGTTGGTGGATATGGATGGTGTTGTATTATGTTGCAGTGTCACAGACGTTATTCAGGTGTTTTCTCTTTGTAAGCTGGCTGCCACCATGAGGATCACTCTTTGACATTTTAGTCTTCCTGTCTTTGGATCTAGCAAGTAGGCCTGATGTTCCTTTTATACATCTTTCATTAGCCTTTTTACACTGCTTCAGGGGCGCTTTGTTTGTTTTGCATCGGATATACCATCTCTTGCATGTATTAGGTGCATTCCTCCTTTGACTATATGGAGTGTATATTTCCTGTACCACTCTGGGCCCTGTTATGGTGTTTTAACCACAAGGAGTTTAGCATCTGCCCTTCACATTTTATACATACTCTCTATGTTGTTCATGGTTGATCGTCTTTTAATTTATTTCATCCATAACATCCCAATTCCTTTTAAGAGGCCGGATCGGATTCATTCATGTGTACTATTAAAATAGTAATACATTATCTGCTTCTTCGAGTGTGTTTTTTCCTTTCAGGCCGGTTATTGACAGTCAGAATCCCCATTATAATGATTACTTCTACCATGGACGAGTCGTTATCTGTGGGTGCCATGTGTAGTATGGCTTTATTTATAGTTCACCTGTTTTGAATGCTGCCTTGCACCAAACCTTAATTAAGTGTATTACATTCAGATATTCATATATGCTTGTTTCCGTCCTCAAAGCAGACAGCATGAAATGCATGTGTCCCAGCTAGTCGCTGGAAAGTAGCTGTCTAAACGGAATTCTGACCACCTACAGAGATGGTGAAGCCACGCAAAAACACAACATTTTTGTGTTGCTTAGCCTTCTCTGTAGGTGGCTGGTTGGAACACATGCAGGCCATGCTTTGTACGCATTCCTGAACCTGCTTACTGTGGCTGTAAGTTATTTAGAGCTCTTGGTGGTGGGTTGAGAGAGGTTCGCTTCAATTCAGACTTTTCTATTCTGTGTGGTAATACTAGAAAAAGCATTTTTTTGTTTCAACATTTAATCCGTGTGTCTTCTGTTCTTTCTGGATGAGGCAATTTCACAAATGGCTGTCTCCTTTTCTTGTTTTTCAAGCAGTTTCACCTTGCAGACGAAGGAGCTTGCTTTTTTTTCTTCCTGTATTCCCTCTGCATTTTTTTGCTGGAAAGTGGCTCTTCCGTCAAGTATGATGAGTTGCTCTTTGCATCTTTGACATCTAGACCGTCACATGATTTGTCTGTTAGCCTAAGGTCTGATCTTGTTTTGGTTCAGGGGGTTTCCTTGTCTTTTATTTTATTGATGGGTTCATTTTTCATTGTTCACCTCCATCTACTCATTGTCATGGTTGCTGTGGTACACCTTGACCTTGCAGTGGGATAATTTCTGGTGCCATCTTCCTGGGTGATCAAATGTCAGAATTTCATCTCTCAGACTAGGTGTACGCCCTGTCGGGTAATTGCGGACGTATGTTTTTACTGTTGTGTACTCTGCCTCGCTATGCTATCACTTGAACTGTGTGTGAGGGACTTGATTCTGTTTGTGCACTCACATTAATTTCAAGAAGTCAACAGTGCCGGTCGAGGTCAGATCACTGCTTCTTACACCCTCATTGAGTAAGGACTGTGACAAGAAAGACAAACAAGGTGCTCCCGGAGTGTTTGCTACAGGTATGACCAACATGTTGAAATAGGTGACTTGTACGAGCAACATGGAGACCGCCTGCTGGGCATGAATATAGATGGTGAGGTCCTAGTTTTTCTGGTTACTTATATTGGTTATATGTGAGGAACTGTATGGTCTGTCAGGTGGAAGACTAAGTTGCACTCCTGTGTGTGTAGCAAAAGGTTATCATTCCATGGAGACAATGTTGTTATGGTAGTGTAGAAACACACAGAGTACTTGTCTAGACCCAGGCCAATAGCAAGAAGAAAATATTTTTAGGGGGCCATGGCCTTCAACTATCACCAAACATTAAAGTTGTGCACTATAGGTGCATTCTTTTGCAAATATATTTGTAGCGAAAAAAGTACCGTATGCAAGGTTTTAAAGCACACCGTGCTTTTTGGTGCTTCTTTTTTATTATTGGTGTGATTGGATATACAACTAAATGCGGACCCCCAGAATATCGTAGTACAATAATATCGAGGACAAAACAGCGAAAGATAAGTTCATATAGGGAAGTATAGGTTTACAATTTCAAACTCCACATCAGCATACCTTGAAGATATATATATATGTATATTTTGTGGGACATACACCTAGAGTAAGGAAAAGAGATCTATACTTAACTACCTGTCGAGATTTTGGATTTGATAATCTGTCTTCAATTTTCTGTCCTATCGATATTCTGGTTTCGATAGTCAGGGTGCATACCATGTGATTCCATTTGAAGGAATAAATGCACTTTTTAAAGGTACATATTGCAGCACATTCAGTCAACTTTCTACGATATAACTTTAAATCCTATCAATTAGATGGTATTTAAAGTAAAGGGATGTAAAGTTGACAAGTCAGCTGGCTTGCAACTGTGTATTTTCTAAACTGTTCAAGCTTTTTGAAATGCAATGCTTATAGAGTTCTTTTTTTTAAACATATAAACTGGCCTCAGGTTAGAGCCCTCCCCTTACACCTCTTACCTGAGGTGGTGGATGTCCAGCCTTCACACTCAACATTTTTTGCATGAGGGTGTCCTACCTGGGCCATTCTGCATCAGGAAATCATCACACGTAAAAGGGCAGAAAGGATCAACTTTACCTCTGGTAAAGTTAGGAAAATTAATATGCTTTATAAAGTGTGGAGTTTCCTAATTTCACCCAGATTCGTAAATGAAGTTTTTATTTATCACACCAGTATTTTAAAATAATTTTTATGAAAGGTTGGAGCATGTCCATAAAATACAGTTTGGAAACAATGGTGGAAACCAGTGTTTTAAACATTTTAGGGCTGCAACAATGGTGACAACAAAATAGGATTTAAATTTCAGTTTACTGTGAAACTTGGAAAGGTCCCACAATGAATATCATTATAAGGTTGTGATGAAAGATGGATAGCTCAATTACATTTGATCAAAAGCATCAGACACAACTGCATGGGCTTGATGCTGTGTGTAACTTTGGCACACACCCCTCACAGTTACAGGAAGGTTGTGCAAATGAAGACCTTAGACAGAGATTGACCAGAAAGACAGGTAGGCATAAAGGGGTCCATTTGAGGCCTGTGGTCTGGCTGAAGACACTAGTTCCATCTCCAGTTAGAGGAACCGTAGATGGGCAAACATTAACTCTGCCTCTAAGGTTTGGAGGGGTGATTTCCCAGGTTGCATCTAGGGTCCTGCTCTGTGATAACATCTCTCTTTGTTGCTGCTTGCATGGTACCTCCCATTTGAATGCTACACCATCCTCCACTTCTGGAATTATGAACATTCTCCTCTCTTTCACATGCAGTAGACTTCTTGCATAGAATCCTCACCATAGCACCCTCCATGTGCTTAACATTGCTTAGATAAGCATACACTTTTTTCAGTGGCAAATGTAGCAAGCATGGAAGCTTGTCATGTGTACTAGAGATGGAAAATACTTACAGACTGATTGTTCAGTATTACTACAAGTACACATAAAAGTCAAGTTTAATGTTAATGGAGAGTTAAGAGATTGCCATGTTCAAATGTACACTGCAAAACCAAATCACCCCCAAAATAGAACTTGGTCTTCTCAGCAAGTAGGTTGTACTTTCCTGTGACAGGACCAAAAATGTAGATATGGCTGATATGCATTAAAAGAGAAGGCATCAGTACTTCTCACAAAGAGCATGTAGTAACAAATGACACAGGGGTTCAATTGTTAAGCAATTTGTAAAAAGCAATGTGACTCACGTAGTAATGGCTAGACTTTAATATTACTTCAAAGATCACTGTGCAAGGTGATTTTTTGGCCTCGCCTACGCAACGTGCATGCGTTGCATAGGAGAGACCTGTAGCCATCGCCACAGCTTTGGGGGCAAAAACGTGCACGTGTTGCATTGCAAGCAATGCAACATGTGCACATCTTGGCGATTTCCTTTAGGGAGCGTGCAGCGCCATATGGTGGCGCCATATGGTCACGCTCCCGGAAGGGAATCTGGCAGGCCCCCTCCCCCTGCTGCCGCGCGCGGAACGCGCTTTTTTTTATTGCAGATCTCGTCACATCCGCGTGCGTGGCTTTACTGCCGCGCGGCCAATGCTTGTTTGATATTACACTTAGATCCTTTTTTATAAAATGAGTGCAAATTTGTGAAACCACATTGAGACAGCTGTCTTTGCAAAATCATAATCAGCTATAAATTTCACATAAAATCTCCAACTACCTTTTCCCTATGTGTATATAGCTCTCATTTTGCTTCTTGAGGTGCGATTTAAATTTCTCTCTTTTCTCCTCATCTCATAATGTCTGTACCCACTGCCTTTCCCATCCTTTCCCCCACTATCCCTTTCTGTTTGCCACTGCATCTGTTTATCTTCCACTTCCTGTCTCTCCTGCTCTTTCTCTTGCTCTTTCTATTTGCTTTCCTTTCTCTGTACTTCTTAGACATTTTTATTTTCAGCCTAGTATTCTTCTCCATGGACCTTGTATAGCAACTGAAACTTTCTCTTGATTGTTCAAGTCCACAAGCAGCAGCTGCCAACTTTATTTGGCCACTGTGCTTTTTGCTGCTCTTCCATCTGTAAAGTCTACCATCCAGAGGGCCTTCTAGAATTGGAGAGGTACCCTACGCCCTGCAGTTTGTTGTCCATTGTTGTTGAACAGGACACCAGGCTTCATGGATCTGGTGGGTTTTAACAGCTTTAGGGAAGAGGATAACCGCACTACTTTCATAATGTGGTGGACTTCAACAGGTCATCCGCAGAACTGGAATTGAAAATCAAAGTTTGGACATGAGGGACATTCTTCCCTCAAGCCTGAGATAGTTTCTTTTTTTCTGTTTTTCTGTATTGCATAGCATGCTCTGCATGCTGATGTAACAGCAAAACAAAATTGAAAGCAGACCATGCTAATGGAATTTGCAAGAGTCTACAATTGTCCTCCCACACAGAGTTCTTATTCTTCTCCCAATAAAAATAGTATACCAGTTGTGTGGCTGGACTAACACTTGTGCAAGAAAAGGCCTCAAACGCAACAAGGAAACATTCACATTTTGCAAATTGACTGATCTTGGTGATGTGTTTTTAACCAGGGCTCAGTTGCCACCGAGGGAAAACTGCCAGACCAGACATTTATGAAAACAAGGCACCTAGGGTAGTCTGGGGTGGTGTGGTTTGCATGGATACCAATAAATTTTCTTATGCAAAACGCCCCGCAAACACCAAACTGAGGCTAAATCACAGATTTTCCTCATTTTTCTGTGAAGGAGAATTTGTGGATAGCCATAAAATTCCTACTGCTCAGCGTTCTCACACTTCTCCCAATAAAAATGATATGCCAAACGTTCAGCAAGTACTATGCTTTTAGTATATTCATTTCGTAGGTCCTCATAACAGCAATTTATTTGCTATAATGATAAACTAGATAACTGTAAATCAGAATTTCAAAGGAGTCAATACATTTCAAAATATGCGACAAACAAATCATAAAATGTTATTCGATGTTCTGCAAAGATGTCAGAGGTCAATTATAAAGACAAATGCTTTAAGAGACAGAGCCCTGATTATGGTTCTACAATATTTGGTTCAATAACATGGATCCTCAGTATGCTAACTGTTACAGTCCCTACTAAATATTAAACCATTTGTGAAAGATGGATAGTCCATTAAAGCGGCCCTTTGTAACATGGCATGTGATAGACCTGTCAGCCCCAGGGTGGCCTTCCTTCAAACTTTTTGCCTTACTCCTCCGTATTTTTCTGATCTTAATTTGTTGTCCTTAGGACTCTATGCCCTTTACCACTGTTAACCAGTGCTAAAGTGAGTTTGCCCAATCCCTAAAAACATAATATTATTGGCTTATACTTAACAGGTATATTTAATTTACCCTACCTGTAAGTCTCTTGTAAAGTGATGCTCTATGTACTCTGTAAAGGGGCCTGCAGAGCTGTTCGAAGCTGCCAGTGTACTGAAAAATCATACACTGTATGTCTGTGTCTTTCATCATTCACCACACTGGTATAAACTGCATCCTGTAACACGATAACAGCAGCTAGATGGTCATCACATACCACATGGAAACACTTCCCATATAGGATCACAAAACAAAGTCAACTCCCTCTAACCACACGTCCTATATAACATAGCTTGCTGCCCATGTAGGTAAGCGGTTAAGAGCCACACTTAAGGTAGTAGGCATGACAGAAATGCTGCAATGCAATACAATACAATATTTATCATTTATGCATCAACAAGATTTGCTTTGATGCTGCTAAATTTTTGTTTCCACCACACTTCAGAATAACAAAAGAAAGCATGCCTCATTTGTGTTTTCATTACTGCTGATATCGTTTGAAATATTTGTACAGTTCACATACATGGATTTACATTTTGTTTTGTATTAGAAAGATGACACCCTAGAGTCTCTTTTTGCATCCCCTGTACTCAAGTGAGATTTTTAATAGTTCACTTCACAAAATACTTTCTCTTTGCAGTCAGAGTCGGAAAAGAAAACACATCTATGTTAAAAGAACAAGCAGCAATTTGTCAGGAGACAAAGCCTGGCATGTGACCTCTGTATCTAACCACACAGTAAATGTGACAAGACAAAAACAACATTTTACAGCATTTTTATTGCTCATTCACCATCTGAGCTCCAGATGGGTATGCATTTGATAAATGCTGTGCCAGCTGCCTGATACATTTGGGAGGGGGAGCAAAGATTAATATGGGGTGGCCCGGCCCTCAAATGCCCCCCTCAACACACCCCACCCCCGTGGCTATGACCCGGTCTAGATCACTAAGAGTGCAGGAAATTATTGATGCCATAAGGCAGGGAAACAAGACACCTGGACCAGGCGGTCCAACCTCCAAATTATAAAAAAACATATATGGAGACATAGTGAGCCCTTTGCTGCTGACTTTATATGAGAAGGCATTAGTCAACAGACATCTGCTGCTTTAAATCAGGGAAGTGGTCATTTGACCATACATAAACCAGGCAAGGATGATGACTTTTGTGCCTCCTACAAACATATCAATTTTATGGGTGGTGAGAGCATCAAAAAAATCTCAAATATTCAAGACATGAATTCACGACTTCACACTTTGGCTGTGTTAAAATTTGTGGCTTTATCTACTCACATTTGTTTAATCAAATTGTTAAATGATTTTTCAAGCTTTAATTTGAGGCAAGCATTTTAGAAGAGTGCGTATTGTTTAGAATAAATGTGATGTGAGGACTGGAGAACCTAGGGTCCTCTTCACCTTTTATGTACATTTAGCTCCTATATGTAATTAATGACAACCTATGACTGTAATAATGACAATGAAGACAACAAGAATAATAATAAAAAAAAGATCTGAAGTTGTTTGATGCCATGTGGAAGATATTCTCTACTCGTGGTGTTTTCTTTAGTTTTTGTGAGTCTTGTCGTTTTGTGTGTCGACTTATAAAGAAAGAAGAAAAAGTGCTAGAATATTAGTAATAAAACATGCCTTTATAATGAGTTATGAATGCTTGACTCAGGATATTTTGAGATCTTTGGGAAGGAGACAAGGCCTCTCCTTATCTATCTTTCCCATATGGCTAGCTGCTGTTAGAAATTTGACAGGAAATATTGTGCGCCTTATTGGCCCCTGTGAAAATATACATTAATAATTTTGACTAGAGAATAATCAAAAAATATAGACGGCAAAAAAGTCCAAATCAAAATATCTCTCACTAAAATTTCAAACAATTAAACATTCCCAAATCCAGACAAATGTCCTTAATGCTTATTTTATGACAGAGGAGTAAAAACCCTTTCTTTTCACTTTGGGGAGATGAAGCGTCAATAATTTTGTAGGAATCTCAACCAGTGAGGTCTGCGTAAATGTGCATTATTCAACGCTAATTGACAGCTAGGCTTATCATGTAGTAAACTCCGGGTTACGGCAGAACGGAGATAAGTAAATAAATAAATAAATAAAAATGAATTACTTTGCGCGCGCTGCATCGCCGATTGGCGTTGCAGTGCGTGCAATGTAATTAGTTTTTGAGTTTACCACCCCCCACCCTGCCCCTCCCCAGCCTCACCGCCTCGCAGCACTCCCACGAGGAGCCGCCACTGCTTATAGCCTGTGCATCAAAGGACCTAAAACTACAACACTGTGTCAGAAGTCCACACTGCCAGAGAAAAGCATACATGTGTTACCATAAGTACAATACCACTCCATCAAAAAGTTAAGGCCACATGATCTCCGTCAGTGGTGTCATCCGGACTGAACTGCTCCATAAAACTGGCAAAACTAAATATTTCCCACATTTCATGGAGCCTGTCCCCATCACACGTATCACTCTAAAACTCCTCTGTGAGTTACTGTATCAACTTGATCAACATATGGTTGTCCAAGTGAACAGTCTGAGAATGATGAAGTATGACACCAAGGGCCCTTTTGGTGTGTGAGGGGTATTTTAACAAATACTGTGTATGCCTGATATACTTTGGCTCACAGGAAACCTCTCAGAGGTGGACCTTGTTGTTTATCTATACCATTGACTGGAGGAGGGTGTGCCCACCTGAGTGCTTTCTAGCACTACCTCTTCACTCCCTCGTTTTGATTCTTTGTTTAATGCTTAAAATACACCATCAGTAAAAAAAAACATAGGATGGACCACCCAGAATGAAGTTACTTTTTTCAGATTTTTAATGTTCCCTTCATAGCTAAAGTACTGAATAAATGCTTGGTAATTCAGCTCAAACATTACACATTTTAAAAGACTTTAGCTCCAGATGCAGCACACTGCAACTTTAAAAAGAAGATGCTTGACATCATAGATTAATGTGCCTCCCTAAACTATCTGACCTATCGGCCGCCTTTGGTCTGGTGTCCCATGTCTGTCTTCCAGGAAGTCCTAAGTGAAAGGATGGGGCGAGCTAGTGCAGTCTAAAATTGAATCTCATTATATTTGGAAAACTGTAGTTGTATGGCAAGTTTGGAGGTGTCATATATTACATACTTCTCTTCATTTGCTTTATTTCAATAGCAGCAGTCAAGAATGTTATGTTATGTTATGTTATGTTAAAAAGTCTCTTCTATAGCGCACGGCTGCCCCAAGGGGCGTCCCGGCGCTTTGGCAAAGAGACATACAGCTGAGAAACACAAACACAACAGCCCCGGAGGTCCCGACAGAGAAATTATACCAAAAAGAGCCAGGTCTTCAGCTCCTTTCTGAAGGCAAGAAGGTTATTTGACTTTCTTAAGGAGACAGGAAGCTCGTCAAATCAAATAAAATCAAATAAATAAACTGTGTTTCCCATAAAGCTTTGCCAGGATTATCCAATGGGATACGTATGTTGGTAGTGCTAAAAGAACAGCAATCATTATTCAGGAAGAATACGTAAAATACGTATCTTGACTGCAACCAGCCCTTTATTAGGTTTCGCCTGCGATGGCTGCACATGCGCAGTCTCGCTGGCGAGATCTAATGAGATTGAGCCAGATTCACTAGCGGGCTTTAAGCCCCACCCGTCTTTCCCATTGGCTGGCGTCACCGTTCATGCTAAACGGTGGCCAGCCATTGGGAAAGAGCTCTGTGTGAGGTACTCTTTTCTCTTTTTGAGCCGTCCCACTTGGACTGGCTGCCCTGACTTACTGCTGGCGTAAAAGGTTTGTTATCTTCTTTATCTTCCAAACAGATGGCCCCATAAAGGAGATAATAAACCTTTTACGCCAGCAGGCCGAGGCCGTCCAAGTGGGATGGCAGAAAACCAGAAAAGTCGTGGCGAGCGCATGTTTCATTTTCCCCTCTCTTGTTTTTACTTGGACGCAAGCTCGTTTCACGTTTGCGCGACGTCCTTTTAGCTTGTTCTTGCTCGTCCCTCCTCTTAGGGGTGGGTGGACGTGGTGCTCTGCTTTCCATTACAGAGACTGGGCGGCAGCAGCTCCCGGCAAGCGCGTAATGTTATTGACACACTTGAAAAGTTTCCCTGTTGAGTGTGTTCCCAGGCACTTCAAAAAAAAAAATTTGAGGCAAGCGAGTCATAATAACATACTTGAAATATTTCAGCCCCTGCTGAGTGTTTTTCACGCACGTAAAACTTTTGGGGAGTTCGTGGCAAGCGCGTAATATTAACAGACTTGAAGACAGTGTGACGTCTTGCCTGACGCATGCGCATCTAACGGGTCATTTATTGCAGGGAAACGGGTCTTAAATCAAAATGGCTAAATATTGACTTTCTGCAACAACATCCGGCAGTGGAGTGTGCAGTTATTAAGTGACAGCTGCGGCGGGCCAGGCCCTTCTTTTATCCAGGCGCTGCAATGACCATAGCAGGGCCAAAGAAGAGCACTATGAAGCAGCCGGCGGTGGCGCCAGCTGCTGCACCCGAGCTGAAGGCTCCCGCACCCCTCGGGCCTCAGGCCGACTTACTGGTCTTCCGATACGCCTGCAAGATCTTCCAAGGTGGCGCAACACCAGGAGCGTGGCAGACACCCTGATCGATACGTTGGTCACCTGTGCCGGGCCCGCTCTCTACTGGGGAAGGAGGGGCGGGATGTGGTGGAGCTGGGGCTCTGCTTGTTTGTGAGGGTCCGAGCAGTGCAGCCTCCCGTGGAGAGTACTTTGTCGCCCTTTTTCCTGAACCTCTCTTTCACTTTCATCTCTGTGGGGAGCTTCCCTTCCCGGAGCTCCGAAGCAGACACTTGTCGCCCAGTGCTGCACTCACGGCTTCCAGGCTCTAGGACTCGTCGCCCAGCTCTGCACTCACGGCTTCCAGGCTCTAGGACTTGTCGCCCAGCGCTGCACTCACGGCTTCCAGGCTCTAGGACACCAACCCCGCTGCAGTAGGTGAGTAGCGCTAAGAGGCGTCCTGAGTGGATAGCGTGCACGTGTCCCTCCTAACTCCTTGCCCTGCATCCAGTCACTGTCCTGTCTGTGGGGGCACTACTTTCTGTGTGTTTAGTTTTCACGGCGCCAACTGCCCTTGCGTTTACATTCTGTCTCTGGGCGCCCTTTCTTGTGGATCTGGGCAGGGCATAGGACACGGGTCGAAGGTACACACGGGTAGACGGCGTCCACCCACTCTTTCAGAGGGTGGACCCTGTCTTCCACCCGCCAAGAGGCTGGGACCCACAGAAATTTGCTGAACTTTTCCCGGTGTCACTTTCAGACACCGCAACGCTTTCCGCCGCGCCTGCCCCGTGTCTGCTTTTGTCCCAGGGGCACCGTGCAGGTGAGGAGGGGGCTTATCAGATGCAATCTGGGCCCATAACAGAGGCAGAAGTGAAGGGGCCCTAAGGCCCCCTTATGTTGGAGTGTCCTGCCTGGCAGCTATCAGAGCCTCACACTAGATGCAATGGAGGAGAACAAAGGCTCACAGTTGTTTTCACTGCACAGGTACTTAAGAGAGGCAGCTTTTCACTTTGTTTAGTCCCTGTTTATAAGACATGTGCGTGCACTGTGAGAACGTCAGACATGCTGGTCTGTCCCAGTATTCACACAAATATTTCAAATACCACTAATCTGTTGAATTTCTTTTATAGCGTTCCTGATCTCAATGCAGGTAACAGCGCTTTACATCATACCTCCACATTCTACATTGAAGAAAATCACATGTGTGTAACTCAATGTACAAGATGTGTTATAAAAGACGGGTGTAAGAGCCACGGGCCCTTCATTGCTCGCTGTGCTATATTAGACGTATTACAATTTAGGAGCTACAAGTAACAAAAAGATCTTTGTGTTAAAAGCAGTGACCCTCTTACCCATTTACATGAAATACAAATCTGTCATCTGCTACATGGTGTGCTTTGTAGGAGACATATGAACCCTCTTTGCTACTTTGATTCAAAACTGGGACTAGACAAAGCACACATCCTCCGGAGTTATCTCACCATTATTATTATTCCCTGAGATTTAACAGGCACACAGAGATCTCCGTAGCAGGTGCCTGAACCCCATACGATATTTTAAAATGCAGATTTTGCAGCCAGTTAAACAGAACAGATTTATTGCCATGTTTCTCCTTGTTGCTAAATTCTTAGTGGCAGAGTTTAAAAAAAAGTAAGGGGCATATTTACAAGCCCCTTGCGTCACTTTTGCGCTACTTTTCCCATGTTAAAAGTGACGCAAAAGTGGCGCAAGGGCCTTGTAAATCTGTCCCCAAATGTTTTAGTTGAGGCCTAGAATTTGCGTCGGGGTTGGGTCACTTTTTTGAAAGAACCCCAATGAAAATGTAATTTGTTAAATATTGTAATGTACTCAAATGTACTCATGATAGACCCTCTAAACATATGTGTGAGGTCATAAGATCTGATGTCACGTTTTTTGACATCACTTCCTGTGAGGTCATGGGTTGTAATGCCACTTCCTGTGATGCCATTTGTGACGTCACACGCTGTGATGTCACACACCATGTCACTTGCATACTGCCTAAACTTGGCTAGTCCCCCCACTTCTTTTATTAGGACCTTTGTCATGGATCAGGGAAGGTCACGGACAGTGAATTGCAGAACGAGCAGATGCCCTTGGTGAAAGGCACAATAAGCAGGGCCAGCTTTAGGGTGGAGCAACAGGTGCAGCCATACCTTTTGCTGATCTTGAGGGGAGAAAAAGGGGGGTCTGTGCTATAAATAACTTGAGTTAGAAAGCACTGGCTACAGAGTTCTTTGAGAGTCCCACAGTTTTCATGCAACAATAAAAATACCAAGACAACTCTAGTGATTAATGCTCCAGATGGAGAGAGATCAGAGATTAATTTTCTGTATAATGTGTGTGATGTAATGTGCTCTGACACCCTACACTAGTATGAGTAGCGCTATAGAACAAATGAGATGGATGTGAGCGAGGGGCTATGGAGAGATGAGGGGCACTGCTGGAGGGTAGTAGTAAGGCAATCCATGGAGGAGATCACGACGGGGAGGGGCTATGGACAGATGAGGAGCACTGCTGGAGGGTAGTAGTAAGGGAATCCGTGGAGGAGGTCACGAGGGGGAGGGGCTATGGAGAGATGATGGGCACTGCTGGAGGGTAGCAGTGAGGAAATCCGTGAGGAGGTCAGCACCGGGGGCACCAAAATCATTGTTGCACCAGGCGCCGCCAGCGTGAAAGGCGGCCCTGGCCATAAGGATTTGTGACCCACGTACATCACTAAGACTGTAGTTCACAAACGGACACAAATCTTTATAAGGCCTGTTCACGGGGATGAGGGTCTATTTGAAACGTGCATGGCTTATGAGTAATGCATTGATAATCTTAACAGAAAATGAGGAAAATGTAGAGAACAGGAGCAAGAGGATTGAAATCATTAAAAGAATCAAAAAATAGCATTAAAAATGCAATAGGTCTCCCCTTTGATTAAGCTAAAGCCATTTGCTTTACTATACAATATTGTAGAAAAAGGGTTAGGCAGATCAGGTTGATTACCCCTTTTCAAGGTTTGCCCGGCGTTAGCCGCCTCTCACCCAACTCACGGTTACCAAATAAAGAGGCAGGCACTGGAGACTGGAAGGCAGGGAACAGGAGTTTATTCCGATGGAGCAGAAGACGTCAAATCAGACAACAGGGTATCTTCTCGAGGTGCTCTAAACGCATCCTTGAGGCCTGGCCTCTTATACATGGGTTTATTGCTTTATTACATGAAACACATTCTTGTCAATACTTTGATGTGCGGAAAGACATCCTCGGAATCCTCACTTTGGGCCTGTTCTCACACACATTTACAGTAGAAGTCCCCACCCCGGTCACAGTAGGTGATGGCTATCGCACACCAGGACATTCCGTCGATTCCCGGAATGTGTGTCTGATCGGATCTCATGGGGTGGAGGGGGCTTTGATCAGTCAGAGATCCTTTGAATCGGGGCAGCTGCTTACTGTAAGGGGGCCAATAAACGGTATCCGCAGGGCCAGGTGGCGCCCTGGGAACGGGCAGGACGGTTGGGCACAGAGGAAAAAGGGGGTTCATCAAAGGATGGGGAGGTGTTGGCCGCGAGCGGAATGCATTTCCGAGGCAGAGTCGCGCTGAAGGGGAGTTTTATAGTTCAGGTATGGGAGAGCGGGGGCTATCAGCGCGCGGGGGATGCTTGTGAGGTCAGAGGGAGAGACGCGCTAGCTAGCGGCGCTGGGCAGGGAAACCATGGTTTTTCAAAATGGCTGCCACTTACGCGCACGAAGGTGCCTCAAAAGGGACAAGATGGTGTGGCCAATGTTTCATGATTTTTACTTGACGCTCAACAGTAGCTATGGTGAACAGAAATGAACGCGGCTTATGTATACCGACTTTAGTCATTTTCCACAGTCCCCAGTTTTTATCATGAGTTAGTTTATTTCTGTTCATGTCTGAGGTAAGGATGTACAAGCTGACATTTAGTTATACTAATAAGGGAAGTATGTGGCTGGGCTGTCTATTGAGGTCTTTGGTAACCCATATGCATTACGGGCATCCTACTATCAATGCTGACAGAATCGTACATAACCACATGTAGTCAACGCGATAGGCGAGGAGGCAGTGCATACAAAATTACATTAGCTGTGTCATACGCTAGACCTTGGAAACGGGGACATTATTTAGACGATGTAGGAAATTTGTTCGAATACAAACATGATGTCATACAAAAAAATGTTCTGGTAGAATAAGGGTTATTATCACTTGAGGTCTGGACTCCATGGGGATCAAAACTAGACAGTATGTTCATGTGCATAACTGGTGTTCTACAATCATCATGATACAGAGTTAACGCTATCTTAGTTATCCATGTACAGTTGAAAGTGACCGATGTAAGGTTTTGGAAGCTCAATTGGGTGATAATCAGTACAAGTGGTTGGGAGAGAAATTCAAATTAATACAAGTGTCAGTCAAAGGGTGGCAATGTTCAAAAAGGGTTCGTCCTTCCAGTGTCTTATTACAGCGAGCCATCACTGGTAGGCTCTCATCGTTCTTCTTCTTTCGTTGGCACTGTTGAGCACCGGCGGTGGAGCTATGCGTCCAGCTCTAATTCAGATTTCGCGTTGCAGGGTGCGGCCACTTTTTGCTCTCGGACCACAGTCCTGGTTGTCCTGTTCCCTAACTAATCTATCATAGGTACCTTAGGCGGGGTACCCGCATTCCGTTCTTCTTTCGTGACAAACCCTACTCTATCTTTGTGCTGTGCTTCTTCTTCAAGTCAAGTTCAAAGAAAAAAACTCCGTATAGAAAAAAGGGGCGATGGGGGCGTGCTTTGGGAGGCCGAGGGAAGAGAGGGTGGAGTCGGATCAGATCTGAAACGGACCAAGGAGGGCAGAAATTTCAAGCGAGTGGGCCCATCAATCGGACACAATGGGCCGGGACTTTCGACATGAACTCATCAACATACAGGGGCTTCTGGACAGCCCTTCTTTCCTTCACTTTCCACGTTGAGAATGGTGCCTCGTCCCGCAACTCTTTGCTCTGTGGCTCCACCTTGGTCGCGGTCATAGATATTTCCCGATCTGTAACCTGGCTGTGCGTCACATCCGGCCTCTCTCCTCCGACGACTGCACGTTATCTTTAAATGAGTACAAAAAACAAGTCTTAGAGAAATGACAGGGGAAGACGTTTACACACGTTAATTTCTCTCCCAACCCCAAGTAGTTGGAGAAACGTTTATCGGTCATGATAGGGTGGAGGCTTTTTTTTATCCTTACGACGGGGTATGCTGTTAATTCATAAATTATTGCTGTGGGGTAGGTTTGCGAGCAATTCTACGAATTTCCATAATCATGTCTGTTAGATGTTGATTCCTGTTACATTCGAAATCGCGGCAAGGAGTCTGGAGTCTATCAATTACATGGTCTAATAAATTCAAACCGGCTCCTCCGGTAGAGACTCGTCTTTCTAAAACAAATCCTGTTGAGCTATATTTTTCTTCAGGGTCTGCTAATTTTATGAGAAAGCGTGAGGGGCTACTATCATGGGCTTATAGGTACCTTTTTCCAGGGAAGGACATACGTTAAGCATTTTTCTTTTCTGAAAGCAACGGCTAACTTTGATCAGTTTTAGACGATTTGTTTTTAAAAACAAGGTCATCGGCTACAATCTTTAAGATTTTCTGGGACGGCTGGTACATAACTGGGACCATTCTGGAAAAACGGGGACGTTTCGGACATTCTACTTTTGTGCAATGGGCGGTGGTAAACTGAATGAGGAAGGTGGTGTTACTAAAGCACTAAAACAAAAAGCCACTGACATATAGTTCCCTTTTAAGGGTCAGATTAGGGGACGTCAGTCGTCTTACCTGTCCTTTCTTTCTCAGCCAATTAAGTTTAATCATTTTACAGAAAGGAGAGGCAGTAATATGGCAAAATACGATCATTTTGTTTCTGTCAATTTGTTCAGACACTGTCGTGTCTAAAGCCAATTATACCTGTACCGGCGAGGTACAGTGTCGCCATTTATTCAAAAGGGAGCAAGGGAGCCCTCAGAGGGAGAGAGCGTCGTGCGCACCAAATAGGCTATTAGTACACGTACAACATAAAGAGAGAGAGAAAAGTGTGTATGATAATAGGTTATTTAGTGCACACACATATAGGACACTACGGATTGGTTTCACGTATAAAACACAGGCTGAGAGAAAACATAAATTCACAGTTTACGTACACACAAATACCGGATAGGGTGCGGCAGTATATACATCAAGTACAAAAACCTAAGACAAAACACAGAGCTATTTTGGGCAAAAGGACTTTTTCATGCGTGTTGCGCATTCTCAGTATTTCATTTAATTCATTTGGGGGTCGTGCTCTTTATTCTCCTTCCTTCCTAATAGTGGACAATTTTTGTTGGTAACCTTGTTTTTGAAAATACTTACTCCCTCTTAGTTGGTCGGACACTAGTCCAGTCGTGCTTATACTCACGGTGGGGCCTTCCAACATCTAGCAAATGATGATCCAAGCTGAGGTAACGGAGGGGGTGTCAGTCGGACGTGTAATGATACAATCCTGATTTTCCTACGAGGATGGAAGAAGAAGGGGTAAATCTAAAACATAACAATATCCCTAATTTCTGGGCTGAGGGGGGTTTGGGATGAACCCCAACCCGGGGTACTCTTGACTTCTCTTATTTAGTCAGCACGTAAATTGACTCACTGGTGCGCATTATTTTGGGTGTACATTTGGGATATCGGTTCGGGTCCGAGGTACTACGATCACCCTTCAAGTTTCTGGTGTAGGCCACTCTCCCATTCACTAGCTCCAGAGAGGGAGAGAGTCGTTCCTAGGTAAGGTAAGTGCTATACTCTTTTCCGTCCTTCACATGTAGGTACCATGTTCGGGCTTATTTTTCTTATTCCATTAACCGTTCGATCAACACCTCCGTCATACAAAAAGCATTCTTTTATCGACCCAGACGTGCGCCACACATACGCATTCATAACATACAAATCAGGGCCCATGCGCACATCCATACCATACAATTTTCATGCTCCCAGAGATAGCTCCTGCATATAATGTACCATCTCACAGAGCTGGCCTATTTTCTTCGCGTGGAGCATGGTGCGTTTTAGGTCCTCTCCATACTTCAGCTGAATTTACGATGTAACCCGCAGAAAAAGAAAAAAGGGGGAGGGGGCAGTGTTCAAAGCACATCAGCGCGCATAAACATAAAAATGTTTTTACGTACCTGACTTATCTCTGTGGGATGCAGTCCCTTTTATCTCGGCATAGAAACCCCGAGGAACCGGTAGTGCGGAAAAGATAACCAATGACAGGCTGTTCATCACATAGGTCGTCCGAGGGCGGTAGTACAGACCGCGTGTAGGGAGGGGTCAAAAAGCCAGGGGCATTCGGTATAAGGTGTGGGGGGGGTGACGGATTCACGTTTTCATTTTGAGGAAAAGAAATGACCTATGGTGGTATAGGGTCGTTCCTATTCGCAGAGCGTGGTATTTAAGAAAACCTTAACAATCAAAGTGACTGTTATGATGCTAGTTCCATATATTTTTAAAAACCTTTATTGTGGAAATGTCAGCATTCAAATAAGGGCCTCCAACCATATAGGTCGGTTACGGAACAGACGGGAAACGCAAGAGGTAAGGAGAGATTACACTGTAGTATAGAGGCAAGTGAGTCATTTAATTGAAAAGAACCAAACGTGACAAACGGTTGCAGTATCAGTGTAGGTTGATTTTATAATTGAAAGTATAACAGGATCAGTTACAATAAAATCGTTCATACGCGCACCATGGGCGAGTGTCATGAGTAACATTACTTCGAAGCTATAATAATACAATAATCAAATAGTGAATAAAAACCAATATCAGTAGGGTTGTCCGCATGCCCAGTCAGTACCCTTCCCCGCCCGCCACGTGCTCAAGGACCGCCTACATATCCCATAACATCAAGGCTACGTAACTAAAACGTCATAAGGAGTTGCAAGTCCCGCTTATACTGGCGCCATTTTGGGGGCGAGGCCGGGTGGGTCCAGAGTATAGTCCAAATGCCTCCAACTACTAGCGGCCGGACCAGAATCCCTTTCGGCAGTTTCAAAAAAGTTCGTTAGCGCCAACAGAAAGAACAGGCTGCATGAACCGTGACTCAAAAGGGGAAGGAAGGCAAAAATCTCCCCTACCGGGTCACGCTGAGGTCCCACCGGAGCTGATCGAGTGTCTCTTGGTAATTCAGACAAAAGTTGGTGTCATCCTGAGAGCACCATCCTCTTGCGGCAACGTCGTGGCCACTCCGGAGAGCGGGACAGCAGGCGTATCCCTCCACCGATGCGCTGAATCAGCCTCTCTCACGGCACCAGATGGGAATAAGGCGGTGGTCACCCGGGGCAGTGGCATATCCATGGGGGATAGTCGGGCAACAGTGGCGGTTGCCCCTACCGGAAGCCCGCGGGAGTCGAGGGCCAACGACTCTCGTAGAATCTTTAAAGCTTGGACAATGTCTTCAAGAGTGTGGCTCATGCCCGAGCAGGCAAGCATTCGAGTTCCAGAGTAGTCCAGAGTCATTCTAGTGGACCAGGCCCAAATCCAGGGAGCCGGCCGCCATTTTGAGCATTCCACAGCAGCAGCCACTCTTCACCCCGGCCACCGGAGCGGGTCCCCCGGCCATCCAACCGAGTGGAACGCCAATGGCAGTCCTGGTGCAGCCGTCCGGCAGGTGAAATGCTAACGGTTGTCCTGCTGCAGCTGGCCGGCGAGTGAAACGCTAAGGGTCGCCCTGCTGCAGCTGGTCGGCGAGTGAAACGCTAAGGGTCGCCCTGCTGCAGCTGGTCGGCGAGTGAAACGCTAAGGGTCGCCCTGCTGTAGCTGAGGAACCCCCACCTGGCTCGCCTCCCCTCAGGGCACCCCACGCCATCTCTTGGCGCAGCATTATAGGATGGCCGGACCAGGCAACGGAAGAGGGTGCGGGGGGGTGCGGACGGCTAGCTAGCTAGCGGCGCTGGGCACCCCCCCGCACACAACTTGTTGGGCACCACCTCTGGACGTCCTGGGGACGGGCCTTGGCGCGTGGTGTTGCCTCCGAGCTATTCGTACAACGGTCCTACCGACGCTACCTCACCGGCTGAGGGCTTTTGTAGACTTTCTAAAGCCCAAATCCTACTAAAAAGTAGCCCAAAGTAGCCCAAAGTAGCCCAACATTGCTACAGCGTCAAGCAGGCGGCAAATGCATTTGAGTTTGTTGTTGCAGCCGTTTGCCATGTAAATAGTTGTTTAATAAATAGTTGTATAATAAAACGTTTTAACATGTTACTTTGCTGGAGTGTTGTATTTATTTATACGAATTGCATAGGGTTTGTCGTTATTTGGGCGGGGTGGGCGGTGGAGCCGAGCTGTCTTGCAGCCATCATGGCGTCGAGTTCGGCTCTTCTCACTAGTTTCATATTTCTCATGAGGGGTTGTTCCTAATGTTTCTATTTTAGCGAGGTCAAAAAGAGATCCCATCAGTGGCCTACTGATTTTGCTCGATTCCTTTTGTTTTTCCTAACGATTTTTATGTTATTGTTTGCTAGCATGATACAGCGGCTAATCCGCATTGTTATATTTATGTCCTTTTTATTAGGGGTGTCCTCCGGTGGAGCCGGATGATCTACCTCTAATAAACGGTCCGGGCTGAACCAACTACCAACAAACGGGGCAAAGATAGGCATGACGGGTTACAAAGGGGACAAAAGTCTGCACTACCTATCCTTCACTATTCGCAAAGACTAAACAGAGTATTGCGACTCTGTGCTTATTTGTGGATAGAGAATAACCCAAAGAGACCCAATTCTGAACGATCAATGTTCGGTCAAACAATCAATCAAATGAGGGATAAAAATAGGCACGACGGATTACAACGGGGGCAAAAGCCTGCGTTACCTATCCTTCACTATTCACAAGGACTAAACAGAGAATTGCGACTCTGTGCTTATTTGTAAATAGAGAATGATCCAAAGAGAACCAATTCCAAAACAGTAAATGCTTGGATAACAATCAATCAAATGGAGAGGGAAATAGGCACGACGGATTACAACGGGGACAAAAGCCTGCGTTACCTACCCTTCACTATCTGCAAAGACTAAACAGAGTATGGCGACTCTGTGCTTGTTTGCAAATAGAGAATCTCTCAGAAACAATCAAATGAGTAATACTAGTATTTTCAAACAATCAAACAATCAATCAATTCGCAACACGACCTTACCCAGACCGCATGGACAGTTTCCTGTCTTCCGAATCCAGCGCCCGATCGTCCTCTATCTTCTGTCGTGGCACTCCTGGTGGTTCCCAGTCAGGACCGTAGATCACTCGAGAGAGGTCTGCTCGGAACCAGTGAAGTTCGGATGATCGGCTGCCAGACGAGGGTCTATCGGGCAGGTGCACTTCCCGATCGTTGCAGTCGTTCACTCTGTCATTGGGACCTCTCCCACTGGATCCACGTGTCACGGATGGGCCCCACGTTTGGGACGCCAATTGTAGAAAAAGGGTTAGGCAGATCAGGTCGATTACCCCTTTTCAAGGTTTGCCCGGCGTTAGCCGCCTCTCACCCAACTCACGGTTACCAAATAAAGAGGCAGGCGCTGTAGACTGGAAGGCAGGGAACAGGAGTTTATTCCGACGGAGCAGAACACGTCAAATCAGACAACAGGGTATCTTCTCGAGGTGCTCTAAACGCATCCTTGAGGCCTGGCCTCTTATACACGGGTTTATTGCTTTATTACATGAAACACATTCTTGTCAATACTTTGATGTACGGAAAGACATCCTCGGAATCCTCACTTTGGACCTGTTGTCACACACATTTACAGTAGAAGTCCCCACCCCGGTCACAGTAGGTGATGGCTATCGCACACCAGGACATTCCGTCGATTCCCGGAATGTGTGTCTGATCGGATCTCATGGGGTGGAGGGGGCTTTGATCAGTCAGAGATCCTTGGAATCGGGGCAGCTGCTTACTGTAAGGGGGCCAATAAACGGTATCCGCAGGGCCAGGTGGCGCCCTGGGAACGGGCAGGACGGTTGGGCACAGAGGAAAAAGGGGGTTCATAAAGAATGGGGAGGTGTTGGCCGCGAGCGGAATGCATTTCCGAGGCAGAGTCGCGCTGAAGGGGAGTTTTATAGTTCAGGTATGGGAGAGCGGGGGCTATCAGCGCGCGGGGGATGCTTGTGAGGTCAGAGGGAGAGACGCGCTAGCTAGCGGCGCTGGGCAGGGAAACCATGGTTTTTCAAAATGGCTGCCACTTACGCGCACGAAGGTGCCTTAAAAGGGACAAGATGGTGTGGCCAATGTTTCATGATTTTTACTTGACGCTCAACAGTAGCTATGGTGAACAGAAATGAACGCCGCTTATGTATACCGACATTAGTCATTTTCCACAATACCATTAGCAAAGCAAATGGATTTAACTTAATAAAAGGCTAAACCTATTGCATTTTCAATGCTTGTTCTTGCTGTTTGCAGTAAAGACAAGTATTTTGTTGTATGATGTACTGTAATTCATCTATATTTAATGTGTTTTTATGTATATTTATTTCTAGTCATGTCATGATATTCCATTGTTCTTTACTTTTCATTACTTATTATATGCGCTGCTAATCGCACTTGCAGTGCAGTCGCGCGGGTGCCATCAGCTGTTTTACTCAAATGAGAGGATACCGTCATTTCACAGCTAAAATTGCTGGCCATTCCTCTCAGGAGGTTTTGCGCTCACCTCTGAAGTCTGGAAATACTTCCCTTCTCGTTGTGTCTCATGTTTTCTCGCCATGCATTAATGAGACTCTGCCCTCTGTGGCTCCTAAAATGCAGGCTTTCTTGCTCTGCTCGTCAGCTTCGCCCACAAGAGCCCTGACATGTTCCTTGGACCCGTCTCACCCGGTCACCCCGACAGGTGTCTTTTCCTTGTGATCTCTCAGAACTTAACCCTTAATGGGGAACGGCTCTTCCTTAGCAAATATCTTACATTCATTTAAATTGTACTTATATATACAGTAATATTTTAGCTCTTATGCCTTTCATTAGAACTTACTAAAAATGACGGGTAAAATATTTAAAGATACTGCATTATTCATTTTAATATAATATCTTCTTTTATATTCTATCACTACGGAACCTGATTTTTCCTCTCTTTTTTATTGCGACGTGGTAGGACAGAATTTTAGAAACAATTTAATAATTTTATGTAGTCGTCTGTGAAATAGGCTTTGACATCATGCATGAAAAATATTTAAAAACATACTATTGAGACAACAAAGAAAAATACTTTGGCTCATTCTGCGGGGAAAGGTAGAAAATACAAAGTGCAAAATATCTCGATTAAATTTCACAAACCAAAAGATAATATGTCTGCAAAGTTGCCCCTACTGGTGATGATTCTGCCAACAAAAAATCATCATCTGGTAGTTTGTAAATAGTAGGGGAGACCTCTGCACATTTGATTGCGCCTTCTGTCCCTACAAGGCCTCATGTGAAAGAGGATTCTTCTTAGTCTGCTACAAAGAACAGTTATTTGTCTCCAATTATAGTTCAAGACCTACATGATACAGTGGCAATAATTATAACAAAGATATGGATGATGATGCCTCTGCTAATCAAGGTAATGATTTCTGGTTTGGTCCCTCAAATAAAACGTGTAAATTTACTCTTTCCCCTAAACTGAGGGATTACATACTTAAAATTGTATTGGATTCAGAGGGCCAAACTATCTTTGACCCAAAGTTAATTCATCACCTCAATTCCACAGAATGGCTGCCTATAGCTCATATGTTGTATGTTATGTTATAAAGAATTTCAACAGCGCACGTACACCGGATGGTTTCATGGCACTAGCTCTAGAGTGTGTTGGAAAAGGTCAACCCTATCAGTGTGATTAGATGGCCCACAAGGGTCCGTAATTTTTAAACAAGCAACATTAAGCTCACCAACATGCAACGTGTAGGCCACCGGTTAAAACAACTACAGATAGAAAGTGTACAAAATCTTTATTTTCTTTTTTCAATTTTCGAAATATATATTAGGTCCAAATATTTGATATCGAAATTCCTAGATTAATTCATTCATTTAAGCAGTACATATATCAATATATCAAGAAATACATTTTACCCTCTACCACTTGTGAGGAATTGGTACCAGCTGGAAGTCTCGCTCACGCTATCTCATTTTCAGAATTCTCAGAATCTGCAGCCATGCGCGGATTATATTTCTGACTATCTGACTATCTCACCCAGCGCCAGGAACTGTGTCAAACGGTGCTCCCGTTGCTTGACGGCAATTTCCTACTGTTGAGCAGCAGGAAACGGTGACTTCCCCGAAACGAAGAAACCTGCCCTTCCTGAAAGAATTTTGTTACGGAATTGGACCCCTATTTTGACGAGTACCTGCCATCGAGCTGTTCCTCCCGAAGCCCTTGATTTTGAGTCTCAAGACCCGTGATAATATTTTTGAACACCAGACCCGGGACATAGATCGGTCACAGGTGTGGTCTTTATATGCTGTGCTTTCCCCACTCCCTCTGCGTGAGAGCCCTGATGAAGGTGCGGCCTCAGAACTTGGCCTAGCACCGAAACGCGCGTTGGCATTAAGTTTTGGGGTCCTGCCACATCGATCTGGACCCTCTGGCTACCTGCTGAGAAGACTCCGCAGGACCCTATTCATGTGTCACTCTGGGGATTACGCTGAGGATTGTGTATATAGTGCTTGATGTTGAAGTGGTTGCTTGTGAGTGTGTGGATGAGAAGATGAATGTGTATGAGGAGAGGTTGCTGTGGGGCTTTTATATGAAATGTATTTATTGATATATGTACTGCTTAAATGAATTAATTAATCTAGGAATTTCGATATCAAATATTTGGACCTAATATATATTTCGAAAATTGAAAAAAGAAAATAAAGATTTTGTACACTTTCTATCTGTAGTTGTTTTTACCCTGTGGCCTACACGTTGCATGTTGGTGAGCTTAATGTTGCTTGTTTAAAAATTACGGACCCTTGTGGGCCATCTAATCACACTGATAGGGTTGACTTTTTCTAGTACAGTAGTGTTATATTCCCCTGTAGTCTGCCCTTCATTCTGTTCAGGGGGCCCCTGTTGTATTGATCTAGAGTGTGTTGGACCAAGGGCGAGTTTACTCCTGCGTCTGCCCAAACAGCCATGTCTTGAGCATTTTCCTGAAGCTCAGAAGGTTGTTACAAGACCGGATCTCCAGAGGAAAGGAGTTCCACATTTTGGGGTCCAAGGAGGCAAACATTAATCTCCCAAGGCGTTTTAACTTGAAGGCAGGGGTGTTTAACAGCTGAAGGTGGGCTGAGCGCAGGTTGCGGAGGGGGGGGGAGTATACCTAGATAACAGGCAGTTGATGAATTTAGGGCTCCGGCAGTATAGAGACTTAAAAATTAAGCAACCCGTTTTGAATGCCACACGTTGAGAAATGGGGACCCAGTGGAGTTTTTGTGATAAGGGTCTGGCAGATTGCCATCTTGGTTGCTTGTGAATCAGTCTTGCAGCTCGGTTCTGGACCAACTGGAGACGTTTAATTTAGTAGAGTGGCATGCCGAGGTAGATTGAATTGGCAAAAACTACGTGTGAGAGTACCAGGGCAATCACTACCTGTATCAGTGCTGCGCGGGTGAGCAGATGACTGATCTTCCTAATTTTGCGCAGCTGGAAAAAGCAGATCGCGACCACTGCCCCAACTTGAGATTTTAGTGAGAGATCGTCATTTATGGTGGCCCCTACGCTCTTGACAGAGGGGTCAGGGCGGGTGGGGATCCAAGTTCCGTCGGCCAGTAGTAGTATTGTGGGCCCCAGAAGATCTGGCTTTTCCTGGTCAGAACTAGTACGGTCTTGCCTGGATTAAGTTTGAAATGGTTTAGGTCCATCCACTGCTGAATATGGAGCATGGTGGCCTCGAATTCGATGGTAAAGATTAGCTGAAGGTCGTCAGCATAGTTGAATATGGTTACCCTCCTGTCCTTTAGGGACTGGATCAGGGGCAAGAGGTATAAATTGAACTGGTCGGGGGATGGTGACGATCTCAGCGGGACCCCACACGTGGTCGTGATTTTAGGGGCGTTGAATGGGGCAAGTCAAACTGCTTGGGTACGGCCCTCAAGAAATGAGCCGATCCAATCGAGGGCTGAACCTTGGATGCAGGCCCGTCTGACACGGTCCATCAGGATTTTATGGTCGACCGTGTCAAACACAGCCAACAGATCCAGAAGCACCAGGGCCTGAGGGCTGCCCTTATCGGCATTAGCACGTAAGGCGTCCAATACTGTGAGAATCACTGTCTCCGTGGAATGGGCGTGGCGGAAGCCCGCTTGGAGGGGATCTAAGTATTCAGAGTGTTCTATGAAGTTAGATAGGCACTTTGCAACATGTGCCTCCAGAACCTTGGCCAAGTAAGGGAGTAAGGAGATGGGGCGATAATTAGATAAATTCTGGGGGTCGGCTCCCAGTTTCTTTAGAAGGGGGACCACTATGGCATCCTTAAATGCGCTAGGGACCTTGCCCTGTGAGAGGGACTCGTTCAAACAAGGCAATATGGTGTGCGGCAGGGCAGAGAGGGTGTATTAGAATGTGAGGTGGACAGCAGGGGCTGCTCTAGGCTCATGGCGGCCCTGGGCAGGGAGCGTAGGTAGGGTGCCCGAGGCTGCCAAATCCCTGCCTGGGGCATCCACGCAAATATGTATCTAAGGATATATACTGGTGTGGCGGCCCCTGGGGTTTGGCGGCCCTGTGCAGGTGCACAGCTTGCACATGCCTAAGGCCGGCCCTGTGGACAGCAATCCCTAGGAGAGCCTGATTTGACTCTGGACAGCACGTCCAGGAGGGACTGAGTGCTGCTATCAGGAAAGAGATCTATGATGGATGGATTTGTGATCATGGAGCTGGGGGACACTATGGGGCTGTGTGTGGGGATGCTAGCTTTGATGTTTGCGATTTTTTGCATAAAGTAGGTGTTCAAAGAATTATATCATTCTTGGGTGGGTGTCTGTTTAGGTTGTATTCTCTCTGCATAGCAAAGCTCATTGACTATCGAGAACATTTATTTCAACCTATTGTGGGATTTCAGGATTCTATCAGAGAAGTTGGCCGCTTTGGCAGCGGAAATAGCATTCCTATATTCTTTCAGCAACTTTCGGTATAGAAGTTTTTCTTCAGGGGAGTAGCTTAACCTCCATCTCCTTTTTTTTGGCGGAGAGCTAACTTTTGGTTTTTTAGCTCCGTAGAGAACCATTTCTGTGTGTCGGCGAGCACGGTTTAGTTTTCTGAGCGGGGCATGTGTATTACTGGCCGCTAGTAGCCAGGTGGAGATATTTTCTTCTGTGGTATTGATAACAGGGTTGAGAGCGGGGGCTGAGATAGCCAAGGAGTCAAGAAATTCCTGTTTATTGAGGGTCCACCATTTCCTTATCATGCCTCCCTCGGCCGTGGGGGTCTTCCTATTGAAGGGGATCATTGCTGTGAATTTTAGATAGTGGTCCGACCATTTGTATGGCAGGATCGAGGGCACAGATACTGTTAGATTTATGGTCCAAACTTGGTCCAGTGGTGCCCTTTAACATGGGTGGCTGAGGAGATGTGATGAGTAAAATTGAGATTAGTTAGTAGGTCGGACAATTCAGCAGCATGAGGCCCACAAAGTGTGTCATTGCACCAGTAATTAAAATTTCCGATTAACAGTATATTAGCATAGTTTGTGACAAGGTTGGCTATCTGTTCACTCAGTGATAAAGGGAATAAGGGCATGTGCTGTGGGGGCCTGTAGACAAGGACACAGATGAGAGGTCCAGAGCTGGAGTCTAGTTTAATGACCATATTGTAGGAGAGTAGGGTCTGCAATCCTATGATCACCCCAGATTTTTGCTTTTTGCTTCACTGGTTTACGACTTTCCCTGGCTGTGGGCCTGCTAATCAGACCCACAGCCTAGCTGTTCTCTCTATTCCAAATTGTACCCAGGTACTGAATTGGCACTGGGCCCTCTCTTGTGTCCCTGTAACCAGGGCAGAGGTGTACCCAGAGGTCTCCCAGGGATGTATTGTGCCACCCCTGGGCTGACTGACTAAAACAGACACAACTGGCTGCTTGACAGCTGGGGCAAGGTGGTGTACACACCCTGTGCTTTAGATATAGTATTCCTATATCTAACCCTAAAATGGACACATATATTCCTATCAGTCACTCCTATAGCAGGCCTTATCAATCCTGAAGGCAGAGTGCTTGGAATAATGTGAAATGGTGCTCTGGCATGAGCTGAGCCCGTTTGCAGCTTGCGGAACCAAGTCCTAATAGCTGTTCCATGATAACGCTATACCATATACTCTTAAGTGCATTATGTACCTCGCGGTCATATGCTAACTTTGGTATAACATTATCAAAACATGTCGATTAAGGTGTCATACGAATTGGAATACTAACCCCTCGCCAATTCTGGCGACGGGGTTAGCATTCCACCCTTCTAGAGGGACACGACATGTATGTAACCTGTAACCCCGGTTAAAGTCAGACATAGCCTCAGCTCCACAAAATGGATGCTGCCACCGAGACACAAGTCTGCCCTCCTGCTGCTGGGAGTCCTTCCAGCAACGGAGGCATGGACAAAGGGTTTCCTGTCAGGGGCGGTGCCAGCACCATCCCAGACAGGATTTTGTGTATCCCAGGTAGGCAGGGCTTTAGAGGAAGGTGACTGCAAGTGGCACCCCGGTGCTCACTGTGCATAGGCCGGCTCAAACCAGTTCTGGGGGCACACCAGCCCCTGAGCTGGGGAGAGACCGGACAAAGGAGAGGGGTGTAACCACCCCCCTCCTAGTCCCACCCATAGGGCAGGACTTAGTCGCGTGCCAGCCCCTTTTCTTAGGATAAAGGTAGGAGCAGACCCTCTTCCAAATTAGATCATCTTTGAATCCTGAAACTACTTTCTACGAAAGGAACTCTCGACTTCTTCTCAAGATTTCTCCCTTGTGACTAAGGAGTAGTCACCCTGCATCAGCAGGCACCAACTAAGTATCTTGCGGTTTGCTGCACGTCCTTCCTCCGGAACCAGACCGACCAGCACGACGAGACCCGGACTCCCTGCCCTCTCTGACCTCTACCTGCCTCTACAGCACAGCTGAGAACCGTGGGTGCGACGAGACCAGAGGACCCGGCGACCATCAGAACCAGCACGACACTGACCCAGCACGACCGCCGAGGGACCCTCGAGTGGGTGCACTGGGGTAAGAGAAGCCCCAACCCCAAGCAGCACGAGCACCAAAGACCAGCCCCCCAGCATCCTCCAGATCTGCGTGGGGCCCTTTTGCTTCTGCGCTGCTTGCCATGTTGTCCGGTCACTTGCCCGTTGGCTAGTGACCCTCCAGACGACGTCCTACGTTTGTTTCACCGCTGGTCTAGCTCCTCTAGACTAGCCCTAGTCTCCTCCTGAAGGGGACCCTCCTCGGACCCTCCTGGTCCACTCCAGACGCCATTTTGTGTCGCCAAGTGGGCTTGCCTTAGCCAAGGCTTGTTGCCTCCTTCACCGGATCCAGCCTCGCCAGCAGCAGACATCCGACGTGGGACAGCTCACAGACCTCCAGCCTGGTCGACATCCTCGCCCTGGTCCGTGCAGCAGCAGAATCCAGTGTCGCCTCTTCACCTGGCTGAGTGACCTCGTCCGGTGCCATCCTGGTGCCCACCTAATCACTGGCTAGTGATTCAGAACTTGGTCCCCTCTGCTTACAGGTATCCTTCTTCACTGATCCTTGGATCAGCCCGGAATATCTTCACTGGTCGCCTGCCAGCAACTTTTACTTCAGGCTCCTGGTTCGTCAACGAGGATTCCCGACGACACTTGAACCCTATGCAGCCGCAGCCCCTGGGCTAGGTAAACCGAGTACCACGGTGCTCCAGCGTAGAACCACTCTCTAAGTGTCTAGATCCACTTTCGTTTTTGACCTACCTAGTCGGGTTCGCCCGAGAACACTAACTTTGCATTTACTAGCCTCCATAGACTTTGTTCCGCATCCCGCGTGAGAGTGCACACTCTGCACCCGATCCCCCTAGGTCTCCTGCTTGTAATCTAAAGGTTCAGTAGTCTAGCCCTAGCGATCCTAAAGCCTCTGAGAATAGTTACTTACCTGCTAGTATTTCGCATTCCACTTTCATAGTATATGGTTTGTCGTGCCCCTCGGGCATTTGTTTAAATTGTGCGACTTGAAGTATTTTCTTAAGAGTTTTGTATTGTGCTTAGCACCCTGTCCTCATAAAGAGTCCAGGGTTGTTGTGTTATAAATAAATATCCTTTTATTTTCATAACAACTTGTGTGGTGTCCTTTCACTTAGTGTTCAAGGGGTATATGTGATGGTAAAACAGCTGGCTTAACACACCCTCTAGAGTTTAGCCTTAGACTGCTCTTGTCCATGCTACTAGGATAGCTGGTCTAAAAAGGTTGACTTACAACCAATCATCAATAAGGGTTGTTTGGACTGATACAGAGTGCTCACTAGAATAGTGAACATTATATATCAGGCCAACTTCTCACATTGGTGGCAGCGGTGGGATTTGAGCTTGCTGTTGTTTTACCACACGTATCCTAAGAATATCATTTGAAAGATCACATAAGTACCAAGGTGCATATAACTTAGCTTAGAATACTCTGAGTTCTACTGAACCAGCTGTTGTAGTTTAACAGGGCCTAGCACACCCTGACTACAACTCTTAGCAAGGGATCAGTAGGCAAACAAATAGTGTAGGTAAGTGCACCACTTACACCACACTAGAAGCATGTCTACCCATGGAGAGTCTTCAGAGACTCCCCTAGTGGCTAGTGACCCTCCACAGGTCATCTCAAGATATGCAGCTCTCAGTTTCCAGGAGATGAGACAATTGTGTACCTCCAGGAAACTGAAACAGGGGTCTAACCCCACCACTCCCTTTCTGTTAGGTCTCTTAGAGACATATGATGCTAGGAAAGCTTCTCATACAGATGGGAACATGCCAGCCTTAGAGGGTACCCTTGGTGATCCAGACCTCCTTGACACTGAAAATGCAGTTGAGGAGGAGGAAGAAGAGGAACTCTCTGGGTATGAGGCAGACAACAGGCCTGAACTAGTCAGCAGACTTACCAGGGCCAACTTAGACCTACTTAGGGAAGGATCTGGGGGACCCCCAGTACTGACCCTAA
Source organism: Lissotriton helveticus (assembly GCF_964261635.1). Classification (NCBI taxonomy): domain Eukaryota; kingdom Metazoa; phylum Chordata; class Amphibia; order Caudata; family Salamandridae; genus Lissotriton; species Lissotriton helveticus. The sequence continues at coordinate 1,581,364,718 of NC_136063.1, forward strand.
TGAGGCCTAACCTTGGAGTTAGAAGAGATAGATCTCCTTCTAGGGACTCCAATAGATCTGTGCACTCTCATGCCTCTTCCCAGAGGAGAATGAATTCTCCCCAGAGGAGAATGACTTCCCCTCAGAGAAGAGAACATGAAGCAAGGATGAAACAGGCTAATCTGAGGATCCAGAGGGAAGAACTTGCCCTGGCCAAAGAGAAGCTTGCCTTTGCTAGAGAGCAACAGTTGAGTGGGGTAGTCCCCACTGGTGGCAGCAATATCCCTAGAGATAAAGAAAGGAGTTTAGACACTAAACACCTGAGTAAGATAGTGCCCCCCTTTAAACAAGGGGATGACATCCACAAATGGATGGCTGCTTTGGAGAGGGCCTGCACTGTCCAGTGCATCCCCCAAAGTCAGTGGGCAGCTATACTGTGGCTCTCCTTTGAAGGCAAAGGTAGAGATAAGCTCCTCACTACTAGAGTTGAGGATGCTAACAATTACCAAGTCCTGAAGAATACACTGGTTGATGGGTTTGGCCTAACCACTGAGCAGTACAGGTTGCTGTTCAGGGATACCCAGAAAATTCAGTCTCAGGATTGGTCTGACTTTGTGGATTGTGCCACTAAGGCTTTGGAAGGCTGGTTGCTGGGCAGTAAGGTTACTGATTATACAGGGTTGTACAATCTGATCATGAGAGAGCAGATTTTAAATAACTGTCAGAACCAGTTGTTGCATCAGCACCTTGTTGACTCAGATCTGACCTCTCCCCAAGAATTGGGAAAGAAGGCAGACAGATGGGTCAGAACAAGGGTCAAGCAGAACCAGACTCAGAACCAGGGTGGTCAGAAGAAAGCAGACCAAAAGGGTAATACTAAGAATGAGCAAAATGACCAGAAGTCTTCGACAGGTCCCCAACAGAACAAAGAGGGTGGGGGCCAGGCTTCACAGCAGAAAAAGAAGACTCAAGAAGGCCAGTCAAAAAGGTGGTGCCAATACTGTAAAAGTAAGACTCACTGGTTTAGTGAGTGCACCAAGAAAGGAGGACAAACTCCTGCCACTACAGCCCCTAAGGCAACTGCACCCCCTAGCACAGTCAGTAGTGGTAGTGTACCTCCCAAGGGATTAGTTGGGTTAACCTTGGGTACTGAGGGGTGTGACAACCTAGTTGGCACACTCACTCAGGCTGTCCTTGTCTGTACAGGGGATATGGATATAACCCCTGATGTCAGTCCCAATACTTTGGGCAAATACAGGCAGACACCTTTAATAAATGGCAAAATGGCTCAGGCCTATAGGGACACTTGTGCCAGTGTCACAATGGTGACATCTAACTTTGTGGACCCTGGACAGATCATGCCAGGTACAGATTTCCTGGTGACCAATGCCAGCAACGTCACTACCAGTCATAGTATGGCGATTGTTGCTTTCTCCTGGGGAGGGGTAAGTGGCCAAAAGAAAGTTGTGGTTAGTTCAGACCTCCCAGTGGATTGTTTGTTGGGCAATGATTTGGAGTCATCACTATGGTCAGAAGTGGAGCAGAGGACTCACATGGAGATGTTAGGCTTGCCAGCACATGTGCTTGCTGTGACTAGGTCACAGGCCAGAAGATGCCCCACTGAACAGGTGCTGGATCCTGGAAAAATGGACCAGACACCTTCCAAGAAGTAGAGCAGTAGGGTTAAGGCATTGCCTTCCCCCTTGCCCCAGGTTGAGGATCAAGTCTCTGAGGAGGCTGACCTGAAAGAGCTGAGGGAAACTGAGCCTAAAGAGCTTGAACTTGATCAAGTTGAGTTTCTGGGCTCAGGGGGACCCTCCAGAGAAGACCTGGGGAAGGCACAGTTAGACTGCCCTTCCCTTGAACCCCTCAGACAGCAGGCTGCTGCTGAGGCTGCAGGGAACGCCACAGGTGCCCACAAGGTATACTGGGAAGATGGACTCCTGTACTCTGAGTCAAGAGACCCCAAGCCTGGTGCAACCAGGAGGCTGGTCATCCCCTTGTCTCAGAGGGGTTTCCTTCTCACCTTGGCCCATGAGATTCCCCTTGCAGGACACTTAGGCCAGACAAAGACTTGGGACAGACTTGACTCACACTTTCACTGGCCTCACATGAGTGAAGATACCAAGGAGTTTTGTCGCTCCTGTTTCACTTGCCAAGCCAGTGGTAAGTCAGGTGGCAAAACAAAGGCCCCCCTCATACCACTACCTGTGGTGGGGGTACCCTTTGAAAGAGTGGGGATTGACATTGTTGGTCCAATGGAACCCCAGACAGCATCAGGGCACAAGTTTATACTGGTGGTGGTGGACCATGCCACCAGGTATCCTGAAGCTATTCCACTTAGGACCACTACAGCACCTGTAGTGGCAAGGGCCCTAGTTGGAGTGTTCTCCAGAGTGGGCTTCCCTAAGGAGGTTGTCTCTGACAGAGGTGCAAACTTCATGTCAGGATATCTGACTGCAATGTGGAAGGAATGTGGTGTCAACTACAAGTTTCCACACCCTATCATCCACAGTGCAATGGGCTTGTTGAAAGGTTCAACAGGACCCTCAAAGGGATGATTCATGGACTACCTGAAAAGCTCAGGCGTAGATGGGATGTCCTGATACCCTGCCTCTTGTTTGCTTACAGAGAGGTCCCACAGAAGGGGGTTGGCTACAGCCCTTTTGAACTTCTGTATGGGCATCCTGTAAGAGGACCCCTGTGTTTGGTGAAGGAAGGATGGGAGAGACCTCTCAAAAAGCCTGCAACCAACATAGTGGACTATGTACTTGGTCTCCGCTCCAGGATGGCTGAATATATGGAAAAGGCTTCTAAAAACCTTGAGGCAAGCCAAGAACTCCAAAAAGCTTGGCATGACCAAAAGGCTGTCCTGACTGTGTACAAGCCTGGACAGAAGGTGTGGGTGCTGGAGCCAGTGGCCCCAGCAGCACTCAAAGACAAATGGTCTGGGCCCCACACAATCATTGAGCAAAAGGGAGAGGTCACCTACCTGGTGGACCTTGGAACTCCCAGGAGCCCCCTCAGGTTGCTCCATGTGAATAGGCTCAAGGCATATGTCGACAGGAAGGACATGAGCTTGCTCATGGCCACAGATGAGGGAAGGAGGAGGAGAGTGACCCTCTCCCAGACCTGCTCACTCAGAATCCTGATGATGGGTCAGTAGATGGTGTTGTCTTTTGTGGCAGCCTCACTGAACATCAACAGAAGGATTGTAAACTAGTTCTTCAATCCTTCAGACATATGTTCTCTCTGACACCCAGCCAAACTGATTGGTGTACCCATGCAGTTGACACTGGAGACAGTCTGCCTGTCAAGAGTAAAATCTACAGACAGCCTGATCATGTCAGAGACTGCATCAAGACAGAAGTGCAGAAAATGTTGGAGTTGGGAGTCATTGAACCCTCAGATAGCCCTTGGGCTAGTCCAGTAGTTCTAGTGCCAAAGCCTCACACCCAGGGTGGTAAGAAAGAGATGAGGTTTTGCGTAGACTACAGGGGTCTCAATGCAGTCACTAAGACTGATGCCCACCTAATACCAAGGGCAGATGAACTTATAGATAGATTGGCTTCTGCCAACTACTTAAGTACATTTGACCTGACAGCTGGGTATTGGCAAATGAGGTTAGCTGAGGAGGCCAAGCCCAAGACAGCATTTTCTATCCCTGGTGGGCATTATCAGTTTGTGGTAATGCCCTTTGGTCTGAAAAATGCACCTGCCACCTTCCAAAGGCTGGTGAATCAAGTTCTCACTGGGCTGGATGACTTCTGTGCAGCATATCTTGATGATATAGCTGTCTTTAGTTCCACCTGGGAGGATCACCTGGTCCACCTGAGGAAAGTGTTAGAGGCTCTGCAGAAAGCAGGCCTCACTATCAAGGCCACTAAGTGACAGATAGGGCAGACACAGGTTGTATACCTGGGCCACCTTGTAGGTGGAGGCCAGGTTCAGCCACTGGAGAGCAAGATACAGGCCATCAAGGACTGGGCTCCTCCAACCACCCAGACTCAGGTTCGAGCTTTCTTGGGCCTGACTGGTTATTACAGGACATTTGTCAGAAATTATGGATCAATTGTGACTCCACTTAATGAACTGACAAGTAAAAAGATGCCAAAGAAAGTTCAGTGGACAGCAGGCTGCCAGAAGGCATTCGATGACCTAAAGCAGGCCATGTGCACAGCACCTATCCTAAAGAGTCCAGACTTCTCCAAATCATTCATTGTCCAAACAGATGCTTCTGAGTTGGGTGTGGGAGCTGTTCTATCTCAGCTGAATTTTGATGGCAACGACCAGCCCATTGCTTTTATTAGCAGAAGGCTGACCCCCAGAGAGAAAAATTGGTCAGCTATTGAGAGGGAGGCCTTTGCTGTGGTGTGGGCCCTGAAGAAGCTGAGGCCATACTTGTTTGGCACTCACTTCAGAATTCAGACCGACCATAAGCCCCTCTTGTGGCTAAATCAGATGAAGGGTGAAAACCTCAAACTGCTTAGGTGGTCCATTTCCCTACAGGGGATGGATTTTACAGTGGAGCATAGACCTGGCACTGATCATGGCAATGCAGATGGGCTCTCCAGGTATTTCCACTTAGAGCAAGAAGACTCACCTGGTCAAGGTTAGTTTATTGTCCCAAAGTTTGGGGGGGGGTCATGTAGGAGAGTAGGGTCTGCAATCCTATGATCACGCCAGATTTTTGCTTTTTGCTTCACTGGTTTACGACTTTCCCTGGCTGTGGGCCTGCTAATCAGACCCACAGCCTAGCTGTTCTCTTTATTCCAAATTGTACCCAGGTACTGAATTGGCACTGGGCCCTCTCTTGTGTCCCTGTAACCAGGGCAGAGGTGTACCCAGAGGTCTCCCAGGGGCTGCAGCATGTATTGTGCCACCCCTGGGCTGACTGACTAAAACAGACACAACTGGCTGCTTGACAGCTGGGGCAAGGTGGTGTACACACCCTGTGCTTTAGATATAGTATTCCTATATCTAACCCTAAGATGGACACATATATTCCTATCAGTCACTCCTATAGCAGGCCTTATCAATCCTGAAGGCAGAGTGCTTGGAATAATGTGAAATGGTGCTCTGGCATGAGCTGAGCCCGTTTGCAGCTTGCGGAACCAAGTCCTAATAGCTGTTCCATGATAACGCTATACCATATACTCTTAAGTGCATTTTGTACCTCGCGGTCATATGCTAACTTTGGTATAACATTATCAAAACATGTCGAGTAAGGTGTCATACGAATTGGAATACTAACCCCTCGCCAATTCTGGCGACGGGGTTAGCATTCCACCCTTCTAGAGGGACACGACATGTATGTAACCTGTAACCCCGGTTAAAGTCAGACATAGCCTCAGCTCCACAAAATGGATGCTGCCACCGAGACACAAGTCTGCCCTCCTGCTGCTGGGAGTCCTTCCAGCAACGGAGGCATGGACAAAGGGTTTCCTGTCAGGGGCGGTGCCAGCACCATCCCAGACAGGATTTTGTGTATCCCAGGTAGGCAGGGCTTTAGAGGAAGGTGACTGCAAGTGGCACCCCGGTGCTCACTGTGCATAGGCCGGCTCAAACCAGTTCTGGGGGCACACCAGCCCCAGAGCTGGGGAGAGACCGGACAAAGGAGAGGGGTGTAACCACCCCCCTCCTAGTCCCACCCATAGGGCAGGACTTAGTCGCGTGCCAGCCCCTTTTCTTAGGATAAAGGTAGGAGCAGACCCCCTTCCAAATTAGATCATCTTTGAATCCTGAAACTACTTTCTACGAAAGGAACTCCCGACTTCTTCTCAAGATTTCTCCCTTGTGACTAAGGAGTAGTCACCCTGCATCAGCAGGCACCAACTAAGTATCTTGCGGTTTGCTGCACGTCCTTCCTCCGGAACCAGACCGACCAGCACGACGAGACCCGGACTCCCTGCCCTCTCTGACCTCTACCTGCCTCTACAGCACAGCTGAGAACCGTGGGTGTGACGAGACCAGAGGACCCGGCGACCATCAGAACCAGCACGACACTGACCCAGCACGACCGCCGAGGGACCCTCGAGTGGGTGCACTGGGGTAAGAGAAGCCCCAACCCCAAGCAGCACGAGCACCAAAGACCAGCCCCCCAGCATCCTCCAGATCTGCGTGGGGCCCTTTTGCTTCTGCGCTGCTTGCCACGTTGTCCGGTCACTTGCCCGTTGGCTAGTGACCCTCCAGACGACGTCCTACGTTTGTTTCACCGCTGGTCTAGCTCCTCTAGACTAGCCCTAGTCTCCTCCTGAAGGGGACCCTCCTCGGACCCTCCTGGTCCACTCCAGACGCCATTTTGTGTCGCCAAGTGGGCTTGCCTTAGCCAAGGCTTGTTGCCTCCTTCACCGGATCCAGCCTCGCCAGCAGCAGACATCCGACGTGGGACAGCTCACAGACCTCCAGCCTGGTCGACATCCTCGCCCTGGTCCGTGCAGCAGCAGAATCCAGTGTCGCCTCTTCACCTGGCTGAGTGACCTCGTCCGGTGCCATCCTGGTGCCCACCTAATCACTGGCTAGTGATTCAGAACTTGGTCCCCTCTGCTTACAGGTATCCTTCTTCACTGATCCTTGGATCAGCCCGGAATATCTTCACTGGTCGCCTGCCAGCAACTTTTACTTCAGGCTCCTGGTTCGTCAACGAGGATTCCCGACGACACTTGAACCCTATGCAGCCGCAGCCCCTGGGCTAGGTAAACCGAGTACCACGGTGCTCCAGCGTAGAACCACTCTCTAAGTGTCTAGATCCACTTTCGTTTTTGACCTACCTAGTCGGGTTCGCCCGAGAACACTAACTTTGCATTTACTAGCCTCCATAGACTTTGTTCCGCATCCCGCGTGAGAGTGCACACTCTGCACCCGATCCCCCTAGGTCTCCTGCTCGTAATCTAAAGGTTCAGTAGTCTAGCCCTAGCGATCCCAAAGCCTCTGAGAATAGTTACTTACCTGCTAGTATTTCGCATTCCACTTTCATAGTATATGGTTTGTCGTGCCCCTCGGGCATTTGTGTAAATTGTGCGACTTGAAGTATTTTCTTAAGAGTTTTGTATTGTGCTTAGCACCCTGTCCTCATAAAGAGTCCAGGGTTGTTGTGTTATAAATAAATATCCTTTTATTTTCATAACAACTTGTGTGGTGTCCTTTCACTTGGTGTTCAAGGGGTATATGTGATGGTAAAACAGCTGGCTTAACACGCCCTCTAGAGTTTAGCCTTAGACTGCTCTTGTCCATGCTACTAGGATAGCTGGTCTAAAAAGGTTGACTTACAACCAATCATCAATAAGGGTTGTTTGGACTGATACAGAGTGCTCACTAGAATAGTGAACATTATATATCAGGCCAACTTCTCACACATATTCTCTACAGCGGGGTGACTCAAGGGGGCGATATGAGTGAAGTTATGGTCTTTATGGATAATCGCGGCTACTCCGCCACCAGTTTTTCCAGGTGGTCAGTTCACATGTAAGATATAGTAGTCCTGCAGTAGTGCAGCTAGCCTATCTGGGGTGGAGTCATGGTTTAGCCAAATTTCCGTGACCAGGAAGATGTCAAGTTTTTCCGCCATAAGTAGTAGGAAAATGTCCATCTGGTGCTTCACTAGGGAACGAGTGTTAAGGTAAAATATGAGTAGCGCTTTATTTTTGAGTTGGACAGGGCCAGATGCCCTAGTGTTGTGGGGATAGGGGGCAGTAAATCCGCAGGGGATCTCTGTACCTGAGAGATACCAATAAGGCTGAGGCTCTTGCAGATGAATGGGTTGAGAGGGAGTGCAGGCTGAGCAAGTGTTATGAGATCCTCTGAGAAGAATTTGAGGATTTGGGTGTGGGTCGTGGCCCCTGGGCCCGTCAGGGCGCGAACGGGCGCAGACAGGCTTGCCTTTGGCGCCCCGTCGGCACGCCCGCTGCGCGCATCGCTGGCTCTCCCACGCTGCAGCTGACATTTGTACCGGGACCCCGCCTCTAACTCCTCCCCCTCCCAGGTTGATTGCCTGAGGCCGAGGGGTTGTGCTGAGTAGAGCATATGGGGTCGGAGCCACTTGCTCTAAGAGGCCGAGGTAATTCAATTTTAAAAAGGCTAAAACACAAGGTAATCACAATTTTACAGTTTTTTAAAAAGAGGCTAAACGCATGCAGCCACGGACTGCGAGGTGGTAACACAGAATCTAAGGGCCTGCTCTCGCGCTGCAGCTGACATTTGTACCGGGACCCCGCCTCTAACTCCTCCCCCTCCTGGCGTGATTGGCTGAGGCCGATGGGTTGTGCTGAGTAAAGCGTCAGCGGTCGGAGCCACTTGCTCTAAGAGGCCGAGTTAATTCAATTTTAAAAAGGCTAAAACACAAGGTAATCAAAATGTTACAGTTTTTTAAAAAGAGGCTAAACGCATTCAGCAGCGGACCGCGAGGTGATAACACAGTATCTAAGTACCCGCTCCCGCGCTGCAGCTGACATTTGTACCTGGACCTGCCTCTGACTCCTCCCCCTCCTGGCATGATTGGCTAAGGTCAAGGGGTTGTGCTGAGTAGAGCCTCAGGGGTCGGAGCCACTTGCTCTAAGATGCAGAGGTAATTCAAATTTAAAAAGGATAAAACAAAGGTAATCCTAATTTTACAATTTTTAAAAAGAGGCTAAACGCATGCAGCAGCAGATCGCAAGGTGGTAAAACAGAATCTCTCATATGAGCCAGTACATTTCCAGCACATTACATTTGGCTCTAGATAAACATAATGTAGCCAAATCAATATCAGAATATCCTAGGCCAAATTTACCATAGAACATTAAACAGATTCCGCTTATAGACCCAAACATGCTGCCTTTCTTTTCCATATTTGGCAAAGATCCATGAAAGGAGTAGACATGGCCTGGTCCGATTGACAGGAAAATGCTAGACATGATGGGGTTTCTAACTTCAATTTTGGATTTGGCGGAAGCTGCCAGACTAGAGAATGCTACTACTAATGTAAAAGATCTATAAATGTGCCCCAAATCACAATTTGTGTTTTGGGAATGGCAATGCCTCCATGACCCTTGAGTTAAGGACAGGCCTTGTACTGAATATTGATTACAAAATAGCTAATCTAGCTATGGTGGATGCCAGAGCTGGTGGAATGCTTTTTGGACACATTTTCACTAAAGATTTAGGCAAATAGGTCACTAGATTCGCCTCATAGGACAAGGCTCAACAATCTCTTAAAGGCCTTCGGCCAATGGGTTTTTGCCAGGGCCGGCAAAGGTAGGAGTCATTTTGACGGCTGCTATTCAAGATACCAATAAAACAGAGGCTCCAACAACAACTGCAACTAACACTTCAGACCCACGTTATTCCTTGAGAGGAGTAGAGTTTTATGAACTCTAGGTGAATGAGTGAACAGAGAAGCCAACTCAATTGGTAAGTCAAATTTCTGGCCATCATATTGTAGGGGGTCTTTAAAAAAGGTGATATCAAAATGGCAAGCTATTACGGCAGAATCCTTGGTTTTGTCTGCTGAACAAGATTTTTCTTCATTTTCCACGAAACACTTCTGAAGGAATTTCTTCCTGAACCTTTCAAAAGACCAAGCCTCATTAGCTTCCCAAGAAGTTCAGTCTCTTCTACATAAGAAAGCAAATGATGAAACCATCCTTCATCTTTCCAGTATTTTAAGTGCTATTTTACTGATCAACATGAAAAATAAAAAGCTGTGTTCGGTTATAAATCTGACATATTTCAATCAGTTTGTATTTTACCATCATTTCAAACTAGAGGCCATAGTTTACCTTGAAGATTTGCTCCTAGAAGAGGACTGGATGGTTCGAATAGAACTTCAAACACATATCTAACAGTTACTTCAGAAATTATCTTCAATTTCAATGGGACACTATAGCATATCAATTGTCATCTCTTCCATTAGGTCTGTCTTCAAAGCCCTGGTGCTTTATAAAACACTAATAGCAGCCTTGGGTGCTCAGGGTATTTGTGTAATTATTTACCTGACTATATTATAGTGATGGCACAGGATATACAAACTTTAAAAGTAGCAGTTCATATAATATCAATCAATCAATCAGGGAATTTGTAAAGCGCACTGCGTACCCACTAGGGTCTCAAGGCGCTGGGGGGGGGGGGGAGCTGCAGCTAGTGGTCAAAGAGCCAGGTCTTGAGCAGTCTTCTGAATGCCGGGAGGTCTGCGGTCTGTTGTAGGAGGAGGGGGAGGGCGATCCAGGACTTGGCGGCGCGGTGGGAGAAGGATCTGCCCCTGGAAGTGGTTCTGTGGATGCGCGGGACGGCGGCCAGGGATAGGTCGGCGGAGCGGAGTTTCCTGTTGGGTACGTAGAAGGAGAGTCTGTCGTTGAGGTAGGCTGGGCTGGTGTTGTGGAGTGCCTTGTCTGCGTGGATCATGAGTTTGAATGTGATTATTTTGTCGACAGGGAGCCAGTGCAGGTTTCGCAGGTGCGGGGTGATGTAGTCTCGGTGTGGGACGTTGAGGATCAGGCGTGCGGAGGCGTTCTGGATTCTTTGGAGTCGGTTGATGAGTTTGGACGGGGCTCCGGCGTAGAGGGCGTTTCCGTAGTCGAGTCGGCTGCTGACGAGGGTGAGGGTGACGGTTTTCCGTGTGTCCGTCGGAATCCATCTGTAGATCTTGCGGAGCATGCAGAGAGTGTGGAGCAGGAGGAGGAGACTGCGTTTGCTTGGTTGGTCATGCTGATCTTGGAGTCGAGGATGATCCCTAGGTTGCGTGCGTGGTTGGTTGGTGCTGGGGGGGTTCCCAGTGATGCTGGTCACCAGGAGTCTTCGCAAGCTGAGGGATTGGGCCCGAGGATGAGGACCTCTGTCTTGTCCGTGTTCAGTTTGAGTCGGCTTGCCTCCATCCATTCGGCGACGGCCTTCATGCCCTGGTGTAGGTTGGATTTGGCGGTGAGGGGGTCTTTGGTGAGGGAGACGATCAGCTGGGTGTCGTCGGCGTAGGAGATTATGTTGAGGTCGTGTAGTCTGGCGATGCGAGCGAGGGGGGCCATGTAGACGTTGAACAGAGTCGGGCTGAGTGAGGATCCCTGGGGGACGCCGCAGATGGTGGTGGTGGATCCGGAGTGGAACGGGGGGAGGCGGACTCTCTGGGTTCCGTTGGTGAGGAAGGAGGTGGTCCAGTCCAGGGCCTTGTCTCGGATCCCTGCATTGTAGAGGCGTGTGCGTAGTGTGTGGTGGCAGACGGTGTCGAAGGCGGCAGAGAGGTCCAGGAGGATGAGGGCCGCTGTCTCGCCGCTGTCGAGTAGGATTCTGATGTCATCTGTGGCGGCGATGAGGGCGGTCTCCGTGCTGTAGTTGCTGCAGAAGCCTGACTGGGAGGGGTCCAGGATGCTGTTGTCTTCTAGGTAGCGGGTGAGCTGGGTGTTGATGATCTTTTCCATGACTTTAGCAGGGAACGGAAGCAGGGAGATGGGCCGGAAGTTCTTGAGGTCGCTCGGGTTAGCCTTGGGTTTCTTCAGGAGGGCGTTGATCTAGGCGTATTTCCAGCTCTTTGGGAAGGTAGCGGTCTTGAAGGAGAGGTTGATGATGTTACGCAGGTGGGGTGCGATGATGCTGATGGTTTTGTTGGCAATGTGGTGGGGGAGCGGGTCAGATGGGGAGCCTGAGTGGATGGTGCTCATGGTCCTGGTTATGTCTTCGGTGCTCACGTTGGTCCAAGTGGTCAGGGGGTCATGGTTGGTGGGGTTCGGGGTGTTCGTCGTGGCGGGGTCCGTGGGGTGCGTCCGGGAGGGGGGGAAGCTGTTGTGGATGTCGGTGATCTTGCAGTGGAAGAAGGCAGCGAGGGTGTCGCACGGGGCTTGTGATGGCAGAATGTTGTTGGTGCAGGAGCTGGGAGTGGAGAGCTCTTTCACGATGTTGAATAGCTCATTGCTGTTGTGTGCGTTGTTGTCAAGGCGGTCTTTGAATGAGGCTTTTTTGATGGTCCTGATGAGGTGGTGATGGTTGCGGATGGCGTCTTTGTGGGCTGTGCGGTTGGCGGGTGTTCTGTCGTTGAGCCAGATGTTCTCCAGTTTCCGGCAGGTGCGCTTGGAGGCTAGGAGCTCTGGGGTGCACCAGCTGGCTCTCTGGCTGGTGTCTCTGTCAGTGGGTTGTTTCATGGGTGCTACGGTGTTGGCGCAGTCCTCCATCCAGAGTCTGAGGGTGCGGGCCCCCTCCTCGGGGTCGGTGGGGCTGGTCGGTGGGTTGAGTGCGAGGTGTGTTTCTAGTCGTTCCTTGGTGACTTTTCCCCAGCGTCGGCGGGGGATCTGTAGAGTGCGGTGGTGGGAGACGGGTTTCTGGAAGGTGAAGTGGACGCAGTAGTGGTCGGTCCAGGTGAGCTCGGAAGTGTGGCTGAAGGCAACGTGGGGGCTGGCGGTGAAGATGGTGTCGAGTGTGTGACCGGCGATGTGGGTCGGGGTAGTGACGATCTGTCTCAGTCCGAGGGTGGCGAGGTTGTCAATCAGGGTGGAGGAATTGCTGTTGTTATTGTTTTCTATGTGGTAGTCCAGGTCACCGAGCAGGATGTAGTTGGTGGAGGTCAGGGCGTGCGTGCTGATGAAGTCGGCGATGGAGTTGCAGAATTGGGGACGTGGACCTGGTGGTCTGTAGATGAGGGTGCCTCTGAGGGTGGTCTTGGGGTCGCTGTGGATATTGAAGTGCATGTGTTCGGCGGTGGCGAGGGTGTCGTTGGTGTTTGTGGAGACCTTGATGGTGTTCTTGTGGATTATGGCGATGCCTCCCCCGGCTCCATTGGTGCGGTCTCTGCGCGAGATCTTGTATCCGTCAGGGATGGCCACTGCGATGTCTGGGGTGGAGGCATCGTTCATCCAGGTCTCGGTCAAGAAGGCGACGTCTGGTGGAGTGGTGGTGAGCAGGTCCCAGAGCTCGACGGCGTGCTTGCGTGCGGAGCGGGTGTTGAGCAGGTTGCATCATAGTTGGTTGGGTTCCGTTGCTGTGGTGGTCTCGGCGTTGTTGTTGCAGGAGAAGTTGCAGTTCTGGCAGGTGAAAGGGCCGTGGGTGCGCTTGGGGGTGGCCATGTAGCAGTTGAGGGTGCGTCCATGGTTGAGTGCGATGAGGGTGCTCGCATCATAGCGGTGGCGTGCGTTGTGGGTGCTGTGAGGACCAGCTAGGAGGCGGGAGGCAGGAAAGAGGGCAGCGAATGGGCAGAGGGGGGCAGGGCCGCAGGGGAGGCAGGGAAAAGAAAACGGGAAAAGCGGGAAAAAGAAAACGGCAGAAACGGCAGAGGAAGAGCGAGGCCAGGAAAATCAGGCAGGCCCGCTCAAAGGAGGCAGCAGGGGGACCAGCTGAGCAGGCAAGGCTGGCAGGCACACAGGGAACATGGGAGAAGAATGGGCAAAGGCAGACGGGGTACAAGGCAGAGAGGGTTAAGGTACAAGCACTCTGGATGAGAAGGCAGCGGCGGAGGCGGCGATCAGGAGCAGCAGGCAGCAGAGGCAAGGAGAGGTGGCAAGGCTGGCACTGGGGTTGGTGGCGCTGCAGCGGAGGGGGGAGCGACCTACCAGAAGGTCAACGGTCGCCTCTCTTCTTCAATATCCAGGCTTTATTCGCAACCAGATGAAATCCCTTCTTTCTCCTTCCAGCTGTTGCTGCATTTGGGAACCCAACCACCTAGAAGACATCAGTGCTTGGAGGGAGATGGAGGAGATGGCACATGGCACATAAAGCAATCCCTCTCATCCTGCAATGGGGGATGCTACAGCTGGTTCTGCAATTGAAAACTCAATCCTCTAGACGACCTCAGTGCTTGGAGGGCCAGCCTGCAGGGAGGTGGAGGCAGAGGGCCCAAGAAGCATAAAGCTTGCTCTCTGATCCTGCGACACCTGGCCCGGGGATGACTGGGTGTGCCCAACAGAGGGTGGGCTGTACCACTCCTTTTTCACCTTGCTATCAAATTCCTGACTGTCCACATATTAATTATAAGCACAAGGCTGTAGGAAGAACTTGTTCCACATACAATGGTTCAATAATTGACAGCTTTTTTCAGAACACTATAGAGGTTATCTCAAAAGAAATCGAATTCACAAAAAGGAGGTTATCTCTGGAAGTGAGCACCACCCCCTCCTTGCCGGTAAATCACCAAGTGGATTCTGGGCAAATTATACCGAGTATATTTAGCAGAATCAGTTAAATGAAACTAGCTTACATTCTGTTTCTGAAGTTTTGCCGCCACAATCACACATATCACCTGCTGATTGCCCAGTAGTTACACATAAAAAGAGGGCTGTAGTTGTACTGGTTTACTAGCTAATCAGTCTGTCAAAGATGCAACAATCACAAACCATCCTCTCCTGAATCTGACAGTGTTTCTTGCTTGGGCAGAAAAACTCTACAGCAGCGTGAATGAGATGATGCAGGATTTATTACACCCAATATATGAAAAGCATCCTTAAGCACACAATGGTCCACTTCTAATAATCCAGTAACGGATTTATTACATGTAGAGCCTAATACGATTGACAATGTAATTTGGAATGGGGCAATGTTAGACTTGTCATCTTTGGTGTGGCTTCCCCTGACTTTTTGCCTCTTCTCCCTGTATTTTTGATACTGTGCTGGATTTCGTTTTTGCTGGCTTAGATGCTATGGGCACTTTGCCAGTGCTGATCAGTGTCAAAGTGCAAGTGCTCCCTGTGTAAATTGTTGTTACCATTGGGTCTTCCTGATTGGCATATTTGATTTACTGGTAAGTCCCTAGTAAAGTGCACTGAAGTGTGCCAGTGCGTGTACATCAGATCCTACTAGTGGGCCTGCAGCACTGAATGTGCCACGCACCTGAGTAGCCCTGTAAATGTATCTCAGACCTGCCACTGCAGTGTCTGTGTGCAGTTGTTAATGCCATGTCGACTTGGCAAGTCCACCCACTTGCCACGTCCTATCCTTCCCTTTTCTCACATGCCCAGATCTCTTTACTGGGCTAAATGTATGGCATTGTTCTACATTCTGTCCATCAATTGTTCTTTTTGCATTTGTCACCTTGAGGGGGATGAGTATGCCCAGACGTCGGTCCAGTGCTCTCCATGTCTAGCTAGCTTGGCTGATGAGGGGTGAAAATCCAAAAAAACGGACCTAGGATGCTTGTGTCCAGTCCATGGAGGGCCTGGTCTTGCAGTTTGGGCCGGACTGTTCCCATAGGGAGCAGGGTCAAGACTGATTTGCATATGGTTAGGTTCAAACTGAAATGGCATAGGGAGCTAAAAATGATGGATTTAGGCCCAGATCTCTGTACTAGGGTAAATGTATGACATTATTCTGAATTCTGTCCATCAATTGTTCTTTTTGCATTTGTCACCTCAAGTGGGATGGGTGTTCCCAGACATGGGCAAGTGCTCTCCATGCCACTGGAGTCTAGCTAGCCCGGCTGATCAGGGGTGAAACCCCGAAACCGATCCTAGAATGCTTGTTTGCAGTCCAGGGAGGGCCTGGCCTGGCATTCCGGGCTGGACTGTTACCCCAGTGAGCAGGGTCAAGACTGATTTGCATATGGCTGGGTTTAAACTGGAATGGTTTGGGGAGCAAAAAATAATAGATTTAGGCACAGATCTCTGTACTGGGGTGAATGTATGACATTGTTCTGCATTCTGTCCATCAATTGTTCTTTTTACTTTTTGAAAGTAGGCATTTTCTTGTTTAACCATTGTGTGTGCCTCTGCCTGTTTGTATGCTGAATGTCTGGTGTTGGAGTGACAGGGGCTGTGGATGTGCATTCACTGTAGACAGCAACTGGGGGAGGGGGTTGAAGTGTGCCCGGTCCATCCTGGCTGACTCAGAGTTGAGCTGAAGAGACCTTGGCTGAATGTAGAGTAGTAGGAGGAGTTTTCCTTGCACCTGAAGAGGGCCTGTCTCCCTTGCACAATGCTGTCTCCACCCCTTGTGGTCATACTGCATCAGTGAGGACATAACTGGTTGAGACTGGGCTTGGAGACCCTTGCAAAAAGAGAACAAAGAAGAAATAGGGTTTAAGTAGTAGATCTAAAACCCCAGAACTTTAGCTCACTTCTGGACTCAAGAGGAACCCATGCCAAGGAGAAGGGCCGAAGAGCTGCGAGGAGGAGTACTGCCCCTTTGCTGTGTGTAGTGTGGGGTTGGCCTGCAGTTGCTGTTTCTGCCAAGGAGAAGACAAAGACTAGAACTTTGCTTTGAACCTGCTTGAAGAAGATCTCCAGGGGCCTGCGTGTGCTGACCTCCTGTACTGAAGTCTTAGGGACACAAAGGCCTCACCCCAGCTTCCCTGAACTCTGTTGCTGTGAGTTCTGACCTGCCAGGAGGTGCCCGTTCCAGTTCAGGGCCTCTGGACGTTGTTCCTGCTGTTGGGAGGTGGAAGAAACATAAAGAACTGAAGGAATCGAGGCATCACTCTTCTTGCAGCTGTTTTTCCGACGCAGCATAGCTGTACAAGAAGAATCTCCATGCATCGCCACAACAAGAACGGACGCATTGAGGGATCGCGACTAAAGAAACTAATGCAGCACCGCTCGATGCCGCCCCATTGATCACCGCCGCATCCCAGATTTCCACGCATTGTACCTTTGCAGCAAGTTTTACCGACGCATCACCCGAACCATCTTGGAGTTGGCGCATCACTTACTCTAGAGACTGGATTCGATGCATCACTTCTCCTGCATGCAGCAGAACTGTTGCATTGCCTACCCATGGTCTCAGGAACTGATGCATCTCTATCTTTCTTGTCGCTTCCCATCTCTGCGGCTGTGTGTTGGGCCTTGTGAGATTTGACACATCTACAGGTACTTTCTGAGAAATCACGCATCCATAGTTTTCTATTGGCACAGTGTTTGAAACCTTTTTAAAGTCATATTCTTTTTACATGTATGTTGGATTTTTGTTGTTTAGGTCTTGTTGAGTTTAGATAAAGATACTTTATTTTTCCTGAACTGATGTGGTGCCTCTTTGTGGTGTTATCACAGAATTACTATGTGTTTTGAGTACAAAAACACATTGTCTTTGGGATAAGCCTGTCTGCTCATGCCAAGCTACCCAGGGGGTAAGCAGGGATTATTCAAAGTGTGTATCCCCCCTACCCTGACAAGAAGCAAGGGTCCCCATTTGGACAAAGGTACCCACCTCTGCAAGCTAGAGACCCCCATTTCTAACAGGCAATAAACCCCACTGTAAATCTGTTGGCCCAACCCTTAAATACTAATAAAGAAAGCACTACATCTGCAGTTCTTGCGGCATTGTTAAGCAGAAGAGACAACTCTGGTGATGGGACAGTATCTACAATTCCTGTTTTACTGACCCAGAGAAAACATATGTGCTCGGTATGCTTAACCTACCACCCTCAGCCTGTCTTTCTGTCCAAATACTAGCTAAAACCTTATTTACATACTGAAATTACTATCTTTTAAAGCTAATAGCATTTCCCTGCAAAGTAACCTTACTGACATACGTTTCTTCTATAGATCAATGGGTACAGTGCAGCATAAGTATAGCATCCTCATTTTACAACTGGACGAGTTGAGAATTCTCCACACATTCAATTCCGACAGGCTTCACCATCAATCTCAAGAATAGATTTTTATTTTAGAATCCCAATATGTTACTGGATTGACTTGACCGCATAGAGGCCCCGTCTTGCTAGGTTATGGTCAGGCAGTGCCCTGATGTAGTAGTTCCAGCTAAGGGGGATTGTGGCACCAAATTATAGCTCAGCTCTCCAAATATTTTTAGCTGGAATGTTGCAGGTATTTGCCCCAAGTTAGGTCAGCCGAAATGGCTGTCCTTAGTCAGCAATTTCGACATGCTGCTCCTTCAGTAGACATGGACCACTTCTTTGGTCCTCTCTGACCACTCCCTCAAATTCAGACAGAGCCAGAGTGGATCTTATTACTTGGTTAAAAGTTTTTCCAAATATTAAACTTGCTCCAATCGAAATTATCTGCAATGCCTTGCATTTTGTTTTGATTAGTGATCTGAATAAATCTGACTTTTATATAATTAATTACTAGAACAATGATTTAGCTAACAAGAACAATTTAAATCTTCTCATGCTTTTTTTGAATTTGTCGATGAATAGTTAAAATATTGGGCGCTTTTAAAACTAATCATGATGTAGATAACATACATGAATTTGACTTTATGTCAGCTAATTAACCTCCAAATTTTATTTGTCATGTTTGTGCCTCAATCAATAATTATATTTTTATGTCCTGGGAACTTTTGAACTATTTTCTGTAGCAAAGTTATGGATGGCATTTTTTGGGATCATGGGGCCAGATGTAGGAAGCCTAATTCCGGTCGGTAACGGACAAAATTACAGAATTTCGGCCGTTACCGACCGGAATAAGGTTTTTCAGATGTAGGTGGCCAAATAGTAGGATTCGGTGATTTACCAAATCGGTAATATAAGAAATCAGTAAATTACCGAATTCTTAAAATACCGATTCGGTAAATTACTGAATCCTTAATGTAGAGAGCACTCAAGTGAGTGCTTTTTACATTTAATGATTCGTTATTTACCACCAACTATTAGTTGCATGTATGTGTGCCACATGTGCACACAAGCACTTTTCAGGGGTGCAACAGGGTGTCAATGTGACACCCTGCCACCCTTGAATGTTTCCCTATTTTACCGAATCTGTATTTACCGATTCAGTAATTCACATTCATTCCTATGGGCCTCCAGACCCATAGGAATAAATGGGAATTACCGAATCGGTAAATACCGATTCGGTAAATACCGAATCGTACCGATTCGGTAATACTTACCAACTTTTTATCTACATTGCATTTACCGATTCTAAAATACCGAATCGGTAAATTTTTATTACCTACATCTAGCCCATAATCTTTTAACTTAGTCTTTATTATCTTCCCAACTTTAAGTCAGCAATCATGAGGTAGACATTCATTAACCTGTTGCTAAAGTAATGTTTTAAGATTACCATGGCATCTTGCTGGGGCATCACAATTTAATGAGACCATGATTAAATTAAAACTGCAAGGACCAGATGTAGGTGGCTAAATAACGTGCGCTGCGTTATCGACCGGTATTTAGCCATGTAAAATGTAGGTAACACCAAACGCCATCGCAAATAAGGAATCACTAGAAATAAGGGAAACCAGTTAGCGATTCCTTAATTTGCGATTAGCAGACACCAAAACCCCAAATACCGAATCGCAAAATAGGAAATCCTTAAAAACTCGCAAATCGATGTACCTAAATTCGTTAATACTGATTTTTCAATTATTCGATATTTAGGAGTCGCTAATTACCACTGACTCAAAGCAGGTGGTAATCAGGTGCACTGCATTTAAACAGTCCCAAAATGCAACAGTGTGAACACAATGGTGGCCCTCTATGTTATTGCAAGGCGGCTTCGTATGCAAGCAGCAGGAATGAGGATCTGGAGACTGGAGGAACGCGTGTACAGACTGCGCATTACATTGTTCCAACTGACTGAGGCTGAAATCCATGAGAGGTAAAGGCTACACCCCCAAACCATCCTAGACCTGATACGGGACCTGCACCCACTCCTGGAGCATCAGACACCAAGGGCGCACGCTATACCAACACATGTTCAGGTGCTCTGTAGCCTGCACCTACTTGCATCAGGTAGTTACCAGGGAGTGATAGCTTTGGCAGGTGGTGTGTCACAGAGTTGCCTGTCCCGTTATTTCAACACTTTCCTGGATGCCATGATGCAAAGAATGCATCACTACATATGCTTCCCCAGCACACAGGCGGAACTGCAGAAAACAAAGATGCATTTTTATCAAAAGGCACAGTTCCCACATGTAATAGGGTGCATTGATGGGACACACATACCAATCTGCCCACCTGCAGCTACAGAGTAGATATATCGGAACTGCAAATCTACACTTTCCATCAACGTGCAAGTAATTTGCGGTGCGGACCACATCATTACTGACATTGTAGCCAAATTTCCAGGGAGCACCCATGACTCCTACATATTCAGGAACAGTGGGATCTACACACGTCTGGCTGGGGGCGAATTTGGAGAAGGATACTTGCTAGGTAAATCAATGTGACACACCCTGATGTTTACCTTGAATGAATGTGTTGGTGACTGTTATTAATGTCACTTCCTTTCTCACACAGGTGATAGCGCATATGCCGTGCGGGCATTTATCCTGACTCCATATCTCAACCCATGCACCCCAAGTGAGAGAAGATACAATGTGGCACATAGATCTACGCGCAATGTTTGAACTCTTAAAAAGCAGGTTACGCTGCCGCCACAAAAGTGGAGGTGCACGTCAGTACGGCCCCATCAATTGTGCTCTCTGCATGTCGTTTTGTTGTTTAATTTGAATGCATCACTATTACTCTTCAGACGCCTTTCCCATGACGATATGATGGTGTTTATCCTTGGTAGTATTGAATAAGGCAGTTTTCACACTGCCAACCATATTTTTTGCTGCTAAGCGCATTGCAATTGAGCGCTGTTCGAGCTTCTAGCTTGGCTATTTAAACACTGAGGCTGGAGACAACATGGTGTCTTTTGCCCAGCCAAAAAGAAGCATGCGAACTAGAAGGTTATTCAGTACCTGTATAAATAATTTCGGATGATCAGTATGGGTGGTTAATAGAATATGTGTTTGAAATAAAGCCTTTATCTGAAGGATGCATTTTAGCGTAATTTCCTCTGCGTGGTTTTCTTTCCCCCACAGGGACATTGCCTATACTCTTGATATGGCCTAGGAAGTAAGAACTGTATTGTGGCATTACATTGCTGTGGCTATCATACCACACATGCTCCACATCCTGCTGCAAATTACCAAGTGATATAAAGAAAATGAAAGAATATCCAACCTTTTATTATCATCTTTTGCTTTGATTGGATTACGTACGGCTCAAATAGATGAGGCATGTCCATATAAAAGCTATGCACATTTACTGTGCAAATAGGCAGGTCTCTGGTCATGTTATATTATTTACTCTCCCAGGATTTTGATTGACATTGCCCCCCTTTTTCTCCTTTTCTTTTGATAAATTGTTTAGCGGAACGCAAGGGTCCAAATATCATCCCTGTCGTGATATACCATTTGGCCAGGGTTATTACCTCAAATTCTCTGCATAAATTCTATAAAGGTAGGTACTACCATAATTTTTTCGACTTTTGCTATTACAGCTGTTACAGTTCTCTGATTTGGGTACGGTGAGAGTTATACATTGTATGTGGCCTATATTCTCATGTTTCATCATGCACACAATTGATTTTGGAGGTTTCTTTTGCCTCATAGGAATATTGTAATGGATTATGGGATTCTGGGGGTTAGACAATATATTGACTGTTTAAAATCTATACCCAGATTTGTTTTTTTCAGTGGTCAGATGCCTATCCTCTTGGTGCTCTTCACTTATATCATGAAAGATGCTAGTGCCCCTTTTTCTGTTTTCTTATGAATCACTGCATCAATTCTTGTACATGATGTTTATGTGTTTTTGTGGTTTTTCTAAAGCTGTGTAAATTCTATAAACAAACTGTTGTATGTCTAACAGAATGTATAGGCTTACTGTAGTCACAGAATTTGTTCTCTCCTTCTCCTGTAAAGTCAGATATGTGACTCTTGTTGGATGTTGTTTGTGATTCTGTGTTCTTTCATGTTGTTTCAAATGTGTATACATTTGAACTAAGGTTTGTTTTGTATTGTTAAGTAGTGTTTTTATATGTTTTTAACCCACAGCCCTGAAGAAGTCCTGTTTTTTTAGGACAAAACGCATTGGCTGTCTGTCTTTTAAAGAAAGAACTAATAAAGGAACAGAAAAAACTTGACCAGTGTACGACTTGGTGGCTTCATAGAGAATTGTTCTTCAAAGGACTTTTTGAATATTGCTGTAAAGTGGTGCATCTCTAATTTAGTGTTACAATAGGCAACACGATGGAACCAGGAGAGGTGTAGCGCTAGCACAATGACAGAGAAGTGGGTGGGAAGGGAGGGATAGAGGAGGGGTTAAAAGAATCTGTTGGCAAAGGATGCATAGTTTATGAGTAGCACAACATATCTGTTTGAGAACAGAAATCAAGTGGTAATTAACTGTTTGTTAAGGCTCCGGAAAGAAATAGGGAATGTCTACTCCATACCATGATGTTTTAAATTTGTATGTATGCTTGACAATCGCTACATATGTTTATGAATGCCAATAAAGATATATTTTTTTAAAACATCCTTCTGATGAGTCAGTTAAAAACATAGTTCATGGATCATTTACGTATAATAAGGGAACATTTAAAAGATTTGGGGTTCATTGTGAACTTGGAGAAGTCAGTCCTGGTACCAAATCAGTTTTTGGAGTTTCTAAATTTTCAGGTAGACACTCTACGAACCCAGTTAATTCTCCCCCAGAAAAAGGAGGTAATAATACTCGGAGACTTGGCAAGTACTATTGGTGTCCTGTCATTTTCTATCCAAGCAATTTTCCATATTCTATCCAAGCAATTTTCTCCAGGACCCCAGCTTTACAGGGATCTTCAGAGGTTAAAGACAGTAGGTTTGAGGAAAGGTCTATGATATGCTGATTCAAGCTCGAACAGATCTGGAGTGGTGGCTATACAAGCTGGAGATTTGGAATGGCAAAGCTATTTTGGAAAAAGTTTATTTTAGAGACAGTGTTGTGCTAATTCGCATGGACAATGTTTCAGTGGTTTCCAATATTAATCGCCTGGGGGATTCAAAATCAAAGCAGTTAGCAGATCTAGCTAAGGACACATGGTATTTCTGTTGGGAACACAAGATGATTTTGTCGGCAGAACACAGTCCAGGCAGGCGGAATCAGAGGGCAGATTGGAATTCTGGCCATCTCAGAGAGAGTTCAGCGATTGGCAAGTGAACCTAGTAATTTTCAGAAAGGTGTACGCTCTCAGGTGCCCAATAGAATTAGATCTGTTTGCAAGCAGACTCATGTCAAGTGGCAAGGTATTTTTCAGTTGGAGTCCAGACCCAGGGGCCATAGCAGTGGGTACCTTTGTACAGGATTGGTTGTCTGAGAAGGCTCATGCTTTCCTGCCATTTGCAATGATCCAGAGAGTAATATGGAAAATCCAGAAGGAGGGGTGCAAGTTAGTTCTTGTGACCTCCTTTTGGACTTTGCAAGTTTGGTATCTTTGGGTAATGGAGCTTGCAGTAGAGAACTTCATTTTGTTCCAGTACACCAGGGTTTACTGGTGAGTCCAGATGAAAAGGAGCATCCTTTGGTAGTAGAAGGAAAGTTGAACATTCTTGTTTTGAGGATATCAGGGGTTTTAGAAGATTCTCTTGCCTTTCAAGAAAGGCTAAGGACTTACTGGATGAGTCATCGGCACCAGGTACTAGGACAAGATATAAGGGATTAGTGTAGATGGAGTGGTTGGTGCATGGAAAGGAGTCTGGATCCAGTGGAGGCTCTTGTGACAGATTTGGCGAATTAATTAGCGGACCTATTTCAGGCACGTTTACCTTCCAGGACCATTAATTGCCCTAGGTCGGCCACATCAGCTGGCCATGCCCGGGTAAGTGATATCGCAGTTCGATGCAATCCTCTAATATCTAGAATGATGAAGTGAATCAGACTCAGGAGACCGCCTAGGGCTCATTTCATTTCCTCATGGGGCGTAAACTTTGTATTCAAACTTTTTGTTTCATGGCCATATAATTGTTACCTTTCTATGAGACATATTTCGCGGGAATTAACAACACTTCTCTGCTTAATATCTTTCAGAAGGGTTTCAGATGTTAAAACTCTAGAGACTTGCAACAGAGTTTATCAGATGGTGTACATTCTGATATTTAGTAGAGAACAAAACATATATCTGGTCACGTTTTCTGTCGTTCATTCCAGGAATATCCGAAACTGTGCATGGTAAGGTGCATGAAGGTATGTGTACAAAAATGCTAGAATGTAGACATGATGGTGATACTCAGCTATTAATATCCTATGTGAAACCACGTTAAGCAGCATGTACAGCCACAATAGCTAGGTGGGTTAGAGCAATAATGAGTGAGGCAGGTATAGATCTATCAACATTTGGTGCACATTCAGCCAGAGGTGCAATGGCTAGTAAAGTGTTTTGGGCTGGCAACAGTCTTTCTGATATCACGAAAGCAGCAAAATAGTTATCGAAAGCTTTAAACATTCATGATGATAGCCTCTGGTTTTGTAATGAAATGGAGATTCTTGCAGAGAGAATCTTGATTTCTTTAAAGACAACGGAGGACATCATTATCCCACCCATCGCACCCTGTATTATATGTACATGTCAGGTGAAAAAGTGCATAAAGAAATACATTTGTTCTTTAAACATAAAATACTACCGGTTTGAAAATTTGATGTATTGATCTTTGCGCCCACCTTCATGGGGAGAATGTTATGAATTTGTGTAGTTTTCCATTGGAAACAGTTCTTAATTGGACCTTTCTGTTAGGGGCAAGAGGAAAAGTTGGAATTCTTTCCTGTCGACTGCTTCATTTGAGATGTTTCAAGTTATTTCAAGTTCTCTTCATGTCACAGCCTAAAATAGGAAGATCGCTGTGTGCCATTTTCATATATAATGTATGGTGATTCCAGAATGGAACTTTTTACTTTGTGATGTGTTTAAGTTCTTTAAAGGGCTGCAGGTAGGGGCAGTAATAAAGGTTTATGCATTATGATAGCCTCCACTGTCTATAATCTAATCAAGATTCTATCTGCATGTTAATTGGGGAATCACCATTATCCGCCATTGGGGCAGAGATTTCCCTATGATTAAGTGCAAAAAATGATAACGTTTCATATTTATTGAAAAAATATTAAAAAGATTTCCATGAAAAATAATTTTTTTAATAATCTTTAAATAGTTCTTAACCTAGAAATGAAGATATAAATAGTTACAGCTCATGGACTCATCAAATTAAATGTTCAATTAAAAATTAAATACCTAAATCGTATTCATTTATTTAAAAACATTATTTAAAATAATTTTAAACAATCACACCCTCTTTTGTATTTTTATATTTCATTAATATTTAGTTATATTATTTAGATAAAACTAATTTGTTCAATGTATTTAAATTTGAATTAAAAGTTAGATTTAATTATTCTTAAGCAAAAAATGTAATACATATTTATTTAGTTTACAACTATTTTTAAGTTAAACATCACTTTAAAAACATATATATTTTTGTGCATTTGTGTGTATGTGTGTCATTTTAAACTAGATATAATGTTATTTCACATTATTTCCTATTAGGTGTTATTTGCATTATTTTATGTTCTTGGCTCAATTGTTTTCTTGGGGCGTGTGTAGCATTACCCCATTTTGCAGCCACTCCAACAGATTTCTCCCATATATACTACTAAAACATATATTGACGTGTGCAGAGACTTCTGCAAATGTGTAAGTGATCTCTGCCATGAACCGAGAGGAGAGGAAGAGGCAGAAATCTCCATCTCTAAGTTTGCGAGCAGCCTTTTGTAGTTTGTGAGTCGTACTATTCTTAAATGCATGGGTTCTGGTCTTTGAGATGAAAAAAGGCTGACTGAGCTGCCAAAAAGGTTAAGGACATTTCTTTGAAGCACTGACTTTGGTAAATACTCAATGGGCATGCCCTTGTTTGAATTTACTGTAATATAATACTATAGCGTGCTTATGCGCCCTGTAATGTTTCTCTTGAGCCAAATACACATAAACACAGTCTTACAGCTAACACACTTGTCTGTGTTTATCCACACCTGCTTCAGTATAGTAACAATTACTTTCATCGGCAGTTTGATTATCTGACTGCAATCCCGGCATCTGTACTTTGTAAATGGAGCAGGACATTCACTATTTGCCCAGGCAATCTAGATGTATTTATTTCCACTCAAGTGAAACTCGTTATATGGATTGTCACATGCCTATTGGCTTCTTGCACAAATCCATTTTACTTTTGCATGACGTTCAATTTGCAAAATTACAGGGTCTGCGGTCCTAAAATGACTTTTTATTATCTATTAACCCCAGTTTTTGATTTCATAAGGCCATTCCGACTGCCTAATGTGTTTACTGATTCATTCTGAATTGCAATTATAATGGGGTGTAACAGGAACGTTCCCTCTTTATTGCACTTTACAATGAAATTTATCAGTGGTTTGTGATCACAGCTTTGGTCACAGACCATTAAAAAGTTGTCAGTTCCTCAAACGAGGTGGTAACCCATTAGCATAGGGGAAGCTGTCCCTATTGGACAGCTTCCTGCTAGGGTATTGTGTCGTGCGGACATGGAAGAAACAGGCAGTGGTCCATTGGACCACTGTCTTCTCCCCTTGTTGTGTTTGAAAAGAGGATACATATTTTTCTAAAAGTAGCACTATATTCTTTTAGTAACACAAGTTGTTTTAAAAACAATAGTTTGTCATTTGGAAATAAAAATGGAGACATGATAAATTGGTGTTCCTTGCATGCTGCCATTCCTTTGCTTGTAGCCAACCACGAAGAGGTCACAAATCGTGACCTGCCTAATTAATATTCTTTAGGCAGCTCTTTATGAAACCCCCTGTGATTAGAGAATTACAAGTGAAACCTATTAATACATAGGTTGCATCTCACAATTAAAGTCTGGTAGCAAACAGTTGGTGCACAGTTTGTGACCTCTTTTTGCAACCACACTTTTTGTATATCAGGTCCTAAGTGAGAAAACTAATGTAAACTGTTTTTACAAACTGTCCACATCAAAATTAATCCTACTGATTGGATCAATATCTTGTTGTAATCTGATCAGTTGTCAATTGGTTTGAACATTTAAATGGTTTATATTTTAATATCATACATAACCTATTGAGTAAAGTACAAGTGACCCAGCATTTTAAAATACCTAAGTCCTCTACTAAGAAGGCGGAATACCATTTCCATCACCGGCTAAAAGTAGAGAAAAACTTGAAGTTCAGATAGCTCTATCTCCTACATAAATCCATTTTTAGGATTGTCTGTTTCAAAACAAGATAACAACACAAGCGGCAGTCTAGCTAGCTTAAAACCAAAAGCTCAAAGCACCAATACTTGAAAACTCCAAAAAAGAGTTTCATAAACCCAGAGCTCCAAGAAACAATCTTAAACTCCAAAACATGGTCTCGTATTCTCAAGACACCTGTACGGTGCATTTCAACTGCAAGACCTCAATGCTTACTAAAACAAGGAACACAACCTCAGACATTCTAGAGATATAAGATACAGGGCACAGCTCCAACTGCACAGACAGGAGCAGCTGCTTTTTAAAAGTAACCTCATCCATGGTGTTAGCTAGATCCCTCCTAACTCAGAGTATTTTTTATTATTTATAGATTCCTGCTAACTGTTCTACCTCATGGGTTGAGTCTTTGTAACTGTCAAGCTCATTGATACATCTCCATCACACAGACCATTATGGAGTCAACGCCCTGTGCACATTTTGTATCACTGTGGCATATCCCCGATTGTCCCATTGACCCTCAGGCTAACACTGTATTCGGTCTTCTCACAGGAGCTTCCCAGGAACTGACTTCACAGTTCTGACAGTCATAGAAATGTGGACACATGCACCTTGGAGTTCCAACCTCCCATGCATCCAACTGACCACCTGCAATGCCATGCTCCTTGGGCAGTCAAGTATTCATCCACACACCACCTGGTTCCCCCTGAGGCCCCAGTTGTTTCTGCTCATGTGCAAGTAAGGCAGAACGAAACCAGTAATTAGTAACCATCTCTCATACATTTTTAAACTAAGTACCCCATGGAAAAGTCTAACCCTAGGTAGGCACTGTCAGGAGCTGATGATCCCCAAGTAGAATAAGGGCTACTAAGCCTTAGGAATACTCCCCATGAAGAGTTCTTATACATCTCATCATGACTGAGGAAAAACAGGAATGGTGTGGATGAACCCAATGATGAGGCGGTGAGTGAGGGTTTCTGCCCTTTTAAAAATAAAAAATAAAAACTGCTCATTTCAAAGTGGCCCACTAAGCAATATTACATGTCACTCAAAGGGTGATGCAAATGAGCACCAATCTATATCCTGGGGGTTCCCTGAAGGTCATTGCTACCAAAAGAAAAATTTAACAAAAGCCTAGGAAAAAGGGGAAAATAGTGTTATGGCAAAAAATGTACAGTATGTCAATGACCTTTTGGGCCTTACAGGCATTGGTTCAGGAATATGTAGTTTTGAAAGCAATTTCGGAGACTGATGTTGAGGCTGCTGCATGAATGCAGGAGGGCTATTATCAAAGAAAGGACTACAGAAATGCTCTGAAACAGCAAGAGGAAGAGCAGAACTCCCTTAGCAGATATTTGTGGAGAAAATCTAACTTAGAAGCATTTATTTGTGGGTTAAATTAGAGCTCGCTCTTAAAATAGCAAACCCAGATTATAGAATGTTATGCAGGAAAAATTGGTGCATACATTGATTCAGGTCAAACCACCGGATTGGGCTTGGATTGGCAGGGCCCATGGGAAGGAATTCAGTTGTTTTGTCATTAAACCAGAGTAAGGTTTTCTGCATTCAGTGCTGGACCTGGGAGAGGCAGTGGAACACATTTGGGAGGTTTTATGAATAGCCTAATAGCTTGAGATTGAACAGAGTTCATCTGTGTAATGTGACAATCAATGTGTGGATCTTCAGGATGTTGGTGAGTTTGTCTATGCAAGAGATGAATAGCGTCAGAGGCAGCAATAGGCCTTCATAAACACTATGCACTTCTGGACAGTAATGGATGCAGTCAATAGATAAAAGAGGTAAAACGAAGGGCAGACTGAAAGAAAAGAGTTGGACAATGGGTGTTCATCCCTCTTCCCCTAGAGCCATGGAGAATGGGAAGGGACAAGCAGGGAACACCTTACCGCAAGTTTACTGACTGGCTGATTGGGCAGCATCCACGTGTGACAAAGAACTGGAAGGGAAAGGCACCAGAGGGAAAGCCACTCTTTCTAAAAGGGGAATTTTAGTTCCTACCCTCATTTGCCCTTCAAGAAGCTTTAGATATTTGTGGAAAAGTTTGGTTGATGCTTTATGGGCCAGAGAAACAGTATACATGAATGAAATAAGGTGTCTGACATCAGTAAGGCAAGGAAACAAAAGTGCTAAACAGAAACTCTGAGTTACAGTAATTTTTAATAACAGGAGAATTGTTTAGAGGGAGGAGTTATGGCAGCATGATTCTGCTAAGAAAAACCAAAGGTGGCGATGGACGGAGCGTTGACAATACAAACACTCACCCCCAGTCAACTGATCTGGGTTTAATCCATCACCGTTCTTTAGCTCACTCCGCCACCCAGTTCAGACATGGCTATATGCAAATCAGTCTGACCCTGTGCCTCATGGGAGGAGTCCAGCCCGAACTGCCAAGCCATGTCTTCCCTGGACCGTAATCAAGCTCTTCCCAGAACCGGTTTCTGGCATTCCAGCCATCCTCAGCCAGGCTTGCTTGACTCCAGTGGCAAAGTGAGCAAGGGACTCACGTCTGAGCATACCCTGCCAACTTAGGGCGAACAAAGAAAAAACAATGATTCTGCTAACCTGGTGGGCTAGCCAGAGTACCAAGAGGCCCAGGGGTGTAAGATGTGTAGGGAAGTATAGCATATGAACAGTTAAAGTAGCCAGTTGGCCTGGCAAGGGAATAGGAGGGCTAGAAAGATGGCACTTTGCTAATGTGATGGGCAGAGGGCTTTGTTTGGGTTGGGTGATTTGTTTAGTGGGTGGAGAGCTATAGCAATGTGTGTATTAGTTTGTTGTTAGGGGGTTATTACTTCCAATGACAAAAGGCCTAGGATGTTAGAAAATTCTAAGCTCTGTTCTGTCTCAACAATATTGACCCGTTATCAACTTAAACATGTGCCCATGGGCCACTTGTCATATTCCGCACAGCTATCAATATAGTGTGTAACCACATGGCAGGTAGACTAACAAGACTTCAGCAAATGGAAGAACATACTTGTACTCAGAGAAAAAAAGCAGAATTCAGGCATCAAACAAATGACAACCACCTGACTTACCTAACATTCAGGATCAGTTACCCTCCTCACTGCTGCAGGAATCATATGGTGATATTTCTCAGTGGAAAGGGTTTATCAAATTAGAACCAGTTATACAATATTGTATTAAAACACTAGTACTAGTACTTTAATGAATGGAAGGCTGACCTCAAGTGAGTCAATGATTTGTTCAACGGAAATAGGACAAGCATTCCGTTATGAAAAAAGCCCATGTTTCTCAGACATTATGATGGCGATAAATGAGTTGAATACATATTCCATCATCAAAGCGCTCCGTCTTTGTATATTCCTTTTCTGAAACATTTCTAATTTAATATTCAGCCACTTCAAAAAGACGCTTCTTTGTAGCAGCTGAAGTATTAGTAATGTTATAAATAGCTAGATTTATTATCCAAATAAGCGTATTTTTATTAAGACTTATGAATAGCAAAATAAAGTTGCACTAGGACAAGGCTGCATAAATCTACCCAATGTTCATTTCCAATATGGCCCACATCATTATTTGTTTTCTCTCAGTGTTTTCGAAGGATATTTTCATACTGAAACTATGCTCGCTTGGCTTAATTCATTAATGTAGGAAAGAGCCGGAGCAGGATTTTCTATTGATATTTTTCAAAGTATAACAAGGAGGTTGTCTAAAGTCTTTTCGCTAAGTTTAGTACTTCGGCTATCCATGCACATTGAGTGATTATTTATTTGTGGTTTTAATTAATCACTGTGTACCACTTAGGATAGTCTCAGAGAATTCTGGCATAAAGACCCTCCTGTTTCCTTCCCTTCACTATTATTTTCCCTATCATGGAAGCAGCAAGTTCTCTGCAAAAGGCCATTTTCGCAATTTTAACACCAATGTAAACTTTGTTCAAACTGGCATCTGGGGCTATTGTTTCAATTTTCTTGTAAAGTATTAATTATGATGTGAGAAATAATTAACTTGGGATAAATGAAAGAAGAAGAAGGCGAATTAGATAGAAGGAGACTTACGAGAAATAGCACAAGTAAAGAGAGGGAAAGAAGGCTGAAGTAGGAAACGGAAGAAAATAGAAAAAATGGAAATCCAGAGGAAGGGAAATTGGGTGAGAGGAGGAGGTGGAAGAGTGGAAAAAAGAAAAGGAGACAGGAGAGAGAATGGAATAAAGTAGAGAGAGAGAGAAGGGGGGATAAAAAAGCAAAAAGTGAAAAGGAAGAAATAGGCACAGGGATATCAAGTATTGCAAGAAAAGATAAATTGACTTTTAAATTAATCTTGACACGAAAGGGAGATATAGATGAGTAAAGAGAAAATAGCCTCTTTCTTGATCAGTGCCCTTGATTATAATGCTGCTAAATATGTGCTGACCTGAACCAACAAACTTTACTGGCAGCAGACTGAATACTTCTTACAGTTATGGGCTCGAATCACAAAGACCTCTGCCCGCATAAGTAAAATGCCACCAAAAAGACCTATAATCTGCATGTAATAACTAAACGCATCACTGTGTGAGGAGGAGGCGTGGCCGAGGAGAGGGCAGGGCATCATGCCGATGCCCACTCCTCCTCTAAACTTCTTCAATCAAGAAAAAACTTGCTAAGACTGGTGCCGATGCCCCTGGCTGTTACATGATCCGTAATGGACATCGGCTGGTAAAAACCTCCAGAGACGAGCTGGAAATCCACTCTGCAGTGGTTTCCAGCTCATTTTCCCTACCGCCTTGTGATATCAGCTCCTAACTGAGACCATTTGAAGGGAGCCAATATTGTGGGTCCAGTGGTTGAAGTGGGCAGGATCGGAGGGGCATGACGTGCCCATACTTTTTTAAGTTATGGAAAACCGTTCCCCTAACTTTTGTAAAAAGACACCGTCCCCGGACGGTTAATTCCGATGGTTTGAATGCTTCGGCTGAAGCATCATTCAGGGAGTCTACTGTGCTGTGAAACTGAAGGTGGGCAGATAGCTAAATAATAAACAAGCTTTTTTGCCAGGGTACCTGCACGCCTGCAAGAAATGCAAATGAGAGCAACAGGTTAATCACCAGTGGCCAGATGTAGGTAATCTCAATTTACCTATTCTTAAATACCGAAGCATACCGATTCAGTAGTTAAGAATAGGTAAATGGGATCTATGTCATTTTTCGTTAAAAATGACCGAATCGGTAAGTTTCGGTAATTACCGAATCGGTTTTTACAGATTCGGTAATTGCCATTCATTCCTAATGAATGGCAATTACCGAATCGGTAAATACCGATTCGGTAAAAGGGGTAAAACATTGAAGGGCGGCAGGGTGTCACTTTGACACCCTGTTGCACCCCTCAATTGTGTATGGGTGCACATGTGGCAGACATACATGCCCTAAGGGCATGTATGTCTGCCACATCGCACTGTTGGAAAAGCAAAAAAAATGCTTTTTCAAAGGTTTTCATTATTTACCACCAACTTGTAGTTGGTGGTCAATAACGAATCCTTAACTGAGGAATGCACCAACTTGAGTGCTCCCTACATCCTGGATTCGGTAATTTACCAAATCGGTATGTTAAGAATTCCGTATTTTACAGAATCCTTAAATTACGGATTCGGTAAAATACTGAATCCTAAAAAAATGCCACCTACATCTAAAAAGCCCAATACCGGTCGGTAACGGCCGAAATTCGGTAATTTCGGCCGTTACCATCCGGTATTGGGAGACCTACACCTGGCCCCAAATGTATAAGGTGTTTGAAAGTCGTACTGACTTTAATTGATATAATCACTTAAAGCTTTGTGATGAAAATTATTTACTCTTTTTGAGTGGTAGTGCAAGAGAATTACCGCTGAGTGGTGAAGTGCTTCCTTTTTAAAAAAAATGCATTACGCAGCCGCGGCTGGTAGTGGAAGTACCGGCCAGACGGTGACGTGGGGAGGGGGAGGAGCAGGGTGGGGGGTAGTAATGTATGGATTACGGACCTTAACAGGTAAGTAAACATATAAATAAATACATATACTCAGAACAATTTAGTGTTGGTGCCAAGACAAATGTAGCATATATGACTCAGTCTCTGGCTCAAGACTCAATATTTTGTGAGTGTCATGCAGGAGGGTGTGGATTGATCTGACATATGGGCCCACATGGAACAATATGCTTGTTTTCTATCAGATATCTCATTTGAAGGAATAAGGCATCTGTTTTGGGATCAAGTACTTCAGGGATAGTCAGATATCAAATGTGGTTGAGAGATTGGAAGGTGGACGGAGCAGAGGAGAAGGCTCTTATAAAAATCCCCTCTTCATGCATTGAGCTGTATGGAGACCAGTTGGAACAAATGGTCACAAAGGCATCTAAAGGTGGAAACCATGCCTCATCATTTAAGGGCAAAATGCCAGTTTGTGGCTAATTTGACATGTGGGGTTTG
This sequence comes from Lissotriton helveticus, assembly GCF_964261635.1. Classification (NCBI taxonomy): domain Eukaryota; kingdom Metazoa; phylum Chordata; class Amphibia; order Caudata; family Salamandridae; genus Lissotriton; species Lissotriton helveticus. Next base: position 1,581,398,002 of record NC_136063.1, read on the forward strand.
AATAAGCATTCTTCATATTCAACAACCTACTCTGATGGAACTCACACTATTTTCCAGACAGCTGCCCCATCTACAAAGCCATCATCACCGGCGCCTCTGCCTAGCTGGATGACAAGCTCACCATATCTGGTGGCTCTTGGCACAACTGCAGCCAAGACATGATCAGACTGGAAACAAGGAAGTGCAAAAAAGATAAAATAAGGCAACATGCCTTTTCCTTTGATGCACCCTGAATCTAAAACAACATTCTCATATCCACCAGGACTGCCACAACCTTGCTCCAATTTAGAAAATATTTGAAGGCACATCTCTTGAAAGAACATTACAATGAGATCCAGTAAAAGTCCACTTTTGCTCTTAAACATCAGCTAGTCTTTTAATCATACATTGATGGTGCCTTTGCCTTGGACCCTGTACAGTGCTCCACCACTTACTTGCTGGGTTTGCTCTATATAAGTACCAGATACATACATGCATACATGGTCTGCTTACCACAAGTATTTTTTAACAAGGAAGTGTGGTGAAAAAGTCTGATCCGTAGATCCATCTGCTGCTCAGAACCAGCAGCAATCTTGACTCTTGGGGTGTGGTGGAAGACCCAGGTCTAGTTGGGGGTCCTATTCATGATCTTGTTATCAACGTGAAAAAAGACCTTTTAGAAAGGTTCTGAACATCATTCAAGATAGATATGGGATCTGTTTTGTCTCCATATTTGAGACTCATCTATTTCACAGTCTTTCTCCCAGTCCCAAACGACCACATAGCCGTGGTTGGTGCTTTGTGCTTTTTGGCGCTATATTATCCTAAAATCTTTTAAAAATTCATAGCCCCAGTTCTACTGATGGATTCTTATCGTTGTTGTCTTATTTTATTAAATCATGCTCTATTTGTATAAACTGGTGTGGGACCCTTTTCTTGTGTGTTTTACTGTGTTACTGTTTGAAGTGTTGCACAAATACTATACACATTGCCTCTGAGTTAAGCCTGACTGCTCTGTGTAAGCCACCTCTGGGTTGAACACAGGCTAATTCAGGGTTGCTTGGGATTTCACCCTGAGAAGGATTGTGGTTCCTGCTTGACTAAGGCTCACACTCCAGTCAACCAACAACCTGATTTCTTTTATTTATTTATTTATGAAGTTTTATAAAGCATGAATATGACCCGTCTGGGTATCAGAGCACTGTGCATATAGCAATTGAGTTGAACATAACAGGAAAAGAGAAAAAGAAATGACAATGAGAGAAGGAATAATCATGAAATTACATATATACAGTATATCATTAAGCATATCATTTCCAAGATCCACGGGAGTTCATCAATGCCAGTCAAGCTGAAGAAGGATCAGGGCACCCTAGAAAAGGAATCTGTGTATCAAGAGCTTTTTAGCTTCTTTTCTGAAGGAGGTAGTTGAGGGGTTTGTTCTGATTTCTGGTGGTAAAGAGTTTTTGGGGCAAGGCCAGAAAAGGAGCGGTTGTAGGTTTTCTTTTTTTAAATTTCTGGGGTTTCAGCAGTAGGGAGTCATCGGTTCTTAAGAAGCGACTACACAGATAGCTTGAGTTTTTTAGCCAAGTAGGCAGAAATATTGTGGTGGATGGCCTTGTACTTCATGCATGCAATCTTCAATTGGATTCCAACTTCATACAGGAGCCATTTTAGATGTTCTAGGACTGGAGTGATGTAGTTGATTCTCTTGCAACCTGTTATGAGTCTGGCAGCTGAGTTTAGTGTGGCGTTTAATAATGCCAACTTAACTTTGTGTATCCCCACAAGAGTGGCATTCTAGTAATCTAATCTGGAAATGATCAGAGATTGCACTGCTAGCTGAAAATCCAATGAAGGCAAGAAGTGTTTGATTATCATTTGAATGTTAATTTGGTGATTGGCTCCCTGATGGTTGCACTGATATGAGCTTGCATATTAAAATGTCTGGCTAAAGTTAGGCCTATCAATTGAGTAGAGTGAATAATGTGAGGGGAACTGCTGAGAGCTGTGAATTGTTCAAATCAATCTTCTATAGGGGCCGAGAGATTGTGAGGGACAATCAAAAGGAATTCAGTTTTGAGGGTGTTAAACATGCTGTGGGTTTTCAACAGAGTGCAATTGAGCGTTTTGATATTTTCAGATGACGAGATTTTCAAATAGAATTGTCTATCATCCGCGTACATGTTGTAATGCATGTTTGAGATCTTTAAAATGTCCGTAAGAGGTTCTATTGACAAACGAATAGCATGGGCGAGAGTGTTGAGCCTTGATGTACTCCACTTGTTACTGGTGTATTGTCTGATAGGGATTGGTTCATTTTGATTCCCCGAGATCAATCTACAAGGAATGAAGCAAACCAGTTAAAAATGGGACTTGATAATCCCATTCTATTTTTGAGGGGATCAATCAAGCTGTCATGTTTGACTGTATCAAACGCAGAGGAGAGATCAAGAAGTATAAGTAGACAGGATTCATTTTGATCAAGCAGTTTCAGGACATCATCAACAACGTGTGTCAGAGCTGTTACAGTGCCATGACCAGTTCTGAAGCCAGATTGGTACTGATCTAGAAGTTAGAATTGTTCAATGTGGTTGCAGAGTTACAGGTTTACACATTTCTCCAGACGTTTTGCTAGAGTCAGGATGCTGGAGATTGGGCAAACATTTTTGGGGTCAGGCTGGTCAGCAGTGGGTTTTTTAAAAATAGGTGTGACCTGTCCTACCTTTAAGCTATTGGAGACCATGCCCTGAGGAATAGAAGCTCTGATAATCTTCGCCCATAAAGGAAGTAAGGAAGGTCTAAGCACTTTGAAAAGCTTAGAGGGCAGAGGATCATTAAAATGGGTAGAGGGTTTCATAGATGTCATTATTGTGAGTATGTAGTTTCTGGCAGGGATTTTGAAGGGAGACTTATTTTTTGTGGCACTGTCCAGGAGCTGCACCTGGAGGAGACTGGTCTGGGCTGAGCAAATGCTGAGAAGCTAGTTTTAATTCTAATTCCATCTTCCTTGTCTTATCGATGAAATGTGAGGAGAACTCATCACCATTAGGTAGTGTCTCCTTGTCAACCGAGTGGTGTTTAGAAGGGCAAGTTGCTTGTTTGGTTATTTAAAAATGTTTTTGGGGCTCTGTTTTTGGCATTATCTAGTTGCTTTTGACCTTCTGATGGGTTTATTGTTAGAGCTTCTTTGTGCCCTCAGTTGCTTGAGGTGAGAGCCAGAGTGAACGATTCTCCAAGATCACCCAGAAAGACTTAGAATGCACCTTTCCTCATTGGAACTGCCATTAAACCATTGTTTGGACTGCCTTCTAGGTATTCTTTAAAGCTGCTTTGGAGCAATTGTGTCCAATATGTCTGTCATGGATTCTTGCACTGGTGTTCAGTGGTGAGGGTTTGGGCTTATGTTTGTGCAGTGCCATAGAGAAATTATATTTTAGACTAATGGCCCATGTAAATATTCTAAGACCATTTGCCCTTAACCTTCTTGCTGTCAAGAAGTTTAGGAGCAAGGGGCAAGTTAAAGCAGACCTTGAAGTTCCTACTGTCCAGGTTTATGGGGCACGGAAGAGGATGCTCCTGAGACTACCAATGAGGACATGGGCACCCTGGGTGACCTGCCTGAGTTTGATGGACTCAGGTAAGTTGAGGGTGGTCCCACCAGGGAGTAACTTTGATAAGCACAGAAAAAGCACCCCACTCTAGAAGGCTTGAGCAAGCAAGCTGAAGCCAAGGAAGAAGGAGATACCTCAGAAGATCACCATATCTATTTAGAGACTAACCTCCTAAATAGCAAGTTTAAAGTTATTGGACCTGGGGCAGCCTGTGTGCTGGTGGTCCCCCAGTGTTATAGGGCCTTCCTCCTAGGTTTGGCTCATGACATGTCCCTTGCAGGAGATATGGGGCAATACAAGACACCAAATGAAGACAGCCTCAGATGCATTCTGTAGGTTTTGTCCCATTGGACTGTGGGAAGTCAGGAAAAAATCTCAAGGCTCCCCTGACCCCATTACCTGACATTGGCACTCCCTCTGAGAGGATGGGCATCAACATTGTTGGACCCTTGAACTGCAAGACAGTTTTAGGCAACAGGTTCATTCTGGTCTTGAAGCCCCATGACACATTCTACCCAGAGGCCACCCCTCTGAGGTCTGTGACTGCCCCTGCAGTGGCCGGGGCCCTGATCGAGATCTTTACCCATGAAGGGTTCCCCAAAGAGTTAGCGTCTAACAGAGGTACTAACTTCATGTCAGCGTACATGAAATCCATCTTTGATGAGTGTGGAGTAACTTACAAGTTCTCCACGTCCTATTATCATCAAACCAATGGGATTGTTGAGAAATTCAACACGTTTCTAAAAGGCATGATAATTGACCTACCTGAGCACATAAAGCATAAGTGGGACTTCCTCATGCCATGCCTTCTTTTTGCCTACAGGGAGGTGCAACAGAAGGTAGTGGGGGTTAGCCCTTTCATCTCAATGGACACCCTGTTCGGAGACGTTTTAGGCTTGTAAAGCAGGGGTGGGAGCAAGCTCCCAGGAAGCCCTCTCAGGATGAGGTCAGCTACATGCTGGCCCACCACAACCAGATATATAGCTGCTGGAAAAAGACAAAAAGTAATCTGGAGGCCAGCCGAGAAGTTCTGAAACTCTAGTATGACGAGAAGGTCACTCAGGCCAGAAGATGTAAGGTATGGAGTCTACGAAGCCCAGAGCTCTTCAGGATTGCTGGACTGGGCCATATGAGGAGAAGGAGCGCAGGGAGAGTCCACCTACCTGGTGGATCTCAAGACCCCGAGAAACCCCTTAAGGGTGCTCCACATGTACCACCTCAAATCACACTTTGAGTGGTCTGACGTCAACATGCTTCTTGTGACCGATAATGGACTCACACATCTGTGCACTCATAACATTGACACTGAAGACAGTCCGCCTGTTAAAAATAAAATGTACGGACTGTCAGACAGGATGATGGCCAGCATCAAGGAGGAGGGCTCCGAGATACTCATGTTAGGGGTAATTTAGGCCTTGAATAGTCCCTGGTCCAGCCCTGTGGTGCTGGTACACAAGGCTGCCCCACTGGGCACCACTCCAGAACTTACGTTCCACCAGAATTGGCATCTGATTTCTAAATTGGACAGAATATTTGTACAACCACTTTCTGCACTAAAGAAAAACACAACTTTAGCAAATCAGTTGGTAAGGGCATATTCTCCCCATCACTAAAAAGGGATTTAAGACAGCAATGGCAACTTCCACCGATACAAGGCCATCACAAATGCAGCACATACATAATCTGTGATTAAACAATTGAGGGATCAGAATTCCAACTAGATAATATTAAATGGAAACACACACATTTTTCAAATTGTGGTATATTGCATCATCTGCCCGTGTAAAAAATTGTACATTGGGAAAACAAGTCAGGAAGTACGCCAAAGAACTGTCCAATACAAATCAAGAATCCGAAAGAAAGTTACTTCGGCACCTTTTGTGAGCCACTTTGAAGAAATAGACCACATAAAAAATGATTGAAGGTGGACAGTGAATGGTAATTCAACCCAATCTGAGAGGTGGTGACACTGAGAGAATTTTGGTACAAAAAGAGGTTTACCTCATTTTGCATTTCAATATAACAACCAAAGGACTCAACAAAATGTCGAAGTTCAAAGGTTCTATCCACATGAGCAGTCATGGCCTATGAATCATTTGTAAAATCCTTTGAACAATACTGCAAAAGAAAGTACATTAGCCGGATAAAACGGATTGGATGGAAATAGTAATCAATCTGATGAGACTAGCCATTACATCAATATGTTCCATGAAAGTTGTGCAAATAATGGAAAATCCTTTAAAAAAAACGTACATATTACTTTTACAGTTTTGGCAGAAAAACTACAAATACAATCATGCACCAGACTTGAAAACAAATGCGAATATGTAATCGATTCTGAGAGACTGACAATTTCTCCAAGAAAAGTAATGGCCGCACATACGGAGAACGCTGTTTGACCAGACAAGAAGTGAAATTAGAATGCTGGCATGATTCGTATCAAGTAAGTGGAAATGCAATCAAAACTGAAGGGTTTACGAGCTCCGGCATACTGTGGGATATCTATGAGTACCGAAAAGAATAGTCAGGAATTCAACCAACATGGAGACTTTCTGTCTATGTTTTACAGGCTGCAACATTGTTACCAGTGAGTCAGGAAGCCATTTATGCATGTTTGAAAGAGAGCGGAAAGGAATAAAAAGCAGTAAAAAGGTCAGAGTTAACGCGCAGGCAAGGGCAATTATAAAGTAAATAAACAGTGAAGCATGAATGTGACGGGATATCGAGATACTAAATTCTTGTTTCCATTCAAAATAGTGAGGAGAGTGAAAAGATAAGAGATATTTTACGATACAATTCAATTTGTGAAGAACGTATTCAAAAGATACAAGAAGTGAGAAGCCTTCTCAGCTAAAAAAATACAAGTCTCTCAACTGAGTTTACCTGGAAAAGGTATGGAGAACGGGGTAAAATGGTCTTGTTTGTTTACAGTAAGTCTTTTTGAAAGAAGCTTTTAACTGCTCAAATTTGTGAATTGAAACCAGTTTTTCTATTTTTTCAGTTAAAAAAAAAAGTCTTGGTCCTGAAGAGAACTCAAATAGAGGAGGTCGAAACACATAACCTTTTTCGTCAAAAAGGAAGTGGAATAAATCACACTTAATCTCAAATGGCCAACCAAAGGACTGTGATAGGTGCCCTGGACAATCATTGGCTGATGCAACCTCTGATTATTGAGGGAATTTAAGTCATCTTAAAAAAGTGAAAATGAATATTGACTCTTTCATGATTATGAAAGTACAAGACTGGTTTTTATGTCTATTGAATTTTTGTGTTAATTAAGTGTTCGGCAACAGATGTAATTTTGGGAAATGGCTGTGTAATGTGTCATTTAAATGTATGAAACACGTGCTTTGGAATGTGTTATATGTAACGCTGATTTTATTTAAGGCCAAAGGGCCCCTGATACCCTTATTTTATGGGATTCAATGTGTTCGACATGAGGAATGTTCACAAAAGAATAAAAAAAATTGGGAGTAAAATACAAGGTTCATGGGAAATAAAGTCCTGAACCCTTAAAAATTAAAGTTTTTGCAAATAATTCCAGCCAAGGCAAAACAAAGCTGTTTATTGTAGATGGCATTTTCCGGCCTTAGCCATTTGGTGTCTGCAGTTTGTCTCTGGATCACATGATTGGGTGTAGCTGACAGTTGGGCTTTATATATTCCTCCTGGACAGGCACACACATCAGAGAGCTTAGTTGTGCTAGATGGGCCTTCACTGGCAGGATGGGTGGAAGGAGCTGGGCACAGCCCTACGTACCCTTGAATAGGCTGTGCCCTGCATCCCTACAGTCAGTATGGAGCCAGGACAAGAGAGACAAGATGCCTGGGGACTTCAAAGGGAAACCTCTAGAAGCTTTTCACATCTTTCAGGGGAAGGTTATCAGGTGTAAATAATTGGACCTCAGACACCAACTCTTCAGAACACTTCTAGACCTGTGAATATCTGCCAAGACAAAGAACTGCTGTGTTGCTGAAAGGACTGCCACTATGCTGGACTGCAGCTCAGAAGGAACTGCTGCATTGCTGGGCTGCTCTGCTGCCGCAGCCCTCTGTCTGGTTGAGAACTGGAACTGCACCTTTTGAACCCAGGACTCCCAGAGTGACTCCAAGGGTATGCCCTGTTCTGAGCCACAGGGACATAACCGGTTCCCAACCACCTGCATCAGCACCCAGATTCAGCTAGAGTAAGCCCTTGACCCCAAGTGTGCCTCTCAGGTCCTGGTCCTTGGTATGGCCTCTGAGAGGCTGAATTAAAGTTTTTGGGATCCTCGCAACTGTGAATGGGTGTGGTGGTTCTGAATTCTTGTCTCTCACACAGTCCAGCAACACAAAGTTCTGTTAGCCTGACCCTCTGTGCTACAGCATTGACTGCTTGCATGGAGCGACACTTCGAAGAACTGGCCAAACTGTCCATGACAATTGGATATTCACGCAACAGCGATGACTGCCGCTACACCTGGCCCACTCATCACACGACATCGACGACCATCCATGAAGCTTCCTAGCTCCCCGTAGCCCCCACCACCACAAACAGAACCTTTGTCGCTGGACTAAGATGGTACATTTTCAGAGGGACTAACCTGGTCTCTGTAGCCGACCTGCACTCCTTTACAGTTGGCCTGACCGTGTGGCTTTCTCTCGGTCTCACACGGTCAGATAGCAGCAGTTGTGCATTTTGGCACTATTTTACCCTAAAAACGTTACAAATTCCTAGCTCTGCTTCTACTGATTGGATTTTTGTCCTTCAAGTCTTGTTTTATTTATTACATTTTGCTCTATTTACCTAAACTGGTGTGGGATCCTTTTGTGGTGTGTTTTCACTGTGTTACTGTTTGAAGAGTTTCACAAATACTTTACACATTGACTCTGAGTGAAGCCTGGATGCTCTGTGCCATGCTACCTGAGGGTTGTCACACATTAATTTAGGGTTGCGTTTGACTTCATCCTGAGAAGAGCTGTGGCTGCTGCTTGACCAGGGCTTATCCCCAATCAACCACCAACCCAATTTCTTACAGAAAGGAACTGCAAGCTGTTTGATATGCTGACTCTGGATTTGCACCTTTGCTGAAATTGAATGCCATTGTTGGTTAAGATGAAAAGTGTGACCGCTAGTGCTCACATAAAGAGAAAGGGGATCTGGTTCATCTCGTCTGTATGACAGAAAATGAACTGCAGTTGTTCACAAGGCAGTTAAATATGGGGGTTGATTGATAGATCTTTTTGCGGGTCAGTGGAATGCTCTCTATCACCAGATCTATTCCAGAACTCCGACGAAAAGAGCTTGGGAGATAGATGCTCAATCTGTTCCTTGACCTCAGATTCTTCATTATGCCTTTACCTCATCATTGATCATGAAGATCCATCTTTAATTAAGCCGGAGGGAGCTACAATGAATTTGGTTGTTCCAGTGTGGCCTCACTACTCCTGTGTTTCATTTTCCAACTGATAATGACTTGCACAGTATGAGTGTTTTTGATCATTACTTCTCCTCTAACATATGCAGCGCTAATCCATTAGTTTATGGGTGCCTCTGCATATTAACTTGGTGGTTAATGTGATTGGTTTACAAAACTAGAAGTTGTCCTGGGATCTAGATGCTGCTGATCAAGCCTAGAGATGGCAATCAGGTTTACAACCCTATTCTCACCACTGGGTCCCTTTCAGGAATTGGCGTACCCGAGAGGGTTAATTGTCTGTCAGGAGAGGGTATTCATATGCTAGGTTTGCATCAGGAAGGTTTTCACTTACGTTTAAGGGTGATTACCCTTTGCATTGAGTGTGCCTCTATTTAGGAACTTTAGGTAGAATGGATGGTTGTGTACCTTATGCCATATGCCTGCACAAAGGTTATAACTAATTCATATCTTCCTTGAAGGTCCCTGGCACCTAGGTGGGATTTACATTTGGTTTTGTGTCCTTTGTAAAAGCCATCATTTCATCATTTACAGTTAATCTCAAATTTCTAATCTTTAACAATTTTTACTTGTGGACATTATCTCCACTCGGAGATGGGGTATGCTGGAGGCATTTTAGGTTGGGTCCTTCCTTTGCCCTTGAGGTCTTTTCTGAGTATGTACCTCCTCCCAGGAGGAATTTCAGCTCCATACATTGAATGTGAGGAGGGCACTTTTTATAAACAGAAAGAGATGCTTCTTTTCATCAGACAGTTTTCTTTTTTTTAAATTTTGCTCCTGCCATGAAAAACTTCAAGCCTTCTGCATCCACTGTGAGCGGTTGGGTTAGATCTTTCATTTTTACTTAGCGTGAGATTTAAAATGGTCCTTGCGCAGAGGAGGTTCTGGAAAATCTTCACGAAGGTGATTTAAGGATTCAAATATGAAGGGCTTTTAAGTGGGTAACACCCTCTGCTTTTGTAAATCCCTACCTTCCCCCATGTGAGAGTACAGGTGGCTTTGATTTTGGTGCTAGGGTTCTCTCTTCAATGAAGTGAATATGTTTGAGAACTCAGGAATACAATTTCACAGGTGTTGCATTATTTACGTCTTCATGTATATTTTGGTGGTTGGAAATTTCAGTTGCAGAAATGTCAGAGAAGAAATATTGTGACACAACAATATCAATATTGTCAACCTTAAAAAAAAAAATCGGTACGTAATATGGTTTTCACGAATAACGTTGTTGTAAATATTGTTTTCAATAACAGTTGTATGAAATATCGTTTTAAGTTATCTTTACTAAGGTGTGTGGTAAACGTCACTTAGCCGGCGGAGTGGGTGGAGTTTTGCAACCCCGCCCTCCGCTTTGAGAGCAAAGTTTTTTGGGAAAAAACTCCGCCTTCCACTGCGGAGCGGAGTTTACCCAGTGCCGCAGTCAGTAAATGACTAAATAAGGATCCTGCCCATGTCACTGCCCCAACTGTGCCAATTGACGCTCCTCTCATGTTTAAGTGCTGCCTTGCCACCCTGCTTCACAGGGTTGGATGTGGCATGCACTCCCGTAACCAGGAAATGGGGAAGTCAAAGTCAATGCGCACTCTGGAGGAGGAGAATGATGCTTTTCTATTGCTTTAAAAAGGACTGCCGAAGTCTTCCATTGATTTCAGAATGTGGTTTGTAGTGACTAATGATCCGTGAATATATGAGCTTCAGGCAGAATGCATCACTATGTACTGATTTCCCGTGCCCTCCTTAGTGCCTCGAAGGGGCTGAACCAGACTTGAAGCTCTGTAAAGTGGTCACACAAGGCACCCTCTTCTTTGCTCCACAACCATGCGCATATCAGGAGGGAAAGGGGAACATTTACACTGAATGATTCAGTGCCCCCTCAGTGCTTTCTATTTGTATATTTTATTTGATAGCATTAAGGCTGAGGAGTTCAAGTGGGTACTTTCTGCAGCTGATTGTGAGATTTTGTGTTTTTTACTGATGTGGGGGAAAACGTCTTGAGCAGCTGGATGTCTGACCACAGCCCCAGTGAAGTGAAGGAGACTCCCACCCCTCATAAAATTGCAATACTTTATCCAGAGTCTCCTTCCTGGAACACCTGAGCTAAACTGAGGTAACAATTAGCTTGGGATCAGAGGACAGCTTGAGCAGTATACTGGCTGAGACACAGTTGCTCCACAGCCAATGAGATGTTCAAAAAGAATTTTGGCAGTGTGTTAAGATTGGCAGAAGTACTGCCAGAGCTCCAATCCTTGGTCATTTTACACATAGTTCCTCCCGGATTATGCCAAATCATGGGATTGGTGTCATTCGATTCAACACATAAGTACAGAAATTATGCATTGCTGAATTAAACGCATGTGCGGTGAGGGTACATTCTGCTGGCGAACGTTGCTGAAGTTGCAGTCCAAATTCCTTCATCGACATCCCTTCTCCGCCTGCTAATGGAAATATTTTATTTTCCTCTGCTTACATCTGAATATTTATGCATTGTTTTAAATTTAAGATATTAATGAGTTAGGCCATTTAGGACAGGTTGACTTTCATTTAAATTTATTGCGCTCCATTTGTGTGCTGTGTTGCAGCGCAGGACTGTCTGTTAATGATGTGTTCAGTGCGCTGTACTGGTTGTGCAAAGGCAGAGTGGATATTGGATAGATGACGTCCATTTCCATTCAGTTTTGGTTTAAACTTTTCACCAGGACACCCCCTCTCATGCTAGTTGTACGCCTTTGCAAGGGTGCAGCCAAGCATATTTCCATTCTAATTGGGGGGTGGGGGAGGTGACATTGTTAAGTTGTATTTGTATGTGTGCAGTGTCCTCTAGTAGCAAATTTTATTAACACTATGGGGCATATTACCAAGCAATAGCGATAATTATCGCTAAGCTTGGTTAGCGGCCATAATTATATTGACGCGCTCCGACGATTTTTACCGCTGAGATACCTTGATATTATCAAGGTTTATCTCAAAAGCGGTAACAATCGTGCGAAATGCATTAATATCGCTGAAAAATCAGCGATATTCATGCATTATCGTGACAATGCTCTTAGCCATGTTATCCACCTACCAGTGGATAACATGGCTAAGAACTGCTCTGGGCAGGCGTTAGCTTTTGGAGATAATCGCGCTTAGCGCGATTATTTCCAAAAGTAGGTAATAGGAGATAGCGATGTTAGCGACTGTTTCCAGTCGCTAACATCTTGGCACGCCCACTATGCATGTCATTAGAGATAATTATCGCTGACATGCAAAGTGGGCTCCAAGATGATCACTATCTCCTAATAGCTGTCGCTAACTGGTGTTAGCGACAGCTAGGTAATGGGGCGATAAAATTATCGCCGCTTTAGCGGGAAAAATTCCCGCTAAAGCGGCGATAAGGCCCTTGGTAATATGCCCCTATGTTCTTCTAACTAAATGAACATCGCATTCAACACATCTGTCTACTCTGCCCTTTTGTGGAACTCCGTGGAATTTGGCAGAGTTTTTCTGTAACTTCACGGAATTCCGCAGAGTGAAACTCCATGAGCTCTGCCCAGGCCTAATCTTTATGTGCGTTGGTTTATATTTTTATTTTTGGGTTTAATATTGTTTGTATAATTGTTAAAAAAATGTATAAATATAGTTTGTAATGTTACATGATATATCATTTTTAATTGAAATATAATAGTCATTTACATTGTCATAGTGGGTTGCTACGTTTGTAGGGTGGGAAGTGAATTCAGTATAATTAAGAATTAATTATTAATGGTTTATTTAATTGATTATTAATTATATCAATTGTACAATAATTTTATTTTTGAAGTTATTTGTTAGGTGCGGATTGCTGGGTTTATAGGGGTATAGTGTGGTTTGCTAACTAAGAAATAATGAATTAACAATTACTTAACAATGTATGAACATATTATTTAATTATCAATTAAGTAAACTTTGTGTTAATTATATTTTTAAGTTACTTGGTAGCTGCAGATAGTTACATAATATTTATTTAGTTATACATTATGTTAATTGTGTTCCATTTATTTATTTTAGTTACATTTTAAGTGTGGGCTGCTAGGTTTGTGGGGGTATAGTGTGGTAAGGTTTCCCTATTATATCATTTAAACATTCTGTGAATTGTTTTTTTAATGATATTATATTTTGGGGTTAATTAATGAAATGTCTATTAATTTTTTTAAAATTAAATTAATTGGTTATGTTACATATATACCATGTGCTTGAAGTTAAGTACTTTCCCTACTGTTGCATACACTGGAGTGTGCATAGTAAATGTGACCCCTCTGAAGTCCAACACTTTCCCTACTGTTGCACAGATTGAAGTGGGAATAGTAAATTTCCTCCCTCCGAAGTCCAACGCTTTTCCTACTCATGCATAGAATGGAGTGGGAATAATAAATGTTTCCCCTCTGGAGTCAAACTCTTTCCCTATTGCTGCATAGATTGGAGTGGGAATAGTCAATGTTGCCCTCTGAAGTCCAACACTTTACCTACTGTTGCAAAGACTGAAGTGGGAATAGTAAATTTTACCCCTCTGAAATCCAACGCTTTCCCTACTGTTGCACAGACTGGGAGTGGGAATAATATATCTATTATTCTGAGACTCCAATACTTTTTAAATATTGTTTAAATATATGTATTATTTGTTCAATTTTATGTTATTTGTTTACATATATATAATTTTGTATATAATTTTAAACATATTTTTAGTAAATATTTTATTTTGTCTTTTAAATGTAATTAATTTGTTAATTACATGTTTTGCATTTGAATTGTTACATTATATATATATCCTTTATGGAATAAACCGTCTTCCTGCAAACTCATTTGAGTAGTGATTGTTTTTTGGATATTTTCCGCTGCATCGTGTGAGACTTCTGAGGTCCAGACCTATCAAGTTCCGCCGTCATTTGACGGAACAAGGACTGCTTTTTTCATATATATATATATATATATATATATATACATATATATATATATATATATATATATATATATATATATATATATATATATATATATATGTATATATATGTATATATATGTATATATATATATATATATATATATATAATGTAATGTAGAAAAATGTCGGCGTATTTTCTTCGGTGCAGAATAAGGAGAGCACACTGGTATCCCTTGCAAAGTGCTTTATTGCAGACCCCCTCAACCCCCCAACAGACGCGTTTCACCTTACGGCTTCGTCAATGTCACTTAAGTTTATTTAATTTAACATTAAACTATTGTTATATATTCAAATGCCGAAATGAAGTACCCATCTCAATCTGAGACGTGTCTACGGGATGATGACCTTCACAGCAAAGGCTTTGTTTTAGGTAGGGTATTCCTCAAGATAGAATTTTTCAATATTGGATTGAGGAATCCGAGTGCCTCTGAAAAGCAGATGTGATGACTGGAACAAGGAAGAATGGACTCAGAGTAATGGATTTACTGGTAACTATGCAAGCATTGCACTTACTTCAGCGGTTCAACAAAGGCAGTTACCACTGCTGTGTAAAAAAGTATGCCATGGGTATAACTCAGGAAAAATATGTGCAAAAAAACCTTTGCTCATCTTATTGCCCTTTACTTACCACATCAGGTTCAAGAAGACATCTGATGCCCGGTATTAATATTATTTGGCAGGGAGTGTTTCTATTATTATTACATCTTGGGCCTGAATTAATCTATTAATTAGGAACTTCTGAAACTACACAAAGGATCCCACTTTTGAAAACCTTACAGTCCCCAGTCAGCTAAGAAATGATCTTCCTGAGTGTCTTCACTTGCAAAAACATCTAACTATGGTATTAGCCTTCACCCAAAAATACACAAAATGGCTTGTGAGCAGGCGAATACTGCCTCTTGTGCTACATGATCTGCAAAATGGTGGCCAAGCCGGCGATAGTTTCTGGTGTATGTGTTGCTATATACAGTTAGCTCTGCACTGTGCAACAAAAACTGTATACGTCTCATAGCTTTTCCAGTCAACCAATCATTACCAGCCCTATCTTTCTGGCGTGTGTCTTCAGACAAAAGGTATGTTTTTTGCTTAATTGACATTAGCTTTCTGTTGACATTAAAACATGCTGCTCTTTTGCAAAAGGTCATGGGCGATCACTTGAGAAAGAGAAAGGTGGCTCATTCATTCAGTAACATTGATAAAGGCTCTCTGTAGGATAGGGCCTCCTTGCAGAGACAGTGATGACAAAACAGACGTTCTATCTTTCAACAAAAGTCATCTTTAATAGGTCTTTAATTACTTAGTGCAAAACTCGAGTTAGGCTGCCTTTGTATTCAATAGTCAGGACTGTTTTCATTCTGAATGCTCCATTTTTCCGATTTATTTTTCTACAAACCTGTAGATTTTCCACATTTAAGCAGGGACTGGAAGGGTGTTATAAATTACCCCTAACTAGGTGCAGTTACTTATGTCAGAAAACCAAACTATTCCAGAAGAAAAAGGAAATGAATAGTTTGTCTCGTGTTCAGCATATGGTCACCATAATACCAAAAATGAGCCAATGTATTTCTTTAATAGTTATGAATGAATTAACACTTTTGCTCGTTATTGCTATGGCACAAGATCCTAACATGCATAAATATATGTGAAAACCTAGAGAAAATTCTGAAAAACAGCAAGGGAGCAAAACACTTTAATTGGGTACAAAAGCACAAAGAGGATTCAAAATTATTTTTTCATCACTTTAATCATGCTATTTTTTAAAGAGACCACTTGTATTATATATAGCAGGAGCATTTCGGACATTAGATAGTCAGAGCTGAATACTTTTAAAATATTTACACTGTGTGAGCTTTGAGTTTATCACTGCCTAACTAGCCACAGCGAGGGCTTCTCGGGTGTGTGAGGGGAAAGAAGAGACTGGCGGGGCTTAGAGCCAACACTTACCTCCGTTGACCCTTTTGCCCTCCCCAAAAAACAGCGCAATGGCTTCAAACGCTGACACCCGTCTCTGAAGATGTTGCAAAACCCCTGATGGGCAGGCTCGCCTTCTCCTGTCTCTCTTTTGTTTTACCAGGTCTTCACTGGGAGACTGCGAAGGGAGTTGATTTCACATGCGCACAGTGGCACCGTGAGTTTGCAGGTTTAAATGCATTAAGTAAAATTACGGCAATGATGAGTTTCACTTGAGATAGGATTACAGAAAGCAGAATGTAATGAAGAATTGGGTGGTGCCACGAAAATGGAAAAGTAGTATACAGGTCTCTCTGCACATGTTTTTATATATAACATTTTTTACAGGTTTAAACTACAAGTATTGAGACACAGGAAGATCAGGGTATCAATTTAAAAAGAAAGTTGTGAATTCCTAGATGAGGAACATATGTAAATGATTGTTCAGCCTATTCACAAAAACTCCCAGATGTATGCAAGCAGAAGCTATGGCTTGCAAAGTTAAGCATATAAGTGTATGCGATTCAGATGCCTTGAAAGCATACCAGTGACTCAAGCATGATCACTGTGCTCACTGTGACACTGGAACTAAGCGACACTCGACTGAATAGCCCCAACAGGCTGTGTGGTTGAGTGAGTGGCACAATGAGTGGCTCTATGCTTGGGTAACTGGGTGCGTAGTGACTGTATGGGTGAGTGAGGTGGTGTCTGAATGGCTGTATGAGTGAGCATCAGGGTGTTGAAGTGGCTGCATGGGTAAGTGAGTGGCTGTTTGAGTGGGGTTTTGGTTGAGTGAGTTGGTGTGTGAGTGGCTGTATTGATGAGTGAATGTCTGTATGAATGGCTGCATGGGTGAATAAGCAGATGTGTGAGTGCTTGTAGGGACGTGTGAATGGGTATGTAAATGATTGTGTGGGTTTGGGAGTGAGTGTGTGAGTGCTTGTATGGGTAAGTGAGTGGCTGTGTTGAGTGTCTGTGGGTGAATGAGTTGGTGTTTGAGTGACCGTGTAGGTGAATAAATTGGTGTTTGAGTAGGTGTATTGCTGAACGTGTGGCTGTGTATGTGACTGTATGGGTGAGTGACTGGTTGTATGAGTAACTTTTTGTGAGAGTGAATGTTGGGTGAGTGGCTGTACAAGTGAGTGAGTGGGTGTGTGAGTGGCTCTATGGAGGAGTGAGTGGGTGTGTGAATACTTGTATAACTGTTAGTGGGTATGTGAGTTATTGTATGGGGTGTGAGTGGGTGTGTGAGTGGTTTAGTGGATGATGTCATCAGTGATGCCATTGAACATGTCATGAGTGATGTAATATTTGAGGTCATAAGCAGTGCACTGAAGGGGTGTAAGTTAGATCAGGTAGCTGTAACTGCAGAAATTTCCCATTTTTCACAAGTGAAATCTGAGCCTAACTATAATGTGCCGCAAACCTTTGTTTTTTTTCAGTGATTTATTTTTTGTGTAACTTTTTGTCTTCATCTTTTATTGGTTATCAAGACTCGGTTGTGTAATATAGGAACAACATAGCAAAAGATGGGATACACAGCATAATCGATACAACAATGGAGAGGATGGGAAGGATCGGGGAGATAGGGGGATCAAAAGGTGGGTGTTGCATTGGAAAAGAACATATCATCAGCAAAAACAGTGCATTTAACAGGACAACTTGGTGCTAGGCACCAGGTTCCATAAAATGGGCGCCAGATATTGAACAGAAGACATTCTCCTTGTCAACAGCGAAGGTAGAGGCCTTGGGTATCCAAGACGAGGGGGGAAGGGAATGCAACTCTGAAAAACCTCAGTGCGGCGGAGGGAGCAAAAGGGATACAAAAGGGAAGGTTTATCGCTCAGGCCATGGTGTGAAGGGGATCATGAGTCTCGATTTGTAACAGTAAGCATAGAAAGAGGAGGCAGGGGCATCAGGTGCAACCAGAGTGATGAGGTGGGCGGTATCCCCAAGGGGGAGGTCAGTATGTGTGGTCGCAGATCTGTGGGGGTGGCTGCCCATTCTGGGTAGGGGAGGGTTCTTCCTCCTACATGTCCGGTGGGGGAGGGAGAGGGAGTGGCGGAGGGGTAGGGGAAGCAGCATCAATAGAGGGGATGGCGGGGCAGGAAGAGAAGGTGTGCGGGGCAGAGGGGGGGTGAAAAGTGGGAGGAAAGGTGAAGGAAGAAGTGGGTGTGGAAGGGGGAGGGGAAATAGGGGATGGGCAAGGGGCTTCTGGAAAAGGGGAAAGAAGAGGAAGCCTAGCTGCCCCGTGTTTGCCACATTAGAGGCTCTAGGGCGTATGGCCACAGAGAAGGATGCTAAGAATCAAAGGCCCAGCTATCCGATGGGTTGAACACAGCGTTTCATATGGGTAGCGGAAAAAAAGGGGGGAGGGAAGGATGGCAGTGGCAGGACTGCCGTAAAAGGCATCATGCTGGAAGGGGGCCCACAACAGCGCTGACACCTCCGCTTGACCCTGCATTCTGCAGGTAACGCACTCATGTGATGCTGTTTCAATCATCGCTACCATCCTGTCCTCCTGTGAGGGCGGTATGGACGACATCCACTTCCAGAGGATGCTTAGCTTGGCCATGGAGAGCATCGTGTGTAGAAGGTGGCATTGTGGACAAGAGAAGTCCGGGGAGTCTCTAGTGCTGTGCAGGAAAATAACAGGGGTGAAGGGAAGGCAGCAAGGTACTGACACTCCCAAGGCGTCTCCAACATAGGACCAGAAGGGCCAGATAGATGGGTAGAGAATGTGGGGGAGATTGCAGCAGGTGTCTGGACATCTCCAACACCTTGAGTGGGGTAGCAGTCCGGCCCTCTGCAGCTTTGGCAGAGTCCAGTATTACTCATGGAGCTTTTTAAAAAGGTAGAATTTCATCCGGGCTTCCCGTGTTACCCTGTTCAAGGCCTCCAGCACATCAGCCAAGCCCTCCTCTTCAACTGTGATCTGCCAGAGGTCCTGCGCTGTGGAAGAAACACATGTGTATTTGCACAGGGGATCCTATTCCCACTGTGCATAGTTCTCCTCTATGGAGAACACCACACTGCTGGAACAATATTCAAATAAGAATGTCACTTGACCTTCTCAGGAATTCACAAGAAAACCTGGGACTGGCATAGCTTTCCATGTGGATTTTTGTGAATGTTAATCCCAGAAAGTAGTAAATCTATACTCGCAAGTAGGTGTAAATATGCATGTGTAGGTTTACTATTGTCTCAGTGAATTGGCTCAGAGTTTCCATCCTCAAGAAACGTGTGTTGTCTTCAACCACTATAAGTCTATGTCTGTAAAGTATTCTCTTACAAGTCCAGCTGCTCAACACATGACTCTGAAAACGACACCTTTCTCCCCCAAATATCTCATACTCACAATACTCCTTTGTGTTCTGTGCAGGGCTCTGTCACCACTTCTGGGATTTAGTGCATGATTTAGAAAAACGTAGCAAATAAAAATAAATTAAATATGCTCTGTACAACTTCATAGTTTAGACAAATAATAAGGAAGTCCAGCATCACAACAACTGGAGGTATAGCTCCCCAGATACATTTTGTTTGTACATGTCTTAACTTATTTTCCTTTTATTTTAATCCTTGCATTGAAAATATGCAGTGCTAAATTAAAAATGAAGAGCTAGGAATAACAGGAAGACTTGTAGGCCCTGGTTTAGAGTCTGATGGATAGGTACTTGACGGATAGATTAGGTTCTCAACTGAGTCATAGCACTGGTGTAGGAATGCACACAAGTTTACAAAGGCACTTATTTTCAAACAAGATTTTATAGGTAAAGGTTTAGGATGATTTATTGAATGGGCCAAAGTAATTATCAAAACAAAAACAAAGGGTTTTCCTGTCAAGTAAAGCCCCGAACCATAACTACAGAGTTGATAATGTTTAACTTTTTAGTTTGAAGAGGGGAAATGTCTGGTAATAGTTACCAGACACATTTGTTTCCATTCTGGAGCATTACAAACACTTTTAGGTCTCACCTACCAGACCGCGCAAGTTTGCGTAAGGACCTATTGTCAATTTACAGCGGACCTAAAGCCCGCAGATTGCTTACCATTGGTTGGCTTTATTTTCATTTTTATTTGCTTGGTTTTTATTTATTAGCTTGTGTGGGATTTCCTTCCTCCTCTTGTGTTTGTCCCTCTCCGTGATCATATCCTTCCACTGCTTACTTTCCAAGAACTACTTATATTTTATTTTGGGCTAAGCACTCCGTGACACAGCATGGGACAGCATGTGTTTTCCTTGTGTACTTCTCTTCCACCTCTGCAACACTTTGTGCTGCTCTCTCAAACCCATGTGCTTCTCCACAGCCTCCCTCCATGATGCATTTGTTCTAGTGTGTTTCTTCCCCGCGTTGCTTTCTCACCTGTTTGATTCTCCCCCATATCTTCACATTGATCTCTTGTCCATGTGCTTATCTTCTCCCCACATGCTCCAGGTTGCTCTTTCTTAATTGTGTACTTCTCCCCCACCCTCTGTGTTGCTTCAACCACCATCCTTGTTTCTTCTCTCCTCATCCATGCCCTCCATGTTGCTTCCATCTCTTGGTCTTCCATGTTGCTTCCGCCCCACGCTTTGCTTTGGCCCCGCATCCCCACCTTCAATGTTGCTTCAGCCCTATCCTCCATGTTGCTCCCACCCGCCCTCAGTGCTACTTCTCCAACCCGATTTAATTAAAACGTTTTAGTGCTCCGTTTTTTCTGCTGTTTGTACAGATCCAATTCGGATTAGTAAATAAAATGATGCAGTAGGATGTGTCATAGGCTTTTTATCTCCTTTTTTCAATGCTGAACACTAAAGCTAAAAACTATTGGCAAAAGTCAATAGGTTCCACAGGCATAACCTATTGGTTTTGCCAATCCTTGTTATAATTACTTGTAGCTGCCGAGGAAATACTGTCAAGTGTCTCAGTAATGTCACACATGTCCTGTTAAATCAGAAAAACTGGAAAAAGTCTGGAATATCACTTTTTTTAAATTTGCCAAAAATCCCACAAATATTCATGGAAATATTTGAAAATCATAGATTTCCATGCAAAGTCCTGCTATGCTGAATGTATTTAATAGAACTATCTGCAGGACACCCACTCCAGAAATTGTAATACTTGCATTGGCATATTGGAGTGCTAAATTAAAAATGAAGATTTGGGAATGGCAGAAAGACTAGTAGGCCCTGTTTCTCAGCCTGATGGATGGGTACATGACAGATATTCCGTTCACCTATTACAAGAGCATTCTGTCCTGATGCTCTTGTAATAAAGCAGACAGAATATCCCCCATGTCTGTGACTGGGTACCAACCCGACAAACTCTAAATCAGTCCCTTAGTCTATATACAGGTATTATATAGCACATCCTATTGAAATGTGCATGTATGTGCCTGGAACAGCACTAAAATATTCTTTTAGCAGAATGATCATATTTTTGTTTTAGCTCATGTTCTAGTGACTGTACACATCTGTGTTTCAGCTTAAAGAAAGATTAGGGGTCTGCTTACAATTCGGGCAGTCAATGGACCGCCAGACCTACGGTGGCCCGTCCGCTGGAATACAACTCTCAGAGTCATTCCGTCAGTGGACCACTGGCTGTGCCAGGGAACAGCTGATCCCTGGTTTTGGCGCAGTGGAGGGGCAATGCAATATGCTGAATGAGGCTGGCACAGTCCCTCTGAGCATATTACGAGTTCCTCCACCACCAGCCTTTTGATGGTGGTGAACCTGCCATGAAAAGGCTGGTGGTGGCGGAAGAAAGGGGGCCCTCCAGGGCCCCAATGGCCCTCTGCCATTGGGATGAATTCAGGGGGGCACAACATGTGTCCCCCTGTCAGCTTGGAACCCCCAGTTCCAGCACGGCATCAACTAAGCAACTTCTTCACCTCTCCCAGACTATTACTGCCCATAATGGGGTCTCTGCTGTGAGCTTATTATCCCATACCAGCTGTCGGTTGGCTGCTTTCCATGGCTGTCATACTGTTTCAGTTTGAGGCGGGAGCGTTTATTTCTTTGCCCTTCAACAGAGAAGAGGTGGGTACCCCCTCATCTGCCCATGGCCCAGTGGTCCACACTGTAGGGCCATCCCACCAAACACCCAGGCATTTATCACTATTAGTTGGGCTGCCCAGTAGTAGGCTCGGAGTTCTGGTACCGCTATACCTCCATCTTAGACTCCCGCTGTAATTTTACTAAGAATATGCTTGCCGCTCCCCCATCCCACAGTAGAGTCCTCAGTGTGGTTTTGACTCTGCTGCAGTAAACGTCTGGGACCTTATATGGGGTGTTTTGGAACACATATAGCGTGCGCGGGAGGGTCATCATTTTGAAGAGAACGGCTCTTCCCATTAGGGAAATGGGCAGCATGCCCGGGTGGGCTGCAACTATTTAGAAGCGCTCTATTTGGGGGAGCAAGTTGTATTGTAGAAAGTCTCTCTCACTTTTTCATATGTGGCCCTCAAGTATTAGAAAAGGGACGGACAATGGATGGGGAGGTCCAGGTCTCCCATTGAGAGCAGGAAAATTAGGAACTTGTCCTAGTTGATTTGGTAGCCTAATTAGCTCCCAAAGAGGTAGAAGATGTGGAGGACTCTTAGTATCGAAGACCAGGGCCTGGTCCGATATAGCAGGATGTTGTCCACGTAAAGGGATATTTTTTCCTCCCATTCTCCTCCTCCACCTATTTCCCTGATCAGGGGATCCCCCCATCCAGGTTGCCAGGGGCTCCAGGTCTAGGGCGAAAATCATAGGCGACAAGGGGTCCCCTGATGCGTGCCCCTACCCAGCCTAAAGACCCGGGATTTGTTGCTGTTTACCCCCATCCTGCCAGTGATTCAGCGTAGAGTAGGCAAACACAGGAGCAGAACTTGGGACTGAATCCTAATATGGACAGGACTGCGTGGATAAAGTCCCATTCGATTCTGTCAAAAGCTATTCTAGTATCTAGTGAAAGAATGGCAGCGTTCTCCACACCCGACTTTGCCATCAAGGTCATCACCCCAAAAAGACATCTCAGATTGAGATGGGTACTTGATTTCGGCATAAAGCCGGATTGGTCAAAGTGGATTAATGACCATATAACTTCTTTTAGGCGATTTGCAAGGACCTTCGCCAACACCTTGGTTTCCATGTTACGCAGCAATATATGGCGGTATGAGCTGCAGTCTGCTGCAGGCTTAACCTTCCTTGGGATTACTACTATTATGGCTACCCTTTGATCTTCTGAGAGAACTCCAGAGTCTCTACTGGCCAGGAACATATTGAGGAGGTGAGGAGCAATCTTGTGAGCCACACATTTAAACAACTTGAGGGTGAGGCCATTTCGCCCCAGAGACTTCCCCCACTGCAGCTCCCTGAGTGCCCCTTATATTTCTGCTACCGTCCAGAGTCTACCTATCCTACCCTGAGAGCGCATCTAATGCTATTGTTTCCATGGGATGTATGTCGTTACTACGCATGCATTTACAACGCATGCCTTTACGACACAACTTTTACAACGCAAGTCGTTACAACGACTTTTGTTGGGGGGCGCTGGATAGTGAATAGTTTAATTTACTATTCCAACTCCAGTCCCCATGGATAGTAGGGAAGGAGTTGGATAGTAAATTAATCTATTCCCTATCCTGGAGCGCCCCCAGCGCAAGTCGTTGTAACGACTTGCGTTGTAAAAGTTGCCTCGAAAAGGCACAGCGTTGTAAACGATGCGTAGTAAACGCTGTTCCCCGTTTCCAGGAGCTCTGCACAGTCTGACCGGGTCCTACAGGACTTTGAGCTGTATGTGTCTTCGTAATAAGCTGCAAATGTCTCTATTTCCTCCTGCTAGTATGCGTTTCCCCTTCATGGTCATGGATCTCAGTCACCCAGTTTCTGCCCCTTTCTTGCTTATCCAGCCAGGCTATGAGTTTGGTAACTTTGTCTCCCACATCGTAAAGTCTCCTTTGCACCACCAGGTTGTGGGCCCTTGCCGCATTCTCAGCTATCTGGCAGATGCATTAACGTAGCCTTTTGCTACTCCTAAATAGCAATTTTTAAGGAATCTCTATTTAGGAATAGCAAAAGCCTATGCATGTAGGAATCGCTATTAAAATAGCGATTCCTAAACATTCCTTAATTGCTACTCGCAAATTGCTAGTCGCAATTAAGGAATGCTGTCCCATTCATTCCTATGGGCCTACAGGCCCATAGGAATGAATTGGAGATTGCATGAGCAATTTGTGAGAACCAGTAGGTACTCGCAAATTGCTCATGCAATTTCAAGGGTGCAAGGGTGTCAAAATGACACCCTGTTGCACCCCTGAAATTGATCTCTGCACATATGTTGCACACACACATGCCCTAGGGCATGTGTGTGCACCACTTGAAACTTTGAAAAATGCACAAAAGTGCTTTTTTCAAAGTTTTAGCAAATTACCATGAAGTTCAACTTCATGGTAATTTGCTCCCCCTATTAGCGAATTCGCTATTTTTTTGAGTTTCATGCAATCGCAATTTAAGGAATCTCAATTTAGAGATTCCTTAAATTGCGATTTTTGCATTTGGGATGATGCATCCCAAATGCAAAAATACCGGGAGCAAAGGGGCAGATTCTGAGAATCTGCCACTTTGCTCCCGGTATTTACTTTGATGCATATGCCTGTTTGTCTTTTAGTTCTTGTTGGCTGTGGCGTAGTCGACCTATCAAGTCTTCCTTCTGAGCTCTTCCCTTTAATATCTCAGTCTCCAGCTCTTTAATCTGTCATTCCAGGGTTTGGTATCATAACTGTTCTTCCTTTTTCTTTACCCCTTATTACCACCCGTATTACCACCTTATATGCATTCAGTATTACCACCTTATATGTAGGCTGTCCTGTTTTCAGTTTCTATTTTTGGAAAATTCTGGTGGGGTTTTTTCAGTGTTTTCAATATCTTAAAAAAACAGTTGTTATCAGTGGTTACACATTTTCGCGCCACTAAAAACAACAGAAAAAGTGTTTTTCCAGTGTTTATGAAACGTTTTGCTTTTATCATTGCTTGCTTTCTGCACTAAAAGAACATGGTATATAGACAGTGTACGTATAGTGTATATGAGGTCCAAAGAGATTTTTGCAAATTAATCTTATTGTAGTACACCATACAATATTTCTGCAGTGAGTCTTTGGTCATGTGCGCTAGGCGCTTTCCTTCCCATGCAAACGTCTGTGAAAAGGCCCTCTCAGCATTCATAGCCCCTTGGGCTGAGAACTGTCAGCTAAGGGGCACAGTTGGGATGACTCTTTCTTTGACGACACATAAAGCACGAAATGATAAATATTTGCATTTTAGTTCCTGGGCATAAGAAAACAGTGCACCAGAATGGACTAAAAAGTCAATAGCATCCCTCATTAACTCTGAAGATTGTAAAGATGCTTTCAGCATACAATCTAACAAGTGGCAAGGATCTCCTACAGGGAATCACTTCAGCTCGGGTATCAATTTTGACAGGTCATCACACAAATTTTTTATATACGTAGCTGAATCACTACAAATATAAACAATATCACTCCAATCTTTGTTGAACTTGGAAAGAACCTTTTTTGCAGAGCATAATAAGTGACAATGCGTTCCATGTTTTCCAAAAGTCTGGTGTCACGTTTTCACCACTATCCCAGATGCTTGGTGATATATATACTTGTTACTATACCTTGCATTTAATGTTTAAAGCCTGAGGTGTTGGCAATTCACCTACTATCAATACTGACCCACTAGAAACTATGGTCTGATGTATTAAGGGTTTTTACCCATTCTCTGTGGGTAAATGTGATGACACATATTAGGAAAGATTTTTATGAAACTAGCCATTTTACCTATCAGTGAAAGAATCAAATGCAGCCAAAATATCAAATGTGAGTTTGATGTGTCCTGATTCTCTACGGTTTATAAAATAATTAAACTAAACCTAAAACGTGAAACTAAACCCTGCATCTTTAGACCAAAGGCCATAAAAATGAAAAAAATAAAAGGAAGAAGAAACCATTTTTTAGTGGCATCCCTAAAGAACAAAACTCAAGCAGAATAATGTTAGCCAGTCTTTCTTACTGCTAGCTTGTTTAACAAAGTTACATTTTATTGACCCCCTTCAGTAAGAACAAAATGACTCTTTCACTTTCTTTTTCCATTCTTTGAATTGCATTTAGTTTGTGGTTGTGCAGGTGTTTTTTCAGTGTTTATATGTTTTCACCGGTGAGGGGTATTTTTCTTTCAGTGGGGTTTTATCAGTTATTATAGGTTTAAACCTAAAACCCCACAGCCTACTTATATGCATCCCATAGGGTGTTATTCAAGTCTACTGATCTTTCGTTCTGCTAAAAGTATCTCTCAGTACTTTCCCTTAACAGATCTGTTAGTTTTCTATCTTTCAAGTTCCACAATGCTATTCGGAGTGGTAGGACATTGTCTAAAGCTTGCCCTACGAGCCAGAAGGCCACCAGGGAGTGGTCTGACATACTCAGTGCTGGGTGTCTCGGAAGCGACCTATCTCATCGCCAAGGGTAAACAATCAATTCTAGATAGGCTGTAGTGCCGCGCTGATAGGTGCGTGAATTAACGTTCAATTTTGTTTTGGAACCTCCATAGGTCAGCCCACCCCACGGGCCTCCATAAAGGTACTATAGGCGGGTTCCGGAACTGGTATCCGATCTTTCGGGCCATCTATCTAGCTTCGTGGACATGATGTCATTTATGTCACCTATGATCAGGAATTCCTCAAGTAAATCTAGTAGTGCCACCCCAAGGGTGGCCAGGGTGTCTCCCTGTAGTGCTGGTGGGGCATAAACTGAACTCCGATTTAGAACTCGCCCCTCCCATCTACCCATTTGAAGCACAAATCTACCTAGGGAGTCTCTCCAGGTTCGGTCTGGGGTATATGCCGTAGCCGACCAAAGTAGGTTGCCCGTGACCCAGAGGAGTATCCCGCATGTGCCATGAGGGTGTACCCCCACCTATCCAGGGCCTTGCACATCTGTCCACTTAGGTGAGTTTCGTGCAGTAAAACTAGGTCAGGCATTTGATGTCTTAAGTACTGCAGAACCAGTGTGCGCTTTATCTTGGTTCACAGTCCGTTTATGTTGCCAGACATAATCTTAAGTGCAGACTGGTTAGGTGTTTCCCATCCCCATATATTACTCAAATGTTGTCTTATTTGTGGTCAGGATCGCAGGTTTTGTTGTGGACTCGAGGCCCCTGCCTGTCTCTTGAGATATCGTTTTAGTTGTTAAATTCCTTACAAATGGAACTAGAACTACGGGTAACTGAACTGTTCCCCCAACTCCCCGCTCCCTGATACCTGTTAGGATCTGGGGCTAGTCCTCTCTCAGTGACCATGTACTGACATCACATGACCTGCTGGCAGTGGGATAAAGGTTGGTCCTACCTTTACCTCTTTGCTTGATATTGCCATTGTGTGGATTCTGGTATCCTGGTCTCTTGGTTGCTGTTTGCTAGTTGTTGCCTGCTGTCCTGGATTCTTTTCCTCTCTTTCCTCACGGGCTCGTGAGATGAGTTTTTGCCCTGCCTTTGCTTCCCCAGACTTGTTTTTCCTTTCCCTGCCTTAGTTAGATAGTTGCACGCCCCGTTTTCTTTACATTTCCCCTTCCTCCCTTGTAATTATCCCAGCGTTTGTTATTAGGCTTGAGCGTTCGGGGGCTCTCGTTCGCTTACGTTTATTTGGTGTTTTGTGCCCTTATAGGAGGTGTTCGTATAAACTCCTGATTGGCTATTTGATTTGAGAGACGTTATCCTGAATCACCTTTTTTCCACACCTGTGCCCAGTGCCTTCATGAAGCTGAGCCTGCACTATCCACTGGTAAGAGATATTGTGGATGTTATGGCAGGACATGGTTACTGATTTTGGGATAGCGAAGTGTGATACAGATGCATATGAAGGGTGTGTTTATTTTATTCTTATGTTTTACATAGGTGCAGAAGCGTGGAGGAGGGAGCTGTGTCCTATCGTTAAATAAGGGTGGAAGACTTGGTGTCTCCTCACAATACCACCCTCTTTTCAGGTTCATTGACGCACTCATAGTGGTTGTCTTGTGAGTGGCCAGTGGGCAGGGGAAGGGGACTGGTGCATACTACGTTCCTGCAGTGCAAGGGCTGGGTGGAATCCAACAGAATATCAAGCCCACGAAAAATAGCACTGCCCGGACGAGTATGGATGAGGACGGGAACCCATTAGGTGGGGGTACGGGTGGTCCCTCAATGCAGGACATAATGGGGGCTGTACATACATTGCAGGCACAGGTACAGGATCTACAGCAAGAGAATGCGGGTCTGAAACAAGAACTAGTGGCTGTAAGGGCTAGAGAGCAGTTGCAACACAGGGGGCCGGGTCCGGTTATTCAGCCTGCTACCTTTCAGTATGGTGGTGGGGTGGGACAAAGTGCTGTTGGTGGTAGCAATCCTATAGCGATAACAGTGACATCTCCTGTTGCTGTACCTCTAGCCCCCTCTGAGAGGTTTACCGGCGATAGCGACAAATTCGGGATGTTCATGAATCAATGTCAGCTACACTTTATGTGTAGACCGAGTGCCTTCCCCGATGATTCTGCGAAAGTTGCCTTCACAATATCTTATCTGGCTGGTAACGCTGCTCAGTGGTCTATTCCTCTAGTGGAAAGTGATGATAGTGTGCTATATAACTATACAGCGTTCAAAGAATTGATGCGGGGTTTGTTCGCCAAGCATGCGTTTATGCAGGCGAGCGATGCAGAACTCCTGAAGCTACGGCAGGGCAGGCAGGATTTATTGTCTTACATAGCCTCCTTTAATCGGTTGATATCCGAGACTCACTGGCCAATCGAAAAAAGGACGTCCCTGTTTTATCAGGGTCTTTGTGAAGAGCTCAAGGACATAGTATCACAGGTGGTGAACCCGCCTGAGGACTGTGCGGCGTTCATTGACCTTGTAGTCAAGTTAAATCATCAGGTATCGGAGCGGCGCGGAGAACGCAGTCGGTTCCAAGCTTCCCGGGGCAGTTATGTGAAAGTTGAGGCAAAGACAGTGGGGGAGAGTAAGACAGTGCCTGAACCTATGGAAATAGGAGGGGTGGGGGGACCTTTGACCCCGGAGGAGAAAAAGAGGAGGAGAGAGAAAAACCTGTGTCTATATTGTGGACAGGGAGGTCATTTCGCAAGGGAATGCCCTGTGAAGCCATCAGGAGTAGGGTTTGGCAAAAAGGTAGCCTGTTTACAGGTGGGCCGTCCTACATGTGAAGAACGGAATAAACTGTATGAGGTTGTTGGAGCCTTAGACCAAGCCCCAAGACATTTTGTCATCAATGCCCATTTGTTACTTTCGGTACAGAATCATGTCCCTGTGTCAGTGTTGCTGGATTCCGGCGCTACCGGGAATTTCATAGATATTTCTATGGCAGAGAAACTGATGATTCCTTGTCAGCTCAAAGAAAAACCGGAGCCAGTTAGAGCTATCGATGGGACAGAGCTAACCTCTGGTTGCATCACTCGTCAGACCGCTCCCTTACGCTTATTGTGTGAGAATGGGCATACTGAAGTAGTAATCTTCGATCTGATTGATGCACCTTCTTTCGGTTTGGTGTTGGGGGTTCCGTGGTTGCAGAAGCATAACCCTAGGATTGACTGGGTGCAGAGACTGGTGACATTAGATTCAGTGCATTGTCTGAAGAATTGCTACAAGGTGGCTGGGAAGCGGATTAACCCTTTGTCCTGTGCTGTGGCGGATGTGAGACCTGTCCCACTACCATATTCTGCCTTTAAGGATGTTTTTGACAAAGGATGTGCTCAAGGTCTTCCTCCGCATCGGTCTTACGATTGTAAGATCGATTTGGTGCCAGGGGTTCCGCTACCATGTAGCCGCATCTATGCACTGTCGGAACCCGAAGAGTTACATCTGAAAGAATACATCGATGAGATGTTGCAGTTGGGTTTCATCCGTCCCTCCTCCTCGCCTGTGTCATCGGCCATATTTTTCATTCCTAAGAAGGAAGGGACATTGAGGGCTTGTGTGGATTATAGGACATTGAATACGGCTACAGTAAAGAACAGGTACCCTCTTCCACTCATCTCCGTGTTACTGGACCAGCTCCGCAAAGCAAAGGTGTTTACCAAATTGGATTTGCGGGGCGCCTACCATCTTATACGAGTTCGACCCGGAGATGAGTGGAAGACGGCATTTAAAACCAAGTATGGCCTGTTTGAGTACACTGTAATGCCGTTTGTCTTGTGTAATGCGCCAGCGGCGTTCCAGTTTTTTATCAACGAGGTCCTCAGTGAATATCTAGGCCGAACAGTTATCGTCTATTTGGACGGTATTCTTTTTTTTTTTTTTTAAAACCTTTATTGTACAGAAGGCGCCCACAGATACGGGCCTACAACCCACCGGGCCGGCCACCACAATAAAGAAACATACGAGGAAATACAGGAGAGACAACAGGATTTCTAAATAGCTCATATGAAAGGCAAAGGCAACAAGTCTTTGAGGCGCCATCACGGACAGGATAAAAGTAGGTTAATTTTATAATAGAAAAAAAAAAAGGGTGTCACAGGATAATGTCAATCTGTAAAGTCCAGAGGGCCGTGGTGGGCCGTGAGCAAGCCGAAGTCTCGAATACAGGAAAAGACCAACAAAACAATATATTTTGGCAAAGGTAGAACGTGAGTCTCACATCAAAAATAATCACAATCGCTGCTCAGCACCCACCCACCACTATCAGGGAACATAATAATAAAACAGCGAAAAATACGTTTACCAAACTAAAAGCCCTCCGTTACAACAACCCAAGGGAGGAAAAAAAAAATGGGGTGGGGAAAAGGAAAAAAGGGGGAGGAAGAGGACATCAAAAAAGGGGAGGGGGAAAGTGAGGGCGCAGCGTCAGTGCACGCCCCCCACGGCTAACAAAGCACCCAATACTAATTCGGCACATGGAACTAGTGGCAACAGGAGAAATGAATGCGAAGTAAACCGTGACAGCAGACATACCAAAAGGGCCATGCCAGCACAAACACCCCGGGGGGCCACGCGCCGACACCGCGCCACGAAATTAGGGGATACATAAGAGCCATAGAACCAAAAAGAGGAACAAGGAAAGATACAATAAACAGACCCCCCCACCACCCCGCACAGCCCACCCTGCACCCCTGCAGAAGGCTATGGCCTACCCCCCAGCAGCGTGCCTGTCGCCCTAATTAGAACCTGAAATATAGAGAAATATAAGAAAGAAAGAATCACTTAGATTAAAAAAGGGAGGGGAAGGGGAAACAGGGAAAAAACAGCGGGAGAGGAGCCACATAATCAAAACCCCTTCAGCTCCCACCCCCCCGCCCGAAAATACTCAGAGCCCACGGGAAGATAATAAACACACGGATAAGCTCCAGGAACATAAAGACGTATCAAACATAATCATACAATTATGAACGGATCACCCAACCATACCACATAATAACAGTCCACAGAGGCAAGATCAGCTCAACCCTGTCCTCGTTTTTCGCAAACTGTAATCGTCCAGCGCACCAGGAACCAGATCACATAAACCAGGAGGTGAATAACAGGGAGTCGAATCAAAAATACACTCAAGTTGTAGCGATCGTGACCCGGATGATCCAGAAAGTACAGTAACCACTTCAGGCAAAGCAGGCAAAGTTCCGATGAGAATACGGAGAAAGCCGGTCCAGCGGCACCGGCACAGGATCGTCGTACGGCCATGTGAGGCAAAAGAGGAAAAGGAGACCCATCGAGGTCGGTCCAGACGGGATCCAGCCGGGGAACCTCTGGAGCAGAAGGAGGCACAGGACGAAGAAGGGCGGCGGACCCCCGCACATCCACACCATCAGCAGCCTCCAGGTCCACGACCCCAAGGAAAGTTCCAGCAGCACACAACAGAGATGAAGCCGCACAAACCGAGGGGGGTCCGGCAGGCCCAACAAAGGGACCCCCCTCCAGGATAGCGGTCGGTGTGGTCATGGGTGCCCCCCAGGAGCGCAGGGCGGCGAGGATGTCGCGGAGCGTAGGCTCACCTTTACAGTATTCAGCAAACGTGCCGCGCGGCGGACTCGCATCGCCGGTCCCCGCAAGGCCGAGAATCATGGGGCCGGCCGCCATCTTAGAAGCCCGGCGGGGCCGCTGCGAACACCGACCCCCGCTCGGATATCAGCGGGGCAAAACAGGATACCGGCCACCACCAGCGGAGGTGCCACCAGGGCAGGAAGGGGAGCCACCAGAAGAAGGCGATGCGCCGGCACCCCACACGCCGCCGGCACCGTTCTCCGAGTCCGGGCGGAGGAACTCAAAATGGCCAGGCCAGAGAACAAAGGGGGGACGAGCCAGATGTACGGTTAACCCCGTCCATGGAAGTCAGCTCCCCAACACCAGGCCGCAGGACCGCCGAACCAGGCCCGGGAGGCCGCAATCGGTCTATTAGCACATCGGCCCCTCCGACCGACTCCACACCACCACCAAGGGCCGGCCACAGCGCCCCGTCCAGCCCGGGCGCCGCCAAGGAGTGCCAGGCCCGGCCGCTCCGGAGGCCCCGAAGCAGACAGGGGCGTAACTCAGGATCCGTGACACCCAGGAATCACCGGAGCAAACGGTAAGTGCCTGTGAGTTATCGTCGTTCCATCGCACATCGTGGAATACTTCCCGGGGCAGGATGAAGTACAGGATATTTGTTGCAGACAGGAGAGTGATCGGAGCCGAGCTAAAACGCGGCCATCTCGGACGCGAGCTTGGCTCCTCCCGACGGTATTCTTGTCTACTCTGAGATTGGGGCAGAGCATACTGAACACGTGTTACAAGTGTTACAGAAATTACAGGAACATCATCTGTTCGCTAAATTGGAGAAGTGTCAGTTCAGTACCCCTGAGGTGGAGTTCTTGGGGTTCATAATCTCGGCGGGAGGCATTCGGATGGACCCAAAAAAAGATACAGGCCATTGTGACCTGGCCTGTACCGACTACCGTGAAGCAGATTCAGGTGCTCCTAGGCTTCGCCAATTTTTATCGGCGGTTTATATCTCATTTCTCCGATATTGTAGCGCCCATGACCCGCCTCCTGCGGAAGGGTGTCCCCTTTGATTGGACCAGTGAGGCTCAGGACGCTTTTCAAATATTGCTGAAGCAGTTTACAACGGCACCTGTGTTGGTGCATCCTGATCCTGCCCTGCCGTTCTATGTAGAAACTGACGCTTCTATGTGTGCGGTGCGTGGGGTGTTATCCCAACGAGATGAAGCCACTGGCCATATGCACCCCATTGCCTTTTACTCTAAAACCCTGTTGCCGGCGGAACGTAACTATACTGTGGCAGAAAGAGAATTGTTGGCTGTAAAATTGGCTTTTGAAGAGTGGCGCCATTATTTATGGGGCGCTCGGCATGTTAATACCATCTATACTGACCACAAAAATCTAGAGTTCTTTCGTTCTGCTAGGGCGTTAACACCTCGACAGATGCGGTGGGTCCTATTCTTCAATGAATATGACTTCATCATTACTTATAGACCTGCAGCTCAGCAGATCAAATCTGATGCTCTTTCTCGGATCCATGTTGATCCTAGGGAAGAAGGCTCCTTGAGTGAAGGCAGTGCTATGATTGAAGGAGAAAGGATTATAGGGGCTTTGACTATGGATGACTTTCCTGCACTGGTGAGAGAGCGGCTGAATCAGTTGGATCTGGCTCCTTGGTTGTCGTTGCCCCAGGTTGTAGTAAAGGAGGGCTTGTTGTATCATGAGAGTAAATTGTTCATTCCCCCCGTACTGAGGGAAGCGGTTTTGGAGTGGTGTCATTGCTCTGCCTTGGTGGCGCATCTGGGGATACGGAAAACGAAGGACTTGTGTATGAGGTGGTTTTGGTGGGAGTCCATGACCGGTGATATTCAGGGATATGTGCGTGCTTGTCCTATATGCGCCATCAGCAAGCCTTCGCACTGTAAGCCCTCTGGGCTTCTGCAACACTTGGAGGTTCCTCCTGCCCCTTGGCACACCATAAGTATGGATTTTGTGACCGATTTACCATCTGTGTCTGGATATACCGCCATATTAGTGGTGGTGGATTTATTCACCAAAATGGCGCATTTTATTCCGCTTTCCAAAATCCCTACGGCAAAAGAGATGGCTGTGGTTTTCATGTCCTCGGTTGTGCGGTTACATGGTTTACCGGCTGTGATAATATCTGACAGGGGAGCACAGTTCGTGTCTCATTTCTGGACTGAGCTTTGTTTGGTGCTTAAGACGAAGATATGAATGTCTTCGGCATACCATCCTCAGTCTGATGGTCAGACTGAGCGAACCAATCAGACGATGGAGCAATATTCGAGGTGTCTGGTTACGTCTTTGTCATGCGATTGGGTGACTGCTCTACCCATTGCGGAGTTTGCCTATAACAACAGTCTGCATTCCGCTTTGGGTATGACACCTTTTTATTGTTCACTTGGGTACCATCCTAGAGCTGTAGCTATCCAACCTACGGGACGCGTGCCAGCCATAGATGATGTTTGTGGGCGATTGAGGGACATCTGGGGTTTAGGCAGGGAAAGCCTACTGGACGCCAAGGCTGCTATGAAAGTACAGGCGGATAAACATCGGGTCCCAGCTCCCTCATATAAGGTGGGTGATCTAGTGTGGCTGGCGTCTCGTAATCTGAGATTGAAGGGATCACGCAAGTTGCAGCCTCGGTTCGTGGGTCCTTTTCCAGTAACGCAGGTGATTAACCCAGTGGCTATGAAGCTCCGGTTGCCACATGACTACGGGGTGCATCCCGTGTTTCATACATCATTGTTGAAACCCTACATGCCCTCGGTTCAGGTGTTGCCCCCTCCTCCGCCTTTGGTGGTTGATGGACAGGAGGAATTCGAGATTCAGGCTATCCTAGATTCCAAGCGGATCAGGGGTCGCCTTTTCTATCTGGTGGACTGGAAGGGATACAAACCGGAGGATAGGACTTGGGAGCCAGCACCACGTTTGGTTCGAATGTTCCATAGACAACATCCTTTGAAACCTCGCCCGGTGGGGAGGATCATCCGGGGGGGGTCCTGTTAGGATCTGGGGCTAGTCCTCTCTCAGTGACCATGTACTGACATCACATGACCTGCTGGCAGTGGGATAAAGGTTGGTCCTACCTTTACCTCTTTGCTTGATATTGCCATTGTGTGGATTCTGGTATCCTGGTATCCTGGTTGCTGTTTGCTGGTTGTTGCCTGCTGTCCTGGATTCTTTTCCTCTCTTTCCTCACGGGCTCGTGAGATGAGTTTTTGCCCTGCCTTTGCTTCCCCTGACTTGTTTTTCCTTTCCCTGCCTTAGTTAGATAGTTGCACGCCCCGTTTTCTTTACATTTCCCCTTCCTCCCTTGTAATTATCCCAGCGTTTGTTATTAGGCTTGAGCGTTCGGGGGCTCTCGTTCGCTTACGTTTATTTGGTGTTTTGTGCCCTTATAGGAGGTGTTCGTGTGGAGAGGACGCTATGGTGTCTTCGGAGCGTTTAGCTTCGTTTCAGCGCGTCCTCACCTAGACGCCTCTTCGCATCGTTGTAAGCGGCAGTGACGTTTTGGGTCATTCCGCGAAGGGCTCTGATTTCGAACGCTGGAATCCTCAGTATTCCGAGTGAATCACTACCTGTCCCTTTCCCCTTTGCCGCTTGTAAAGAAGACAAAGGTTTTTTTTCTGGTGCATGACAACGATTGTCATAAGTCCTTTTTCTCCTCGTAGTTTCATGTAATTACGAAGGACACTCTACATATAAACTCCTGATTGGCTATTCGATTTGAGAGACGTTATCTTGAATCGCCTTTTTTCTACACCGGTGCCCAGTGCCTTCACGAAGCTGAGCCTGCACTATCCACTGGTAAGAGATATTGTGGATGTTATGGCAGGACATGGTTACTGATTTTGGGATAGCGAAGTGTGATACAGATGCATATGAAGGGTGTGTTTATTTTATTCTTATGTTTTACATAGGTGCAGAAGCGTGGAGGAGGGAGCTGTGTCCTATCGTTAAATAAGGGTGGAAGACTTGGTGTCTCCTCACAATACCACCCTCTTTTCAGGTTCATTGACGCACTCATAGTGGTTGTCTTGTGAGTGGCCAGTGGGCAGGAGAAGGGGACTGGTGCATACTACGTTCCTGCAGTGCACGGGCTGGGTGGAATCCAACAATACCCTGCACCTTGGGATTCAAACTGCCCACCACCCCAATTTGCAGAGTGCCTGTTACCCTCAAGTGTATCTTGACCATGTTAGGGGGTTGCATGCTCCACCCTGTCTACCCCATGAGCTGTTACAGCCCGCTGACCCTCTGTGGGCTACAGGAGCGCCATGTCTATATCAACGTTCCCAATGGTGTACACAACCCCCAGTCTGCTTCCCCTGAAGAGCGAGGAAACCCCCAGAGATCAGGGCCTGGCCTTGTTTCATCCCACCTACTTGTAGTTTCTTCTTGTTACGATGTTTAAGTGTTCCCCGGGTCTACTTCATCGTCTCATCGTTTTGCTTCTCCACTCAGAGAACCCCTCTCACGGCTGTTATGGGTGTGGGCCCCTCCCGGGGCCCTTCGGGGTCGGCCCGGATGCATTTGCCACCCATTCAGCCAGTCCCAAACTTCCACTAGTGTTTGGAAAAACCAGAAATTTCCCTCAGCGAGCCTCACAGCTTGGCAGGGAACAGCATCATATATGTAAGCTCTTTGTCTCTGAGCACCCTCCTGACCTTCTCGAGGCTCTTTCGTTGCTTCTGGACTTGGAGGGTAAAGTCAGGGAAGAAACGGATTGTAGTATTTTCATATTTCAGATCTCCCTGCATGCGGGCCGGCTGTAAGACAACATCTCTGTCTCTATGGTTGAAAATCCTAGCTATTCTACTGCATTGCTGGGCACCTGTTCTTGGCTGCGGGATTGGTGCTCTATGCGCCCTTTCAACCAAGAAGAACTTTGATAGGTGCTTGGGACAGAGATATGTTGTAATCAGGTCTTCAAAAAACAGGTCAACACTTTGAACATCCGCTCCCTCCGGTACTCCTACTATCAATATGTTATTGCGCCTAGAGAGTCCCAGCTGGTCCTTGACTTTTGCCGCAAGCATCTCTTGCTGTGTCTCTGCTGTTCTCACCTTATTAGACATCTTTTGGAAGTCTGCTCACAGGACATCCACATCAATAGTGACTGAGTCTATTTTGGGTTCAACAGAGGCCTTAAGGTATTTTATTGCTGCCATTATTGCCCCAAAGGAAGGCTCCGGGGAGGCCACTGCATCTCCAAGCTGGTCCGCAACCTCTAAATTCTGTCGGTGGACTGCATATTTGTCCATCTTGTTTGTTTGCGGTTGTCCCATGGGATTCACCATCCCACTGGAGTGCGTGTGCAGCTGTTTAAATCACAAAAAATACTCCAATTGACCGCGTAGTGGTCAGTTGTGTGAGCAAGTAACTGTACCCGAGGGAGAGAATAGAAGTTTGCTGATGTATATATGAGCACTACCTTCCCTTTTCACATCACTATCACAAATCCCTCCCCTGCACTTGCCATCCCACCCTTTGTACACCTGTTTTCTTAAAAATTGTTTAAACATGAAATACGTTGTTCCTTATAAATTGATTAACTCGGCTTTGTGACGAAATAAAATCACAACCATTTTTGGTACAATTTAATGGTGATGTCTGATTTTTGATTTAATAACAAGGATCCTTTCCTCATTTATATGAGGTTTGACTGTTCTCCACTGTGACACTAACTTTTGTACCACTTCTACAGGAGTTTGATTGTTCGTCCCACCAGGGCCTGGGTCACCGTCACTGCTCACTAACATGGGGTGCCCCTCCTTTCATTTAGCTCTGGCCAGCTAGGTACCACATCTGTCCCGTCTCAATTACTGTTACGAGTGAGGATTCCCCTCCTTACCCGGGCCTCCCATGTCTTTAGGTCCAGGTGGTTCCCAGTTCTCTTTCTTGTTTGCGTAATCTCAGATAATGCCCTCTCCGCTCCTTTATTTTTGGGGCTCCCTGGTTTGCCTCACTTACATCTGCTTACCCCAGCTGCATGCCCTCCTGCAGCCAGGGAGGTATCTTCCTTGCTACCTCTGGTCTTTGAATTCCACTGACCCGAATGGCTGCCCAACCGCTTTCCTCTTTGGCACTGGTGTCCCAACTACTTCCCTGGGCCTGCCCGATACAGTCTCTGGTCGCCAGTCGCTACCTCGTCTTATTTGCCTCACCTGCGAGGCAGCGGCCCACAGTTCTACCTGGCTGCTATAGTCGGGCTGGTTCTCCACTCCTCTTCCAGCCCTTCGGGCCCTCCCAGCGCCGCCTTGGTTATCCACTCGATGCCAAGGTCTCTCTTGCGCCGGTCGTTAAATAGCGGGGGTGTCCCTTGTCCACTGCACCATCGTCACTCAGCTCTCTCCGGCCGCCACGGGTCGGCCCCCTACCTCTCGGGTCAGGGTTGTCTTTTCAGCCGCTTTGGGTCGGCACGGTTCCGGGTCGTCGATTGGTGCCCCGACTGGGTCCTCCTCGTATCAGCCGCCTGTTTCCAGCAGGCTCTCGTCGTTCTGAGCGCCACTGCTGCCTGGGAGGCTCCAAATAGGCAGGCCTGGCCTTCCTGCTTCATTCCTGGGTCTGCCGACTGACCTGCAGGGCCTTTGTTCGCCAGATCTGGGCTGCTGTGCACTCCCCCTGCCCTAAATGCGGACCATCGCTGTGGTGGTACCAGATTACTGGGCGGATGGTGGGTCTCAGGCTGCTAGCTCACAGGACCTCCTCTAAGGTGTGGCCATCTTGGTTCAAGCCAGGCCACGCCCCAAGAATTACAATTTTTACCTTAGGTATGGTTTCATTTGTTGACATATTGTGATGTATTGACTCATTAGCACCACGAAAGAATACAGTTTTGCAGGTATAATTCTCAGAACAGAGAGCAGGAAGTACGTAAGTGACACTCTGCCATGGCTGGGCTGGCACTATATTCCATCGGGCATTTCCCCAGTGGGCTGGAGACAATGGAGGGGGGGTGTTGAAGGCTCAGGGCTGCTGCTGACACCTCTGTGTCTTTCTCAAGCTCCCCAGGGTTAATCGTAGCAGGCAGAGGAGAAAGAGAGAGACAGGAGCGAAGGAGAATGAAAGAGAAGCGATGGATGGAAAGAGAGCTAAAAAGCGGAGAGGAGGAGATCAGGGCTGATTTGATCATTTTTGCCAGGGTTGCTTAATGTATCCAGTCTAGCATTACAAACTGCATTGATGCATGTTTCCGTCGCCACAAACTGTTCTTTTTCAAAAGAATGCCACCATTGCCCTAGCCTCAATACATTATCTCACAGTACGGCATTCTGATTATTTATAAAATGTATGCACTTCCATGTTGGAAAGAGAAGCCTGTTGTTAACACACACAGTGACTCAGCTCTCCTCTGGCTGGAGGCATTAGACCTTGGGAGTCGTTTCATGTATATCAATTCCTGACAAAAACAGTTACTGGGAAATTAGGGTATTCAAATAAAACATGGTGGGCGATCCCATAGCGAACCAAATGAAATATTCCCAGTTTTGATCATAATTCACTTGGCAAAGATGCATGTCGAATGGGAGTGCACTTACTGCCTTTCACTCAAAGTAATATCTCACCATGGACCAACTGTGTATACAGATACCTCCGGAGTGCAGGCTTTGAAGCAAGTGACGAACTGGCCATTCGCTCCTATTAAATGCCCAGTCCAACCCTACATACAGACTATCGTGTTTGGACACATTTACCTGCCATCATAATTCTTTCTATAATTAACTGCAAAATATTCAAATTTCCTATTTTTTTTGTATCTTTCCATTTTTCTAAATCCATATTATTTCTGCATGATGTCCTTTTACAGATTCAACTCTACAATTTCACAAGCCCATGGTAATGTTCATAACATGTCCTGAGCCCATATGTATATTGCAGTAATATAAATGATTTTAATTTGCTTCCTTATATCTATAGTTCATTCTCCACCAAACCCTAATTTCTCATTTTAATGTGGCTTTGTTTAGTTTTTCCTTCCAGAGGTTACAAGTGGCTGTTAATGCAAGGGTGGGTAACTTTAATTAATTTAAAGAGAACTTGCCCGAATTCTATCGATGTTGAGGGCATGTCTGAAATATTCAAATTCAGTAAATAATGTTCAGTTTAGAGAAATATGTGCAGTGAGAGGTATTCTTATAGATTTGTATCGGTCTGTGCAAATCGCGAGCATTTTAATTATTTCAGTTACATTAAGGAATTCTGATAACATATTCTGAAAGTATATAGATTTAAAAAAAATCTTTTGTAGGTGCGTTTGGTAGTTCAAAATAATTCAGAATGGGTTTAATCTAATTCTACGAACACAAATAGGGACCTTAGGTCTGCTGCCATTCAGAAGATTTTGACACAAGGTGTACAGAATGTTCATCTAAATCTGACAACTACTTTTAGGGCATTAGTACAAAAGTCAGTGGTATACTGATGTAACACATTTACTATTGTGTATTAATTTAGTCAATGTGTATCCATTTCATTGTGATGTTACCTTTTGGGCAGCAGAAGTTGAAAATAACAATAACAATAAAGTTGTGGGGTTCCTTGGAGCACCAGATGAAGTTAGAAGCGACTGCGTTAATATTTTGAAGACTGGATTGTGTACATTTATTGTGAAGTCCCGAAAGAGATATAGTCATTTTTGGAAAGAGTGTCCTTGAAGAACATCAACACATATAACAAACTACTACGCTTATTCCTCTTTTCAAGCAGTTTCATGCAGTTTGACAGTAGGTGATTTAAAGAAAACACCCCCTTCTTCCCCTCATATACTTCAACCATCAAATCAGCATATTATGACGCTCAGATCGACCAGTTTTTATGCAACATTTTATTGTATATTAGTTTTCTTTTTTCAAATTCTGTATGAATTGCTTTGCATCAATTGCATCGTATTAATTACACATTTTGGAAAAATATTATATGATATATCTCAAAGTATATGACAAACCATGCTAGACAAATACATGCAGATCAATAACATTTCACTAAAATCGTGATTTCTTTAAATCATATTTTCCCTGCCCCGGTACCCTATTAATGCAGGGGTGCTTTTGCTTGATTGTCTGACAGTAGATGGCCATAATTCAACAAGACATACCTCTCGATTTCAGGTGAGAGTGACTCTAATTACACTACTTTGAAGTCTTTGTCCAGTAGCTCTTCTGTATCCCTCTTATTCGAATTAAGTTGACAACCTGCATAGCTGCCAAATTCCACCATGATTGCTTCCACCGCACGAATAGCTTAAAGCTGGTTGTAAATGGGAGCGGAAAAGCCCTCAAATTCAGAAATAAACATGCAGAAAGGACCTTGTAATCCTGGCTCTACATGGTTATTACCCATTTCACGGACTAATAATTGTAAAATGCATAGAAGGAATTACTAGCAGGAATCGGGAATTCCATGACCACTGAAGTTGCAACACGGGCCCCTATGAAGAATGAGAAACGTGGTAGAAACAAACCTAACGGTGTAAGCAACCAAGTGATAAAAGGATGAGGGTGTATGGGAATTAAAATCACATAGGAAGCTACAAAGAGTTCAGAGGAACAAGGAAAGTGCAGCTCTTGTGGCGGTACATGCTACCAATGTATGGATTTGTAGAGTCATAATAAATGTGATTGTGAAAGCGTGCTTCCAGAAAGTGATGGGAAGTACTTGATCATGTTT
Source organism: Lissotriton helveticus (assembly GCF_964261635.1). Classification (NCBI taxonomy): domain Eukaryota; kingdom Metazoa; phylum Chordata; class Amphibia; order Caudata; family Salamandridae; genus Lissotriton; species Lissotriton helveticus. The sequence goes on from NC_136063.1 coordinate 1,581,439,584, forward strand.
AACATTGATGTTAATGGAATTAGTATCGTGATACTCGCAGATTGAGGCCAAGAAAGACGAGATAACTTTTTGAGAGTATTTCAATGGAAAACGCGACTTAATTGAAAGAATGAGATATATATTCAGCAGCCAATGGAGGAAATTCCATTTGTATATTTAGATGCACTAGTCCTACATTGGCATTTAAAATTAGAAGAATCAATCGAAAAAGGAAGCAATTTTGGATTAGTCTCCACAAACAAATGTATCAATGGTGTTAATACCAAGATGCAACCTACATCTTTTGATATTACACAATAGAATAAACAGTGGGAATATGCCAATTGTGTTCCTTGATGAATTTAGTGATACAACAGGGATATTTGAAGGATTTTAACACAAAACTGGACTCAAGTGAGTTTTCTTAACACATGGCTGGAAGAGGTTCCTATAATGGATGGTGGGCCCTGGCTAGTGGAAATGCAGCCATCAGCATCACGCTCTCCTGTGACAATATCTAAAAGACTTGGGGCCGGAGTACGAGTTTGCACCTGATTCTGAAGACCCACCACACTGGCGGGACCGAGTACTCCATCGAGCAGGCTTCCTTCCCACCTGCTGCATTTCGACTTTCCCACTGGGCTGGCAGTCTTACTGTGGTGGAGTACTTATGGCAGTATGTGTCTCTGTGAGAAAGTATACAATGTTTGCCAGACTGCTGGACCCGCCCCCTACACGATACCAGCCAGTCAGCTGTAAGTTGTTGCTCGAGAAGTGCTTCTGGAAAAGGTTCTCACCCAAACCAAAGGTATGGGAGCGCATTACATGTGTGCCAGTGCCATTAGGCACTGGCACAATCACCCTTGGCACACTTTTGGAGCACCTATACTGCCTTTCCACCAACCCACACATGGCAGTATCCCCGCCAGAGAAAGGCCGGTGAAAATGCAGTTCGTAAGCTGGCTGGCAGGGGAACCGGCAGCACTGCCTCAATGGCCAGCTGTTATCTCTCCCTCTGCCGGAGCACAAATGTTGGCCATAGAGGCAATTGTGAAGTGGCCTTCCCACCCTGCTTGTAATCCGGCGGTCGGACTGCCAGGGCAGCGGGAGGTCAGACTGCCAAATGGCAACAGTAGTTCACCAACCGCCAGAGTCATAATCAGGCATTTAATGAAGGAACTGTTCGAGATGTAGACAGTGAGAACTATTGAGTACACAAGCAGCTGCAAAAAACAACAAAGATGTATTAAAACGTTCAGCAGCATGAAATGAGACTTATCATTAACTTATTAGCAAGCATTCTAATATGCATCTTCCAAACACTTGACAGTATGTGTGGTATCCCCCAGCATATACAGGTTTGGGTGTGTATGCCATTTGAACAGGCATCTGCCTCCAGTGTGTTTCAGTGTCATAGTGATGCATTGTTTCAAACAAAGATGGGACAACATACTTTCAATGACATCCATAAATACTTCGAATTCAAGAGACAGACAGTTAAGAAAGGTGATCAATGTCCTGAGGCATAATGTTTGACCAAACAGAGGTAGCCTTCTCAGCCACACCTAGCCAAAAGGGGAATAAGTCCCAAGAATGTGTGAGTACAGGCCCTTTTAATGTCCAATGCCCAATATATTAGGATTATTTAAGCCATTGTGGAATAGTATGGTTAATCCATAGATCATTTTGTAAACACAAGTTTTCAATTCAGTTTCTTGCAATGAGTATTTATGTGGCTGGAAGAAACCGGGCCAAGCCATCTTCAAGGGTTGAGACAGAAGTCCTCGTCCTTGGAGCCACCCCTTCAGCATCGGACAAAACCTTGTGGCCAAACACCCTCGGAAGCCCACCTACCCCCTTAGACCACGCCAAGAACCTGAGCATCATACTCAACTCCTCACTCACCATGAACCGACAGGTCAACGCTGTCATATCCAGCTGTTTCAACACCCTCTGCATACTTCACAAAACCTTCAAATGGATCCCCCCTGAGTCCAGGAAGACTGTCACCCACGCACTTACCACCAGCAGATTGGCTATGGAAACGCACTCTACGCGAGCATCAACAAGTCCCTACTCCACAAATTCCACACCATACAGAACACTGCGGCCAGAATCGTCCTTGGCATCCCCCGGCAAGGACACATCAGCCAACACCTACGAAGACTCTACTGGCACCCCGTGGAAAAAAGAGTCACCTTCAATATCCTACTACACGCCTACAAATGCCTTCACAACAATGGACCCAAATACCTCAACGACAGAATCAACTTCCACATACCCAAAAGAAACCTCCGAACCTCCAACCGCGCGCTAGCCAAAACCTCTGCATCCACATAGCCAGAACAGGCAGAAGATCTTTCTCTCACACTGTAGCCAAGACCTGGAACGAGCTACCGGCAGACATCAGACGCGCCCCCTCCCTGAACGCCTTCAGGAAGACTCTCAAGAACCGATCCTCCCTCTCAGCGCCTTGAGACCCTCACGGGAGAGTAGCACGCTTACAATCCCCCTGATTGATTGAAAAATTAAATCACAAGAGCTGCAATCCTACTAGAATAAAACTATAAAACCACAGGAGGGAGCTATATAGAGTAATTGAAATAACTTAAAAATGTATTCTTTTAATTGAGAATTAACCACCCTCTTCTCCATCCTATAGTTTATATTGAATGTGCCGAGACCCTGCACAGCTTTATTTGCTCTGTTATGTTTTACAGATGTTTCAATTAGTCTTGAGAGTTAGAAAAAGGGAGAACCAGAAAATGTATCTATTTTCTCTCCATCCTAAAGCTGCGAGTTGAATTTCAACTAAAGCTTTGTTCTGATCATTTAAAATATTTTAGTCTTATCTATATTAATTACTATATACTTTTAGTGGCAGTAATGGACAAGTGTTTTCTCCCAAGTTTAATTTATCCAGCACCACAGTCTCATCTGCATTCATAAGGTAACCAACAAAAAATCAGCTATCTTCTGGGAAAGTTACTTTCCGGTCAACAAGTCACTTCAGACAAAAACACTTAAAAAAAACAGAAGCAGAGACAAACGATCCTTGCATGCACTTTTCTTCACCACCGTACGTTTAGAATCTTGTCAAAATGACCCAGATCTATTCAGGCATCAGTTTCCTATATGGAGCATTCTGAATATTAGCAACAGACTATTTATTGTACTTTCCACGGCTGACACTTTCCTAAGGCAAGGCTGAAACCTTAGTACATTTCCTTCAAATGGGGCTGCTCTAATTCTGATTTCCCCTTAAATATAACCATATCTTTAGGTTAAGTACGTCCCCCAAACCTCTAAAAATAATTTCCCATTTCAATTCCTATAGGATTCCTTGATCTCTAATACAGGAAAAATAACTGAACTAAATTAAACCAAATTTGTAATGAAAGTACATATTTACTCAAGAACGTTGCTGGTGTCGTTCTCAAGAAATTAAAACTAGAAAAAAATATGTTTTTTGTAGGCCTCAAACTGAGCCGAGCTGTCAATCAAGACCGAAATAGCTGGACCATGTACTGACCATTCATGAACCCAAATTTAAAAAAAATATCCAAATGACCTTTTTCTCCAGTCGTTCATTTCAGAGCCACAAATACAAAAGACAAAAAATCTCTGACTCGCTGGGTAAAAGATTGAGGGTGCCATTACATGGCATGTGGACTAGAAGGCTGTTTTTCGTTTCCAGCAGTGCTCTCAAAGTACACAAAGCTAGGTCAAGTGTCTGCAAACCCACGACGAGGGGTTTTGGACCCTTTTTGGACCTGACACAGGGTTGAGGACTCAGTACCAGGTGTCAGACAACTGAACAGCAATTTGCGAGAGTCAGTGAACTCCAAGACAGGGACTTCAAAACTTTAAAAGTTAAAAAGGTCTGGTCATAGGCCAGGACCTGTGGCCAAGCCCACTGCAGGTTGAGGGCAGGGCCTGGCTGTAGTCCAGGTCCTATGGGCAACCCCTGCTTTATATGGCCGGCTAGCTGTTTATTCTGGGGAAAAGGACTGGCCAAAGGCTAGACCTTGAGGCCAACCCCCAATGCACATGGCCTTCAGCCATGTGTAGCAGTGTTTGTCCACCCAAGGCTGGTTGGGCTCAGGGAACTGTTGCATGCACTATATATTAAACAAAAAAAGAAATCTTCGCTTACTAACAGTCTTTTAGTACAGGCTTGCAGATGTGTAAAACTGTTTAAAAGAAAATCACCATTACCCACTATTGAACTCATGTTATTGACTTGGAAGGATAAAGGGCTGAGTAAGTCAAGTGGAACTTGAAGCTCCATTTTTGTATGGAAATCTCGGCAGCAGGTATCTTGGCCATAGGCACTGTCTGGTGAGCTAGAATAACCTGCATCCAGTCTGGTAATAGCTCATCATTGCAATCAGAGAAGCGGTTCCCAGCAGAAGTAAGACAGCAGCTCAATGTAGGGAATGGTGTCAGCAGCAGTGGAGAAACAGCATCATATGGTCCTGCTATGGTATGACCTCAGAAGCACCCAGCCACCCTCCTCCCCTTCCACCAGCACAGCAGCATCACGAGCTCCTTTAGGCCTGATCTTTACATCAAATCAATGTAGGCACATTCAGAGGCCATAGACCAGGAGCTAATCTTTAGAAATAATAAATTGAATACTTGAAGTACACAGACTTGTGCACAGGAATAGCTGAGAAAATGTATACTTTCTCATCATGTTTGAGCTCTGAAAGTACAGAAACCTTAGGACACTAATAGTTGCTGCACTAAGAGCGAAAAAAACATCCAACGTCTCAAAAATAATTTATTTAAACATGATTGCCAATCAATACACGTGTGCCATCACTGTTGCATAAAAGTACAAATCAAATGCATTGCCATCACTGTTACATAAAAGCACAAATCTAATGCACTGATTAGTGTTGCCCGCATGCAAGGCAGAAGCACATTCTGCTTTAAAAAAAAAAAGAATAAATGAAAAATATAATTTACAATGCACATTTAAAAGCGATATCTTGTTTGATTTGTAGCAAAACAGCCTGTATCCAGCCTTATAATTAGTAGAAAGCAGAAAGCATATTCAGATGCTAACCCTGTCAACACAAATCAGTAAACTAAGAACTTACAGCCCGATTCACAAAAGTAAAAGTTAGACCAACAGTCTAACTTTACTACTTTTCAGTATTCACAATGCTAAGTTACTGCTAGTAACCTTACTAATAGTAATTTTACTAGTAGTAACTATACCACTAGTAACTTTACTACAAATATGATTACTAGTAGTAACAAACCTTTGTGAATACCGAAAAGTAGCTAAGTTAAACTTTTGGTCTAAGTTAGACTTTACCTTTGTGAATCTGGCCCTTAGACTTTGGTTAGAGTTCAGTTGTAAAGTTGGACTTCAGATGTAGAGTTAGACTTTAGGTCTAAACCTAGACTTCAGGTCGAAGTTCACCTTTGGTGTACAGGCCTGGAGTCTTCTAGAATTGAAGGTTACACTGCTCACAATTATGCAAATATTGTACAGGTTGCAAGGAAGTGCTTAACAAAGTGTGTACTCTGGAGACCAAACCCAAAATACCTTACTGTTGGAATGAAAGGCTGCACCAGCCTCCTTGAGACAAGGAAGCAAGTCTCAAAGCAAAGTTGGCTTGCAACCCATCAAAAAACCAGCAGGGCCAACACATATAAATTGTATTAAGCAGCAAATAGCCTATCTCACTTGATCAAGAGAAATATGTAAAAGCTCTAATATTTGCAAATACATATTTTTTAATTAAAATAGTGTTTATTGTGTAGGTTTTTTGCATACAAAAAAATAACTTTCCTTAAAATAAAAACAACACATATTAAACACCTTTCCATTTTTATTCAGATCATTATTCAACTAAGTATTTGACTATAGAGGAAAATGTGTTGTTTTCAAAGACAGGGTGCATTTTTAGGTCTCGCCTATCGTGCAGCGCTTGCGCTGTTGCTTTGCGAGGCATGCAGTATACACTATAGCTTGTAGAAGCCCCGTCCACATTTGTCATTGGCTTGGGGCTTTGCCCTTTATATATACTGGTCTCTGATTGTTTAAGAGGCTTGTTAGTCCCTCCTTAATCGTCACTGTTATCCTCCCAGACTACTGGCTGCTTTACTTGCTTGTTACACACTCCGTTACTTTTTTTTAGTTGCAGTGCTGTGCTTTACTTTGTACCCACCCCCCTCCCGTTGTCCGTGTCCTCCTCCCTCTCGTTGTCCGTGCACGTTCTGTGTTGTGCTGTACTTTGTTCCCACCCCACTCCCATTGTCCGTGTTCTCCTTCCTCCCGCCCCCTCCTGTTGTCCGGGCGCGTTCCATTTATTCCCGGCCCCCTCCCGTGGTCTGTGTTGTCCAGGCTCATGCACCCCTCCCGTTGTCCAAGTTCCCTTTGTTTCTACCCCCGCATTTTAGATCCTGTTAGGTTGTGACGGCAGCAACGCAGCTCAGAGCGGTGCTGCTTCGGTCTGCTGAAGCCGAGCCTGGCCCTGAACAGATTCCCCTCTCCTTCCCTGTAAACCATTTTGTAGGAGCTCCGGAGCAGCAGCGCTTGGAGGGAAAGCAGAGCAGAAAGGCGCTGCATGGAATCTGAGCGCCTGGGGCACACAGGGGAGCCCACTCAGCGCTAGGTGAGTCCTTCTGTTTATTTACTTTCCGTCTCTTTACCTTTTAATGCTCTGAAGTTTCAGTGAAAGTAGCTGGGCTCGTAAGAAGTTGTTTCTCTGCTTCCAGCCACGGTGTATACGGAGTGAAGCTCTGGCTGCTCCCAGTTCTGCAGAACTTCGTCAAGTGCTCTTCAAAAGCTGCATTAAATGTTTTGATTAAACACTTGCTTGGGTGAAGGTTTACCTGTAGGTCTCCCTTATAAGCTTTTAGTCTGCTTTGTAAGCGCTGCTAAATTATGTAGGGGGCGTGGCTAGAAGATTATGGCTTGCACACTGACTAGGCTACGGGGTGATTTGCCCAGGATCACACAGTGTAGTTAAGTACGGAAGCGGCCGACTATAACCCCACATGTTACTGTTACTGTTATAGGTTGTTATTGTTCTTTTAATATCTGCTGGTGCTCCATGTAAAATGTATGCCATTGTTGCTTTCCTTTTATTTTATAACTCCTTGTTGCTGGACATTCTGCTCTCCCAAAACTAATAACAATATTTATTTTTTTAAAGAAGGGAAGAGTCAGCATGGTGCTACCCGTAACAACACCAGCGCTGCGTGTGCTGTTGGTAGCTATAAAAAGTATTTTTTTCAGAATAAACATGTAAACTTTTAAGGCTCTGTGTATGTACCGCTGCCTGCCCCAAGATGTGTGCAGCAGGAAAACCTCTGTAAAGTGGAAGCAGGCAGGCCTAACACAATCTATGCTTGAAAATATTAGAAGTGCATTGATTTCTGTCTATAACTCTTACAGGGTTGGGCACGTCGGTCTTTCCAAGGCGTGCTTGAGGCAGGAGGTAAGTTATAGGCAAGCTTCTGTCCCTAAACCTCAGGGGGCGGGGGCGCTGTGGTGTCCGGGTTTTTAGTAAAGGTATAATTTCTTCAGAACTTTCCTGGTGTGAGCTCACCTCTTCACTCTAGTTCAGTTTTTTAACCTGAAACATTCAGTTCCAATCTCGGCTTTTAAACTGGTCCAACATTGTGTGATCCTTGGCAAATCTGTGTTCTACCCGGGAATGACTTAGAAGACACAGAACAGTATATTCTATAATGCTGTTAGTTTGTTAGACACCAGGGTCCGTCTTCATTCAAGCTGCCAAGTGGCTCTTCGACTAGCTTGAGTAGGCTTGCCCTATGCTAGGCCATGATTGCTTCTACCTTAGTGCCTGGATACTCTCCCGGGTGCTAGAGCGCTTTTCCACTGCTGATAACTAATTTAATTTCTCTAGTACACATGAGCATCAGTATACCCATAGTTGCTAAGGTTTCAGATTGTGGGACATTTTCATAATTTCGAAATTCTATGGGAACATGTGGCTTGCAGTACTTTTCCTGAATGTGTTCAAGACTTCTGATGTGTGTTAGGAGCACCTAGATGATTTCTTGAAAATTACTTGAAACCGGGGGTCATTGGTAGTGAAAAGTAGAAAGAGCCCTAGAAGCATTTACGGGAACAGAGGTTGGTGGGAAAATGCTGCATTCACTAATGAGTTAGATTAACTGAATCTAACAAAAAATAGAATGCAGTGGCAATCTCGTATTGCATGCCTTTTTAGGTCTTGCCTAGCGTTGCAACGCATGCGGTGCGTGCTTTGCGAGGCATGCAGTATTTGCTGTCCGTATTATATTCCTTCATGTTTTTATGCTTTACAATATAAAAAACAATATGCACGTGTACAGTGCAAATAAAAAAAATTAACAGCAAACTGCGGCAGTGTCAGTTTTTTATTACATACTACTTTAGCATTGCTGATTATTACGTTACTTATAACATTTTCTATTCAGAAAAATTACAAAAAAACCCATAAAAATGGCGAGACCAATTGGCATTGCCAATGCTTGGTTCAAGATGGCTTCTGCATTAATAAAACTGTCTCTACCACATGCTAAAAACAATGTATCTCAAGCATTTCTCAAAGGAAGTGTGCTACAAGAAGCAGAACAATGGATGAAATAGCCAACACTTTGATCTTGTGAGAAAAATATTGCTCCAGTCTGATCTGTCTCAAAGCGATAGATGAAGAATACTAAACCAAAGACCACTCTCTGTGAATACTGCAAACTAGGTTGGCTTCACAGTATCTAAAAGTGATACTACAGACGGAAAGATTATGAACATTTAATATAAAGTGGAAACTATGTTTAAATTATTATTGTTAAAGTTTTAAACTGTATTAGCTAAATTGTTGTAATTTTACTAACAATACAGTTCCAAATATTTTAATGTATCTTTCTATCATCACATTTTCATTTTTTTGTAAACCAAATAAACATGTATTTAACGTAAAGTAAAAAAATAACATTGTACCTTTTGTTAACCAAAGGCCTCATTAAGAATGTGGATGGAACTGAAAATCCTCCGATTTCTGGAGGAAACCCTACATATAGAGGAAAATCAATTGGTTAGATTTCCTACTGCTATTGGGATATTACTTGGAAGGAAATTAAGCTGATGCATTCTAGTTTGTGTTTAGAGTTTCCTCCGGAAATTGGAGAATTTCACAAAGTTTGGTCAAACAAACTTTGCAACTTCACACACACAGTTCTTAATGTCTAAAAACAAATAAGTGCCATGGCCCAAGGTATCGCAGAGGAATACACCCGCAGTTTGCACTATTGTTAGACCTGTCAGCCTTAGTGTGGTCTTCCCCGAAACTGTTTGCTTGCCTCCATTTTTCCTGATCTCGTTTTTGCTGACCTTAGGACTCTGCAAACTTTATCACTGCTAACTAGTGCTAAAGTGCATGTGCTCACTCCTTAAAACATGGTGATATTGGCTTATCCTCAATTGACATATTTAATGTACTTATAAGTCCTTAGTAAAGTACACTACATGTGCCCAGGGCCTGTAAATTAAATGCTACTAGTGGGCTTGCAGCACTGATTGTGCCACCCACTTGGGTAGCACTTTAAAACATGTCTCAGGCCTACCTTGCAGAGCCTGTGTGTGCAGTTTAAACTGCCATTTCGACCTGTCAAAATTAACCTTTTACCAGGCCCAAACCTTCTTCTTTGTTACATATAGTTCACTCCTATGGTAGGCCCCGGGCAGCCCAGATGGCAGGGTACAGTGTATTTAAAAAGCAGGACAAGCGCCATTAAGGTTTGCATGACCTGTGTGAAAAACCCTTAAAGTAGTTTTTCACTACTGCAAGGTCTATCTCTCCCGTATGATACACTAGGATTACCTTGTTACTTTTTATAAGTGTCATTTCCAAATGAGAAGAGATAACCAGTTCATGTTTGGTGTTTCTGGAATCCTAATTTATAATCCTAACTTATTGTGAAGTCAAATTTTAAAGTACAATTCTAAAAATGCCACTTTTAGGAAGTTGGTGCCTGCAGCCTATATCTGGGTCACATGCATGGGTGTTTGTGACTGTTGGGCTTTGTGTATTCTTCCTAGACAGCCATACAAAATTGGCATCTTAGGTGTGCCTAGATGGGCCATCACTAGCAGGATGGGAGGGCAGAGGAGGACACAGCCCCACTTACACCAAAATATGCTGTGCCCTGCCTTCACACAAAGGGCCTAAAAACTCTGCATTGTCACCTCAGCTAGCTTTGAGTCAGGACAGAGAAGGTAGGGAATTCATTACCTCTGCACTTGGACTCTGTCATCTGAGTCTACCCTGTCAAGTGGTACCACCCCAGTCCTGGAGCCTTGAAAGTGGGCCTAAGGTGCTTGCGAAACCTCTGTGGATTCAGCAGAACTGACACATCTCCTCTGCTGCGCGGTGCTTCCCCAAGAAGAAGCACTGCATCACTGCTGATGCGTGATTTGGACCCGTCGCAAAGACCCGCATCGCTGCCGCAGTCCTCAGAACAGGCACATCGCCCCTACTGCATGTTGAAATTTCGGAGCGGACCCTCAATTCTCCTGACCCCACCAGCCTTGACAATGATGCCAGGCTATGCATTGCAGCCTCATAAACTGCACCGCATGCTCGGCACCGACCTTCGCAATGCAAGCTCCCTTCAATGGGATCCTTGACAACAACGCAGGACCCCACACTGCAGCCTTGCTGCATCTCAGAACCCATGTATAGCTTTGGCTATGTGATGCATCTTTGACACAGATCCTCGCAATGCTTTGCGACCTAGATTTTAGCTACTTTGTCCAGCAAGCCTAACTGGGTCCCTGTAGCCGGTCCATGCTCCATTGTGGTCGGCCTAAACGTGTGGCTTTGTCCCTGACCAGTGTGACCAGATATCCACAATTGGTGCTTTGTGCTTTTTAGCACTATTTTCACTGAAATCTTTAGTAACGCATAACTCCGGGTCTACTGATTGGATTTTTGTCGTTTTTGTCTTGTTTCATTTATTAAAAGTAACTCTATTTTTCACCAACTCTATTGTGGGCTCCTTTTGTGGTGTGTTTTCCCTGTTTTACTGTTGGAAGTGTTGCACACATACTCTGCACATTGCCTGACTGCCCAATGCCAGGCTACCAGGTGGTTGAGCACAGATTAATTTGAGGTTGTTTGTGCCTTACCTTGACAAGGATTGTGGTTGCAGCTTGAACAGGGCTTACACCCCAGTCAACTAAGAACCCAATTTCTTACAACTATCTACTGCCCCTGTCAGTACTCAGTGGTACTGGAACAGTTTTCAGAGTAGGGGTGCTGCCATCAATGTTACATCGCTAAAAGAACATGTTTTGCAAATGAACCATGCCTATTCAGCAGGAGAGTGGTAAGGAAAAGGTAGAAGTGCACTGTCACTTACAGACAGCACATTCTCTACTGTAAAAGCCACTAATATTCCACAGACATACAGCTTCATGGATAAAATCAATATAGCGCACAAATGATAATGTAGGGAAATCGGTTTTCTGCCAATAGTTGCCATTTGAGCATCAAGTAAAGTGTCATGATTTGTTTAAACTTACTAAAATCTGTGTTTCTATCACACTTCAGAATGACAAAAAAGGGCTTCATTCCTGCTTTGCGAACTACTGATATATTAGCAAATATTTGTAGAGTTAATTTATAGGAATTACAATTTTGCTGTGTGCTGGAAAAAAATGACATCATGGAGCATTTCCTGTCACACTAGCTAGAGTGTCTGAATATTCACTTTACAAAATCCTCTCACTTTGCAGTCAAATTTCTATTTGTCAAAAGTCTAAGAGCTTGATTTTGTCAATCATTTTTTTCTGACCCCTGCAGAAACTTATGTTTATGCAGAGATCAGAATTATGAGTTGAGTGTTATTTACCTCATCCATTGATTATCGGATGTGTTAAATACCCCAACCTTCTTTAAATTTCAGCAGGTCAAACTTGCCAAATGTAACGGGGAAAACCATATGATAATGACTGTATCATGAGGATTTTGGTGTTTTAAACACCAAAATCTGCATGGTATTTCCAATAAACTAGTATTAAGTGCTATTTATGTCACCCAATAAATAATGAACCCTGTGGTTCCGTTATTTACCAGGTGCGATAAATAGCACCTATACTTGTAATAGGCTTATAGCCTGACAGTTTATGTCTGCTTTGAACGCACAGCAAATGTTGCAAGATAAAAACAAAATGTAAAGGATTCTTCATTGCTCATTCATGTTTGGACCTCAAACATGGTTATTTTGTGGGTGCTGCAGTACCCTCTGCACTCTTTCTTCCAGCACATATGCCAGTACTGCAAAACGCCAGTAGAAATGGCCTGGACACACTGCTACTACAATTCTTTTTGTGTGTATTGCATTGCTAAATTGATGTGTCTTCTGAAAATAGATAGACAGCGCCACAGTGTGGTAGACTGTCATAAACTTTCAGTGTTAAGAATTAAGGGTCTTATCATGACTTTGGCACAGTTGCGCCGGCTGTCCACCAACACAGCTGCGCCAAAGCAGTGCAAGGACCGCCCATCTTATTACGAGTTGAACTCGTGTAAGGTGGACGGTCGTTCACCTTTCCCGTGGTGGTGCCTGGAAAACAGGCACCACAATGGGAACGGCAAAGAAGTTCCAGCACGGCATGGACGGTGATGTCTGTGCTGAACTGGAACTTTGGGGGAATACAGACAGGGGGGGCACATGTTGTGCCCCCCCCCGTATGTATCCCCATGGTCGGTGTGCATAGGGGCCCTGTAGGGTCCCCTTTGTTCCTCCACTGTGAGCCTTTTCATTAGAGTGCGCCCGCCATGAAATGGCTGGCAGTGGCGGAATTCTCAATATGCTGAGCGGGACTGCGTCGATCGACACTCAGCATGTTACATTGTGGCGCAGCTCGCCATCGCCAGAGAACGGCAGTGCCCAGGCGCAGCTGGTGGTCCTCTGCCGCAACAACTTTTGAAGTCGTAACGCGGCAGATGGACCACCGCCACAGCAGGTCTGGCAGTCTTACGATCGCTAGACTAGTAATCAGGCCCTGGGAGTCTGAGCTGAGCACCGGCACAAATTAAGCACTGCTGATGCACTCATGGAGCTGCCTGCATGGTTAGGTATGCCCCCCCAAAGAGTTTCAATACGTAACGCTGCTCAAAACTGAAAAAACTGTCTGAATGAAAACAAATTATAAATGCTTCTGGAATGCCATTCTGAAACACTAATAATCTACTTCACATTTCTGTGGCTGTCCTACTTATAAAAAAACGCAATGTGTTATAATTGCAATGCACATTCACATTACCCTAATTTAGTGCCATCGTAGAACGACATACACACATAAAAAGTTTTGCAACTCTTACTTTTAATTATGTATCCAATATTTGTTTTAGGATATATACATTTCTGCTAGGCAAAGGATATAACTCCTTTTTGGACCGAATGAGGTCTTAACATGTAAAAAAAAGATTAAAGTGGATTTAGCGTAACTCTTTTTTGAAGGAAAGGTTTACAATTCAAAACACCAGCCAGGCTAGACTGATCTAAAGAGAATGTATTGCTTTCAAACGGATTCTTTACAGAAGAGGTTGTCATCAAAAAGATATATGCAGTGGAAACACATAGCTTACCTTGTAGCATGATACACACTTTCCTGCACTAACAACCCCTGTTTTGACACTCGGCTTTTAACCAAAACACCACATATATACAAGCTAAGCAGAAAAATCCATCAAAATAGGCTGGGAAATGCCAAGTATTTTTTTACTGTCTAAACTGAGAGAATAGTGGGCGATTTAGCTGGTGTGATGTCTGTGGAAATAAGAAAATACTTTTACAGAGAGTATTTTTAGGTTATAGAGCCGAACTAATATTTTATGGAGTTATTTATTGCTTCAGAGTGGTGAGGCTTTACTTCCACCAAAGGATAATAAAATGGCGAAAGATTCTCGAGAGATGTGCACGAGAAAGATCTCAGTTTAATGCTGAGATGTAAAAAAAACAAATGTCAGCCAGCACTGGGATTAGACACCAGCCTACCCTGTCACTAGCAGGAACAAAACTCCACAGAGTGCATCTGCAACAAAGGGATATAGAACTAAGTACTTATTTCCATTACAATTTCGCCTGTAGGTATAACAGTTATAAACAGTGTCACAATGATAGATTTGTTAGCCTTATATTTATGAGCGGTTCAGCTACACAATGCAAGGCCGCTTCATCAAGCACCTTAATGTTGCCCTGAGAGAGTGCATTGGTGAAGTCGGTATGTTTTCTGAGCCATGGAAAATCTGGCATATCAGCTGAAGCTTCAGAACAGGAGCTCAGCTAGGCTAATGGTCGTTGTTATTCTTTTTTTCAAGGGCCACCCAGACACTGTGAATCACACCAGGAACATCAATTTATTCCACACAGGCAACCGAGCAGCCATGGATGATAACAACTTTTGCTTTTGATTAAATTGAGGAAAATTGGACTGTGAGGCTTAAAGTGTGACAGATTCTATAACCGTGCCAAACCACAGAGCTTTTCAGTGCTTCATTAGGTTTTTGTTTATGGAGATACTATGCCAAACAATCACAGGCAGCGAGGGCATATACATATGTTGAAGAAATATCATTATAGAAACAAATGATTTAACAGCTTTCCTACCCTATAGCATCTATAACACGCACATACAATCCCCTGTTTGATCAATTTAGGGTAAAAATCCCCCAAAATAATTGACCTGTGCCAACAAATGTCAAATCCAGGTTAGCATTCAGACATTCAAATCCCAGCTTGCCTGCTGTCAGTCCATGCCACTGGTAAGCCCTCAACATCAGATACTACCCATGGGCCTTCTGTAGATTATAGATTAAATGACCCTATTCCACAGTGCTATTTTGAGGCTCTGCAAATCAGGCTCCCAAGACTTTGTCCTGTTGTTTCTTTCTTGTTTCTAGCTAAACTGTGGCTGGCCACTATGAGCATACACCATGCTACAAAAAATGATTTCCCTGAAGTAATGGTTTAATGTAGAGAAAAAAAGCTCGACGACATGGCCAGTGTTGACCCCATCATGGCGCTTTTTTTTTGTTCACAACAGAGTACCAGAGGGTCAATAAAAAGACAGGCTAGTTAGTGAAGACAGAACGGGTGTAGCGCTCCCACTATCCATATGATTTCGGGGTAAATGCTAAAGAACATATATATGTGTATATATGCATATATCTCTATGCCAGATCAAAATAAGTATCTGGTCTCTGGCTCCCATCAGTCACCACTCGGAACCGCCCTTCATCATTTGGGGCCCCGAGGACCAACACTGTACCAGATCTCGGTGTATTGACAGAAAGAAGAGATCTTCCTGTAAGTCTGTATGTGTTGGTATTATGGTGCAAACCATATGTGTTGGTAAGGTAGCTGATGGGGTTGAAGAGAAATCTATAGTGCAGTGCAAGAAAAACCAGGAAAAGAATAGGGGTGAATAAAATTGGTTTAAGGAGCAATAATTAATTTATTAGGGTTTAACTCCTAGCACCAATGTTAAAAAATAGCTCAGACAGGGTGAAATTATAACCTGCCTAGTGGTGTGACGTGGTCGACATGTTTCAGCAAACCTGGCTATTAGCCTTGCTTTCTTCAGGACCTATTAGTTACAGCTACTGCAAACAAAACAAACCCAACGTGACAGATAAGTAAAAGAGTAAAAGGTAGTGTAGGAACGACACAGAAAAGTCACCTGAACCTCCAGGTTGTGTCTGTTCCAGACCTCTTCTTACACTCAGCGGCGGGCTGAAAATACAAAGCATGGCGTGAGCTAATCTCCCCATAGCTGTCTACAACAAGCCTATCTAATACACCTCGTGCAAATTTATCCACATAGGTGTAGTCCAGAACCTGAACTCTTAAAAAGGCACACTGACCAAGTGTAAATGAAAACGTGATGAATGAAATATTTCAAGTCTCACAGGGTACCCCTTACCTGATCAGTAAGAGATAAACACCTCACCTCGCCTGGCTGCGGCTCAGGACTGGTGAAGCACCGCTCTATAAAAAAGGGAGGTGAATAAATTCAAAGTCAAGAATCCTTCACCGTGTAGAGCCTGAATTTAATCAATGAGAGCACTACTTATAGTAAGATGTTAGCATATGATGAGGAGTAATGTCATAGCCATTTTAGCATCAAATGCATGTATCTGATGTTGCAAAATGTGTTTTAATTGGACCCAAATATCAAGTGTGCAAAGCCAGGTAGTGTTAAGCCAGGTAGTGTATGGCGGTGGGTGTCACGTCACCGCTAGATTATAGAATATGCCCAATGTTGCAGGACTCAAATGCCAGAAACGCTCGTATCACAGCGTACGAACCGCCAGGTTCAAATGTTACTTGCAGCAGTAACACATTCCCCAACCATTACAGGGCTGTGAGCGCATGGGACAACAAAAGACCCAGAAGACCCGTTTTCTATCTGCTTGTCAGTTAAGGACTCTATGCTGAGGCTCAGAACTGCGCGCTATTGCCAAGGAGCGTAGCGCGCACTCACCTATCCGTCGGTACTTCCTCGCGGCATCTGTGCCGTCTGGGGAGGTACCGGCGGGATGTTTACACCATGATTATGTAGCGTGTTGACTCATTGGTCCGTTCAGCTCACGTGACGCGCCAAACAGAGCGTCACGCGTCAGCAAAGGAACGGAGCCCCTGATTGGGGCTACGTCCCGGCTAGGTAACCAATAGTATGCCCAGTCAAGGACAATAATAACAAAAAGCTCTGGATAGAGCGCAACAGTTAATGACAATTGACAGAGTGCCCACCGCTTTGCGCGATCTATGTCAGAAAACGATCAAGACACTCCCGGTGGTTGCACTTTGCAGAATCTGACGTGATGCACAGTCATCTAGAATGTTATCTATTGAATGACACAAGTGTCAAAAAGGGCCTTAGAAAAACCTTAAAAAAACAAGCAGTGGCATAAAACAGTATATAATGGCCATGAGGGCACCTATGACTAAGTCTAATCACTACATTGAGATAGTAACTTTGGGATGAGACGAGTGTCATTAGGGCTTTAAAAAAAACAAGCATAGGCAAAGAATAGCCATGAGGGCACCTTAGATACTGTTAGATCACTATACTGAATGGACACATAACACTATACTGAGTCGGGTACACCATACTGGAAAGACTCAAAACGAGGACCAGGGGATATCATCATTCAGCCCCGTTCGGTCGGTCCCCAACTTCAGCACCCATTTCTGTTCCTTCTTGTGTAAGAAATCGCTCACATTGGTGATATGAGACGGAATGAATGGTTTCTCCAAAACTGTCCACTTAAAGGACGTTGGTGTATGATTCTGCGTGATGAAATGATTGGTGAGTTTGGTGGCCTGTCGCCTGCAGTTAATAGTACTTCTGTGCTCAGATAGCCGCACCTTTATTTTGCGGGTGGTCATCCCGACATACCTGAGTTGACACGGACAGGTTATGAGATAAATTAATTTGTCACTATTACAATTCGTGAACTTTAGTTGTTTCCAGGGTTTGGAAGTCCCGATGTCTATCTCATTTGTCCTGGAAGTTTGGGCACATGATTGGCAAGTGCCACAGGGGTGGTGGCCGGTCACAGGAGGTAGATCCCAAAGGGTGCCTACAGCTCTTGGCGTCTCACCGAGGGGTCTGGTGTGTACCATCCTATCCCGCAGATTGGGACCCCTTTTGAAGGAGAACAGTGGTTGTGGAATAGAATGAGGGCCTGAGTTCAAGATGGGCCAGCGTTTCTTAACCGCTTTCTTGATATTATGGGATAGTGTGCCAAAGGTGTGTACAAAGGTTAGCCTCTCAAGGGGTGCTTTAGGGGTAGTAGGTTCTAACAGTGCTTCCCTGTTGTTGTTCTTAGCACGTTTTAAAGCTCGGTTGACCAAGCGGGGTGGATATTTCCTTGCAACAAGCTGGTTTTTGAGTGCAGTGGAGTGCGTTCCGAAGGAAATGTCAGTGGAACAGTTCCTTTGGACTCGCAGGAACTGTCCAAACGGAAGATTGTCGCGCATGGACTTGGGATGGTGGCTGTCATATAACAACAGAGAGTTCCTGGACATAGGCTTCCTGTACAACTCGGATTCCAAACCCGTAGATGTGGCTTTAATCAAAAGATCCAGAAAGGCTAGTTTATCCACGCCAATCTCAATGGTGAAGCGTAGAAAGGCATTCCTGCTATTCAACCAGCCAAGGAAGTCTCGACAACTGTCTTCAGAGCCACGCCACACCACCAGGACGTCATCAATGTATCGTCTCCATGTTCTTATATGATCACGATAAGGATTGGACTCATTGAGGACAAACCTCTGTTCGAAATAATGCACGTAGAGATTAGCCAAGCTGGGGGCATAAACGCTCCCCATGCTTGTTCCAGACACTTGTAAGTAGATGTTATTTTCGAACTGGAAGAAGTTCTTCTTCATGGCTAGAGTAGCACAAGCCATGATAAAATGTGTCGGAGTAATGGTATCTATCTCAGTGGAGTCCAATAGTGAATGAATAACCTCCAGGGTTTCGTCCTGGGGTATAGAGGTGTATAATGCCTCTACATCAAACGAAACCAACAGGTCCGTGTTGATGTTGAAATCGAGATCAGGTAATATACGTAAGACATCGGTTGTGTCCTTAAGGTAAGTCGGCATGGTTTGGACCATCGGGCGTAGGAAGTGATCGACAAACGTGGACAAGGGTTCCAGAACGGACCCAATGCCCGAGATGATAGGTCTGCCGGGTGGTGGGCGTTTCTCCTTATGTACTTTAGGTAGTATATAGAAGTAGGGAGTCACCGGATGTTCAGTATTAAGGAAACGGGCCTCTGACTCCGTTACCCATCCTTCGCTCACTGCTTCCTCTGTCATGTTCCGAATCGTCCTTTGCAGATCTGCTGTGGGGTCTTGGTCCAGGAGGCGGTAAGATCTGACATCACTTAATTGGCTTTTTTTTTGTTCACTTCAAGCCATGTTGCATGCAGTGTGGGCTGATCAGCAACATGTCTAAAAAAACATTGACAAAGCCAACAGATCTTGCATAGGCAAAACCAATCGGCTTCGTAAATGCTTGTAAAGTGTTGATGCGACAGATGTTTTGATAGTGAAGCATCGACAAACTCGTTGACTAGCAGAATGAATAATTTTTTCCTTGATGACTGCTGCTGCTATGGAGGCCAAGGGGTGACATTGATAATGTTTATCTTTGAAGTCACTGGATTTAATTTTCTGACTTTAGAGGGCCTAAACATTGCACTAAGATTCCAAGTGAGTGAAATTACTTCCTCCATTGTACATTCTTCTGGGGCCACATACTCTCTCTGTGAATTGTTTCCTCAGAAACTCTATCTGCTGTCCAGTTGGTTGGACATACAGAATTTGAGGCTGTCTTATACACACCCCTCATTCACAAATCCGGACATTTGCAAGCTTGATATACCTGTGATTTGATGAAGAGCTTGGAAAGCAGCATTCCTTCATTAACATTTACCTGAGTGGCTCAAATCCCCTGGGCTATTGTCCCAATCATTTATCCATTTATCAATAATGTTATCAATGCATGCAATAGATCCTCAAGCAAACCTTTATGAACCCCATGTTTGTTTTAAAACAGTAAAACATTTAAGCTCAGGTTTCTGTCAAAATACTACTGAAATATAGCCAATTCGATTTTTTTTTTTAAAAAGTACCCATAATGAAATAGGAGAACTTGAAAGTACACATATATTTGTTGGAGTATGTGTTATCGTATGTATCTGTGTTAGAGTATATGTAGGATTTTTCATGGCATGTGCATGTGTACTACGGAATGAATGGTGTTTACCATAACTGGAATATTTCCTCTCAAAGGCCACAGAAACTGTGTTGGCTAACATTGGGGAATAACCCATCTGCTCTCTAAATGGTAAACTTGAATAATGGGCAGGAACTTCTAGATCTGCGTTGCAATGTCTCACAAATCGCAGCCAAAAAAGAATATATCATTTAAATCGTCTACACATCAAGCGTTTTATGACGTTCCCCAAGGATTAGGGGAGAGGAGTTGGCTTAACGGCTAGGGCGCTCGACCTCGGACCTGGAGAACTGGGTTTGAGTCTCGGTAACGATGCCAAAACCTCCTGTGATTCTGGGCAAATCACTTAATCTCCCCGTGCCTAAAAATGAATGTGTGTCCTCATGTAACGTAACTGGTGCTATGTAAAGCGCTCTGATACCCGATTTGGTTCGGGTCTAGTTTGCGCTATATAAAACTCTGCCAAAAAAAAAAGGATCTCCTTCTCAACACCTACATGCGACCATTGGTTAAAATGCCCAAGCACTGTCAGATGGCCTTCCAAGTGTATGCAAATAGCGCCCAAACCCACTTTCAACTGGAGAAGGGGCCAGAGAATCCGATAAACAAAGTGTATGGACTTCATGTTCATGTGGATGAAAGAGAGATTCCTGTGCATGAATGACACCAAAATATGAAGAACAAATAACTGAATAGGTCTAAACCAATATATTCAACAAGACAAAACAGAATAAGACAAATTCAAAGAAATGAAGGAAATAAGCTATAGAAATAATAATAGGGTATTGAGAAAATAATGGACGTCTTTTAAGAAAGAATTGAAAAAAATGTGTGCTATCCTACCCGCCAGGAAAATGTAAAAATATGAGAAAACAATACAGTAAATACTGATATTCTTAGGTGTGGTATGTACTGGTTGCGCCTCAGATTCGGAACCATCTCCACATAAAATGGGGAATTGCACAGTGGCATCTTAAGGATTTTGTGGGCCCCGTGATAGAAATCCTTTGGGGACCCTGTTCCAAACAAATTGCATACCCATTTCAACTATTTGAAGAACCATGATACCAAACAATATTGAAATATATGTTAAATAATGAGATAGAGAAATAGGCAGCAAACTGAAAAAGCAAAGGTTAATTTTCCTGGGGGTCCGATGGAAGATCAGAGCGCTGGGCAATTGCACCTTAGCCCATGCCTTAAAACATCTCTATTACGGAATCAGTGTTTATCTAACAAAACTATGTATGTATTGGAATTCACTACATATTCACCCCCCCCCCGCCCCAAGTACATTTCGTTGAAATTTGTCTGGGAAGGATTGCGGATGGCGTGGTCACATTTCTAAACCCTGCAAAAACTCCTGTTTGATAATGGATCTGAATTTTCACTCTTTCTTGTAATAAGATCTAAATCCTCATCCATTCGGTTGATTGGCATCCATTCACCCTTTATGTCTGCCAAACGAGTAAACAAGGTCAGAAACAAGTTACT
Source organism: Lissotriton helveticus (assembly GCF_964261635.1). Classification (NCBI taxonomy): domain Eukaryota; kingdom Metazoa; phylum Chordata; class Amphibia; order Caudata; family Salamandridae; genus Lissotriton; species Lissotriton helveticus. The sequence goes on from NC_136063.1 coordinate 1,581,460,852, forward strand.
AGTTGATCCAGTGCTTAAGTTGTAAAATATTAAGAGCAGGTGCTCAATTTTTTTTAGGAGACCACACCCACTTCCCCCAGCTCCACCCACTTCCTCTACTTGCACTTCTGAAAGCCAGATATAATTCCTGATCTGAATTTCAGCAAGGGAGCCTTCCCCAAGTAAGGGTTTAATAGGGGAAGTTCCCCACCTGAGAATATATTTAGAAACATGAGATCAAAAAGTGAATTTAAAGCACAATTTTAGAATAAATTGGCTAAAATGACAAATGCACTGAAAGAGAATACCTAGTATTACTACCTTATGGGCTCTCGTCTTCCTATTGTTTATGCCTATGCTGGCAGTGGAGCAATAGCAATGTAGACAGAGCCGGAGAAAAGATGAAAACTTTGAAGAAATGAGAGAGAGCGTCAGGCAGATGATACAGACCAGTGAAGTTGGAGTCACGGATTGTGCTAATTTTGAAGAAAAAAAATCCAGGAGTTTGTCACAATATTTTTGAGATGCACGGGGGTTGTTGTATTTCGGGCATCTTGGTTAGACAGTTCTTGAAAGATGCTGAAGATTCGATTTCTCCTATTCGGTCAGACCTAGTAGATGAATTTTCTAAATTAAGCCTTTTTGGCTCTCTTTAGGGCACTATGGAGGACTTACTGGTATCTCTTAGAGAGGGGCTATCTTCAGTTAAAATAGTCTTGTGCAACTTGCATTACAGGTTGAGACTAGTTTGTTTCAGCTTCACTGGCACCACATTGAACCATTTTTTATGGATTTAATGCCAAATTTAGTGCGGCAAGCTATTTAGTTTGAGCGACCTTGTAGCTACACACAGGTGTGGCCAGCCCTGATTTGGTGGGGTTCTTGACCCCACCACTCCTTTTCACTTTTTTATCACATCATTTGATCCTGATGAAGCATCCTGATGAAGCGCCATGGATCTTTCTGACCGATCAGGTGCGAAACATGTTGATCTTTAGTTACGAAGGCACCTTACGCCCTTTTTAGTAACTCAAGACCATCAGGGTCTTTTAATCTAACAAGGGAACCTACACAATAAACTTCACTGACTTTCGGTATCCCTTAGTCAGTTTTATCTTTCATGCACCCACTTACCACTCACATAGGACCCCTGTTTTCTCACACCCATACTCATCTGACTGCAGTCTAAACAAAAGATCTCAGCTAAAGTGACGTTTTGGGGACCCGTAAGGCATTGTAGTGCCAGCCCGATGAGGAGCAAACGCCCTATGATGAAGCATGACATCCTTCGGTGTGTATGAGCGCATCAAGAGACAAGACTTGCGCTTGCCTCTAACTAGTGAGTTCTAGACCTAGGACTCCCCCCCTCCCTTACTTTTCCCTTAATTTCCTGTGTGTGGGTGACTCTCGGCGCCCATCCTTGGAACAGCTACTCCCTTTTTTGATTTGTGTTCTGTGAATGATGCCATCAGTGATGTCATTTGAAATGTCATCAGTGATGTCATTTGAGGTGTCATGAGTGATGTCACTGACCATGTAATGAGTGATATAATATGTGAGGTCATATGCAGTGCATTGCGGGGCGTAAGGCATAGTTAGCTCAGCTAACTATATCAGCTGAATTTCTCTAGTTTTGTACAAGTGAAATCTGAGCTTAACTATAACATCCATGTAGCCTTTGGTTTTCTAAGTGAATTTTTATGGTTTTTTAAATGTTATTTCCTAACTATAACGCCCTGTAACTTTCAGTTTTTAAGTGAATTTCTATCGTTTTTTAACTAGTAGTCACATTTGCAGAGTGGTTGAGAAAAGGTGCGGGACTTCTGACCAGGTCTGTGGGTCTTACTGGAGGTAAACGGAGGGGTTCTTGGTCCCCCAAGGACCCTCAGCATCCAAGGGGGCTTCAACCCCCAACCAGTAGTATGCCAGGAGATGAGTTTTCAGAGTGGTGGAGAAAGGGGGCGTGGCGTCCAACCACGTACAACAATCCCTGTGTGTTGGACTTACTGGAGGTAACAAGAGGGGGTTCTTGGCCCCTAGGACCCTAAGCATGCTAAAGGGCCTTCATCCCCCAACCACTAGTGCGCCAGGAGGAGCATCTGCAGGGTGGTGGAGAAAGGGGGCGTGGCCTCCAAATTCCTCTTAGTAATCCTGCTGTTTGGGACTTACTGTAGGTAATAGGAGGGCCCCATCCCTGGGTTGATTCTGGCCCTGGGGACCCTATCCCCCAGGGCCTGGCTATGTCTGCTGGGTGCCCTCAGGGCACCGAGTCGCCAGTGAGACCGTGGGGCAAGCCTGAAGGTCCCCGCAGACCCTGTCAGCTCTCCACCTCCCGAAAGAGCCAGCATTGCTTTCACACTTTAGGGAGATGCTGGAAATGAAGCTGACTGTGCCTGAAAGCAATTTTTCTCTGCTTCCAGCAAGCACGAGTATTTTTAATGTTCTTGCTTGCTGAAAGCTGAGTATTTGCTGTGTCTTTCTCCCGTCAAGCCACAGCAAACAGCTATGTCCTGGGGGTGGGCACACCGGGATATAGCAGGAGCTGGCCCTGACTGGGTGGTGGTCCCCAAAGTCATTATTGTCTCCAGGAGAGGGGGCAACATGGCCTGCCTTTTTTGTATGAGGGCCTACTCAGGGAGGTGGCGGTGGCTGGGTCCGAAAATAGCCCAGGAGGGGGTCTGCGCAGAACCCACCCCATTTTTAGAAATTGATTTTGGCCCCAGGAGGTGGTTGGCCCTGGGTCCCAGGGGGGTCTGTGAGGCCCTCCTATTATAAAATTAAACAGCCTCAGGCAGGTGGTGGTCCCTGGGGCATGGGGGGTCTGTGAGGTCCCCCAGATTTTATTACTATTAGCCCCAAGGAGGTGGCGGACTACAGGCTGCGGGGGAGGCTGTATGGGCCGCCCCCAAATTAACTTATAAACAGCCCCAGCTTCCCAAACTAGAACCTCCCTTAATTAAAAGAACTGCACCGGGGAGGTGGCAGTCCCCAATGTTTTTACAAAGCCTTGGAGAGTGGCCCCATGCGCCCCCTCCTGATTTTATATAATGCCAGCATGCCCCCAGGATTTGGCCCACCAGGGGGCTTCCTTGAACAGAAACAAGGATGCCCGTGCTTCTTTTTTTTTTAAATGTTGCCACAAATCTGCAAACCCACCCACAAATTCATGGCACAATTGATTTAAAATGTTTGTTTTAACCCTCAGCGGAGTCCCTATGGAACCCCACCACCAGTTCTAGGGGGTCAGGGCAGTGTTACCCTGCCCCCTTTCTTTATTTTTTACGTTTTGGGGGGGAATATTTCCCAAACTAATGAAAGGATAGGCACCAAATCACAAAAAGCACGATCTGAGTACCAAGATCTAACTTCCTGCCAAATTTGGTGTAATTCAATCAATCAATCAATCAATAAGGGTTAGTAAAGTGCAACTACTTACCTGTGAGGGTATCATGGTTCTGGGGGAAGGAAGGGTGGCTCCATAAATTGCTGGGGTCATCCGAAGAGCCAGGTCTTGAGGTCCTTCCTGAACTGGGCCAATGTTGGAGATTACCTGAAGTGGAAAGGGAGGCCGTTCCATGCTTTGGCTGCGAGGTAGCAGAAGGTATTTCCTCCCGTCTGGTCGATACGTGAGATGGTGGCCAGAGAGAGCTCGGCTGATCAGAGGTGTATTTCAGGTGCATGGAAGGAGAGGTGGTTGTTCAGGTATGTGGGCCAGGTGTTGTGAATTCCCTCCAGCTGTTCGGGCTGTAGGCTTGCTCAAAGGTCCTATGGGAATTAACATGGAGAAAACATGTTTGGTACCCCATTTTTCTCGACTCCTGCTTGACGAACCACTCCGAAATATTCCAGACAGCGCCTGAAGTATGGGTCAAATTTGGGGGGAACATTTCATTGAGATTCATCAACCAGCACCTAAAGATATAGGTAATTGGAAATCACCTTTTTGATAGAAACTCCATCTTAACTATAAATTACCTACTGGCAATAGGTAAAAAAATATATATGCATCTTCATTAAAAACACCACTAAACTAATTACTTAGTCAAATTATTTATGTAAGAGGTGAACTGTTAAAAAGGTACATATAGATATCAATTATTCAAATAAATATGATAAACAATTTACTGTAAAATATTATGTCAATAACTTTCCATCATATTCCCCATCACACTACCAACCAACTACTAAAATATAAATTTCTAATAAAAGTATAAAAATTGCAATATACTTTGCAAAAATTGAAATAAAGTTATAAATTAAATAAATTAAAAAATAAACAGTTTACATAATTATTAATCAATTAAATATTTAATTTAGGGTTAAAAATTAATTATCATTAGTATAAATTATTTGTAATTTAAGCAACCTTCTATCCTATTTCTCTAAAAACCTAACAACCAGGTAATGAATACAAATAATGTACAAATGTACATGTACATTAAAATTAACAAATTAAACATGACGTAAACTTTAACTTTAATTTAATTAAATTCACAACATGTTCCCCTACAAAACCCACAGCCTACTACTAAAATATAAAGTATCAACAAAAATGAAAACATTAAAATATGCATGAAAATTAACAAATGAAACTTAAATACCTAATACAACTAAACAAATAAATAGTTTACATAATTTACAATAATACATTATCATTAAAATGTCATTAATTATACGTTAATTTACTTCCCATCCCTTTTCCCTATAAATTCAACCCTCTACTACATTAGAAATGTCGAACTAAATTAAAAAAGATTAAATTACACATTTTAAGTTTTCATTTTATTTTAAACTATTCATAACAATTATTCTAATAGCAATACTATTCTAATAAATATTAAATACATTAAAAATGTACATTTATTGCAACTATAGTTATCTAAACCAGATTCAATACAACAACATTATTAAAACCTATATTATATACGAAAAAGATTTTCTTGACTACAATGTTCTGTTGCGCAATATTTTGTGGTAACACTTTTCTTGACACAATATTTAGAATCCACAATATTTTTACATCGATATTTGTGTCATTCACTCGTTACTGCGTCTGTATGACGGAAATTATCTCTTACACTTGAGAATATTAAATTGCAAATTTGTGTACAAAGGGGACAGTTCATAATATAGGTTAGGTTGGCTAAGACCCCCTGATTGACCTGGGATAGTTTCCATGGTAAACGTCCCAAATCTGCTGTCCTTAGAGAACTTCTGCTTCTTTCTCAATGAGAGAGGCTGCTTTCTACCCTCGAAAACACATTACAAGAAGTCAGGCCTAGGTTATCACCAAATGAGATTAAAATTTGAGACACCTTTGAGGGAAGCTGATAGAAACAGTGTATTTGCTCATGTTAAGATGATATTACGCAACACTACAGGTCAGTTTTCTGCAGAGAACACCTCACTTCAGATATAGTAGACAGTATTACCACAGTTACACCTTGAGAAGCCGAAATTGGAATTATGGCCCAAGGATGCCCAATAACGGACTTTAGTGGCGAAAACTCACATGATTAGGAGGACAAGGAATGACGAAAAGTTTGTTAATGATTTCTGTGAATGCTGCCATCTGGCACAAAATTTGGTACATCGTTCTAAAATCCTCCCATTTTCAGCATGCTTTGCAGACTGAAATAGATGTTATGCATTGGAGATAATCATGTGCCCATAGTGGCAACCGAAATTCTATCTGTACAACCTCCGTTGATTTTTTATATCTGTATATTTATTCTTCTCCAAGGTGCCAGAATAACTTTTTCCAACCTACCTGTGACCACTGCAAACTCCTCATCAGTGGGTTAGACGATGTATTAATAGGAACAGAGATCCAAGTGAATCTGGGAATTCTGAGAAGCGAAGCTCAAGAAGTAGAGCATTGAGAACAACCAGTAGCAGATGTATGGCTAAATGTGCGTATTAGCACAAACAAGTCACAGAGATCCAAACATAATCAGGACTAGAAATGTTGGAGATTTCCTGCATTGTGAGGAGTAGAAATTGAGTGAATGTAAAATCAGAGATATATATCATCTGGTACAGTTTTCAGAAATCTTAAGAAAGAACCTCTATGGTGTACCTGAGTTAAATCTGTATTCTCACTCTTGGTAATGAAGTTCAAATGTTGGCCTTGACTTGTGAGGAAGACTGCTGAAATTATGCACAATTGCAATGACCACAATATTACACTTTTGTTCCTATATCGATGGATGTGTCCCCGGGAATGCATACTGAAAGAGGGTATCCTAATTTATTACACTTTATACTTATTTGTTAATTGTTTAAAAATGGACCATTAAAAAAAATGGAATGGGGAGGAGACTCCGAGATGGTGGTGCTGAGACATGGGCCCGTGTGATTTCATGAGACAATATATTGTACAATTTAAATTACAGCATGGCATAAAATCATGACATAAAATTGTATATTTGTATTACTTGCTACGTGTGGGGGCATTACTAACAGACTGTATTTTTTAAGCCTTTCTGCATTGACTATAGGAGAGAAATGCTACTGTTACTAATACTGATTGAATACATAGGCCCTTATTACAAGATCCAAGTTAATGGGGATTCTGAGTTGTTCCCTAGGAATGAAGAACAACAAGCTGTCCCTGGAATTTTAGGGGGGAAACAGGACTAAATCTGCTTTATTACCCTGAAGCAGGTGGTAAAAAACCAAGTGCTTTTTTGTGTATGGGTAGGGTGGGGGCGGCCTGGGGCGTTGGTTGGGCGGAAAGTTTTTTACTTCAGCCGGAGTAGCTTTTTTTTCCCCCCTCGTGCTGCCAATTTCGGGCAGGTTTGGGCAACCGGGTCAGCTTTCTCAGGACCCTAAATTATTGGTGCAGACTTTGCAGAGAAACCAGAAAACGTGTTGCTGTCTGGAGCACTATGTCCAACCCTCCTTGGTGGATACCACTCAGGGCAGCTAGTAATGAGGGCCCTAGAAGGCAGTTTTCCAAGTTGGGATTTTCAGGGTGAAGGGGATGCCCGAGGAGAGGAGAAAGGAGCAAGTGGGAAAAATGTCAAATTGAAGCCGCGCTTTAGAAGGCTTTTAGAACGCCAGATGTTACAAAACCAACTGGGTGGAACAAAATACTCAAATTATCAAAAGGAAAAAGATGTTTGTCAGAGTCTAGAAAATAAATCTCCAGGGATATTTTTCAGACACTTGTTTTCTGTGTGTGAAGAACACACTGTAGGCAAACGCCCTTACACTCGGTTTTTAAATGACATGCACGGCAAAGAACTGCTTGATGTGGTTGAGTACCGGCTCTAGTTACACTCTGCTCTGATTATAAACATTCCAGCTGCGTGAATAATCTCACAAGTATGTAAAATCACCATGCTCGCTCGTTTGGGCTGGAGCTCGGAAACCTGTCAAAGGCTCATCACACACTGCGAAGCATGCACTACTGTACGGCTGATGTGGCACATGCTGGCGGCCGACGAACATCTTTCATTCTACAAGACGACGCCAACCATATTGTTTACTGAATTAGATTGGAAACAGAGCTTCACTGGGAAGTTTTCCGGCGTTAGGCAGCCTCTGTGTCATACTGTTCGTTGTGGTTTTCATATAGATAGAGGTGGAAGGGCCAGGATATTCATAGGGAGAGCCGAGCCAGGGGTGTGGCTTAATTATAACAGCCAAAGAGCGAGCCGAGCCATCCATCAAAAGCTTCTACATGTACACACCACATCGAGTATCCAGTAAACACGTGATAAAGACTCTTTCAAATTAAAAGTAGATTTTCTTCCAGCCGCACCAGGAAACAGACATTACATCACATGCGTAACAACGCATGCAATTACAACGCGGTCGTTACAACAACTGCGTTGTTACATCGCAGTAGCATTACTACGCCAGTCGTTACCACTTGCTGTAGGGGGCGCTCTAAGTTAAGGAATTGTATAATTTACTATTTCAACACCTTCCCTACTGTTGCATACACTGGAGTTGGAATAGTAAATTATACTATTCCAACATCCAGCGCATACCCTACAGCAAGTCGTTGTAACGGTACTGCGATGTAACAACACAGTCGTTGTAAAGACTGTGTTGTAATCGCATGCGTTGTAAATGCATGCGATGAAGAGGTATATATTCGCCACACCTTGTAGTAGAGGTTGATGCTGCCCACCCTACCCCACTATGATCCCCAATTGGGGTACCCTCACCACATTCCGTATTTAATGCAGGGCCGGCTTTAGGGCACAGCGACTGGTGCAGCCGCACTTGGCTCTGACCTGTGGAGGGTGCGCTGTGAACTCAGGGGAGTGCTGTGCTTAGAGATATCTTATGATCGAAGAGATGAGGGGCACTTTTGCAGCTGGTAGTGAGAGAATCCAAGGAGGTGGTCATGGGTCGTGTAGTGCCAAAAGTGATTATCACACTGGGCGTTACCAGCGCTAAAGCTGGCCCTGTTTTAATGTGACAACTACTGTATGCACCTTTAGAGCCTGGAATGAAGTGGATAAACAGGCAGGGCTGAAAGGTCTGTATTCCCCGTCTCTGTCTCTCCATTATCACCTGTGGCTACCAGTAACCCATGATCCTAAGGCATCCCACAATGATCCAGTCAGAACCTGCACAAATAGGGAGATTTATATGGAAATAAACAATTTATAATGTTAGACATATTTACGACTTGCACCGCACTTGACACATTTCTATATCACCAACTACGGCGTGCACTCACACCCCTCACCCCTGACTTTCCCAGGGTGCCCACTGTCTGCCTTACAGTGGACAGGCTACTTACTGATGGCTACCTCCACTAAGCCTAGCGACCTACAAGGAGTAGAATTACATATCATCTCCTTTGAGATCTGAAAATAGGCAATCAATGATATACCTATTTACTCACAGAGACGCCCGAAATCTCCGTACACTTTGCACTTCGGTCCTGAAGAAAGCCCACTTGACCGCACCAGCAACAAAGGGCTGAAACATGTCGACCTACAACATTCACTAAACTGAGTGTGTGAGAGTCCTAAATCTCTCTCATTCACACAAATATTTTTATTTTCTCAAATCCAGAACGAATAAAATTGCTACTCTGGTAGGAAGAGATTTTTAACCTTTTCATATCACACTGTCACTGTCACGTCACTGATCACTACTGTTTTTAACCAAGGGTACAACCTCCAGGTGGAGGATGCATAACCACTAAACCCTATGATTATGCAGACACGTGTCAAATACTGCGCAGAATCAAGATATACCGCTCAAGTTACCAACTCTACACGTGCATGAGGGTTTTTTAATTGGGACTAGCCGGAACGAAGCCTGCATACCCTGGTTATGCAGGACAAGTGATCCTTCCCTATTGATTATTTGATACCTCCACTAAGCAACTGATCTCCAAATTATATTGTCCAGCACTTGATGAAAGACCTGAGTTGATAGGCCTTGTAAGGCCAGGTTGAGAGGTATACCTGCTGTGTACAAACGAGCATGATTTCACAGAGAAGCAGATTACCTATTATTCATTTCAAATTTCCGTAACAAGTCTACTTTACCGCTGACCGGACGGTGCTGCCGACCCTGGAGGGTAGGTGGCTAACGCCTCCCATGGGCAGCAGTCACCGGCACAGCAGCAGCACGGCGTGATAGCCAGAAGTAAGGGTCCGTGAATGACCATTGGTTGGGGTTCAAAGGACCCAATAAGGAAGGAGGGGTGTGACGTAAGCACAGCCATAAGGGCAGATGGGACAAGCAGTCCCCAGCTTTGCCATCATAAGAAAATGTGTTTACCCACCAGCAAGACTGCCAGCACAACAGGAAACGGGACCTATCTGGAGAGAATCGAGGTGCTGAAGAGAAGGCGGTGTGCGCTGGCAGGGAGGCGACAAGCGTGATCAGGACTGCACAGGCATCTGGGCCATGATGGCGGTGTGCCTGGTGGACGGCTGGAGAACGGGCCTTTGTAGAGGCACCCGAGCCTTCACCATGGTCAGAGGCAGAACAACCAGGGCGAGAGTGGTATGACCGGGAGACCAGCGGGCCAGATCGCGCACCACAGAGGAGGTCGGAGCGGGCAGCGACCCACACCAGGGAATGCGGGCGTCGCAGTCACAGTGAGATGAGGTGGCGGGGAGTCATGAGGTTTACCAACAAAGATTTTCCCTGAAGGAGGTTAAAGGGGAGTTGGCCGAGCGAGGTTCTTAGGATGCCTTATGGCAAGGACTCTTGAGATAAGTGCCCGGACAAGGTCTTTGGGATGCCTCACAGCAGTGATACTTGACGACAAGCAGGAAAGTAAGAAATGGTCAGCGCTGGACGGACAGCCTAGGTATGGACACAGGGCCACAAACGCCACACATTCGGTAGCAAGTTGAAGCCTTGAAGCCGCGACACCCTGTACCAAGTGACAGAAGTACAGCTGTCACAGCAATGGGAAGCGATTTATGACAACCTTGAAGAGACAGCATGGCTGTAAGGTTGGCACATGGAAGATTTAGGCAAGTAAGGGTTACCAACATGCAATAGAATACAAGAGGTATACAGTATAACTAAGGCTCCCGGTTTTCCGTTTAAACGGATGTTTACATATAAATACAGACAGAAAGCTTTTTGTTTTTTGTCTGTATTTATATATAAAAATGGGAAAATACACAAAAAAAAACAATACTCCTCCTGCCTCTGTGCGCTGTAAAATCCGAGTCAGAGGTGCAGAGGGGCAGCCAAAAGAAATTGGAAACTGCTGGCCTGAAACTGCTCCAGAGACAGGAGAACTGGCAGCGCTGTGTCTGCAGAGACACTCCAGCACCCCTCACAGCGGTAATTCACACAATCCAATTGATGTAGCAGTGCAAGCAGTCGATGTCTATTAAGAGGTGTGAAAACACCTCAGGACATCGGCTGCAGCTCCAGCAACAACGTTTTTTTTAGGTCTCACGTGTGGGGGATATAGGGCACAACTGGAATTGGGAGTATTTTGCCACAAATCGGAGTGGGCCAGTGAGAAGGGTGGGTTGCTTAATGAAAGGCAGGACGGTTTTTGAAAGAGGTGGCCGTGGGTGTAGTCGATGTGATCTAAACTGTAGCTAGGTGGGGGGCACTGCATTTAAACATAAGGAAGGAGGATCACGTGTAAACGGAGGCCTGGGGACATAAGCGAAGTGTTGTGTCACATAGGAACTAGAGGCAGGGAAGAGCAAAGTTAGGTCATCACCGTTTGACGCAGAGATTGGGAGCTAGAGCTGCAAGGGGTGATGTGCCAAGGGAGAAAAACCCACAGGGTACATATGCCGTAGGCAAGAGATTCTTAGGAACTGCGATGTGCACTGGGAGCATTTTGCAAAATATGTCTTGGGAAATATTCACTGTTGTGCTAAATAGTTGGAGAGAGTTTTGCAAGGTGAATAAAGTACAGGAGCGAGCGCTAACAGCAGTGATAGGATTGGGTGGCGTCGTTTAGAGACAGCAATGTGCTCCTTGAGGGAGGATGGAGGGGCTGGTATGGGAGAAAGCTGCAGGCGGTGTTGTGCTCAGTGGAGGAGTGAGAGGCATGCTTGCTGGTATGTGGGCAGAGATAGAGAACTGCAAGTATGAGTTGACTTGGTAGAGACATCTGCTGGCTAGAATGTCCCCAGAGGCTGGGTTTGTTGCAAGCAATGATGTGTTTTAGGAGAGAGAGATGCAGTGGGTGAAGTGCAATGGGAGAGAAAGCTTCAGGGAGTGTTGCTCCAAAAGTGAAACAGCTGCAGAGGAAGTGCTTTGCCATGGAGACAGAGAGAGGCCCAGAAGAGTTGTGGACGCATCCATGAGATACAATTCTGCATGGTTGATATGCTTTAACAAGCTATAACGACCCAGTGCAAGTGTGCATGCCAACTTACATAAATGTGAAAAAATACCTTGCGTCAAAAATAAATGTAGATAAATACAGATAAAATTACCAAAAATAAATACGGATAAATACAGACGGAAATGTGAAAAAAATAAATACCATAAAACCGGGAGCCCTAAGTGTATAACCTACTATGAAATGCCTTATGGGAAAATCCAAGATAAGCGAGGAATGAACATGTTGATGACCAATGCCATTGTGACAAGTGTGTAGCAATTTGAGATGTGAATAAACTGCGGCAGTTCTAACGGCACACATGTCTTGGTGTTCATAATTATGATTGTGGGAAAAGGAGGAACGGCAGGAGGGCTGGTGAGATGCTCGCACAGCTGGGGATGGTTGCACCCCTCAATCCTCACGGCTGTATGGAATCCAAGATGATTCAAACTGTGCCAGATCTGGTCAACCAGAGGCGTACTTCCTGCATTTGTCGTGCCCCCTTAGCAGCTTATAGACTTACTGGTGAGCGGTCTTCCCTACTTTGTTGAATATAATTGAGTGTGCCCTCCCCTTGGACCCGATGATTGTGGGGTGGGTGTGGGAGATCCCCTTTTCCTACAGGTGAGATAACGTGCTGGCACTTTTGTTTGCCAACTGACTTGAGGCATGCTGCTGAGGCAGGGGAAGATCCCCCAAATGCAATCATTTGATCAACTTCCTAGCAATGCTGAACTTCTACCTCCTTCATCTAGGGCTCGAAACATCTTGGATCCACTGAGAACTTATCTGATTGCTGCCCCTCCATTGACTGGCAGAATACGAGACCCATCTAGGGCAGATGTCGCTTCACCCGGTTAAGAAAATGAAGCCACCAGGGATTAAATGCAGTAACTGCTATTTGAACCTTTGCAGTACGTGCTGATCATTGTAACTGCTTTCGTGGGATACCAAGTGCATATGCAGGATTGGAGTTTAATCCAAATTAATATAGAACTATGTATGGGTAGGCGGATGGATCAGCAAACCTATACGTAAAATAATGATAAGTTGTTGGAATGTTACGATTATGTCATACCCTTCTTTCACATGCTTGCAATGTTTGTTTATCTGGAAAAACTATAAATAAATTAGTGTAAAATAAAATTTGATTTTCCTGAACGCTTCTGTTTCACAAGAGTGTGGCCAATTAATTCACTGCTTTACCATCAATTAAAAGTAATAGCTTTTAAATAAGAACCTTTCCCTGACTTTCATGCTCTGACAACACTGCCCTGAGTAAATCAAGAAGTGTCAGTTTGTCATTTCCAATGTATATGTGGTCAATATGGTTGTTGTATGTGGTGCATCATTATTGTCTATTAAACCTTATGTAGGGGATCTTTTTATGTAGCACATATTCTGAAACGAATTTCTTCAATGTGGTCTCATGTCTAACGCCTAATTAAAATGAGGGAGAGTGAAGTAAACTGATTTGTGTAGAATCACGCAGCTTAGTCAAGGGTGGAACGAGAGATTTGAACCCCAGCTTCCAGGTTATATATTGTGGAATTTCACCACTGGAAGAGTATGGCCTTTTCACTCCAAAAAGACAATGCCTTTTTGTTTCTTTCAGGAGCAAAATTAGAAAAATTAGAAAATCATTAGCCGAAATAAGGAATGTTTCCAGAAAAAGTAATAAGGGAAGGAAGGGCATTGTATTTTGTTTTTTTTCTATCACTGTTTTCCCTGTGCTTAGAGAGGAGCACATCAGGAGATGTTTAACACCTCAGTAACATCAGTTGTAGATATTAGTAAAGCCAAAGTCTCGCCAACAGAATTAAGGGTCTTCATACGGATAGAAGTTCAGTGGGTTTACATTTGTGATCCCCTGTTCAGATTGAGGGGGGAATTGATGTGCTAATCATGAACAAGACGCTAGAGTATGGCCTATTCTCAGCACATCATGGCTGCTGGCTGGCACCCATCTGTAGCACAGTTGCATGGGGACGGATGGGGACTTACAGAGTGAGATGTGAGCATGTACAGAAATGGCGGCACCTCCGCTAAGGTGGAGCAGCGTCATTCCACAAGAAAAATATAATAATAATAGCAATGTTATCATTTTATTTTTCACTATTGTCGTGTGCTTGAAAGGTGTGGGTGGCGGGGCTGTGCCGGCTGCAGAGCAGGCAGGGAGTGAGGAGCACACTTTAAAGTGTGAATGACTGGCCGGCTGGCCGTTTTGTGCTGGCCAAACAGCCATGCGCACTTTGCATGTTCCTCATCAGGCTGAGTTACACAGCCTGGTGAGGAACATGCCCTGGCTACCATTCCCCATCTGAGTGCCGAACCACGATGCTCAGACCAATAACAACGCAGCATTGCATTGCAGCATTGTGATTGGCTTAGTGGAGGGAGCCTGGGTGCTTCCTGTTCCTATGTGCATTGTGTTGAGGACCTGGAATAAGAGGACACAGGAGAGCCAGCCGCTGGGAAAGTGAGAATTTTTTTACTTCATTTTTCCCCGTTTTCGTATTTTAACACCCCTCTGTCCCCTGCCCGCCTCACCACTACCCCCCCGGTAGCAGCCGCCACTGATGGACGGTGAAGTTTATTTTGGGCTTGTAAATCCATGAGGACCTCGAGCTGAGCTGGGCATCTGTTTCGAACTCTCAGTGACTCTCCCACCTCTACATTTGGATGCCATAATATCTAAACGTTTGGAATATGCTAGTTGGCTACATTATTTTGAGTGGTTTATGTAGGATGTAAAATTATACTCAAAAGTGAAAGAAGAAAGGTCGAAACTAGGAGATTATTTTTTTAATAGCTTTGCAAGATTCATGTAGTGCAAAGCTCACAAAGTTTTTTTTTTTTTTTTTTTTTTTAAAGTGGGTCATTTGCACTTGCCCACTGCAGCAGTGGAGCCCAGTTTCAGTACAGCATGTGGCCGATTTGTTCAGTGGGTTGACTGATTCCACCCATCCTTTGTCCCGATATAGACACCCCACGCAGGACATGGAGCAAGTTTGGATGCCCAGAACCCTCCCCTCACAGTCCCGAGCACTTCTATCCCTTCCCGCCCCACTCCGCCCTACTGAAGTCAACTTATAAGCAGGCCACACCACCGTACCCCTTCCTCTCTGTCCACTGACTGTATACTATGTGGGGCCAAAGCCTCACCGTACCTGCTGAGGGGCTCACACCTCAGGACCGTTAGTGAGTGAACAACAGCTATATATTGGGAGATTCACAAACAGGTGCAGGGTATCGCTGAGTGGAAGACTAGGCTACTGCCTGGTGCACATCATCTCATAACAGAAAGATCAATGGAACATAGTGGTCTGATCTAGTGGTGTAAAAGTCTATTATTTCTCAAGCAAATACCATCCCACCCTTCAACATCTGTTGGGTCTGAATGTTATTTTGGCTTTATGAAGGCAGCACATATGAGACGAAGAACTGCTCAGAAAGAGACCAACCTTTTATGTGTTTATCCTTGGTGGATTTCTAAGATGGCATCAATGGTTGTCTGCTTGAGAGTAAGAAGAAGGAAGAGGAACGCCAGTGTCCACTATCTTCAAATATGAGGGCACACTAAGCAGGTCCCTTCAATACGAAGAACCATGTTAGCCTGATGCTTCAGCGCTGGGTGGCACCATGACATCCGGAAATGAGTAGGCCAAAAAGTTGTAAATAGTACCCACTTGTGCAGATGGAAATTACTTTCTGTACTTCCCCTCTGCCCAGCTTTTCTTTCACAGCTAATTAATAGTGATCACATTAACAGGCTGCATTATTTTCTTTATCTGGGCACTGGAAGTTAGTCATACTGACCACCCTACCAAATACATTTCAAAATATGCTACCTCAGCTTTAGAACAGACGAGGCGAAGATACCTTTGGAGGAAGGTAACCACCTATATATCAGCTCCTGTGTGAAATTCAGGGGTCAATTCCATGCAAGGGTAGATGATTGCATTGGAAGCTTGTCTACAAAGACCTTTACCATCATAATGGCCACATAGCCTGAACCTGCAGCTGAATTATTTGCTGGAGTGATTATAAAAGCTGGGATTATATCAAAGATCAAAGTTCTACATTTGTTAAAATAATTTCTCTCTATGTCTCTGTCAAAAGTAATGAAATCTTGAGCATTCTGATTTCAGAGCAAGTGCCTTTAATCAGAACTGTTTCTTTACAGTGACTTCAGAATACATGTCTCATTCTTCTGCATCTGCCTTACCACATCATAGTTTGGCCCAGTTCCTAGAACATTGCAGGTTTCTCCCAGCGAACTTTCTCCTATCATGAGTGACAATGGAATCCTGCAAAGTTAAACATTTTCTCCATGGAAATACCTGCCAAGGTTTCAACCTGTGAGATCACGAAGACTCTGAGTGGGTGTTGGTGCTCCTAGAAGTGTTCGGTACCTTACCATTACTAACTATTTGCAGGTGCCAAAGAGTAGGAGGACAACCTTTAAAACCTGCAAGAGCAGAAGGCACCACAACTGATTGTTCTGGGGAAAGAACAGATACTGACAGTCATTTCTAGGGGGAGTTTAATTCATTCTCAGCGTTCTGGACATCGAATGGGCAGAGGGCTAACACTGTTCAAGATTTTTTATGAATATTTTAGTATGGTTGGATCAGCCAGTTAGGACCTATGTTGTCTGCTGGGATATCCTCTGTGGGGCGGGGGGGAGAACAACTGCTTTAATAGGTTTTATAAATAATAAGCAGCAGTATTTGTGATGAAATAGAGGGATTCCAAGAGTTCAAGCTCCGCCTGGATAGGGTTGAATATAACTTGATGTACCAGATCTATGGTAATAACAACATAGACCCTAGCATGTGCTTAAAGTGGATGAAGGTTTGTGATTCGAGCATGCATATGTAACATCTCTTGATATTTACAATGCCTCCAATTCGTAGCCACAATTCTATCTATAAACGACTTCAGGAGTTTGGTATTGCACATAAGTGTCACTATGCATTGGATACACCTGCCCGGCACCATATATATATATATATTCACTGAAAAAACCATAGGTTATAGACCATATATAGTTAGGAATTAGCATTTAAAAAACCTTATTTTACTCACACAAAACCATTGAAATTCCATATATAGTTAGTTGCACTAACTATATATCGCGCACCCGCAATCCACTGCTGATCATGTCACATATTACATCATTCATGACATGGTCAGTGACATCACTGATGACATCACTGATGACATCTCAAATGACATCACTGATGAGATCACTGATGACGTCATCCAGTGACTGTATAATTCTGTAAAGTTAAAATATGTCTTACATATTGAAGAATGAATGGATGTATAAGTGTCTTGATGAAGGATTTAGTAGGGGCATGGCTGACTGTATGAGTGACTGATTAAATGTGTCTCACTGAGTGCATGGGTTAGTGACTAAACTGTCTTAATTTGTGCATCATTATGTCTGTTGTTCTGTAAACTGCTGCATGTGTTGATCATTAGCTATATGATTAACTGTATGGGTTATTGATTGGTTGCCCAAGCATTTGTATGGGAGACTGAGTGTGTGTGTGGGTGGCTGGGAGGTGTATGACTCTCTGCATAGATGTGTGAGCAGTTGATTGACTAGATGTATGGGTTCAAAAGTGCATGTGGAAACAGCTGTATGGGCGGTTGACTGTGTGCATGAGTGTATTGGTGAGTGAATGGATATCTCAGTGCTACATGTCAAAGTAAGTACATATGTAAAACACAGTACATGTGAGAGTTGACATATATAAATAACTGTGCATAAGAGCCACTGAATGTGTGAGTGGCTGTATGGATCATTGTGAACTTGTATCCAGGATTGTATAAGTGAGTACATATGTTTTAGTATATGTTTGAATAAGTAAGGTGTGTATAACTGTATAGTTGAGGAAATGGAGGTGTGATTGATTCTTTGCATGACTGACTAAGTGTCTGAGTAACTCCATGGATGAGTGACAGTCTATGAGTGTCTGTTTACACTGAGTGTATCTAAGGTTATATTAGAGTCTGAAGAGGTTCATCGTATTATCACATGAATGATGTCATCAGTGAGGTGATCAGTAATGTCAAATGAGATGTCATCAGTGATGTCATCAGTGATGTCATTTGAGATATCAGTGATGTCATCAGTGATGTCATTTGAGATGTCATCAGTGATCTCATCAGTGATGTCATTTGAGATGTCATCAGTGATGTCATCAGTGATGTCACTGACCATGTCATGAATGATGTAATATGTGACATGATCAGCAGTGGATTGCGGGTGCGCGATATATAGTTAGTGCAACTAACTATATATGGAATTTCAATGGTTTTGTGTGAGTAAAATAAGGTTTTTTAAATGCTAATTCCTAACTATATATGGTCTATAACCTATGGTTTTTTCAGTGAATTTTCAAGGTTTTGTAAATGCTCATTCCTAACTATATATGGTCTATAACCTATGGTTTTTTCAGTGAATTTCAATGGTTTTTTAATAGCAAATATCATAAGCTGTCGAATGTCAAGTACGTGGTAAGTGAAAACATTTTCGTGTTTATGCACACTGATCTGCTTTGAATGGTGCCCCCCCCCCTCATTTCTATTAGGAGTACTCTCTCTTTGCAGATAGTGAAAGCTAGTTAACGCAGGCCTTTGCCCCCGTTGTAATCCGTCGTGCCTGCTTCTCTCTCCATTTGATTGATTGTTATCCAAGTATTTACTGTTTTAGAATTAGTTCTCTTTGGTTCATTCTCTATTTACAAACAAACACAGAGTCGCAATACTCTGTTTAGTCTTTGCAGATAACGAAAAATCGTGTAAAAAAAAAAGAAAAGGAATCGAGCAAAATCAGTAGGCCACTAATGGGATCTCTTTTTGACCTCGCTAAAATAGAAACATTAGGAACAACCCCTCATGACAAATACAAAACTAGTGAGATGAACTGAACTCCACACAATGATGGCTGCAAAACAGCTCGGCTCCGCCACCCACCCCGCCCAAAATAACGATAAAGAGCAGCTGCCATGATTGGTTGCGGAATGGCCACGACGGAGCTACGAAATGGTGCTGCTCTCATGCTAACCCCAGCTTCAGTCTGAAACATCCAGAAACACTGTAGACTACCAATTCGATCAGTTCCGGTAGCGCCCCAATGTAACCCGGTAGAGAAGAACTAGCCCTCCCCTCTTTGACTGATGGTTCTTGTTGCCTGTCCCTTCTGTTGTCATTTAACAGAACTATTTAGCCTGCTGAAAGGGGTTGTGTTCCGACCGCTGGTTGGTGGAGACATTTTGACTATATTCTGGACCTGCGTTGTCGCGTAATGCGTCATATGACGCGCCGCGTTAGCGCATCCGGAAGTCATCCGGGGCGCGCAGCGCGTAACGTAAGCATAACAAGTCATGTGACTTGTTAATAAAACTTTTCATTGGTTCATTTTACTTTTCTTATTGTAATGATGAAAGGCTTGGTCATATGACCTAAAAATTACGCTTTTCATTACTTCCGAACATTATTTTTTCTTAAATATATGTTATAATGTTCCAGGCTAATGTACTTTCCCGGAAATTTTACAACTGTCCTGCAAGTAAAATATATTCTTTTTTCGAGAAAAAGAGCGTTTCTTCGTCCCATGACGGAGCCGTTGAGCAAAAGAGGGTCGACCTGCTGTCTTAGTCGCCGATACGCCTGAATATGAGATTCTTATCGATCACTTTATGTTGCAGGAATAGAAAACACAACAGCCCTTGACCATTTATCTTTACTGCGTTCCTTCGTATTATACCTTTTACCCTTCATGTAATTGGTCTGCTTTATTTCACTTGCCTTTTAATGATTCTAAAACAGTGACTATTATTAAAAACTTTACCAATGTATATACTACTACCATGTTTTCTTTTAAAAACCTTTATTGTGAAAATTTCATTATACAAATACGAGCCTATAACCACGTGGGCCTGCCACGGAGCAAACTGTAATCGTATATGATGAATAGACATTTACACTGTAGAGGAACGTAACGGGCGGGCCATTAGGTTGCAAGAACTAAGGTGTCTAACAGTTACGGAATCGGTGGACGTACATTTTATAATTAAAATACGACAGGGCCAGTTACAATAAAATTATCTAGATATACATTTGCGGGCAAGTACCATGGGTGACGTTAATTCGAACTTTCAACAGTACAGTAATCAATAACACATCAGAACTTAATATCAATAGGGATGTCGAAATATTCAATCAATTCTCGTCCCCGCCCGCCATGTGCTTCAAAACTGCATACGTATCTCGTGATTTCAAGGTTCTGCAACCAGTACACAACAAGGAGTTACGAGTCCCATTTATTCCGGCGCCATTTTGGGCGAGGACGGGCAGGTCCAGGATATAGTCAAAATGTCTCTACCAACCATCGACTATGATGATGTTCATATGCTGTATTTATTAGAGTAACACTCATCTGTCCACATGAAATTAATTTGCCACAATCTAAACATGTCATTTTAATCTTTCCAAAGTTCTTCTAAATATTTGGGACCGTTTCCCTTGCCTCTGAAGCTCTCAGTGCCACTTCTTTGATGAATGTACTAGCAGGTCAGGGGTTCTCCTCCAAATCTCTCTTTTATGCAGCACTATAATTAATTGGTGCCACCTCTCCATATGACGATGCATGGTATAGTTACCACAACTATATTTTTTTTCGGTTCCTCTGGAGAGTTCATCGTGGCAGATGAAGCGTGTAACGTACCGGGCATTTACCTTTTTGTTGCATGTACAGGAAAGGAAAAAAAAATCGAGCGTCCGAGTTCTAAGGTGTCCCAGGGCCATTTTAGTGGACCAGGCCCAAATCCAAAGAACAGGCCGCCATTTTGAGAGTCCTCTTGCAGCCGCCTGTCGCTGTAGCATCAAGAGCAGCCGAAACTCAGCTGAATGGCAACTGAAACGGTAAAGGGGCGCCCCACTACAGCAGACGAGCCTCCACCTAGGAAGGCCCATTCACGCCGCCTCCCCCCCCCCTCCCCTTCGGGCACCCCACGCCGTTATTCGGAGCAGTATTGTAGGATGGCCACACCAGTGCGGCAACTTGCTAGACATCACCTCGGTGGTAACCGAATCTCAACGCCTTGTGGTGTCTTCTATTCAGAAAACATTGTTATGCTGCCTTCGACCTATTCGCCGCAAGTGCGCACACAACTCAACTGCATAGCTTGCTAGACACCACCTCGGTGCCATCCGGATCTTGGAATCTCAGCGCCTTTTGGTGTCTTCTCTTCAGAAAATATTGTTGCGCTGCCTTTGGCCCCATTCGCACATCGGTCCGCAACTTAGACATCACCTCGGTGCCATCCGGATCTTGGCATCTCAGCGCCTTGTGGTGTCAGTCAGAAAATATTGTTGCGCTGCCTTTGGCCCCATTCGCACATCAGTCCGCTACTGACACCATCTCACAGGCCAACAGGGCGCCCCACGCCGACTTTTACCATTGTAGGATGCCCACACCAGTGCCACAATTTGCTAGACACCACCTCGGTGCCATCTGGAACTTGGCATCTCAGCGCCTTGTGGTGTCTTCAATTCAGAATATATTGTTGCGCTGCCTTTGGCCCCATTCGCACATCGGTCCGCTACTGACGCCATCTCACAGGCCAACGGGGCGCCCCACGCCGACTATCAGCATTGTAGGATAGCCACACCAGTACAGCAACTTGCTAGACATCACCTCGGTGCCATCCGGATCTCGGCGCCCCACTGCAGATGAAGTGCCTCTCAACTATGAAACCACCACGGTGACATCCGGATCTTGGCGCGTTGTGCTACCTTCGGCCTATTCGCACATCGGTCCGCTACTGACGCCATCTCACAGGCTAATGGGGCGACCCACGCTGAGTTTCAGCATTGTAGGATGACCACACCAGTGCACCTTACTAGACACCACCTCGGTGCCATCCGGATCTTGGCATCTCAGCGCCTTGTGGTGTCTTCTATTCAGAAAATATTCTTGTGCTACCTTTGGCCCCATTCGCACATCGGTCCGCAACTTAGACATCACCTCGGTGCCATCCGGATCTTGGCATCTCAGCGCCTTGTGGTGTCAGTCAGAAAATATTGTTGCGCTGCCTTTGGCCCCATTCGCACATCAGTCAGCTACTGACACCATCTCACAGGCCAACAGGGCGCCCCACGCCGACTTTTACCATTGTAGGATGGCCACACCAGTGCCACAACTTGCTAGACACCACCTCGGTGCCATCTGGAACTTGGCATCTCAGCGCCTTGTGGTGTCTTCAATTCAGAATATATTGTTGCGCTGCCTTTGG
Source organism: Lissotriton helveticus (assembly GCF_964261635.1). Classification (NCBI taxonomy): domain Eukaryota; kingdom Metazoa; phylum Chordata; class Amphibia; order Caudata; family Salamandridae; genus Lissotriton; species Lissotriton helveticus. The sequence goes on from NC_136063.1 coordinate 1,581,482,938, forward strand.
CCCCATTCACACATCGGTCCGCTACTGACGCCATCTCACAGGCCAACGGGGCGCCCCACGCCGACTATCAGCATTGTAGGATAGCCACACCAGTACAGCAACTTGCTAGACATCACCTCGGTGCCATCCGGATCTCGGCGCCCCACTGCAGATGAAGTGCCTCTCAACTATGAAACCACCACGGTGACATCCGGATCTTGGCGCGTTGTGCTACCTTCGGCCTATTCGCACATCGGTCCGCTACTGACGCCATCTCACAGGCTAATGGGGCGACCCACGCCGAGTTTCAGCATTGTAGGATGACCACACCAACTTGCTAGACATCACCTCGGTGCCATCCGAATCTTGGCATCTCAACGCCTACTGGTATCTTCCATACAGAAAATATTGTTACGCTGCCTTTGGCCCCATTCGCACATCGGTCCGCAACTTAGACATCACCTCGGTGCCATCCGGATCTTGGCATCTCAGCGCCTTGTGGTGTATTCTCTTCAGAAAATATTGTTGCGCTGCCTTTGGCCCCATTCGCACATCGGTCCGCAACTTAGACATCACCTCGGTGCCATCCGGATCTTGGCATCTCAGCGCCTTGTGGTGTCTTCTACTCCGAAAATATTGTAGAAAATATTGTTGCGCTGCCTTTGGCCCCATTCGCACATCAGTCCGCTACTGACACCATCTCACAGGCCAACAGGGCGCCCCACGCCGACTTTTACCATTGTACGATGGCCACACCAGTGCCACAACTTGCTAGACACCACCTCGGTGCCATCCGGATCTTGGCATCTCAGCGCCTTGTGGTGTCTTCAAATCAGAAAATATTGTTGCGCTGCCTTTGGCCCCATTCGCACATCGGTCCGCTACTGACGCCATCTCACAGGCCAACGGGGCGCCCCACGCCGACTTTCAACATTGTAGGATGGCCACAGAAGTGCGACAACTTACTAGACACCACCTCGGTGCCATCCGGATCTTGGCGCGTTGTGCTGCCTTCGGCCTATTCGCACATCGGTCCGCTACTGACGCAAACTCACAGGCCAACGGGGCGCCCCACGCCGACTTTCAGCATTGTAGGATGGCCACACCAGTGCGGCAACTTGCTACACACCACCTCGGTGCCATCCGGATCTTGGCATCTCAGCGCCTAGTGGTGTCTTCTATTCCGAAAATATTGTTGCGCTGCCTTCGGCCCCATTCACACATCGGTCCGCTACTGACGCCATCTCACAGGCCAACGGGGCGCCCCACGCCGACTTTCAGCATTGTAGGATGGCCACACCAGTGCGGCAACTTACTAGACACCACCTCGGTGCCATCCGGATCTTGGCGCGTTGTATTGCCTTCGGCCTATTCGCACATCGGTCCGCTACTGACGCCGCCTCACGTGCCAACGTATTTTCTCCGCATTTTATACCCTATGCCGCATAACAGGTCATGTGACTTGTTTATAAAACTTTTCATTGGTTCATTTTACTTTTGGTTTCCTAATGATGGAAGGCTTGATCATATGACCTAAAAACAACACTTTTCATTGGATGAAAACTTTTTTTTTCCCCAAACGATGAAAGCCCCACCTTGTTTCTGGATGTTTCAGACTGAAGCTGGCGTCAGCATGAGAGCACCACCATCTCGTAGCTCCGTCGTGGTCATTCCGCGAGCAATCATGGCAGCCGCTCCCCACCAGAAGCCTGCAGGAGTCGGGGCCCCCAAAACTTTTGATGAATTCTCAAGGCGGAGGGGACGCTTTCGAGAATGGGGTCCAAGACCTAGCAGACAAGCGTCCGATTTCCAAGGTGTCCCAGGGCCATTTCAGTGGACCAGGCCCAAAAAGGAAAGAGCCTGCCGCCATTTTGAGAGTCCTGTGACAGCCGCCTATCGCTGCACCGCAAGAGTGGGCGCAACTCAGCTGAATTGCGGCTTTTGACACAGTGGACCAAAAACGGACGGAATGGCAACTGAAACGGTAAAGGGGCGCCCCACTACAACAGATGACACTCCACCTGGAGAGGCCCGTTCACGCCGCCTCCCCCGGGGCGCCCCACGCCGTTATTCGGAGCAGCATTGTAGGATACCAAAACCAGTGCGGCAACTTACTGGACATCACCTTGGTGCCATCGTTGCCTTGGAACTATTCGCACAACAGTTTGCTACTGATGACCCACCCCCCGCGACGCCCCACGCCATTATTTGCTGGGTGGCAACTTACTAGACATTACTTTCGTGTCATCTAGATTTCAGCGCGTTCTGCTGCCTTGGAACTATTCACACAACAGTTTGCTACTGATGACCCACCCCCCGCGACGCCCCACGCCGGAAATCTGGACTTTGTGCTGCGTTGGGACTATTCGCACAGCCGACCGCTACTTCGTTGTTTTTCCCTAAAAATGTTTATATGTTATTACTATTTTTGTTTTCTTGTATATATTTATAAATTATTAAAGTTTTATAATCTTACTACTTTGTCGGAGTGCTATATATTTTTAATGTGACACATAATTGTAAAAACTTTGATGTACAAAGAGTCATCCCTGGAATCTTCCGCTTCAGGCTCGGTCCCCTCCCCAATCACAATACAGGATGGTTTTCAGATAATAGCAACGCTTCTGCTGTGACGGATCTCATCGAGTGTGGGCCTTGATCTACTATAACTCCTTTGAAGAGGGGTGATTCTTTACAGCTGTGGCCATAAACTACATCTGCAGGGCTAGCTGATACCCTAGGACCAGCCTGGACAATCGGACACAGAGGAAAAGGAGTGTCAGAGGGTGCGGTAGTGAATAGGGCGAAAGGGAGGTGTCGGGCAGGCACAGGGTGTGATTCTCAGGGAAGAGCAGCGCAGATGGGAGGAGGTTTATTACCCATGCATAAGACAGAGAGCGGGGGTGACCACTGCCTGGGGGAGATGCTTGCGAGGGTGGGGAGCCATGCTAAGGATCGACAGCGTGCACAGAGTGGGTCTGGTCAAGGCATCTAAAATGGCTGCCGTGCACGACAAAAGTGTGGCATTTGAAAAAAGACAAGATGGCGCAGACAATGTTTTTCAACACTTCCTGATTTCCTTCGAATCGAACGTTAACAGACGTTGGGGCATATTACCAAAGTTAAGCGATATTTATCCCTAACGATGCTTAGCAACGATTTTTTTACCGTCAGAAATTATCGCAGATAAACCTTGCTATTATCAAGGTTTATCGCAAATACGATAAAAAACGACCGCAATGCATTAATATCGCTGAAAACTCAGCGATATTCATGCATTACCGAGCTAATGCTCTTAGCCATGTTATCCACCTCCCATTGGATAACATGGCTAAGAACTGCTCAGGGCAGGTGCTAGCTTTTGGAGATATTCGCGCTTATCTCGAATATTTCCAAAAGTTAATAATAGGAGATAGCGATGTTAGCGACTGTTTCCAGTCGCTAACATCTTGGCATGCCCACTTTGCATGTCATTAGTGATAAATATCACTCACATGCAAAGTGGGGACCAAGATGGTCGCTATCTCCTACTAGCCGTCGCTAACTGGTGTTAGCAACAGCTAGGTAATACAGATATAATTTTATCTCCGCGAAGCGGAGCGCTGTTACAGATATATATCTTGTTTTTGAACGTTAATTTCTCAAAATGCACTGAAGCACATATATTGAGACCTAGCAAAGGCACATCGGGCTACCAGTCCCTAATATTTTACCAAGTTTCGTGCAAATCCATTCAGCCGTTCGATTATTATTATTATTTTTTTTTTTTGCCCCGCGGGGCCCTTTTAAAACATCCACATCAAACCTAGGGGGTCAGCGAGGATCTACTATGCCCCCTTATGGTCATTTGCCCCTTCGCTTTGGCCTCCTCTTGTCTCTCGATCCTACCGAGAGACAAGATGGCGGCCGCTACGGACTGTTTGGAATGTTTACAGACACCGGAGAGCCAATCAGCTTCGCTTCGCAAAGCTCCGTAACGCGAAAAGTACGCGAAGCGGTGCGCTGTTACAGATATATATCTTTTTTTGAGCGTTAATTTCTCAAAATCCACTGGAGCACATATATTGAGATCTAGCAAAGGCACATCGGGCTACCAGTCCCTACAATTTTGCCAAGTTTCGTGCAAATCCATTCAGCTGTTCGATTATTATTATTTTTTTTTTTTTTGCCCCGCGGGGCCCTTTTAAAACCTCCACATCAAACCTAAACGGTCAGGGAGGATCTACTATGCCCCCTTATGGTCATTTGCCCCTTCGGTTTGGCCTCCGCTTGTCTCTCGATCCTACCGAGAGACAAGATGGCGGCCGCTACGGACTGTTTGGAATGTTTACAGACGCCGGAGAACCAATCAGCTTCGCTTCACAAAGCTCCGTTGCGCGCAAAGTACGCGAACTGGAGCACTGCCCGGTCCGCTGTTACAGATATATATCTATCTTTTTTTAAACGTTAATTTCTCAAAATCCACTGTAGCACATATATTGAGACCTACAAAAGGCACATCGGGCTACCAGTCCCTACAATTTTGTCAAGTTTCGTGCAAATCCATTCAGCCGTTCGGGCTAAAAGTGAGGCCAACCGCCCTATGGAAAACTCAATGTTAAAAACACGTTTTGGGACCCCCCTTTTTTCTCGGCCCCCCCTTGACGAACCCCCCCCAAATTTTCAAGGGCTGCTCAGAAACAAAATGTGCCATTTTCCTGAAAATTTCAGCCAATGCCGTCCACAAACGCCAAAGTTATTAGACATAGAATTTTCAAAAATCCCATAGAGAAAAAATCCTAACTATATATACCTACTGGCGACCGCCAGTAGGTAATATATATATATAATATATATATATATATATATATATATATATATATATATATATATATATATATATACACACACACACACACACACACACACACACACACACACACACACACACACACACACACACACACACACACACACTCTTAGATCTTCCACAGCATACATCTAGACCCTACACTATATTCACCGTACACCACACATACATACTATTCCCCAACTACAATTTACAGTGTCACCCTGAAGCTCCACCTGCTCCCCTTACAACTAATGCACTACCACCTTTAACTAATATGCTCTTCAGCACAGACCATATATCACCTACTACACTCATTACCATCTAACGACCTAAAACCTCACCACTAGCTACACCACAATCATGCACTTCCACGTTCACCTACACCCTACAGCATTAACAATGTAGGCTGTACATCACAAGCATCAACTTACAACTACACTATCTATTCCTTGCCCACTTATGCCATTACTTATAAAATGATCTGCACACTACACCACTAGCACCCTATTTCACCTCACCATTTAGGCCCTACCCCCCCTACACCACGTATGCACTATTACACCACTTTTGACACATGCACACCCTTTCCCACAATATACACCCAATGCAACATACACCGCACACCACCACATGCAGAACCTATGATCTGTTCCTCACAGATATACTCAACACAGCTCCAAACTATAAAAGCACACCCCGGCACCATACACCCTGCCCACATTAATTTTATAATGTCTAATTCAAAAGCCATCAATCTAATAGCACCAATACCACCATTGCTCTATAATGCCTATCCCACCAACACCACCCACTAAATGCTCTATAACTACCTTCATCAACTACCCACTACAGCCTCCTTTACACTTCTACACTTACTACAACTCATACTACAGATACTGCACATGCACCTACGCATACTACTACTTACAAATATACACAGTGCACTAAATAAACTACCACGTGCACTATCACATACACCACCACATACTAAACCCTCATTAATGAAGACATATGCCTAGACAAACACCTAGACTGACACCTTCACTTACTTTTTTAATAGTCTTAATTGTTAAATGCTTCACTTAAACATCTAGGGGCTGCCCATAAAGTCAAGTTACACATATGTGTAAGTTGCATGTGTAACCTTACTCTTACACTCTTGATTCACTTTACTACTTTTGGCTATTCACAAAATCCATGTGTAAGGTGGCTCAAAAGTGTAGAAGTGCATGTCTCCCCCACTTGGAAAAGAAGTGTAAGAGTTCAAGTTGCTACTGCCAAAAAGAAACAGTAACAAGTAAAATAAAGTTTATTTAACCTGAATACATTCGTAAAAATATTTTTATGGTCATTTAAATAATTGTATATAGTTACTTTAAATTTAGAACAAAGAAAAATGCTACAACATTATTAATTACATTTTCAAATACATTTTAAATTAATTTAAATATAATACATTAAATTACATATTTTTTGCTGAATTTTAAATTAAATATGAAAATGTAATGGTCATATTATGCATTACAAATTATTAAAAGCGATGTATATAATTAATTAAAAGTAATGTATTTTGATTTTATTACAATTCAATGCTACATTAATTTTAAAGTCCAAAAAAGTTAACATATCTTATAATTAAATATTTAATATGGTTTATTTTTGTATTCTTTAACATTAAATTATACTTTACACTATTTAAAATATTTTTAATTTAATATTATGTATTTTTGTTCAGATACAGTATTTATCTGTCTGCAGTCACCAGAAATTCCACAAGTTGGTCAGTCAGTCTCAATAGAACAGCCTTATCTTTCATGTTGCAATATTCTGCATTGTCATTTAAGTTCTCTTTCTGATTTAACTAGCTTTCCCCGAAGGGATTTCAGAATACTTGAGCTGTTCGAGATATAGACACATCTGCTGTAGGCCTTAAACGCTTCCCACGGGATGTTCACCTCTGTAACGAAATTTTAATCTACCTTAAAATATTAAATAATTGCTTCCTACACCTCAATCCGGAACACCTGTTCTTTTAGTTCCGAACCTCTTAGTCTCCATGTAAAGAGTAGTCTAGGATGCAGACGACCAATATGAAGTACCATTCTGACAAAGACATGGTCATCAAATAGTCTACAGCATTTGCTAGGGGCACTAGGCTATCGGACAGTAACCACATGTCTATACATGAGTGTGGGCCATGTATGGGAGAGTAAAAGGTGTAGTCTGCATCAGTCAGGTGTAGTAGTTTCCAAACATCCAGCAGTGTAGCCATTTCCATGATATGGTGCAATGCAAAGCTGGAACTCTGAGAGGTGCGGGTGGGCCTTGTATCCTGATCTACTATGCCAGAAAGTGCAATGTTGTAATCCCCACCCAAAATCATAGGCCAGCCACTATACTTATTGCATTTTAGTAATAGTTTGCCAAAGAAATTTGGGACTTCTACATTTGCGCCATTTAGATTGACAAGAATCAGTTTTTCCCATCCAGAATGCCAGCCATCAGCATAGATGATCCTGTATTGTCATTTAAGCAAGGTTGTAATCCAGTGCACACAATAGTACTGTTGAGTTTTGATCCTCATACCACACATTGCTGCATTAAAATTGCTTGGTTCCCTTTAATTTATACCCCTTGGGACAGAATCCAGTATTGCGTTTTCTATTTACGATAGTGCAGTGGCCGGTGGTCTACCTCCCTGCTGGGGCCCATCGCACTTCCAGTGCCTCAAAGTGACGGGGTTCCCTGCCTAGGGGGCACAGGTTTGCCCCACCAGTTTTCCTCACTCTGTCAGCGATCCCCGCGTCTCATGGCCAGCAGAAGGCCAATCTCGTAGACCCTGGGCACCAGCCCACATTCAGGAGGACACAACGCTCCTTAGCTCCCCGATCCGTCAAACGTTGGCTCTAGTTTGACCTCCTTCCAGGTGCCTTGCACTGCACCAAACCTCCACCAAGTCATTCTGGGGCAGGTCCAACACTATCCCCACTACTGCCACAAATTTAGCTGTTGCAGGTACGGAAACATCGCAGTTCAGCCAAGCCGACTGATGGCGGCTAATACATAGTCTGCTCTTTACCACCCCGGCTAACACTTCTTATGGGGTTTTATTTTAAATCCCTTCTTCCATTATTTTCTTTAGGAGGGTGCTGCAGTACCAGTGGTTAGACGTGTGGTGCTGCCCTTACTTTAACTGAAAACTGGAGTAATTTATTACCATTTTGGGTCCCTTTTTGGCTGTGGTAACGTTTTAGAGCATTTTGTGAATAGGAATGGGCTTATTCTTTATGTTGGTGGGTGCATGTCCCTGCCAAACCTCTCCTTAACCCTCCAAAAAAACACCCTTACTCTTTCCTAACCCCCTCCACTATGGATGCAAATATTTTACAGTAACTCCTCTCTGTCATACCCACATTTGTTGCTAAAATATATACTTCGGTTGACAGAAACTCAGAAGTTGGGGCGGAAGTCTTCACACGAAAAAAGTAGAAGCGAAGGTGTAACCTTGCGTAAATTGGTGAACAGTATTTTGTAGTACTATTGCAGTACTACAAACACACACAAAAATGCAGTTTTTAACTAGGCCCTCTAGTAATCCATTTCAATATCATTTTGAAACAATCATGTGTTGCTTTGAAATTACACTTGCATTGCATGTATTTATCAATTGGTACAAAATGAGAAACAGTGCGGCGCGGCTTAGGTTTTAAAACTGCAGCTGCTGTCTAAGCTGTCTCATCTATGCCAAGTTTATCCCGTCTGGATTTGTAAATGGGAAAGGTGTATAGAGCATCATCCAACACATCTGGCAGACATGGTAGTGCCTATGCAGATGCCAGGATCTGGTGTGGTTACCAACCATGTGGTATGATTCCTCGGTCTACCCTTTCCTGCTAGAATATTTTTCAGAATATAAAGACATTTTTTGGAGTGACTTGAAGAGTACCAGAGCTAATGAAGAGTGCTCTTTTTGATAACTTCCACGGTCGTTTGTCGGTACTTCAAAGTGGCAAGGAAAAGGGACAATCTAATGCCTGCAACTGTTCTTTTGTACCCCTGTTTAAACCCTATAATCCTTGGAAGCCTGCAGTCCCTGTGTGAAAACATGTCTCTTATTTGCTTATTACAGTCCAGTTGTAAAATCACCAGTCACCTGTAATAAATAAGTAACGTACCAGCTCAACTGTAATAACTTATTAGCTATCAGACAGTGTGATTTGCAGGTCAAAGAGCAAAGTGGCAATAGCTTTAAATTGCTCTTCTAGGCTATGCTCCTGAAATGAATAATCACTAATCAGAATGGAGCCATTTATGGAAGCATACTTATGGTTTGTTTTGGCTACAGGTCATTAGAGGAAGGCAGGGAAAGTTCTGCGTATTATATTTGTGTAACTCATTTCTGGCTATTTATTTGTAGGTTTAATTTTGCACTACAGCTTGCATATTTATTCTACATGTTTGCAACCATGCTCGTTGATAAGAAGGGGCACGAGACCAATGATTTCCGTATTTTGGGGGAAAGGTAATGATGTGACCATGTATTGGAAGGAATACATTAGCCTCCGTAAAAAGTAAACATCCTCTGTTGTAGGTTAAAAGGGTACTGCAAGTTACCCTGGAGTTCCAAGACCTTACAGACTTGTAATGCCCTTGTAATGTACAGCAGATGGTACTTCATTCCATATGTGATGAGGAAATGGAGTAAGGAACATGATAATCAGATTCATTTAAGATGTCTAACTTTCCTTTTAAAGGTTTTAAACACCAGTATGATAATTTATAGAGCACCAAAGTCGCCTATATGCAGACTTGCGGCGTAAAATATATGATTAATTTCTTGATTTGTTAAGAAAGAATAAGAGACAGGGAAGCATATTGGCTATTCATTATCCACCCACACCAAATCCAGAAGGGAAATGAAAACGTCTCAAAAGGAACAGTATATAAATAACAGGGTTTCCTCCAAACAATGTGACACTGGATTTATGTGCGGTATTAGATTTAAATTGGTGTACCCTGAATGGTTCACTGGTACCTGATTTCTCCACCTGGGGTACTGGCCAGAGAAGAGCACACTAAAAAGCAGTGCAAGAAGTACCAAATAAACTGACTTTAGGAGCACCCCCAGCCGAGATCTTTGTCTGAAGCACTGGTTCTACACCAAAGGGTTGGGTAGAAGGCAGGGGGTCGCTCCACTGTCAGCACATGATAAATACAACGCTAATAACATGCTATTATTGTTTTATTTATCTCTGTCAGAGTTATTTACATCTGACAGGAGGGGCGGGGCCAGGGCAGGGAGGAGTTCTCTGCACTTTTATGTGCACATATGTGTTTGGACGGCTGTGTCTTGCTGGCCAAACACACATGCACACTTATGTTTCTCCAACCCAGCCAACTTGGAGAATCCCCACAGGCTCCCAGGCACAGTCTGACACCAAACAAGGTCACTCAGACCATTCCTGGCGCTGCTCTCGTGCAGAGCAGCGCCTGGTTTGGGTGGGGAGCCTGTACCTATAGGCCCATCCACTTCCGGCTTTGAGACACGACGACGCCAGGAGCAGGAGGAACAAGGGGTCAGCAGCAGGAGCAGAGCAGAGTTCAGCGGCAGGTAAGTTATTTATTTTTGTATTTGCCAACGTCTCCCCCCCCCCCCCCCCCGCCACCCTACCAGTTTTAATTGGCATCAGCTGCAACTGGCTGAAGATATAGTAATCGGAGAGGCATGAAAGAGACACATGAAGATTTGGGTCACAATATTTATTAACAATACATGCTGTGTGTCCCATTCTCATACAATATTTCTGCTATTACGCCACGTCGGCCTATTACACTAAAGGGTGGTGACAGTTTCTACAAATAAGGAAAGAACATGCAATACAGGTTACACACCACTTCATCTGCAGCCTCCAAGTTCACATTCCCAAAGTGGAAATATTGGTTTATGATTTTATTTAATATTTGTCAGGTTCAACGTATCTCAAAAACCTCAAGATGCCTTACAAAGCTCAGAGTTGGTTCTGCCCTGTGCAAATGAGACTGGGTGTCATTCAGAACCCTAAAAGTTATGAACAAAGCTTTTAAAGCTTTAATACGAGGAACAGCCTAAACCACGCAGTCAGAACAATGCGTGACTGAACAACGCAGGCGTAATCACAGGAATCTAAACCACGCACATGCCTTTACCACACACGACGTCTGTGGTAGTTATCGCTCTAGACCGCGGAAAGGGGAGATCTGGGCGGTGGGTCAGAAGTGAGTTCCTGCCAGGACGAGGAACTTGGTGAGTAAGATTGTTTTGACTTTTTAAACTTTGTTTGTGACTGGGAGGCCGTTTTTAGTGCTAAGGGTGGGGGGCTGGATAGTTGGGACCAGGATAGGGTACTTTTTACGGCTTAAGGTTGGGGGGTCGTGGCTGGAGGGGCAGATTTAGAGCTTAGGGCGGGGGGTGGGGTGTTTTAGTTATAGGGGGAACGTTTTTGGGCTCAGGGCAGAGAGGGAGGTCAGGCTCGGGCTCTGGGGTAATGGACTCAGGTTTGCAGGTGGGGCGGTTTTAGGGTTTAGGATAGGGGCAGGGCTGGTTTTTTTTAGTTATAGGGTGACTTTTTAGGGCTCAGGGCAGGGGCAGGGTCGAGTTCTGGGATGAAGGATTTAGGGTTTAGGGGCAGGGGGTCGGGTCGAAATCAAATATGGGTCTGGGTTTTAGAGCTCAGGGCACTGAGGTGCTGGGGTGTTTTAAGGGGTGGGCTTCATATTTAGGAATGAGGACTGCTTTTAGGATTTAGGGCACGGACCTGGGGTGTTTTTAGGGCTAGAGTCGAAAGTCAGAACAGGTGGCTAGGACAGAACCTTAACCACGCATATGTCATCACAACCAAATTTGTTGTAAAGGCATGCGTGGTTAATACGTGGTCGTTGTTGAGACCGCGTTGTTCAGTCACGCAAGGTTGACGATAGCGTGGTTGGAACATGCAACCTTTTAATACTAATACCAAAGCACATCAGAATTTATTTATCATGCTCCACTCCCCTGTTGAGGATTACATCCTTTCCACAAATTGTCAGGAATTTAAAGAAACCTGAAAGCCTACACTGAACTGTGGAAAGAAATGTTTCATTGTTGCAAAAAAAGGAGCAACTGAACAAACTCGTTAGATCCCAGTTCACCAAAAGGCATACATCAGAGTAAATTGCTTTTCTTCCTAAGTCATTTGGCATGAAATACAATTATTTGTGGATAAATTAAGTCTAGACCTTATGGAGCTGATTAGTTAGAAGAAACATAGCTTTGGCAGGATGAACCAGCTATCTTTCAGATTATCTTTTGTACAAACAATCCCAGACCAAACTATGTCTAGCTCCAGGAGGTTAAAATTGGTTAAATCAGGAAGCATACATCAAAAGGTTGTGCTACCACCCCCATTTAAATTTAAAAGGCAGCGCGTGCCCCTGATGTCATCTGCAGGTGGCTGTGGCGGAAGCTGTCTGCTGACTGTACCAGATGCAGGAGGCTTGATATGGCTGTGGTGACATACAAAGAACAGAAAAGCAACATCCGAATTTGTTATTTTTGGGTAGAAAAGGCAGTCTGGAAAGTGAGGTGATGCAGCTCTACCTCCCACAGGGACAGCTGATTTTAAGGTTAGCTACGCTACTTTAACCGCTAAAGAATCCAGTTAACACAGAAACAATTTTCTCCCATGGGTACGTGGGAGGGTCAGCAAGATGAGACGAAGGGTGCCAATGGCTGTACATTGACGTCACGTCCGCCCTGGCAACACACATGGAGGGAATGCAAACAGCTTTGAGGGAAGCCAGCCACGTACACATGCACCACTGGAGAGATGACAGGTGCTGTACTGCTGCACACCAAACATATGATGTGCAGAAGACAAGGCTGAGTACTACAGAGGATGCTGCGAGCAAGCAGGATAATACTGGATCTCGTTAGCTATATGGAGTTTACACACACTGAGATAGCCAACTTGTACCACTCTGGAGGCTGCTTAAAGTGCAAGGGCTCTGTCCTATCATAGTTCACACTGGAGAGCTGCATGGACAGGTTGAATGACAAATGAAACCAACATTAGGGGGTCCTGTCCTAAGCAACCTGTTAGCATTAAAACACACACGCTTCTCAATATGGCAGTAAGTAAAATGCTTGGTTGGGTCTGCAACAGGAAGCTAACTCAGAGAATTGAAATACCATTATCTCATGTGAAAACGATCCTTCGTTCGTGAAAACATGTGAGATGTATCAGGCTGTTGTGATTTTGCAACCAGCAGGGGAAAACGTGTACTTAAAAAAACTTTCCGGATGGAAAATCCACACAAAGGCGCATTGTGTTCCAATACTCGGGACAGCACACAGTGCAAGTGCTCCTCACATCCTATGCACTGAGGTCACACTGACCTAGTCAAGCAGCGCACACTGCAAAAACCGCTAGACAGAGCTTGTATTACAGAATGTATCTATAGAATTTACCATTTCATAGCACTATTAAGTGAATAACTCACTATTTCACCAAGATGCACAGCAAAATTAGGATACAATAAAAGGATTTCTGGGCAAGGAAACACTTCTCAAGGAATAAAAAGGCAGAGTTGAGTGACTTGCAAAACATATCTTGCTCCACTGGGCAGGCACCGATGCAGTGCTTAATTTGAGACCGCGGTTTCAGGAAGGTTGAGCACCACAATCATTTTTCGGGACTGGCACCTATTTTTCCTCATCCTACTTCCCCAGTGCAAAAGAGAGAAAAACACAAATAGGAGAAAGAAAGAAGAAAAGAAAGAAGAAAAACAGTGACAACGGGAGGAAGCAGTTACGAAAACGGACCTGCATCAGTGGGATAAAGAGGCAATGAGTGTGTGGTGGTGGATGAAAGAGGCATGAAGGAAATCAATACTACAGACACCCCCAATACTCTTCACACCAGCCACAGGCTTCTAAGCAAAACTTTCGGCCAATGCACTTATTGTTTTACAAAGTAAGCGCTGCTTGTCAGGTATGCAGTGCCCATTGAGCAAAAGCGGCATGAAATAAGTCCCATCCCCGTTATGAGTCTTTGCCCAGGCTGCTGAATATTCCAGGTGACACACTATTGTGCAGGACTACACTGGAGATGGAGCCTCAAGGTCAGCCTTGTAGAAAGTTCGATTGAAGTGCAGAATAAACGTATGGGAAATGTGATTTTGAGTGCTGTGGTGGCAAAGTCAGGGAGTTCGATGTGGGGTCAGACCAGAGATATGGGTAACAAGACAAATGTTTTCTCCCAATTATGTTGTTGATCTTATATCTTTAGGTAAATAATATATATTATAACGCACACGCCTGAAATAAAAACTAAATGCAAGTTAAATGAATCTCATTCTTTTATGTTATGAAAGTTCACTTGGTTAACACGATCACTGCAGATGTCTGTGGGTGCAACCAGTAACAAAACTAAATCCTCGTTGGTGCCCTGGGGAATAGTGAGAAATGTATTTATAGTTCCATGAGGTCCCAGCCTGCGACTGAAACTCTGTGAATATACAAGTCATTATTTAAAAAAAGTTTTACACACGGAATAAAATAAACTATCGCCAAATTTTCCCAGAGATTAAGGGCCTTATTTAGCAGTTGGAGGATGGGATATTCTTCCAAACTTGGCGGATACCTGTCCGTCTTATTACAAGTGCATAAGCTTTAACAGGGCCTTATGCAACAGGAGAGGGACAAATTATGGAGCAAGATGACTATACTTTTACAGCAAGAAAAGGCAAAATATGCTGAGTAATACAGCAAAGATTGTGATATTATTACTTCATTATTTTTATTATTTTGCTCTCTCAGGCACCACATACAGATTTCATGAGGGTCCGTTGCGGAAATCTGTCGTGAGCAGGACCGGCACAGCTTAAAACCCGCAGGTATCGAACACACTGTTCCTGGACGCAAAAAGCGTTGAGAAGGCCTGAAGATAAGAAAAACAGGCCAGAGGTATCCCTTTCCTGGATCCGCGTTAGGACACGGTAAAGAAGAAAACTGACGTCAGCACGCCAGGAGGGGCATATATGGCTCCATTGAGGTCACTTCCGTGGACTACGTCAGGACGGAGCCAGGCGAAGCCGCCTCCTGGCGTGCAGAGGTATTGCTGTAAAAAAAGATTTTCCGGATCCAGTCTGACGCCTGGGGAGATCTAAGTTGAAGAATCTGCGGCTAGATGTCTCTATCAGATCTCTGTGACGATGCTTGCGGGAAGCAAGGCTACCCAGGTGGTATCTAACCCATTCTTCTCCCTTGCTGTGCAGCATTTTTGGTCTCATCTGGGGGATGCCTTTACCGGTGCTTTGGGGGCACAGCACTAGCCCTGAGTGATTCCTGCGGTCTATTGGGGCCCAGCTGATCGGCCTTGTGGGACTTGTCCGCCATCTACAGAGGCAGACACCAACCCGCTGCTGAAGGGGCACGTCCTGAACTTCGTCACGTACATTATGCCCCAAGCCCTGTGGATTGTTCAGGGTTTCAATTATTGCTTAACTTTAGACCGCTAATAACCCCTCACCTTTCTTCCTGCTCCTCTACCAATGATTGGTCTGTACCTAGTGATACCTTCGGATTTTTACACGTTAACAGTGGCTTGGCAAAGCTTTCCAAAATACAGCAATAAACAACTGAAAACTGACCAGTCAACGTTTGCAAAGGGCCTTCTAAAGAGCAGCATCTTGTGCTGCTGTGTTTTAAGTAACATTTGATCAGTTTGAGCTAAAAACTATTTTTGTTTCTAAAATCTGCAAATTATGCTTCTATAAATTGTTAGCATAATCTTAAACAAGTCGAGGTCTTACTGCAATCTTCTACGTGTGAGGCTAACTTTAGAGTGTTTGAAGTTCTCTTACACACCATGCAGCCCATAGAAACCTCTCTGCCTATTCAGCACACTTGCAAGGTGCCCATAAGAGGCATGGGCCAGATTGGGAGGTACGCAGAGGGGAATTCAATGTGGAATTCAGTTCGGCACAATTGTAAGAGGTCCATTGTTACTCAACAGAAATGCATTTGGTGCAGGAACAACACACTCGATTTTATCGGCCGGAAAATGCAGCAGATAAATTGAATGTGTGAAAAGGCTACATTGTAGCCTAGACCCCTTTCGATATTTCTTGCCTGAACCTCAGACAAAGGACTGGGCAGCGTTACATGTTTTTTTCCACCAGCCAATATTCTTCATGCCTCCTTCACCTTCTTTGCTCCCACAGCAGCCCTCTGCACATTTTAACTCCAGTTGACAAAATGTGGTAAATGTATATGTCAAACCTCAGAGAAAATTCAACAAAGAATATCATGCAAAATACTGCAAGATAAATCTGGATCCACACAGTAATTACTCATTCCGTAGGGGTTAACTCATAATTGTATGGTCTGGGTGCATTGTTACTGTACGGTACTGGTAATTACAGGTGTTGCGTATGAAACCACCATTACTGTGCAACGTGGGCTGCTTAAAGTGCCTGGGATAGATCAACAGGCATGAAAGCCCCAGCTATCACACCTCACCACATCTACACATCCACAGCAAGGTTACTTCACCACACTTTAATTTCAACAAAAAACAAGATGCTAGATTCCATCATATTGTCATATAGAGAGACAGCAATATTGTATTGGATTGTCATTTGTATAGAGGCCCAACGATATGGTAGAAATGTTGGTTTGTTTTATTTTCTTAATGCTTTGAATCCATTCGTAACATCAGGCACTATTTAAACTGAAACTGAACTAAAAGATATATCTTTTGTCATCAGTTTTAGCAATGATTCCAATTAATGCACCAGCATTACAAAGCATGCCCACTTACTTGAGCCTGATAAATTGTTGTGTTAAGCAAAGAATACTGTGTGTCCTGTTGTCTTCCTTGTACTGTGACGTTCATATAGATTCCTTCCTTCTGTTCCACTGTTTTGGGTTTTATTGGATGCACTCTCAAGAGGCTTCTTAACAAGCTCGAGTCCCTGAGTTGTACATTCCAAGATTAGCTCCCTTATTCTCTATACATGTTTTAGGGCCATATGTATCAAGCCTTTTGTGATTCGCAAAGGCCGAAATTCTGTGAATTTCGGCCTTTGCAAATTGCAAACGGCCTTTTTGCATGTTTTGGGACGTATGAAACATTCCCAAAATAAGGAATTGCAAAGTTGTGCGATTCCCTATTTTGCCATAGCATTTAGGGAATCGCAATTTTGCGATTCCTTAAATGCTATGTATGTAGCATTTTTGACTATGGAATTTTGGTTAAGAATTCGCAAATTACCACCAACTTGTAGTTGATGGTAACTTGCGAATTCTTCAAAAAATGCACAATTTGGCATTTTTGAAAGTGGCATGTAATTAAGCATGGGCGGATTTTACGAATTGGCAATCCGCGAATTTGCGTATTTACGGATTCGCAATCCGCAAAATCCGCGAACTCTCGCGAATTTGCGGATTTTTTTTTTTATGTTCGCAAGGATTTCTGCCAGTTCGCGAGGGTTCTGTACCAGTTCGCAATTGCGAACTTACTTGTCGGCTCGCAACGGCCGCGACTATGTTGTTTCTACATCTGGTTCATCATCACAGGTTCACAGCACCCTCTGTTTCACCACTGCAACCCTCTGGTACACCCATGCCACCCTCTGGTACATCACTGCCACCCTCTGGTTGGTTTATCACTGTAGATTATGGGGGTGAAAAAAAGCAAGCACACCTGCCCTGCTTCAACTGACATGAATTAATTTGGGGTTGATTAATGTGTCACTGAATTTAAACTTCCAGTCTGGCTGGCACCTGCTTCCTTATCTGTAATTTGCTGAACTCTGAAGGGCCCCTCAGGAAGCACTACAGGGAATGGTTACTAATGATAAGATTGAACTTTTGCACCTGCTGAGTGCTTTCAGTATTGTCTGTAATTGCTTTCTGTTGCAGTGTAATTTTTTTAACAGGACCTTTGTTGTATACTTGTAGCTATTCTCTGAGCCTGCTGTGAGGGTCAGAGCAGGGTCATAGAATAGTTGTAGGTAGGCAAATGAACTCTGAAGCTGCCCCTCAGGAAGCACTACAGGGAATGGTTACTAATGATAAGATTGAACTTTTGCACCTGCTGAGTGCTTTCAGTATTGCAAAAATCCAAATATCCAGCAGCATCCACAAAAGTAATCCTTCCAGGTCAAGATCCAAATCAAAGTGACCAGCACATGAAGAAAGCACTGGGAGGAGCCTGGTGGACAGGAACAGGAAGTTGGAGACTGTGGGGCACTTCCTTCCTCCCACCCCCACCCCCCAAAATGGACTCCTTGCAAAGAAAAAGTGCAGGCAAATGTCAACCTGAGGAGTTATTCTGATAGAAATCATAATTTTCAAGGTTTATGCTGCTTGCTGGTGGATTTCTTGTGCGAAATTGCAAATTTTGCAATCTCGCAATTGCGAGATTGTTGCTGCCCGCCGCATCTACGTGTTCGCAAGTATTTACTCCAGCGAAATTGTATAGTATTCTAGTTGGCAAGCAAAAAATCTGCTTCGCACTGATTTTACGAATTTTCGGCAAGTTCGATAGAGTTCGCGGATTGCGAATTTACCGAAAATCCGCAAAATCCGTGAGCAGAACGGATTTTACGCCCATGCTTACATGTGATGCACACACATGCCCATAGGGCATGTATGTGCGCCATATGCACACACATGTACATTTCAGGGTTGCAGCAGGGTATCTTTGAGACACCCCTGCACCCTTGAAATAATTCTCAAATTGCGATTAGCAAATTGCGAATTCACGATTTGAGAATTATTTCGCAATCATTCCTATGGGCCTCCTGGCCCGTAGGAATGCATTGGAAATTATTCCTTAATTGCGAATTCGCAAAATGCGAATTCGCAAATAAGGAAGATTAAGGAATCGCTAAAAAATAGCAATTTTTTTCATACATACCATTTTGCAATTCCTAAATAGCGATTCCTTAAAAATCGCTATTTAGGAATCGCAAAATCGTTTGTTGATACATATGGCCCTTAGTCCTTTATTCGATTTGGTTTGAACTGTATATGCCCAGACCACTCCATAGATGGCATGTGGTGGCTTGTTCAGCTGTCTGTATCTTCATGCATCTCTCCTACACCCATGAGTAATCACATCTACAAACTTATTTACCAGCCATATGCACACACCAAAACACTTCAAGCCTAGGCCATACTGTTCTTACACAATTGTGTTCATCAATCAGAACTGAATGCATAAGCAACCTATCTCTCATTAATTTTCCTTCAAAGTCACGGAAAGGTATAACAAGAACTTTTTATGACAGCATAACTCTGATACTGACAAATGACATAAAAAAACTCCTCAGATAGGTTGCCCAACAAATGCAAACAGTTACATCTATTGCACTCTATGGAGTAGCATGCTTCCTCTATGCATGCAATCTGGTGCCTTGTTAGGAGTATAAAGCACTGTATAAAGATAACTACAATACAATACACCATACCTAAACCCTACAGCATCGCAAGGCCACAGTAAGAACAACGCAGAGCTAAGTAAATGTGTATTGGCATAAGCTATCCCTGCCTTCTATAAAGGTAAAGACTTTACTTCGACCCTGATTCAAAGTTGTGTTTTAAAACCAAATCCAATGGCAAATGGATGTTTGAGTGGAGGTGACCATTCTGAGTTGTGCACCAATTGCCACATAGACAGTATTCACCAGCAAAAGTCTGAAGAAATCTATCAGGGTAAAATAGACATAATGCAAACATTATTAATTGGAGTAGTAAACACTGATTACATGTTAGGTTTCATTCTGAGGTGGGGAGCTCAGGAGAATTTAAATATGCTGAACAACAAATTCCCAACACCAGGGCAGCAATAATTACTGTGTGCACTAACTATCACCCTAATTGTACATAACAGAGAACCAAGCACATACAGGTAGATTCATCAACACAAATTGCGATCGCAATAGCTGCGAAACAGCTATTGCGATCGCAATTCCATGAGCCTCAATTCATGAAAAGAAAAGTAACCAAATTGCGAATTCGTAAAATTTATTTTACGACTTCACAAATAAAATCGCAGAATCAAGGTGGAACCCCCTTTGCGATTCTGAAATTGTGATTTCCCAATGATTCAGAGATTTCATTTGCGAAATCGCCAAATAATCGCAAACCCAATGCATGAAAAATCACAATTAGCGAAAAAGCTCAAAATCGCTATTTGCGCAGCACAATTTAAGGAGAACTCAAACCAGGTGGTAACCATAAAGAAGAAAGAAAAAAAAGAAATTCTAACGAGCTACAGGTGCGGGGCTGAACAAATACACTTAAGGAGACACAGTAGGAGCATGAGGACATTCTCAATGCCAGGACTCTACATAGTGGTAAGGCGGCAAAGGCTCAAGGCTGCAGCAAGGAACAGACGCAGGATCCAGGAGCGAATTTTCCGCCAGCCGATCACACTCCTGGGCCACACTGAGGAGGAAATCTACTCAAAGTACAGGCTGAATGGGGCAATGATTACCAAGCTGATCCGGGACCTTGACCCCCTGATGCAGCAACCAACGAGTAGCACCAATGCCGTGACCACCCATGTCCAGGTCTTGTGCTGCCTGCACCTCCTGGCCGTTTGTACGGCTTTACAACGCGTGCTTTTACACCGCGTGCCGTTACAACGCGTTTTTTTCAACGCAAGTCGTTACCACGACTTGCGTTGGAGGGGTGCGGACTTAGGAATTTTTTAATTTACTATTCAAACACCAGCCTACGTACAGTAGGGAAGGTGTTGGATAGTAAATTAAAAAATTCCTTGTCCTGCAGCGCCCTCCAGCGCAAGTCGTGGTAACGACTTGCGTTGAAAAAACCGCGTTGTAACGGCGCGCGGTGTAACAGCCGCGTCGTAAAGGCTGTTCCCCCTCTTGGCCTCCGGAAGCTTCCAGGGGATAGTTGCAGTTGCAGGGGGGATCTCCCAGAGCACACTGTCCCGCTGCCTAAGGAGTTTCCTGGAAGCCATGCTGACCCGGCTACACCATTACATAACATTCCCAACCACCCAACAGGACTTGAATCAAACCAAGCTAAAATTTTACCACATTGCGTAATTCCCCCATGTAATTGGATGCATTGACTGTACCCACATCCACATCTGCCCACCCGCTGAGACAGAATACATGTACCGGAAAAGCAAGTCCTACCACTCACTGAACATCCAGATGGTCTGCAACGCAAAGACAATCATCACCGACATAGTGGCACAATACCCGGGGAGCACGCATGATTCCTTCATATTCCGGCACAGCGGCATGCACACACACCTGGCCAGGGGAGACTTTGGCGAAGGACACCTTCTAGGTAAGTACACATGCCAACAAACAGTACATCAAGACCATGTAGCTGCGCATAACAGGCACTCACCCTCTGCTCCTTTCATTCAGGTGACAGCGCCTACGGCCTCCGTGAGTACCTCCTCACCCCATACCTCAACCCTGCCACACCACAGCAACGGCGTTACAATGCTGCACACATTCGCACTAGAAATTGCATTGAGCGGACATTTGGGCTTTTGAAGAGCCGATTCCCCATCCTGCACAAGACTGGTGGGGCCCTCAAATACCGGCCTGAGGTCTGCTGCCACATCGTGGCCGTGTGTGCAATACTCCACAATATTGCTACCAAGCGAAGGATACCTGTGGAGATCTCCGGCAGTGAGTCAGAAGGGGACAACCGCCCACCTGCACATGTGCATCATGCATGCGGGGAGAACCCTGCAGAAGGACACAGGCGTCGCAACCAAATTACATTGAACTGTTTCTAGTGCACCCATTCCCCGCACATAACACTGCACTCATACATGACGAATGTAATAATGACATGAGTCGGATTAACTTGTGACTATAAATTCTTATTGTTATTTTCACAATAATGTGTATTTCAATTTTTTACAAATTACATGAGAACTGTATTCCCTCATACAACCCCATGATAGAGATGAGGGCATGCTTGTCTAATCAGCATGGCCCTGCTGTTAAAGTTTATCGAGTCACTGGGGCCTCCGGCCGGACGCACCCAGTCGCCTCTCCACATCCTCCACGACACTATTGGCCCTTGATGCTGCAGTGGGCCTGGTGCTGCGGCGGCGTACGCTTACCAGCGGCAAGGACAGGCTGCTGTGACTCGAAGTGCCCTCACTGGCATCATCCCCCCCACTTGCTTGGCCATGGCCAGATGCCTGCAGATTCTGCACAGCTGTGGTGACTTGTTCAAGGGCCCTGGCGACGTCCTGGCAGCATTGGACCATCTGTATCTGCATCGCAAGAGAGCGGCGTGAAAGTTGGGAGGTGGCATTTCCTATGAGATGGTTGGATCTTGTGTATGCTGACAGGCGGGTCAGCAGCTGGCGGTGGCGGCGGCGGGTGATATCCTGCTGGAACACCAGGATCTGGCTGTTCTCCCGGACGGATCACTGACAGAATATCGACAGTCAAAATATCGACTTGCCAAAATATCGAGGTAAAAATATAGAATGCCAGAATATCGACTTCCTATCTACAAACAGGTAAGTACAAAAATATCGACTCCAAAATATCGATAGGAAAAAAGATAGACAGTCAAAATATTGAATTTTTTAAATATCTTAAAAGTAATTTTAAAGTAATATATTAATAAATATAATTAATTTAAACATACTTAAAATACTTAAATAAACTTAAAATTAATAAATAATTAATGTGACTTAAAAAAAAAGGTAAAACATATATATATATATATATATATATATATATATATATATATATATATATATATATATATATATATATATATATATATATGTATATATATATATATATATATATATATATATATATATATATATATATCCGGCAAACATCCCTCCAAAAAGAAAACATCAGAGGCCGACAGGGGGAAACAGTGCAGGAATCCTTTATTTCAGACCTCTCAGCAGCGGCAGATGCAATTCGGCACACTTGCCTTCTTCAGTGCCTTATGCTGTTAGGAAACACCCCCATAGTACTTGTCCTGTGTAAAATATACATATTATTAACAAAACATATACAAAACATATACAATATTTTTTCCGTAGGATAGTGAGAGGGTTAAATTTACTATTCACACTCCAGAGAGTGCAACAGTAGGGAAAGCGTTGGATAGCGTAGGGATAAAGATTACTATTCCCACTCCAGAGAGCGCAACTGTAGGGAAAGCGTTGGATAGCGTAGGGGTAAAAATTACTATTCCCACTCCAGTGAGCGCAACAGTAGGGAAAGCGTTGGATAGCGTAAGGGTCAAAATAACTATTCCCACTCCAGTGAGTGCAATAGTAGGGAAAGCATTGGATAGCGTAGGGGTAAAAATTACTATTCCAACTCCAGAGAGTGCAACAGTAGGGCAAGCGTAGGATAGTGAGAGGGTAAAAATTACTATTACCACTCCAGAGAGAGCAACAGTAGGGAAAGCATTGGATAGCGTTGGGGTAAAAATTACTATTCCCACTCCAGAGAGTGAAACAGTAGGGAAAGCATTGGATAGCGTAGGGGTTTAAATAACTATTCCCACTCCAGAGAGTGCAACAGTAGGGAAAGTGTTGGATAGCGTAGGAGTAAAATTACTATTCCCACTCCAGTGAGTGCAACATTAGGGAAAGCGTTGGATAGCGTAGGGGTAAAAATTACTATTCCAACTCCAGAGAGTGCAACAATAGGGAAAGCATTGGATAGCGTAGGGGTAAAAATGACTATTCCCACTCCAGTGAGTGCAACAGTAGGGAAAGCGTTGGATAGCGTAGGGGTAAAAATTACTATTCCCACTCCAGTGAGTGCAATAGTAGGGAAAGTAAATACTTCATATATAATTATAAATACCATAAATATTAATTTCAATTACAAAATAATTAAATTATTTTGAAATTGTATACAATATATTAAATATTAATTAACTAATAATAAAAATTACCTACTAATACTAATTATTTACCAATTACCAATAAATTAATTTACAATGTAAAAATAAATTAAAATTAGACAAAAAAAAATATTTAATTAATATAATTACTTACAATTAAATTACTTCCCACCCTATTCCCCTATAAACCCACAACCCACTACAGAAAATAAATGACTAAAATTAACTTATTTATCAATTAATCAATTAAAATTATTTACCAATTATATTTTAGTTACCAATTAATAATTAATTAACAATTAATTCTATATAAATAACAATAAATAAATTTACATATTTAATTAATTATAATTAAATTACTTCCCACCCTATTCCCCTATAAACCCACAACCCACTACAGAAAATAAATTACTAAAATTAACATATTTATCAATTAATCAATTATAATTATTACCAATTATATTTTAATTAATTAACAATTAATAATTAATTAACAATTAATTCTAAATAAATAACAATAAATATATTTACATATTTAATTAATTATAATTAAATTACTTCCCACCCTATTCCCCTATAAACCCACAACCGGCTACAGAATTATATTACACAAAAAATAATAAATAATATTAACTTACCTTAAATTCGATATTTTTGTTGTCTATATTATGTCTAGTCGATATTATGTCCATTCTATATTTTTGATTCGATATTATGTCCATTCTATTCGATATTAAAATTTTCTAGTCGATATTTTTGTTGTCTATATTATGTCTAGTCGATATTATGTCCATTCTATATTTTTTACTCTATATTGTGTCTAGTCGATATTAAAAACACGATATTTTGACTCTATACCCTCCCGGACAGCTGCGGTCATGACCTGCATGCTTTCTGTGAGCTGGCTCACGTTTCGCGCTGTCTTATTCAGCTGCAGGTGGATGTCTGCCAAGTGCCGTGCCTGCTTCTGGTGGACATCAAGCATCCGGCGTTCTATGGCCAACCCAGGATCTCAGACATGTACCCCCCTGCCAGCGCGTGTTTGGACGTCGCACTGCTGCCTCATCAGTCTGCTGGACTGAGATCGCACAGTGGCTGTGCGCCGTGTCTGCCTCCTGGGTGGTGGTTGTGTGGCCTGTTCCACTGCTATGGGTGTCACATGGGGTGGTTGCTGGGCTCCTGTGGCTGCAGGGGTGGCCCTTTCCACATGGGGGGTGGTGGTACTGCTGCTGCTGGCTGTGATGGTTCGGGTCGTGGTGCAGGATGGCCCTCTCCCTCAGTGTCCTCAGGGTTCTTCTCTATGTGGAGGGCCTCACTGTCTGTGCTGGGTTGTTCAGACGCACCTGTGCTGTAAATGGGTGCATGATTAATGATATGTATCTTGCACATGGGATGTTGCAACATGCATGCAGGCTTGCATTCCCTGACTGGCTTTGGAATAACTTTCACTTGACAGGTCTGGCTGTGTGTGGCTATCCGGTAATTGGGGTCACACTACAGGTCCCACAATGCAATAGGGCATTTCAGGTGTGCATGGCCTGCATTACTGGGGTTATCAAATGGCTAGCTCTGGAGTCATGGGCATTGTTAGGGGACGGGGTCGCAGTCGCATGGCACTAACCTTGGAACTGTTGGGTGGGTCGGGAGGAGTCCAGCCGGGTGAACCCCACGCCGGCTTCAGGATTGAGGATGTCCTCCACCAGGTCTTCCAGTGGGGTGTTGGGTGCAACTGTGGGGTCTCCTCCTCCGGTGGCAAGTCACTCGCCCAGCCTCTCAGCGAGGCGTTCTTTGGCACGCCCTCTGAGGTCATACCACCTCTTTTTGAGATCATCGATGGAGCGCTGGGTCACTCCAACTGAGTTCACCTTTGCGTGGATGCGCAGCCAAATGCGACGCTTGTCGGCCTCAGGCACCCTCCGGGACTCCTTTCCGAACAGCCTGTCATGGTCCTTTGATACTCCCTCAATGAGGTACACCAATTCCTGCTCAGAGAATTTTATTTTTCTCTTTCTTCCTGGTGCACTGCTTCCTGCTGCTTCCTGGGACATTTTAAGTTGTTCTTTGTGTCCTGGTGTGGTGCTGCAGGAAGTCTGTTGTGGAGCTCTGGCCTGTGCTTCTTCCACTCTCAGGCTCTGTGTTCTGTATGAGGGAGGGAACTGCCTACTTCCTGGTTGTGATGCCATCATTGTGCTCGATATGCCACTTCCCCTTTTTGCGATCTTGCAATTAGCGAGATCGCAATTTGCGATTTCGGTAATTGCGAGTTTGCAATTTCTACATGGAAAACGGCCTATTCTGCGATTTTGCGAAAATCGCAATCGGCAATTGCGGCCGATTGCGATTCGCTTTTTTACTCGCTTTTCTTGATGCATCCCATTCTGCGAATTCTAAATTGCGATTCGGTATTTTTCGCAATTTATAATTCGCAGAATATGGGCTTGATGCATCTGGGGGTTAGTCTCCAAATCTGTCTCTGTGCTTCTTTCACTATGATATCCATATAGGTACATAGCTTACAATATATTAGTCTCAGTTTGGGGGTAACAAAGCCCACCCTGCTGTTATCTAACAGCCTCTAATACATCTTCACATCAGCTTTGCACTGACAATAAATTCACATATTACAAAGATAGGAAAGGGGAGTGGGGCGTGCGTGCGCGCGTGCGTGTGTGTCTGTGTGAACGTGAACATGCATGAATGTGTGTGGAGTCCAGGGACCATTAATTCTGTCTATTTTGCTGCTGTCACCCACCCTGGCTTTGCTCTTGCACTCTGATAACATCATAAAGTATACTAAATTAAATAAAAAAGGATTTTTTTAAAGAACATTTAAATATGTTTATATTTATATCTAAATGTATTACATATTAAAAGTTACTAAATATTTTGTATAGCATTAATTTAAAATATTTTTAATTTTTTTTTAAATAAATTAACATTTGTTTTTTTATTGAAAATGGGTTATTCCACTATTATATAATAAAACATGTGTTACAATTGAAATGTAATTATGTGTAACAGTGACATAAATGTATATATAGTCTTAAAAATGTAAATAAATTAATTTATTGTAGCATTATGTCCTATTGGATTTTATTTGAAGTTTCTACCTCCATTATTTTCTATTAGATGGATAGCTTCACTCCATAATTTGAAGTGTTAGCCCCGTCTCCATTGGTAGACTGGTTAACCTGTTAGCACCCCCTCCAAATTTTAGATCTGCTTGTCTGTATAACATTCAACTAGAGAGGCAGACAAAAAAAAGTTCTGGTCGACAGAGGCCTGTGTGGAACCACCAATGCTTAATTTGTGTTGATAGCTGCAGGTGTAGAGCTGGACACCAGCATTCAGTTTTGGTAGCCACAATTCGTTTGTAATCATTATATTTCTATATACAGCAATATGGAAAGCGGGAGAAACAAGAAGCAAGAGAAAAATAAGAAAACAGTGACAAAGTGACAAATCAGGGAAGAAAAGTGGATCTGCTAGAGTGAGGTAAATAGTCTGAAAGTGTAGTGTGGTGGAAGAAAGGCATGAGGCGGAATCAAGACTTTGCTGCCTTGGTATTCTGCACATTTTGGGTAGTGTGGGCAGCAGGATCCTAAGAAAACAATGTGTCCCCTGTATTTATCCTTTTTACAAATGAAGCACTAGAAACTTCTCTACAAGGCTTTCTCACGTCTTGGTGGCTCTCTGGCAGACACACCATCGACCCATGTACAAACAGCCTAAACTTAGACAAGAAAAATGATGGTCTATTTCTCTGCCTAATGAATGGACATTCATCACGAGTCTCGTAAAGGTAAACTGGTCTTCAGTATCGCCAGGAGAAGGAAGCAAGAAAACTTTGGAAGAGGCACATACTCATGCAAATGTTTTCCCGGCCTAGTGGTGAAGGCAAAGTATATCTTCTGACAGCAGGAGAAATACAACATACCATGGCAATTTGCTCTTCTGCTGCATGCCTGTAATGGCCGGTGTTTACACCCGTACTGCAGTTATACCACTAGAGGAAGGAGTGTGTGAGTTCTTCAAAGACAGTGATTTAACTAAGATCTTATAGCAAGCTGTCCTTCAATAAACTCCAGAATGCCCAACATCAGCTAGAAGTAGTCATGATGTCGAGGGCCTACTAACTGCTGCTCTGTAAACCAAGGGGAGAATGGTCATGAGACATTCAAGCTGGTACTTAAATCTGAGACAAAGAATTTCAGTTTGAAGAAAGTGGCATTAAGGAAGGAAACTTTGAAGTGAAAAGATAATCATAATTTTCCAATCTCTAAGTGAACATAAGAACTCAGTTGTGAGACTAAACCTTTTCTGCTACATTATGGAATCATGAAAAACTCAGGTTGGTATGCAACAGTACACATTTTGTCTTTACCAAGAAAGAAGCAGGGGAAGTGTTCATGAGCAAAATAAAGCACACCCTTGAGTAGAATGAAAACATGTCTGGAGCATTAAAAGATAAAATATTATACAAATTGCAGGATGATCCATTATACAAATTGCAGGATGATCCTGTCCTTAGGTCACCAGGAGAGATCTGGGGCCCATGGAAAGAGGAACTGAATAGGGCTGAGTGGTCTAGTGTATGAGCAAGTGAATTTAAATGAAATTGCCTGGCATTGGCTTCCACCTACCACAGAAGAACAAATATTAGTAAAGCCAAAATGTCTCACCGTTATTAATGAATTCCGAGCTGTTTACTTTGCCAATGTTTGCCTGTAAAGCATTGTTTAAAAATTTTTAAAAAATAAAATGTCATATTACTGGAGGAAATGGAAACGCATATCATATGTGTTAAACCTGGCATCCTTGGAGTGGTTTTCCCCATAATGTTTTGCCTTCTGAACTCTTGTTCTGCTGACTTAGTTCTGTATGGCCTGGTTTGAGAGGGTTAGGTCAGACGTTTCTTAAAGTCATGTACAATGACTTTTAATTTCTTGGTGCAAGAATCATGACCTATGACAGGCACCACACAAAAGATCACTAATTACTGTGGCAGCAGCCATGTTTTGAAAGCCTTTCTTAAAGTAAAACGATTCTCCAAGTTCTGCAAGGAGAATGGAAATGCGTTCCAAAGGGTAATTGCTAGCATACAGCAAGCTGCAATGTCCTAGATGTGCATGAAAAGCAGTTTAGAACTATGGGGTTTGTTACTGCAAGGGCAGAGGGGTAAATTTCCCAAGACTTGTTCTTTAACACAGTCAAATAGTTCTCTACAGTGACAACCTCAATGGCTCCAGGTTTGGCTATCGAAATTATCTAAGAGTATTTTAACTCATTTATAGTACTCAGGCTTCCCTGATTACTGATGTCCAAAACTTTCAAAGATTCCACTGTGCAACCACTCTTTTAAGTGTTCTCTACTAACTCCCTATTATGGCACATATTATTTTTTAAATTATTCACATTGTTTATAGGATACTGGATGAGAATCATCCCAGTTCTTGAAAGATACGTTTCCTCTCTCCACGCCAAATATGTTTCAGTCTACAAACTGACTGTTCCTGACATATTATTCATACTTGTCTGTGTTTTTAGGTGTAGGTTTTGCCAGCACAGCTGTCAGAGAGACCTACTGCTAACAATATAAAAAGAATGGTGTTAGAAATGGGTTGTAGGGTGTAGGGTAGGGTGTGATCCCTAGTCAAGCAACAACCAAAATCCTAGTCAGTGTAAGAAGCAGGCAAACCCTAAATTAATCTGTGCTCACCTTCTGGTAGCTTGGCACAGAGCAGTCAGGCTTAACTTAGAGGCAATGTATAAGGTATTTGTGCACCACTTCAAACAGTAAAACAGTGCATAACCCACGCAAAAAGATTCCACACCAGTTCAGAAAAATAGAGCTTAATTTAATAAATAAAACAAGACCAAAACAACATAAACCCAATAAGTAGCACTTGAGATATTAAGGAATAAACTATAAAACAGAGCTTAGAAACAATGAGTGCTTATTTGGGATATTTGGCCGTGTCAGACCGGAGCAATGTCAAAAGTTCAGGACGAATGTGAAGGAGCGTGAGCTGAGTACGAGGATCCAGTAAGGTCTGCTGCACATGAGTACTTTAATCCTGGTTGGGTTGAGGATGCGGGTGCAGCTGAGACGATGCAGCTGTGCTGATCCACGCAGTGGCGGTGATACGCTGGTCCTGATCCACGTAGCAGCAGCAATGCATCAGCTTCGATGAGTGGTGAGCTGCGAAGTGGAAAATCATCATTGAGTTGGCCATTGATGGAGATTTGAAAACCTTGTGCTGGGAAGAGAGTTACGCAGTGTTGGTTCTGAAGGTGATGCATCGGGACCCATCCACGCAGCAGAGGCGATGTGCGGGTTCTGGTCCATGCAAAGGCAGCAATGTTTCGGTGCTGATCCACATAATAGAGGCGATGCAGCAGTTCTGGTCCATCTGAAGCATTGGCCCCCTTACTGTCCAGCAACCCCAAAATAGAAGCTCTTGCTCTTGAATGTCAATGCTTTAGCCACTTTGTTAACTCAGACTTCCAAGAAGACCAGTCCTTCAGCTCCCTGGTTTAAGGAGTCTTTGAGAATTAGTGAAAGCAAATGCAAATGCTTGGAGAGAAAGGGCCGGAAATCTTATAAACCTGAGGACAAACTGGTTTATAAGGCAGATGTGAAATCCCATTACATTCATGTTAAAACTGCCAAGAAGAGCTATCTTCAGAATAAGATTAAGACGGCCAACAATAACGGAAAGGATATTTTTAACATCTGTTCATGACATCTAAGGCTGCCATTAAAGAGTCTACGCACTCTGCTGCATGGACGAGCCAGCTGGCATTGTTTCTAAATGAAAAGATTGTCAGATACAAGAATCCTTTTCTGAGATGACCATGGAGGACCCGGCTAGGGAGTGTTCCATCTGGCAACCCCCAGTGTTACTGCAGATACCTTTTCTGCAGCCTCAGACATCTCTAAAGATTCTGAAGGGCTTTAAGTCTGGCTCGCCCACTAATGCTTGCCCAGCCATACTTTTGGCCTCTGTGGCCTCGGTCGTAAACCCTATGGCCAATAAGGTGATGAACTCATCTTTTCCAATAGGCCTCATGCCTTCCATCTGAAAGCATGCGAAAATTCTTCCACTCGTTAAAAAACCTTCTGCTGATCTGAAGGTGCTTGGTAATTACAGGCCCATCTCTCTTCTACCTTCTCTTCCTAAGGTGCTGGAGAAGCATGTGAATAGAGTAGTTTCAGACTACACTGAGAGTCATAATCTCCTACACATCACTCTATCTGGCTTCAGGACCAATTATAGTATGGAAACGGCTCTGTTCGAGGTTACCGAGCACATCAAGGAAAAGCTTGACCAAGGTAGCAGAGCTATCCTTATTTTATTGGACCTGTCAGAGGCCTTCGATACGGTCTCACATGACAGGCTCCTGGAGAGATTCAGTGATCTCGGCATAGGTGGATCTGCGCTCGCGTGGCTAGCCTCTTTTCTTGAGGACAGAAGCCAGGAAATTTGGGCGCCCCCTTTGCTTCCCCCATGCCCAACCTGAAAGGTGGGGTCCCTCAAGGTTCTGTTCTAAGCCCCACTCTCTTCAACCTTTACATGTCACCCCTCGCATCTCTGGTGGAAGCTTGTGGGGGCAAAATAATCTTATATGCCGATGATATGCAGCTGATTTTCACCTGTGAGAAGGGAAAGGATTTTGATGGTGAAAGAATCAGATCATGCCTCACTAAGTTGTTCACCTGGCTAAATAGAAACCAACTTAAATGTAATTCCGAAGAAATCAGAAATTGTCTTTTTTGGCTCTCCATCTGTTGTGGACTGGGGTTAATGATGGCTGGATGAGATGTCTCCAACCCTCTCAGCCCAATCCATGGTAAATAATATTGGCATCTACATTGACAGAGCTCTCTCTAAGAGATCCCAAGTCCAGTCTGTAGTGGGCATTTGCTTTGACATGCTACCTATGTTGAGAAAGTTTCTTCCTCTTCTCTCACTCAACACCAGGAAAATCGTGGTGCAGGCTCTGGTTACTTCCAGACTGGAATACGCTAACATCCTGCACATGTGCCTTCCAGGCTATCTCCTCCAGCGCCTTCAAGTGCTTCAAAATGCCAACGTCAGACTGTTTTTTAGGCTGAAGCCCAAGACCACCATGACCCCGCATCTTAAGGCATTAAACTGGCTTCCTATGAGTAAAAGGATCAAGTTTAAGGTCTAGGTAATGTTCTGCAAAGCCCTTCATGGTAAGGGCGCCGGCTACCTCGGGGCAAGAGTCCGCCACTACTTGCCTGCCAGATCCCTGAGGTCATCCTCCATGGCCTGGCCTGCGTCCCCAGAATTTGCCTTGCCTGGGCTGGGGGCAGATCTTTCAGGTTTCTGGGAGCGCAAGTGTGGAACCATCTCCTGGCTTCTCTCAGATCTACGGCTGACCTGATGGTTATTAAGAAGCTTCTCAAAACCTGGCTCTTTCAGTGCTAGGTGTGTGTGTCAGGTCTGTTAGTTTGAGACCATTAGCACCGGGACACTCTTTCTGAGTAGCAGTGCATTCTATAAATGTGCTTCATTCATTCATAACAATTGGCTTTACCATTGGTTGTTACATTTGTGCTTTGTTTTTAGTGTATGTTTTACCCTTGTGATATATGTCCAGTTTTTTTGTCGTGCTAAGCAACCTTTAAGGGATAAGGGCGATCTATTAAGGGCCACCATAACATGTCCTAACAATTTTTGGTCTTGACTGGGAGCTGGCCAAGTACTAGGTCAGGCAAGGAGGGCTCATTACCGCAGATGTTTGGATAGCACCCACTCCAGAAGAGCCACTATATTGAGAGACTACCACAGGCAAAGATATAGTTCATAATACGTCTAGTCATATCAGTAAGTCTGTCCCAAGTGATTAAGTTAATTAAGTAAGATCATGTCTGATGTCTTATTTAAAAATGTGAACAGAGATAAGTTTCTTAGAACTAAGGAAGGAGGCACCAGAATGAAAGACAAAAGAAAGATTCTAAGCAGTTTGTTTGTGTTTTTGAAATTATCGACTATCCTCTTCAGGTCCTTGAGTGAATACGAGGCGAAGTAATCCTGCCCAGTAACACCTTCCTTGTAGCAATATTATCAGTTCAGCCGTTTCAGTTTTGCTACAATCTAGGATTTAGAAAAGGAAGGGACAATTCACAAAGAGTAGTTATGAGTATGGAAAGAAGTACTATAGCAGTACTATTTTGCATAATCTTACATGTCTTTGTGAATTTTGGCCGCAAAACTTCCAACTCCATATTAGTAAGTGTGCAAATAGGACACCGTCCTTTCTCTTCTACTAATTTTATATAAATATTCCCATTTTATTTCCGTTTCATATGTTTTGGAGCAATTCACAAAGTCATGTAAAAGTATGTAAAAGAACACTGTAAAAGAGTACTAATTTGTGTACGCTAAAACGCCTTTCTAAATAAGGCCAGATGTTTCTGCATAAGTGTTCTTTTCATTGTAGACGCTAAAATGAATAAACAAAGCTGCCAGCCTTGCCTAACCACTTTTTCCTATAAAAATGTGTCATTTCAGGATGGTAGTTTTGTTTTCCACTGGCAAATGAAAACAGCTATTTATGGCGTAATTTCTTATTTTGCGCTGGCGTATTCTAATTTTGGTCGGTGATCGCTGTCTTTAGTAATCAAAAGAACTCACTCCTTTGTCTTGCTGCCCAGCCCTCGACTGTTACTACTTAATAACCTAAAAAAAACAGCTATTGCAAGCTACATGCATCAGCCGATGAGGAGCCACACCTCAGAAACCATTATGCATGGGCTACTTTAGTCAATGGCACTGCCTGCAGGAACATTATCCTAATGAAATGACAAGAGGAAAATATATGACAGATGAATGAAAATATGCAGATAGAATTTTAAGTGGCTTGATTCTTTGTGTTAAAAATTGGAGTTTTTATGTAAAGTTTTTTTAATCTCCTTACGCCCTGGTTCCTAAAACGAGTGCTGTCTGGCTGTAGACAAAACAGTGCTGACATCTGAGAGTCTCCAGTTGTGAAAAAAGGTGTTAGTATTTGTTGTATTGCTTATTGTGTATGTATTCCTTTAATTATCTCGTGTTTAGAATGTCAGGTTAGTTCCATTGAGGAGATTCTGAATGTAGTCAGTTGCGGAGCTGCTGTGAGATTGATGGTATCTTTTCCCCCTGGCGCTCACCTGTTGTGCTGTATGTATTTATCCTTGAATAAATACTGAAGTTATTCTACTACAGTGACCCGACCTCGTTACTACAGTATTTTTACAAAATTATAATATTAACCTCTTCCATGCTCATGACGAACTGAGCTCGTCATGAGGCACGGCGCTCCGGTGCTCATGACGAGCTCAGCTTGTCATGAGCCGTGGAACACTCACATGCGGGGATAATTCTCCTGCTGTGCTGAGCGTTCCACGGGAACGGGTGTGGTCATGAAAAGCTCAGCTTGTCATGAGCACACAAGCGCCGTGCCTCATGACGAGCTGAGCTCGTCATGAGCACCGGGCGCCCCGCCCCCAGCACAGCGGGGGAATTACCCCCGCACGGAAGGGGTTAAGAATGGATCCAGTACATGGCACATCTAGTAACAGGGGACCAATCTTAGCCCTGCCATTCTAACCCATGACTGTGACAGTGAATGCAGCATCTGATCTGCCAGTTAAACTCTGCTCAATGAGCAGCAATAGGAAATTCTTGTCACACTTGCTGCTGACATCAAAAATGTATGACAATACCTCACTCTTATAGAGCGAGAAACTAACAGCAGAACCCCCAGGATTTCACAAGCGACTGCCCCATCTCAAGCTCAGCAGACAGGAGTAAGCTTTTGGAAAGAGCGATTACATGTCTGTTGAATGATTTTGTTTAAAAGAACAACCTGTGGCATGATTGACAGTCAGGGGTCAGAATAGATCCAACACCTTCACTGGCAGGCATCACATAGGGGTTACTTACCCCCCAAATCCTAATCTTTCTAAACCAGTCTGCACTCTATGGCAAGTTAAATCACTGATTCCTGTTCGACCATCTGGGCAACTGTGTGGGGAACCTTTGAAAGTGGTTAAATACTACCTTATAAACTTGTGCTGCGAATCTGCACAGGCCAATTGCAATCCTCCATCAGCAATGTAAATTGGTTGGTGTAGCAGAATCACAATAGTTTAGTGCCTTAAGAATACACAGGTCACACCCAGGTCTGCAATCAATTACCTCTTTGGCATCCACCGGCTACTCCAAAAAATTCTCCCTCAATCCACAAGGAGAAAATGCCAGCAGGACCATAACAAAACACTGATGGACTTTTTTAGACACAGCCGACATCAGTCAACATATCATGGTAATCACTCACATCCAGGGCAATATCTTGAGCCTCTTCTGCTCTTCCACGAAATCCTCAAGTTCCAACCACCTATGCTCCTGTACTCAGCCAACAATGCTGCCATCTTTTTCGATCTCCAGCACATCAGATCCTCCAACCAAGAGCACAAACTATGTTGCTTTGATGACCTACCTACTGATGCTCTACAGAAAGACTTTCACACCCCGGATTTCAAAACCCATCGGAACGCCTTAAGCTAGCTCATGCTAAGCCAATGTGGACACTCACAGTCCCAGGAAGATACACTATTCGAAAGTCAAAACATCAGCCCATTAAAACTTCAAAGTCCTTAGAAACTGCAAGGGTGTCTGTACCTTAAGGCAAGAGAAGAAATGTCAATGATCAGAGTTCCAGAAAGACTTGTGGCTTTTTATCCACTCCGTGCACTCTGTAGCAGGATCGCCTCAGCTGCCAGCACACACAGTGCTCTCTTCAGGGCTTTCAATCATGTATCCTCACACAGATAACCCTAGCACTGGACCTCAATAGAGAAGTGGAGCACGATCAATAACTTCTTCAAAGATAAAATTAGCTAAATGAGAAAGCATGTCAATGACACTGAAACATCGGATGTGATTTCTTCTATAACACCCTGAAAAGCATCCTAGTGCACACACTGGAACACCCAGAAATTCAGAGGAACGTTGAAAATCTTCACTTCCATAAAGTCACATCACTGAAAATAATATCTTCCATTGACCTATAAAGAGAAGTATATCACTCAATACATCAAGCATTTATAAAGCACAGCAAATCACCCGTAAAGGTATCGAGGCGCTGACTCTCCATCACTGACAAACTGGCCTATCACTGGCAAAGCACTCCTAGAGTGATATATTAAAGGCTTTTTCACACTCGGTTTCTAAAGGAAAATGCACTTGGACATATGGGCGATATACATCTGGTCAATATCATCAATACCTTGCTCACACAAGGCAGTTCCCTGATCCCTGAAGACAAGCAGATTCTCACGGTGCTGAAGAAGCACAGCTTTTATCCCAATGAGAGTGCATGTTGGTGAGAACCAAAAATGCTTGGAATAAAAGATGCTAGCTGGTTTGACTATAGGTTTCTCTTTGTGAGCAATCTGGGCATTTGCCTCTTGAGCCACACACATCCTGGCTCCACCTTTCCAACAATGCAGTAGAGGGCAACAGCAGACACCAGGTGCCCCAACCTCTCTTGGCTTGTATTAAACACGAAGGGCCTGCATGGGGACAGAACGTTGAACACCTCGTGTGTCACCAGAAGCTGAAGTCCACTGGAGTGGACGATCCTGGAGATCCACAGGAGCACAGGCAACTGACAGGAAGGACATGAGGCTTCGCACCCTAAAGGTAAGTCTTTATCTAACCATCACACCTGGTTGGTATCACCCGCCCCTAGGCTCTGAGGTCTTCACATTTAGCTCATCCTCCGCAGAATCTGTAGTTCCCGCCAGCCTCTCCGCTGCTTTCTATACTCTTGTGCATACACGACAGTCTGGTGCTCTGAGTAAATGTTTCACAGAAACCTTCTACACAAAGTCACACCGTTTTTTTCTGTTCACTCCTTTTATCGTAGGAGGAATGGTACTGAAGAGAGACTCGAAAAAAAGGGACACTGATGCTGCATTTTGAGCATTGAAGGTGAAGATTATTTAAAGAAAAGTCCAGTCAGTTGACATCATTTTTAAGGTTAACCGATCCAAATGACAAGACCAAACAATTCTGCTGACAACCTCAAACATCAAACACGACTTTTGTACCAGTCCTGAGAATAGTTCTTCACATGTGACCTGTACAGATAGGACTGCAAGCAGCAAGATGAAAGAGCCCCACCTTTGGCATCTGCAGCGACAGGGGCTCAGGTTGAAAGCAAGTATGCAGCAGGTGTTTGTTCAAGGTTTAATCTGCCCCACTGACATAGATGGGAAAGCGCGGGCTTTGAAAATGATACCCGCCGGGGATTAAAAAGAAACACACTGCAGTGTACCGAACAAGCGGTTGTGTGAAATTCAGAGATTAACAGATAAAGATGAAGGCAGGCACCGCAATGAACACACCTGATTGCTTCTGTCATCGCTGACAACTCTCTTCTCTAACATCTCAGATGAGCACCAGATAAAGTGATTTTTAAATGTATGCTGCGACCCTCAGCATTTTTGTTTCTTTGTAGGTTTTAAGGATGTGCTTTGTCATGAGCATCAAGCCACAGTGCCAGCGTACGGTTTAGACGCAACACATAACAATTCAGTTTGTGAGTAAATGTGGCAAGTCGTAGTGCTGTGGTACAGATGTAAAACGTAAGACATTGCACTGGTTTGATCATAATGCCAACAGTGGTGCTGAACCTATTTTCAGAGTGGGGTGCTGCCATCAGTGTTGCATTACTGAAGTCATAGAAAGTGTGGAAAATCCAAGCATCACATAAAGAATAGGTGCAGGAAATTAATCAAGCCTACTAGGAGAGAGGTAAAGGTGTGGTTTGGAGATATTGGTGCATTTTGGAGCACACAATCACAAATGTATTACGAAAGTAAGGTGTGGTAAAACACTGTCATTTACAGACAGCACATTTTCCATGGAAAGAGCCACAAAATCCACACCCATACGCAGCTTTACTGATCAAACTATATATATTGCACAAATGATAATGTATGGAAATTGAGTTTCAGGAAATATTTATCATTTGTGCATCACCAAGTAAAGTGTCTTGATTTATTTTTATGATATCAACATATTTGTTTCCCACACTCTTCAGGATTACAAAAACCTGCACTTCAATCGTGCTTTTCTAGCTGCTGATATGTTTTGAAATATTTACACAGTTCACTTACAGGTATTTAAATATTGTGTGTTTGATAAAACCTGGCATCCTATAGCCTTACTTTTCCCACTCCCTGTACCTCAGTGTCAGGATTCACTACCCTCCCAAGCCATGCGAGATAGGCGCTCACCTTTGCAAACAGCCTCTCTCTCTATTCAACAGCCTCCAGACTCTCACGGGGATCCCGGATGTTACACTCCTCCTCAGGGGACTGGCCCTTCAACATCTCAGAGGGAAACGAAAAGCTCGCCTGGAGGGATGACGCCGACGAAGCTCTCTCGCCCATAAGAGCGGAAGAGGACGGACAAGGCGTCGTCATCGACCGGTGCCCGGAAGCAAGAGCCGTCGGAACCGCTGCTGGAGACGAACGCGGAACGCCTGCCCAGGAACTGAGGACTACGCGGGATTGTCAGGAGAATTACTGCGCCCTGCCATGGCTCAGGTGGGTCGTGGCTTAAACAGGTGCGGGACAAGATACGGGAATTTGGGAGCAGGGAGGAGGTCCGCGGGACGGCCGGCAGGGCTGGATCTCGAGTCGGGCTTGGCCAAACATCTAATTCTGGTTAGGGCCGTACTTCCTGAATCTACTGCCCTTACTCCTCTGGTGTCGGGATCCCCCCCTTTGTGCACCTCACGTTGGACGGGTGTATTCCCTCACTCCCTTGATCCACTACACGTACTACATAACGCCTCCCTAAATTGGTTCCCTTGTCTCTTTCCTTACATGTCCTGAGACCGGGAGACGACAGGGAGAAGAGCGGGATGGGACCAAGCGTCACGAAGGAGGACGGTTAAGAAGCCCCTATCCTGAAGAAGATGCCTTTATTTTGTTTGTTAAAAGACACTTTAAACTATCTTGTGATCATAGAATAAATAACCCTCGAGCATCAAACCTAAGTGTCTGCCTCTTGAGTGCCCTACAAGCTAACACCCAGAAAGATTGCACGTCTACATTCAATCTATTAAAAGAGAGAGCCAGCACAAGTAGTTCACCCCTAACTGACCCGCTGATGTTTACAACTCTACTGACATTGCTACTCACAAATTCCTAAATTTGGACAAACTGTTTGGGGAGATAATAAGCTACCATTATGCTCAGCTATTTCACTCAGTTCCAGTATTCCAAGTTCTGAAAGTCAGCCTTCTCAAAGCAGAGTCTTGGTCAGTGAGCTGTGCTAGGTTTTCCTCCGAGGTGCTGCTTGCAAGTAACACTAAGGGACAGATTGCAAAACACAATGTGCTGGCGGTATTTCATGTCCTTGGTAGAAGCAAGGCAGTGGTTATTGTACAAGCCTCTTAGCACAATTTTATTCTGTTATGCTATTCTAGTTGTGGTAGTTTTGTTTTGATTTCACTGGGTGAATTAAAGTAGCACAATGAAATCAAAGATTTGTAGGTGAAAAGTTCAGAACTGGAGACAGTGTTCATACTGACCTGGAGGAAGGAGGTCACTTTGTATATAGCCCTTTGAGTTCACAGTGGGCCCCTCTCAGCTATCATACACATTTAGCAAATATATACCCTCAGAATACCCCTTTACACATTAAAAACTGAAGTATTTTAATCCTGGCTGGGAGTGTGTTAACCATCGCATATAAAGGTAATTGAGGCCACTATGGATCTGTTTGAGGTATCACATCTCAGAATGTTCTCATTATCTAGTTTAGTTGATCATCACCGTTGGACAGCATAGATGTTGTACATCTTGCAGGACTCTACACTACTTTTCATCCACTGTGATCTCATCTGCCTTTTCCCTACGTGCCAATGAAATAACTTTTGTATTTAAATAAATGTTAGCGTGTGTATACATATATATTTTCCGCTAGCCCAAGTAGATGGTCTTTACTGGTCCTAGGAAACATTTTTATCTTTGCAAATTTCTGTTCTCTCTCCAATAACTTTTCCTTCTCTTCTCGTGTTTCATGTGGGGTGGAACATTTTGCAAGACATGCTTAATTTCCACTTGAGCTTCGGAGTGATTCTCTAAAGGTGTCAAAGGTATGTGACTCAATTGTGGTCTTGAGCCGTATTTCTCCTCCTCAGTGGGGAGCTTGGGGTTCTCTCTACTGCATTATTATTCTAAAATCTCACTCTCCCACTAACTACCAGTAATAATCATCACCAGACCTCTAACTGCCTTTCCACACCCATCAAGTAATCAGTTTGATCAGCTTTCTCACAATTTGATTCTTTTACTACATAGCTCTAGCGAATCATGCACAATTCTCAACATCTTTAATATTGAAAGACCAAGGCTCACATTATGAGTAGTCTATTCTTTTCCACGTGGATCATAATCACAGGTTTTTCTCGTATTATCTCCACACCCACAATTTTCCTTAGAAATATTTACTTCAAAATACATATATTATCGGTGGTAACACACAAAACACTGCCCTTGAAGCTACGCCCCTGGCAAATACAGAGATATGCAGATTTTGGTGCTCTAAGCACCAAAATCTGCATTTCCTGTCCTTTTTCAGCAAAAATTAGAATAGGCAATAATTATCTCATTTGGCAAATTCAGAGCATCTCAGTGTCAGATTTGATCTGGTGTGATAATTTCAAAAAGGGGGGTGGTGATGGACAGAGTATCTGAGTTAATCAGAACACTCCTACCCAGTCAACAGATCAGGGCTTGATCCATCACCGTTTTTTAGCTCACTGCACCATCCCAGTTCAGAACCTGGCTATATGCAAATTAGTATGTCCCTGGCCCAGTGCATCATGGGAACAGGGCAGACCAAACTACCAAGCCAATTCTTCACTGGAAAGGAAACAAGCTTCTGGGGACCGGTTTCTGGCATTACAGCCGTCTTCGGCCCGGCTTGCTTGAATCCTGATGGTGCAATGAGCAAGGGACTCATGTCTGAGCATACCCTTCCACACTCATGGTGGCCAAAATAATTTCAAAAAGGGGGTGGTGATGGACAGAGTATCTGAGTTAATCAGAACACTCCTACCCAGTCAACAGATCAGGGCTTGATCCATCACCGTTTTTTAGCTCACTGCACCATACATCAGGTCACTCGAATTCAGGGCCTAAGTATGCAGATATCCTGTGTAGTCCAGATTATATGTCCTCATTTTAGACATAACTGTGCCTTTTTTAAGTAAAAGCATGAAACTTAGAAGAAATGTCCGTTATACTAAAAAATTACTTCTAAACATTGTAGGGACTGTCCATAAGCATGTTAGCCACCATATTAGAAAATGGCAGCTAAAATAAGTTTTACTTTCATAACTTATAAACAGATCAACAGACTTACTTCTCTTTTTATTCATTCAGCAGGCAATTATCTACAAAAATACAAGAACAATGTTTTTTGCCGGATCAATATCTATCACTTTAATTCTTAACATTGAAAAACAGGGACATTTTTGCCACGACAGGAACCCTCAGTTCACATCAACCAATTTGTGATGGCAAAGAGAGGGCATGATCTGTGGAACATAAAGGCTGGTAGAACAAGTGCGACCTACACAGGTGATTCTAAAAGTCTGAATAGTAGCATTATGCACAAAAGGATGAGACTAAAGGAGTCAAACCCACTGTGGAAGAGTGACATTCTATAAGAAGTGAAGGGACTAGAAGAATTTGATAATCATGGTGTAATAGGGATCTCAAAGCGGGAGGGAGGGATATATGGGAAGAAAGTACCATGAAGTCCTTCGAAAGACTCAAAAGGGGCTTTGAGCGGATTGAATTCAAGAGATTCCAGTATCTGTGAAAGCAGCAACATGCAATATCTAGCCATACCAAGGACTTGACTGTGACAGCTCACCTTTAGAATATAGACTGCTCTCAATGAGGCAGCTAGAAAGTCAATATTTCAAACATACCGAAGACTGATTAACAACATACCTTATGATGTAGGCAGATTGAAGGAGAAGTGGGAAGAGGACATAGGGACATTTGAGGAATCAGATTGGGAAGAGGCATGTGGTTTCCTTCACACAGTTGCAATCAGGTCTGACTTTCAACTGGTACAGCTAAAATACATCGGTTATATTATATCAGAACATACATTATTCAATTTGGTAGTACATATAATGCCCGATGCCTGACAAAATGTGGAGCAGAGGGTACTGTTGCCCACACATTTTGTGAAAGTCTCAGACAGAGTGAGTTCTGAAACAGGATGAGGAATACAGATGTTTTGTTTTAGGGACTGTGCTGCCACTGAAAAATTACCAGATACTGATATTTGTAACCTACAGCTGAACAGAGGGAACCCGTTTCTGGTGATTGCCATTTCTATGGACGTTTCACATTTTATCAGTCTTTTGTTGAAGACATTTTTAATCAGATCTTTCCTAGATCTTTTTATTGACTTTATGGAGCCAACAGTCTCATCCATAATTTCTGCATTTTGTAGAATCAATAGCTGTTCTCTGCTATCCAAAAATGGATTGCCCATTTTCTTTATGGCAGCTGCCAGGTTAAAGATTTAACCCAGAAATATTTGTTGCTTGCTAGATGTGTTGTCATGGGGAGAACATTATTTTGAGCTGGTGTGGTTAGCCTCACAAACTCATCCACACTCCTGGCTACCTCTGATTCATACACCATCCATCAATTTAGGAAATAATGGGTTTCGTTCTGCCTATTGTTCTCCTGGTGATATTTTATTATTACTTTATACATTTACTTTATCGAGAGTCATGCTGGAAAATTGATAACTGGTTTCATAGTGATCTTTTCATTTATAAACTCTTCAAAGACATCTGGGTGCTTTTTGTAGAGGGATGTCCCTCAGTTGAACAGCAACATGGCATTCATATTTATGGTGCTCAAATTAGAATGATTTTTAGCCAATGAAGGTATGCAGAGACCAACAGCGTCTTCATGTACATCAGTAGCTCAATTGAACATTTCTAGCTGTGTGATGAGTGTACGTTTCCTCAATATGAACTTAGGATTTTGTTTCTGCTTGAGACATCCACCAGTCTCATTTGAAAAGGACGTCAGTGTGATCTCCACTTTCACTGTCGTACTTCAGTAAGATCCCAGATTGGGCCTGTACCAAGTCCAGGTTGTTATGTCATGTGCTTCTGAGGTCTTCTTAAAATGTCTGGCTTTGAAGAAACAGTCCGCAGTCCCTGGATGTGAAGGTTTGCTTGTTCAAGTGCAGCAGTCCAGCCACTAATGTTTAACAAGTAACCAAAGGACTCAGAGAGTGCCATTTTGATGATGTGGAAAGCACCAAGAATAACAACAAAGTGATCCACTCCATAAGTATCAAGCCAATTCCATTGCATTTCTTTTATACGTTTGTAGAATGGTTAATCACATGTAATCACAGGTATTAGTCATGGTTTTTAAATGGCTACTGAATTCCTAATAACATCCCAAGAATGATGTAACATAGCAACTGACCTGGGATAATCTTGAAATAATGGCTTGAAAGAAGTTTTTGAGGTTGTTGTAGGTGGTTTCTTACTAGGGTGGAAAGCAGGCCAATGTGCATGAATATTTGTCTTGTGACCACTCTGTGTGTTTGCAAGCGGTCTAGAAACATGCCTGCACCAGGTATACTCATAAATAATTCTTTCATCTTTCAATTCTTCTGACGCATATTCAAGATCAGGGAACTTTTGAGGAGTCCCTTTCAGCTTTGTAACAGTAACTGGAGGTATTAATGAATAGCGTATAGACAATTGCATTACCTTCTTGGAAGAACATCAGCCAAGTTCGATGATTTGACTTGTAAAACAGGTTTCCTTGTCAAGAGCCTGGAAGAGAAATTCCAGTAAGGATCCAGCTGCACTTTTTGAACTGGGGTAGTGGCAGAGGCTTTAAATACACCCATTCTTAGCTTGGAGGGTTACAGCACCAGTATCATGATAACGAGTTTCCTCGTTTGGCTGAGAAGCTTATGACATTGTCATATGA
Source organism: Lissotriton helveticus (assembly GCF_964261635.1). NCBI lineage: Eukaryota > Metazoa > Chordata > Amphibia > Caudata > Salamandridae > Lissotriton > Lissotriton helveticus. The sequence goes on from NC_136063.1 coordinate 1,581,526,756, forward strand.
TACTGAAAATGAAATAGGATATCCACATGGTCCATAGATTTTATTTGCGATTAGATGTTGGAGCCTAAAATTAATGGAAGTGGTGTCTCTTGGGTTTGAGTGTGTCTCATACCTTCAAGGGACTAATGCAGCTCCTTAAAGGTATTAAAAGTGATTAGGTGTACTAGGGTTGTGTTGCGTAAGTTATCTCACTTGGAATTCTTGTGCCATACATTATTATAGATGTTAGAGTCAGAAATATAGAAAGGATGCGTTGTTCTTGCCATTCTTCTTTGAGCAATCTAGAAAGCGGTGGTTGCTTGTGCTGTACAATATGAATATAACAACACAATATTGATGCAGGTTGTGCCAATGTCACTGCTTCTGGTTCACCATCAAGAGCACAGGTGTTACTCAGGGTGTGCCAGACATCTTTGATTACAACTATTTATATATGGATCAGATTCATTGAAATAGGTAAGCCTGTGTTGTTTAGCCTTCTGGGATGAACACTAGACACATCTCCCCAAGCAGCTCTATTCTTCTACAGTAAATACACTTAAGGATATGCAAACCTGTGGTCTCTACTGCTGCTGGGGTGGGACTACATCCCACAGCAGGAGGAGGGGCACGCCGCATCTCGTGCATTTAAGCGCTTTAATGGACCTGCAGCACGGGATGCGAGTATTGTGGGCTCTGCTGCTGCTGGGGTGGGGCTATGTCCCCCAGCAGCCCCTATACAGCCCAGGAAGAGGGGCATGCTGTACCTCATGCATTGAAGTGCTTTAATGGACCTGCATTGCGTGACGCACAAGTGCATATGCTCAGGCCTAGAGCGTGCCCGTTTTCACCCGTCATCGGTTCCAGGGCTTAACTTTCACAAATAGTGAGTTTGCATCATCTGGGCGTATTTATGAAATTCAATAATTATAAGGTGGTGTCCAATTTTCTTCTCTGAATGCCATCTTCTAAAAATCAGCTGTCATTAAACCAGGAGAAACATTGACAAATGCAAAGTACCCAGTGGCACAGATAATTCCAATTCCAAACTAACACAGGGTACAACTCTGGATTCTTTCTTGGCCCGTGCAGTTAGGGTGATTTTGAAAAAGATAGACCTCACGGAAATACGTCTGCCACTAGAAATAGGGGAGGGCCTTAGTTGTCCTCTGCCGTGCCAGACAGGTCATCAGTTTTGCTCAGGGACATGTGACTATTCTATTCAGCACAGCCTTTTTTTTGATAATCAATTTTATTGTTTTGAAAAATATAAAAACAAATCAGCAATAGACACGGAAGACAGTGAATCATTGACATGTATAGGAGCGTAACATCCACGATTCCCAATCCCAGAAGGTATACACAGGCATAGTAACTGAGAAAAGTATGTCGGTCATTCCACAGTACCAAGCCTTTTTCCCCACACCTTACGGTACTTCTTGGGACATCCTCTTGGTGCATTTAGGGTTTTTCCTTGGGTTGCGCACCAGTCCACCCCCCTTCGCCACTTCCCGAGGTCAGGTGGATCTGGACATTTCCATGCCACCGCTATGTCACATTTAGCTACAATCATGGCTGTGTTAAAAAATTGTTTTTCGTTTCTGGACCCCTCCAGCACATCTGTGATCCCCAGTAGAGAATGACGTGGATCATGGGGAACCGCCCAATGCAGGACCTCCGTCAACTCCACTTCAATAGCTCCCCAGAATCGCACCAGGTGGATGCAAGACCACACCACATGGAAAAAGTCAGCTGGGGCGTGGCCGCACCTTGCACAGGACGCATTTGGGCATAGGCCCGCCCGGTGGAGGCGTAAGGGAGTGAGATATGCAGTATGCAAGTAGTATAGTTGGATCAGTTTAAGTTTGGCAGACGCAGTGATTGTCTTGGGCGCCATGAGGGCGTCACGCCAATCTACCTCATCAAGGGGACCCACCCACTCCACCCATTGGTCCTTTAACATGTCCAGTGAGGTGGGGGTGTTGTTGACCAAAGTGCAGTAAATGCGGGAGATACCCCCTTTGCCCAAGTCACTCAACATAGTCTGCGCCTCGGGAGGGCTGTACTCCGGGAGCCTAGTATCGTCTGTGATATGTGTGTGGAGGGTGTGCTGCAGCTCTAAGTATTTATAGAATTGGGATGGGTGGAGAGGATAGCGGGTCTGGAGGTCCTGAAATTAATGCATGTGGCTTTTAGTCCAGACATTCCCAAGCTGCGAGATTCCGATAAGGTCCCACGATTTGAATCTTTGCAGCCCACTAACCTCTTGGAGCTAAGTTCCCTGCCACAGGAGTGTTCATTGGGTCAGCTTACGCGTCCAGCAGTGTGGCATAATGAGGCCCGCCAGGCCAACAGCACGGAATGAGTCGCATCGGACAGCTGAGATGGAATGGACCCCCGTACATCACAGATTGGATTTTGGGTAGACCTAGTTCGCTACAGGCAGGGTCGGATCAGCCCCCATTGAGCCAGTCGTGGATTACTAGGAGACGCGCAGCCAAGAAATAAAGATATAGGTGTGTCATCCCCATACCCCCATCAAAGGAGGGGATCTGGCAGGTGGTCACAGCCAAGCGTGCCCTCCCCCCACCCCAGAGAAATTTGGTGGCCAGACTGTCCAGTTCCCTGAACCAGGTCCTAGGAAAGCAGGAGGGGGAGTTCTGGAGGACGTAAAGAAATCTGGGGAGGATCATCATTTTTAACAGGGTGACCCTCCCCAGGGGATTCAGAGGCTGCTTCTTCCACTTTTGAAGATCTTCTTTAGCCTTCTACACAAATGGGTTGACGTTGCTAGACCATCCCAATTCGGGAAGAAGGGTGACCAACATCCTCAAGTATTAGAATGATTGACGCCAAAGCGGTATAGTAGATTGCCAATCGTAACAATCCCTGGATAGGTGCAATGGGACCAGTACCGACTTTCCCGTGTTCAGCCGGAGACCGGATGCTTGCCCGAAGGACTGCAAGATCTGGAGACAGTGTGGTTCCGTTAAGGCGAGTTCAGCCAGGAAGAGCAGGACGTCATCCGCGTATAGGGCGATCTTGTCTGCCTCTGTGTTGGGCCATTCCCATCCATGAATACGGTCTTGAGCCCGCACCAGGGAGGCTAGAGGCTCCATTGCTAGTGCAAAGAGCAAAGGTGAAAGGGGGCATCTGTGCCTTGCTCCCCTGTTAATAGGGAAGGCCTCCGATAACACTCCATTGACCAACACCCGCGCTCATGGTAGGGCACAGAGGACAAGGACCAGAGCCCTAAAGTGGGGTCCGAATCCCATCTCGACCAACACGTCCATTAGGTATGCCCAGTCCACCGAGTCGAAGGCCTTTTCAAAATCTATGAAAAGGAGTGCCAGGTATGGAGTGAGTAAATGCGAAAGGGCTAGGGCCAGCTGTAGCCTCCGAAGACAGTGTCAGGTCCCACGCAGGGGCATGAACCCACACTGGTCTGGATGAACAAGCAAGGACAGATATGGCTTTAGTCATTGAGCGAGGATGGTGACATACAACTTGATTTCCGTGTTGAGGAGAGATATGGGACGATAGTCCACGCAGTGACGGGAGGGAGGCTGGGATTTCGGTAGCTCTACAATGGTGGCGCTGTCCATCTCGGGTGGGAAATCATTTTTCTCCAACGCTTCCTCAAATAAGTCGGCCAGGCAGGGCACAAGAGTTTTGCGATACAGCATGTAGTATTCCTGAGGAAGGCCATCTGGGCCCGTGGTCTTGCCCGATGAGGTAAGGGAGATTGCTTCATTTATTTCCTCCAGAGAAATGGGGTGGTACAAATCTTTCTGGGCGGACGAACCCAACCAAGGGAGACATACGTTTCCTTGCTCGAGGAGGGCGGAGAGTGATAGGTCAGGGGCACGCGCTGCGGATAGTCTTTGGCAGTAATGGGTGAAGATGCGGGCCCTCGCCAGTGGGGCGCTATGTACCGCTCCATCCTCGTCCACCACCTCCGGGATAATGCGGTTCGCCCTGGGATATGTGGCCAGTCTATGCAGGATCATACCATTTTTGTCTCCCCAGCCATAGGCTCTTGCCACTGATGATCTCCAGAGGAGCTTAGCAGCGTCTAAGGATAGCTGTTTGATCTCAGCCCGAAGATGAGGGAGCATTTGGACCTGGACTGCGTCGTCAGACAGAGAAGGGGACTGCTCAAGGCGGAGGGCCTGCGCCTCCCGTGTGGTAATTTCCTGCAGCTGTGCCTGTCTCTGGCTCTTAAGCTGGCCCTTTGCAACATCCTGAATGGTAGCCTTACCTGCTTCTCATAAGGTACCCGAAGAAGCTACCGATCCTTCATTAGCGAGAAATTACTGCTTGAGCCCTGTCCCCACCTCCTTTTTGAATTCTTTATCTTGGAGGAACCATGCATTCATTCTCCATGTTTGGCGGGCCGAGGGGGGGAGCCCCAGTACTCAGAAGAACCAGGGAGTGATCAGAAATCCCCCTGGGAAGGATGCGGACATCTAGAATTGCAGAACAGGCAGTTAAGGGGATGAAAATCGCATCTATGCGCGCCTGTGTATGGTGTGCTGCGGAGGTGAGGGTAAATTGGGTGGTGCAGGGGTGCTAGGTATGCCAAGCATCACAGAGGCCCAGAGACTTCGACCAGTTCCGTAGCTGTGTCACCTGTGCTAGTCTAGTGGTGGAGGGAGGGCCCGTCGTGTCAAGGGCCGGGGAGGAAACAGCATTAAAATCGCCCCCAATAACGGTGGGACCCAGATGCAGGGCATTCAGCAGGGCCGCAGTGTGTTTAAGGGTGGTCGCGAGAATCGAAGGAGGGGAGTAGATGGACAGAAGATTGAGGGGGGAACAGGCCAGCGAGCCGCAAAGGGTCACTGATAAGCCCTGAGGGTCGTGAATGACCTGTGTAAGTACAAATGGCAGGGTGCGTTTCAGAAGGATAGCCAACCCGCGCGAACCCCTAGAGAAGCCTGTGTCACACTCTATTGTTCCCGTAGTGTGCCAGGAAGAAACAACAGTTACCCATCAGGTGCGTTTCTTGAAGTAAGAGGACGTCTATGCTAAGGCGTTTTGCCAAGTCCAGAACTGCCGTGCGTTTAAGCCGGTCCAAGAGACCATTGACATTCAGGGCCGGGGAACAGCACAGGATGGCTCCGCTGCCGTGGATCAAGCAGCTCCAGCAAGCACAGACAGGAGAGAGGCGCCACAGCACACCCGGCAGGGGGCCGCCATGATGGATCGCAGGCTCAGGACGGCTTCATATACCCCTTGGCGGCATTTCGGGCACAGGAGACCATTGCCACCGCTCCGGGGGGTCGCTGCAGGCAGAGAGGGATCACGGATGGCTGCCGTAAATACCGGGATGCGAGGCGGATGACGGAGGGGTCCGGAGCCCTCTTAGAATGTGACCGCCATCTTGACGCCTCAGGCCAAGCCCAGCACACCCCTCTTAATGATCGTGAGTTGCAAGCTTATTCTCCACCCACTGGGATACATAATAATTCTGTTATCTCTAATGTCAGTGACTGTTGGTCCACCGCTAAAACAAAACGCAAACCCAGGCAAGTTGGTTAATCCAGAGTTCATGCACAAGGGAATCCAGGCAAAAACACATGGCTATTACTCAGCAGTCTGGTCTGTCTCAACCTCTTGCAAATGGTGCTCAAAAGTTTGACTGGGACAACATCATGGACAAGTTCAAATCTATTGTTGCTGTTTGTGTTACTCCTTTGGTGAACAAGTTGGGAAGCCTGGAAAATGCCATCCAGGAACTAACAAAGTTTCATGACAATCAGAAGGCCTCCCCTGATTCTGCCAACACAGACCCTCTAAGTGTATTAGGGGAATTGGGCACGATTACTGATGCCACTGACCTTAGTTTAGCCTCACACCCATGTCAGGTTGATGCAGTATGTGGTGATGCCCTGATTCCCAGCTCACAAGTTGGGGGTACATTGGTGACTCTGAGAGGGATGGCACACCTTGGGGGGTCCAAGGCTATGAATGATTTGTCTGATCAGGATACTGGAGCCCATGCTCAGCCCTATTCCAACCAGCAATGCTTAAATTTCCCCCTGTATGCTGTCCTTATGTTGTCATCATGCCGCATTCCATGTTTGACCCCCTCAATAGTGGAACCTATTCCCCAACTTAAGACCAAAGTGTGCCATTGGTTGACCCATAACTCAAATTTTAACATCAATGAATATAATGACATTCTGTTTGTGAGGGTCATGAGGTTTGCCCCTACAGCTAAGCACTTGAGGGGGGATTGTATAATAATCAATTGTAAACATCAGAGTTTGGCCCACCGTCTGATCTTATGTAATGCTAGGAAGCAATCCCTGAATGTTGATATTAATATTCTCCCATTTTTTTTTTAATAAATACCTGAAACCCAGGAAGCAGCCAGGGCACCAGAGACTCCCATCAAGGACTGGTGAGTCCGTCAGAACCTTTGTCCCTACTGAAAAAGATTTCTTCTCCTGTTGGACATGAACAGAAATGACTGACACCCAGGGGGCCCAAGTGTGCCCACAGATGCATTAAAGACATCCATGGTCAGCCCTCCCACCAGAGAATTGGTTGCTGAACTATGTTCTGTCCTAAGGCTTGTGTGTTGGAATATTGCTGGCATTACGGCCATACAACTGGATCAAAAGTGGTTTGATTTAATTTCTCAGTTTAACATAGTTATGCAGCAAGAAACGTGGTCCTTACAGGACATCAAATGGGATGGCTTTGAGAATTTTGTCATACCATCCATTGTCTCCTTGGGGTAGGGCGCATAGGATGGTTTGGCTATCATGAGTCATATTTCTAAGCTCATCAAGATTTTTCCAATCGCCTTTAATTACAATGGGATCCAGATTCTGTGGATTGTTTTACCCAATAAGTTACATTTTATTCTTATTCATTTTTATAACTCTGTTTATGTCAGATTGAGATAATTTTACAGGCATTATCAATCTTTAAATCCAGGTCATGTAGTCTTTTTAATGATTTTAATGTAATACTGGTAGGAGATTTCAATGCTAAATTAGGCTCCTCCTCTACAGTACTTGACTCTTTTTCGCCATGTGATGTGCCAATTTGTATTAAATCATCTGATCACGGGCTGGAGGCTGTACAAGGCCCTGTGTAATTTGGGTCTTTCTAGTGTGGTGGAAATAGTAGAGAAACCCATAATCAGTCCCCTACTTTTGTTGATTGGGACCAAAGTTCAACTATTGATTATGTTTTTACATCCAAGGACATGAAGCAGTTTGCTCACATAGGTTGGGGGGTTAACAGAGAATTGCCACAGCGACCATAAGCCCACTGAGTTTGTCCTCATTTTACCTGGCTGCTCCCTCTTCCCTATTTCCTCTGGCATAATTGGTTTATCACTGGACGGCAAGGGCCTCAGGCTAAATTGGAGATTATTCCATATTCTTACTCTGATGCACTCATTAACTGTGTCGAATCTGGATACATTTGTTGATTGCCTTTAAGGTACTAACCCACCATCCACTGACATTTTAGATGTATTTCTGACTTCAGTCAACCAGAACAATCATGTTAAATCTTTCTGGATCAAGGGGGTACGCAAATCTGGATGGTTTGACAAAGGGTGTAGGATTGTTAACCATAGGATCTGAGAAGTCCTTAATGCTTGTCCTAGGAAAAGCAAAGTATCATTAAAGTAAGGCTAACATATAAAAAGGCAATCAAGAATATAAAACCAGCAATAAAGGAGGAAAGATGGGAATGTTTTGTTTCTACATGCAAACAGACACAAAGGGGTTTTGGGAGATCATTAACGGTAAACAGGCGCCTCTAACTCTGTCTGAAGGTCTAGGCTCTAACATCAACCAGGGCACAAGCACATAGTGCTATAGTTGATCTTGCAGAGGAGACCCCTCACGTTCCCTTGGAATTCTCTTTTGAGTATGAAGAAGTCATTACTGCCATTCTAGCTAGCCCATCTAATAAGGTCCCTGGGATAGATGTGGCGCCTATGGACATTTACAAGGCTAACATTCAGCTATGGGCAGCTTTGATCACTAATGTTTTATATACTGCAGCATCTGTCAGAATCTCAGATTCATAGAATACGGCAACTATTGTGCTAGTGTTAAGAACAGCAACAGACAGGACCCCCGCTGCTACAGACCAACATTATTATTGGGAAATATGTAACAGCAAGGAAAAAGGCCCTTTATTTAGCGTTTGTGGATTTAAGCAGCACATTTATCACGTTAATTCGTCTAAGCTGTGTGACATTTTATCTAGCATTGGATTGCCTTCTCCCTTGGTTGATTTTCTAAGGGCCTTGCATATGAGGGTTAGTGCCACTGTTAGATATGGCACTGGGGGAGAATGTAATGAACCCTTTGGCCTATCTCAGGGTATCCAACAAGGTTGTGTTTTGGCCTCTATTTTTTTTTGTTACATATTAATAGTCTGAATTCATTTTTGGTTTCCAATGGGAAGGATATGCCAAAGGTGAAATCACGTTTATCCCCACCCTTCTTTATGCTGATGATGCAGTCTTTCTGTCCCGCACCCTTAACCATCTCTGGGGCATCATTGATGCACGTGTTAGATTTAACAATGGCCTAGACTTAGATACTACTATTGCTAAGGCACATTACATGGTGTACGGGAGACAGACTTGCAATATCAGGCCAATTTCCATCCAGGGCAAAAACATTGGAGGGGGTCAAAGAGTTCCCCTAACTAGTCATTACTTTTAACTCCCTGAACTGTTAGACACCCTGTCTCTCAGATCGCTGTTTGCTTTTTAATCCATCTTGTGGAGCACTGTTTAGGTTTGATGTTAGTGTTGGAAGTAAACATATCCTGCCCCTGTTGGAAGTATATAAAATGAAGTGTCTCCCCGACCTGACCAATGGGGCTACTATATAGGGATATTGAGATTGTACGAAATTACGGCTGGAGGAGAATCGCTTTTGTAGTAGGTTGTTAGGTCTGGGCTCAGGCTCTCCTAAACTTTTTTGTTCATGAAGAATAGGACTTAGCATGTGTTCAAGGTCTTATTAAACTTGCTATGCTCCTCCTATGGATGGCGGTGTGGAGTAACCAGAGTACTGCTTTTAACTGTGATGTTATTCAGGATTGCCTAAACTGTGAGCATGGCCACAAATTCCCATGGCTTGACTATGTAAGTAGAACAGCTGGGTAGAGTTGATTTGTATACTTTTTCTCAAGTGATGGGTAGGGGTGAGCGCGTAAAAGTTAAAGAATTATTTATAAAGCGTGCATCAGATGCTACTGAGTCTACCGCCCTGGGCAAACCAACCTTGAAAGACTACCTGGTAATTAAAACTAAGGATGGGCCGGAGCCTTATCGTTCCCTTGTGAGAAACCCATGGGTAAGGTCTCTTTTACCTAAATTTTGAATAGGCTCGATTAGAACCCATCTATGTTTCCCACCAGGCTAGTTTGATCCGAACTCTATCCGGATTAGCCCATGGCTATTGTCAATACAGACCGGTCTTCTTTTACCTTTGAATGTTATCTAAGCCAGCTGTTTGTTATGCTGTTGGGGCTTTCTTAAAAAGTACCTTTCAATGGCGTAAAACAATAAATTTTTAGTATATCTCTTTTAAAACAGTTGAGCTTTTAAATTAGAAACCTATTGAGTTTAATTCAGTGTCATGCCTTTTTTAAATGAGTTAACTATTCATGCATTTGTACCTCATTTTTATGCAGATATGTACTTTACCTGCGCTGTTTTTAATTATGATCGTTCTTCAATGGTATTCGTACGTTTCTCTGTTTTATTCTTTTATGATTATTTTTTAATAATCGAATAAAGCTTTATCAATATCGAAGACACTTGAGCTCACTAAGTTTAAAAACTGGATAGATTTTGTAACATTCTTGAGAGGATTGAATTAAAGCTATGCGCTCTGTGAATGTGCACCTGAATATCAAATGGTGCAAATCATCTTCTTCATCTCTGGTCTTTTGTTTGCTATTTGTATGATAAATACATTCCTAGCATACATGTTTCCCTCACTTAGCTTGCCAATTAGCCCTTCATTTTGCAGATTTACAGCACATCAGTTTACACAGGTAACACTTTAATGCAAGGAGCAAGGTTTTTTCAGCATCAGATTTTCTTTATTATCACAGTTTGCTCACTTCTGCTCTGATATTATTTTGACTGGAAACATGCAAATCAGGGTATGGAAGGCGTGTCTCGTTCACTTTCTCATACCTGTGCCTTATAGTACACATAGGGACCCTCTTGCTTAGTTTTTCTTCTTTCAGATCTCAGTAGGATATCTCACACCCTTCTGATTGTAGCACAATTTGCACCTTCTTAGCTTTAGACTTAAAGAGGGTGGTTTTAATTTCAGTGCCATCATTCAACTGATCGAGAATTCCAATTTCCTCAGAAGGGCTACTTATAGCTTTCCAGAGCCTAAAGAATTGCTTCTCTGGTTTCAAGTCCAGCAGCCACGATCCCACTAGCATAATCAGTAGAACATGTTACTTTTCTCAGTTTTTTTGTTGTTTGACAAAAAAACAATTACTCCCAGGCGTAGCTGTCATGCCTTGTTTGTAGAGCACGCTATCACATTCCACTCACAAAACTTATTTTCATAGTTTCATCCCACGGGTTACTTTCAAATTAACAAATATTTTATACAGTTACAACTCCAACTAATTCTACTCTTCCTGGTCTTGGAGTCCTTTTAAACCTAAATTAAAACAAAGCCATTGTTACCCCTTACGTGTTGAAACATCTGTTGTGAAGGCGCAAACAATAAATTATCTATCCTCTCAATTATATCACTATTTTTTGTGCAAGCATCACCAAAATACCCGAAAGAGGCATCATATACTCTCTGACCTCACTGGCATCACAGACAGTGACATCATATGACCTTTGACCCAGAATCCCAATTTATGATGCTATATGGCCTTACAATAATAAAAAACCTCTCACTGGCATGCTCAGGCCAGATCTATCTTTTTGCCAATGGTTGTCTTTCATGTATTCACATAATGAAGCATAGTAACAACTTTGAAATAAAAATGTATTTTTTTCTTGTCTCATTTAATTATGTATTCCACTTTGTACATTATCTTACGAAACAGAAAGTGTAAAGTCTTGGTGGGAGCTGGAGAAAGTAAAGATTGCTATTGAAGGAACTGTTTACCTTCTGTTCTTGACACTGCTTGTACCACCTCTGAGGCCAGGAGGTGCAAAGACAAGGTTTATGGACGCAAGAGGCAAGTCAGAGGAAGCAACTCCTATCCCTGGCAGCCTCTAAATGATAGCCATGGCAGGAAGTTAGAATTCAAATTGAGAGAAAGGCTTACTCGTGATCTGGCTTTCCCCTTTGTGCAGGTGGTCAGATAACGGCCAATCTGACAGCTCAGTTTTGAGGAGTCTCTTGAAACAAACATAGTTGTGATCAGCTACAAGATGTGGGTTCCAGTTGTTCCAGTTGTTTCAGAGGACTTCCAATAGGTATCTGTTTTTATGTCTCTTGATTACAATTGGTTGATGAAGTCAGAAGAAGAAAGGTTTTTGAGGTGCTGATCCTTTTTACCCCAGTAAACCGTGTGTATGATGCAGAGTTTTAACTGTGATCCTTAAGATTTTGTATAGTATTAATTGTGGCATGTGGAACTTTCAAGCCATTTTAACCAGATCTATAGGATGCGTTCAAGGGGTGTCACAGGAAGGAAAATTTAGAGCATGAAAAAGGTGTTATTGAATTCTTTACATGGTTGCCCAAAAGGCATTAGTTATTTGAGGCACGTTCATGGAGTGCCATACAAAGATTCCAAGCTAGCTAAAACATTTTTGCATTGATGAAAACACGGTATACACTTTACTGGTTCTGATATTTTCTTGGAACATGTGCAGGCAAAAGAGTTTTATTATTGGAAAGATTCTGATTTTGAATAGTTGTTTAGACAAAAGCTGAGTGATTTAAATTAGATTATTTTACCAAGTAGGAGCCAGCTGAGTGATTGAAGAGCGGTGCTACCATTTTCTGTGGAGCAGTGCGTGTCACTTTGGCAACACTTGTCTGACTTGTCATGCCAGTAAAGCACTTTATGCCGCATGATGCAGTGTAATAATGACAAAAATAACTACTTATCTAACTCAAACTTCCACTTAGTAGCACTGCTGACATTAACAACAGGGAATTGATATATGGTTCTTGGACAGTTCCAATGGTGTGATTTTTTTTATGGGGATAAAATTGAAAACATCTTAGTCATCCCATTTGGATAGTGTCTAGGCTCTAACACACGAGTCTATGTCCTGGAAAGATAATTGAGCAGAAAATAGTTTTCAGGGTCCAGATTTCGGCAATCATGAACGAGAGTGACTACTTCACCCTCCTGTTCCCAGGATTTGTAATGCAAGACTTTGTATAAGATGTTGCTAGAATTGGCAATCGTCCAGGTAGTTGGTAGTGCAGGCCAAAGAAGGAGGATATGGATCAGATTCACTACCACTGGCATGTATTTTCTGGGAGATCAACAGTAAAAATAATGCCATAGTTAAGGGGATTGTTCAGGGCAGTGGTAAGTATTGTATGGGCTCATGTTCTTATACTTCTGGGGCCGTATTATAGAATACGGCACACTCTCTTTGTCTGCACCAAAAGGTGTGCTTGACAAAAGCAAGAAGAGTGCACCATATTATGTTGCTGTGTTGCCCCTAGGGCAGCCTCAAAGTCTTGCTGCCCTGGGGACAGCGCATTCAAGCGAAATACGGAGTGGCTTCAAAGCAGCCGCTCTGTGTTTCACTATGCAGGCGGCAACCCGTCTGCCCTTTTAAGGGGGATTAGAGATCCCCTTTCAGGTGGGTGCAAGGGTATGTATGGAGGGTCCATAGAACCCCTTTCCCACCCTCTAGAGGACTGCATCAGGGGGTGAACTGACAGTGCACCAAATTTGAGGTGGTGCACTGTCAGTGTGCCTTCTAGCAGCTTCTTTACCTCTGCACCAGCTTCTATAATACTGCGCAGACAAATGGTGAATGAAATGTTGAACAAACCAAACATTGCTCCCAGTCAAGAGACCTAGGTTAAATCTGTTGTTCTTTTGCTCATCATGCCACTCCAGTTTGGACCCAGTCATATGCAATTCAGCTTTGACCCTGCTCCTAAAGGGAACAGTCCAGCCCGAACTGCCAAGCCAGGTCCTCCCTGGACTGGAAACAAGCATCCTGCGACCAGTTTCGGGATTTCACCCCGCATCAGCCAGGCTAGATTGAATCCAGTGGTGCAGCGAGCAAGGGACCCATGTCCGGCTATACCCATCCCACTTAGGGTAAAAAATGATGCGCAAACAAATCATGAATGGAATGCTGAATAAATCAAACATTCACCCTCAGTTAAGAGATCTGGATTAAATCCATTGTTCTATTGCTCACTATGCCACCCTAGTTTGGACCCACCCAAATGCAAATTAGTCTTGACCCTGCTCCTCATAGGAACAGTCCAGCCTGAACTGCCAAGCCAAGTCCTCCCTGGACCAGAAACAAGAATCCTGGGACCGGTTTCGCGGTATCACCCCTCATCAGCCAGGCTAACCTGAATCTAGTGGCACAACAAGTAAGGGACCTGTCTATAATACAGCATGGGCACAAAGGCAAATGGATTCCCCAAACCCCATGCAAATGAGAGAACACCTTCTAGTGATAGTGCTGGTGTTATATGTGTCCCAGCACAATCTGTATTATAGAAAGGGCCGCACAAGCATCTGCAGCCCATACTGTAATACTAAAGTACCCTGAGGGCGCTCAAAGCGGGCGCACATGCCTGTTGTGCCCCTGGGGCACATTGCATAATACTACCCATGATGGTAAACAGTGGCATTTTGAAACTTCTCAGCATTAGGTAAGAGAAGGATAAAGTGTGGGAGGGGTGAGAGCTAGGCCTGTACGATAGTCTCTTATTCCCAGTCAACCAGCCAGTGAAATTGGCATGATCACTTGGGTTAATGAAAAGTGCACCAGCCTCATCAAGAAAACTACCAAATGTAGATGGACCTAATGGGCATATAGGTTGGATACACTGTGAACGGGTGTTAAGTGTGGGATACTGTAAGTGGCCAGATAGCAGAGTAAGGGAAAGGGTAACTTTATTTTTTAAGTGGGATAGGTTGTGTATAGGTTGACAAGCTGTTCAGGTAAGGATGGGGTGCACTAGGTGCAAATGTGCATGGATAACAGAATGGATAGATCTCAAAAGAGAATATTTGTGAAGGAACAGAAGCATAGTTTCAGCACTCATAACCCGTGGTGGCTTGGCAACATAGGCATTAGGGTACCGCTCCAGCACAACCCAAAAGATTCCACTCTGAGCAGGTGCTGAATGAGAACACAATTTGGCTAAACTGTGAGATCATATGTTCATGCATGCTATCAGTTAACAGTTAGTCAGCTGATGATTGGAAGAGGAGGGTCTCTTCCTGTCACTGTGAACTGAATTGCAATCAATCTGCAGACTGCTGAGATAGTACACAGGAATCTGCAAATACATTTTTGGATTATGCATGGGTGAAGACATAATTCACTGTTGTGCCCCTCCCTCAAACGGGCAGGTAAACTTAGTCAGCCTCAAAGGGTGCAATCACCAAAATTTAATATTCCTTTGATAACTTCGATGGGAGTGGTTACCCATCAACTTGGTTTCTGGCCATCGTGCCCAAACCCAAACTAGCGAAGTTGAATATACATTTATCGATTGTGAATTGCTTTGGGCAAAACAACAAATTAAAAAAATGGAGATCTAGAACTTGGCCAAAGGTATCAAGTTGAAAGATTCATGTGGGTTGAGGCTGAGTAAAAACGATCAGAGCTCTAAGTAAGGAATAAGGGAGGTGACACTGACATGAGAGCCAAAGATGACCACCAACCACCATAAATCAGAGGGTGGTTATTTTAGAACAATAACAAAACATAACAGGCTAACACAGAAACATACAATGGGTTAGAATCGTTGTTCAGGAACTAAGGGAAAAGAAATGGAAAATAATAATACAAAGGGAAATGCTGTGCACCGTCACTGACCAATAATGACATTTCGTGATCATTACACCCTCAAAGGTGTTGTGTATATTAACACCTATTAAAAGCAATATGCAACAAAGCAAACTGGTTAAAAATGTTAGTAAAACCTTTTTTTTTTTTAAATAGATGGGAGTAGCTAGTGAGGTACAACTTGCAAATGCAAAAAATATGTTCATATTTTTTATTTACAGAGTTTTGTATAGCGTTTATCAAGCCTCACTGGTGTCGGAGGATTTTACAGCACGTTTAATTATATGGACAGTTAAGACAGTTGCAGAAGGAACAAAGATAGACAATTTACAGCAAGTTATGACGTGCTGAGATGAAAAAGGATCAACATGAATATCTAAAACAAGATGAACAGCGCGGTGAGAAAACATAGGAGCAGTGGCATCAGGATGAATATGATAACAGATAGCAATGAAGAAATATGACGAAAACATGGAAACAGTGCTTTCGATGTCCATGCTCCCTGTGGAATGCTTTATCTTCAACACGTTCTCTGTTGTTGCCTGTACAAAACTCTGAAAGAAAAAGCTGAGACTAATGGGGATATGTACACGTGAAGTGGTGGAGTGAGGCGTTAGCCGTCATGGCTGAACTCCTCACTCCACCACTTCTGAATTACAAGGCTGCACCATATTTACAAGGATATGGTGCAGGCTTGCGTTTTCCCCTGCGCTGGCACTACACTTAGCAGTGTAGCACCAACGCAGGCACCCTTACACCCAGCCGCAGTCGGTAATGGGTTTACCTGCAGGGCGGTGACGTGGGGAGGGGGAGGGGCAGGGTGGGGTGTAGTAATCTATGGATTACGGAGCTTTACAGGTAAGTAAACATTTAAATATATAAAATGAATTTTGTTGCGCGCACTGCATCGCATTTGGGGATGCAGTGCAGGCAACGAAATTCGTTTTATTTATTTGAATGTTTACTTACCTGTAAAGCTCCTTAATCCATAGATTACTATCCCCCACCCTGTCCCTCCCCCTCCCCACGTCACCGCCCTGCAGGTACACCCATTACCGACCGCAGCTGCTTGCACCAAAGGGTGTCTTCGTGCAGGGAGATTGTTTGTGTATAAAGGTCCCCCTTCCTGCACATAAACAATCCTAAAATGCCATGTTGTCACTTTTATGTGTGCCGCTTCATGCAGCACACATGAAAGTCACAAAATGGCATTTTTTTTTTACAGATTGTTTATTTACAGGAACAATCCATGGCTGTTTGCTTTTTCCATGGAAAAAGCAAAAACGAGGAGAAATAATGCATTTCTCCTCGTTTCGCCAAGTTGTCTTAATTTTGGAGCTGCCTCGTATGTACGCTGCCCTTGTACATAGGGGGCAACGTCAAAATCAATGGGTGTTGCGAAGGAACGCCCACTGCAACACCCACTGTCCGCGCCTTTCACGCTGAGCATAGCGTGAAAGGGGGCCTTATTTACTAGGCAGCGTTAAGCCACGTTAAGTGGCTTAATGCTGCCTTGTAAATAAGGCAATGCCCCTATCGCCACTACAATGTTGGAAAAAGTGATGTTGTGATGGAGATAGGGGCTTGTACATATGACCCTAAATCAAGCTGTTATCGCTTGAAGTTCCTCTTTCCTGTTTGTTCTCAGCCTTCAGTGAGATTGTAATGTGGGTTCGCCACATACATGTGCTATTGTCCCTGTAAGCAATACATCATGCAGCTTTCTAAAATCTTGCAACAATTTCTGCCAAGCTCTGAACTCTTGTAATTAAATACTTACACCACAGAAACAGCTGTTCGCACTGGGGCAAGTTAACAACACACTAACAGCTTTAGCCCCCAAACTTTTATCCCCAAATCTTATGTTCTTGTGTCCTAGTTATTCTTTCATGATAAAGCATAATACATTTCCCAAAAATGTAAGTATATAGTAGTTGGGATGTTTGGGGAGCATACTGACATCCGAGTACCTCATTCATGTTCAAAACACCCTTTTCAAGTCGTCGTAAGGTTCAGATTAACAACCACGGGGAGGTGAATCTGAAAGGTAAATTGTGTGGAAATTGTATTATTTCCACCGTATTTTCTGCTGCCACTGATTCTGCCCCTGAGAATCGAAGGAAGTCATATGCTACCAGTATTTTCTCTGGCAAACATTGTTTCCGAGTGTGACTGATCGTTTAGATTTATAGAGCCCACACTGCAAATGTAATTGCTTGTAGACGCTAGACCACAGGAGAGCCGTAAAAAAACATGAGAACAAGAACTGTTTAAAAAGAAAGGACCAGTGACTGAAAACTCCTCTAAAGGTGCTATCTTAACAGGCTTAAGTCCGTCACTTGGAAACAGTCCTGATAGGTGGTGTTTTACAGTTTCGGCAAAGATATAAATTAACTCCCACGTCGAGAAGAGCTCCCAATTTCCTTTAACTGCAGACACCTTCCACTGGCTTACAGCAACCACCTCAACAGCACATCCTGTTGACTTCTTGAGGTTGAATAAGAATATTGTATCGGTCAAAAAGTCTTTCATTTTAAGACTGTCATGTCTAGGAGCCAAGGAGTTTCTCTTGAGGATGCAGAGAACTGGACAAATGAGTTAAGCAGGCTGCTGCCCAAACCACTGTAACCAATAGTCTCTGTGGAGGCGGCACAGTAGAGTATTTGGGAACATAATTCGAACTTCCTGGTGTATTTGGAGGTTATCCTAACACCCATCTTTAGAACAGGCACTTTAAAGATGCAGGGAGGTACTCTTCAGTATACATCCAGGTGACTTACAACTAATATTGCACTTCTATGTCCAGTATAGCACAAACAACATCTGCAGTAAGAAATTACAGACCACGATTCATAGAATCAGGTATGAGGAAATTTATGTTCAAGATGTAGCTTAGTGCCACTGAAAATCTATTAGCAGGAAAAATGTTCCACAGTACAAAGTTTAGGGATTCAGCAGGGAATATACACGGTTTCCAATGAAAGATCAAGGATTAGTGACCGGAAAGGGAGTGGTGACACAGAGAGTTGCAGCTCTGTGGATATTCACACACCTTCTGAATTGATTGGTCCAACTGAATTTGCTCACCTACACTTGATGATAAAAAAAAACGGTAGTGTATGATTGGAGTAGGGCTTGAAAATGCCTCACAGCTCCATATTTCCTGGCGAGAGTAGGGGGAGGTGTGTTTCCCCAGCAAAAGGGTTTTACATACTACAGCCACATTGTGGATAATCTGCAGTTCTAGAGGAGGAGTATTACTCATGGAAAAGTATTATGAGTACCTTTGGAGATTGTGTGGCTTCCCAAAAAGTTACAGATCTACTCAAATAATATGACAAAACCTTCTGTGAATATAACTATAACTTTTTTTAATAGGTTAGTGAATTGAGCCCACAAAGGTCCTCCCTTTTCCGGGGATTTTAACTCTATTCTACAATGTGTGTGCCATTTTTAGTACCATGCAAAAAGTTATTGTTGTGTCTTATTTCTACAAAGTAGGGAGAAGTGATGCACCTTCTAGTGCTCCACCTCACGTTAGGCAGGCCTTTCATTCAAACTTCCTCAAAATCTGATAACCTAGACATCATGACTCTGAATAGCAGAATCAGGATTCAAAATAATAAAAGGTGAAGAGGAAGGTTCTCTATTGGGAAACATTTGTCACTGTGAGGAAAAAGATATCTTTCACAAACATCGGCCACAAATACTGCAGCGGATTGTCCGAAGGGACAGACATTCCAATGAAGTATGCAAAGCGGATCATGAGAATTCTTGGAAATCTGCGATTCACAAAGCATTGTCTGTTCAGTGTGCCATCACTTATAAGAGGATTAGGTGAATTGAGAATGTTGTATGGCCAACTGATTTTCATTAAAATGGTTCATTGGCTCATGGCATACCCATAATCTGCTATAAAACTTTGGCAAAACAGTTTATAAAATAATGTATTGTAGTGAGGAGTGTGGCGGGTGGCGGGGGTGCACGCCTTTGTCACCTACAGACGTGTCTCTGTAAGCTCCTTCAGAAATCTATAATAATTGTGACAGAATCCTACCTGAAATTAAAATGAGCAAATGCATTGAGGCTAGATTTTGCTGAAGAATTCATTGTGGCACTCCTTGCTGCATTAGACAGGTCAGGCCTGGACCTACAGTGAGCTGTGGAGTGGCATAATGAGTGAGCCAGAGATGTGTGGATCCTGCTGGCAGTTACCAACTAGTGTGAGATGCACCTTCCTGACCCTTTGGCAGCGGTGAGTAGGCTTGCCTGAGGCTCTTGCATGGGCTTGCCCCTTCCAAATAACATAGCACTGGGCCTTGAGCAATTGGAACTGAAGTCAAAATAGCAGCCCATCCCAGCCCAGGCTGCTTAAAGATTGAAGCCGTTGCAATGGACTGGAGAGGGAGATACAGGGTAACAGTGGCAGCATTGACTGACTTTTCCTCTCCCATCTCTTCTGGCTATCTGAGGTGTTGGCAGCTAAGATAGAAAATCAAGAAATATAGGGAAAGTTTGGGGCGGGGTGGGCCCATGGGGGGAGTGACATCTGCCTGCCATGGAATTGGCCTCCTGCATGATGCGAACGTCAGGAAAATGGGGCTCCCACTAGAACCACGAGGCCTCCTGACACAACCTGGCATTGTCTTGGGTCCCACTGTAGATTACCTATGAAAGCAGGAGCCTGAAGAGTTTTGGTGGGTGTATGAATGCACTTTGAATGGAGGGGGGCACTTCATGGCATAGAAATGAATACACAATGGAGAAAGAACTTTCTTGCACCCTCAATTCAATCAATCAGTCATTTGTTAAGCGCACTACATACCCGCGAGGGTCTCAAGGTGCTGGGGGGGGGAGGCGGGGACCGCTACTCCCCGAACAGCCAGGTCTTTAGTATCCTCCTGAAGATCAGCAGGGCTTGGGTTTGTCGTAGGCTCAGTGGGAGGGTGTTCCATGTCTTGGCGGCGAGGTGGGAGAAGGATTTCCCGCCGGTGATTGTTCTTCGGATGCACGGGACGGTGGCGAGTGAGATGTCGGCGGAGCGGAGCTGGCGGTTGGGCATGTAGAAGGAGAGCTGTCTGTTGAGGTAGGCTGGGCCGGTCTTGTGGAGTGCCTTGTGTGCATGGAGGAGAAGCTTGAAGGATATCCTCTTTTTGATGGGGAGCCATTGCAGGTTTCTCAGGTGGAGGGTGATGTGGCCGTGTCATGGTACATCGAGGATCAGTCGTGCTGAGGAGTTTTGAATGCGTTGTAGTCGAGTGATGAGCTTGGTCGGGGCTCCCGCATGTGAAGGAGATGACGCTGCGGACCGGAGAGGTCTGGAGACTCCGCTGTGTCATAGGGGAGAATGACAGTATGATTGAGGGGGAGTCGCAGTGGTATGGATGCTCCCAAGGTGCCCCCAACATAAGACCTGAAGGACCAGATTTTGGAATACTCACAGAGGATGTGAGTGAGATCGTAGTGGGCATCTCTGCACTAGCAATTTGCATGGGGAAGTAGTACTGCCCTGTTCAGTTTTGTTGGTGTCCAGTGCCAATCATGGAGCGTTTTGAACAGACAGAACTTTAAGCAGCCTGCAGGGGCGCTCCTGTCCACAGCTTCCAGGATATCAGCACAGTTCTCTTCCTCAAGGGTTGTCTGCAGGTGGGCCTGCCATTTGGTGCGCAGGCTGTGTAGAAGAGGCTCGGAGAAGAGGTGGCTCATGAGTGTGCTGTAGAATCCAGACATCACTCCCCTGTGGCGGCCCCACATTGTGAGGTAAGCCACCACTGGTGAGGACTGTATGGAGCATGGATGTGAGCCTAAGCGACTCCTCGCACAGTGCTGTAGTTGCAAGTAGTGCCAAGCTTGCCGTCGGTCAAGAGCACACTCCACACCCAGAGGGTCAAAAGGCTTCAGATCCCTGTTGAGCATGATCTGGTCCAGGGTTTGTATGCCTGCCTCCATCCAGTGGGTCCAGCGTAAAGCCTGACCATCAATGTGCAGACCATCATTTCCCCACACTGGCGCTTTATCATGCAAGCATGGGCCCACCCAAGTAGTTGATGAGCATGTAGCCAGGCCTTTTGCATGGCCTGCAGCACAGGGTGCGAGAGACGTAGCTGTAGGGTATGGTCCCCATAAAGAAGGAAAAGTCCCTCGCCTCCAGAGAGAAGTGATCATTCTGTGTGGGCCCACTGTGGTGGATCTGGGGTAAAAAGGAGCAAGTATGCCATTTGCGATAGATGGAGTGCTAGGATGTAATGCTCCACTGACGTGAGACCCAAGCCTCCACATGAGCGGTGTGCAATGAGGCTGTGGGAACACCACACAAGGACCGGATCTGGGAGTCGATGAGGCATAAAGGGTATACACCCGTTACAACGGATCTTTTACTCCGCACTACCATTACAACGCGACTTTTACTCCGCATACCATTACAACGCATTGCGCTGGGGGGCGCTCTAGGATAGGGAATAAGTATAATTTACTATCCAACACCTTCCCTAGGGTCCACGGGGACTGGAGTTAGAATAGTAAATTATACTTACCACTATCCAGCGCCCCAAGGCGCTATGCGTTGTAACGGTATGCGGAGTAAAAGTCGCGTTGTAATGGTCTGCGGAGTAATAGTATGCGTTATAACGTCATACATCCGGCATAAAGTGGTTAAAAAGGGTCCAGTACAGGGAGCATTCCCAGCGTATAAGTGAAGCACAGTAGGGTGACCATTCTCACCACATGCACCCAGCCCCACATGGAGAACCCCATTAGGAACCATTTCTCAAAGTCCAGTTTCATCTGGGCTATCAGGGGTCTAAGTTGTCAGAGACCATCCCCTCCATTCCTCTATTGACCAGTATCCTCAAGTATTTGAGACGTTAGGGCTTCCAACGGAAAGGGTAGATGTGGATCGCTGCTTTCATGGTGCCCATTGAGAGTGACAGGGCCTTGCTCTTGTTCCAATTTACCTTGTAACTGGATAGGGCCTCTGTTAGACCTGGCATTCTTGGCGTGGTTTCCCCCTATCTTTTTGCCTCTACCTCCTGTATTTTTGATGCTGTGCTGGATTTCGTTTTTGCTGGTTTAGATGCTTTGGGCACTTTGCCACTGCTGATCAGTGTCAACTTGCAAGTGCTCCCTGTATAAATTGTTATTGTGATTGGTTATCCATGATTGGCATATTTGTATTACCAAGAAGTCCGTAGTAAAGTGCCCTCAGAGTGCCAGGGCTGGTGATTCAAATGCTACTAGTGGGTCTGCAGCACTGATTGTGCCACCCACATGAGTAGCCCTAAAATGGTGTCTAAGGCCTGCCACCGCAGTGCCTGTGTGCAGTCTGTGAACTGCCATGTACTTCTGGTCAGTGTCCCCACTGACCAGGCCTAACCCATCCCTTTCTGTGCACATTGGTCACCCCTATGGAAGGCCCAAGGTACCCCCTTGGGAAGGGTGCAGTGTATTTGAAAGGTAGAGCATGTACTAGTGAAGGTGACATGCTCTGATAGAGAATTACAGCCATTTTCGTTTTTCACTGTTGTAAGGCAATCTTGCCCCATAGGCTATCATGGGGAATGCTGTCTACAGTGGCTACCATCATATCTTAAATCACAACAAATACTCCAATTACACAATATTTCCAAGACCAGATCTCAAAATAGTGTATTATATAAAAAGGCTAATGTGGTATGGAATATGCACCTAGCCACTTAGGAAAGGGGGACCATGCTAATCATGTCCCTATTGAGTAAGCATGACACCACTAGGGTGTGTGAGGGTAACTAAAAAGAACTAGTTGTCTTTCCCTTACTCAATAGGGACATGATTAGCATGGTCCCCCTTCCCTAAGTGGCTAGGTGCATATTCCATACCACATTAGCCTTTTTTATATATTACACTATTTTGAGATCTGGTCTTGGAAATATAGTGTAATTGGAGTATTTGTTGTGATTTGAGTTTCGTGGGGAGGATATACTCCAATCTCCTTCCTCTCAAAGCCCCCTTGATCACTGGTCAACTTATCAGTGATCTCTTGTGTATTTTACCATCATATCTTCCCATAGGAGCAAGATAGGACATAAACGTCTGGTATCCCTGAACTCAGAATTTAATAACACATCTTTTAGGAAAGGTTATTTTTAAATCCTGTGTTTGAGAACAGCACTTTTAGAAAGGGACTGTTCTCTCATCTGACCTTTCTGTGTGCCTTGGCCTGTTTGTGAATTGACTGTCTGGTTTGTGAGTGACAGGGGCTGGGTGGCTCTCAGAGGCTGAGTGGGCCATCCCTGGGCTGAATAGCTCCATCTGCATCTAGAATGGTAGGAGGGGATAGCACCTGGGCCTGAATAGGGATGTGCCTGTCTTCCACAATGATGGCTCCACCTCCTACTGGGCGGCTGACGACCCTGCTCCTCACTCTGAAAGGAAAGGACAAGCCAGGAAAGCAAAGTGCTCAAGGAACACCCAGAACTGGTTCAGACTGGGCTCAGAGGCCTCCTGCACAGATGGAAGAAAGACTTTTAGGGGTATAAGAACAGGACCCCTGACTACAGAAAATTAGATCATCCTGGAATCAAGAAGGAACCTCTGCCAAGGAGAAAGCTGGAAGACTAAAAAAGGAAGACTGTCCTGCTGTTGCTTTGCTGGACTGCCCTGCAGTTGCTTTGCTGCCAAGGAGAGGGGTAGGACTTTGTTCTTGCTTTGTCCCCTTGCTTGAAAAGATCTCCAAGGGCCTGTTGTGAGCTGTCCTCTTGTTAAGAAGTCCAAGGAACAAAAGGGATTCACTCCCCAGCTTTCCCTGAACTCTGCTGAGAGAGTTCTACCCTTCCTGAGTGCTGTATCTGACTGAGGGGTTCATCTGGAAGTTGTGGCCTGATGTTTGAAAAGCTGGAGAACAAGAAACTAAGACTATCTGCAAATTTTCACACATCGCTCGTTTGCGGAGCGCATTCCTGTCAGTGCGAGGAAATTCCCTCCGCTGCGAAGATCGTCACAGCGCCTGTTGCCGCTGCAAGAGCTGACGCATCCTTCGCTTGAGGAACGCATCGCTCCAGTGCAGGAAAAGTACCATCGCTGTATCGTCGCAGAGCCCGTCGTCGCTGGGTGAGATCGCCGCACCGCTTGCTTGCGGACCGCATCACGTCGCTGCGAACATAGTCGCAGAGTCATCGCATCGAGGGGCCGTGAGAGGAGAAGATCGACGCTGCACCGTGCATCGCCGCCGCACCTGATATCGTCGCCGTCCCGAAGATCGTTGCATCGTGCCTTTGCGAGACGCTCCCTACGGAACCCACGCACCGGAATCCATACAAGGTATCGCCTCCCTCCCCATACAGACCGGATTAGTTGCAAAACGCCCGCTGCGTCCAGCGGGGCTGTTGCATCGCCTCCCCAGGGTCTCAGGAGTGATGCATTGCTTGTTTTCCACCTCACCAGTTTCCGTTTTGGAACTTTGATGCATCTAAAGGTACTGTTGGCTGAACGTGATGCAACTGTGAACTATTTTAACGCAACTGTGGATTATTTTGACGCAATCATTAAGAAATCTTTAAAAACCATATCTTGAACTGTGTATGTTGGATTTTTGTCGTTTTGGTCTTGTTTAGTTTAGATTAAATACTTCTATTTTTCTAAACTGTTGTGGAGTCCATTTGTGGTATTTTCACTGTGTTACTGTGAGTGTTGGTACAAATACTTTACACATTGCCTTTGATAAGCCTGACTGCTCGTGCCAAGCTACCAAGGGGGAGAGCAGGGGCTATCTAAAGAGTGTATCCTCCTTACCCTGACTTTAAGCAAGGGTCCCTATTTGGACAGTGGTACCTACCTCTGCCAACTAGAGACCCCCAGTTCTAACAGCCGCAAACCCTTTGATGACTTGCAATCGAGACGTCAAGGAATGGTTTAGTTCTGTGAGGATGAGCAGGACATGTTCTGCCTATTGTAGAGTTTGCATAGTCTGCCCGTGAGGGGAATGCCCGCAATGTGTGGGGAATGACAGATAGCAGAGGCCAGGAGTTCCATGGCCAAGAGGAACAGGAGAGGGAGAGCGGGCAGCCTTAGTGGGTGCCCCTCTGGATCGTGAAGGGGTCTGAAAAGAACCCCTCACAGTTGACTTGGGCTGTTGGACTACCAAACAGCAGCCGCACCTTGTTGATGAAATGGTCTCCCAGGCTGAATCAGTTCATGGTGGCGAAGAGGTATCCCTCACTCGATGCGGTCGAACGCCTTCTCAGCGACAAGGGAGAGGGCCATCGCGTTGACTGAAGGTCCATGATCACCCAACGGATGTGGTCCAGGGTGCAGAGGTGCGACCCGGCATAAAGCCGGCCTGCATGTTGTGGATCAGGGAAGGAATTACTTTGCAGAGGCACTCTGTCAAGATGCTGGCAAGAATTTTGATATCGCCATTCAGCTGCGAGATGGGTCTGTAGCTGCCTCATAGTAAAGTGTTCCTCCTAGGTTTGGGTAGGACTGCGATCACCACCTTGTTAGACTGAGGT
The DNA here is from genome assembly GCF_964261635.1 of Lissotriton helveticus. Lineage (NCBI taxonomy): Eukaryota > Metazoa > Chordata > Amphibia > Caudata > Salamandridae > Lissotriton > Lissotriton helveticus. The sequence continues at coordinate 1,581,552,214 of NC_136063.1, forward strand.
CCCAAGGAGACCATCTGCTCTGCCTTCTGGAAGGTGGCATGCAGGGAGTCAACTATCTCCTCGCCTGTCCACCTATAAAACTCAACGGGAAAGCCATCCTCACCTGGGGCTTTATGATGGGGCAATTTGGAGATGGCCAATGCTACCTCTTCTTTGCTGATCTATCCTGCTAGTAGTTCCCTACCCTCGACGACAAGCAGGGGAGGTCTACACTCTCCAAGAATGTGGCCACCAGTTCTGTGCTAGCCGGCACCTCTAGTGTGTAGAATGTCTTGTAAAATGAAGCGAACTCATTGACAGCATCCTGTGGGCAGGTGAGGACCTTCCCGCTCACCGAGTATATGGCAGGAATGGCCATGGTGGCCTCCCGCTGCTTTAGTTGGGCCACCAGTAGGTGACCCGCCTTCTCTCTCTGTTCATAGTACTGGCCGTTCAGGCGTTGTTGTGCGTATTCAGCTTTGGAGGTAAAGAGGTCCTTGAGGGCCACATGAGTCTGTTCCAACATTGGCAATTGGACAGTGTAGGGTGGGAGGTGTAGAGGTGGGTAAGAGAAGATGTCTGCCTCTACAGTTGGGTCTGGCAGAGAGTCGATTGTTTGTTGGACATTATTGTTGCCTTTGCGGCAGCCAACAGACTCTGTGGGAGTCCACCGAGTTTCTGTTGTCCAACATGTATGCGGACACATGGGCTTTCAATTGGGACTTGCCCCCAGGGTTGCGATATTGTTGTACATTCAGAAACCATGGTTTGCGACCTGGGTTGGGCAAGGGATAGAAGGGATAGAAGAACCGGGGCATGGTCAGATAGTGCAGCTTCCAGTATTCAAGACTCTCCAACAAGTGCCACCATTTTCTGGGAGAGGAGGAAGTAGACCAACCAAGATTGCATGCCGTGGACCAGTGAAAGGAAGGTGTACTCCTTTTCCAAAGAGTTGCTGAGACGCCAGTTGTCTACGAGGCCATGGTCTGAGGCCACATTTCCCGGCAGGGTCCTGTTCGCATCATAGCCTTTGTCTAGAGGTCAGTTCTGTCCAGAACTGCGTCCGAGGTAATGTTCCAGTCCCCTCCAATGACATACTGCAACGTCCCAATCTCCACAAGCAGGCTGTCCAGTTGAAGAAAGAAGGAGCGTTTTGTCCTAATGGGGGCGTATACTGATCTTACACAAAGGGACCTGTCCCCTAACCACAACTTGGCAAATGTGTATCTGCCTTCCTGGTTAGACCATGTTTTTACAATAGTAATGGGCTGTGAATTCCGGATATGGATTGCCACTCTGCACTTGCATGATGTCCCTCCATTGGTGGATGGCACAGTTGCAAAGCTACTATGCATCACCCTGCCCACCCAGTCGTGGTGCAGCTTGTCATATTCTAAGTTACCCAGGTGTGCCTCCTGCAGTAGAGCCACATCCGCTCTCTTTGCCTGAAGGTAAAAGAATATCTTTTTCCATTATATAGTGCATGAGGCTGTTAACATTCCAAGATAGTACATGAAGAGTGTGGGAGGCCCGTTCAACGGGGGTGGACATGGGCTCTCAGGGGACCTACGGCGGTGCTGGCCTGTGGTGGGGTGCAGGAGCGGATATCCAGGCATGCGAGGTGACACAGTCGGCAAGGAGGCTGGGGTTAGGAGGAGGATGCAGGCTGTGAAAAGATCCAGGTAGAAGGATGGGGGAGGTCGGGAGGAAAAAGGAGCAATAGATAGTGAAAGAGGAAAGAGTGAGGACAGAGAAGGTGGATGCCTCGTGGGGAGACGGGATAGGACTAGGGGGAGGGAAGGAGGTGTAGGTTGGCAGTGTATTGGACATGCAGGGGAGGCGCTCCCCAGAGAGCACTAACCAGTGTGTGGCGCGGTCTCCTAAGGGACACCTAGGATGCATGCTGGGGGGGACTAGGAGGAGGGAGGAGGAAAACAGTTGGGATAAGCTGCTGCAATGGGACGCAGCACAGGGGACACTGAACTGTGTACCGTGGGTCTAGACTTAAAGAGGCTGTGTGCCAAGGGGACCTCTTTGAGACGTCACAGCAGTCTGAGTGTTGGATGAGTATGGTTGGGCTGGGGCATAGAGTATCCGCCGAAGCAGCTGGAGGTTGAAAGCGAGTAAAGGCATTCCTGAGCATCCGTGTGTGGGGATGAGTATCCGTGGGACCGAGGCACCGTGGACTTGGTGTGGGATGAGGGTGCACTGCCCTTGCTGGGGGGTGCGTTGCCCAAGTGGCCGTGGTACCTGGGGGGGGGGGGGCAGGTTGTATAGGGCAGATGCTCGACTCCCAGCAACAGTATGGCAGTGGGTGACCACTGTCAAGGGGCTATATCCCCAACAATGGGGAGGGGCATCGGGATGACCGTGTAAAGAGCAGTCTCAGATGAGAGGGGGCTAGTGGCACCCAGATCCTAGACAGCCACAGGAACCCAGAAACATGGGGCTTTGGTAGGCAATCTAGCATACTTTAGGTAACAAAACAACAGTTAAGCTCATAGCGCTACTAGTAGTAAATGGGCTAAGCTTGCGGGGAAGTTGGAGAGAGGAGGGGTGCCTCAGGGCCTCAGGGCCACCAGCCTACCTCTGCAACTTGCATAGGAGTCTTGTATTGCTCTCGCTGGGGAACCGGACCAAAGTAGCATACAGCGCACATAGATTACATGCAGGAATGTCCGTCCAAGAAGTGGTGCAGGTCCTCCAGGTCAAAGAATTCCTTTGAGGTGCCATCCTTGGTGATCTGCAAGTAGGCGGGTTCAAAGAGGCCATATTTAATGTCTAACTTGCTGCGCAGGGGCTGAAGAGAGAGGAAGGCTCTGCGACGGTCATTGGTTTCCCTGGAGAAGTCCGCCGCTATGCAGATTTCATGCACTTTGTGTGTGTAAGGATCATTCGAGCGGGCTACAGACAACAGTTGCTGGGCCTGCTTGTGATGTAGAAAGCAGACAAAGAGGGGTCAAGGGCATGTTGAAGAATCCTGTCGGGTTAGCGGGTCCTCCTTGGTCTGCTGGTGGTGATATCCCCTCAATATCTATGTTTTTGGCCTTCCCCAGTCGCAGGTCCTTGGCCCACCCACACAAGTGAGGTATCATTTTACGCAGGAGACCAAGGGGGACACTGGATGGTAGGAATTATGTGCTGGCGCGATGATACCAGACAAAAATGTACGGAAAATTTGATTTTCTTTTGGCAAATTTGAGGTTTGAGGAGGATTCTGGGTAGGAACACATTGGGGGATTAACGCAGGCTACAGCTCCCTGGACTCCTCCGGGTGTCTAGTTTGCAGAAATGTCTGGGTTTGTTAGGTTTCTCTAGACGGACGCGGAGTCTAAAACGCAGGTGTCCCTTTGCAAAAACAGGTTGTATTGTCATAGATAGGGGGCACTTGCAAAAACAGGTTGTATTGTCATAGATAGGGGGCACCTGCGTTTCTGGCCTAGGGCTTGGCAGCTATCTAGGGAAACCTACCAAACCCAGACATTTCTTAAAACTAGACACCCAGGGGAGTCCAGGGATATGTGGTTTGTATGGAAATACTTGTTTTCCTATCCAGAATCCCCTGCAAACCTCACGATTTGCAAAAAAGTCAGCTTTTCCTAATATTTCTGTGTGGGAAGCTTGTAAGATCACCACACCGGCACAAATTTCCAAACATCCAGCGTTCCCCTCACTCTCTTGATAAAAATGAAACCTTACTTTTGTGGGTGCCCAAAGCAGTGCCAGCTTAAAAACGTATGATAAAAACTGGTCTTCTGGACCCATTTTGGTTCCCCCTCAGTTTTTCACTTTATAAGTTTCTAGGTTCTCTGCTTTGAGCACCCACACAAGTGAGGTATCATTTCTTTCAGGAGACTGAGAGAAATGCTGGGTGGTGGAAAATTTGTGCTGTTGCAGTGAACCGACAAATATCCACACCAAAATGTGAGGAAAGTGTTAATTGTTAGCTAAATTTGAGGTTTGCAGGGGATTCTGGGTAATAAAACGCTGGAGGATCCATGCAAGCCGCACCATCCAAGCACATCCCCAGCCAAGCGACATTCCACCCACATCGCTAGACACGTGCCATCACACAGACCACTAGCCAAGCGACATTCCATGCGCACTGCCAGCCAAGCGCTAGTCCAGACACTGCCAGCTAAATGCAGGTGCACACACTGCCAGCCAAACACCAATAAACAGACCGTCAACCGAACTCCAGTTCACACACACATAAAAACTTACGCTAGTGTCTAGTGGGTTTCTGTCCCCCTTGGGAACAGGTGTTCACAAAAAAAAGGGGAGCAACCCTTGCCTAAAGGGCTGCTCCCTGACCTGCCCATAAACATATCTTTGGTGCTTAGTGCGCTTTCTGCCACCCCCGGGTGCAGAGAGACTGTGGCAATTTGTGGGTGGGGTGTGACCATTATAATGCCCATTTAGGGTAGCCCCCACCCCTGCATTTTCAAAAAGAAGAGTCCCTAGTGTCTAGTGGGCTTTCTGCCTCCGGGGGGTAGATCAGGGGTGATTTCGCCCACATCTGCCTCCCGGGGAGGCAAAAAGACTGTCCATTTTGTGTTGGGTGGGGGCATTGGCATGCCTATTGTGGGCAGCCCCCACCCCTCCTTTATAAATAAATAAAAATCCCTGGTGGCTAGTGGGCTTTCTGCCCCCCCCCCCCAGGAGGGCAAATCGGGGTTGTGGTAAATAAATAAATAATACCCTATTTTTGAATGAATAAATGAATAACAGATAGCTCAATAAATAAGAGTCAAGATTCGAGGTAGTAGGAGTTTTGCAGGTTTAATACAGCAAATACAGGAATAGGATGGCAAGGCCCAGCAGCGCTGCTGGTGTCAGGATCGGGACAAGGGGAATTAACCTTTTAATAACAGTGCATGAGCATATATACATAACGCAAACACATAGCATTACATTGCAATAGGCGTAGCAGTGGGTGGAGCAATAGGCGTGACGCGTAGCAGTCGCGAAAGATAAGGGTGAAAAGAGGTGTAACAGGGCGTATACATAGACATGTGATGCAAACGTAACAGAATATGTCATGAATGGGGCGGAAACCATGGAGGGGGCTACCTGAGGAGCCGGGACCTCTAACCTGATGGTGCGCGCAAACTGGCAATGACGTGTTACTAGGAGAAGCTGGGGGCTATGAACTCTGTGCTAGGAGCAGAGACTGAAGTCTGGAGAGTCAGGGCGACATGTACCTAAACAGTATCTAGTATCTGATGTTTAGAGAACATGTTGATATAAACTAGAAGTCAGGAGGGGAAAGGCTAACAGACACTTAAGACTGGACCATGCATTATTCTACATGTAGTGCGTGATGAAGAATATTAAATGACCATTAAATGCAGTATTTCTCTAACGTGGAGACGTGAAGGCTAGACAATGACGGAAACTATTGATGCGATTCAGTAGCTTAGGAATGCAGAGAAAGAGGGCTGGACTGATAACTAGAATCATAACATATTCTTGGCAGACTCAGAGGCAGAGCCAGGCTGAACCGGGCACTGCGAGGCAGGAAGTAAGTGAAGGGTCGAGGATACAGGTGGGGGCTGTATCGCTCCTCAGCGAGGCTTCAGGAGACAGGAGCTGAATCTGGTGTTCGGGCCCTTTTGAGGCCTAGAAACGGGGACTTTACAATGGAATAACGTGCACACTGAGAAACGTGGCAACGTAACTTTACATAGGCCTGATATTCGTAGTATTCACGAGAACTGGAAACTGGCATACTAGAGGTGGACACAACTGTAATTGCGTCACTAATCGAACATAGGGAATGCATATGCATATTTAATCATGCACACATAACATATGATGGATGACACGTAGGGACACAGAAAATGGCAAAATTTACTTTTCCACATTCCCTCCTTGTCACTACGTTTCCATCAGGAAACATCAATATTCATGATACCATCTATCATTTCATACAGTATCATTTGCTCGTCTCGAATTATCCTGGAACGGGATTTAGAACGGGGCTTGGGACTAGGAATACAAGAGGTAGCACAAATGCCGCAAATCGCAGGGCCACATTGTATACAGAGGCAGCAGCTGAATATGATCGCTACTGCAATACCTAGAAAGGACAAGACTTTCCATCCCCAGGCGGAAATTATATTCCAGAACCAACCGGACCATGTCCAGGTGCCTGGATCTTGGTGTAACAGATGGGCAATTTTATGGAGTCTGGTTATAGCTGAATAAACAGACGGCGCGTTATTTGGAATGAAAATGCAGCAACTAGATCCGATGACTCTACAGGCCCCGCCCCTATCGGCCAGTATGACGTCAAGGACGAGACGATTCTGTAAAACGGCAAATCTCATAGCAGATTGCTCTTCAGTTAAGTTACCTAGAGCAGAGGCAGTCTCATTTACTACAGCTTCAAGGGTTCTGGTTAACCTACGGATCAGTTTACTATTCTGGATAGGTCCTATAAAGAAAAAGAAACCTCTGTTGAAATCTGTATACTGTTCTAGAGCAGTTTCAGTATAATCGACAATCGGGGACTCCCTTCTATGTCTAATGTGTACTAGATGTGTGTTTCTATGATAATCAGGTGGGGCTAGGAAAACTGGTGGCAGTAGGAAGGCAATGTAACAGGTTCCCTCCCAATCGAGGGGCAGACGAACATATGCAGTTTGACCACAAATAAAATAAGAATGACGTGAAGCTTTGAAAATGGATTTCCCACTGTCACTATACTTGACAATAGTAGTACAATCACTATGTCCTACATGTACGGAACCATTATTTCGGACACATAATTCGCCTTTAACTGGTAGTACTGAAATAGCAGGTAAGTCTGGAGTAGTATCAGACTGAACATTCAGGACCATGAAATTCGAAGAATAGTTACCTAAATTATAAACTTCATTTTCTAGATCTAACCCGGTTCTGTGGGGGAGACCTTGCTTGTCTGGGAAACATGTACTGTTAAGAAAAGACATATCTGTTGAGGATGACGTTAACGTGGACCATGCTCCACACGAACCATTATGTGAGAATGGATAAGGAAAAAGTGGCAGAACTCCCTTCGGTATCTGGAAAGGGGGGAGTCGACCACACACCCAACAATTAGTGGCATTGCTGGTCTGATGTGAGTAATGTAACATGCGGATGAAAGAATTATTTTTCATAGCGAGGCGGTAAGAGAGTTCATGAGGAGGCAGATCGCTAAACGTGTGCTCTACTGTAGCATTAGCAGACTTATTTACATGAAGAACTGGGAAATACAAGAAAAATGCATAACTGGTGCAGGAAATCATAATACTGAGAAATAATATGAAACATAGAAAAATGATACATCGGATTGAGTTTTGACTAACTCTCTCACTATGGGGGTCTATTTTATACATGTCAGAAACAGTCTAACCGTTTCACCTAGGGGAGGACTTAGACAATCAAACTGGCTGACTTATTTTACTAGACCGGAGTTTCAACTTATACTCCTGTTGCGGAGTTTTCTCTAACCGGGGAGGGTTTGTAGCAATGTCTTTTGCGGGACAGTCCTTGAGAACAATATTTTGGCAATCCTTCAAATCCTGGGAAATGTTCTTTGAGACGGGTTTCAGTCCATAAAACTTTTTTATATGTGAAAGGTGCACCCAGCCTTTGCGACCCTCCAACTTCACGGCTGTACGGGTGGCGAGAAGGACCTGTCGGGGCTCCTTCCAGCGTGGCTCCAGCGGACTTGAGCGGTCAAAATTGCGGACCAAGACCATGGATCCTGGAACGATTTCATGCGGTGCCGCCTCGGTATTGTCTGGAAATGCGGCGGCAACCTGTGAACGACAAGAGTTGAGGGCAGACATCAAGGAAGCTAGGTAATCTGTCAGCATATTACTTGAAACATCGGTAATACTTCGGGGTCTAGGAGTACCCCACATGTTAGGGGGGCGGCCGAAAACGACCTCATACGGGGACAGACCTGATCTGGAATGTGCGACCATGCGCATATAAAATAAAGCGACTGGCAGAGCTACTAGCCAGTCCACACCTTTCTCTTTACATACTTTTGCAATACGGATTTTCAGAGTCTGGTTATGTCTCTCTACGAGACCGGCTGCTTCAGGATGGCGTACACAATGAAACTTCCACTGGTACCCCAACAAAAGGGAAACATGCTTCATTAACTCAGATGAGAATGGTTGGCCGTTGTCAGAATATACGACTCTAGGGAGTCCATAACGGGGGAAGAACTCACGAACCAACTGCTTGGCAGTGGTCGCGGCTGTGTAGTCTGGGACTGGATATGCTTCTGTCCACCTGGACAAAGCGCATACAACTACAAGGACATACTTGAAACCTCGACATCGCTCCATCTGAATATAATCCATCTGGAGGACTTCAAAAGGGTGGTCAGGGGGCTGGAATCCACCTTGTTCCACCGGGACACTTTTACCTGGATTGAACTGACAACATATCATACAGGTACGGACTTTCTGCTTGGCTGCAGCTCGTAAATGCTTGTTGAACCAAATGTTCTGGATACTGTCTAACATAGCTTTTTCTCCTAAATGTGCTGGACTATGTGCGGTATTAATAATGACTTGAACCATAGAGTCGGGGAGAAACCATGTGGCTCTACCCTTCGTTAACCATCCTTGATCTGTCTGGACCCCTCCTTGTTCGGACCATTTCTTGATTTCTGCAGGAGTAGCATGTAACTGTATGTCTATGACATCTTGTGTAGGGTCTTTAACTGTCATACATGTAATCGGATCTGGAGTGTGTGTCATGTTAACTGGAATGTCTAGAGTCTGTGCTGTAAGCTTGGCTGTGCGATCTGCTAGATCATTACCCTGGGAAATAATGTCAGTAACTTTCGTATGTGCTTTGCACTTCATGATAGCGATAGATGTCGGTAAATGTATGGCTTTTAACAGAGCTTGAATAAGGAGACCATGCTGAATCTTGGTTCCATGAGAAGTCATGAAACCTCTCTCTTGCCAGAGCACTCCGAAGTCGTGTACAACTCCAAATGCGTAGCGTGAATCTGTGTAAACATTAACTTTCAAGTTCTTGGCGTGTATGCAGGCTTGTGTCAGAGCAACTAGCTCTGCTGCTTGAGCGGACAGGGTGTCAATACGGTGTGTTTCAATAACTTCAGTGTCAGTAGTCACTGCATACGCGGCGACTAGTTCTCCTGTACTTGTTCTCATACATGAACCATCCACATAAAGTGTCAGGTCGGGGTCTGGTAACGGAATATCTGTCAGATCTTGTCTTGGCTTTGTCGTAATGTTAACTACTTCCACGCAGTCATGTGTGGCAGAATTCGGAGTAACTGATGGTAACAATGTAGCAGGATTTAAAACGTTGCAGCGTCTGATTTCTATGTGTGGCTGGAACAGTGTCAATTCATAACCTGTTAAACGTGCAATTGTCAAGTGCTGAGTCTGTGTTCGGTTTAAAAGAACTTCCACGGAATGTGGAACTTGTACTGTCAAGGAGTGTCCTAAGACTATGGAATCACTTTGTCTGATAGCTAGGGCTGTGGCTGCAACTGACTTGAGGCACGCAGGCAGAGCCTGGGCTACAGGATCTAATGTGCTCGAAAAATAAGCACAGGGCTTGTATTGTCCTGCTTGATCTTGTGTGAGAACAGATAATGCTGTACCTTCGCGTTCAGTGACGAAAAGTGTAAAAAGCTTACTGTAGTTCGGCGTCGCTAGAACTGGAGCTTGGCATAGGGCTTTCTTTAACTCATTGAAACTGAGTGTATGTTCAGATGTCCAAGGGAGGACAGTCGATACGGCTGCCTCCTGTGTCGTTAACTGTATCAGTGGCTTGGCTAGAAATGCATACTGAGGAATCCATTGTCTGCAGTAAGAAGTAAGGCCGATAAAAGCACGTACCTCCTTCTGGGTCTTGGGCTGAGGAAGACTCGCTATTAACTGGATACGGTCTGGTGTCAACTGCCTACCCCTCTTGGACAGTAAGTGTCCTAAGTAGACCACTTGCTGGACACAGAATTGAAGCTTAGAAGGGGACACCTTGTGCCCCATCTCGGCTAGGAAATACAAGACTGTAAGGGATGCTCGTTCGCAAGCACGTTCAGAACGGGCTGTGATCAGGAGATCATCGACATACTGGAGCAGGGCAGTGTCAGTTGGCATGTGAATGTTGTCTAGTTGTCTTTTAAGTGCTTGACTGTAAATGCTAGGGCTTTCTGTGAAACCTTGAGGAGCGCGTGTGAACATATAGCTCCTTCCATTTAAACAAAATCCGAAAAGGAACTGGCTGTCTGGATGAATAGGGACACTGAAAAACGCGTTCTTGAGATCGATTACAGTAAAGAACGTGGCTTCGGAATCAATGGCTGTCAATAGGGAAGAGATATCTGGGACCACTGGGTACTGAGGAATAATACATTTATTAAGTTCTCGTAAATCAATCACTAATCGATATACTGGGGGTGCATTTGGATCAGTACGTTTCATGACTGGAATGATCGGAGAATTGCATACATTGGAGTCAGTTTCTACAACCACTCCTTGAGCCATGAGCTCGTCAATAATTTTGGATAAGGCTGCTACAGCCTCAGGTGGCAATCTGTACTGTCTGATTCGTGGTAACACTACACCTGGCTTGAGAGTCACACGATAGGGTGTGATTTGCATATAACCAACATCAGTTGGACCTTGCGCCCATAGATGCTGCGGAACATTAGACAATCTGGGATCAAAATCCCGTAATACATAGTGACCCTTAAAGTCACGTAGGAACAATCGTATTCCCTCTGGGGAACAGCATATAACTGCACCTAACTCTTTCAGTGTTTTAATGCCTAATAGGTTCTCTGGACATGACTTAGTAAGTAACAGATCAGTAGTGCGGGACAATGGACCTACTTCTAGAGTAACTGGCTTTGATATTTCATTAACAATGGGTTTTCCTGAAAATCCAAGGGAAACATTTCTTGAGCCTGAGAGCGGAGCCCCTGGAACTTCGGCGTGACTAATTGTGGTCCTACTTGCCCCTGTATCAATCAAAAACTTTCTGTCTTTCCCTAATACTTGACTGTGAACATAGGGACCTTCTTGATCTACAGGTATCTCGATGAGAGGCAAGCCTACCTCCCTCTCTAGGCTGTTTCATGAATATGGCTGGTACTCTGGATACTCAGACTGTGCATACTGGTACATTTGCTGTGTAACGTGCTGTGTTGCAGCAATAGGCTGCGGTGCGGTAACTGTCTGTGGTGCATTCTGTGGCTGAGGAGTCTGTGAAACTTGTTCTTGTCTAGGCGGACGTGGTCTTTCTTTAGTCTTACCAGTAGCTATGTTGTGTTTCAGAACTGCACACTCGTTTATAAAATGACCTGGCTGTTTACAATAATTGCAGTTCCCTTTAACGGGAGCTGCAGGATGACTGGCTTGATTCGGACCCCTCTTCTGACTGTCTTGAGGAACAGATTGTGCAATTAGTACTTTCATTTTCGTGTCTTTCATACGTTTTCTCTCGTGTTCTTGTTCTTCCCTGATCCTATTCTGGTGGTATTGGAGCATCTGCAACATCTGGGACGGGGTATTAGCTTGCCAGGTGCTTTCGACTTTCAAAACTCGATTTTTAATTTGTGGACTTGAATTCTCGACTAATTTAGTAACAAAAAGATGAGGGTATGACTCACTACTTGTCTTGAGGCCACTGTTGATGCTAAAACATTTCTCAAATCTAGAATAAAAATCACTAATGTCTTCGTCTTGTTTCTGTTTACAGGCTGAGATTGCATCCCAGTCTTCTTTTCTAGTTGTCAATAATCTGGGTAAAACTTGTATTAATAATTCCGGTAATTCTTTACATTTCGCTCCAAGACCGGTACCTGGTACTCGTGCCTTATCTTCAGCTTCTAGAACTGCCCAATCGATCTTTTTCTCTCCCACCTCCCATTCTTTTTCCTTGAGCTTTTCATACACCCCTGCGGGCAGCAAAACCTTTAACATTTTAATTATATCTTGATACGTGTATTCTCCCATACGGAGCATGTCTTTTAATTCTCGGTGGAACCCTGCTGGATCTTTATCATGACAGGGAATTAATTTCTTCATCTCTAGGAGTTCCATCTTTGTAATCGGAGTATAAACAAACACTCGTTCTAGTTCGCCACCCGTTCCTCTAACTGGGTGGACTTCTCGTAACGGATTCTGTCTCTCTATGTAAAATGGTTTACTTTCTGGGGGTGAGACATGAACAAAATGCGGATTCAAAAACGTTCTATATTTGTGACGCTGTTCTAGAATGACACTAATTAAATCGGTACCTAAACCTTTCCATCTATACTGGAGTAACTCGTTCAGGATATCATGTAACGGGCCTGGATCAGAGTGCTGACCCTCATACAATGTAATGAGGTGCTGAATCATATACATACCCGCCAGTCGTTGCTCGGCTGGGGGCATTTTTAGAAACATTTGTGCCACTATTTCGTCTGGAAAAGTGGTAGAATCAGTAATCCATCGGACTGCTGATCGGACTAGTTTTTGTTCATGCATGGTACTTAACTCACTGTAACCGATTCGTGATTTCAGAATGTGATCGGTAGCTTGAAACACTTGTTCTAGAGAACCTTGTTCTGGTGCTGGATGATGAAAAATAGACTTGTGTTCTAGGCATGAATGGCGATCTGGAAATCTAGATTTTCCTACATACGCTATTCTGTCGGGATTCTCGTCGTCTAACTCTTCAGGATCAGAGTTACTTTCTTTCTCGCTTACTTGTGCTGCTTTACGCTGTTCGTGTAACTTTATTATTTCTTTACGGATTTTCTTGTACATACTCTCCATAGCACCGACGGTCTTGTGTTTACCCTCGGCTATATTATCACTCCACCTTGTCAGGGTTTTCATTTCAGCCGGATCTTTAGACGGGTAATCTTGTTCTCTTATTAGACAATTGATCAGAAACTTTAATATCATGAGCTGGGTCTCAGCTTTCCTTTGAGACATGGCCTCGCCAATGCTTTCTGGATCATCCCCTGTACGGATGAAGCGATATATTCGGTCTAGATCTTCTTTCATATTCGGTAAGGTGACTAGATACTCGGTCACCTTTCTTACGCGGAATGAATATAAAACCATATTATCCTCGCCTGGGACTGGATCATAGCCGCATTCGGCAAGGGATTTTCTTATTTCTGCTACAGTCTGATGTCTGGGCGTACGCTGTGACGCTTGTATATGTAATTCGGCTGTCGTTAAACGCTTGTGTGGCGGCGGGGTTTGAGGAGTACCTCCCCCTGCGGCCCCTAAACTAGAGTCGTCTACTGAGGCTCTTCGTCCTGGCAGAGTGGGAAATGGAAATGTAGGCTGGACTTGTATGGCGGGCTGGACCGGGGGTACCGTAACAGGTACTCCGGTGTCTGGAGGAGCGGGAAGTGCCTGATTTACAGGGACTGGCGGAGCGCGAACAGGATTTGCATATTCTGGGACTGTGTCGTCCAAATAGGACGAAATAAAAATATCAGCTGCGGTCGGTTTGTGACGTAGCTTGGTCGGAACTAATGGTGGCGGGAAATTACTGGATGCCTCTGGGGTCGCTTTTGGCAAGCCCTCGGCAAGGAGATGATACATACCCCTAATAAGGGCATGCCTCTGTCTGTCTGACTGTTCGGCTTTGACTTGTTCACCTATCTCGATTAGTTCTTTTTCTTGTGCTCGTTCTAAGGATTCTCTACTTAATTCTGACTTTCTGATTTCTTTTTCAGTTCTTTTATGAGCTTCTTTGCGCCATAACTCGATGGCATCTTTCTGTGACTGTCTGGCTTTCTTTTTCCATAATGCCTCTTCTACTCGCATGATGCACTCGGCATCCCATGTACCCGATACGGGCCATCTATACTTTTCTTCTAACTGTTTGGTATACTCTACCCATAAATCTAGATATAGTATGGCACTTATGCCATGCTTCTGATACATAAAATGACCTGGACTGTCCCTAGGCGGAACTGGAACTGCTGCTTCCAGCAGACCCTTTCTAGTTTTTAACTGACGTAACTTAGAAAACAAGGGCATGACTGGACTGTAATCTAGACACAATACAATACACAATGAACACGATACTTATTCCCCATTCATACCACGACATTAAAATACATGAAGAACATTTAAAAATAACAGTTCGAACAGAATACTACCTGGAATACGGAACACAGAATACATGAATTTTCTCGAGAACAGAACTGACTGGAACAGAAACTAGATGCACTGCTGAAACAGTACGAAACTTACCGGTCTCATAAAGAGACACGTCAGGATCCGCATCCACCGAAGTGGACACTTCGTTTGTGGGTCTGTGTACCACCAACCCACGGACCAGAGTCAATTAAATTGACCCTGTCTAGATACTACCCCAGTAACGGTACTCACCGGGCAGCAAGAACGGAAGGCCTCAGACTGGACGGGACTGCTTGGACGCCGGACGGACGAACTTCGGACTTCTGTTACAGGTGGGCCTCCGGATACCTCGGACCTTGGACTCTCGGCTTGGGCTCTGGTCGGGACTCGCCGCGTTCCTCCACCGTCTCGTCTGGATGCTGGACCGCCTCCTCCGTCTCCTCCGTGGGCCTGAGGGATACTTGAAGCAGAAATATCTGCCGGTGCGCAGAAGAGTTCCGTCACGACTGCAGAGGGTCAGGGGGTCGGCGTGGCTTCACCGACGCGTGGGGAAAGGGCAAGTCCCTGTTCGGGCGCCATTATGTGGTAAATAAATAAATAATACCCTATTTTTGAATGAATAAATGAATAACAGATAGCTCAATAAATAAGAGTCAAGATTCGAGGTAGTAGGAGTTTTGCAGGTTTAATACAGCAAATACAGGAATAGGATGGCAAGGCCCAGCAGCGCTGCTGGTGTCAGGATCGGGACAAGGGGAATTAACCTTTTAATAACAGTGCATGAGCATATATACATAACGCAAACACATAGCATTACATTGCAATAGGCGTAGCAGTGGGTGGAGCAATAGGCGTGACGCGTAGCAGTCGCGAAAGATAAGGGTGAAAAGAGGTGTAACAGGGCGTATACATAGACATGTGATGCAAACGTAACAGAATATGTCATGAATGGGGCGGAAACCATGGAGGGGGCTACCTGAGGAGCCGGGACCTCTAACCTGATGGTGCGCGCAAACTGGCAATGACGTGTTACTAGGAGAAGCTGGGGGCTATGAACTCTGTGCTAGGAGCAGAGACTGAAGTCTGGAGAGTCAGGGCGACATGTACCTAAACAGTATCTAGTATCTGATGTTTAGAGAACATGTTGATATAAACTAGAAGTCAGGAGGGGAAAGGCTAACAGACACTTAAGACTGGACCATGCATTATTCTACATGTAGTGCGTGATGAAGAATATTAAATGACCATTAAATGCAGTATTTCTCTAACGTGGAGACGTGAAGGCTAGACAATGACGGAAACTATTGATGCGATTCAGTAGCTTAGGAATGCAGAGAAAGAGGGCTGGACTGATAACTAGAATCATAACATATTCTTGGCAGACTCAGAGGCAGAGCCAGGCTGAACCGGGCACTGCGAGGCAGGAAGTAAGTGAAGGGTCGAGGATACAGGTGGGGGCTGTATCGCTCCTCAGCGAGGCTTCAGGAGACAGGAGCTGAATCTGGTGTTCGGGCCCTTTTGAGGCCTAGAAACGGGGACTTTACAATGGAATAACGTGCACACTGAGAAACGTGGCAACGTAACTTTACATAGGCCTGATATTCGTAGTATTCACGAGAACTGGAAACTGGCATACTAGAGGTGGACACAACTGTAATTGCGTCACTAATCGAACATAGGGAATGCATATGCATATTTAATCATGCACACATAACATATGATGGATGACACGTAGGGACACAGAACATGGCAAAATTTACTTTTCCACAGGGTGATTACCCCCATCTGCACCCCAGGGGGCAGAAAGCCTGTTCCCATTTTTTAGAGGGATGCGGGAATTATAATGCCTATTTAGGGCAGCCCCCACCCATACCTTCCCCTGGGGGACAGAAAGACTGTGCACATTTTGGAAAGGGTGAGGGCACCATAGTGCCCATTTAGGATAGCCCCCACCCTAAGTATAAAAAAGAATAAATGCCGGTGTCTAATGGGCTTTCTGCCCTCCTGGGTGGCAGATCGGAGGTAATAAGGTAATAACCCCCATATCTTTCCCAGGGGGGGGGGGCAGAAGAACGTTCCCTTTTGTGTTGGGGTGGGGGCATTGGCATTCCCATTATGGACAGCCCCCCTTCTCTTTTATAAAAAAACAAAAAACAACCATCCCGGGTGCCTAGTGCGCTTTCTGCCCCCTGGGGGAGGATGATCGGGGGCTAGCCCCATCTGCTACCCTGGAGGACAGAAAGACTGTGCACATTTTGGGAGGGGTGAGGGCACTAAGTATAAACAAGAATAAATCCTGGTGTCTAATGGCCTTTCTGCCTCCCTGGGTGGCAGATCGAAGGTAATAACCCCCATATGCCTCCCAAGGGGGGGGGGGGGGAACTGTCCCCTCTATGTTGGGGGAGGGATATTGGAATGGCGATTGTGTAAAAATATAAAAAAAATCCCTGGTGCCTAGTGGGCTTTCTGCCCGCCAGGGGGCAATTTGACGGCTATTGCCCCCATCTGCACCCCAGGGGGGCAGAAAGACTGTTGCTGATTTTTAAGAGAGGTGAGGGGTGGCATTATACTGCCCATTTACGGCAGCCCCCAACCCAATCCATTAAAGAATTATAATCACTGGTGTCTAGTGAGCTTTCTGCCTCCCGGGGGGGGGAGGGGGCAGAAAGACTCATGCCCAAATTACTATGGAAGAAGCAAAGGCCCTTGCCCAAGGGGCTGCTTCCCTCTCCCTGGTGCCTACTGGGTGGATCCCTGCTTGGCTATCGCCCTCATTGGGCAGTCCTGAAACAGTGATCCACTAGGGAGAAGTACCATTGGAAAGGAGAGATTCTCACCTTTCCACTGGTACCTCTCCCGTGTGATTCGGTGCTCGGGGGCTGAGATAGCTGCATGAGCAATGAAGCACTGAAACTGAAACGAGCTGAACAGCTCATTTCAGTTTCAGTTTCATATGTAATGAAATCAGCATGCTATGCATGTGATTGTCATTACATATGAGAAAAAGGCCTTGGGAGGTTGGGAAAGCTCTTTCCCACCTCCTGAGGTCAAAACAAAAGAAAGGAAATCCCTCTGCTGAAAATAGCAGAGGGATTACGTGGTGGTGTGCCTAGGATGTACTAGTTACGTCCATGGCACACCAGCGCTGTAGCCATGAACATAACCGTTATGTCCATGGCACGGAACGAGTTAAGCCAGTGCTGACATATTGTCAAATAAATTAGTGGACAAGAGCACAGGCAGAACATGATTTGCCCAGGAAGATACAGTTTAAGTAGTCGAGCAGAGTCTGCAGTGCATTGCAATTTACTGGAAAGGCTATGCACTTATGACCATAATGCGTTTTGGTGAATTTATCATGAAACGGGACATTTCTCCCCTTCTCCAGATAAAATCCAGTCAATTTTTTAACCACATGGCTACTAACAGCTTTTACGCTGAAATGTACAATACTCAATTAACATATGACATTATCGTTTGTAACTGAAACATATTATCAAATTACGTGGTGAATTGCTATTTTGTATTGTTATTCCCCGTACCAGTTTGACATACATTTCCTGAAGAATCACTTGTTGCTAAACAATATAGTGAAGTGTTTTTGATTAATTGAGACTGTGGATCGATATATGTAATTTATTCTAAGTATCATGTGAATTGTAATGTTTGTATTTATATTAATGTGGTATTGTATATATGTATGTATTCATTTACATACTATATGTGGATTGTATATGTTGTTTTGTATATGATTTGATTTTCCAGCCCTGAAGAAGTTCTGGTTTCAAAACGAAACGCGTTGGCTGTGGCGTTGACTGATCAAATAATAAGGAGAAGAATAGAGGGAGGAGCTACGCGCGCATCCGAGATGGCCGCGTGAGCACAGGGCTCCCGAGTCCCTCGCTGCCCTCCGCATATATCCTGAAAGATATCCTGACTTTGACCACGGGTTCTTGAAGATGAACCTCAGCTGACACCTTAGCTGTTTTCAAAATTTCATTTGGACTTCGGGAACCGCAGATACGCCGATCGGAGTTTTTGAGGCCCGCCCTACGGCGACACCGGGAGCTGGCACACCAAGACGCCGGGGAGTAGTTGAACAACAATGGCCTGAGGAGTTACCCCTGTTGCCCTGAGTTGACTTTCGGTTTCGTTTCTGGGCCTCTGCCTCCTCTGATTGCGTGGTTGCCTCGCGCCCCCATCGGGGTTCAGCCTAACTCTGCCTCCTGATTATACGCCAACTGTTGTGAGGGTTTGGGTATTGGGCTGAGCTGTTGCTTTTGTCCTTTTTGCCCACTTTCGTGATTTTCAGAGGTCTGGTGGTGAGCGGCCATTTTCACCAGGTCTCGCGGGCCCTTCGGGGCTCACCATTCAAAATGACTACCAGGCCTGACAACGAGAAGCGGAAGACTAAAACGCCTCTTCGCGGGGGACCGATTCAAACCAACGTTATGGATCGCTATACCCAACCCAAGGGGTCCCCCGGTGGCGCCAGTCGAGCTTTGGAGGGCCCAATGACGACCCAACTGCGTCGACTGAATTGACTTTGCAGGATGTCATGGGCGCCATTGCCAACATGAAGGCTTCCATTGGTCAGCAATATGAGGCTCTCGCTCTCAAAATTGACACTGTGACAGTTGATGTTACTTTGATCAGAGCTGATTTGTCAAAGACCAACGAAAGGGTCAAGTCTCTCGACCTGAAGACTTCTAGCCTCACGACCGATGTATCTGGTCTGCAGACGGAGGTTGGACGCTTGCGCTCCTCCAATGACCTCATGGCCCATCGACTGGAGGATTTTGAAAACAGGGCCCGGCGCAACAACATACGCCTTATTGGGGTCCCTGAAACTTCTGGTGCTGTGGCAACTGATCTCCTTGTGGAAGACATCGTCTTGAATCACCTGGCCCCTACAGGCCTGAGTAAATTCTTTGCCGTGGATCGTGCTCATCGATTGCCGGAAAACCAAAGTCGGGCGCCTCACCGAGACCTATCATCGCCAGGATCTTCAATTTCAGGGACAGAGACACTATCCTGCAGGCCTCGAGAGTAAGTGGCCCCGTAAAATTCGAGAACACGACGGTGAGTTTCTACCCGGACTTCACGCAGCTTGTTCAGAGGCAAAGGATGGGGTTTCAGGGATTGAAGCGAAGGCTGAGAGACTTGGGCATGAAATATGCAATGCTATTTCCAACCAGGCTGCGTGTCGAATACGAAGACCGGGCTTTCCTCTTTGAGCGTCCTGACAGAGTTAGTGACTGGCTGGATACCCTTCCCAAACAGACTGACTCAACCGAGCATCCGGGTGGAGCCGAGGGCGGCGTATCGGAACAAGAGTGACATTGTGATCCCTGATTTCTGAACATTCACGTGTTATTCGGCTGGGTTCGCTACTTCTTCTATTACTGTGTTCTATTGCTATATACCCGGGGTGGCGGGGGGGAGTGGGACTCTTTCCTCCTCTGGGGTTTCTTTTTGTAGACTAGTTTAATGATAGGGCGAAAGGCACACTGCAAGTTGGGGTGGCTTTTGAGTCTAACGCAGGGGTGCAGGGTGGGGGGTGTTCTAACGGGTTCTAATTGGGGGATGGTGGGGGGTTCTTTGGTGTTTGTGGGTTTCTTTCAAGGAAACGTATCGTATTTCTTTTTGATCAGGTCATTGTGTTCGTTATGGGGTGGATTCTGGACTTCTTTCGGGGATGGGGGTTAGTGGGTTGAAACTAATGTGTTGGAATGTCAATGGGTTGGGGGATAGGATAAAACGGGGTGTGGTGTTACAGTTATTGAGGCGCCTCTCGCCCGATATTGTGTTGTTGCAGGAGACGCATCTGGTTGGGAACACGTGCCATGCCATGAATCGGCGAGGGTATCGTCTTGTGGCACACTCTGGCTTCACCTCTGGTTCTAGGGGTGTGGGTATCCTTATCAGGTCCTCCCTCCCTTTGGCAATTGATGATGTGATTCTTGACAACAGGAGGCGCTATGCTGCTCTCACTGGTAGGTGGGAGGGGAGGACTGTCTCCTTTGTTACTGTTTATATCCCGCCAGGTCTACAGACCTCGACTTTTGCGGATCTTGGGCGTGTAGTACTGGGGCTCCCTGAGGGCTTCTTGGTGATGGGCGGAGACTTCAATTCGGTTGTCTCCGGTAACATAGATCGCCCCCCCCCAGGGATCTTCCCAAATCGCAATCCTGGTTGAGTGGGTTCTTGGAGACACTGGGTCTGGTAGACTGTTGGAGGTTGCTGCACCCGGATCAGGTGCAATACACATTTCACTCTGGAGCCCATGGCAGTCTGTCCAGACTCGACTATATTCTGGTGCCGCGGCGCTGTCCTCCTCCATTAGGGAGGTGAGGCACCTCGCCCGGGGCATATCCGACCACTCCCCAGTCTGGCTTAGCATGGATACTTCTATGAGTAATGAGGGACGGGTCGCCCCTATAAACCCCTGGTTTCTTCGCAATCCCAAGACCCGTGCCGAGTTGTCGAAATCCCTCGATCACTATTTTGTAGCAAATGTGGGGTCTGTGTCCTCTGCTGCATCGTTGTGGGAAGCGTTTAAGACTGTGATACGCGGGCAGGCTTTATCTCTGATCGCTAATGCCAAGAAAAGTAAGCATGAAGAAGTGGTACGTCTGGAGGCGGAGATAGCCACGCTGCAGAGTGACTTGGAGCGCGGAGTGTCCCGTGCCAAGCTTCATTCCCTCAGCCTCAAACAATTAGATTATAGGACCCTGGTTACAGATGCTGCGAAGGTCATGAGCAGGGAACAGCAGGGCAGATTGTATGATGTTGGGGATAAGGCGGGTAAATTGATTGCGTGGTTGGACAAGAAAGAAAGGGCGAATCGTGTAGTTCCTGTGATTGAGAACCTTGACGGAGTGTGCGTGACTGACCCGGCTGCAATCGTTGAATGCTTTGCGGAGCACTTCCGAATTGTGTACGCTCCGGTCTCTGACAGGCCGGAGGCCGACTCTCATTTGTTGCTCCGCGATATTACTTTGCCCTGCCTGTCTGCGGCTGACAGGGAACTGATGGACGCAGTGCTGTCGGCTGATGAGGTGGCTACCGCCATTCGCTCAGTGCGTTCTGGCAAGGCCATGGGTCCTAATGGTCTACCCATTGAACTGTATAAATTGTGTCCAGACAAATTGGCTCCATATCTTCGTGATATGTTCCTAGAGTCCCGCGATTCTGGCTCCCTTCCACGTGACCAGCGTCTCGCTAATATCGTAGTGATTCACAAGGAGGGGAAGCCGCGGGATCGCTGTTCATCTTATAGACCAATCTCGCTTCTAAACGCTGAACCGAAAATTCTGGCTAAGTTATTGGCTAACCGCCTGACGAACGTTATTAGCGACCTGGTCCATCCGGATCAGTCCGATTTTATCCCGCATCGTAACACGGCGCTCAATCTGCGGCGCTTGCACGGTGTTCTCGCGAGGGCGGCGTCTTTTCGTGAGCCAGCCATCTTGGCTTCCTTGGACGCTACGATGGCCTTTGATACTCTCGAGTGGCCTTATCTTTGGGCCGCTCTTGTGAAATTCGGATTCGGCCCGGGTTCATCGGCTGGCGTAAACCTTTGTATGCGGAGCCATTGGCCCGGGTGGTTGTGAATGGTCGAGTCTCTGCGTCTTTTGTCCTCGGGAGTGGCACGCGACAGGGCTGCCCGTTGTCCCCATTGCTTTTCGCGCTTGCCCTCGAGCCGCTGGCTGCCTGGTTGCGCTGGGAGCCCTCGCCTAAGGGGATCCAGTTGTCCCCGGATTTTGAGGATCGCATCTCGCTCTATGCCGATGATATCCTATTGTACCTTACGTCCCCTCGAAAATCTCTGAATGTTTTGTTTGACGTGCTTACTTCGTTTGGGAAGAATTCGGGCCTTGTGATCAACTGGGCTAAATCCTGTGTATACGTGCTCTCGGGTGGTCCCCTCCTTTGCCTCGCAAATGCCCCATTCTGGTCTCTCCGACGGGCTTTAAGTATTTGGGGATTTTTATATCTTTGGACCCTGTGGCTCGCTATGAACGTAATCTGCTCCCTCCCCTTCAAAGATTGAGACTGGATGTGGTGCGCTGGCGCGGGCTGCCCCTTTCAGCGCTCGGGCGCGCAGCCCTTTTTAAAATGATGGCCCTGACGCGATTTTTGTACGCGCTTCAGAATACGTTCGATGTTATTCCGGCAAGCTACTTTCGAGAGGCTGAGAGCCTGCAGAGATGGTTAATCTGGGACGGACGTTCGCGTATTGCCCTCGCTAAGCTCACTCTTCCCTGGTATGACGGGGGTATAGCGCTGCCGGATATTAGGCGTTACTATTGGGCCTCGCAGCTGAGTGCGATTAATCATGTGCATTACAATGCTCCTGCTCCTAACCCGGCGTTCGAGATGGATAAATATTTGCTACCAGGCGGGGACTACAGACCCGCGCTCTACTCCAGGGCGGCGGGCAAGGATTTATCCGGCCCTACCAAGATTGCTGTACGCGTGTGGCATGCTGCGAATGCGTCTGTGGGATGGAGAGATAGATTGACTTGTGCGACCCCGTTGTATGCTTCTGAAAGGTTGGGATGTCTCTGGAAAACGAAAGGGTTTGAAAAATGGGATATGATTGGTATTAGCTGCGTGGGCGATCTTTGGGTCAAGGGCAAAATCAAGACCTTTGCAGCATTAAAGACAGAATATGAATTGAGTGACAGGGAATTCTTCCGATATGCACAGATTCACCATGCCTTGAGTTCGGCTCTCCCTGCGGGTACCGTCATCCCCGAGTTCTCCCCCCTTGAAGATAGGGTTCTTGACGGCCACGTCCCCGATAGTACCATTTCCCTGATATATAAGAAGTTGATCAACACCCGGGTGGATCTGCTGGTGCATCTTAGGGAGGTTTGAACCGGTGATGGTTTGGAGCTGGACAACGAGGATTGGCAAGCTGCATTGTCCTCGCCTAAAGAAGTTGCGATTCCTGCCCGTCTCCGTCTCGTTCAGCTCAAAATCTTACATCGTGTATACATCACTGGTCCGCACTTGATGCGTATGGGTTATTCCTCAGACGGGTTGTGTAAGCGTGGTTGTGGGATGCTTGGAACTTTCCTCCATATACTTTGGGAGTGTCCGGAGGTGGTAACGTTCTGGAATAATGTGCATGCCGTGAAGGGTAGGGCCACGGGAGTGGTGTTACTGCCCGAGGCCAGACGATGCCTGTTGAATGTGTGGGAGCCGAATGATTATAGTGTGGCCCAGACGCAGTGGGCGACCCTTGGGAATATGATTGCTAAAAGGGATGTCGCCCAGTTGTGGGGTTCCCAGCGGCCGCCCACGGTCTCGGTATGGAAGGAGAATATGGACTGGTGTATGTTCAGGGAGAAGACTGTGTATGTGGCGCGGGGCAAACCTAGAAAATGGAATAGCATCTGGAGCCAATGGAACGCATACCGTGGAAATACATGTTCGCCTCCGTTTGTGGAAATCCCCAAAGTCCCCCTGTCCCCCAGAGCCGACATTCCATATATTGTGTGCTTTATGTTATTCTCAATTTGTTTCCCCGCTGGCCCCCCCTCCCCACACCATGTGCCATTGATCTATTGTGTAACATTGTGCCTAGGTGTCCTCCCCTGTGAACACATGTCCAGGTACATTGTTTCCTTTTTTGCCTTGTATGTTGTTTTTTCATTTTAATAAAATTTATAAAAATAAAAAAATAAAAAAAAATAAAGAGAAGAATACTTTAAAAGCCTATAAAGGAGGAATTGCATTTATTAGATGGACTGTACATAATTGTGTTTGATACATTTATTACATTTTGTTGGTGCAACTTTAATACACGGTATACAGATTTTACGCTGAATTTAAATACTCTCAATCTTGCCAAAAAAAGAGCAGGGGAATACGTTCAAAAAGATATTACCTAAGCACACCATTTGGCCAAATAGGAGACTCGAATTCAAAAGAGTGTCCCATGGTTCTACGTTTTTCACTAGTCCAATAGATTGAAACTGGGTTGGTAGTGATACTGATGGCAAGGCCAAGAGATTTGTCTTCCGATTGAAATGTCACTGTGTTTTGGGCTCTGCCCGGCTTTAGGATATAGGGCCACATGCATCAAAGAAAGGAATTGCGATTCCTAAATTGCGATTTTTAGGGAATGGCAATTTAGGAATTGCAATTCTTTATGCATGTAGGATTCGCAAAAGAAAAATGTGATTCCTACACATCCCTTAATTGCAACTTGTAAATTGCGAGTCACAATTAAGGAATGGCTTCCAATTAATTTCTATGTGCCTAGAGGCCCACAGGAATGAATGGGAATTGCATGCACAATTTGCGAGTACCGATTAGTTTCAGGGGTGCAAGGGTGCCAAAAGGACACCCTGTTGCACCCCTGAAATTTCCATGTTACCACATGCTGCACACACATGCCCCAAGGGCATGTGTGTGTAACATGGAACTTTGAAAAATGCACTTTAGTGCATTTTTCAAAGTTTTCGCAAATTACCATCAAGTTTAAATTTATGGTTATTTGCAATCCCTAATAGCGAAATCGCTATTTAAAATTGCATCATGCATTGCATTTAGGGAATCGAAAGTTGTGATTCCCTAAATGAATTTGCAATTTAAGTAATCACATATTTTGTGATTACTTAAATTGAGAATTTGCATTTGGGTTGATGTATCTCAAATGCAAAAATACTGGTCGCAAAGGGGCAGATTCTATGAATCTGCCCCTTTGCGACCGGTATTTAATATGATGCACTTGCCCCTTAGTGTTCCTTTCTAGCATATGTAGGTGAAGTTGTAAAGCTGAGATTAGATGTCAAGTATTTTAACTCATTGGCCAAAACATGCCTACTGCAACAGGGACTGTGGAAGTAGGTGGTTACTGAGTAGTATGCATGGTAGATGCGGACATTTACCACTTCTGTTTCAAAGCCTAAGACTATTTCATTCCATTTGGATAGCAGAGTTGTTTATTTTCACGGTTCTCAAAAACAGCAGCAGTGATCGGTTATTATTAGGGCTCCTGGTTTTATGTTTTTTTATTTTATTATTTCTGTGTGTATTTATCCATATTTATTTCTTGCTAAATTTATCAGCATTTATCCATATTTATTTTAGGTTTTGGTAAAAAATGAAGCAGAAATGTGTATATTTGTTCATTTATTTAACTAGTTAATCTGCACATCGTGCCTGAACGCCTGACAGATTTCATTGCTATACACACACACTCAGATGTTAAAGCAAGCACTTATAAGAAAACATGCAAATTTCAGTAGCAAGGTTGTGCAAATCTACTGCCGTTTAAGGTTCTTCAGTAAAATTCCTTTTTTTTTTAACCCCTTTGCCTCTCAATACGCACATCTATTGGCCTGGTAGTCATGATTGACAGTATTTACAATCACTCAAAAACATCCCAATTTTTGTTTTTGTCCACATTTAAAAGTAAATACAGATGGGAAAATAAATAGGGTTCTGTCTGTATTTATGTGTAAAAATGGAAAAGAGGGATCCTTAGTTATGATGTACTCCAGGAGATGGTAAAGGGAGTTATGTTATGTTATGTATATGTATTTATAAAGCGCCAAATCACCAACGTTCTCTAAGTGCTAACACATTGACCCAGAACACAAATGCCGCCTACTGCCAGCTGATCAAACAAAGGTGGGGAAACTTATCCAGATGCCTCAGTAAACAGGATGGTCTTCAACTTTTTCCTCAAAAGAAGTAGCCTAGATTCTCCACGTAGACTCTCCGGAAGCTTATTCCAGAGCTGGGGAATTACCACAGAGAAAGACCGCCCTCCCAAAGTAGCTCTATTGAAGCACGGACAAGTAAACAGATTTCTCTCAGATGAGCGGTGACACCAACTTGGAGCATACAGCTTCAGGCGATCTTTTATATAACTGGGAGCTGCTCCATACTGAGCTTTGTGTGCAATACATAGGCCCTTAAACCTGAGCCTCTGCTTATTCGGGAGCCAATGTAATTGTTGTAGCAGGGGTGTGATGCTAGATCTCCTTGGCAGCTTGAAAATCAGTCTTGCCGCATCATTTATTGTTACCTGAAGTTTCCCCAGGAGTTTCTCGGGGAGCCCAATGTAAACTGCGTTGCCATAATCCAAATGGGATAAGATTAATGCGGACACAATAGTACACATGGTGGCAAATGACAGCAGAGGAACCAATTTCCTAAGTTGTCTTATCAGATTTGCGCAGCTCCCCACAACCGCGGCTACCTGATTGTTCATTGTCAACTTGGTGTCTAACCTGATGCCCAGGCTCTTCACAACTGGCACCGGTATCAGAGTGGTGCCGAGCTCTTGTGGCCAGAAAAGACTGGACCATGGGTTAGCCCTTGTACCTAGGACCAACATATCAGTCTTATCTGGATATACCCTAAGCGAGTTGCGGGTCCTTCAGTTCATAGTGAACCGGAGGGTATTCTGTACATTTAATTGTGCCTGAGCAGAGTCACCTATGCACACAATTAGCTGGGTGTCGTTGGCGTAGTTAAACATCCGACAGTCCAGTTCTGACAGTGCTTCTATCAATGGCTGAAGGTAGATGTTGAAAAGCAGCGGTGACAATGCTAAACCTTGCGGCACCCTACAAGGCAGAATGCCATACCTAGATGTACAATCACCCAATTGGACTTTTTGGGACCGATCCTCCAGTAAGAAGATAATTCACTTGAGGACTGTCCCGGTCACTTCCAGCCGTCGAACACGGTTTACCAGTAATGAGTGGTTCACCGTGTCAAATGCGGTTGAGAGGTTCAATAGGATCAATGCAGCAGGGCTTTTCTTGTCCGTAGTGAGCCTTAGCTCATTTAACAACGAAAGCATCACCAGCTCAGTGCTATTATGAGCCCTAAACCCAGCTTGCCGGGCATGTAGCAGCTGGTGATCTTCCAAAAAGGACGAGAGTGCTCGAAGCACGTGTTGTTCGAGAACCCTAGCCATATAAGGAAGCCTCGAAATAGGTCTAAAGTTTTTTTAATTCTTAGTGTCTGCCCCTGGTTTCTTTAATAACGGAATCACCATTGCTTCTTTGAACTTGTGTGGGACTTTCCCTGTAGTCAAAGACAGGTTTAATAGGGACAGTACCTCTGGCCCAGTTACTGGAAGGCTCATTTTGAACACTCCTGGAGGACAGGGATCCTCTGCAGATCCCAATTTAACTTTAGCTGTTATGTAGGCTAAGTGATTGGGATCAAGGGCAGGGAAGACCGAGAGTGTGCCACCCTGAAAGCCTGGTAGATCTAAAAGTGGAAAGGGACAAGGGCTTAGGCGGGTGCTACCTATTTCCCCAATGATGTCTTCGGCTTTAACTTGGAAGAAATCTTGAATTTTCTCACAGTCATCCTGACTGATGACCGCCCTATGTTCTTTCTTATGGCTCAGCTCTTCCAGTACTCTGAAAGTTTCTTGTTGAATGTTTATAGCCTCCTTGATCTTTAATTCATAGTATACAGATTTAGTTGTAGTAATTAGATCTTTGTAGGAGGCTAATTTTATTTTATATTTCTTATATAGGCATTATATCGCTTCCGCCACTGCCTTTCACATTGGCGAAGGGCCTGTTTTTCCTGTCTTAATTCTTCCGAGTACCATGGGGCACCCTTAGTTCTATTCATTATTCTTTCCCTCGGAACAGGGGCCACAATATCAATCGCAGTACTCAGCCATTGAGTGAGTTTCTCGTACTCCTGATCTGGGTCACTGACCTGAGACCCTGAGTGGGCTGTCTCACACAGTGTGGTCATTGGGCTGGTGTCCTCTATTTTACACCAGTTTCATACTGTTCTCCACACAGGGGGTAGGTAAGCTGGTTTACTATGTACCAAAGTTTCAAAATGAATCTGATAATGGTCTGACCAGCTACAAGGTCTACACTCTGTCAGTGACGCAGTTGAGGACGTAGTCCAGATGACGTCTAAAGTATGGCCCTTCTCATGGGTAGGGATCTCCACAATTTGATTCAGCCCCAACATGGTCATGGCCTCTTCAAACCCCCTGGCTACATAATCTCTAGGCGTCAGATCCCAGTGTTAGTTAAAATCCCCTACCACAAGGATCCGTTGATACCTTGAGCGGAGGTCGCTCATCACTTCATGAAACAGACCATTAAACAGTGGGGTTGACTGCGGTGGGCGGTATACCACCACCACTATTAAACAGGACGAGTTAAGCCCCAGTTTGATCCCCATCAAGACTTTCCTCAATTATCTACTCGGCAGTCATGACCCTGCGGTAAAACACTGCAACCCAACCCCCCTTCTCCTCCCCTGCCGATTATAAGTAAGGACGTCATAGTCAGGGGGGAAGGAGGCCACTATGACGGGCCCTGAGTTGTCCTCAAGCCAAGTCTCTCATTCTGAAGCAGTGACAACATTTCTAAATTATGTTTGTGGAGGGACTGGGTATTTAGCAGAGTGGCCGTTAGGCTAGGGAGGTCGTCCGGCCCTATATCTCTAATCCTATGGCCCTGCATTGCACCCCGCTGTACTTCCCCTTCCTCCAGTAAGAGCTTATCAGCTAGCAAGTTGTATGAAAGGACCTTCCTTGCTAACGATTCTGGGAGGGAGGTTAAATGAGCTGGGTGATTCCGTTCGAGGAGCTTTCCTGTAGAATACACATATGTTTGGCCAGGGTCCGTGGCCCCTGGTCCCGTTCGGGCTCAGACGGGCACGGACGGGTTCGCCTTTGGTGCACCTTCGTTGCGCCAGTGGCGCGCCCGCTGCACGCGTCCGTTCAGCACCCTGCTTTATGAGCATGTGAGGCCCCCTAGGGCGCGTCAGAGGGAAACGCCGTCTATGGAGAGCGCCGAGGGACCTGCCCGTACTGGCAGTCACCTTTTTCCGGTGAGTTCTAGCCCAATGACCCCAATGTCAATGGTTAGTTTCAGATAGCAGCAGGTACTTTGTGCAAAGCAGCAGTACAATTGAAAACCCTAAAATCGTTTCTTTTAAACGAGTCCCCTGTTAAGCAAAATTCTCCAATTGTGAAAATTCAGCAACAGTTTTAAAACATTAAAACATTAAAAACGTTTACTTTTTTAAAACGAGACCCCCATTAAACAAAACTCCCCAAATGTGCAAATTCAGCAGGCAGCAAGGTTTTTAAATCGGAGTACAGTATGAATAGGAATCACACCTGATAAACTCACTGTACTGCCAATTTATATCTTTTGAGATAGCCTGATTTACAAGAGGGGAGTTAGATTGACACCCCAAAAATGCCTTATGTGGCTCATGCTGCCTCAGCTCCCCTGCAAACTTCGTCTGAAGTACATGCGATGTGTTCCCTCGTGCGCAAAGTAAGACTAAAAACATGGCTGTTTCTGAAAATTTAGGGGCTGTTTTTCTTGGCGGTCCCCCCCCCCCCCCCCCCCGTCGCTCTTCCACGCGTTCCCCACCGTGTACTCTTAGTTTGCCAGTGCCAGGATGCCTGTTAGGTGACAGAGCGCTTTAGAAATGGAAATAAATAAAAGAAATAAATAAATGCAGAGTTGGCCACCCGAGCCTGCTCGCTTTGCTCACTACCATACTGCAATGTGGGGTATATATTTACGTTTTTGCCTGGGTTTATTATGTTCCCCAGTCCGGTCCTGAGCAGTTCTGTTCGAAAATGGGCTTTATTTATTAAATAATTTAATAACGCCAATACGCCCAGAGACATTTGGGCATTTTATATAGAGATCAAACAGTACACAGCCATAGAGCATGGGCAATGACGTGCTACTTACAGTATGCGAGGTTCCATATTTTCATCCAATGGTAGGAAGCGTGTGTTCAATTACAGAGCTACATTTCCATTCCCTTAGGCCCCCGACGAGGTACCCTAAAACGAGGCAAACGTTCATGCCAAGTTTACAAGAAATGAAATGCCACAAGAGTGCCAAGGCAAATAACACCTAAAGGTCTGCCGCATAGTTTAGCTGTTCTCCGGGAGACTGTAAGTTTAGTTAGGAACAGCGAGGGCGTGGGGCACTCAAAACATCATATCAACTATTCATCAACTTCAAAAGTTCTCTTCAGATCAAAAGATCCCGTCAGCTCCAGAAATACTACGTGCAAAGTGGTTAGCGTTTGTCAGGAATTTCCATGAAAGTGCGTGTATCTTTTTATAGGCTACAGACAGAGTCACAAAGAAGTTTCACTGGAAACATGAAACAGTGACGAACAAACATAGAAAACGGGATTTGGACAAAAGAAAAAGAAACCGATGGTGTTCAAACAAATAAAAACTCTGAGAAGAATGTTTGCACATCCGTCCTCTGGTGCGTTTTTATTCTCACTTTTATTACCTCTCAAAAAGAAGCATTCGTTCATATTTTACCTACTTCATAGTTTATTTACCTTTTTACAGGCTCTGGATGTTTAAATGTGCCCCTTCATCTAAAGGGCTGGCGAAGTATTTTTGCTGGCTAACAAACCATGACAAAGAATGGTCTATGTGGGTGTGTATTTTTGGATGTTTTTGGATAATTTGAAAAGTAGAATATTAATCACCTAAAAGGGACTACACACAGAACGCAAAACCAAGACAGCATACATCAGATCTTGGCGGCCAAACCAATCAAAAAGACTTTCTTTTTTCAGAGGAAAAGGACTGTGGCAACTTTAAAGTGGAATCTTCCCAAACCAGAACATAGCTGACATTTTGAAATATATAGCACGGCTGGGTCAAACCACTCACAAGATCTTGGGCCACAGAAGTCCCTGCCAGGGTGATAGGCGTGTACCCATGCTCTCAGTGCCCCAGCAGCTGCTAACATGGTCAGTGATTTGGCTGCCGCCCCCTCCCTATGACCACACCAACCCCCGGACACAAGGACATAAACATGGTTATCTTTGGAAGGCGGGGGGTAGCAAGACCCCCCGGCCGTATTTATTAAGATATAAAACAATACATTTTTAATTGTACGATAAGCAGTTTATACAAAATTCAGCAGTATGGGGGGGAGCGTCCAGGCAACAAGGAGTCCCCTGGGTGCTCCCCGCTTCTTTATCCCCTCCTACAGCCCACCCCCCTGACCCGGATGTCGCTCAATGCCATGCGGGTCAGGGAGGGCGCCCGCCAATCGGTGGTAGGGCGCGCCCCTGAGGACACGCCCTACCACCGAGAGGCCTTGGTGGAGGGGAGCGGTCGCCACACCGCCATGCGGGCGGGGGGGCCAAGGGCCCCCCCTTTTCAATCTCTCAAATGCCATCAGAAGTGGCGTCCAAATGACCACAGAAAGAGAATTCCCAACCTGTATGTAAGCTATCCAAGTATATTATGAAAGTGGTTGGCAGGCTTATCTGACAATGGAGTAAAATGGCGCGCCTTTAAGTGTTTACCGATAGCAGCACCACAGTATGACGATTCAGAAGCACAGTTAGGGAACACTCGCTTCTCCCACTTGAAAACAAGAAGTTATTATTATTATTATTATTATTATAGGCTTTTATAGCGCGCTCTGTTACTAAGAAAATAGTATCCTGGCGCGAAGGAAGTGAGAGGCAAGGCAGAGGGGGACTCTATACATTGATGTTGAAGAGGTGGGTCTTCAATCCCTTCTTGAACAGAATGATGGATGGAGCTGTTCTTAACTGCTGCGGGAGAGTGTTCCATGCTCTCGCCGCTCTGACTGAGATGGATTGGCCGCCGAGCCTGCTGTATTTGAATTTTGGGACAGTCATTTGGTGCAGATTAGCTGATCTGAGGGGGCGGTTGGGAACATATATGGAGAATCTTTTCCGCAGGTAAACTGGACCAGCTTGGTGGACAGCTCGATAGGCGAGGACAAGGATTTTAAATAAAATCCTGTGGGCAACCGGGAGCCAATGTAGGGTGCGGAGAGGTTGACGGACACTTGAACTTTTTGGGATATTAAACAAAAGCCGTACAGCGGCATTTTGTATAACTTGGAGGCGATGGATCAGATAGGCAGGAAGGCCGCAGAAGAGGCCATTTGCGTAATCCAGTCTGGATAATATAAGGGCACGGATGACGGTCTCTTTGGCCGCTCTCGGGAGGAGTGGAAAGAACCTGCGTAAAGTTTTAAGTGTAGAAAAGCAGATCCCGGTGAGTTTTTTTAAATGATCCTCGAATCTGAGGTCATTGTTAAACCAGACTCCAAGATTTTTAGCAGGGCCTCCGATGGATTTGGGGCAAAGTAAATCGTCCGGCCAAAGAGAGTTGCCAAAGTTATCTGGGAAGGAGCCATATAGCAGAATTTCAGATTTGCTTTCGTTGCATTTTAATTGTGCGAGGGCAAGCCAGCGAAAGACAGATGACAAGCAGGTTTGGGCTCCAGATGTATCCAGGTTGTTTTTGGGCCACGTGAACAGGAGTTGAGTGTCGTCAGCGTAGGCCATTATTTTTGCTCCCAGTTGTTCAGCGAGGTAAATGAGCGGGGTTAGATATATATTAAAAAGCAGGGGGCTAAGGGTAGAACCCTGGGGTACACCCGTTGCAAGTTTCTTGGGGGAGGAGGCGAAAGGCGGCATCCAGACTTGTTGGAATCTGTTGTCCAAAAAAGACGTTAACCAGTCAAGGGCAGAGCCTGTGATGCCTATGTCCGCTAGTCTGGTAAGCAGAAGGGAGTGAGGGACAGTATCGAAGGCGGCAGAGAGGTCTAGTAAAATCAGAGCCGCTCTGCCACCTTCGTCCAAACACTCCCGGATGGCCTCGGACATTTCCACCAACGCCGTCTCCGTACTGTAGGCTGCTCTAAAGCCTGACTGTGCTGGATGAAGAGCCTGGGAATTTTCGACGAATTTGTCTAGCTGAGTGAAGGCGACCTTTTCACATACTTTTGCTAGAGCCGGCAGCAATGATATAGGCCGGAAATTAGCAGGGATAGCAGGATCTGATCCATTTTTCTTTAGAAGTGGGAGCAATTTTGCTTGCTTCCAACAGGTCGGGACCGTGGCAGTGAGGAAAGAGCAATTGATAATATGCGTTACCTCATTGCCAACTGTGTCTGCGAGACGTGCAAGCACTCTGGCAGGACAAGGGTCAGAAGGGGATCCTGAATGTAGGGAGGCGAGGATACTGACAATGTCCGTGTTTTCTGCTGGGGTGAACTGGTGAAACCGTTCCGTGGGGGTAGGTAACACAGGAGACGGGATGACCAGTGTGGGTGGAAAACTGTTGCATACAGTAAGTAGATCGTCCTGGATTCAGATGGGAAGAAATGTGAGAGAGCCAGGAAATA
The DNA here is from genome assembly GCF_964261635.1 of Lissotriton helveticus. Taxonomy (NCBI): domain Eukaryota; kingdom Metazoa; phylum Chordata; class Amphibia; order Caudata; family Salamandridae; genus Lissotriton; species Lissotriton helveticus. The sequence continues at coordinate 1,581,585,512 of NC_136063.1, forward strand.
CTAATCGAGGGATGTACACGTAGAGTGGATAACTTGATGGACATTTATCAATTTATATCAAAGGCAGCATTACAATATTTGGGTACAAATGTTCCACATTAAGTGGACACATGATAGAGCTGAATTAGGGTGCATTGTCTCCGGCTTGCAGGGCTCTGTTGCATTTTAATCTACTCCTCCTCCTCTTTCTCTGATGGAGGCATTGTGCTGCTGAATAGGCTGATATCAACTAGAGGTGTCTATGTACTGCATGGCATGATCTTGGCATTTTTAAGTCTTTGGTCAACTTGATGTCTTCTCTGTTGTGGGCTGGGCCAGTCCCATAGTTTCAAAGTTGTAGCGATTTCCGGTAAACTGTACAAGCACAGTAAGTACTTAAGACAACATCAGAGACGTGAAGAAAGAAGACTCGCAAGAAACACATGACAGCTGACAGCATCTTGGAACAGACTTTTAGACATTTCACCGCAAGAGGGGTGACATCTTTTCATCATCATCATGATATCCTGGAGGGTGTGGCTTTCCCAATCTAAGATGGCGGTAAATAGTACTTCCACTTTAACTTGGGAGGAGACAGCATATAAGCGATTACAATGATGTCCTCTTTGTCTGGAAATTGTGTGTTTTGTTGGGTCCTTTCAGTGCCATACCAGTTCACATTCAGCTTTCCCTCTGTGTTCACTTTTGTTGTTTTGGTCGCTCCCTATAGATTTTCTTCTTAAGTCCTTAGCTCTTCTGCTTGACTCATGATGACCTGCTGCCTCCATCGCTTTTCCAGCCATTGAAGACCTTTGGCTCCTCAGCTCCATCTCTTTTGAGTCCACTGCTGGAGTTTTTACTCATGCTGTAGGTGACACCTTACCTCAAACCTACAGCCATTGAAAGTGTTTTCAGCTCTATCGCTTCTGCTGCTGGAGTTTCTACTTATGCTATGGGTGACACCTTAGCTCAAATCTACAGTGCTGAGTGCTACCATATGAGCTGTTCATATGTTTTTCTTGTTTAACCTATTCAAAAGACCGTTAATACTATACTGCGTCTCACCATAGTCGATGGACAATATGCAGAGGGAATTGTGGACTTCTGAATTACGTTGGGCCACTCCAATGTTTTTGGCTTCACTATCACTTCGTCCCCAATTCCATAGGATCTTATATATGGTACTTTTTCAGATTAAGTACTTGTACTGTTGTAGAGACCAAGATAGCCGCCAAACATTCTCCCTAGATCTAACTCATAACCCGGTTAATTGGCCCCAAAGAATTCTATCCTCACACATGCATGGCCGCGGCGCTTGCTTGGGCCGCGGCGGGGGGCCCTGCCAGATCCCCCAGGTGGGCCCCCCAATTGCGCTCTTGCCCCTGCTCTCCCCCCCTCACCACGGGAGTTTCATGCTCACCCAGCCACACATGAAGCCCGAGGCCCACGTTAACAGCAACTGTGATCATGCCCGGACCATTTAGATGAGATCGACCCTATGTTTCTTTTTCTTCTCTTTATTTGTATACAGTTAATGATTTGATTGGCTTGTGGAACATGTATTTGACTGTAAATAAATTCCACTGCAAAATTATAAGATGGCCAATGCTAACAAAGAGTTAACCTTTACTGAACTAGATTTCCTTGACATCCAACTTATGCTACTTAAGCAGCTGTCATTGTAATGCTTGCATATGATTATTGTCATACATATATTATTTGTATAAGTTGTTGAAAACCCAATAAAGACCATTTATTAAAAAAAGTACTTGTACTTTCACTCTGGAGGGAGCAGGGGTCAACATCGGCATTCATCTCGTGAAGTTCTGATACAGAGTTAACCTAGAAGCCCTGAAACTGCGGCATGAGCAGTGCAGTTTAATGCACACAGGTTTCGAACAATACTACTTGGATCCATACCCACAGTCTCTAGCAACCTGACTGGATGATGGTCACAACACTGGAAAATCATTACGGGCGGGTATATCTGGAACCTCAGACTTAAAATTACTTTTACCTCCCCTCCAGAGTTGGGCACCCCGCCCAACACATGGTCTTGTTGATGTTGAAACTTTGGTTATGGTATCGGAGTAAAAGCAGAAAAAATACAAACTGTCCATGACAACTTGGCCAAGGTGCCACTGTAGTTCAAGCTGCCCTGGCAGCTGATGTTTAAAATGGTGCTGTGTAGTGCCCTTTTTGCAAAGGCAGGTCCAGAAGACAGGGGTATTGGCTCTTAAGTGGCGCACTTCACTTTACTGCTCCTGCACCAACAGTAGGTCCTGTTTGACATGCACAGCGAGACTGACAGTGCAAGGTCCAGACCAGGCCCCACACTGTCAATCACACTGTACGTGTCACACTGGGCCTGATAGATCACGAAAATGTGACTTGAAAAGGTGAATTGTAAAGAGGCTACTGTCAAACCTCAATCAAGCAAGTTTGGTGATTTCAAGTAGCTCCATGCAGTAAAAAGGGAAGTAAATAAAAGTAATAAGTAAGTAAAAAAAATCATCTGGAGGATACCTCTTTGGGTGTGTAACTATGTCCTTGTGCGTGCTCCACTATCTTTCTGTCTATGCATATGTGTGTGTGAATTTGCATGTGAGCACGCTGCATTGGCCCAGACACTTTGGCAGTAATCCGTGGCCTCCAGGGGGCATCCAGACAGGGCGTGCACCCCTCCTCTTAATGTGCAGGGTAAATATCTGCATTCAGGGATCTACATGTTCAATTCTAGACTTACAACAGCCTGCACATTTGAGCCGCAGTGAAGACATGGCTTGGCAGTTCGGGCTGGACTGTTCCAATAAGGCACAGGGTCAAGACTGATTTGCATATAGCTGAGTCTGAACTGGGGTGGCAAAGTGAGCTAAAGAACAATCATGGATTCAACCCAGATCTGTGACTGGGGGTGAGTGTCTGAAAAGATTGAGCTCTCCGTCCATCATCTCCTTGTGTTTTCTTTGTTTGTCCTAAGTTGGCAGGGCATGCCCAGATGTGGGTTGCTCACTTTGCCACTGGATTCAAGCTAGCCTGGCTCATGAGGGCTGTTAGCCTGAAACCAGTCCCAGGATGCTTGTTTCCAGTCCAGGGAAGGCATGGCTTGGCAGTTCAGGCTGGACTGTTCCCATGAGGCACAGGATGAAGGCAGATTTGGATATAGCTGTGTCTGAGCTGGGGTGGCGAAGTGAGCTAAAGAACGATGATGGATTCAACCCAGATCTGTGACTGGGGGTGAGTGTCTGAAAAGTTTGAGTTCTCCGTCCATCATCTCTTTGTGTTTGCTTTGTTCACCCTAAGTTGGCAGGGTATGCCGAGACGTGGATCCCTTGCTCACTTTGCCACTGGATTCAAGCTAGCCTGGCTGATGAGGGCTGTTAGCCTGAAACCGGTCCCAGGATGCTTGTTTCCAGTCCAGGGAAGACATGGCTTGGCAGTTCCAGCTGGACTGTTCCCATGAGGCACAGGTCAAGACTGATTTGCATATAGCTGTGTCTGAACTGGGTTTGGCGAAGTGAGCTAAAGAACGATGATGGATTCAACCCAGATCTGTGACTAGGGGGGGGTGTCTGAAAAGTTTCAGCGCTCCGTCATCATCTCTTTGTGTTTGCTAGGCAATCAAAGCCCTAGTAATTTATTTGTTTCAAGTCATGTGTTTCTTGTATGGACACACTAAATATGTTTGTGAAATATATTCTATTTTCTTTTTTTGTGTGTGATCACTGGGGACACTAAACACATTCTTCCATCTCATCACCTTTCACCTAGTCCGAAAAAGTATTTATATGAATAATATAATTTGTTTTTCTCATTTATGGGTAACAAACTGTTTGTTATTGAGTGTTAAAGGCAAGACAAAATATTTTATTCCGCCTACATTCAATTGCTTCCAATGATTAAACTGACTGACTGAAATAACACCTGTCTAATAACTGAATCCTTGGTGCACCAATATTAATGTACATATACAATATTGTAGTAGCACAATATTAATGGAATCCATATTCTGACTTCCAGACATTCACACACATACTTTCAGAGCCTCCTGCAGTCACTCACACATTTACATGACCATCCCTCCCACCCTTGCACCTCACTCATCTTGCTCATCCTCTCTTACAGGTAATTCTGAGAGTATGAAAGTCAGCTTCCTCACATATTCATTATACTCACCTCACCGAGACAATCACAATTAACAAACATACTCACTCACACTCACTGGGTGAGCATGTGTGCGATGCTGTGTGAGTCAAGATCCGATTGTTTGATTGTGTGAATTATTTTATGATTGTATGTGTGGATATCGATGTGACCATGAGCACATGTGAGTGTGCTTGTGTGTGGATGAGCATACTTTCATGTGTGCCTATACAGGGTTTTTCTAGGGATTTCCTTTACTATATGTACACAAGGAACACACTGCCTTAGTTTGCAGACACACCTGTGCACAATTAATGAATGTCTAATTATTAAAAGCATAGTGTACAAAACTGGCCAATGTTTTCCTATTGCTTGCCTACCAACAGGTTCATCTGCTAGTATGTGTACATGTTTGAGAGACATTGGTGTGTATTTGTAAATTTGTGTCTGTGAGTTATTGAATAAGTGCACATGTGTATATCTAGATGTGTGCATGTTTGTGTTTGTATGTTAATGCATGTGTTTGTGTGTGAATGAGTGTGTAAATATGCATGACCAAGAAGGTGATATCAGCAAATTGTTGAAGTGTAGAGAGTTTGTCATTACATGATGGTGTGGGGCACTCACACAGCATTGGGTGCTGGTAGGTGGAATGGAGTAAACTAGACCATGATTGGAGGAGGGTTACTTTGTTTTAACAGCGGTAGGCTTGAGCGGTAGGCTTGAAGCAGCTGAACCTTGATGCACTGCTGCTAGAAAGCTGTACAGAGTTTTCAAAAGTCACGGGCTCAGATTCCAAAAGATAACTTTGCATATGTAGATATACTCACCTGCAGATCTACTTCTACACTTAGGGCTCGATTCCAATGTCGGTCGGAAGGGCTCCGTATCAGATCTGGGTTTGCCGAGTACGACCCGGAGCCCTTGTTTCCAACACTCATTCCCAGTTCCGAACGAGCAAGTACGATGCCTGGAAACCGTTTGCGCTGACCGAATCGGTTCCAGAAAGCATTGGGACAGACTGAGCCTTCCGGAGCCGAATCGTACAGCTCTATGGACTAGCTCTCCGAACGAGCGAGTACAATGACCGATTCGGACAGCCTTTCCAAATTTGTTGTTCTGAGACGAATCGGCTGTCGGAATCGGTCTTTGGGGGCATGAATCAGGCTCCCTTCACCCGGGTCCCTCCGAATCGGGTCCGTGAGGGGACCCATGGGTCCCCTCTTCCCAACCATGCACAGTGTGGCAGGCACTATGGGGTGCCCTCCACAGGGTGCACGATTTCCCCCAACCACCCCTTTCTTCAATGGGACCCTGTGTTCACGTTCGGAACACAGGTCCTATTGAAGTCAATGGGAGTCAAACCGAATTGTATCTGGATGCATACGGATTTATCGTACTCACTCAGTCGGACTCCTCCGATCTGATTTGTAAGGAAAGCATTCAGGTACCGGTTCGGTTGGTACGCTTTCTGGACAAGATCGCAATTGGCCTCATAGATGTAAATCTTCACTTTTTTGCTGCTCATCATTTCCAAGTGAAGCTTTACAATTAGATGCTGATATAAGAGTTTCCATCAGTGCTTATTTGCATCTGTGGTTGAAGGTGGGGCTGTCACTCAATTTTGGGGACAAGCACTTGTTTTAACTCATTAGACTTTGACGCAAAACAGGAGAGGGAGAAAAACACAAAAGGGGGAAAGAAGATGAAAGCGAAAGATAGAAAAAAATGGCCAAAAAAAAGAAAGATGGGATAGAAAAAGAAACAGGGAGTGTCTGGTGGTGGATGACAGAATCATGAAGTGGAATAAAGACTTAGCAGCCCTAAGTATTCAATACCCCATGCTGTAGCCATCTGAGGAAATCAGGGCTCATATCTTCCTTTAGGAAGCTTTAGGGATATTTAATAAAGTTTTTTTAACAAATACATAAAATTAATTTATTGTAAAATAAAAACGTTAAAAACTTAAAAAGCAAATAATATTAACCTATGAATATACAACACACTAATTCCTAAAATTAACTTTGTATTAAATTGTAAATTAATTTAAATGCAAAAATAATTTTTTTAAATATACATTTTTGGCTCGATTGATCCATATCCCCGGACGGCACTGCTGGGTCTCCTGGATGAGCTGTTAGGAATAGCTTGTCTAGTGGCAAAAAGAGACACTGCTCGCTTGTGGAAACACCCTTCACCCCCCTCATTGCAGCTATGGAGAAAGAGAGTTGACTGGTGCGCACAGCAAAATAAACTGATATCCGCGGCAAGAGGATGTCCCATAAAATAGAACAAAATATAGGGGAAGTGCTGGGCATACCATGGGATAACATCATAAGAATATGTTGTTTGAAATTACCACTCTACATAATAAGTTGGACCAGATATGTTACGTATCTGATAATTGTGTTGCAATGGATGACGCTTGTACTATTTAATATGATTCACAAAGGTAGAGTGAGATGAAAGTCTAACATTACGACTTTCGGTGTTCACAAAGAGTATTTACTACTCTTAAATGCCCTTTGTGAATACCAAAAGTCGTAAAGTCCACCTTTTTGTGCCCTTTGTGAATACCAAAAGTCATAAGGTTAGACTTTCGTCTCACTTTACCTTTGTGAATCTGGCCTTAAGTTTCTAATTTATGTTTATGCATTTTTTTTTATTCAGGTAGAAAGGTAATTTAAACTCCTCTCTCTGGTACAAAAGGGGGATATTGGCAAAAAGCCCTCTTAGCCATGGGCCCCTTTGTTCCCAAAGACACAAATTTCTCGAAAACAGCAGAACAAATTTACAACTAATAACAAAATGCACACTTTCTAAGTAAAGATCTAACTGTCTACCTAATGGCTAATTATGATCAGCCATTTTTTTCTGTATCTCTTTCCAAAATTTCCTATGGAAAATAACATGCGAAAATGATGTCTTGGGACACCCCTTTTTTCTTTCCTCTGCTTGGTAAATCAATTTCAAATGTTCCAGGAAGGAGACGTAGTGGATGAACTTTTTTAGAAAGTTTCTTAAAGGTTTGTCAAATAGTGTCTAAATTATTAGCAAAACACAAAGGGTTCTTCCTATGAAAAGTGTGACCTAACGTATAACTACACAGTGGCAACCACCACTCTGTAACTTATAATATAGGGATATATCTCTAATGTACATTAATGTGAAATTAAAAATAGTAATTCTATACTTTCTTATACATTTATTCTCAGGATATAATGATTCTGTGTGTTTGTGTGTGTGTATGTAGCTACACTATGCTCACACCATAGAGTCTGGGGCGAAGAGCACAGCTGGACTATTAATTCTGAAGGGTTCTGCAAAGTAGCTCTGCTTATGTCAGCTATGACCAGAACTGTGACTGTGCAGTGCTATAATAGAAGACCATGATTGGTAAGATACCTCAGTGAGCTGAAAGTTCACCACTGACAAAAGCAGGGTACTAGAGGTGCAGTTTGAATTTGGGCTGAGTTTGAATTCGGGCTGACTCAGCATTCCATCCTTCTGAGGCATGTAAGCTAAGTTTCATAAATTGTGTATTAGTAACATGAGCTATTTTCAGCATTTAAATACAGCAGAACTGCAGAATAATATGCTACAAAAAATAGTTTATTGGTACATCTAACTTGTACAAAGAATGGATGCCTAAAAGTGGCACTCTCGATCAGCATTTGTAGAGTATGGCACTGTCACCCCTGGGGGTATCTGTGCGCTGGGGTTCAAGGTCTGCATTGAAAAGCCAGGTCTTGAGGAGACAGTGGGAAGAGGGAAGGAATGAGCAGAAAAAGGCAAAACAGAGGGCAGAAAAGACAAAAAAAGAGGGCAGAAAAAAGGTTAGAAAAGTCAAAAGAGAGGGCAGAAAAGGCAAAACAGAGCAGAATAAGGCAAAAGAGAGGGCAGAAAAACGAGCGAGCAGACAAGACAAAACAGAGGGCAGAAAACCGATTAGAAAAGGCAAAACAGAGGGCAGAAAAGCAAGCAGAAAAGGCTAAACAAAAGCCAGGAAAACTAGCAGAAAGCGGAAAAACAGAGGGCAGAAACATTAGCAGAAAAGGCAAAAGACCAATTAACGAGTCGTTCCACAATTTTTTTAAAGGGAAATCTGTTTCCCCTAGCTCCAGGCTGAGAGTTGACACATTATGCTCCCTGCAACTGCCATTGCTTTCATTTTGAACACACTGTATGCATGCCACAGGGTCTCAGGATGTTTGTAAGCTTCCACCCCAATGACAGCATCTCATTATATGAAAGGGTCAGGAAGGCAGGGCTTTGTTTATCTTTCATTGGAGGAAGAGAGAATGTCACACCATTACCTTTAAATTGCTTAAAGAACTGCAAATGTGAAGCAATTTACTGCTTTGAAGCTGAATACAGAACTCGAGAAGGAAACAAATACTCATTAACAGCAACTTTAAAGTTTAAAAAAATGCCCCCAGAACATTTTGTTTACTCACTAAAGCCAGTTTAAAAAGTAATTACTAAATTCCACATGTCTATTTAAAAATATTAGCATCATCAGCCATTTCCGAGCTGTTATTGACAGATACGTGGAAATAAACGCACATGTTTTATAAAAAAGAAAACCAAAGAAGTTGTTTTCACATTTCTTTGTGATTACGTTAGTTTGTTCTTTTAGTAAAGCAGGTCTATTACTTAATAAATGAACATTGTTATAAGGGCATGACATCACTTCCTGTGATGACGCGAATTTCGCTTGATAATTAGTCTCACCACTATTTTCCTTATGGCTGGTGCCCTGGCATAGGGTCATGTTATACATATCTGAGAGGTACAAATAGGCCACAGCAAACAGCACACAATCAAAGAGTGTAAATCACGCTTGGTGCCTCTTACTTGGTTCTGAGAAGTTGTGCAGCAGGTCTACTACCCAGGTACATTTTACAAAGCATATGAGCTTTGCTCCTAAACCTTAGTAAGTGCTTGTGTGTGTGACACATAGAACAAGGTACTGTTTTCCAAATCGGTACATTGAAAATTGCCCGCACCTGAAAGTTGAGGGTCATTCATGTGTATCTGAGTGCTACAGTTTGGCTGTGCCTACTCTGGAGTCTCCCTTTGTTAAAGTGTAGGGATGTATAGAGAAAGGTTAAACAAGTTTATTTAATCAGAGAAAACATAATACAAATATTTTTATGCTAAATATTATTTCCAATTAATTTGATATGACTATTGTAAATGTAGAACACTTCTACAGCACTATTAACTTAAACTTAGGCTCTTGTTATGATGTCGGGTAGACCAACACGCCATCCGTGGCGGTCCGCTCAACATTCAGGCCATCGGTCCGACTGTCACATTATGATGCAAGTGGTTGGAGCAATAATGTCAGGGGAAAAGACCGCCGCCTCCGACAGGATCTACTAATCCCAAAGGAGTGGCAGTCGGAATCGTGATCCTGAATACAGGCGCCGTCAGGGTTACGATGCCCCTTTTATTTATTTCTTTATTTATTTAAGGGTTTATATAGTGCCAGAATCTACTCCGAGGAGTATCTCTGCGCTTTGTGGAAACATGTCAACTATGTGGCAGCAGCTGTAGGGCTTTTCTTTTCCTTTTAAAAGCAGAACAAAGTGGTTTTAAGTAATTTCCTAAAAGCTAGATGATTTGAGCATTCTCTTAGGGAAAGGGGAAGTTCGTTCCAGTGTTTCGGTCCAAGGTAAGAAAGAAATTTCCCTCCTAATCTCGCTATCCTAATTCTGGGGACCTTCAGTAAATGTTTAGAGCTGGAGCGCAAGGATCTCGGGGGTAATAGGGAATACATTTTTCTGACAGATAGCTGGGACCAAGATTGAGTAATGCTTTGTGGATAGTATAACAAAACTTAAATTGTATCAGTTGGCGTATTGGCAGCCAATGGAGTTTTATGAGAAGAGGACGTGAGGCAGATCTGGGCGGCATGTTCAACACCACCGCTATATTCTGAATCACTTGCAGTTTATTGATTGACGCTTCCTTAGCAGAGAGCAATAAACCGTTACAATAATCTAGGCAACTCAGTATGAGAGCCTGAGTCAGAGTCTTTCTTGCAGAATCCGGAAGCAAAGGGAAGACTCGCTGAAGTAGGCCCAGGGTATGACAGCATGTACCAACTGTCTGGCCAACATGTTCTTTAAAAGTATGGCATGGTCTAACCGTACTCCCAAGTTTTTGACAGAAACTTTGGGAATAGGAGGATTGCCTATATTAATGGGCCACCAACTGGGGGACCACAATATGGGGGCTTCCCCAAAGAGTAGGAGCTTGGTCTTCCCAACATTACACTGAAGAAAGTTATTCCACATCCCTTGTGAAATGGCATGCATGCCCATAGAGAAGGTCTCCTGGATGGTGGGAGTTAGTTCATCGAAAGGAAAGAGTAGCTGTGTATCGTCGGCATATGATATTGGAAAAAAAACATATTTCCTTAGAACATTAGCCAGGGGAGCCACATAGATGCTAAATAAGGTGGGGCTCAAACAAGAGCCCTGTGGAACTCCCTTGGTAAGTTCCATGGGTGCTGAATGATACAGGCCCAAATTCACCGTCTGAATCCGACCAGATAGAAAACTTGCCACCCAATGGAAGGCAGAGTCTCTTAGTCCTCTTTCCTTCAGCCTTCTGAGTAGTATTTGATGAGAGACAGTGTTGAATGGGGCGGATAAGTTCAATAGCACCAGAATCATAGAGTGGCCTTTGTCTAGGGTCATTCTGATGTTATCTGTGACCACTAGCAAGGCTGATTCGGTGCTATATGTGGGCCTAAAACCTGACTAGGAAGGATCTAGGTTGCCTGAAAATTCGACATAACTAGAGAGGTGTTTGTTGACATATCTCTATAGTACACGAGATATGGAGTCAGCACCCATCAAAAAGTATCTTCATCAGTCTATAATGTCTTTCAGTCAATCAAAAGATGAATCCTATAATAAACAGGTCCGGACTTGAATGATGTTTCTTTTTCAATTCTTTATTATGATGATCCAAAACAGATTAAAAGATCCAATTTTACAAGTGAATTTTTTCTTTTTTGCCAACGCGTTTCGTCTCAGGAATGAGACTTCTGCAGGGCTCATAGAGCTGTCTTTATCAAACTAATGCAAAACAGGATGGTTACTTTATCAAAAGCAGATATTTAGGCAATCTGTTAATCCCATTCGGTATCTTAGGATAACGAGAAAGGCATGGTAGCCAGTAACATAACGAACATCGAGGGTGCCCATGAAGGAACAGACAGAGTTGTGTTCCTTGGTTTCTTGAACACCATCGCCATACGTTCAGCCACAGATGTTAACAGGTGCAGGTTTCTTTGCCTCAACCCTTGTGCGAAAAAGTTTTTTTTATATCTCTATAGTACTTTACTCAGAAACGGCAAGAGTGAGATAGGACGAAGATTGATCAGATCAGTCAGAGGAGCCTTCGAGTTCTTTCGAATAGGCATTATCTGACTTGCTTTCCATTCCGATGGAACATAACCATCTTTTAAAGAAAGATTCAGAAGATGTTCAATTAATGGGGCACGTTGAGGAGTAAGAGTGTTAGCTATTCTTGCAGGAATCAGGTCGCACGGAGAGCCGGTCTTCACTTGACACATTAGAGATTCTACATCTGTAGTAGCAAGTGGAGGGAAGTTCTCAAGCAGCATAGAAGAAGTCAATCCTTCTGCATCTGTTGTAACAGTTTCCATTTGATGTAAACTCCCCGAAGAAACAATATTATCGTAAATTGATTACATTTTTCGTGAAAAGTAAGATGCTATGTTATCACAAAGTATTTGTGAAGGTGCTTCTGTATTCTCACATGCATTGGGTTTCGTAAACGACTGGAGGATGTTATATAAAACCTTTGGTGCATTACCGGCCAGTGTGAGTTGGGTAGAGATGTAATTCTTACTTGCAAGCTTGATATTACTGTGATAGCTTGATAGAGAGGTTAAAAACTGGGTTTTGTCACTCTCTTCATGTGCGGTACGCCATTTTCTTTCAGGTTTCCTACATAGTTCTTTTTTTGCAGAAATAACTGGGGGGTAAACCAGAGAGCTTGCTGACGTTTAAGGTGGTTAGAGAAGCGTTTCACTGGCGCAAGATGGTTAATAGTTTCCGTTAATGCATGCTTATACTTAGTGAGTGCTTCTTCTAAATTATCTAAAGGTTTCTTTTGAGGTACTTTCAGGGAGTCTTGGAAGTTATCTGAAGAGAATTTCTGCCATTGCCTGCGAGTCATACCAGAGTCTTGACGAGACCCCCATGTTCAGTTTTCTGGCTCTTAATGGCAAATTCAATTAAAGCATGGTCAGTCCATGTGAGTTGCACTGGTTGTCACACTGTATGTTGGGAGAGTTGGACAGAACAATATCCAATGTATGGCCGGCCATGTGAGTAGGACCTCCATTCAATTCGTTTAGGCCTAAAAGTGCAAGATTGTTCAGAAAAGCTAATGGTTCTACATTATTAGAGCATTCACTGTGAATGTCAAAATCGCCTAGTAGTAATTAGTGCTAGCAAGTATATGAGGAGCTATAAGTTCCATGAGTGAGTCTGAAAAGTCCGCTAAGGGGCCAGGAGGACGATAGATCAGGACCCCTTTCCAACTGGCGTGAGCTCTTAAGTCAATTCGGAAAATGAGAGCTTCCATCTTTGGGTCACAATATTCATCCGAAACACAAATGTTAATGTTATCTTTGTGTATAATGGCAAGCCCTCCCCCCATCTTAACTGGACTATCCATTCTGATAAACTTGTAGCCCTCTGGTATTGCCAAGGTGATAGAGGGCGTAGAGCGGGGATGAGCCAGGTTTCTGTTAGAAACCCCAGCTCAGGTTATATTGAGGAAAACAAATCCCATATTTCCATAGAGTGCTTGGGAAGAGAACAGACATAGCAAAGTATATTTTTCCATTTCCGCTGATTTTTAGTTATGTAATATAGCTCACATGGGGAGGGGACTGGATTTGCATGATAAGGTGCCTTATTTGATAACTGATGATCACATGTTACCCAGGTCTGCCTTGTATCTCCACCATTACTCTGATAATGGCAGTCTCTACATGAAAAGGGTCCTTCAACTAATGGCAAAGAATTATAACGGCAGTAAAATGGAATGGTCTTCCTAAGATCAAGTAAGTCTTGTCTAGAATAACGTGTAATGCTGCTTACGATATTCACAGTTGAAATGGCCCAACCAGGGGTCCAGGCTTCTGGCACTGTTCTGGCGCGGACAGGCGCTGACGGGCTTGCCTTTGGCGCGCCTTCGACGCGCTACCGGCGCGCCCACTGCACGTCGCTTGAAGCATCCGGTTTATATGGCAGTCCTTCCGCCATTCAAAAGGCAGCTGGAAAGGGACTTTGGGGGCCCCAAGCAGGGCCCCATCCCTTGTGGGCCACTGTGATGTGGCCCTGGGGGTAAATGTTGTGCCCCCATGCACCTTCATACACCGTGCATGAATGTGAACAAAGTGCTCAATAACACTGTGGCTTGTGCTGCAGCCCTTTTGCAGGGCTGCAACACAAGCTGCAGTGTTATGAAGCACTTTTACACTGCCAGCCCAGCAAAAACAGGGTTCAGCAAAAGACAAACAAATCCAGGGTGACCCTGCAGAAAGGGCAAATTTCCAACATATATACAATACCACGTTACTACCAAATGATATTGGCGAAAAGACTTCAGTAGCTCATCTACAATTAAGCAAGACATAGTCTGCAGAAAACATAGCCAAGCATATCTTTCTTTAAATTACATTATTAATTTGGGATGATGAGAGTGTTTTCCCTTCTCTTAAAATGTTTATCTCTTTGGGAGCATAACCATATCTACAGGTGCTGGGCATACAGTGAATATTTATTAAAATAAATTAAAAGAAATAGGAGTAGTTTTTTTTTTCAAAAGGGCGTAGAGGAACCTCTATTACTAAACAAGTCTACCATTACTATTTAGTATCTTGACTAAGACCTTCAATATGAATGCTTCGGAAAAGGGTGAAATGATTACTGCACCTGGTAAATACTATTACCGTAGAGGTGTGGGGTGAAGAGTTACCTCACTGTATTGCCACTTTCCCGGACAAGTCTGGCATCAGCAGACAGTCACAAGCTGCAGAGAATTCAAGAAAATGGTGCAAAAATTACTTTAAATTCCCCCAAATTCTCTATCTAGACTCTCGTCCAGGAGCATCAGTTAGGTCCCCCGAAATAGTCTACCTGAAATAAACTGATATTTGATGTCAGTACTAAGTAGCTCTGCTGAAATAGAGTGAACTAGTCATCATCCATGTTTAGGTCTTACCCAAAACCTTTTGATTTTACTAAAAGTCTATATATAATATACTTACAAGTACTTTTATAAAGACCTCTTCATTAATCGGGCTATAGTTGTGTCATTTACACTTTTTCACACCCACTGAAGCAAAAGTATCTAGGAAATGAGTCAGCTTATTTCAATAATTTGCTAACATCACCTTCACTGACATCATTCTGCTCTTTCATAACAAGCATGTAAGAAAGAGAATCATGAATCAAAGTGGATAGTCGTCCACCACAAGAAACAAAGTCACTAACCTGTTAGATCCATTCAAAGGTTTTAATATTTTAAATCTGAACTCAACCCTTGGTAGACATGGCACACAAAAGACAGACTAAACTTAAAGAATTTTTCAAAGCAAAGGATTTAGATGTACCAAAACAGTTAAAGGTCAAAAACACACCACAATAAAAACCCAACTCCAATTGATAGGAATAGAGAAAAAATGAATAAGCAAAATTACATCAAAGTGACAAACATCCTATAAAGGGAACTGTAAATATGATTTTTGAAAGATTTTTTTTAAAGCACCTAGAAAGAGTGAAGCACCAATGACAGTCTATGGTCGTGGTTGACCAGGACATAGGTGCAATTTCTGGCTGACCACGCGGGAGCACAGGTCAGATACACCAAGTAAGTTTGTGCTGGCTAAAGATTTTAAATTGGGATTTATTCTATGAAAGGGAAGTCGAAATCCTCTAGTGGGGCCAGGTTGCAAGCTGTATCCGATTAGAGTTCCACATGGCCAGAGAGCGTTGGATGAGGTCCTGTTGAATGCATTTGTTTGGGCGAGAAAAGATCAGAGAGGGAAAATTCTAACTTCTTGGCCAGAGAAGTCCTCTCATCAGCCAGATACTTTTCACATATTCAACTGGTCAATATTTCTACATTTTGATTAGTCTCTTTTTCGGAACTCAGAAACCTCCACAGGGTCAAAGTTGCAGACTAAATCCAACGTTGAGTTTCATGAAGCAGGATACCTTCTTACCAAGAGTACAGCAAAAAACAATTTGATGCTGTAGAGAAGCTCCAAGCGGGAGAAACCTATTTTATTAGCCCTGTGAAGTTGTGCCTTATGCAAATTGGCTTGAATCGTTGGTCTCGGGCCTCCTTAGTTCTGGAAGTCCAAACATTTTCTAAGTTCCAACTTCCATGTTAGAAGTCCAGTTAGACACAGCTAAGGGTCCCAGGAACCCATGAACAGCACTTTTGAGTTAAGACACACAGGAGCAAAGCAAACCAGCCAGGTCCATTTCATGTCCAGTTGTTACTGGACAGCTGGGCTCTTCAAGAAAAAAGCCTCTTGCAGCATGTTGTGTCCCTGTAGCCACACAGGAGGTTAGGCAACTGACCCTTGGAGTCCACTTATTTGTCATAGGCAAGTAGGAGCAGGTCAAACCCTTCATGTCTCCTCACATGTCTCAAACAGCAGGTGTGATACTTCTTCTGATCTTCCACAGATCAACAGTTCCAGAGAGTGTTCAGAGGGTTTTGCTCTAGGGTGCCACATTTATGCTTGCCATCAGCTAGTGGGTGGGGGTGACTCCTTGCTCCTTCCAGAACAGTGTGGTGTCAGGGGCAATACTAACTACTTTTGAAGCAGTTCCTGTTTGCCTTATTGCAAACAACCCAACAGTACACCTTAGTCCCAGAATCCAAGATGGGGAAACCTGCGGTCCACCCATAGACACAACCAGAGTACTGTGCAGTCCCCTCTAATGTGGTCGCTCAAAACTCAGCCTGGAGGTAGCTCTTCTACCACTGGATTTGGTGCCAGCCTGACTAGGGGAACAAAGGTTGCTCCTCTTCAGGTGTCACATGACAGAGACTTGTTACAGGACAGGCCCCTTTGACGTTAAATAAGTTCCTGGGCCTATCCCAACTGGTCTTCCTTCCACGGGAAGAGAAACACCTCCCGATGCCCAGTCATTGCCCCAGCTCTGGGAGCAGTTCTCAAATCTCATTAAGGTCAAGCACTTGCTGGACATTTGCTGGGGGCCTAATGTATATTACCATTAAAGAGCTTCAAGCTGAGAAAAGGTAACTTTGCAAAAGTTATTTTTCCCAAATATTTATTACAAATCTAATATCACCATTGATTTGGGTTTTTGATAAAAATATAAAGAGTGTTTTAATATTTTTTCTATCTTTCCCAAACTTGAGATAGCAGAATTCATATTTTAATCTCAACTCTATTTTTGTCATAAGGCAGCCAGGATCATCCATAGTGAAAATAGCTTTTGGGGGCTTGTCACTACAGAGACATGGCGACATTACATGTTTGTTTGTCTCATTTTGAAAATTGTGCAGCCTACTTTGGTTATTTTGAGAAGGTGGGCTGCAGTTTTAAACTGCAGCAGTCAGGCTACAAGTATAGGCCCCAACATATGATTTCTTGTCATGCTAGTTGATGGCTCAATAAGTGCAGCATCCCACAGGTGGCATTTAACTCTCTATGCCATTGGTTTATTTTCTGAACTATATATTAAGGCCTTATAAGGAAGTTAAGCAAGCCAATCAGGAGTTTGACATTGTAATCATGTTGCAGAGGTCAGAGTACATGCAGTGGGTCTTGACAGTAATGTCCCAGTGCACAAAGCCAAATATAACAGCAATAAAATTCTGAATAAAATGGGGATGACCATGCAAAAAGGCTAATTTTCTCACAGAGTTGTCTGCACACAAAGTAGTTCCTGTCAGTGCTGGGGTATACAATGGTAACATGTGCTTTTGAGGTCACATTATGTTATTTGCTTTTCGCCAATATTTATTTTTATATTGGTGAGGGCCCATCAACACCCGAAACAATCAAGTTCTAAAAAGAAAAAGACAAAATAAACAGGTAACATCAGACCTATTGGCTTTGTCAATGATTGTTTAATTGGTCACTACAGATATTGTGCCTCACTCAATCTGTCGATTCGCAGTGATAAGTTGTACTCAAGCCACTGAAATTTTGAGGCAGTGGAGAACCAATAAATATTTGGCATACTTTTTTTCTGAAGAAACTGTTTATAAAAATGTGCTCTGGTGGGCCATTTCCCAAACAAAGGTAATGCCTGAAGCTTTGTGTTGTGCTGTCACCATAAGATCCTTTGAGTGACTACTAGCGAGACACTAGGTCAGGGGTTAAGTGTCTTCAGTCAACTAAAAGTGCCTTGTAATCACTAAATTCATAGCCAGGAGCACGTGATTGCTTTTTTAAAGAAAAGCAAAAAAATGTTTAGCTAACCGAAGCCACTACAAAATACACAAATTTATTATTTACAAAAGTGGAAATTGACACGTATAACTTTCCAAGCAGCGATCTCTGAGATTCTGTGGGTAGATACTATAGCTACAGATTAGTGTGAGATTTGAGTAATGTTGGAATGTACCGAATGCTATGGTCGCAAGATTACATTTTTGGCCTACTAATGCAAACTCTTATTGAAAACCAGATACCAAAATACAGAATAATGCGATAGTTAGCTATCTTCTAGCTAAATTGGCTGGAAATGTTTATTCGCTGACACAATGGTGTACGAAACAAAATCTGCAAAAGATGCGGAGGTTATCTGCATAAGTACTCTGCAAACTAGTAAGCACCCAAGTAGAATGTCTGAATTGTGCAACAGCAGATAATCTGTGGCATTACAAATGAGCCGTGGGAGCTCTTATGAAAACCATGGATCCAGTAGGACAAACTGAAGTAACAATTACTCTACTAATAATCAGGGCCAGTGGAATTATGCGGAAGGAGAAACCCAAATTATGCAGCAGGGTTGAATAAATTATGTGGCAAGAAGTGTCAAACTATGCAGCATAACGCAGCACATTTTGTAATAGTATTCATTATTTCATCCTTTTTAAACTTGGTAACACCGTTTGGGCATTGGTGGCACCTCATTAGTACCCGTTGTATACCCAAATAAAGCAATAAACAACAGAAAGGTGACCAGTCCAGCTTTGCAGAGGGCCTTCCACTATGCTGCAGCATGATTTGCTGCATTTTTTGTAACTTTGTAGCTGTCTGAGCTAAAAACAATGTTTTTGTTAAAATCTGCAGATTATGCAACAGATGATGGATTATGTGGCAAATGTGGCAAATCTATAATTATGCAAACATTGCCGCAGCCACATAATTGCATTAGTCCAGAGGCCGTGCTAATAATATACTAGATGTACTGTGGGCTGGTCGCAAAATGTTGGTTACAAAATACTAATAAATCAGTTCACAAAATACTGTATTGTAGTGGGTTGCAATTTGATCTACCTCATAAATATTAATGATATTAATATGAATTAAAAGGTCTGTTGCAAATTGCGACCTACGAGGTTTCATAGCCATCACAGGGATGGTGGCCTGCTGGATTCAGCAGACTACCAAGTCTGCGAATGCATTTAAATAAAGCAAACATTTTTTTTTTTAAATGCTACTCGTTTTCCTAGATTAAAACGGGATGCATTTTAAAAAAATGAAAAGTTTAACTAACACTTTTTAAAGTAGGCATTGGTCCATAGGGCCACTGCCTACTCTTAAAAATGTTTAAGACAACATTCACAAAGAGGAAGGGGTCCCTTGAGTACCTTTTCCTGTTTGTAAATGGGTTACCACCGCCTTTGTATAGCCTGTAATATACTAATATTTTGAAACCAGATTTCAGTTTCAAAATAGTAACACTATATTCTGAATCGATATTTGGAAGGGACACCCTAAAAACTCCCCTTCTAAATACCAATATGGTGTGTACTCACAAACACAAAAGGCGATTCAGTCACGCGTTACAGAATCGCGATTTCTGTATGGTACACACCAAAAGGCAATTTTGTGGTTGCAAATGGTCCGATTTTGCGAATTGGACCTTTTGCGACTACCAACATCCTTAGTACACTTGCCTTCAGGTCTTTTTTTAAACATATATTAGATATATGTTAAGTATTTCTTAGTGCCTGGGTGCATTATGGCTTATTGGTGGGTGCCAGGGTGATGTGCTTATTTAGGTGCCATCGTCCTCAATTGGGCAGCACTGTGCAGTGTAATATAATTTTGTTTACTGTGGCTTTGAGCAAATTAACCCCAACTATGTGCACCAAAGCTTTACTTCACTCTTCTGGGGATGGTGAACTTAGCTGCCCTTACCCCAATTGACCTGTTCAGCGGTGGTCTGCCTTTTTGTAGACCTACAGCGCTCGACCTCTCGGCAGTCGTGAAGTGATGCCTTAGCTTTCTCCTTTCTCTACAGTTTCAGCGCTCGACCGGGGCGCAGGGCTGAGTCTGTCGCAGTTTGACTTCTGTTCTTACCGTATCTCACTTCCCCCATTCAATCAAAATCTGGGATAAGCGTTATCATAGTAACTGTCGCCCAGTGTGACAGTGTGATGATTCATGCCTCTGTTTTTTACATATCACCGCTAATCCACATTAAACTGACGCCACTGGGAGTCCCTATATTGTCCTCCCCTCGATTTACGTTCACTTCAGCTAATTGTACTAGACAGATTATAGGCCGCTTGGGAATTATTTGTCTAAAAGGTCTGTGGTCCTGAGGATTAAAGTCTTAGGCCAAAATAACTTTTTTTCGGCACAGAAGCATCTAATGTGTTTTATGGCCCTAAATGAGTTGGTTTAGTGACTGCTACTTCTTATGTTTTGTACAGCGCTGTTTCCCTGTACTTGATCACTGCGCTATATATGTACCCTTTGATGCTATTTGTTTATAACAATATTTAAATAGCTTTCAAATATATAATACAAAAGTAAAGAATTATAATATGGATGTGTACCCTCATGGCTTTAAAAATTTATGGATGGCAAAACAGCTTAACCTAAAATCAGTGCTTTCTAATTAAATACCTAAGTTCCTCTAAACCTGTTTCATACACATCATTCACAAACGAATCAATTTGTCAAGGTATATTTCGCACCTTGATTCTCAGAATGAAAATACCTGGAAATGTACCCTCACAAGGTGCAATTACAGACATGGGAAATTCTTTAGTAAGGTAGATCATTCCTAAATGACGAAGAAGAGGTGAAGATTTGGAAGCTTCTGGGAAGGTCACATGCGAGAGTAGTTGAACACAGTACACTTGTCTGTTTGTGGGTGCTTAAATATTCCTTGCGGGTCGCTTCCAGTCCTTGAAATGTATGAATATTTGCTCCAGTAAAATAAAGAAGCCAGTGCATTTCAGTGTAGGAAGTGGGAGGGGATACACACATACTAATCCAAAGCATAGGAAATGGGGTTGGCCAATGAGAAATTATACGGAAAAAACTTATATGTGATAATCCACATCTGATCATGTGAACATTTATACAAGAGTGGGCCGGAAAAGGGGACCAATAGTCCCACCACCTCCACCATTACCTTCACTTTAGGCAAAAGACACTCCGTTAAAAGTTTATGTTTTATTTCCACATGAGTTTATAGCATGTTTTTGCCCAGCATTTCACCCAGACAATCAGTCTGCTCTTTGGTGGAAAACTTCAGATCTGATGTGTTCCCACCAGATTGGTAATCTGGTTCCATCAGGAATACTTAACTTCATCTAATGAGGGTACAGGTGAGAAATCTATACCTGGTATGCTTTGATTCACTCCATAGGAGCACTCCTTGTGATTGTTGTGAATCCCATGAAAGTTTAAGCTTAATTTATACTGTAAGAAATTGGGTTAGTATTTGTGGTGGGTGACTACCCACCTCAAAGAAGAATCACAACACTAGTCAGGGTGAACCCTGTCACTAAATTAACCTGAGCTCAACTACATGGTAGCTCTGGCACAGAGTAGAAAGCTTAACTTAGGGACACATTTAAAGTATTTATGCAATATGAAAGCAGCAATAAACTCAAAATGCAAAACAATAAAAATTATAATCTTAATTTGGAAAATAGAATAAAATGTAATAAATAGAATGACGTGAAAATAACAAAAATCTAGTAAGGGGACCCGAGATATGATTTAAAAAAAAGTTTCATGTACCAATAGCGCCAAGAAGCACAATGTGCAATTATAGTTAATGGTTGCGGTAGACTAGGACCTAGGCACAAATTGAGGCTGGCTATGATGCAGTGTTGGTCGGATACCCCAACCAGGTTAGTTTTGGTCAACATTTAACTTCTGACTTAGTCCTTTAAGTTCCAATCCACCACAGAAGTACACTTCTAACGCCCCCAGGATCTAAAGGGAGGCAATTAGAGACCCATAGGGTGTCAGACAGAGGCCAACAGCAGGGTCCAGACAATGTCTAGTTGCCACTGGTCTGCTGGGCATTTTTGTGAAAGGCGTCTTGTAGCTTTTTGTATCCCTGTAGCTTGCACAGGAGGTTAACCTTAAGTCAATTGGAGTCCACCTCTTTGTCCTAGGTACAAGAGAGAGCAAGTCGTGTCCTCCAGGGCTCTCTCAGGCCCAGTCTTCTTCTGTTCTTTCTCAGGTCCAGGAGTATTGTAAAGTAGGTGCCTGGCACTAGGTAGTAGCTGGGATTACTTCTTGGCACTTCCAAACCAATAGGGTGAATGTTCCAAGGTCCAACCCTACCCCCGTAGGGCATCCTCAAGATGGCAACATTTTCAGACACAAAACTTGGGCTCTGAGGGCTAGGTGTGTGTACAGGGAATGTACATATGTAATCATAGTGTCCTCCCATATCTAATACTAGAATGCAGCTAAGGACCCAGAGACAGAAGTCTGGTAGAACAAAAGCAGGATTGTTCAGCAGCCAGACAGTAGATACACAAGATGTGTCTTGGCATCCTGCCCACCTCCTTTCAAGTTTGCCCTAAGTATTATATATACAACCTAGAGGCAGATGTTTGGTAGGGCACAAACAGGATTATTTGGCAAACAGACAGTGGATACACTAGAACTGTCTTAGCATCCTGTTCCCTTCCCTTCAAGTGTGCCCCAAGTGTTATGTGTGAAACCAGCAGACCTGTCAAGCAGGATATGACACTGTAATGTCAAAAAGGATACTCACAGACCCCACTCTTCAGCTGAGCACTAATGAGTATTTTCTGTACATTCAGGTCGACCTGTAAATCATAGTGACCTACTGTGTAGCTACTGGGAGGAATTTCACACCACATTCACACCTTACTCAAGTGAAGTACAGGGTGGGGAAGCTGGGGAATTAATGCAAATTAGCCTCCAGGAGCTTAAGGCAGGGAAAAGGTGACTTTCTAACAGTTATATTTTCTTAATATTTATTAAAAAAATGACTGCAACATTGAATTGGATTTTTCATAACTGGTAAAAATAGTTCTTTAATTGTTTTTCCATCTAGCCCCATTCCCGAGATACAGTATCAAGATTTTAATCTGTACTCTGGCTTTCAGCATAGGACAGCTAGGCATGCCATTGTGAAAAAGTAGCCTTTCAGTACTAGTCACTGTAAGGACATGTCAAATTAAATTTCTATATGTCCTACTTTTAAATACCACACACCCTGCCTTGTGAGCTATAATGCCTACATAAGGATGAAATCAATATTTATAAAATAGGTTTTTACCTGATGAGATTATTTTAAAAGTTCACATTGGAGATTTTACACTGCTACAGTCATGCTGCACAGGGTTGCTCTAAAGCCATTTCTGCACTACCACTGTAGTTGATGGTACCATAGGTCTCACAGTACACCAGAGGCATTTACTTTCCAAGCCCTAATAATAGATTATACCATGTAATCCTAGTATGAATGGCAGTCACTAATGTCTTTATAAGCGGTGACTTGTGACTTGCCAAGTCACCAGTTATAAAGAAAAAACATCAGAACTTGTCTATTATAAGGTAATTACAGCTGAGTTCTGACATCACAATGCCTGCTGCCAGAGCCAGCAACTGATGTGAAGCAGTTCAGGTCACAGACCAGCTGTTTAAAACAACCATGTTTAAAAGGGGATGAGCATGCACTTTACTACAGGTTAGCAGGAATAATGTGCACAGACCTCTAAAGCCACCAAAATATAGGGTCCACCAAAAGGCACAAAATCCAGGGATCACAAAGTGAAGGACATGTAGTAGAACAAAAGAAAATTAGAAAATAGAGAAAGAAACAAAGGAAGATAAAGGGACGGTCCGTTTGAAGAGTAAGCCAAATGTATTAGGTGCCTCTCATGGTTTAGGAAATCAGCATTCAAGTTAAAATCTTCCAGGAAGCGGGTCTGGAAAATGGTGTGTTTCAATAAATGTAGGGGTGTGGTGCTTAAGACCCGCCAGGGCGAAGATGGAAGCAGTGTATGTACAAAGTGTTGTGCCGTTTTGCAGAAGAATACAAACTAATGGAGTGCACATTGTGAGACGTTTTTTTGCCTATGAATTACAAGTTCCATAAAGCCCGAAGACTCCCATAATTGCATGCATCCACCACGGATTACTGGGTATAACCTCCTTGTGTTACATATTTTACTAGCTAGTCCATTAAGTTGCTATGTTGCTTCAGTAAGGACACATGTATGGCAGGGCTTTAATGTGACAATCATATATGCAAGGTGATGGAGCGAGATAGAAAACAAAATTTTGTTTAAACTCGCAAAGTCACATTTCCATAACATGAATAAAATTATTAATGATTTGTGATATGTCGTACTAATACAACTTAGATTAAACTTTACACGTGGGGGGACTAACATGTGTGCTCATAAACGTGCATATTTGTTGCATCTTTTGTTCGTGCAAAATAATAAAATAATTATTGTTTTCGTTTTCATCATTACTAACTGCTGCAAACTTAAAATAAGCATGTGCTTGTTTTGCTTTTCCTTGTCTGTATGATGTCATTTCTACTATTCTAGGTGCTTTTGGGTCTCATAGAAAAACGGAGACTGGTAAATATAAACGCTGCTTTATTTGTTTGCATTGGCTAGGTAACATTTTGATTAATCGGGTGGGTTAATTAATTAGTAAACCATGGGGTGGATACAGAATATACATTATTTCTTACATTAATACTTTTCTTGTGTTTGTTTTATACTAGAAAACATAAGTTGCCTGTTTTTGGGCCTAGTTATTTGAGCCTCTGAAAAAGAGCTGATCCATAATTCTGCAGAAAGTCACGAGACGTCCATTCTGAATTAAAACGTTTATTGAGGCTGCATTCACAAAGCAAAAACTGATGAGCTGACATCATTCTGTCGGACATGGCCAAGGTCGAAAGTGAACTTTTTGTCAGCCCTTAACTTGGCATCCGCGGAAGTTGTACTGAAAGGCTATGGAAGCTGCGAGGATGACTAAATACAAAGTTGCAATCGCAGGAAGCTTCTGGCTTCACGTGGAAGAGACAATGGTCTTTGTAAGACATGATTTTGTGGAACTTTTTAAGAATCGGGTGACATGTCACTTGTCACTCTCAGCCAATGGGACGTCGAGGATTTGTGAAAACTTTCCTTTGCTAGTTTAGTTAGCATAGAAAGGTATAAAAAGTCATGCCCTTAGGGTTGGGTTGGCTGCTGCTTTCTGACTTTCCGATGAGGGTGAAGTGCTGCTGGACTTTGCGTGGAGCACGTAAGAATCCTCAAAGATCTTTACTTTAATTTCTGTCTATTTAACTCAGTTAGGGAAATAGGTTTTAGAAATGCTAAACTTAATATAATTTCTTTAAATTTGATTCAATTGCTTAATTTGTATTTTTCTCATATTTCTTACCATCATGCTTGCTATATTGCAAATAAATTTCATTTATAAAACTTTCAACTTATATACCATAATTTAGAAAATAAAATCTTACTTTTGTCAAACAAGCTGGTCTTGGTTATTCAGAAGTGTAGGTTACCTTTAGTTAGATCACGTCGTCTATGGTGGTCGTCTAAATAGTTGGGTTTTATTCTAATGACAATATTCTTTCTACAAATGTATAAATATGTATATAGTGTGTAGATAATGTGTATATAGATTTATTCTGACCACATGATTCAGTAGGCCCGAAATATATCAGGTTCATAAATGGGTCCATATTTAGTATAGAATTTTGTTTATAGATTATGAAGTTGGGTAGCGTAGTTTATGATATATTTTCTATAGCCCTCTGGATCAATTCTCTGGTAGCAGAAATTGATGGTTGCTAAGAGGTAACCAAGGTAATATGTTGGTTGCTAAGGGTTACGTCATGGTATGGAAATAGGATCGATGTTTTAACACTTGTTAAATTCGTTTTTCGTGCTATCTGTAAGCTATACCGGTATAGATTGTGTGGCGAGAATTTAGTCACGCAAGCCATCTGTTCAGTTTGTAGTGATATCGCCGAGTATCACAAGAGGTATCGCCGTGTACCATAGTGTTGTCGCCGAGCAGCACAGTTTTAGGGCTAGGTCTGAATGTTGTATAGTGAGGATTTTCTAAGAAATTAAAGCAGCATGAGAATAGGGACAAAGCGCCTTCCATAAAACTCACTGTGATAAGAGTATTAGTTATTTCCGAGCTTGAGTGAAGGGTAAAATTAACGTCGGTGCATGATTATCTATAAACAGGTTAGAGTCCTGTACGGGTACATGTTTCATATCTATAAACAGGTGAGAGCCCTGTACGGATAACGTCGTTATTTTGCTAACGGTGCATGATTTCTATAAACAGGTGAGAGTCCTGTACGGATTTCATGTGTGTTTGAATTTAGGGAATTTTCCGTGTAAAAGTGCGAGTTTGAATTGTATTTTATGTTCAAGTGGAACTCTTAGAACTTTCACTTCGCGGTGGGTCCGGAGCAAAGCGAGTTCATAATTATACGTGTTAGAAGGGTGGGGTAAGGTTACTCTACTGACAATTGAATATTATCCTTAGTGTGAATAGCGTCGTCTATTCCGAAGTGTGGATACTTGAATGTATGTAAACTATCCTAATTAGTGAAACGAACAGATGTTGTCTTTATAAGTCATTGTTAAGAATTAATTTACACTGAAAAGTGTTCTTAAAATGGCGCTGTGAAAAGATTTTGTGAAGGAGGGGTAAGCGCCAGGAGTGAGAAGTGAGAAACCGCAGCTGCTGTGTACGTCACAGAGCCGCGCTGGGATTGGGTGACCTACGTCACAAGCTGTATTCTGATTGGCTCTTGAGTCTCTGACGGCCTGTGAGCTGATTGGTCGTTGGGAAAAACTCCAATTTTATTGGTTGAGCAGGAAATTGACGTAGCTCAACTACCATTGGCTTGTTGGTGTGTTTCGCGCACGGATTGGTTGTTTTGCGGAACATCCCGGAAATATTTTGCACGAATTTGTGAATTAAATTTAACTTTTGAAAATGAGTTATCATTTTAAACATGTTGAGAAAAAGACAACATTATTTCAGAAATTTAAGAATTTATTTTCACCTGACAAGAAAATCGAAACGCGAGGTGGTAAACTACTTCATAAGTATAAAACACCTGCAGCGTACATGGAAGGTGAATACGGATATCATACTGTCTTATGGTTCGACAGTTGGAAACGCTATACTAAAAACGATGGTGTTTTAGTTTGGCCTGATGATGGTTCATTTAATGTAAGAGTTTTAAGAAATTTACGAGAGAAAATGAATGCTCTTGTTCCAAAACCGAGACCAACTCAATTTGAAGCTTTAGTTGAGTGGGAAGACGAGATGTATCAGTTACAAAGAGAAGCTAGTGGAATTAAAAGACCTTCTAAAAATCCATCATGGAAAAGAGAAACTCATGAAGATAGATTGCGAATGTGGAGACAGGGAAACATGAGTGAAGGATTGTATTTAATTCATGAAATGATAATGGGTTCTCCTACAGGGAAATCTATGGAAAGTGAATCTGAGGATGCAGTTATGGAAGAAATATATACAACTGCTAGAAATAAACAGCCTAATCAGCCTTTGAGACCTCCTAGATCATGGTCTACTCCGGTGGTTTCTACTGAAACTTCACCGAGTGCACCTCCAATTAGTGAAGCTCCTAAACTTTATCCAAATAATAGTGAAATCACTGAAACTCCTAGAAGATCAGAATTCGAAAATGCTCGAAACGAAGGTAGACATTTTTCAATGACTCCAAGAGCAAGGGAACCTCCAAAAGACTATGCAAGAGAGACAAGAAATGTTGAGGATGTTGATTATAATGAATATTTAAGGTCTAAAGAAGAATTAATTAAAAGAATGACAAAAGGCATGGAAGCTGTCACTGTTCCAGTAACAATAGGTCCTGTTCAGCCTGTATTTGATCAAAGAGATACAAACAAAAACGGATTAACTATTCCTTTAAATACAGAAACTCAAAAGGCTACTGAAAATTTTTATTCAGACTTGACTGAATTAAACACTTCTAGATCGAGAATGCCTGATTTAACCTTTAATGAGGATTTATCTCCAAAAACACCAATGGGTGCTATGTCAGATGTAGGAAGTCCTGAAGTCAGGGTAACCACACCAAAACTTGATGTAGCCAAATTAAAAGCGAATATAGAAGAATTAATAATTGGAACTATTGGTCCAGATAGTTTAAATTACTATCGGGATGATGAACTACTGTTCATCTGCAAAAGCATCCAGTGGAAAACGAAAAATAAATATGATCAATTAGAAGATCTAGCTGCAGAACTTGAAATCGATGTAAGTAAACAAAAGAATTTTGCAAAGCACTACAGATTAGACTTTTCAGAAAGTGACATTGAGAGTTTGAACTCAATGGGAAGAATAGTTCACATTAAAGATTTGATTGTCTATATCAAAAAGCTAGGAGAACTGAACAAATGGAGAGTGAAATGGACTAAAAGGAAGGAAGATGAAAGATTGGAAAAATTGTCAAAACAATTTCCAATGAGAGAAGTTGCAGGTGGAGGATATGTTCATGTCCCATGGTCGAGACAAGACATTCTGTTATTCACAAATGACTTTCCAAAATTAAGAGAGAAACCGGTTGAGTGGTACAGGCAAGTCGATAGATTTATTAAGGTGTCAAAAGTTCTGTGGATTGATTTGGATGGATTTTTTGACATTGTAGTTCCATCTGATCTTTGGACAGAATGTAAAATATCTATTAGTTGGCCAAAAACAGAACCTGAACGAATTAAAGAAACAGGTGCCCCAAATCCACTTGTAATGGATTTCTATGAGAAAGTAATTGTTTGGATGAAAAACAAAATTCCACCCAAAGAAGTTGATTGGGTTAAAATAGAAAGAACAGAACAGGAAACAAAGGAATCAGTTCATTCTTTTTATGAAAGACTATTGTTAATCTTTAAACAATACAGTGGATATGAAAAATTAGATGAAAAAGACATGAGTCATTTTATCTATAGATTTGTATATGGACTAAAACCCGAAATTGGAGAAATGATCAGAACTAGTATTGTCGGATGGCAAGCACTATCTATAGATGATATTCTGAGAAAAGCAAAATATTGTAGCGATGAATTAGAAGTGAAACAGAAGAAGCTGAAGGAGAAAGCCATGTGGGCTCAGGTAAAGGTGGCTGAGCAACAGATTGCCAGCATGGGAAATAAGAACACTAATTTTGTTCAAACTGGAAATACAAACCAGATACAAGGAAAGTTTAAAGGTAATAATTTCCCAAAGAAATTTAGCCCAAAGATAGAAGAACTGAAACAAAGATTACCTTGTTTTAATTGTGGCGAAATTGGACATTGGAGGGACGAGTGTCCTCATCCTCCTAAAAACTTAAAGAATCCCTTATTGAATCCACAGATGCAGAATGGTGTTAACCTGCAACAACAGCTACAGATGCAACAGGGGTTAAATGAATTTAATATTCAGCGACAGTTACAACAACAGCAACAACAACAGGTGAATAATCGTCAAGACCAGTTACCACAACCACCTTTTCCGAATTGTGGGGGAGTTCAAAAATATAATCCAAACGTGGGATTTCAGGGATGTGAACAGGTAATAAAACCACAAAAACAGCAAAAGCAGCAAAGGGTTCAAATGCAAAATGCTTCACAACAATTTTTATTAACAGAAAGCCAAGACAGTGATTCTGATGATTATTGCTGACGGTGCCCGAGAGAGGAGGAAGAGTGTGTTGTTGGAGCCATTCTTGAGGTTGACCAGTCTGGTCCTTATGTAAACGGGAAAGTTAATGATGTAGACATCACTTTTCTAGTGGACACTGGTGCTACCCGTTCTACTGTCAGATCAGTGGAAATTGAAAACCTACCTCTCTCTGGGGATACCATCCAAGTTGTGGGAGTAAGTAATCAGCAAATTAAAACAGACTTAACTGATCCAGTACCAGTCGAAATTGGAAATTACAGAGACAAACACAGATTTGTGGTTTGTAATAGTAGTCCAGTAAATCTATTAGGTAGAGACATCCTATGTAAAATGAATTGCAGAATATATTGTTCTCCTGAAGGAGTTGAGTTACAAACAATGGAGGAAGATGGTTTGTACAGAATGACAATGATGATGATGGAAGCAGAAGAAACAAAATTGTTTCCTGCATTTGAAGAAAAGGATTTACCTGAAGAGCTAAAGGAAACAGTGAAATCTGAAATATGGGATTTTACTGGAAATGAGATGGGTCTGATGAAAAACGTAGATCCTGTTAAAATTGCATTGAAACAGGGAATGGAATTTCCAAACACTCCACAGTATAAAATGAAAACAGAGACAATTGAAGGTGTTACACCTGTAATTGAAAAATTAATCAAGCAAGGTGTATTAAAGGAAATGAAGAGTAGCTCTTGTAATTCACCAATTATGGGAGTTAAAAAGTCTAACGGAACATTTAGGATCGTACAAGATTTGAGAAAGGTTAATCAAATTGTCATTCCATGCTGTCCTGTGGTTCCAAATCCAGCAGTAATTCTTTTTCAGATTCCACATGATGCTGAATGGTATACAGTCATTGACCTTTGCAATGCATTCTTTACTGTTCCCTTACACCCAGACAGCTATGAAATCTTTGCTTTCAGATTCCAAGGTAAGACCCTTGGATGGACAAGAATCCCTCAGGGCTATACAGAAAGTCCTTCAATCTTTAATGAATTGTTAAAAAGATCATTAGAAGATTTAGACTTACCAGGTAGGTCTACACTGGTGCAGTATATTGATGATTTGTTAATAGCTGCAAAGACTAGAGAAAATTGTGTAACAGACACAATAATTCTGTTAAATCGCCTTGCAGAAGAAGGACATAAAGTGTCCCCAGCGAAACTACAGTTTTGCAAACAAGAAGTAAAATATCTTGGTCACAGAATTGCAAAAGGAAAAAGACAAGTAACAATAGAAAGAATAAAAATGATTCAAGCAATGTTACCGCCAAAAACACAAAGACAGGTCAGAATGTTCCTGGGAATGGTAGGTTACTGTCGACAATGGATAAGTGGATTTTCAGTAATTGCAAAACCACTACAAAGATTGACCAAATCAGATGTAAAAGATCCAATTATTCTCAATGATGCTGAGATGGAATCTTTTGAGAACCTGAAAAAGAGCTTATGCCAAGCTCCTGCTTTGGGTATGCCAAATTATGAGAAAGATTTTGAACTGTATTGCAGTGAGAGAGAAGGATGTGCATTATCTGTGTTAATTCAGAGACATGGAAATTTAAAGAAACCTATTGCATACTTCTCTGCAGTTCTTGATCCAATTGCAAAAGCATTACCAGGTTGTTTGAAAGCAGTTGCAGCTACTAGTATCAGCCTTGAACAAAGTGAAGGAATCATTATGGGATTTCCTGTGAAAGTTTTTGTGCCTCATTCAGTTGAAATATTACTGACAAGAGGTAAGACTCAACATTTAACAAGTAGCAGATTGACAAAGTATGAGAAAATCATACTGGGAGCAGATAATGTTTCGATTTCAAGATGTTTGAATCTGAATCCTTCTACATTACTGCCTGATTCTGAAATTGTTGATGATATCGAAACTGAACATGAATGTTTAGATGTCATGGAATTCTGCACAAAACCAAGAAAAGACATCAAAGACAGACCTTTGTCTGAATCGGATTTTGTCTACTTTGTAGATGGCTCATGCTTAAGATCCGAAGGAGGTGTCTTGAGAGCTTCATACTCAGTTTGTACAGTCGAAGATATTAAAGAAGCATCATGTCTTGAAGGAGTTCGTTCAGCACAAGTGGCTGAATTGATTGCTTTAATTCGTGCATGTGAAATATCAAAAGATATTAGAGTTACCATCATTACTGATAGTCAGTATGGATACGGAGTTGTGCATGATTATGGACAACTCTGGTCACAGAGAGGATACATGACATCAACAGGATCGCCAATTAAAAATGCAGTTTTCATTAGAAGACTAATTGAAGCAATACAATTGCCAAAAGAAATTGCCATAGTCAAGTGTGCAGCGCACACTAGAGGTACTGATTATATTTCCAAGGGAAATGCCTTCGCAGACGAAACAGCAAAGTACTGCGCAAGGAAAAATTATTCTTACAATCGGAATAGGAGTACAGAAACTGATTCAAATTCATTAATGCTAACAACTGTTGTAGAAACATGGCAGGAAATTAGAGATTTACAAAACGAAGCAGATGATGAAGAAAAAGACCTATGGCTAAGATCAGATTGTAGACCACGTGAAGAAGATGGAGTGTGGGTTTACAAAGATGGCAGAATAGTCTTACCAAATTGCTTGATTGCTGACATGGCCAGATTGTATCATGGTCCTGCACATTTAGGAAGAGATTCTATGGTCAGACTTTTTAGAGAAACATGGTTCAATACTAAATTTAGAACCATTGCAGAATCTTTTTGTCAAAGGTGTTTGTCATGCCAACAAATGAATCCAAACAGAAAATCAGTGGTGGGGACAGGAATAATTGGTCGAGAGGGTGGTCCCTTTACCAGGTTACAAATAGATTTCATTGAAATGCCTTTACACAACTGTTTGAAATATGTACTTGTAATTGTATGCTTATTCTCAAGATGGGTAGAGGCTTTCCCTACACGACATTGTGATTCAATTACAGTGGCAAAACTAATGCTCAGAGAAATCATCCCAAGGTACGGTTTTCCAGTCACTATTGAGAGTGATGGAGGGAGCCATTTTGATAACAAACTGTTGAAATTAATTTGTGAAGCTTTGAGTATTGAGCAGAAAATACACTGTGCATACAGACCAGAGGCATCAGGTGTAGTTGAACAAATAAATGGAACTATCAAAAACAGAATTGGAAAAATGTGTCTTGAGACAGGTGTTAAGTGGACTGATGCTCTTCCACTTGTTTTGATGTCATTAAGAAGTACACCAGATAAAAAGACAGGTCTGAGTCCTCATGAAATTATAATGGGAAGAGTTATGAGGCAAGCTTTTGTACCTGTAGGTAAATTGTTGAGCATAAATGACAGTGCAATTTTGGATTACTGTAAAAGGTTATCTGATATGGTAACTTCTGTGTCTAATCAGGTGGGAACTGAAGCTCAATCAAATGACAAAGTTTTGACACATGATCTGAGACCGGGAGACTGGGTCAGAACGAAAGTACATCGGAGAAGGAATTGTCTATCTCCTAGATGGCAGAAACCTAGACAGATAATCTTGATCACTACTAATGCTGTAAAGTGTAGAGGATTGAAGCGCTGGATTCATCCAAGTCATACTATTCCAATACCAACTCCTGAGAGTTCTGATGTTGAAAGCGATACCACAGATGATTCTGATTCTGAAGCAGAAGACAGAACAGAAGGTGAAGTAATTCCAGATTATGAAGATCGACAAGAAAGTCGACATCTGGAAACTGTGCCAGTGAATGGAAATCTGACAAGAAAAGACTTAGAAATAATTGAAATAGATTCTGAAGGAGAAGAGAATCTGTTAAAAGGAAAGATAACTGAGGATTCGGTTGTCTCTATTGAAGACAAAGAAGCTGAACCAAAAGAAGTTTCAGACCAGGAGAGTATCGAAAGGCAGAGAACAAGCTCTGAAGTAAGGAACAGAAATCCGAAATCTGGGAAGCTAGAGGTAATTGAAGAAGAAGAGGAGAACGAATTACCGAGTACCAGTGATGGAAGACAAAGTAAAGTTCCTGAAGGAGTGAAATTGCCGAATAGAGAAGTTCCTGAGTCAATTGAAATTTCAGACTACGAAACTGAAGAAAGTGACGTGGAGGGTGGAAGTGAAAACGGAAAGAAAAGGACTTGGAAGTCAGAATCAAATAATTCCGAACCAAAGAAGAAATACGTGAGAAAAGCAGACTACTGGCCTGGTGGAAGATTGAGAGTCAGATTGATCAAAAAGCCAATAGAACAAGTTGAAGAAATAAGTAGTCAAAAGAGTCCAGGAAAAGAAGTTGGAGTTGGAAGAAAAATTGAAGTGATATCGAGAAAAGGGAAGAGAATAATTAGACCAAACCAGAAATACAAGTCTCCTGAGTGGACTTACTTAGTAATTCCACCTGTTATTGACATATATGATAGTAGTGAAGAAGAAAAGGAAATCCAAGAAGTTAGTGACAATGATTGAAGTATAAAATTATTAAATTGGCAAAAGGCTGAAGAAATCCTGTTAGTTGACACAAGGTCGAAGAAAAACTGTTTAGTTGAAGAAAACTTATGTATGACATAAGGTCGAAGAAATCTTGTTTAGGGTTATAAAAGAAAAATATATTTTAAAAGGGGGGTGTATATAAATTTTAAAATTTATTTTTATTTTTGAGGCTAAAACTAACCTAAAAATGCCTTACGTTAAGGAGAACACTTCAAAATGTTCTGTTTTTAAAAGATGTTGTAAGATGACTCTGGTATGTCTGCTCATTTTAGTTCTGCTCTGGTTGATACTAGCTGTGATTATACCTTTAGAAATGAATAGAGAATTACACAAAGTTAACATAACAAGCAAAGCTCTGGTTAGCCAAACTAAACATAGTGCGTCTGCAAAAGTTATTGATCATCAGCCTAACATTCATCAAGATAAATCAATAGGTGACTTTTCAAGCAATACATTCACTAAGCTTTTGAGTGAGTATGTCAAGGTAATGGATGCAAAGGACTGTTATGTTTGTGTTAAGTTACCTGCTTCTGTTTCTGAGGGAGTAACATATAATATGCTTCCTCTCACTTATGCTGTTACATGTAGTGTATTAACTAGTTTATTTTATCAAACTGGTCGTTTAGAATATTACTATTCAAATTATGATGAAATTTTTGCTAATGTTAAGATTGATAATGCTTTAAATAAGCATAAGAAAGCAAAACAATTGAGAGAATATTTCCTTGTTACTAACGAACTCACTTATGAGTATGCTTACAAGAATAATCTAACATGTAAATTAAGTGCTGAAGGAAAGAAATTCTTGAATATGGTTGAGGAGAGAAGAGCAATTTATAAGAGAAATGAATTAGTCAAGCAGACTAAGTCATCCTTCTGGCAAAAAGAGGATGAGAAATTAAATGGCAAAATGCTTGAAAATATTGCAATTCACATAGACAAACCTGTTAGTGGAAAGCTTTGCATTAGAAGAGATAATACACTTTTTGATAATTATTTTGTAGGTGCAAGCAACTGTGAAGATACTTATCTGATAATGGGAGGTTGGGGATTTAAAGGTGGAAAAGATCCTATCTTTCCTGGAATTTATTTTGTTTGTGGTGACAAAGCCTACTACAACCTTCCAGACCATTGGTATGGAACTTGTTATGTGGGAATTGTTTTTCCTAAAGTGTTTCATGTTGACAGAGATTCAGAAGGATTGTTTAAAATTCATAATTATGTAAATAGAGCTAAAAGAGAAACTTTTACTGAAGTTCTGGGAGATATTTTTCAAGCTGTAATTCCTTTTGTTGGTATAACCCTAAATGCAGGGAGAATCAGAAAATTGTCCACTATAGTTGATAGATTATCAACTGACACTGCTGATGGGTTTCAATTAGTGAATGTTGAAGTTATTGCAATTAGATCCATGGTAATTCAAGATCGCCTTGCTTTAGACATACTCCTAGCAAAAGAGGGAGGAGTCTGTGGCATTTTACATGTCCAACATTGCTGTACATATATACCGGATGAAAGTAAGAATATTGAAATGTATATTAAGAATATTACACAAATGCATTCAGAGATAATTCCTTTAGAAGAAGAAGATTTTACAGGGAAACTTTCAAAAAGGTTTCAAGCAATTAAAAACTGGTTTCATAATATCGGAAGTTCAATTCTTGGCAAGATTCTGGCACCTTTGATTGTAATAGTATTCATTTTTATTTTGACTAAAATAGGTTGTTTGTTACATAAAAGAAAGAAACAATTAAAGGAAAAGAAGAGAATCTATAAACTCAGAAAAGAAGAGGAAAGGGAAATCGAGTTACAGGAGTTACATAGAGAGCGTCATGTTAATTGCAAAGATTATGCTGAAACAGACTTTTAGGTTTACTGATACAAATGAATTTGAATCGATTTCTAATAAATTTAGTTTATCAAAATTTTGAGTGCTGGTGTGGTGATTTGTTAATCACCAGATGAGGGAGTTGATGGAGCGAGATAGAAAACAAAATTTTGTTTAAACTCGCAAAGTCACATTTCCATAACATGAATAAAATTATTAATGATTTGTGATATGTCGTACTAATACAACTTAGATTAAACTTTACACGTGGGGGGACTAACATGTGTGCTCATAAACGTGCATATTTGTTGCATCTTTTGTTCGTGCAAAATAATAAAATAATTATTGTTTTCGTTTTCATCATTACTAACTGCTGCAAACTTAAAATAAGCATGTGCTTGTTTTGCTTTTCCTTGTCTGTATGATGTCATTTCTACTATTCTAGGTGCTTTTGGGTCTCATAGAAAAACGGAGACTGGTAAATATAAACGCTGCTTTATTTGTTTGCATTGGCTAGGTAACATTTTGATTAATCGGGTGGGTTAATTAATTAGTAAACCATGGGGTGGATACAGAATATACATTATTTCTTACATTAATACTTTTCTTGTGTTTGTTTTATACTAGAAAACATAAGTTGCCTGTTTTTGGGCCTAGTTATTTGAGCCTCTGAAAAAGAGCTGATCCATAATTCTGCAGAAAGTCACGAGACGTCCATTCTGAATTAAAACGTTTATTGAGGCTGCATTCACAAAGCAAAAACTGATGAGCTGACATCATTCTGTCGGACATGGCCAAGGTCGAAAGTGAACTTTTTGTCAGCCCTTAACTTGGCATCCGCGGAAGTTGTACTGAAAGGCTATGGAAGCTGCGAGGATGACTAAATACAAAGTTGCAATCGCAGGAAGCTTCTGGCTTCACGTGGAAGAGACAATGGTCTTTGTAAGACATGATTTTGTGGAACTTTTTAAGAATCGGGTGACATGTCACTTGTCACTCTCAGCCAATGGGACGTCGAGGATTTGTGAAAACTTTCCTTTGCTAGTTTAGTTAGCATAGAAAGGTATAAAAAGTCATGCCCTTAGGGTTGGGTTGGCTGCTGCTTTCTGACTTTCCGATGAGGGTGAAGTGCTGCTGGACTTTGCGTGGAGCACGTAAGAATCCTCAAAGATCTTTACTTTAATTTCTGTCTATTTAACTCAGTTAGGGAAATAGGTTTTAGAAATGCTAAACTTATTATAATTTCTTTAAATTTGATTCAATTGCTTAATTTGTATTTTTCTCATATTTCTTACCATCATGCTTGCTATATTGCAAATAAATTTCATTTATAAAACTTTCAACTTATATACCATAATTTAGAAAATAAAATCTTACTTTTGTCAAACAAGCTGGTCTTGGTTATTCAGAAGTGTAGGTTACCTTTAGTTAGATCACGTCGTCTATGGTGGTCGTCTAAATAGTTGGGTTTTATTCTAATGACAATATTCTTTCTACAAATGTATAAATATGTATATAGTGTGTAGATAATGTGTATATAGATTTATTCTGACCACATGATTCAGTAGGCCCGAAATATATCAGGTTCATAAATGGGTCCATATTTAGTATAGAATTTTGTTTATAGATTATGAAGTTGGGTAGCGTAGTTTATGATATATTTTCTATAGCCCGCTGGATCAAAGGCCAGACCACATTTAACAATACGGAGTGCAAAATAAGCATAGGGCCTAAAAAGGAGGACTAACTATTTAAATGGCAAAGCTAGTAACTATTTTTGATCGCCATGCTTTCAAGAAACTCCATGTATTCTGATGACATTGTTCAAATTAACAGGGCAGAGAAGGGATACTGTCCACTTCTCTGGTGCATGTTATAACTGCAACTGTAAGGGAAGATTACATACGATTCATCTTCGAAGGAAGGAGGTGAAAGTATGCTGATGTTGAAGGACTTAATTTTGACTGCTGACCAAATGGCAGCATAAGGTATGCAGGAACACGATACAAGGCTT
Organism: Lissotriton helveticus; assembly: GCF_964261635.1. Taxonomy (NCBI): domain Eukaryota; kingdom Metazoa; phylum Chordata; class Amphibia; order Caudata; family Salamandridae; genus Lissotriton; species Lissotriton helveticus. Next base: position 1,581,623,153 of record NC_136063.1, read on the forward strand.
GGCATAATTAACGTTTAGTAAACTAATATAGCTACATGTGTTCCATTGGTTGGCGAACGCACAGCTGAAGTGCAACGAAGAAAAATCGGAAGTACTCCTGTTCGGTTTGTTTCCAAGGGATTTTAGAGATAGGCTGTGGCCTCCTGACTTTCCCCGCCCCATGGCATGTAAGGGTTCTGCCAAAAATCTGGGGGTTTGGTTTGATGAAAATCTGACCTTTTCTACACAGGTGAAGAAGCTGACAGGAACCTGCTGCGGCATTCTGAAAATCCTGAGAAAGTTTCTCCCCCTTTTGCCAGTCAGCGCCAAAGAGACGGCAGTCCGGGCTCTGATTTTATCCCGATTAGACTACGCAATTGCTCTTTTGGTGGGTAGTCCTGGATACCTGACGAGGAAATTGCAGGTAGTTCAAAATGCGGCAGCTAGACTACTTCTGGGACTCTCATCTAGACAGACTGCCTGGAATCATCTACGCAACCTGCATTGGAACAAGTTGAGTCCCGACTCAAATTTAAAATGCTGTCCATTGTTCATCGGGCCCTCTATGGGCTAGGCCCGATCTACCTGCAGAATAGATTTGTCTTCTACAAACCTACTAGACAACTGCGATCATCTGACCAGCTTCTAATACAGAACCCTCGCTTTTCCCGCCATAGGCTTGGTGGGAGCTCTTTTACTCGCAAAGCAGGTTTGGCTTGGAATATGCTACCACTGGCGCTTGGGAGTGTGCATGACCCTTTGATCTTTAAGAAAAGACTAAAAATGCAGCTTTTTTTAGCTCTTTAATCTGAGTTTGGAATGACTTTTCTGGAGTTAGCGCCGGGATACTTTGAGTAGTTGTGCGCTGCATAAATAGAATATAACATAACATAACATAACATAACATGTGTTAAATAGTTAGCCACATTTAAACACTTTAGGTAGGGAATACACTAATAGGGATGTTTGATAAAATAATCAGGACCTATCTAGAATTCGCCATTATTTGCATATTATCTGCGGACTTGTTTATAATAATCATAATTGTTATGATGAATATGTTTGTAGGCAAATATTACTGAATAAATGACATAATACCTATCCATATGTGAGTACTGATTATGGGGTACAAGGGCAGAGATCCTTCTACATTCACCTGCAGATAAGACATTCTCTGACAGGTCTGTCTGACTTCTAACCCTCCTTGTCTAGCAGAGCATAACTATCTAGATTCGAAGTGAAAGACAACTGCCAGTTCCACTCTTCTCTGAAAAATCCTTTTGAGGATTAGAAGGTCTTCTGTGTTTGACCCCCACAACTATTGGGCTCGAAACAACGCTTGCTTTACGTGTTCACTATTTTTGTTTGTGGAACGTATGTTCTTGCAAGTAAGATGGATACATTTAAACAGTCTCCTGGAAGTTCACATATTTGGGAAACAAACCCTGAACTACACTTTCTACAGATTTGAATTTTTGAATAGTTTGTTTATATATTGTGACCAGAGCCTTTTTGAACATAGATAGACTTTGCACATTAATTATTTCGTTAAGCAACTATAGGAATTATTTTGTCACTCATCATTAATATTAATATGTGCATGTAATGGGCAAAAACGTTTCAGTGATGTTCAGCAAGTGATATATGTGTTGCTAAGGTAGGGGGTTACAAAGTATTAACAAACATTCACTTAGTTTTCAGTTGTAACAAGGTTTTCAATAAAGCATGTATAGATACATGAAACTACAGGTAATTTTAGTACGGAAAGGAAGGGAGCTGTTTCAGAATGACATTGGTCACTTATAGCTATTTGGATTTCAATTTCAGGAAAAGCCTGTTTCATATACGGAACTGAGAGTTGGCTATGTAAAGATATTTAAAAAGTATATCATTTCACTATTGTAGTTAGGGGATGATGCTTTTTTAATGACAGGGCCTTCCTATTTGCTCTTAATTATCCATTTCAATCTTTAATTCTCTGAGCCTAGCAGAGAGGAAGAGAGTGTATCACACATAATATTGTGCAAGGCCAGTAGTGCTGTGGTGGAAGACAGCAGAGGGCATAGTTCCCTCTGGATACTAATTTAGGGCTAGATGTAGGTAAATAAGTTTTACCGATTCTAAAATACCGAATTTTACCGATTCGGTATTTTAGAATCTGTAAATCCTATGTAGGTAATTAATCGGTAAAAAATACTGAATTGTTAAGATTCGGTATTTACCGAATCTAAAATTGGGAAAAATTCAAGGGTGGCAGGGTGTCACTTTGACACCCTGTTGCACCCCTGATTGGTGCTGGTGTGCACATGTGGCATACATACATGCCCTGTCACATGGCACAGGTGTAAATGCACATTTATGCATTTACATAGGAATTCCCTATTTACCACCAACTAATAGTTGGTGGTAAATAACAAATTCTTAAAGCCCAGAAGCACTGTTTACAGTGCTTCCTACATCTCGTTTACCGATTCGGTAAATACCGAATCGGTAAACGATGATTCGGTAAATACCGAATCGGTAAATACCGATTCGTTATTTACCGAATCGGTAAAATAGCCTCCTACAAAGGAAAAGGCTTTTACCGGTCGGTAACGGCCGATTTCGGCCGTTACTGACCGGTAAAAGCCTACCTACATCTGTCCCTTAGTGCCATCTCACATAGGCAAATAAAAAAAATACATTTTCAAATGCTTATAAATGTAATTATTCAAAGATCAACTGGCATCATCTTGTAATGCAAATATCTAAAAAACTACTGAAGTAAGTAGTCTGCTCTGTTGCAAGTTCTAGGGCCCGATTAGATTTTAGGGTTGTGTGAATCTATCAGAAAGCAGTGGCTGCTCCATCCAGAATTTCAGAGCATATGTGTTAGACCTGGGATCCTTGGTGTAGTTTTCCCCCTATATTTTTGCCTTCAACCCTCTGTATTTTATTGACTTTGTTTTTTCTGGCTTTGGGACTCTGCGCACTTTACCACTGCTAATCAGTCCTAAGGTGCTTGTGGTCTCTCCTTCAAACATGGTAGAACTTACTTATACCCAATTGCCATATTTAAAATCCTTGTAAGACCCAGGTAAAGTGGCACTACCTGTGCCCAGGGCCTGTAAATTAAATGCTAATAGTGGGCCTGCAGCACTGATTGTGCCATCCACTTAGAAAGCACCTTAAATACGTATCAGGTCTGCCATTGTAGCTTGTTTGTACAATTTTAAGCTGAAGGAAGATTTCAAGTCTCAAATCTTCCTTTTTAATACATATAAGTCCCCCAAATGGTTGGCTCTGGGCAGTCAAGAGTGCAGCGTGTAGTGTATTTAAAAAGTCGACCATGCACTTTTAAGTTTTACATTATTACAGTCTTAAATGTGATATTCACTACTGCAAGGCCTAGCTCTCCCATATGCTAACATTGGACTTACCTTATAACATTTAATAAGTGATCATTTCCACATGAAAGCCGATATCACCTTCAAAGTTTGGTGTTTATAGCATGTTTTTGCCCAGCATTTCACCCAGACAATCAGTCTGCTCTTTGGTGGAAAACTTCAGATCTGATGTGTTCCCACCAGATTGGTAATCTGGTTCCATCAGGAATACTTAACTTCATCTAATGAGGGTACAGGTGAGAAATCTATACCTGGTATGCTTTGATTCACTCCATAGGAGCACTCCTTGTGATTGTTGTGAATCCCATGAAAGTTTAAGCTTAATTTATACTGTAAGAAATTGGGTTAATATTTGTGGTGGGTGACTACCCACCTCAAAGAAGAATCACAACACTAGTCAGGGTGAACCCTGTGACTAAATTAACCTGAGCTCAACTACATGGTAGCTCTGGCACAGAGTAGAAAGCTTAACTTAGGGACACGTTTAAAGTATTTATGCAATATGAAAGCAGCAATAAACTCAAAATGCAAAACAATAAAAATTCTAATCTTAATTTGGAAAATAGAATAAAATGTAATAAATAGAATGACGTGAAAATAACAAAAATCTAGTAAGGGGACCCGAGATATGATTAAAAAAAAAGTTTCATGTAGCAATAGCGCCAAGAAGCACAATGTGCAATTATAGTTAATGGTTGCGGTAGACTAGGACCTAGGCACAAATTGAGGCTGGCTATGATGCAGTGTGGGTCGGATACACCAACCAGGTTAGTCCTGGTCAACATTTAACTTCTGACTTAGTCCTTTAAGTTCCAATCCACCACAGAAGTACACTTCTAACGCCCCCAGGATCTAAAGGGAGGCAATTAGAGACCCATAGGGTGTCAGACAGAGGCCAACAGCAGGGTCCAGACAATGTCTAGTTGCCACTGGTCTGCTGGGCATTTTTGTGAAAGGCGTCTTGTAGCTTTTTGTATCCCTGTAGCTTGCACAGGAGGTTAACCTTAAGTCAATTGGAGTCCACCTCTTTGTCCTAGGTACAAGAGAGAGCAAGTCGTGTCCTCCAGGGCTCTCTCAGGCCCAGTCTTCTTCTGTTCTTTCTCAGGTCCAGGAGTATTGTAAAGTAGGTGCCTGGCACTAGGTAGTAGCTGGGATTACTTCTTGGCACTTCCAAACCAATTAGGTGAATGTTCCAAGGTCCAACCCTACCCCCGCAGGGCATCCTCAAGATGGCAACATTTTCAGACACAAAACTTGGGCTCTGAGGGCTAGGTGTGTGTACGGGGAATGTACATATGTAATCATAGTGTCCTCCCATATCTAATACTAGAATGCAGCTAAGGACCCAGAGACAGAAGTCTGGTAGAACAAAAGCAGGATTGTTCAGCAGCCAGACAGTAGATACACAAGATGTGTCTTGGCATCCTGCCCACCTCCTTTCAAGTTTGCCCTAAGTATTATATATACAACCTAGAGGCAGAGGTTTGGTAGGGCACAAACAGGATTATTTGGCAAACAGACAGTGGATACACTAGAACTGTCTTAGCATCCTGTTCCCTTCCCTTCAAGTGTGCCCCAAGTGTTATGTGTGAAACCAGCAGACCTGTCAAGCAGGATATGACACTGTAATGTCAAAAAGGATACTCACAGACCCCACTCTTCAGCTGAGCACTAATGAGTATTTTCTGTACATTCAGGTCGACCTGTAAATCATAGTGACCTACTGTGTAGCTACTGGGAGGAATTTCACACCACATTCACACCTTACTCAAGTGAAGTACAGGGTGGGGAAGCTGGGGAATTAATGCAAATTAGCCTCCAGGAGCTTAAGGCAGGGAAAAGGTGACTTTCTAACAGTTATATTTTCTTAATATTTATTAAAAAAATGACTGCAACATTGAATTGGATTTTTCATAACTGGTAAAAATAGTTCTTTAATTGTTTTTCCATCTAGCCCCATTCCCGAGATACAGTATCAAGATTTTAATCTGTACTCTGGCTTTCAGCATAGGACAGCTAGGCATGCCATTGTGAAAAAGGAGCCTTTCAGTACTAGTCACTGTAAGGACATGTAAAATTAAATTTCTATATGTCCTACTTTTAAATACCACACACCCTGCCTTGTGAGCTATAATGCCTACATAAGGATGAAATCAATATTTATAAAATAGGTTTTTACCTGATGAGATTATTTTAAAAGTTCACATTGGAGATTTTACACTGCTACAGTCATGCTGCACAGGGTTGCTCTAAAGCCATTTCTGCACTACCACTGTAGTTGATGGTACCATAGGTCTCACAGTACACCAGAGGCATTTACTTTCCAAGCCCTAATAATATATTATACCATGTAATCCTAGTATGAATGGCAGTCACTAATTTCTTTATAAGCGGTGACTTGTCACTTGCCAAGTCACTAGTTATAAAGAAAAAACATCAGAACGTGTCTATTATAAGGTAATTACAGTTGAGTTCTGACATCACAATGCCTGCTGCCAGAGCCAGCAACTGATGTGAAGCAGTTCAGGTCACAGAGCAGCTGTTTAAAACAACCATGTTTAAAGGAAGAATACAAACTAATGGAGTGCACATTGTGAGACGTTTTTTTGCCTATGAATTACAAGTTCCATAAAGCCCAAAGACTCCCATAATTGCATGCATCCACCACGGATTACTGGGTATAACCTTCCTTGTGTTACATATTTTACTAGCTAGTCCATTAAGTTGCTATGTTGCTTCAGTCTGGATACATGTATGGCAGGGCTTTAATGTGACAATCATATATGTTATATGCAAGGCCAGACCACATTTAACAATACGGAGTGCAAAATAAGCATAGGGCCTAAAAAGGAGGACTAACTATTTAAATGGCAAAGCTAGTAACTATTTTTGATCGCCATGCTTTCAAGAAACTCCATGTATTCTGATGACATTGTTCAAATTAACAGGGCAGAGAAGGGATACTGTCCACTTCTCTGGTGCATGTTATAACTGCAACTGTAAGGGAAGATTACATACGGTTCATCTTCGAAGGAAAGAGGTGAAAGTATGCTGATGTTGAAGGACTTAATTTTGACTGCTGAACTAATGGCAGCATAAGGTATGCAGGAACACAATACAAGGCTTGGCATAATTAACGTTTAGTAAACTAATATAGCGACATGTGTTCCATTGGTTGGCGAACGCACAGCTGAAGTGCAACGAAGAAAAATCTGAAGTACTCCTGTTCGGTTTGTTTCCAGGGGATTTTAGAGATAGGCTGTGGCCTCCTGACTTTCCCCGCCCCATGGCATGTAAGGGTTCTGCCAAAAATCTGGGGGTTTGGTTTGATGAAAATCTGAACTTTTCTACACAGGTGAAGAAGCTGACAGGAACCTGCTTCGGCATTCTGAAAATCCTGAGAAAGTTTCTCCCCCTTTTGCCAGTCAGCGCCAAAGAGACGGCAGTCCGGGCTCTGATTTTATCCCGATTAGACTACGCAAATGCTCTTTTGGTGGGTAGTCCTGGATACCTGACGAGGAAATTGCAGGTAGTTCAAAATGCGGCAGCTAGACTACTTCTGGGACTCTCATCTAGACAGAGTGCCTGGACTCATCTACGCAACCTGCATTGGAAGAAGTTGTGTCCCGACTCAAATTTAAAATGCTGTCCATTGTTCATCGGGCCCTCTATCGGGCCCTCTATGGGCTAGGCCCGATCTACCTGCAGAAAAGAGTTGTCTTCTACAAACCTACTCGACAACTGCGATCATCTGACCAGCTTCTAATACAGAACCCTCGCTTTTACCGCCATAGGCTTGGTGGGAGCTCTTTTACTCGCAAAGCAGGTTTGGCTTGGAATATGCTACCGCTGGCGCTTCGGAGTGTGCATGACCCTTTGATCTTTAAGAAAAGACTAAAAACGCTGCTTTTTTTAGCTCTTTAATCTGAGTTTGGAATGACTTTTCTGGAGTTAGCGCCGGGATACTTTGAGTAGTTGTGCACTGTATAAATAGAATATAACATAACATAACATAACATAACATGTGTAAATAGTTAGCCACATTTAAACACTTTAGGTAGGGAATACACTAATAGGGATGTGTGATAAAATAATCAGGACCTATCTAGAACTCGCCATTATTTGCATATTATCTGCGGACTTGTTTATAATAATCATAATTGTTATGATGAATATGATTTGTAGGCAAATATTACTGAATAAATGAGATAATACCTATCCATATGTGAGTACTGATTATGGGGTACAAGGGCAGAGATCCTTCTACATTCACCTGCAGATAAGACATTCTCTGACAGGTCTGTCTGACTTCTAACCCTCCTTGTCTAGCAGAGCATAACTAGCTAGATTCGAAGTGAAAGACAACTGCCAGTTCCACTCTTCTCTGAAAAATCATTTTGAGGATTAGACAGTCTTCTGTGTTTGACTCCCACAACTATTGGGCTCGAAACAACGCTTGCTTTACGTGTTCACTATTTATGTTTGTGGAACGTATGTTCTTGCAAGTAAGATGGATACATTTAAACAGTCTCCTGGAAGTTCACATATTTGGAAAACAAACCCTGAACTACACTTTCTACAGATTTGAATTTTTGAATAGTTTGTTTATATATTGTGACCAGAGCCTTTTTGAACATAGATAGACTTTGCACATTAATTATTTCGTTAAGCAACTATAGGAATTATTTTGTCACTCATCATTAATATTAATATGTGCATGTAATGGGCAAAAACGTTTCTGTGATGTTCAGCAAGTGATATATGTGTTGCTAGGGTAGGGGGTCACAAAGTATTAACAAACATTCACTTAGTTTTAGGTTGTATCAAGGTTTTCAATAAAGCATGTATAGATACTACAGGTAATTTTAGTACGGAAAGGAAGAGAGCTGTTTCCGAATGACATTGGTCACTTATAGCTATTTGGATTTCAATTTCAGGAAAAGCCTGTTTCATATACGGAACTAAGAGTTGGCTATGTAAAGATATTTAAAAAGTATATAAGTTCACTATTGTAGTTAGGGGATGATGCTTTTTTAATGACAGGACCTTCCTATTTGCTCTTAATTATCCATTTCAATCTTTAATTCTCTGAGCCTAGCAGAGAGGAAGAGAGTGTATCACACATAATATTGTGCAAGGCCAGTAGTGCTGTGGTGAAAGACAGCAGAGGGCGTAGTTCCCTCTGGATACTAATTTAGGGCTAGATGTAGGTAAATAGGTTTTACCGATTCTAAAATACCGAATTTTACCGATTCGGTATTTTAGAATCTGTAAATCCTATGTAGGTAATTAATCGGTAAAAAATACTGAATTGTTAAGATTCGGTATTTACCGAATCGGTAATTACCGATTCGGTAAAATTGGGAAAAATTCAAGGGTGGCAGGGTGCCACTTTGACACCCTGTTGCACCCCTGATTGGTGCTGGTGTGCACATGTGGCATACATACATGCCCTAAGGGCATGTATGTCTGTCACATGGCACAGGTGTAAATGCACATTTATGCATTTACATAGGAATTCCCTATTTACCACCAACTAATAGTTGGTGGTAAATAACAAATTCTTAAAGCCCAGAAGCACTGTTTACAGTGCTTCCTACATTTCATTTACCGATTCGGTAAATACCGAATCGGTAAACGATGATTCGGTAAATACCGAATCGGTAAATACCGATTCGTTATTTAACGAATTGGTAAAATAGCCTCCTACATAGGAAAAGGCTTTTACCGGTCGGTAACGGCCGATTTCAGCCGTTACTGACCGGTAAAAGCCTACCTATATCTGTCCCTTAGTGCCATCTCACATAGGCAAATGAAAAAAAAACACATTTTCAAATGCTTATAAATGTAATTATTCAAAGATCAACTGGCATCATCTTGTAATGCAAATATCTAAAAAACTACTGAAGTAAGTAGTCTGCTCTGTTGCAAGTTCTAGGGCCCGATTAGATTTTAGGGTTGTGTGAATCTATCAGAAAGCAGTGGCTGCTCCATTCACAATTTCAGAGCATATGTGTTAGACCTGGGATCCTTGGTGTAGTTTTCCCCCTATATTTTTGCCTTCAACCCTCTGTATTTTATTGACTTTGTTTTTTCTGGCTTTAGGACTCTGCACACTTTACCACTGCTAATCAGTCCTAAGGTGCTTGTGGTCTCTCCTTCAAACATGGTAGAATTTACTTATACCCAACTGCCATATTTAAAATCCTCGTAAGACCCAGGTAAAGTGGCACTACCTGTGCCCAGGGCCTGTAAATTAAATGCTACTAGTGGGCCTGCAGCACTGATTGTGCCATCCACTTAGAAAGCACTGTAAACATGTATCAGGTCTGCCATTGTAGCTTGTTTGTACAATTTTAAGCTGCCATTTTGACCTGTCAAAACAAACCTTTTGCAAGTCCCAAATCTTCCTTTTTAATACATATAAGTCCCCCAAATGGTTGGCTCTGGGCAGTCAAGAGTGCAGCGTGTAGTCTATTTAAAAAGTCGACTATGCACTTTTAAGTTTTACATTATTACAGTCTTAAATGTTTTATTCACTACTGCAAGGCCTAGCTCTCCCATATGCTAACATTGGACTTACCTTATAACATTTAATAAGTGATCATGTCCACATGAAAGCTGATATCACCTTCAAAATTTGGTGTTTTTGGAATTGTGATGAAAAATCCTCTCTCATATGAAATAGGATTTTCAATTACAATTTTGCAAATGTCACTTTTCAAAAGTTGCCACTTTCCTGCCATAGTCACTTAGGGCCTGATTACCATCTCGGCAGACATGTCACTCCGTAACAACGGTGCTGGATATCCTGTCCTCTGTAGTCTGAATCCCATTATATCCTATATGATTTAGATTTTAGTGGATGGAATATCCGCATTCCTTAACCCATTTTCCCCGAGATCATAATCAGGCCATTAGTCTCTGCAGCCTGTCTCTGGGTCACATGACTAGGCGTAGCTGACAGTTGAGCTTTGTGTATTCCTCCTAGACAGCCGCACCCAATAGCGAGCTTAGGTGTGCCTGGGTGGGTCATCACTGGCAGGATTAGAGGGCAGAGCTGGGCACAGCCCTACTTACACTTGAATACGCTGTGTCCTGCCTCCTTATAAAGGGCTGCATACCCCCTGTACTTAGTCTGGAGCCAGCACATGGAAGGTGGGATGCCTATGGAATTCAAAGGGAAACCTGAAGAAATTTCTCCCAATTGAAAGAAAGGCTCAGGTGTAAAATTAGACCTCAGACACCATCTCTTCAGTACACTTTTGGACCTGTGGATACTTTGCCAGGAAGAAAGACTGCTGTGCTGCTTAACAGACTGCCACTCTGCTGAAAGAACTGACACTTTGCTGGACTGCTGCTCTGAAGGAATGCTGCCCTGCTGTGCTAATTTGCTGCCTGCTGCCCTCTTGCCTGGATGAGAAGGACGGAACATGCATCTCTTGAACCCAGTCCCCAGAGTGGCTCCAAGAGCTATTTGGCTGGCCTCCTGACCAGAGCCTCGGCGACAGAAGGCTCCAACAACCTTGAACAAGGTACACCTGGAGTATGCCATCTGTGAGTCCTTCCCTGCCAAGTGGTGCCACCCCAGTCCTGGACCCTTGGAAGAGGGCCTGAAGGTGTTCTGCCAGCACATTTTTAGATCAAGCAGAACTGATGCATTTCCTCTGCTACACAGCGCAATCTCGAGCAGAACCAATGCATCGCTTCTGCAGCAAAGGTTCTTGATGCGCAAGGACTCTGCACAAACTTCACAGCCCACATCAGAACCACCATTGTGCAAAGCTTCACCGACGCAGGCCCTCGCAGCGCAAAACTCTTGTCGATAGCAGCCTCGACGGCCACACAGGTTCTTGCATCGTAGTCTTTCAGCTCCTTGAAACCGAAACATCACCTCGACTGTGCAATGCAACCTCGATGATAAACTTTGTTTCGCAAGCCCTCGTCAATGAGGTCCTCAACGATGACAAAGGACCTCACATCGCAGCTCCGCAGCTTCTTGGAACCGATGCATCGCCTTGGCTGAGCAACGTATCCATGACACAGGACCTTGCAACGCTCCACAACCAGGATTTAAGGTACTCTTGTTCAGCAACTCTCTCTATGCATATATCTATAACTTTACTCCTTCCTATTCCTGATGGACACATTTAGATAACACATTTATGCCATAGAAGTATCTCAAAAACACTTTTACACCAAACCGCATGGAGGGTCTAGTCTAAGTAAACCTTTAGTTCTATGCCAAATTTGATGTAATTCCTTTCAGTCATGTTTGCGATATGTTCCTTCAGGACCTACATTGTAAAACACTTATTTTTCCGATTGCAGCCTGGAACTTTTTTCCCCACCTGAAAAGCCTGGCGAGAAGCTGTGACTTTATAAAATTTTGCAGAATGCGCTAATTTTGTTCAGATTTTGCACCAACATTATCTACGACGCAAAAGAGTTCTTTTCAGAGGTAAGTGAAACTTAAGCATAACTACAGCATACCAAAGGAACTACGGGGCATATTATCAAGGGAAACATCGCAGCTTTTTCGGCACATAGCGCCAAAAAAACAGCGCTTTTTTATCATCCTATTCAAACGGACACGCTAACAAGCGTTAGTGTGTGTTTCCTAGCGACTTTGCATGTCAGCGATCAATATCACTAATGACATGCAAAGTAGGTGCTCCTGAGCAGAACAAAATGGGGATCCTCGCAAACACAGCTTTGCGATATTTACAAGCCATGCAGCAGACCCGCGAAGCGATAAAAATAACCGCGCTAAACGCGGTTATCGCAGGAATGTAACACCTGCGTTTAAATTGATTTAGGCATACTGATAATGGGAGGTGGATTGCCAGGTTAGGTCCACACTTCCCTATCAGCAAGCTCCTCCTTAGCGCTGTGAAATCATTGCTGGATTTCACGTGCTATTCCTGATAATCGGCCTCTATCGCTGGAATTACATCACCTGTTAGCAAAACGTTGATAATACGCCGCTAAAACAGTGATATAATCCAGCGATAAAGTAAATCGCGCTAAGTGCGATTTGCAATAATTATCGCATCTCCTTGATAATATGCCCCCACATTTGATAAACAACACGGTAAATAATCTTCGCCATGTAGTAGCTATTTCGCATCCACAAACTATTATAATCTGCAAATGAAATGTAAATACTCTAGTATCAAAATGGTCCAAATAAAGTTAAGGGTAGTGCAATGACCCAAAATGCACAGTATCACTTTTCTCATCCTTTTATCAAAGTGCATGGGCAAGCTATAGGAATTGTGCCGGGGGTTTATTTTGTATTTTTTTACTTACTCCAATTTGTTCCAGGGGAGTTTTGTCCACTTATGAAGCGTTATACTAGTACCTGATGTTAATTTTCACTAAAGATTATAAACATGCTACAATACTACAAAGTTCTGTGTGTTAAACTGTTAAAAATATTCACAGTGCCTGCAATTAAAAATTTGTTGGCAGGACAATATTCATGAATTAAACAATGAAACTATTCTAGAACCTGCAAATGATGCCACAATACTGATACAGTGCAAAACATGTACTAAATTATACAGGGGGTAGTTTTGAGTGCAAGAAGGGCAAAACATGACCCTGCATAATTGAGTGCAGACCCAAATTAGCACCATCCTGTGCAGTTTAGGTAATTCGGCCCTTGGAGTCTCCAGGAGAAGAGACAGCGTGAACGTCAGGGAGTACTGGTTGGTGATTTAGATCAGAGGTCACGCAAATATACGTGAGAAGAAAGGGGTCAAACCGAGCAGTAGCAGCCAGGGCACAGAAAGTGCTTTAAAAAGGCATAAATCCAGGACTGGCTTGCTGGGTTGCCAGATATTGCCATTATGACAGTCACTGATGCGGCGTAATCCATATTTATGAGTGAAAAGAATCCAGTGTTTGCTTTTGAATTTATAGCAAAACGTTGATAATACGCCGCTAACACAGTGATATAATCCAGCGATAAAGTAAATCGCGCTAAGTGCGATTTGCAATAATTATCGCATCTCCTTGATAATATGCCCCCACATTTGATAAACAACACGGTAAATAATCTTCGCCATGTAGTAGCTATTTCGCATCCACAAACTATTATAATCTGCAAATGAAATGTAAATACTCTAGTATCAAAATGGTCCAAATAAAGTTAAGGGTAGTGCAATGACCCAAAATGCACAGTATCACTTTTCTCATCCTTTTATCAAAGTGCATGGGCAAGCTATAGGAATTGTGCCGGGGGTTTATTTTGTATTTTTTTACTTACTCCAATTTGTTCCAGGGGAGTTTTGTCCACTTATGAAGCGTTATACTAGTACCTGATGTTAATTTTCACTAAAGATTATAAACATGCTACAATACTACAAAGTTCTGTGTGTTAAACTGTTAAAAATATTCACAGTGCCTGCAATTAAAAATTTGTTGGCAGGACAATATTCATGAATTAAACAATGAAACTATTCTAGAACCTGCAAATGATGCCACAATACTGATACAGTGCAAAACATGTACTAAATTATACAGGGGGTAGTTTTGAGTGCAAGAAGGGCAAAACATGACCCTGCATAATTGAGTGCAGACCCAAATTAGCACCATCCTGTGCAGTTTAGGTAATTCGGCCCTTGGAGTCTCCAGGAGAAGAGACAGCGTGAACGTCAGGGAGTACTGGTTGGTGATTTAGATCAGAGGTCACGCAAATATACGTGAGAAGAAAGGGGTCAAACCGAGCAGTAGCAGCCAGGGCACAGAAAGTGCTTTAAAAAGGCATAAATCCAGGACTGGCTTGCTGGGTTGCCAGATATTGCCATTATGACAGTCACTGATGCGGCGTAATCCATATTTATGAGTGAAAAGAATCCAGTGTTTGCTTTTGAATTTATAGCGCAGAGGGGCCTTGTAACTCATATCCTAACTTCTATGGGAAAACCAAAAGTGTGAATAATTGGATAGCCTCAACCCGTTCATTTTTTCACACTTTTGTAGTCTTATATGGGAAACAGCAATGTACATGTATTTAGTGGATCTTTAGCAAGGTGATGCTAAAACAAAGAGCACAGAACAACACAGTTTAATACTGTTAGAGTGTCCTAAAAAATATACATTGTTTATCGGAAGCAGTCAAATTACTACAAAAACGGTTCTTATTTCCATGATGCACAATAACTTTCAGTTTAATTTGTGCAATAGAAAACAGTATATTTTTCAGCTGTAGGAGCAGTATGCGGGGAATGAGCCCAATTGAAAATTACATATTTTTTGTTTAACTAGAAGTGACAGCAAATAAGAGCATGATAGCCCTAGCAAAAATTCTGAGGAGGTGCTAATGTTTCTAAAGGATCCATAAGTAGCATACAGAGCTAGTTTGACCTTGTTTCATGTGTAAAACAGGAAACTCTACATTGAACTGAAACATTTGGTGAATACCAGCTTGCAAACTTGTGAGTGCTCGAGACCTTTTACAAGAGGACTCACCGTAGCCGGTCCATCTACAATCCCACATAACAACAGATGTGTTCATAAAGAGGTTTGACAATATCTGTGTTTGTTTGTGTGTGTGTGTATATATATATATATATATATATATATAGAGTCAATCAAAAAGAGGGTGGGACTAGGAGCAAGATAAATGTTCAGAACCCATGCTCCCCTAAGCAATGTATAAATACAAAAGGAGGATAGCTGTTTGTAGTATACTAACTTTACTCCTCTCCATCTAGCTGCTCAATGTTTATTAAGATATTATGAAGTAGTTACAACAAGCCCCACCAGGAGCAGCATCCTAGCTGCTCAGCCCATCCTCAACTGCCATCACTCATATACCAGGCACCCAAGCATTCCACTCATGTCACTCACACCAACATTCTAACCGGAACACTCACACTGGCTGAGCAGCTAGATGGAGAGGAGTAAAGTGAGGATAATACACTGTTCCTATAGAAAGAAGAAATATCTGATGGGAAGTGTAGATGAAAATAAAACATCAGTTAAGGGGGGGAGGAGTCTTCCTTATTGGAAGATTAAGCACTCAGACACCCAGGTGAGTTGAATGCTTCATCATAGGGCTTAGCTCTTCATGCAACCAGTGCTTCAATGCGGCCCTCAAAAAGGCTCTTTAGTAGAGATCTTCTCTTTAAGCCGTATGAGTGAGTGAGAGTCTGTGAACCAGTGAAGAATCAGTGACTTAAAATTACCTAAGAAGTATGAAAAAAAAACTTCTTTAATATATGATCCCCTTGGCATGGTTAAAAACGAAAGTGCGAAAAACTCTCACTGGAGTGTAATGAGATGTGACAGTTTCTACCCGTGGGATTATTCAAAGGTCGACATCTTTCACGCATGTGTGGTTGAGAAGGGGTCCGTGACGTTTTCAATTACTACAAAATACGATTCTAATTTCCACGATGCACAATAACTTTTAGTTTAATTTGTGCAATAGAAAAACAGTATATTTTATAGCTGTAGAAGCAGGATGTGGGGTATGTGACCAATAGGAAATTAAATATTTTTTGTTTAACTACAAGAGAAGTGACAGCAAATATGAGCTACTCTGAATAGGTGCTAATGGTTCTAAAGGACCCATAAGTAGCATAAAGATTAGCATACAGAGCTAGTTTGACCTTGTTTCATGTGTAAAACAGGAAATTCTACATTGAACTGCAAACATTTGGTGAATACCCACTTGCAAACTTGTGAGCACTCGAGAACTTTTGCAAGAGAACTCACAGTACATTGACCATATACAATCCTACATGACAGCAGATTTGCTCACACAGAGCTTTCACAACATGTGTGTGTGTGTGTATATATCTTTTTATTTACATACATTATATATAAATCTCCATATATGCATATTATATATATATATATATATACACACACATATATATAACATACACACACACACACACACACATAGATAGATAGATATATCCAGTACTTAATTTGTAAAATTCACGAATATCACAAGGCCACTGCAGCTGGCACCACCCATTGCCTCCACCTGTGCTGGCAATAACAACTACTAACCATGACACTTCTACGAGGGTGACAGTCTGGACTATTCCAGGCTGCCCAAAGCTTTACAAATGGCTTGGGCAATTGCTATCAGTCATTTTTAATATCTAAATAATTATTAAACAACTGCTGGTGGGCTCATTTAAAGATAACACAGATAGTGCCACAATGTGGTGGACTGTCATAAATACTGGAGCTGTCAACTAAGAATTGGTGCCAAACACCGGAACCCACCAGCTCATATTAAGCACTTTATAGATAGATAGATAGATAGATAGATAGATAGATAGATAGATAGATAGATAGATAGAAAGATAGAGCAATAGATACCCACCCCATGCATTGTTATAGTTAAATCTGAGTTACCATAGGAAGGGGTGTTTTTTTCATTTATAACTTTGGTGCTTGGTGCTGTTTGATGAATCTTCATGAAACTTTTTTTTTTAAATAGGTGTATTCACCTCAGCTCCTTCCTGGAATGTTTTGGTGAGATTCACCAAGTGAGGCCAAGAAAAAGGTGGGGGAATATTGTTTTCCCATGTTAATTCCCTTAGGAAATTTTGGTATGCTACTCTACTTCCCTCCACGCCACACTGTTGTATGGCATGCCACTCCACTTGATGACACTTTATTCCACTCTAAGCTATGCCACTCCACTCAGCTCCACTCAACTCTATGACACTTCACCTCAATCTATGCCACTGTACACCATTCACTCTACGCCACTCCACTCTACATCACTAGACTCCAAGCCATACAATTCCTCTCTACTCCATTCTATGCAACTGTGCGTCATTCTACTCCAATCTATCCCACTCTGTGAGACTCTATTCCAGTCTATGCCACTCTACAACACACTACTCCACTATACCACACTACTTTATGACAAACTACTCCACTCTAGTCCACTACTCCACTCTACGCAACCCTACTATGACACTTTATGCCACTCCACTCTGCCACACTCTATGACACCCTCCTCACTCCACTCTAGCACGTCCACTCTACAAAACTCTACTCCACTGTATGCCACTGCACTCTACTCCACTCTATGACACCTTGCAACACTCCATGA
Organism: Lissotriton helveticus; assembly: GCF_964261635.1. NCBI lineage: Eukaryota > Metazoa > Chordata > Amphibia > Caudata > Salamandridae > Lissotriton > Lissotriton helveticus. The sequence goes on from NC_136063.1 coordinate 1,581,640,613, forward strand.
CAGGCCCCTCCCTTGTACACCACACCATTTCAGTTTACTACACTTTACTCAACTTTATGCAATGCCACTCCACTCTACTCCCTTCCACACCACTCTATTCTACGACATGTGGCTCCACTCAAAGACACTTTACTCCACTCTACACTGCTTCACTCTACTTCCCTCTATGCAACTCCACTCTATGACGCTCCATTCTGCACAACGCTACAACACTCTCCTCCATTCTACTCATTGACACTCCACTCCCCCCTATGCCACTCCACTTTACAACACTCTACTCCACTTTATACCAGTCCCTAGAGCACTCTGCTTGATGACACTCCATTTAACGGAACTCCACTGTATGACACTCCACTGTACTCAACAACATGCTAACTCACTCTCCACCATTCAACTCTAGAAGACTCTACTCCACTGTATGCCCCTCCACTCTACACAACTTTACTCCACTTTATGCTACTCCATGAGACTCCAGCCAATGACACTCCACTCTATGAAACTCCACTCTATGACACTCCACTTTATGTCATGCCACTGTACACTGTGACATGCCACATCACTCTATGGCACTCCACTCTACAACACTGTACTGCACTGTATGCCCTTATACTCTACACCACTGTACTCCACTCTGACACTCCACTCTACGACACTACACGTTACAACACTCTCCTTCACTCAACATTCAACATGCCACTGTATTACACTCTACTCAACTGTACTCCACTCTGCCACACCACTCTACCATGTTGTACTCCACCCTATGCAACTCTACAACACTCCACTCAATGATACTCCACTCAATGATACTCTGCTCGATGACACTCCTTTTAATGACCCTCCACTCTATGGCACTCCCCTCTATGATTTGAAACACATTTTTATGAAAATATCAGAAATTTAGATTCAATGAAAAAAACAACTTAAGCTACACAAACATCAAATTTTAAATTTAAAGTTATAGCTTATAGTCATTACTTGTGCCCCGTCCAAAACATCCTATAACTCGTGCACCTCCATACCCAGTGTTGTGAACTCACTAGCCACACAACATTAACTATAACTTGGGACTCTTCCATGCATAGTGTTCTCATAAATTATTTCATTAGACATGGCATAAAAGCCTTGCTAATAATGCTATCATTTAACATGCTATAAGTGATGTAACATGAAAGGTTATATATAAGCAGTGCATGGAGAAGGCACGAGTTACAGTTAATATTGTGTGGCCAGTGAGTTAAAAAAACGGTGTAGAGAGGTGCGTGAATTATAGAGTCCCTACCTTACTTACTCCATCATGATTAGAATTGGAGCCTAAGCCATAACCACAGGCTACACTTCTTTCCCAACTCACTCCAGACACTCAATCTCCATTTGGTGGCCAAGCTCCTCCTACAGAGATGTTATTTTCATACGTCTTTGTTATACTTGAAGGATAGTGAAAGTTGATGAATTGATGGATCAGAGTGACCATTATGAAAACCCAGAGCCTTAATGCAGGAATGTGAATCCTCAATTTAGACTCTTGCACATATTAATTTTGCACACTTGCTTAAGTCCTCTATTGCACAAAGTGTTATGTCTTTTTGGAGACCAACACACACAGTTACATATTTCAACATAATACACTAAACCATATATCACTAAAGGCAGTAACAAAGAATATAAAAAGAACCAATTTGCGATTCTGTAATAGCGATTTTTAAGAAATCGCTATTTCAGAATCGCAAAATGGTATATATCAAGAAAAACGCAATTTTCTAGCGATTTCTTGATATTCCTTAATTGCGAATTCGCAAATTGCGAATTCGCAATTAAGGAATACTTTCGCATTCATTTCTATGGGCCAGGAGGCCCATAGGAAGGAATGGAAATTTTTTCTCAACTTGCGATTCACAATTTGCTAATCGCAAATTGAGAATGATTTCAAGGGTGCAGGGGTGTCCAAAGGACACCCTGTTGCACCCCTGAAATAAGCATGGGTGCACATGTGGTGCACATACATGCCCTAAGGGCATGTATGTGCGTCACATGGCACTTTGAAAAATGCTGAAATGTGCATTTTTCAAGGAAACCGCAACTTACCACCGACTAGAAGTTGGTGGTAATTTGCGATTCCTTAAGGGCAGTTTGGATTTTTTTTTGCTTAATACATTGCATTTAAGGAATCGCGAAATTTGCGATTCCTTTAATGCGATCGCAAAATAAGGAATGGCAATTTTTGCGATTCCTTATTTTGCACCGAAATTCTTTCATACATACCATTTTGCGCAAATGAGTTCGTAAACGCCGAAATTCGCAGAATTTCGGCGTTTGCGAACCCATTTGGCCTTGATACATATGGCCCATAATGTTTTCCATGCTTTTAGACAGCTGACATCGGATTTTCATAGTTATTTATTCCACAGCTATAGCAACACTCGGTGCCCAACGGAATCTTCAGGGCTCGTTTACTGCCTAATGCCAACATAGATACAGGACAATAGTAAACAACGAATTGCACAATTCAGTTAGAGCAGGACATTAGAGAGAACACAGTGGGAAAAATGTGGGTAGACACCTCATATTTCATGAATGTGAAAAATAAAGGATTCTCCATGAAAAATAAATAAATACATAAATAATTGGCTTTTTACAGGCCTAACCTACAAATGTAAATTTGAATGTGGAAATCTCCCCACGTGTACATTTATGCATGTGTCTAATTGTAAATCTCTGCTTTAAGGCAAGTCTGTTACTGAAGATGGAGGCTTATGCCAAGGAGTAGGCATACCTGTTTTAAACCCTTTAAATGAGGTGGGATGATTCATACAACTCAAATATGGCCAAAAAGTTACCACTATCATTTTTTTATTGTAATATGATGTGTCTTTTAGTATATGAGGGGTAGTGTAAGGTGTCAGTTCAGTTGAGTCATGAATATATATATTTTATTAACAATTTGTACAATTGTATTATTTTTTCGTATGTGCATCTGTCAGGTGTACGTTTTCACAATGTTATTTGCATCAGTGTCTGCAGTGTTTAGATGTTATGTGACTATTTGTTTACATACATTTTATGCCCTTTATTTTTAAATATTTTTAAAACATATTTCTACTACTTGATTTATAGGTGTCAGAAATGTCTACAAAAAAATGACCACTTTTTTCATTCCTTTATTGCACCTGTAAATGCCCATGTGAAATGATTGATTTACTACAAAGCTTGGCTGTAGTACATTTGAGCCTGTTTGGGCTGCAGGACTTCTAGCGTAGATATTGGCGTAACGATTCTAAACAGTCACTAACTTACAATTGGTTGGCATGTTTTTGTAGTTCCATGGCCCTGAGGCCCTGCTTTGTTTTTCTTTGCTCGTCCCATTTTAGTAGGAGATAGTGTCTATTTTTCAGCCACTCTCCCTTGCTATTCCTACATTTACACCTAAATATGTAGAATTACTAGTGTAGATTCATACACATACAAAATAGGACAGGCGTGACCTAGATCTATGCCTTACATGTAAGAATTGCATTTATGGGTACATGAAGTTGGACTACATATTAATTCTACACATACTAGTAAATGCTTTGTGAATTGCCTCCCATGCGTTTCAGTCTTGGAATCTCCTGTTGGTTATCTGCAAGCAGATAACTGAGGTACAGATGGTGGACTTGAAGTCCATATGGAAATGTATCTTTTGTATATGTTTATTTACATACTGCTTTTGCATTTTGTGAATCTACAATAATGTGAAAATGTAAACAAATCATACACAGACGTCTAGGATTAAGAAATGTGCGTCTTTTTTGTGAATCCGGCTCTATCATCTGAAGCAAGCAGAAAAAAAACAGAACAGTCAAATTTCGAATAAAAGTCGTGCTCATGATGATTGATTGATTGATTGATTGAAAATAATTTATATCGCGCAACTAAAACCCTGAGGTATCAAGGCGCCTAACAAAATGAATCAAAAAATGGCAAATCAAGCTACAGGTATGCGTGCGCAAAAAGACGAGTCTTCAGGGCCTTTCTAAATAACTGCAGGGTAGGGAGACACCTCAATTCCCACGGGAGAACATTCCACCACTTGGGTGCCAAGGCGGAAAAGGCTTTACCACCCCATCTAGCTTTTCGAATACGAGGGACTGATAGAAAAGCCTTGCTTGAGGAACGTAAGGTCCTGCAAGGACTATAACAGGACAAGATAGATCCAATTCCTACAAGGCTGTTTTTTGCTAAAGCCTTATAGATCAGGCACAAGATTTTAAACAAAATACGGTCCTCCATAGGGAGCCAATGAAGTCGTTTTCTGGCCAGGGTGGCCGAGGTGCCTCGAGGTAGATCCAGAGCAAACCTAGCCGCTGCGTTCTGGACCACCTGCAAGCGCTGCAGCAGACTTTTATTCAGTCCCGCATACAGCGCATTGCAGTAGTCAAGACGAGAGCCCACTAGAGCAACTGCCAGTTGTTTCCTAGCCTGCTGCGAGAGATAGTGCCTGATCTTCCTCAGTATGCGGAGGATACCTCAACAGGTAGAGATGGTCCTGTTTACCTGTTGACACATACTGAGGGTTGGATCGATCACTACCCCGAGATTTTTAGCAGATGCAGCAGGGACAGGACATGCTCCCAGTGAGTCTGGCCACCAATCGGCTGACCATACCTCCTCCTTACCTCCGAACACCATCACCTCAGTCTTCTCCCCATTCAGTTTCAGCGAATTGTGAATCATCCACTGTCCGACAGCCTCCATACAAGATCTAAAATTGGAGGCTGTCGGAATAACTGGCTGAGAGAGAGAGACGAGGATCTGGGTGTCATCCGCATAAGAGACTACCTCCATCCCAAAAGATCTAATTAGTCTGGCAAGGGGGGTCACATAGATGTTGAAAAGGGTCGGACTCAGCGCCGACCCTTGAGGGACCCCACATTGCACAGACAGGGATGGAGATAGAAATGTACCCAGCTTCACTCTTTGCTCTCGTTGATCGAGGAAAGAGGTAAGTAGAGCTAATGCCTCCCCCTGAACCCCAATCTCCCTCAGGCGAGATGTTAAGACTGAGGGAGAAAGGGTATCGAAGGCGGCTGTAAGGTCTAAAAGGATCAGGAGGGAGGTCTGTCCCCTATCCACACACATGCGGATGTTATCCAGTACTATGGTGAGGGCAGACTCGGTGCTATGTTCCCTCCTGAATCCATGCTGGGAGGGATCTAAGCAGCCCGAATTTTCCACAAAGGCCGCAAGATGTTTGTTCAGATGGATTTCCAACATCTTCGCGGGGGCTGGGAGCAGTGAGATGGGACGGAAATTCTTTAGTACCCCAGGGTCGAGAGAGGGTTTCTTGAGTAGAGGTTTAACTACTGCATTTTTCCACTGCTGAGGAAAAATGCCCTCCCTCATGGCCCTGTTCATGATGTCTACAAAAGGGGGTAAAAGAGAATTTCTACACTGCTTTAGGATCTTAAGCGGGCAAACATCTAGAGGAGAGGCAGATTTAATTTTATCAAGAAGTGTCTCTGCATCCTGTAGGGAGAGAGAAGGGAAGGATTCCAGGCAGCATGCCTGAGGTCTCTCCGAAAGAGCAGGGTCCAGGGCAGCGGGGACAACGGGCTCGGTGGTAACCGGTCTCAGTAACTCTAGAGCAGTATAAATGTCCAGGATCTTAGTCTGAAAGAAAGACGCTATGTTGTTACAGAGCTCCTGGGACGCAATCACCGGGTCGGGGGTCTGAAGGGTAGTAAGGGAATCCGCTATCCTAAAGAGCTCTTTAGGAGAGGAAAGTGGGGAAGTCAGGGCAGTAAAGTATTCTTGTTTTACCCTGATAACTTCCAATTTATACTTTCTTATCAAGATCTTATGGGTATCCTTATCCCTTAGATCCCAGCTGGTATGCCATAGACGCTCCTGTCTCCTGGCTTCTTGTCGGAGTAATCTTAAATGCTCCGTAAACCACGGGGCTGAAGGTCTTTTCCTAGCAGAATAGCATGGCCGTATAGGGGCCAATACTTCCAAGGCCTCTGTAATGGTCTTATCATATTGTAGGACAGCTCACTGAACATTGTCCCCCAGGGGGGAAGGCATGCTCGATATCCAAGGTATAAAGGAACCTTCCTTAATATTATTCAGGTTCCTACGTAGTTCCGTTTTACTTGGAATATTTTAAAACCATCCAAGATTGGACAGGACATAGTAAATGGTACGGCCAGATGATCTGACCATGACAGAAAAAAGGGATCTTTTACTGTCAACCTCCGATCGTTGAAAAAAATTCAGTCGAGCGTATGTCCTGCTCGATGAGTGGTAGCTTTCACCAGTTGGGAAAGTCCACAAGCTAACATAATATCCAGCAGGGAGAGAGTGTCATGGGTCTCTAACAGCTCGAGATGGAAATTAAAATCTCCCAGAACCGTTAGGTTTTCACAGCCAAAATAAGGCTCTAGAGTATGGAGCAGTTGCTGTCCAAAGTCGGCTCTGGGGCCTGGAGGGCGATAGACCAGAAGTCCATTAAATGTGAATTAATGGGGGCCTGTCAAAGAGAAATAGAGTGCTTCAAAGGCATCCCTGGAAACCTTAACCGGTGTAATGAGGCAGTGGAAGCACTCCTTCTAAAGAATAGCTAACCCCCCACCCACCCGGCCCGCTCTATCATGCCGTGCCAGGCAATACCCTTCCGGGACTGTTTCAATAAGGTCAGGGCCAGAGGAGTCCTTTGCCCAAGTCTCCGTGACAAAGACCAACGAAGGCTTTCTGTCGAGTACAAGCTCCTTAAACATAATGCTGTTCTTAATAAGTGAGCGGGCATTAACAAGAATACAGTCTTCTTGCCTCGTATTGACTCCTATGTCCACCGGAGGGTATGATAAATGAGTGGAGGGAGGTAGACCAGGGCCACTAGGGCATGACATAAAGCAACCGCAGTGAGGAGATGAAAGAAGATCTTCAGGAGAGCTTCTATGATAACACGATAATCTTAAGGGCTTAAGCCTTAACATCTCCTGTAGCGAGTACTTACCGGCCGATGGACCCGCCTCATTTTGACCAGCCGGCCAGCCGTCCAGCCCGTCCTTGGCGCGGACGGGCGCAGACGGGCTGGACTCTGGCGTGACTCCGGCGTGGCGACGGCTTACATGCTGCGCGCACACACTGCGCGCCATGGGTCCGGTTTATATAGGGCTCTGGCTGCTCTGCCTGCCTACTAGAGCGCCCAATAATGCAGCGCATCCCCAGACCCACCCAAGATGGCGCCCACCAATTGTGAAATGCGAGGGTCAGGGCCGCCTGAATAGCGGTGAGGACACGATTTATAGTGCAGAATTGCGGCCAGTGAATAAAAACAGGGAATAACTGTGCTAAAAATAATACCTAAATGAAATACGAAAACGAGGATTTTAAAAGCGCTAAAGGCATCTTAGAGCCAGCGCAATGCGAGTATCATGCAGCCAACAGGAAAATGCTCCTACCTCCAGCCTGCTTTATAGAGGATCCCAGGAACTGCCTCTGGCTGCTCTGCTTGCCTACTAGAGCGCCCAATAATGCAGGGCTTCCCCAGACCCACCCAAGATGGTGCCCACCAATTGTGAAATGCGAGAGTCAGGGACGCCTGAATAGTGGTGAGGACACGATTTATAGTGCAGAATTGCGGCCAGTGAATATAAACAGGGAATAACTGTGCTAAAAATAATACCTAAATGAAATACGAAAACGAGGATTTTAAAAGCACTAAAGGCGTCTTAGAGCCAGCGCAATGCGAGTATCATGCAGCCATGATGATGCACACATGTAGTCTAGGAATTTAGGTTTGCAGTGATGAGCAGACTATGACTCTTCATTAGAGTTTGATGAATGGGATACTCTGTCACAAACGGTCTATTAGTAGCTCCTGACTACATAACCCTCAGAGCAGGAGGTGAGTAAAAAGGAAACTCTGTAACACAATAGGATAGGTGTGCAAGTACTCTCTGGATTTTCGCGTGAAGTACAATACCAGAGAAAGGTATTTGAAACAGGAACAGTTAAAATGAGAATCCTGAAAGAGTGAGAGCAGAAGGGTATGGGACACATACATGCGGTGAACACAAACCTTCATATGGGTGAACAGAGTTAAGAGTTAACCCACCTTTGTTAAGAAGGAAACTGAAACCAGGAAGAAACTGAATACAGTTGGGGTATGAAAGGTGGAAACATTGAAGATTTGCAGAAGAATGTCATGAACTAAGCCAGAATAGCTAACTGGTATGGCCCATAGCTATCAGATCACCTACCTAACTGGAGAGTTTCTCTTTGGCCTGTGCATACGTGGTGCTCCTTGAATATAGCTGTTTTAGACCAAGCAAAAGGATGTCTTCTTTCTCACACACCTGATAGTTCTCTAACTAAATATTAATGATTCATGCTGTTATATTTTTTATAATTTACAATTTTTTATTAAAAAAGGTCATCACATAGTGGCTGTAGCATTGATCAGATCACATTTCAAAAATATGTCATGGAAGTTTGAGTTTCGTATTTCTATTACATGTGGAAAGTGCGCTTGAATGGGTGTGCCTTTAAATCATTCGCATTGTGTGTGTTTACTTTAAAAATCTAAAAGGCTAAACCAGCGAACTTACCGAGTACTTCATAAATAAATTGGATTACAGGACAGAGCTCGAAAAAAAGTTCAACGCAGAGTTAATCTGCAATTTAGAGGATATAAAGTTTACTGTGCAAAACACTTAGGCCCCTATGTATCAAAATGTTTACCCATTTCGCGCCTATGGGGAAATATATGATACATGAGGGCCTTAAATACTAGGACTATCAACATTCCTTGTTTATCACTCTCCAAACAGAACAGGCAAGGCGGACTATGAACTGTGAAATGTGCTGGCATTCTTCAGTGGTGGGTCTGGGCTTTGTCTGTTGATGTCTAACACTGGGTATTGTTTATAGAATTTGTTTTTAAATGTAGTGTTGGGCAACGGGTGGTTACAAAGTGAAACACATCCCTAAACAGTCCATCAGCATGCCTGGCATGCATCAATGATGGACGTGGGAATGAGTAAAGGTATGAAATATAGTGCATAGAAGGTGAGAGCATGCCTAACTTAGGAGTCAATTAGGATGGCGGACGGATCGCCACCGCCATGCAGGCGGTGGCAATCCGTCCGCCATCCTTGCCCGTCTGCCACCTATTTCCCCCGCCATATTACAATGGCGGGGGGGGACCGTGGCGTACGAGAAGACCGTCTGCCGCTTTTCGGCCGCGGCGGAAAAGCTCTAATATGGTGGTGGTGTCTATCAGACACCGCCAGCCATATTAGGATGTGCTGGGGGTTACGCCTTTCCGTGGCGGCAATTCCGCCACGAAAAGGTATACGGTCCTTGCTTTGGGAGCCCATTGCGGGCCCCCAGGGTGAAGGGGGGTGGGGGGGTGCACATGGGGGGGTACCTATGGTGCCCCCCTGCGTTCCAAAATACAACATGGCAGGCACCGCGCGGTGCCTGTCATGTTGTGCTTTGTAACACACAACATGTATTTTTAACACTGCGGCGGGCGGTGCTTTCAGCACCGCCCGCCGCAAATGCCACTGTGGCGGGTGCATCCTATTCCACGGACCCGTCCTCAGACAGGATGGCGGACGGACTTTGTCCGTCCGCCATCCTAATGGACCTCTATGTTCCCATAGAATGCCAATGTGTAATATGCAGAGGGATGGTTTACATTGGGATCTGTGTCCGACCTTAAAGACAGTGATGTCATTATGTCAGTTGGAGAAATAAAATCACAGCTCGTTCAATATCCTCAAATGACAGCCAGGCTCGTCTCCAGTGGTCTTATCCATGATGCCAAATCTAAAAAAAAGAAATAGGCTCCCAACCCCTGTATGGTCCTAATTTGTTGAAGTGGGTCCTTCAGACCCCTGGGACCCAGTGCCACTGAACTATAAACAATCATCTGGCATCTGAGAAAGGACCTTGGGAAGGGCCAAGCAAAGTAGCTTTGTTATGTGCGTATTCTGGAAGAGACCTAAGGTGAGGCATCCAGAAGGGAATTCATTAATAGATGGTGCAAGATGGAGAAAAGGCATGTTCAGTGGAATTGGGGCATTTCTCTAGGAGCGGTGGGGTAAACTGGAAGAGGGCCTGGCAATTTAACACATCATATAAAACCATTTTATGGAAAGTACCTCCCATCTTCTGATTTTATTGGCGATGCTATGCTATGGTCGGCCTAAGAAGTACACTGTGGTGCAGTAATGGTTGAGTGACAGCCCTAATATCATCATTTCATTTTATATTTGTCTTTGACATATCAATCTAGAAGTTGCCTCACAAAGAATGTGGACAATGTACACAATAAGCCAATGTAACAGTATAGTGGATGATAGATTAGCAGAAAACACAACCGATGAAATATTAGACAGTTGTAGGTCTACAAATAGTCACTGGTATCAACCACCATTGTTAATTATTAACCAAAGGTCACACAGTAAGAAGAAATGAAAACACATATGTTAATTCAATAGGTGAAGATGAGATGTTTTTGGGAAGATCCACAACTAGATTACCTTAAACAAACCTTTTGCAATTCAAACGTTTACATAGAGGTAAAAATGCATGTTAGCATCTGAACATCAATTCTAGATCAGTCACCCACAGCTAACGTCCATTCCATATGATGCCTTTTGGAATCACTCAAGTAAACACTACATTTTAGACAAACACTTTAAGCATTTCACCTTTGCATTCCAAGTATTTATGAATATCCACATTCACAGAATATGAAACTAGGGCCCTCATGTGTGTTGCTATTTTATGGTTGATAAGGCTCCGATTCATAAAATCAGAGCCTTTCCACCTGCAAAATGGCTTTTTTTAAATTCTCCAAATCCAAGTAGCGATGTGGTAACGGATTACAGAATCCTACATAATCACTGATTGGGTTTAGGAATAAAGATTTGGTATTTGAAAGGGGCATCCCTTTCAGATACCGAATCTTTAAGCTATGTATTAATGTTCTGCAACCAAAATCCGGTTGCAAAACATTAATATTTTACCACCTCCTCAAAGGAAGTGGTAAGTCATTTTCAAATGGGAAGGGGACGAGATGGGATACCTCCCCTTTGTGAATGTTCATATAAATGTTTTTTAATAGCAAGTAGTGGTAAGAGAGACCATTGCCTGCTCATAAAAAATGGTGTCTTTTTTTTTAACATATCCTGTTTTCCTTAATGGAAAACAAGCTGCATTTAAAAAAAAAAACATAGCTTTATTTAAAGGTAAACACAGACATGGTGGTCGGCTGAGCCCAGCAGGACACCACGCCTGTGAATGTAGAAAATCCTAGTGGGTCACAATGTACGACCAACCTCATGCGTTCTAATGAGGCAGGTTGAATTGCAACCCAGATGAATTGAGGACCAACCTATTATTACATAGGTGGGTTCTCAAAATACAAATAGATTTGTTAGAAGTCGATGTGCAAATTGCAACCACTTTTAACGAATCCATGTTGAACATTACATTAAAGGATTTGCAAACTTCAAATCGTTATTTGTCCCAATTTACAATTCCTTAAATTGAATCTTAGTACATGAGACCCTATAGATTTTACTATTTGCTAAAAAAAATAGAAGGTAGCAGCACAACTTGCCAAGCAAGCACTGTTTAAACCAATAGATTTGGCTGCCAGCCTTTGGGCTTTGTCAATCCTTGTTTTGTTTTGTCATGTCATGTTTTTAAAAATAACTTTATTGTTGGGAAAGCTGCTAACAATCTAAAAAAACGTGGCTAAAAGCAAAAATATTTTTGGGTGTCTAAAAGGACACCTAGCCATAGTACTTCTGGGAGAAGAAGGGGACTACTTTGTGTGCTGAAAGTGCAAAATGCTGTAGCCCACAGTGACGTAAGCCAACGGCTGACGTGGGCTGACCCAGTATGCCATGCTGTATGTTGTAGTGGGTTGAACAAAAATGTGAATGCCACAATAAAAGACCAACTGATGAAGAGGGCTGGCTCAAGGCCACGATAGGTAAGTACATTATACATATAATTTTAGTAAAAGCTAATGCAAAGCCTAAAAACTACAAAAGAATAAAAAGCAGCAAATTACTTAACACCTTTGAGGTAAAAAAAAGCCTAAACATGCAATAATTGCCTTTTCCAGCTGCCTCCCGATGGAAAACGCTGGCTGCAATTCGGAAATAATTAAGGTGTGTTATCACCGACAGGAGGTGTTCATATTTTAATTAACTAAACAGTACTGATTCATACGAGTACAGTAGTAAGATGTGAGAGATAGCAAGAGCAACGAGGTACAACTTTTGGAAAGCAGAATTTCCGGAGCCAGAATTTATGAGGTGAAATGTCGACAAAACACAGCTTTTGCCTCCACTCCAGTCCATTTCCAGCTCTGTATTTTCCATCGTCTAATAATGTGAATATTTGGGTACTTTCCTATCACACAGTTGTAAATGAGTGAGGGCTTCAGTCTCTGATGCCAGAAACGGTGCCAACATGCTTAGAGAAAGCCAAGAAAAACAGGCTTTTAGTTTTATCTCTCTGTATGCTTTGGCATTTATACCTCAGTCAACCTGCATCTGCTATTGGGCTTAGACGTTATTGCCCTTTATTTAAATAAATAAATATTAGAGTATCACACAAAGCTGACTAGCTGCATCTAGGTATCATTATACAGTGGACATGAGGATTCATACAGCTGATTTGTTAGTGAACACCCACAACCAATCCGACAAAAGAGGTTAAACTCCTGCAGAGAAGATAGTGCCTAATTTAATCTGAAAAATAAGGGCATGACCCACAGTTTTCTTAGAGAGCCCGCTGTCCACTTCCACAACTGGTGCGGGGCTTTTCTCATATACTGTGACTGAAGCAGTACTTTGGTCATGGCTGACTTGAGGCCACTTAATATGAACAGCCACGTTACAATTTTGGTCACAATATATGTAATGCTGAATGGTTAAAGTGTTGCCTCTAGAACTCCTGGCTGCAGTTTGTAAATCTGCCACAAGGTGGTGCCAGAAAAATATCAAAACCATATTTATCAATTCTGTTTATTTGTAATGTTTGACAAACAGGGTCCTTGGGACAAGTATAAGCTGTCCCGGTTCTCTAGAATAAGTGACAGTGGTGCCCATCGGCAACTAGCAGCTCAACTTAGGTACTGGGAGAGGGTTACAAAAGACAGTGCTTAATTTGTGTGGAGGTTGCAGGTGGTGGGCACCATCACTCATATTTGTGAACAAGGATTTTTTTTCATGATCATGCCTTGACCCATACTAGGAGAGAGAATGTACCCACATTAGAAACAACAATGATTTATGTAATTGTGCACTAATGTTCCTTAAATTTAATTGAAAATGTAGTTCTTAGTCATGCTTACACATGAAAATTCAGGATTTACTGTATGTCACATGTAAGATGAATCTAATGTACTGACATTTTCTATTCATTTGTGTTTGAAAGTGCACACACATATTAAAGGTGCACCATTGACTTAATACTTTAAAGTTGCCCAGACTAGGCCTGGTTTCAATTCTGCATAAAATACTGTTGTCCATTCATGCTTGCACGTCTTTTTCCTTGCAGGTGATTTCACATGGGTTGAGAATAGATACAACACTGTACTAGCGATAGAGCGAGAACCCGAGAAGAAGACCTTAACATGAAACATGGAAAGGCAGAGCGTTAACTGAAGAGTCCTAAGCAGCACTGTTGCAATATGGCTTAGGTGAGCAAGGAAGATATTGTTCCTATTTCCTCTATGGGACATTTTGTAAATGTTGCAGTTTGCAACGTGGAAGGGAAATTGGACAATGGAACCTTTGATGACGCGAACAGAGGGGTGTTACCTGAGAGATTCTAGTGCAAAGGGGCCAGATGCAAAACCATTAGAGATTGCGGCTCGCAATTTGCAAAGTTTAGCGAGTCACAAAGTACCAATCTCTAATGTACAACAGTGTCTGAGACACTGTTAGCAATTCTAAATGGGTTGCACAGGGCCTGCCTCATTAATATTCATGAGGCAGGTCGCATTTTGCAACCATTGGATTTGGTCGGCCCTTTCCTATTTGTGACTGGCTTACCACCTATTTGAAGTAGGCGGTAAACTGTGATTGTTTCGCGACCACATTGGGGTCAATCTTACATCCCCCTGTGACTCACTATTAGGAAGGGACGCCCTTGGCACTCCCCTTACTAATAGCGACTCTCAAAACATATTTTGCCAGTTAGTAACAGGTTATCGACTCGCAACAAAGGTTGCAAATGGGCCAATTTCCCATTTGCAACCCCTTAAAATGGTCATACATCTCGACTTAGATCCCTATGGTAATTTCCCCTTGATTCTTGCTAAGTGTGGCATAGGCTAAACACTCATTACCCTGACCAAAGAACACTCTTGACCGAGCTTCTTAGATGCTGACACCTTCCTTATTTCTTACATTTCTTAGGTCATTTACTGCCCAAACATTTTCAGTATTTCTGTATTTTTCTGCATTTCCCTGAATTTTGAGATCCTTTTAGACTATTGAACCATCTTTTCAGTATGGACTTTAACCTAGATGATTTTAGATTTCACTCTTGTATAGAAGAGCAAACCAGAAACTCTTCTCTGAGCACCACATCTTGTTATTGATCTTTTGTATTGCTGTGACTGAACTTCTTTTTTGTCTCTTACAGGTACAAATAAGCTTCTTTAGTAGGTTAGGTTTCCCAGTTGCTTCTCTGGACCTTTACAGCCTAATTAAAGATTTGTATAACTTAACTTGACTGCTAACTTGTAATAAACCTTTTTAACTATAGTAATTGATTCCTGGTCCTTAATGTGTAGTCTTACGGGTTACACAGTTAATTGAAAAATAATTGAATGTAATGTTAACTCCCATTAGCTGTCAGAAAGGAAAGAAAGATTAATTGGAGGACAAATGGTAAGAGGGTTGGTCCAGAGCACTGGATCAGAATCAAGACTAGGCATTCTTAGCATGTGGCAGCCTCAGCATTCTGCAGCATTGGTCACAGCTGTTTGGGACCCTGCACTTAATTTTTTACTAGTTAACCACTGACCATGGAATTGCAGTCCACCTAGAGAAAAAATGGTTTTAATATGTGGCGTCATGATATTGCTTTGTGCCCCCTACATTACAAACCTACTTGTCTCTTAGTGCAGTTCACTCACTTGGGTGAGTGAGATCAGGGAGCCTGAGAGGGGGGGGGGGCAGCGTGAAGAGATTTTCCATGAGGAGGAAAGCATGAGAAGTGTTCTGATGTCCGAGTAAAGGCAGCCCAGTGAGTGGTGCAGCCTGGTAAACATGCGACCTGCCATAGAGCTCACAAATTTGTAGGTAGGGTGGGCTCACGAGGAGTGGGACAGAGAAGTGATTGTCTCTGTTAGGGGTGAGACTGGAAATGTTGCCACAGATGTGATGATAGAAGGAGGATAGTCTCAGAAATTATCAACAATCTGAAAATTATGTTTAGCAGATCCTGAATCATATTAAAGCGCTTTAGTAATCTGAAAATCTCTTAAGGAAATGACATTCATCCCTTCGAAATACAAGTGAATGACTTGGTGGCTCATTAGTTCTGTGCATTCCTCACTCAGCATTTGAAAGTATCCCTCTCTAAGGCCTTACTTCAGGTGTCTGTGCTGTCTTGAAGTTGTTGACATTTCATGCGAATTTAGCATGCAGTCCACATTATGAATACATGTAACAGAGACAAAATAGTTAAGCTTGGGAAACAATGTAAATCAGGGTTAATTTTTCAATAGGGGGACATTGCCAGATGACAGGTTTCAACGTGAATCACCTTTAAGCAGCGTGTCTCAGAGTCTGGGTCACATCCTTTGATCTCAGAGTGCCATTCATTATACCACATGTCCATGTTTGGGCAGTTAGAAGGCCCATATACCTGCCTCTACATACACAAGAAGATGCATATGTGCACCCAAACCCTGGAAAACACAAGTCTAATGATGTGAATAGGACTCCTGCAAATTTACCAACTACTAATACTACAGAATTTGAAGTGCACTGTGACAATCTGAACATGTCCTAAAATACATATCAAGTAAAATATATTTTACGGCTTTTTTATTGAGAGCCTCATCTTTATGAGTTTTTGGCTCAATTCTTCAGGTCTGCCCATTAACTTCTTTTTATATTACATCGATCTGCCCGAAACATTAATGTTTAAAAATGATGACTTGTACAAACAGCACTTGGCGATGTTAGCTCGGTGGGCCCTGCATTTTGATAAAACTAAAGAGGCCACCATGCCCATTCTTTAATACCAAAATGCAAGGACCCTGGCAATGTACTCACACACTCAAATTGAGGCATTCGCTTATTTGTATAGCATTCACTGTCAATATTGTGCATGTTCTGATGAACGAATGTGCACATGGCTGATGCATCACCCATGGGTGGCAGAGAATGTAGAAAACCCTGGAAGCGACGTGCACTATTTCTGTCCACAAGCAGAGGGAGGATATGGGTAGGGGCCTAGGATGTAAGGTATGCCCTATAGATGTACTCTTATAGGTGAGCAGCATTCGCCTAAAACCAAGCCACGCAGTATGGTTAGGGACGATCAGCGTATGCAGGAGATTCTGTCGAGAAGGCTGGCGCTTATAAAATGTGCAAAAGTACACGTTCCTGGGATACCAATATTGTAATACCGTAAATCAAATACATAAAATAAAAGCAATAAATAAACAAACGGTAAGTAGAAATAGCACCTTTAACCTAACTCTCTATTGTCTGACATTCGTAGGAAGACGGAGAAGTCCATGAACAAAATGTAATTACCCAATATTCATTTGAATATCTACCCATTCTTGTATTCGTTTCCCTTTGTTTTGAGAAAGCATAACTGTTTTGATGATATTAAAATATGGACTTTCATAATATTTGCGAATGCTTTTAAATGCCAAAATCTTGGCAGATGGAAAAAGAAAGTCAACACACCTTCAGGGATAAAGTTTTCTTCAGTGACTAAAGGAACTTGAAGTTCTTCTTTTCACGTACATTTGACCAAAGTGTGCACAAATTGTGAAGTAAACAGCATATGTAAAGGGACATTTTGCCATTCAAATTGACACCAAAATAATTTCAAGACAGTAAGCACCCTTAAGGACTGTTTTTGCCTGTATAATACCAAAACCACACTAGTCATGGAAAATAACTTTAGCCCTGAAGAAGTGACAACATATCAATATATCATAGTGTTGCAAAACATGTGTTGGCTTTTCCTTCTGCTCAGATTTTGGAATATACAAGTGTTGGCGAATCTTCCGTAGGTCCATATTACAACATCGTCAAATATGTATTTTATCTCTAAAAAAGGTGTATGAATAAAGTAATGGATACAAAAAGAAATTAATCTAGAATAACTAAAAATTTTCATAGACCTCTACTCCACCTTTTAAACAGAGAAGTGTTAATGAAAGGACACTGCAATGTGAGGACTTTTTTGCCCGTCCCCTAGTTTTGTGGGATACCCATCAGCATGGCTAAAATTCTGCTGGAGGAAAATGTTTAAGTTTGAGTTAAGTATATACATGAAGATTTAGGATTTCTGTGGGTTTCCATGTGCCAGAAAAGGGATTTTTGTGAATTCCTAAAAATCTGTAACTTTACAAACATAATGTGCTTACATCTATTACTCATACTGTTATTCATTCTTATGAGACGCATGTTATCTGTCCTAAATGACCACTGGCCTGAACTCAGACAACATGTAGTACATGAGCCAAGTGAACTCCTTCTGATTACTAAGGTCAGTGGTTCTAAACCTTTTAACTTCTGTGGACCCCACTGACGCAAGAGACCCCCAAGGCATTTCTATTATTTGTAGGGCAACACAATACAATTACACACTAAATAAACTCAGCACATGCAACTTTGTGCTTAAATGAGAGAGACTACAGACGGTATAAAAACATGTTCCAAAATCAATAGGTAATCATGCGTAATCAGAGCTCTCATGTGAAATGGTAGGAGAGAAGATGAAACTAGATTCACAGTGGCCATGGGCAGACCCATGACAACAATCCCGCTTGATTGAGACAAAGCTGGAGACTTTATTTCAAAAAGTGACAAAGACAGTGATTGAATCAAAGCTAGAAGACCAGGGGGCAGATTTATGTTAACTGGCGCATCCCCAGGGATGCGCCGGTTAACATGCGCCACAGTGCGGCACTGCTCCACCACCCATGGTGCGCCGCATTTATGATGCGGCGCACCATGGTGCAAGGCAGTGAGGATGCGTGATGCATCTCTCGACGTACGTGCAGCGCATTGCAGGAGTCATGTCGCAAGTGCGACATGACTCCTGCAATGCACAGGAGCCACCTATTCTATGCATGCTGCGTCACCCGTACGCCTGCTTCAAGCAGGCGTAGGGAATTGACGTAGAAAGTGACTGAGTGAAATCTCATAGATTTCACTCAACCACTTTTAGGAGGCGTTCCTGCGCAGGAGCGCCCCCCCCTGCGCAGGAACGCCTCCTTATGGCACAGGGGTTTCCAACGTGACGCATCTCCTAGATGCGTCACGTTGTAAATAGGGCGCATTGTTTGCGCCGCCGTTGCGTCACATTACGTGACGCAATTGCGGCGCAAGGAGGCGCAAGAGCCTCATAAATCTGCACCCAGGTGCTAAACATGCTGCCAACTGGGAAATTGTACTCTGCCTGTAAAAGTATTTTAACTATGCTGAAAAGAGCAGGCAAGCCCCCTTGCCAGTACAAGAAGTGCAGGTACTTTGAGTCTTTAAGTGCCTGCCCATGCAAACCAGTGGATGGGCGAGCGTGGAGCCTGGCAGGGACTTTTGGCCAGTCTCCCCATGCATACATGCATAGATCACTGGGGGCTTACAACACTGGCTCTCGAAATGTGCAGAATACATGTGACTGACTAGAAAATCATAAGCAATTCAAAATTGCTTCTAATGAGAAGCTGGTTGCTACTTCAGGTCAAAGCACATTCACACATGATCCATCCTGAACTAGCAACCAAATTCTGACTAAAACATTTTTTAACTGGTTTGTTATTTTTTAACATATCTTTATTGCTAGTATTAATAAATATATAAATTACATTGGGGAGGCAGTACAATAGACTTCGAGTACGTATAATTGCTACTTGATGAAGCTATTATCCTCACAGGAGGAACCATTACCATACATTTATTTAGCTCAAAAGGCTTTTGATTATTGACAGAAAGTAGAGGCTACAGGTCATTAGGCTCACCCACTCCTTGAATATGAGCCGTGGACCCCCGGGATTTCGAGGACCACAGGTTAAGAATCACTGCCTTGATACTTCTTTTTCCTTATTTAGTTCACACTAAATTACTGTCCTGTAGCATGCTTCAATGTTCATTTACTTTGGAAGTTGTGATTAGTATGTGGTGGTATTTACTTTTGCTACTTTTGTTGGGTTTTCTTCACCTTGTCTCTTAACGTGTTTCTTTTAAACATGCTATTTCACACTCCTACTTGTTTGCTTGCTGCCGTGCATATCACACAATAATGCATAGGCTGGCTGTGCATTATACTGAGTGCCTTTTAGTCACTCCTTTTTGTAGGTTTTTTCAAATTTGAAGCATAAAGATGGATGTACTTTAAATAAAATATGTTCTGGTCACAATTCATCATATGGGCCTGATTGCAATCTCGGAGAATGGGATAATCCGTCAGGACCGTGACAGATATCCCGTCTGTCGTATAACAATTCCATTCTATCTTATGGAACTTGTAATATGGTGGACGGGATATCCGTAACTTTTGGGACAGAGTATCTCATCCGCCAAGATCGTAATCAGGCCCTATATCGCTCTGTGACAGGATTACCCTAGCATTAAACATTGCTCCCAATTGTATGCCCTTAATGTATTGTATTGTTACACTGTGGCTTTTCAATAGATCTACATAGCTTGAGTGTAGCCAGGTAAGGCTGAAGGAACTAAGGTATAAGTTGAAGAAGAGAGGAGTCATGATGGAACCTGGTGGAATGGTAGTAGACAAGAAATAAGGCACTGTAGGGAAACGCGATGATAATCAGGGATCTTTCTACAAAGTAGGGAGAGATTCATTTGAAGACACAACGTTAAATTGTAATATCTAATATATTGTGTGCCCTATCAAAGGTGGCAGTGAGGTACAGTAGGAGGAAGGTAGGGGCACACTTTGTGTCAACAGTGGTCTTGAGGTCATCCCAAGTGGTGATTTATGCTGTTCCATGACTCTTCTTGGGTGGATTAGCCATTGGTGATTAGAAAGGAGGCTCTCTTCCTTGAGGAAGACAAAGATCTCTGTAAAGGCTGAGCTTTGAATGAACTTGTCAATGAATGTTTATAATTGGAGATACGTCTGAAGCTGGAACTGTTTGTCAGATTGAGGTCCGGCATCTCTAGGATGGGTACAATCTCAGAGGTCTTGCGGTCTCTAGGAAAGGTGCAAAATGTCCGGGAGTAGTTGAAGTTCGCATTGCTTAGAAGAGCAGCAGAAGTGATGAGGTGGATGCTCTTAAATACGTAGGAGTGGGTGAGGCCAGAGGAAGTGCATTCTGAATTTTTAAATTTAACACTGATTTAGTGTAGTTCCTTGGAAGGTTATACTTCTTTGGTGGCATAGGTGGTGTAATAGAACGCCTACACCTTCTTGATAGTGGCTTTCTATATGCTTCAAGAGCAGTGGACACTATGCCTGGGATTAAAGCTGTGCATTTTATTCCATCATCTTTTGAGGATTCTGTAGTGTGCTGGTATTGTCTTTACATCAACATTGAACCAATCAGTATTTTATTGGTGTTGTGTGCTTTACAATGTCTTGAGATCAATTTGTTTTGCAAAGGCAGTAGAGTGCAGCAGGACTGTTCGTTTATCATAATGGGCTCAGATGGCAGGAGAGGGCAAGCTATGATTGAAGGATTTTGAGATCAAAATATATTAGTGATCATGGGGTAGGTGTGGCAGAAGTAGAAAAGAGGCTGAGGTTCAAGTGGTGCCAGAGTGGTCTATCCTCATGATGAGTTTGTGTCCTATCACAGTGATTCATGCTCAAGAAGTGAATACTACATCAATGATGTGCATCATTGAGGCAGCTTGATAGTTAGTGGAGGTTTTAAGGTTTCTACGTTTGATAGGAGGAATCTGATTAAAGGACCATTAGACTTCCATTTGTATGTCTTTAGCAAATCATTCACCGTCTCAACTGACCACAAGCCTCTAATTCCACTTTCGAGGGAACAGCACCAACACCACCCACGCAGATGAAAAATGGATGCTCCAACTTCAAGAGTACAACTGTCAAGTGGAATATCTGCCGCGGTCCCACGACCCAGCGGACTATCTATCCAGGCATCCTTATGCCGCTACGCCAGAGGAAGAGGAGTAAGCAGCGGAAACTGAGCCATTTGTAAGGTGCAAGCCTGATCGGTCCCGTCCTCTTCCTCTCTCCATAAAAGTCATTCGCCAAGCTACCAACCAAAATGAATGCCTCCAGAAAGCGCTGGAGGCTGTAAAGAACAATCAGTACTACACATTGAAAAGCCAGTGGGCCTGATGCACCCCAGAAGCTTGCCACATCATGGAGAGCCTGCATCACATCCGGCAAGACCTGAGCACTGACCCAGACGGCTGCCTCCCGGGGGATCCTTGCTAGTCATTCCCACCAGCCTCACTGATCAAATAGTTCAGCTTGCCCATGCAGTGCACCAAGGTATGGTTAAGACCAAAAATGAACTATGGACCAAAGTGTGGTTTCCCTAATGGATGAGTAGGTCGAATCCCTGGTATGGTCATGCACTTGGTGTTATGCTTCAGGAAAGGCCTATCCACCAGCCCCTGTTGCGAAAGAAAGATGGTCACAACAACCTTGGGTGTGGGCCAGTCTCGATTTCAGGAGTCTACCATATGGCAGACACATCATGGTCATGATTGAGGACTAACTCCACATATCCTGAAGTTGAAATTCCCACCTGAGTGTCAATGAAGTAATGCCGGAATTGAGAAGATAATGGCCTCTCATGGTTTAGTAAAAGGGCTGCAAACTGACAACAGTCTGCCTTTCCAAGGCCAGGAAGTGGCCTCCTATCTGAAATCCCTTGGCATCTCCCACAAGAAAAGCATTCCTTGCTGATCCCAGGCAAAAGGGGAGGTAGAGCGATTTATGCAGACTTTAAAAAAAAGCCATTCGAATTGCCACCACCGATCATTGAACACCCAAGATCACCATATATTCCTTCCTACGAGAACACCATCAAACGCCTCAGTCTACTACAAGGCGAGCACCTGGACATCTCTCAGTGGGCAGGGTAGTCCAGGACTCCAACCCTCATCACTCTCAGTGGAGTCCAGATCCCATTGATGACCAACACATCTATGACAAGAGAGTGATATCCAGTGTAAGAGCCAGCTGGCATTGACACAACAAGGAGTCCACTCTCAAAGTGGGGGATCTAGTGATAGTCATAGACCGATCCCCAAGGAGAAAATTCCCACTGCCATTTGAACGTAGCCCTTGGATCATCTTACACCTGAATGGCACCAAGGTGACTGCCTGTCATGGGACAGAAGAGATCACACGAAAAATCTCAATGTTGAAGAAGTTCTATTCCAATGCCAGTGCCCAGGTGGACTTGGATGACACTAACTCTCTGAAGGGAGAACAGGATGATTCCATGGGGCCTGAAAGACAAGTTCCTACCTCACCTTGACCTTCAATCAGTGGTTCGAGTGTAATCCCTTCCCCAGAATGCAGTAGGGAGAGCCCAGAACTGGTGCCGCCAGATCAACTTGACAGCCGTAGCACCCACACCATGTATGGAGTCCGCAGCAACCCGATATTCTTAACTTAGCTAAAGGAACACTTGGTGTGATGTCAGGTCTCCAGGTATCAAGTAAAACCAATTACCAGGTACGATGCTCTCTGGCCTGTTTTGTATGAGTTTAAGAAGGACTTTATAGTTTCTTTGATGTTTTATTTTGTTCAAGACATTTTATTATATGTTCATCATTTTGTTTCATAACATGGCTTTAAGGTTGGTGGCCTATTGTTTGATGTTCATCAAAATTTGGGGGAATGTAATGTTGTTCTATTGACGCAACTGGAAAAGTGGACAATTAAAATGTGTTTGAATTGCCAGGGATCTTCCTGTGGCTACCCCTGGCTTAGTTGTGGTCTCAACCCATAACCAGGTGTGTCCTACTAAAAAAATAAGGGAGCACCCAGGCATGGAGACAGAGATCGCCTGCTCCGGGTCCCAGTTGCAGCCCATTGCGTGTCTTGAGTCATCATTGCAGGCCCATGCGGCCTGTATCCTATCACTATCCATATCCCAGCAGTAATCAGTGTCCAAACACAACACCAGTACTCCAGATTTATTATTCTTTAGTGGCTAGACTCTATGGGGTTGAGCTAGGTGTAGAGTGGATGGAATCATGTATGTTGTAGATGAGCATGATAAAAGGACAGTGCGTTTTATGCTGTGTCAATTTTGTGCTTCTTCCGATGGCCCATATTACTCTGTTTGACTGTCAGAGGAACAATTGCATTGAGAATATACTTATGGTATGCCTGACCCCAAATAAGGCTGGCAGACAAAGGGTTTGGCAGTTAGGAAACTCTGTCGCATTTACAATGGAGTACCCTGCCCGCCAAACTCTAAATCAGGCCCTTGCTGTGTGCTCACTGAAGGAAATACCAGTTCATTACAATTCTAAAGGAATGCTATAGCTCAGTTATCCACCAATAAGCGAGTTAGGCGTATTCCTGTACTTTCTGAGAAGCACCTTTTATTAATTTATTTCAGATATTCTTTTGCTAACATTTAGCCAAATCCATTATTGGGAGATTTATGATTGGAACCTTTATTGCCGTGCTTAGAATACATTGATTATTCATTGATGTATAAAGTCATCTTCACCAACCAAGGTCTATTTTTACAAAGAGGAATGTTTGGGCCAAGTAAGAGCTATAAGAATAGCACAAGTATATTATCTGACATATGGTATGATTTAGGCTTTGGCAGAAAGGGTCATCCGTCGCAACAGTGATGTTTACCCTCTCCACCAAAGGAAAGTTCTGCCCCCTTATTTAGAGTCCTGTGGAACTTCACTATGTAAATGGCAGAGACTATTCCATCTCCACCACCTACATACACCTCTGACAGACCGATGAAGTAACTGGCCATGTGTCCACAAGTTCTTTTTAGAGTAGGTGAACATATAGCCAGTTGGCTCTACAGTTTTGTTGATGGAGCCTCCCAACAAACTTTCAAACCACTTACAGGAACCGCCATGATAGCGGTTCCTGAAAATGCAAGAGATGGCCGCTGTGCTGCCAGACATCTCTAAATTTGGTATGAGGAGTAACCTCTCCATGACGGGAGTAAAGTAGTTCATCATGGCAATGGTATTTAATCCCGCCACAAAAGTCAAAATAAGGCTGATGTTCACCTTAAAATATGTGATAACCTCTGCAGCAAAATGGGTAGAAAGAAATAATATATTTGTTGGGAGGCTTCTGCTAACAGTGACACCTGTGGTACCACAGCAATCTGGTTAAGAAGGGTTTGGAAATATACCTACCTAAGAACCTTTTGTGAAGAACAAATGCAGCACTCCAAGAACACTGAATCATTTACCTCAATGCTCTGGTTGTTTCACAATCTGTCACTAACAGTCTCTGCTGCTTTTACTTCAGATGGCCGGTGGAAAGCTGGCCCTCAGCCACACTGAGAAGTATCATGAGATGACAGGGTCAGTGCTTATGTTGAAATTGGCATTATATATATACATAAGCGGCGTTCATTTGTGTTCACTGTACCCCTTGTTGTAAGCAGAACGGATATCGCTAAAGCACTGACTGTGTTATCCCGCTAGCATAGACCCATGCACACACGTACACGACAGCCATTTTAGGTATCATGGTCTCCCAGTTCGCGATCGATCACCAGCGCCCCTTCCCTGACCCTGCAAGCTTCCCCCATGCACCCTGACTGCCCCCGCTCTCGCATGCACAAGTCATGAGCCCTCCCCTCCCGCATGACTCTGTCACTGAGAATCGCACCCCGCGCCTGACCAAACCCCTCCTGTCCCTCCATGAATACCCCTCCTTTGATGACCTCTTCCTCTGAACCTAATCGTCTACATGGACCGCTGGTCATCCCTTAGCCTGAGGATACAGTTTATTGCCCACTACTGTATGCACTCGCCTCTCTTGAAAGGAGCCACTATTGATCATGACCACCCCACCCCCTGAGATTCGATCAGGAGCACACATTCCAACAGAATCAACAGCACACTCGGCCGCATGACAGCCCCCTCCTATTGTATGGAGGATAAAGGCCCCTACTGTAGCCACGTGTTGGAATATCTTTGTACTTTACAATGTCCTGATTGTAATGGAGGATGTGTGTGTGTCATAAACCTGTGTATAAAAGACGAAGCCTCAGAGAAACTTGTTAGAGCATCTCCCGAAGACACTATGCGAGCGTCCCAAATGACATGCTCTCCTCTTGAGTAATAAACGCCGTTCTTGTTTTCCTACTTCCAGTGCCCGTCTCTTTATTTTGGTAATTATTCAAGATGGAAACGAAGAGTCGCCCTGCACCAACAGCCTGGGCATCGGGTGCGACATGGGCTGACTTTTTAACAATTGGCGTCCCAACGCGGGGCCCATCAGCGACATAAGGTCCGGTAAGAGAGGTCCAGACGATGGGGTGAACATCTAAATGATTGGAGTATACCTGCCTTGAGAGGGCCCTCGTCCGGCTGCCGATTGAATGAACTTCACCGATTCCGAACGGACCTCTCTCAAGTGACCTATTGTCCTGACTGGAATCCCACAGGACTGCTGCGGTAAAAACATGGAGAAAAGAGAACGATCGGGCGCTGGAAAAAAAAGGAAGGCGAAGAACTGTCCACATGGTCCGGTCCGGGTAAGGTCGTGACACACGACGAGTTGCGAAATTGATTGATTGATTGTTTGAAAATACTAGTATTACTTATTGATTGCTTCTGAGAGATTATCTATTTGCAAACAAGCACAGAGTCGCCATACTCTGTTTAGTCTTTGCAGATAGTTAAGGATAGGTAATGCAGACTTTTGTCCCCATGGTAATCCGTCATACCTATTTTTCTCCCCATTGATTGATTGATTGAATCGAGCATTGAATTGTTCGAAGTTGGTTCTCTTAAGGATCTTCTCTGCCTGCAAACGGGGAAGAATAGGAATATTCTCTCTCCCTTTGCCGCTAGTGAAGGGTAGGTAACGCAAACCTTTAACACGTCATACCTATTTCATTCCTCATTGATTGATTGATTGTCCGAACATTGACTGTTTGGAATTGGTTCTTTTTGGAGGTATTCTCTATTTTCAAACAAGCACAGAGTCGCCATGCTCTGTCTAGTCTTTGCAAATAGTGAAGGGGAGGTAATGCGGACCTTTGTCTCCTGTTGTAATCTGTCATGCCTGTCTACTCCCCACTGATTGATACGCCAGTCTCACCCGGACCATTTACTGGGGTAAGGTCATCTGGCCCGACCAGAGAGCACCCCTAGTGAAAAGGACATATATAAAATAATAACGAAGTGATCACTATACCCTGTTAACAGAAACTTTAGTATGAAACAACCTGGAAAGAAAGGAATAGGAAAACGAAAATCAGTAGGCCACTGATGAACTTTTTATTAAATAACGAACAAAGGAAACGATAACAATACTTAATGATAAAACCTATGACTGTCCTAGAAACAAGAAACGTTAGAAAAAGTCCGTAATAAGAAACCTGAAAACAGTAAGAGAAACCAAGCGTGACATTGCAACGGTCACAAGGCAACGAGGCTTCACTGCCCCTCACTGCCCCAAACATGTCTGTCCCACCGCCTGCCACGCCCAAATAACGGCAAAACTGGGAAAGATACAAGTCAGCAGACATCCGCCCCATTCTGGAAACTTCCAAAGTGCAACAGGGTTGCGGCTACGCCCAGCCGGAAACAACACATATAGGGCGGTTCCTGCTGCCAACCGTCGACAGGAGATCATCACGTAGGGTGTAGCCGGAGGAGAGGCCGAGGCCGAGGCCAACGGGACCCGGCCAGGGGGATTGCTACGACCACCCTGGAGAGTTGCAGGGGAGGGAATGTCTGTGTCCTCGACCCTCCCCTCCCTCTCCCAGTCCGGCCACCATCAACCAGAGGCCGAGGCCGACGGGATCCGGCCGCGGTGGCGGTAACACTGGAGAGTTGCAGGTTGTCCCTCTCTCTCTCTCCCAGCCATGGCAAGGAGCGTCTGACCGCCATTAACCAGAGGCCCGGCCCAAAGACGGACGGGACATTTCTCTTCTCTTCCGTAACGGCCGCAACAACACTGGGGGGGGGGATTCCTTGCACATGCCTCCGACCCCCCCCCCCTCGTCCTCATCACCTGGTCCGGCCATAACAAATGTCAAGCGAGACGTCGTGGGGTGCACTGGGAGGGAGAGGCGGTGCGTACAAGCCTCTCCCGCCTCCCCAGGTGGAGGCTTCCCAGCTGCACCCTCAGCGCTCCAGGCGCCCGGAAAAGGGTTCTTCCACTGTGGCGATGCTGCAACGCCTCGCCCGGCAGGGTAGAGCCCGTCCGCTCATTTGACCCCGCGATCGCCGGTAGCTGCCGAACTTTCAAAATGGCGATCGACCTGGCAAGAGCGGGCCCAGCATGAAGGAATGGCCCGGTCACTTGTTGACTCCACCACCATAGTTCTCCGCAACCTTGAAGATTCTAGTGGAGCCGCGGGAGTCCCCGACCCCCGCAGATACCCCCGATGGGGAATGACTGCCATGATTGCCCACGGAACAATGGAAATATAGCCGCAGGACGTCGGCACTTCCATGCTGTCGCCAGCCTCAGTTTGAATGACTAGAATCCTGCAGACTACAGTTCAGATCAGTTCCGGTGAAGGCACAGTATGACCCGGTAGGAACATTGTTGCCTCCCTCCCCTTTTGATTGATGGTTCAGACCACCGATCCCTTCTTTGACCCTTTAACGGAACTTTTGGACTGCCAAGAGTAGCTCCGGACCAACCACGAGTTAGTAGACATTTAGACTATGCCTGGTTCTGCCTGACTGCACCCAAAATGGCGCCGATGCAAATGAAACTTTCAACTCCTTGTTGTACCCCGATTGTTCAGCCCTGGTGTCATGAGATATGTATGGAGGGTTTCTTAACCACATGAATTGATATAGGATGTGTACTGATTACGTGTTCGGACAATTAAGGGATTCAGAATGTGTACTGTCAGTTCGGGAAATGAATTGATATGGGATGGGTACTGGTTATAGGTTCGGGAAATGAATTGATATTGGATGGGTACTGATTATGTGTCAGACGGTAAATTGACATCAGATGGGTATTGATTGAACATTCGGACAATGAATTGTTGTTTAAGTTTCGCACATCATGATTATTGAAAGTTGGAAGCCCAAACTTATGACACTCGCTCACACTGAAGTCTCGACATGATTTATTGCGCTTTCCGCACTTTTTATTATGAAATAAACGACCACTGACTCCACTAAAGTTTTTATTAATAAAGTATCCCCGCATCTACAGTTCCAGCCTGCTCTGTGGCTGGCCCACGGGGTTGTAGGCCCATATTTATGCACCGACATTCTTATTAAAGATTTTTGGAAAAAGCAAACGTAGTTGTCACGTGTGAATTAGTAAGTTTAGAATAAATGACCACTGTTTAAGGATTAAAAAGTATAGTATGCAGAGATACTGCCAAAAATGAATGGAACAGGTTTTGTTGTATGTACTCTGCTCATTTTTGTACAGCCCAAAGCAACCGCTAAATAAAAGACCCTGGAATTCAGTCTATACTTTATATGCTACCGGTATCAGAAAAAAAAAATAGTACTAAAAATGCCCCTAAGTCGCTACAAAGGAGTGCCATCTGGCCTCCCTACATACGATCCGTAATACCACACTTGGGTGACCTCTGCTATCCACCGGCTTCCGATAATCATCTCTCACACCCTAAAAGGTTCATCTAGGCTTAAATGCCGAGTTGGCAAGAACTGCGTTCCGGGGAGATAGACCGAGTATGTAGTAAGTAAAAGCCTTTTCGGGTTTATGCGCGCTGATGTGTTCTTAAAATGCTGCGCCCCCCCCCCCCCCTTCTTTTTCCTTCTTTCTGCAGGTCACCTTGGAACATCGATTAAGAATACAAAGAAGGAAAATGGTGATCTAACGGACGAAGAAGACGGGAAAAAGGCGTTTGATTATGGTGCCCACGCATTCCGAATAATACCACCAAAAATAATGTGCACACATGATTAAGCACTCCACACTTAACTGAATAGGGAAAAGTTTAGAGTATATTTCGATGTAAGGTTTACACAAGTATCCTCCGCCGAGAGGACTAGGAATATTGCCAATGCATTCAAAATCTACTGCATCCTTTTTCGCATCCTCACAGACATGTAACTAAAAGCTGCCTCATTGTTCTCCAATTGACACCAACTGTTGTCCCAACCTGGAAACGCAGTTGCTAAAAATGACTCGAATAAACCACCGTGAGCATTAGCCCGACCAGGTTAGTTCATGACCAATTGCCAGCGGCGTAAGTGTGTACAATCAAAGCCACCAGTAAAAGGCAGCCAACGAATAAAAGAGAAGAAAGGGGTAAAAGGAGCTTAGGAGGGTAAGGGTGCGCGGCATACAGAAAAGGATAATTTTGGCCAATAGCTGTTTATGTTTTGTCATGGATCTTTGTATGTAATATCTGTACTGTCTCCCCCGTCTGAGTTTGTGTGTACGTGATGTATGGATCTACGTCATCCCTCCGTTTGTGTTTCCATATTACTTAACCCCTGTCGTTCTATGTTGTGCGCGCACTGAATGGTCCATTATTGTACACGTCTCTCTCTCTCTCTCTCTCCCCCCTCTCTTCTCTCTCTCCATGTCACACGTGTACTGAATGGACCACTTAGAGTGCGGTCTCTCTCTCTCTCTCTCTCTCTCTCTCTCTCTCTCTCTCTCTCTCCCTCTCTCTCACTCTCTCTCTCTCTCTCTCTCTCTCTCTCTCTCTCTCTCTCTCTCTCTCTCTTTCTCTTTCTTTTTCCAAAAAGCCCCGTTTCCTCTTTTCATGTATAATGACGTTGTGCCTCTCCGGCACAAAAACATTATTGGATTTTCCTCGAACGCAAAGGTGTTCAGCAAAATTGACCAAAACCAAAACAATTGTGACTTGCCATATTACTACCTCTCTTTTCTGCAAAACGATAAAACCCGAGTTGGTAATAAAGGAAAGGACAGGTAAGACGACGGATGTCCCCTAATCTGGCTTTTTCTAAGGGAACTATAACGTCAATGGCCTTCTGTTTCTCAAGCTCGGTAGGAATACGATCCCCAATGCCCCGATTGTCCCACCCCCCCTGCACTTAAATTTGGATGTCCAGAATACCCCACTTCTCCCAATCGACCCCAGCTCCCTGTCCAAAACGTCCCCTTTCCCCCGATTGACCCCATGTTTTACGTCCACCCCCCTTCCCCTTATTCATGACGATAACGCCCCACTTACAAGGGTTAGCCGACCCCGAGGGGAAATGTAAGAGTGTCAATACTTGGGTTAAAGGGAAGGGCGAGTCTCTACATAAGGACTCGATTTTGAGATTGATATAATACACTGTGTATAAAGGTCCAATTTCTCTCCACGTACGTCACGAATGAACACCGAATAGAGTTGTGAATTCCATAAGCAATGCACTCCGACAGACTCC
Organism: Lissotriton helveticus; assembly: GCF_964261635.1. Lineage (NCBI taxonomy): Eukaryota > Metazoa > Chordata > Amphibia > Caudata > Salamandridae > Lissotriton > Lissotriton helveticus. The sequence goes on from NC_136063.1 coordinate 1,581,671,368, forward strand.
ATAAATGACAACTTCTGACTGTGACCGATGAACTTATTCCCCACCTACCTAGGATTGGGGACAGAATTGAGATGTATAAATGTCTTCTCCTGCCAGTTTTCTAAAAACTTGTTTTCTACCCATTCAAAGATCCAATTACCGGAGGAGAGGAGCTGGACGTGACGCACCGCCTGGCCACAGATCATGGAACACGTGTGACCACAACCAAAGGTGGAGCCGCAGAGCAATGAGACGCGGGACGAGGCATAACGTTCAAACTCAGCAGATGGAGGAATGAAGGGCTGCCTTGAAGCCCTCGACTCGCTGACCCACTCGTGCCTGAAGTCCCCCGCCCCCCTTTTGAGTCCGACTGTTGGACTCGCCTGCTCGTTGTCCTTTGCTCCCTTGGTCCCTTGGTATGTTCAAAGATCTGGCCCCGCTCCGCCCTCTCTTCCCTCGATTATTCAACAAACTTTTTTCATATAAACTTTGACTATGGACTGGGATTTTGCCACGGAAAAAGAAAGACACGCAGGTGCCCAGCATGAGGCACCCCTAAGAAAATGAGTTAGGAAACAGGACTGTGATCTAACAGCAGAGGACTGATCGCACCCTGCAACGCATAAGGATGATTCCGAGCTGGACTTATAGCTCCACCGCCGGTGCTCAAAAGCGCCAACGAAAAGAAAAACGGACTAACAGAATCTACCGGTGGTGGCTCGTCGTTGAAAAAGACATTTTTCACTAAGACCCCCTTCCTGAACTTTCTCTCTCAAATTCTTGTTGCTTTCAAAATATTTTTGGTCACTTAAGTCTAAAAGTCTCATATAGCACTTTTTACTATATGTTGATGTCATTGAACAGAAAGTCAGAACATGAGTCTACAATATGTCGGAACGTTTTTTCTGATTGCCCTCGACTACGTGTCATGCCAATCTATGAATAACGCAGCGAATGTAAATTCATATGTACCGTATTCCGCCAATTGTATCAACTGCATATGGCTACACGCAATTTGCTAGCATTCGACGAACGTTATTTTCATTGGCCATACATGACTATATGTACACTCCATCAGTTGGGGTAAACACAAATGTACTAGCTATGTTTAAAAGCGGCGACTGTTGAAATTGGCATTATATATATACATAAGCGGCGTTCATTTGTGTTCACTGTACCCCTTGTTGTAAGCAGAACGGATATCGCTAAAGCACTGACTGTGTTATCCCGCTAGCATAGACCCATGCACACACGTACACGACAGCCATTTTAGGTATCATGGTTTCCCAGTTCGCGATCGATCACCAGCGCCCCTTCCCTGACCCTGCAAGCTTCCCCCATGCACCCTGACTGCCCCCGCTCTCGCATGCACAAGTCATGAGCCCTCCCCTCCCGCATGACTCTGTCACTGAGAATCGCACCCCGCGCCTGACCAAACCCCTCCTGTCCCTCCATGAATACCCCTCCTTTGATGACCTCTTCCTCTGAACCTAATCGTCTACATGGACCGCTGGTCATCCCTTAGCCTGAGGATACAGTTTATTGCCCACTACTGTATGCACTCGCCTCTCTTGAAAGGAGCCACTATTGATCATGACCACCCCACCCCCTGAGATTCGATCAGGAGCACACATTCCAACAGAATCAACAGCACACTCGGCCGCATGACAGCCCCCTCCTATTGTATGGAGGATAAAGGCCCCTACTGTAGCCACGTGTTGGAATATCTTTGTACTTTACAATGTCCTGATTGTAATGGAGGATGTGTGTGTGTCATAAACCTGTGTATAAAAGACGAAGCCTCAGAGAAACTTGTTAGAGCATCTCCCGAAGACACTATGCGAGCGTCCCAAATGACATGCTCTCCTCTTGAGTAATAAACGCCGTTCTTGTTTTCCTACTTCCAGTGCCCGTCTCTTTATTTTGGTAATTATTCAAGATGGAAACGAAGAGTCGCCCTGCACCAACAGCCTGGGCATCGGGTGCGACATGGGCTGACTTTTTAACACTTAAATACTGGTATTGTGTCAAAGCCAAATAAAAGTAGTTATAATAAAGCCTCAAAACAAAGCGATGGTCGGTAAATTGCTTAGGCTTTAAAACAATTCATCATTTCTAGCCCGCCATGCCGCTTCAGTTTGGTCCCAGTCATATGCAAATCAGTCTTAGCCCTCCTCAAATGGGAACAGTCCAACCGCACTGCCAGACAAGGAGATACCCAGATAACGGTCCTGTGCTCCCCGTGCTGCAGGACCGAAGCTACACACAACTGGTGTGCCCCTGTCAGGGCGAAAATAGTTTAGGTTGCTTGAGTTCCGGCTCAGGAAGGACCTGGCCTAGCAGCTCAGGGTAGACTGTTCCATTTGGAGCAGTGTCAAGACTGATTTGCATATGTCTCGGTCCAAAGTGAGGTGACATGGTGAGTAAAAGAACAATGGGTTAGGATGCTACCGTAGAAGTTGCCAGTGGTTAGATTTATTGCAAGCATTCCTCCAATCACGTCTGGAGTGTTTTATGCACCACCCTAACTGCTAAGGGCATGCACCAGAAGTGGGTCTCATGCTCATTGAGCCACTGGAACCAAGCTCCACCCGATTGATAAGCCCCATACAGGGCAAAACTGTATCTTGGGTTGCTTGTGTTCCGGTTGGGGAAAGACATGGCCTAGCATTTCGGGCTGGACTATTTCTATTGGAGCATTAGAGCAGGGTCAAGACTGATTTGCATATGACTGGGTCCAAACTGAGGTGACATTGTGGGCAAAAGAAAGATGGATTAGAATGCTACTCCAAGTGATTGCCAGTGGTTATATTTATTGCAAACATTCCTCCCACAATCCCTTTTTGTGTGCTTAAAATAAAAGCCTGGATATGAAAAATGCTAATGAACCCTAAGTGCCATTCTTAAGCGGGGCATAACGTGACTTGACAGGATACACACTGCTCCACAAAAGTTCCATCACAATAGATCAACACGTTCATTTAAAGGCTCTGCATGCTGCTTAAATTCTGGCAGTGCCTGGAAAAGACCAACATGTCAACTTGAGGACCTCACATCTTGCTTTTGTTTCAGTGGAACCTTTTCTTCATCTCAGTTTTTTTTCCTTGAATTCACGAATTCACCCATTGAACTGATTTGAATATTTTGATTAGTTCAGTCAACATTGCCCATGACACTGCCTACACTAAATTAAACTGAGACCTTGAAATCTTTATAGGCACAACATAATTTTTCCTTTTATCAGCCCAAACATCTATGGCACCCTGGCAAGGGTCTTGTCTTGACCTGACACGACCACTGCACATCACACTATTAAGAGGGAACCTTGAGCACACACATTTATATAGACCTATATGGTCTCATGTTACAATTCTATACTGCTAGGAGGATATTACTTAGTAATTTTCCTCTTGCAAAATTTTACTCATAACTATTTAATGAAGTCCTACTTTTTTTGCAAATTTTTCAACTGATTTGAATCATTCTTGTTTTGTGTGAAAATATTTTTTTTTTCAAAAATATTTTTATTGAAGGATACAGTAATATACAATGCAGTGACAGTCATAGCCAGAACCAAAGGGTCGACAAGGAAGGGAGAGCATGCGTGTTGACGACAGGGCAATTATGAAAGGCAACTAAAGACAGTGTCCACGAAACCTCCAACGGGGAGGCACTCCGCTGCAGGACCACAGGCGTAGACATATCCCGGCTGCTGAGTTAGCGACGAGGGCCCCCCTATCCGGAGACTAAGTGCAAAAGTCAACAGGACCTCGTTATATGACAAGCAACAGTTATAATAGTTCCCACCCATGACCGCTGAACAGTTCCTGGCAGGTTCGTGCTGACTGAATGGCCTCAACAGGAGGCTAACCTTGCATTTTGACAATTAAACAACCCCCCAATCCCCCCCTCCCCCCCCTCATGGTGGCGGCAAAGGCTAAAACAAATGACAGAAAAAGAGGTACAAGAAAGATCAGGTCAGAACGAGGACGGAGCGGAGCAATGACCCCATGTATCCTTCACATTTGGAAGAGGTGGAGAGTCCTAATGGTGGGGGGGCAAACTGCCGAAGGAAGTCCCCTAGAAAGGAAAGCTAGTAGCGGGCCCCACCTGAATTCAAAGTTTTTAAAATCATCTCTAAAGATGTCTGCCATCCGCTCCAAACTCAAGAATTGCCATAGGCGGGCATGCCAGAGAGATATGGCTGGGGCTTCCTTCTTCTTCCAGGCCGCCGCCAGGGTAATCTTGGCCGCTCCAAAGCACAGCCACATAATCATTCATTGATAACTTTATTTCGGTCCGATGACCATAAAAGTGCACATAAAATACATCAGCACAGTCAATAAAACAATAAATAGTCATAAAATGTTAAAACATAATTAAACTACAAGTTATCAAAATAGAAATAGAAACAATAAGTAGAACAGTTAAGTTAAAAAAGTTTGTCTTCTACGCCACATGCTAAGAAGATAACGGGAAACCGCAAACACAATGGGAGGATGGGTATCATAAGTCAATATCCTGCAGGCCTGTGTAAAATGCAAGAATCCCAAATTCTTACAGATAGGGATCAGCCAACATTTTCTGATTTCAGAGTAGGCAGGGCAGAAGAACAGTACATGAGTTACATTCTCATTTTTGTGATTACATGCAGAGCAAACTTCATTTTTATCTTTTAACCATCTAGATGTAAAAGACCTGATAGGTAAAGTGCCGTGTCTTAGCTGGAGATATAACTTTCGAGCAAACGGCGGTTCAATTTTGTCCAAAAATTCCTCGATCTTAGATTCAGATTTGACTAAGAGGAATTCAGAAGTCAACCTACCCAGTGATGTAGAGCTCGATAGTATCTGAGTATTCAGCGTGCGTATGTGAGAAAGAAGTTCCTTCTTTGATGTCCCTAGACAATAATTCTCGGGGTTTTCCCACAGTCCCAAAAGGCCTAATCGGGTACTAACCGCACGAATGTGCTGAAGCCAAGGGATTTTTTTATATACAAGAAGAGGCAAAATCTCAGAGAACTCCGCTCTATAGGCGGCCAGTTCGGGGATTGACCACAACCTCTTCCAGTACATAATTGGCCTTGCACTGAGGATCTCTTCTATTGGGACCATGCCAAGGTCCAATCTAAGAGGGATCAGGGGCGTACTAGTGGTCTATCCCTCCCTGCCCTCCGCTTGATTAAAAAGCGGCACCGTAGCTATCACAGAACCTCCCCCGTCATTCGGACCAACTCTAGCCGACTCGAGCGCTGAGACAGCTGAGTCCCGGGTGGATAAAACAACTGTAGCAGCCATTTTTGTTGGCGGTAGCGTTTGCACGCTGTTCATTGGCCAGCATAAAAGGGCTCCCCAGTGACAGACTCTCTAATTTGCTGCATGCTTTTCTCTCCTGAGGCGGAAGCCGGGAGGTAGCTATTTTAAACTGTTAGAGTACTGTTGTGTTGCACTTTAAAGAAACGTGTTTTTATCATTGTCACTAGCTTGACTACAAAGATTTAAAAATTATTATAACATTCAGCGTGATTTCTACCGCCTTAATTGAATAGTGGTCTATCCCTCCCTGCCCTCCGCTTGATTAAAAAACGGCACCGTAGCTATCACAGAACCTCCCCCGTCACTCGGACCAACTCTAGCCGACTCGAGCGCTGAGACAGCTGAGTCCCGGGTGGTGAAACAACTGTAGCGGCCATTATTGTTGGGGGCAGCGTTTGCACGCTGTTCATTGGCCAGGATAAAAGCGAGGGACATGCCTCCGCGCAGCGGACGCGAGCAGTGGACGCGCCGGAGTCGCGCCAGAGTCATGCCCGTCTACGCCCGTCCACGCCAGGACGGGCCTAGGGGCCACCGACTCTGTTCTAGCCACAACTACCCCTGCTCACCACGGTATGACTACCACCTATACTGGGGAGGAGTTAAAACGCCGTAGATACCCACCTTTGGCACAATGTACTTCATGCTTACCACCAACCCATAATTTCTACTGCACTCATTGCGGTTTTTCTGTGGGCCGGATGTCCATGTGCAACCAAATGAAATTCTTTTCTAAACGGGGTAAACCTAGGGGTAGAACAAGAGGTTTTAAAATCCCTCCTTCTTGTATTCAACTTCAGTTCTGGAGTATAAATTGTAGATCGCTTCCAAAACACAAGAACAATATATACGACTTTCTAACTGATGAAAAACCTGATGCCGTGTTCCTTACGGAGACCTGGCTTCATGAGAGCTCAGGGCCAGACATTTCTGTGGCAACCCCTGATGGCTATGTAATGGTCAGGAAAAACAGAGACATGGGTAAAGGAGGAGGTATCGCAATAATTTTAAATCTAATTATACATGTACTTTCGATGCCTTCCCCTTGCCCGGTTGTGAAGCTGGACATTTCAAACTTGCAATCAGCCCCCAGTTTACTCTATCTGGGCTTCTGATTTACCGTCCCCCTGGAAATTCGAATGCCTGGACGACATCTTTGGCAGACACCATTACTCCTTTATCCCCGAAGGCGGCCAATTTTACCATCCTTGGTGATCTAAATCTCCATCTAGATGATGACCAATGCAATGCTAGCAAATTATTTCTATCCGAGCTAGAAGCTCTAAACATCTTATTATGCAATTCAGGGCCAACACACTCAGCAGGGCACTTACTGGACCCTGTCCTTTCCAACCTTCCATTCGAATGCGCCTCTTCCGCGCATCCCTTGGAGTGGTCGGATCACTATGCCGTGCACTTCGCCTTATCTCGAGTCATAACTATGACTAGTGATAATGGAAGTCAGGATGTGCTTATACGTCGATGGAGCATGCTTGATATAACTGATTTTAATATGCACTTGATGAACACTCTTCCTAACACCGATACATGCACATCCGTATTAAATACTAATGTATCCAAATGGCTGAGTAATACCACAGACAAACTTCTTCCATTGACATCCAAGAACTTTACCTCCCATCGACCTCCTGCACCCTGGTTTTCTGAAGACCTAAAGTGCATGAGATCCAACTGTAAGGCCTTCGAAAGGAAATGGAGACGCTCTTACTCCGCTTCCCGTAAAGTGGCCTATAAGGAAGCCCTTAAGAACTACCACCATCAATGTAAAATAGCCAGAGCCACTTATGTTGCTAACACGGTTACCATCGCCCAAAACTGTCCTCGCACACTCTTTTCCATTGTGAAAAAACTAACAGGAGCGGACTTAACACCGGCTCCCCCTGCCCTTGACGCGACTCAATGCAACTCTATAGCTGATTTCTTTATATCCAAAATAGAGCGTATCTATGATTCATTAAGTCCCCCCACATCCGATGATACATCGATGCTTGAATTAGTACTGACTCCAGAACATTGGCCAAACTCACAAATTGGTTACCCTTTGACGATGTTTCATTTTCCTCTTGCCTGGACAGCGTTAAATCGGGTTCCCCACGGGATCCGGTACCAGCTAAAATTTTAAAACAACTTGATCCTGGCCCACGCCACGTGCTAAAACAACTTCTTAACTCATCACTATCTGAGTCATATATTCCACAGGAATGGAAACATGCAATGATTGTCCCCTTACAGAAAAAGGCTGGAGTTGACTCTGCCAACTTATCCAACTTCAGACCAATTTCACTGCTTCCCATCCTATCAAAAATCCTGGAAAGGCATATTAACGCACAACTAACCCATCTCGTCAAGAGCTCGGGATTTCTACATCCATCCCAGTCGGGTTTTAGAGCACATCTCTCGACAGAATCCACACTTTTAGGAGCAACCGAGAGTCTACGACACAGTGTCGATCGTGGAGAGACATCCGCTCTTATTCTTCTCGACCTGAGCGCGGCGTTGCCACTGTGTCCCATTCCATCCTTCTTACAACTCTTCGGTCCCTGGGTGTGGAGGGCGCTGCCCTTGCCTGGATAGCCTTCTTTCTGAGCGGTCGAACCTTTCAGGTTTTCTCTGCTTCCGCCACCTCAAACATCTGTCCGTCGGCGTATGGTGTCCCTCAAGGATCCATACTTAGCCCTTTATTATTTAATATATATGTAAGACCCTTGGCCACCATTGTGGAAGAAGTCGGCCTTACCTTATACTCCTACGCCGACGACACACAAATCATTTTCTCTCTTTCTAACAAAGAGAGTAATGACACCTCTGTCTTGAAAGAAGGTCTGACCAGAGTCTCTAGGTGGATGAAAAGCAATTTTTTAAAATTAAACGGAGACAAGACAGAGGTTGTAATACTAGGCAAGGACAAAGATCTTTGGGGCCCACATCATTGGCCAAATGACATGGGACCTACACCTCAGCCTGCTACTGTAGTACGCAATTTAGGATTTCTCATAGATGATAAACTTACAATGAGACAGCAGGCTGTGAAGGTAGCCTCCATCTGTTTCGCCACTCTGAGATGGCTCCAAAAAATTCTGTGGATGTTGCCTCCCTCCACACAAAGAACTGTAGTCCAGGCGTTGGTTGTTTCCCGCCTGGACTATGGCAATGTCCTATACCTTGGAGCCGACACGACAACCATAAAAAAACTCCAGGTTGTGCAGAACGCGGCCGCTCGGCTACTTCGCAACGTTCCTAGGAGAACAACTGCCTCCTTAGCACTTTGTGATCTCCACTGGCCTAAAATCCCTAACCGAATTAAGTTTAAAGCCCTTTGTCATTTTTTAAAAATTAAACAAGGCTCAGCCCCCAAATATCTTCAGGGCCTCATCCAGGCCTATAAGCCTAGCCGAACTTTGAGATCTTCCAGAAATGGTGATTTTTCCACTCCTAGATTTAGGCTAGCAAAAATGGGAGGTCGATCCTTTGCCTATCTGGGTCCAAAACTGTGGAATACTCTCCCCGTGACCCTGAAAACCGAAATCAACCTCTTCCATTTCCGCAAGGGACTGAAAACCTGGCTCTTCCAACAGCAAATAGAAGCTCTCCATCAGTAAGATCAGCATGCAAACTCCTTCTTCCTTTCTGTCCCTTAGCGCCGGGAAACCCACTGCGGGTAGCTGCGCGCTTAATAAGTTAAAATAAATAAATAAATAACCCAACTAGATTTCTCACAAAAGAGTTCTCTCCCATTTTAAGGTTCATTATGTGCTTATGCCCCCAAAGTTCAGCCCCATAGATTGCCGCCATTCTAGCCTGGCGGCAATATATTTCCAGAGCAGGGGACACCGGCTTAAAGGTTGACTCCCTAAAAACTTTGCTTATACCTCCCGCAAGCTGGGATAACTTAAGTGTAGACTTAGCAGTCTGCACGTCCCAATCAAAATTCTCAGTTAGGGTAACACCCAAATAAACAAATGTTTTAACCCTTTCAAGGGGAGTGCCATGTAAGACCGGATATGGGCGTACCCGCTTAGGGGGATTAAAAATCATGAACTTGGTTTTTCCCAAATTGATTTCCAGTCCCCGAAGCTCACAGAACTCCACAAACCCGTCCAATGTTTTTTGAATGCCCGATGATGTTCTAGACAACAACAAAGTGTCGTCTGCAAACATCAGAGTGGGCACTCTACCCGGGGCCAACTTGGGGGCATCGTTATTAACCACACCATTCAAATGTTCCACAAGGCCATTGATGTAGAGGCTAAATAGTGTGGGTGCCAACACGAACCCATGGCGTACTCCTTTTTGGACAGGGAATTGGTCTGTGAGTTCGCCATGCCTACCACACCTGACCTGGGCAAAGTTGCTTACATGAAGCCTAGATAGTACATTTAATAGGTATGGCGGAAGTCCCAAGTCTGCCAGCACCTTCCACAGTTTATCACGCGGAACCAGATCAAATGCCGCCCGCAGGTCCACAAACACAAGGTAGAGGCTGCCACCCTCTACCTTTGCTGTTTTCCAGTGCAGAACCTGCAGGCGAAATATCTGGTCTAGGGTAGATATGCCGGACCTAAAGCCTGCCTGAAATGTAGAAAGGATCCCATTCTCTTCGATCCATCCAAGAATCCTATCAAGGATGACCCTCCCCATCAGCTTTTGTGATGTGTCAATTAAACTGATGGGTCTATAATTAGAGGGGGTTACCGGGCAGCCCTTTTTTAATATAGGGACAATTTCTGCTCCTAACCAAGTGGGGGGCAGGTCATCTCCCTGCAAAATGCCATTAAATAAAATGAACAAATAAGGAGCCCAGATTTTAGCTTGTGTCCTAAATAGATCCCCCGGACGTTTATCCAATCCTGGAGCCTTATTAGGGAGCAATTTACCTATGGCCGTTTCAACCTCGGGCAAAGTGAAGGGCTCGATTGGAGCGAGGAGCGTAGGGGCTTCAATCAACCGTCCACACTCCTCAGCCCCATCGCCACCATGCAATTGCTGGGGTTCAGGGGTATTAACAAGCGAGGCATCGAAATCAGGTATACCATATAGAGCAGCAAAGTGACTTTCCCAAATTGTGGGAGCAATGTTGGGAGCGAGCGCCTGAGTATGCCCACTGAGTCCAGTTGCAACTATGGACCAGAATAATTTGGAATCTTTGCACCTAAGTGCAGATCCCATCTCCTCCCACATTGTGGATTCCCATTCCCTTTTCACCTCACAGATTGCCTTTTTATATGTAGTGCAATGCACTTTAATGGCCTCACTATCATTAGTTTTTAGTGCTATGAGCAAGGCCTTTTTGGCCTTCCGACAGGAAGTGTTAAACCATCGGGAAGTTCCAAGTCAGGGGATTGTTTGCCCTTCTAACAGGGTAAAGGATATCTTTCAATATGGCAACCAGTTGGTTATGTATCTCAGTTGCCCTGCCCAAATGGCCAGATTTCCCCATCTCTTCAATGAGCGGGATAATGGTATCATATAATTCAGCATGTTTAGTAATAAACGCTTGTAAATCAGGCCATTTAACCCTACGCCTACAATTTGTTATTGTTTGTGGCACAGTGACACAGTGCTCAACCGAAGCTGAGGCTTTCAGACCAAAACTCCCCGGTTTTAGGGACAAAACTACTGCATTATGGTCACTGTCAAACCTTTCAATAACCCTAAATTCATGCAGCCTATCCCAATGCCTAGCCTCAATAAAAATGTAATCGATTATTGAGGTCTGGTTTAGTCGGTTAAACGTGGCTCTCCCTGGTCTGTCAGGCTCCACCCTCCCATTGCATGCTCGTAATGATGTAACTAGCGCAAATGATTGCAATTGCAAAACGAGAGGGGTCTATACCTTGACCTGAGGGGACAGTGACTCTGGGATAGCCCAAAGCAAATCCACATCGTCTGGATCACCGAAGTTCGGGTCCATAAGGGGTTCGAAATGACAATTGAAGTCTCCACCCAAAATTAATGTGGTGGAGGAGTCAATCGTATACATGAAGGTCAGCAATGTTTCAATAACTTCTGACTCAAGACCCCGCCTGACTGGCCTTGAATATGCATTAATCAAAGCAATATTTGGCCCATTGGGCAAGGTCAACAAAACACACTGGACATCCAATGAGTTAGTTGGGATTGATGTTGCCTTCACTCCCAGGTGTGTGCCAACCCATATGGACAACCCGCCCGAGGGCCTACCCCGATCACCCATACTTGCCAAAATATCATAAGTTGCAAAACCCTGGGCTACACTTTCTTTTAACGCCCAGGTTTCTTGCAACATACAAATGTCGTGGGAGGCCATAAAGGAGCCCCACTCTGGAATGGGCAATTTACTCTTAAGTCCCGCCACATTCCAGGATAAAATTTTGACTTGGCCATCAACCGGATCTTGCTTGGTATGTTCGAAATCTAAGGGATCAGGAAAATCATTGGAAGCAGTGGAGCTAGCTCCTACACCTTGATCAAGTTCACATTTCAGTGGGTGTTGATCATCAGAAAAAGAGACAATTATGGGCTGGGTGGTTTGTTCGGTGACCAACTCTTTTGGAGAAAGATTCGATTTTGCATTAACAGCTAAGTTATCAGTAGTTAGTAGCATATTAATGAGAGGCACTGTTTGTCAATCGCAATCATCAAAGCCTGAGAAAGCATTGAATCTATTTGTCACTTCCAGAGGGGTAAACGGCAACAGATGTTCCATCATCCTATTTCTATTTCCATAACTCCTAAATGGTACAGTATCCCACCCAGGCAAGTCATCAAACTTCACGGGGTTAAATGCATGCATCCTTTGCCGTTTGTTGAAGGGCATATTGAGATTAGTGTGCAAGCAAGATGGTGCCCCGGGGTATGTTATAGGGGTCACTAAGGATCTTGGATAGAAATAGGTCAATTCACACTGAACAATTGAGTTTCCGGCATTCCCAGGAAACCAATTTAGAATATATCTAACGGCTTCAGGATCTCTGAAAGTAATTACAATTAGGTCTCCCTTTATGTCTTTAGCTCTGCTTCCCAACCATTGCAGTCGCCGGACATGGAGGATATCACCATTAATATTATAGGGCAGTGGCTGATTTTGGCTAAGCCAGTGTATAGTTTTGTTTTTTAACTGAGAGAACCCTTCCCTCTTTCTATCTGCTAATGTGGGGACAACCACATAAGTTACCGCTTCTGGGGGTAATTCAACTTGACGGCCCCTGTGGTTCCCTGCCCTGACGGGGCTAGTGCTTCCCCTCTCATCTCGATTTTCTCCTGTGTAAGATTTTTTATTATCTACCTTCTGTACTTGACTAATATCAAGAGATGACGATTTTTGGAGTACATTGGAGGGTATTGCCTGATGCTGTTTAGAGCCTGTAGGCTTGTTGGATTTATTTACACTTTTATGAGGAGCAGGAATAGGAGTTAGCACTGTTGCTACAACGGGTGGTGCTGGCTTCGCGAGGTCCTTGGTTGACCCAGCTTTGTTACTAATAGCCAGCTCTAAATTCCCCAATCATTGCTCAATCCTCTTCAACCTCTCTATTATAGGTAATACAGATGACCTAATTAAAAGGCTTCCAATGGGGCAGCAGACAGTGCTTCCATTGGTAGGCAATGTGGGGGAATGGCTAAGCCTGATGACGTTAGTACAGGTGTTGTAGGGACTTTTGGAATTGGTACAATTGCTATGGGGTCCGTTTAAGTTGGCACAATTAATTCGATAGCCTTTGTGGAATGACTAATCTTCGTTCTTGGCGGGTCACCACCCCTCTTCCGTCTTTTACTAGGTGGTGGGCCAAGAACTTTAAGCATCCCTGATTTCTTATTCCTCTTCTTAGCAATCCTAACTACTGGAAAAGGTGGCTCAACAGGCACATCTGATCCTATGGTAGAATTACTACTAGGAAGAGATATGACATTTGTGTACAGATCGTTGGACACATCAGGTGAGGGAGATGTGTCTCGCAGGAGCAAGGGAATGCTATCTATTATAAGAGGATCATCAGTTTCGATATGGGAGCTTACATCAAGTGGAGTAGTATGTTTCACAAGGTTCAAAGGTGGTCTATTTTTCATACCTTCAACAGAGCGTCGCCGCTCTGCGCGGCGTTCAGCCAATACGCTCTCCCTTTCTATGTCAGAAACAACAGCCTTAGTGAAGTAACTATCCAATGTACCTTTACTAGTTCCTCCGTTTCCGGTGCTAATTTGAAGCATCTGGTCGGCTCTGGGTGTTGCCGGCGATGTTCAAGGTCCCCCACTGCCTTATGGGAGATGTAGTCAATTAGGCAGTGACTACTCGCTGGTCCCAATGCGAGCGTTTCCCGCAAAGCGGGAAACGCGAGGAGTAGCTGCTTGTGGCGTCCAGTGGGGTTTTTTAGAAGTCAGCCCCTATTCCAAAGTCCTGCTTTGGCTGATGCTCTCACGCTGTGTCTCTGCGAAAAGCCTGGGTCTGGTGCAGAAGAGATGGGTCGCGCAGTCCCAGCAAAACACCCGCCATGTCCGTGGGAATCGGGTAACCTAATATCTCCTTTATGTGTGTTCTTCCCAGTATGGCCTAATTGAAGGGCAGTCCCACCATATATGCCGAAAGTCCCCCAAGTGGCCACAACCCCTCCAGCATCTGTCCGAGGCATTGGGGAAGATTTTGCGGAGTCTGGAAGGGTGGAGATACCAGTCCATCATAGTTTTGAGGTGGCCTCTCTAAGAGCAACTGAGTGATTAAAGTGGTGGGCATCTACCCAGAGGTGCAGCCACTCCTCCTCTCCAATGGGGCGCTGCAGGAGGACCTCCCACATATTCTTATATCTGGGCCTCGGCGAGGTAGTGGATTTGAGCAGTAGTGCGTATATAAAGGAGATCACTCCCCTCATTGAGGAAGACTTAGCGAGAAAAGCTTCAAATTTGGTCAGGGGACGTGTAGCCGCCTATCGGACCTGTGGATGTAGTGCCCAGTGCATGAGCTGAGTGTAGTGGTAAGCTTCCGAATCAGGTAGGTGAAATTCGTCCTGGCATTCTTTGAAGGTGAGAGGTTCGCCATCCTGAAACAGATGGATCAGTGCTAGACAACCACCCTGCTTCCAGGAATCAAAGGGCCCCTCACGTAAAGCCGGAGGGAATGAGGATGTGTGGTGAATCGGGGTGTATGGGGAGGGGAAGGTAGTCCACCTATCGTACCCGGCGACAGTATCCCACACCAGTAGCGTAGTATGTGTAGGCTTACTTAGGTATGTATTCGGAAGCCTATCTCTGCGAGGGCGCCAAGCTAGGTCCCAAACCGTCCTGCCCGTGACGCTTCGGTCCATGTGGAGCCAATGTTTTTCAGAGTCTTTCTGGGACCATTCCACCAACACCCTTAATTGGGCCGCTTTATAATACAGCTTGATGTCCAGTAGACCGACCCCACCTTCCGTGCGGGGGCGACGGAGATGGGAGAAGGAAAAGCGTGAGCCGCCGCCTTGCCAAATAAATCGCAAAATCATGGTCTTGAGCCTCTGGAAAAAGCCAGCATCTAATCCTATGGGAAGTGCCTGAAAAAGGTAGAGGAGTTTGGGCAAGAGCGTCATCCTAATGGCGTGAATGCGTCCCAGCCAGGAAAGGAAGAGCGGCTTCCACTTTGCCAGCTCTGATTGGATTTGAGCGAGGAGCAGGGGAAAGTTGGCTCCAAAAAGGCCCTGTACCGTCGGGGTCAAGGACACCCCTAGATATTGGAGCGACTTGGGGGCCCAAGCGAGCGGGGTTGAAGAGCGAAGCTCAAGCAGCTCGGTCTGTGGGGAGCGAGAGGTTAAGAATGAAGGATTTCCCAGCGTTGACCTTGAAGCCTACCAAAGCCTCAAACCGAGTCAACTCCGCGTTTAAGCCAGGAAGGGAGCTCTCAGGTTCTGTAAGAGACAAGAGGATGTCGTCGGCAAAAAGCGAGACTTTATGAGAGTCTCCCGCGAACGGGATGCCCTTGATGTCCGGATCCCGCCGCACTGCAATCGCTAAGGGTTCGATGCTAAGAACGAAGAGGAGTGGAGAGAGGGGGCACCCCTGACGGGTCCCCAGAGAGTTTGTTAAGGCTCCTGAGCGAGCACCGTTGACCACCACTCTTGAAATGGGGGTGCGGTAGTTCGCCTGCACCATGGCGATAAATTGGGGTGAAAAGCCAAAGGCAGCCAGTGTTTTGAACAGGAAGGACCAGTTGACCCGGTCAAAGTCCTTCTCCGCGTCAAGGCCCACCAGGATCGCCGGAATGTGGAGTTTGTTAGCTCTTTCTATCAGATGTATGATGCGGCGAGTATTGTCATGTGTTTGTCTCCCTGCAATAAAACCGGATTGATCCGGGTGGATGAGGAGTGGCATGAGGTCGTTCAGGCGTTTAGCGATGATTGAAGAGTAAAGCTTGGCGTCTATATTCAGCAGAGCGATCGGCCTGTAAGAGACACAGCTCTGTGGATCCTTCCCAGGCTTAGGTATGACTGATATTATAGCTTCTGCCATGGTGTTGGTTGACCTACTTTCGCCAGCCATTGCATTAAAAAGAGAGACCAGGCGCGGGGAGAGTTCAGGGGCAAATGTTTTATAAAAGAGCGCTGTGTAGCCATCGGGTCCGGGGGCCTTATTAGTTTTCAGTGAGGCGATTGCCGAGGTAACTTCAGCAAGAGTGACGAGAGCCGTAAGACGAGCATTCCAATCTTCAGGGACCTGTGGAAAATCTAAGGAGTCAAGGAACGTCTGTTGGGCCTCACTATCCAGGGAATCACCTGTGTAAAGATCTTCATAGAAGGATCCGAAGGCCGCGGCCTTCCCCTCCTCTCTGTGGGCTATCTGGCCCGTCTGGTCCAGGATCCCACCAATATATTCTCTCTCCCTCTTATCTCGGAGTTGGCGCGCTAAGTGTTTGCCTATTGTATTACCCTGCGTGTACGAAAGCTGCCGAAGCTTAAGGAGAGTCATTTCTGTCCTGTTGGAATATATAGCTCGGAGTTTGCCTCTGAGAGCCATAAGCTGTCGTAGTTTCTGTCGCGTGGGGCCACTCTTGTGCGAGAGCTCAACAGCTGTAAGCTCATCCCCAAGAGCCTCGCGTTCCTGAGCGCGCAGTTTATTTAGAGCTGAGCTAAGAGCGATGCCCTCGCCCCTAAGTACCGCTTTCAGGGCATCCCAATTAGTATATTCGGATGTGTCTTCTGGGGGATTTGTGTCGAAGAAATTGGAAATGGCCGCATGTAGTTTAAGACATGATCCCTTATCGCGTACCAGGGAAGGCCGGAAGTACCACTTAGGCGTGGTCGGGCCGGCCCTCGCCACTGCAGGCTAATCGAGTACAGGCTATGGTCTGAGACTGAGAGCGGGAACATTTTTGCATCCTGGAGGGTGCCCCGCAGAGATTGGCTGATAAAGATATAGTCCAGCCGGTGGTATGTTCTGTGGGCGTGGGAAAAGAATGTGAAGTCACGCGTTTGTGGATAAAGAGCTCGCCAAGTGTCCAGGAGTCCCAGGTCTCAGATGCGATGTTGTGTCTCTGCTGTGAAGGTCCCTGAATCCGACCTCTGTGTGTGTGTACTGTCCAGGTCTTTTTGCCAAATAAGATTGAAGTCGCCTAGGAGCAGGAGGGAGCCTTCTACAAAGTCTGCTATTTTCCCAAGTAAGCTGGAGAGGAAGGGGACTTGGCCAGTGTTGGGAGCATACAGCGCTACAAAAGTGCAGACCCTTCCTCGCAAAACACCCTTCACCATAATCCATCGCCCCTCTTTATCTCCCTGGACCCCAAGCGGTTGAAACTGGAGTGCAGCGCGGAAAAGCAAGTCCACCCCTCGGTGTTTTGTGACAGCTAAGGACCTATAAATAAGGGGGAATAATTTATGTTTAAGGCGCGATTCGTCAGTCCTAGCTAAATGAGTTTCCTGTAGGGCAATCACATCTAGATGATGGTCAACAATGTACTTCCACACCTTGATTCGCTTCTGCGGTGAGTTGAGACCCTTAACATTCCAGGTGGCAATGGAAATAGGAGGCATACTACCACCAGGGAAACAGCAGCTTTGTTAAAGCTAAAGAAGACCCAACGAACCAGTGCATGGCCAGCGTCCTTAAGCGAACACCTACGCAAGCCACCATCTGTAATGAAGAAGAAAGTTAAAGAACCCCAAAATAAGAGCCGCCACCATGATGTCCCACCCTCCCTCCCCTCCAACCCCACCCAACCTACCCAACAACCCCCCCTGAATCCCCCTCCCCAAACAACCCACGAAGAGGAAAGTTAGTACGTGGAAAAGTCCACAGTTCTGCATCCAGCCCCGAGGCGAGGCACCATCCATCCTCGGGAGCGTGGAGAGTGGATATCCCTGAACCCTCCCCCCCGTCTCTCCGGCACCACCCTGCATCATTAACCTGGCCAGACCGTGGAGAGTCATGACCCCGGCTCGCTGTCAGTCACCAGCGCCACGGAGGAGACAGCAGCTTCTCTCTCCAGGAGGCGTGCTGAGGGGTCAGGTCTCACCATCGTGGGGGATAGGCCCACCGTCTGCCATTCGGTGGAGCTTCTGCGTCGCCGGGGTTGGTGTTGGGAGTCCGCCGGCCTTGTCGTTGGGTCTGTCTTCTCCAGGCCCAGTGCCTCGAATGCCGCATCTAATGAACGTAGCTGCAGGAGCTTCCCCTTGAACTTGAAGATGATGCGAAATGGATGGCCCCAAGAGTAAGGTATGCCCTGTTCCTTCAGATGTGAGGTGATAGGTTTGAAGCTGTGGTGTTTGACGAGTGTGGAGGCTGCTAGATCTTGGTATAGGACAGGCTGGTGCCCACGGAATTGGATGGAGGCGAGATCACAAGCTCTGCATAAAATCTGTTCTTTGATCTGGAAGTCGTGGACACACACCAGGATATCCGGCGGTGAAGCCTGTGCGCCTCTCGGTAAGCCCACTCTATGAACCCTGTCCAGTTGTAGCTCGAAGTCGTCCCCTTCACTTAAAATCTGTCTGAACAGCGCCGTCATGTAGACACTGAGACTCTCCCCCTCACCTTTCCAGGGCACAGCTCGAATACGAATGTTATTCCGCCTTGAGCGGTTTTCCAGATCCTCAGTATCGCCTGTAGGTCTAGATTCTGCTCCGTCAATCGGATAACATCCTGTTGGAGGTGATGCAGCTCGTCAGCAGCGCCCACGTCGTGTTCCTCCAGTGTCGCCACTCGTTCTCCAATGGAGTCAACATCCCGCCTCATTTCGCGCATGTCAGCGGATAACTGAGTGCGGACCGCTAGGATATCCTCCTTGATGGCAGCAAAGAGCTCCAACATGAAGGCCTTCGTGGCCGGTGCCTCAACCTCGTCTGCTTGCAGCACTTGCGCCGCCACCTGACGGGGGCTCCCACTCCCCGGTTTCGGAAGCGTACCTTTGAGGTCCTTGTCCTTCTTGCCCCTGGTGGAGGCCATATTGGGGACACCCTAGGTCTGCAGCTCCTCCTATAATCTCTTCTGGGACGGTTCGTAGACAACAGGTAAGGGACAGGAATTATGCACTTCACCTCAGCACCCCCGGTGTACTCCTGATTACTTCTGGGCCCAAATCCTAGGCTCTTGGCACCCTGGTGAAAGGCGCACTCCTCACCTCTGCATCTCCAAACTCGAGGTAGGCCGCAAAAATCTCACTGTCCAGACGTAGGGCCCATCTGCAAGGTCCCCAGAGCTCTGGTGGATCCTCCCAGGGGGGGGCAACTAGGCCCTCGAAACGCTGTCACGCACTCTCCCTTGCTGCGCCCGCCGATCCCCGGGCCGAATGGAGCGCGTCCCCGTCAATACTCGCCCCCAGCAGGTGGACCCAGCCGAGCCCCGCGGCACCACCACTCCCTGGCTGGCTCCGGAGCTGTCGACAACACCAAGGGGGGGAGTCGGCCCAGCCCCTCCACGGGCCGCTCCACCGTGTCTCACCCCCCTCAGCTAAGCCCCTAGTAGGCCACTAAAAGTGCCTGCGGGCCCCTCTCAGGTCATGGAGAAACACTATGCAAGCGTGGGTCAATGGCACTCTGGGCCCAGGCTGTCGGCTCAGCCCGTGTCTCTCGGCCCTGGGGAAAAAGTCCTGAGGCTATCTCGCTGCTACCCCTTTCTAATTTGCAGCGCTGGCAGCTCCTCGTCAGGCTGGGTGAGGGGTTGGGGCCCGTAGTCTAATCTGGTGCCGTGATTGTGCCCGCTTGTGGGCGCCTGAGAGTGGATGTTGGCCCTGTTGGTGGTGCAGGTACGTCACTGACCGCCGATCCGCGGCCCAGCTCGCAGCCGCCAGGAGCGCGCCCCTCTGCCCCCTCACCTGCTTTAATGTCGTCGGTGCCCGGGGTGCTCTACCGCATGTACCAGCGGGAGTACCCAGGCAGGTGCAGGCTCCTGGTGACCGGGGTGGCGTAGGCAGCGCCGGCCTCCCTGGTAGCGCGACCCGGCTACAGATCACGCGACGGTCGTGGTCTCCGAGACGCCACCCACGGTGTCAGCCCGGCCTCAGGGCTCGCCGCTGGAGGAAGCGGACTGCAATCGAAACGCTCCGCTGTGAAGGTGCCGCTGAGAGCCGGAGCTCGCAGGGAGTCCCAGGGGTGCCGTAGAACCCATGAACGGGTACCGGTAAGGGCGATAACAAAGCTTTATTCTCGGTGGCGCCGGAGGGACTGGGAGACACGTCCTACTCCGCCGCCATCTTGACCACGCCCCGTGAAAATAATTTTTTAAATATCGAGAGCAAAATATCAAGGATCGAAATATTGAGAAAAGAAGTGCATATAGGTAAGTTAAAAATTACTATTCTTAACTCCATATCTATGGATCTTGATTGTAAACATATACTGCAGAGGTACACATGCGTGGAGGTAAGTAAAGTAATCCCATACTTAGCTATATATCCCTAATGCGTCGATATTTAGGCCTCCATATTTTCCCACAATATTTAGCACCATATTTTTTTAATAATATTTAGGTGGAATGCCATTTCTTTCTATATCCCCAACAAACATTTCAGAGGTATATTCACAAGAACGTATGATAACTACCGCAAGAGTACCGTAATGCAACTTTCAACATTGCAGCCTATCACAGGAAAATAACCCTGTGGCAAAGTGGAATTCACAACAAGGCGGTAGCATGCGATAGATACCAGACAACGTAGCAAATGTACGCGTGAAAATCAATGCCATGATGCAAAAATGCGATAAGTGAACGCAAAAAGACATGCGATGAGGCAAATCGCAGGACAAAAATCTGAGCAAACCAGCCACAGGCCTGCAAATTCCTCACATCTGGCAGGACAATGCACCATAAAAACCACATAAAAAATACACCAGAAACAAGCCAAAGCACGTAGCAACATGAATGCACCCTGACCCAGCGCAGAGGCCAACTTTAACCCCACAACCCCCACAGACCACCAGCAAGGAACAAGAGGGTCAGGGAAGGCCAAGGAGAAGAGGGAGAGGAAGATGGGGTGCAGACTGCAGGAAAACAAGACCAGTGTCACGGAGGTGACAGAACACTACCAGCAACTGACCCACTACTAGCAGACCACCTGGATTGCAGTCGGAGTGCCGAGGAGGGCAGTCCAGAAGGCCAATAGACGCCGGCATGACGTGACTACCTAAACCAGGCACCAATGCGCTGCCAACAGGAAGGCAGCAACGGCGACAGGAGGTGACCCAATAGGTGTGGGGGGGGCCAAACCCATGGAATGCAAACCAGGACACATATGTAGGGGTGGAGAAGTATGGCTCACTGGTTAGAGGAGGCAGACCTGGAAGCAGAGGTCAGCCCGGGACCAGGGTTCAATTCCCGGCTCGGCGGGGTCTTGAGTCCTAAAAAAAATGTCCATGGACTCGACAATTCTCGCTCCGGTGCCTACTCGATTCACGGGTTCATACTCTGCGACTCTGGGCAATAGCTTGCTTAATTTCCACAACGGCCCCATGCGGCGGGATGCCTGGCTTTCACCTTGGGTATACCCTGCCGGGGTTATCTCACAGGGGAATACCAGGACGGGTTCCCTAAGCAAGCGCTTAGAAACCGCTTGGTGATTTGCGCTATATAAATTCCTGTACATTTACATTTACATTTACATTTACATCACCCTTCAGGGCCCACCAACACCCCACTAAGGAGACCCACACTGCCATAGAGACACATGCAGATGCACATTCACAGCACAGAACCGCGCGCAGGGGCGCTCATATAGCAGTCATACACCCACGTTGGCTCTGTGGACGACGGCCCTGGCCACTCGCCTTACGAATTGAGTGGGTGACGACTAAGCTACATATCCAAGCTCCAACTCGCTGCCTGTGTGACATGTCTGCATCCGATGTACACAGCACAATGTAATGTCGTAGGGCCCAGGGCCCACATGCATACTACAAGACCACAAGGACACAAGCAGATATCCTGTTGAACTGGCTACGGGCACATGCGCCCGGCCCCTTTATTGGCAGGGCCACATCTACAATGAGACCTGTGCTAGATGTGTGTGGGGTGAGTGTAAGCCATTCCGCACGGAATGTCTGGTGCTGGCAACCACTTGAGCATTGGACACCAGTGCAACGGAAACAGAAAACACATGCATTACAGAGTCAACTGCTGAGCAACATGGAGTGAGCCGGAGAAAGTCCAGAGGACAGCCAACATGCAAACCGAAGTCTCCGTGAGTTGCAGTGCCCTGGGGTTGGGACACTAGAGATGAGCGTGCTCATGTGAAGAAAAAGTCTTGGATTGTGTCCCTTCGATATAACCATGATGCAGATGCAGTGGGGTGTGTTAGACCTGCATCATCTTCACCATCAACGTCTCAGGGTCCCCACACTTTTTGAGGTGACATAGCTGCGCAACTGCTCCTTATCACAAAACACAATTAGCAACGGACAATGGCCTGCTGTGCACTGAGTCACTGGCAATTGGAGTGCAGAGCAAGGTATCAAGCTGATGATGGCATCCGCAACAGGTCTGAGCAACTCCGCAAGTCTGTCAGGACCACCGCTTCAACTCTGGCAGATGGCGGTTGGAGGTGGTCCTTGCGGTGGTGGCGTGTGCCTCCTGCGGTGCGACGTCCGGCCCGGCCTGGACTCACTTTGGTGTGTGAGCACTGGTGGGACGCATTTGGGTCCAGAGGCTGCGTACAGCATAAGGCCACAGAGAAATGGCATTGATGACCCCAAGGCCTATGCGTCAGGGGCCATCGGATTTATCTGGAGAAGGGGTCCCGGACCTGACCAGCACAGAGTTAATGGCCCCGGATCCACTGCGGCAGGCACAGGCACCCAGCCATGGGACTGTGACTTGCAGTGCAGTCAGATGGGCCATGCAACCTGAGCTGGTCACCATCAATATCCGAGGTGTATGTTGCGGAGGGACTCAGGGGACAGTGGATGGTGTTCTCCAGGGCATGATGCCAAAAGGTTTGATTTTATCCGGAAGCAACAAATGGAGTGGAATGCGACAACCTCGTTGCCACCACCAATTTGGTATCAGCTACATGAGGATGAAAACTGCCCCTAGTCCATAGACTCAAACGCCACCAAAGGCCGACCAGAGAGTGTCCTTGATTGTTGGGGATCAGAATCAGTGGCACCATGGCTGAGTGTGGATGGAGTCTGCGATGATGCCGGTACACTGATATGAACTCCGCCATTGCAAAATCATGACTCTGTGACCTACTGGACAGCAGTGTAGGCTTGAGGCAGCGGTCACCAGTGGCTCACAGCTGTGTGTCGTTGGATCGCGATGCACAGAGCTAGTGACACCAGGGCAGTTGTCGGTAGTGTATGAACACCTCCGTAATGATGATCCTTTTCTCTTGGCCAAGATGCAAGGCGTCATCCTCTTACGCCTCTCCTTGCGTGCAATGATATGTAATCTGCCTTTGCATACTCGATGCTCAGTTTCAAATCTGTGACCTACTTGAGCACAATCTAGGCCGTGAGCAGTGTAGGGCGGAGGCAGCGGTCAGCAAGGGGCAATTCACCGAGTGTCGCCGGCATAGGTTGGTGGCCCCACCGGCCTCCGTAGTTCAGGTTCAGTGGCACCACGTGTTTGGTCACCTCTGTGACTGTGGCCCGGCTTTCGGCCGGACTGAGATGCATCTTCCTCTTACTCTTCTGTATAAGACCACTCGTGTGGGGTAGTCCTGGCCCCTCATCCATGTATTGCCGGCTGGCGTTGATCAGGGTTTGTAATAGCACATGTCGCCGACTGGCGTTGAACAGGGTTTGTTTCAGCATGTGTCGCCGACCGGCGTTGAACAGGGTTTGTGGCAGCGCGTGTCGCTGAATGGCGCTGAACAGGGTTTGTGGTAGCACATGTCGCCAGCTGGCGTTGAACAGGGTTTTTGACAGTACATGTCGCAAGATGCCCATATGGAACTATGCCTCACGGATCGAAGGGAGCCTGGTGCTGCAGCCGCTGGCACGGATTTGGGGTCACTGCCATTCAGGAGCCAGGACACAGTTTCACATATGGGACCCACTGGGCCGCAGAGGACCACGGTAGAATATGTCAATGAGGAAGGAGTGATGTGGGCCAACGTCGGGGGGCCAGCGATGGTCTGAAAGGCTGGCAGGCTCACGGGCCTCGGGCTTGGAGCTTACACAGGCATGTGGTGGGCCCTCCTTGACACACGCCGGTGTCAGCTGCTGATCAGTGTGGCCTGGCAGCGGCGCGTGGTATGGCAGGCGCACAGGATTTCAGGCAACTCCGCTAACGAGGACGGTGTCGGCCTTGTGGCGGGGTGGGAGGCATAACCCTGGCTGAGACATTGGGCTTTCCGGAGGAGGACCACGCCCAGGGCTTCGTGCTTTTGATTCACACCCTTACACTGGCCTGGCATACACTGGGCCATCCCACTCTGCTCACGCTTACGGGGTGGGGCATAACAGGCAACATTTCCGAAAGGACCCCCACTGGCTGGGGTGACATGGGAGCATCCACTGTCCACTACACTCCATACACCAGAGGTCTATGTCGCCGTGGATATGGGTGTGTTCTGCATACAGCAGTCTGTCCAACACATCGCCACCACTCTTGGCATTGTGTACTTTCCCAATCATGGGTCTACTGCATCCTTCACACATGCCTGGTTGCCACCTCTCCCCACATTCGGATATTGTGTGGCTGAGGTGCCATGCCGTCGAATGGTCATGTTCACAGCTTGCCGAGGTTACCATTGAAAGTTGTTCTATCATGTCTGTTGGGTGGGCATGTTGTTGTGCATGTTGGTTGTGAATGTGTGACGTGTGGATTGCATGGTTGTGGAGTTGAGATGAGTGGGGTGTTAATTGGGAACTTGCCACGGGGCTGTGCATTTTGCATTTTGCTCTGTGCCATCGATGGCTTGCTGATGGACTGTCAGATGGATGTAGGGATCATGCACACTGGCTGTGTATTTGGAGGCGACATTGGTGATTTGGAGGCGACATTGGCGAAGGTTCCATGGTGTTCTTATGTTGCCTGCACATTGATGTGCGATGTGTGCTTCCTGTTGCACTGATTGTGTGCTGTTTCACCAGGGGGCACAGGTGGGACATGTGTGCAGTGGATTTCCCACAACACGTGTGTGCATCTGGCTATGGCATATGGTCCTTGCTTGGTCTACAGCGGTTCCTGCGCATTGTGTTGGACGTATGGGGACAGGGGTGCCAGGGTGATGGTGATGTCCAGGACAGGTGTGGGGGACTTGGATGTGGCTGGCTGTGAGACTCCGCCAACTCTGGTGGGTGTTGTTTGGGGTGTGCCAGGGGCCAATAGCTACATGCACAGCCAGCAGCTTGGTGTGGGATGGGATGTTGGTTGTCCGCTGTGTTGGTGCTGTAGGCCTGTTAAGCGATGATGGCCAGGATGCGTAGGATGGTTGTCCCTTCCAGCCTGTAGTGGACAATGACATTGTCAGATGTTGGGCCTGTGAGACAGGTGCATTTCCTGTGGTGGGGGGGGCGCTGTCTTTGTCTGTGCTGCCTCCGTGTTGGTCCGGGGGGGGGGCGAGTGGGTGTTGTGGCCCTCTTGGGGTTCCGGGCTGCATATTTAGTTGCTCCATGGCATCTGTTGACCTTCCGATGACGCCCTGGGCTCCCTATTGTGGTGCAGGCTGCCATCCAACCTTACAACAGGTCAGAGCATGTGTAGATTTCCTGCTACTAACGAACCTTATCACGTGTTTTGTGTTC
Organism: Lissotriton helveticus; assembly: GCF_964261635.1. Taxonomy (NCBI): domain Eukaryota; kingdom Metazoa; phylum Chordata; class Amphibia; order Caudata; family Salamandridae; genus Lissotriton; species Lissotriton helveticus. The sequence goes on from NC_136063.1 coordinate 1,581,696,800, forward strand.
TTATCGCGGATCTTTCTGGTCGTTGTGAATGTTGAGGTGTGATGTTGTCGCGGTTTTGTGCACGGGAACGCCTACTCTGCATCTCATTAGCGATAGTTGCAGGGGTCCTCTGTGATGATGGTTTTTGCTGCTGCCATCGCGGGAAAACTGGTGCTGTGGGCTGTTAGCACCAGCTTGTGAATGGTGGGGTAAATTTATCACGACTTTGGCTGCGATATAGTGCCGTTAATTTGGCGATAGCTTCTTGTGAATATGTCCCTCAGTGTTAATAGTTACGCTCTGCCAAATAACAGCAGAAAAGCAGAGGTTAGGGCGTCATAGAGCGCCTTTTCTATGTTATGTGTATTTGTATGGCACGTGTATCACCTAAGAGGGTATCCAGGCGCCTTTGGAAGGAGGATGCTGCTCTGAATGAGACCCATTGGAATAGCCAGGTACACCTGGCTGTTCGAGTTCCTATGTTTTGGGGCGTTTGCAGCTTATTTATAGGGCATAGAATCGGTTAGCCTTTATTTGATCCCTATATGGAAATCGACTTCCTCACCCAAGAAAAAACCAATTGAATTCTAAAACCCGTGATAGAAATAAATTACTCTTGTCCACAGTTACCGCATTGGAGAAGGGCTGATTGTGCAGTGACAGCCCACCAGTATCCCATTTCAAGTCCTATATCCTGATTTTCACATCTCTCACTAAAAGCAATAACTAATTGTACTTTATTGTTATCAGTTTGAACTACTTCACAAAGGCAGCTGCGTGCATGTGCCTCTGAAGCATAGTGTATCAGGTGTTTTTTTTAAAGTATACATATTACATGCATGTGAATTAACATTACTGGATGCGTGCACTTTCATCCACGTTGCTGAAAACTAGAGTTACCTCTGCCTTTCATCCTGCATTCCACCTTCTTTCATCCACATTACACCCACAGTGCACGGGGGTCAAGTAAATGCCACAAAATGTCAGAATTTACAGAACTGCATGGGATTATTTGGCATGGGCTTTGAAGGCCAGGATCTGAGGGCTGGCACGAGATCTGTATTTTATTTTTCCAGCACAAAAGACTTCCCTATATATTTTTAAACCAGTGGAACAGTACAGAGACTGGCAGTTCTCGCACGCACCTTTCAACCAGCTGGCCACTCCAGTCTCTACCACACCAATGTCCATTAGGAAAAATCAACAGTGACTGAAGAAATGCTATTTTTAAATAATTGCTGTGGGGCGTACCAGATTCTTTTTAGTTTTTCTTGTTAAGAGATAAGAGAAACATTTCACACGCCGTAACAAAAATACCTTTTATATTTCAGTTTTCAATCTTCAAAAGTGCACTGCCACTATAAATAGAACAGTCCTCCCTAACGACAAAGCCAGCCTGGCCTTTGCATGCTAGTGCAATGGTTAATGCTTTTTTAATTTATTTATTGCAAGCATATGCTGCAAAATGAAAAAGAAAAAAAGAAAACATGCTAGGACTGAAATGTGGCGCCCATATGCTTGCAATAAAATATATATTTAACAAATAAATTAACCGACACATAGAATTAAATAGAACAACACAGATGCTTCATAGAAAGTAGGTGTGCCTAAAGCAGCTATATAAACCCTTTTTAGTTTTAATGATATTGCATGAAAATATTATTCTTACTTATGCAAAGGAAAGGTACTGGTGGTTATGAATTGCTGTAACCTGAAAACATAGTTCAAAACTTGCATTCATATGTTCCATATCTATTTTGTCACCTTTCATTCCATAATTTGTGTTGCCTCTCAAAAATAGGGCCCTCTGGCAGGAGATCACCACACTTGCCAACATCTTCTTTCCTTCTCCAATCTTGTCCCACAATAAATCCTTCTTATCTTTCTGTGTCCTTCCTTTATCATCTCTAGGGGGCATGCAGGGGTACATGGTACATGGATGCTGACAGACAGCATTCCCTGCCTTCGAATACGGCAGAAGGCTACTTGTAGTTAAGCTCAACCACTTCTGTGTATCTTATGGTAGTGTACTGTATGTATCCTGCCTGTCCAGTGTCTGTAGTTCTCCTTATTCCAGGATGCCCAAATCCACTCTTCTGCACAGCTTCCTCGCCAATTACTTCACTCCAGTTATGCAACCAGGATGTGAAACATTAGTCATAAAATACATTATGTCTGCCCCACCCTGCTTCAATTTAAGAAACCTTTCCAAAAACACAAGAGCAACCCTTACGTCCATGCAACGTAGGTATTAAGCTACAGCTGACAACAAGTGCTCACATGGAACTTATTTCTGAAACAATTTCATATTACCACATATTATTATTCTGTGTTGACGTACTCAAGAAGAAAAAACAAGGATGACAATAAGGCAGATCATATCTACCACAGGTTAATTCAAAACATAACATTTCTAATGAATTAAGTAGCCCAGTTGTTGTATTTTGTTAGACTCAATTCAGCCGAATTAAGGTATTTATATATTTACTAATTTGATTATGAAGCATACAGAAGAGGGAAAACATATATACAAGATTATATTTGACTCTACATATGTGTTTCTATCTGCGCAGAATATTGGTGAGTCGTGTTTTTTTTTTTTAGAAGAAGGTGATGAAGGAACCCCCACTAAAGTGACCATAACCATATATGACAATAAAGTGACTTAAAATTAGAAAAGGGTTTTTGGTATATATAAGGATATCTCAACATTCATTTCTTGATCAATGAAGGTCCGGCCCGATTGTCCGCTGGTGCTTGTGCTAATGGACTATCCTTAAGTGTTGTTGACAATGTTTCAATCCTACTTGAAGTGTGAGGGACTGATCAGGACAAAAAAAACCTGCCCACCAAGGGTAGACCATGCTCTCCTTATCGTGCACAAGAACCATTATTCTTTACGTCATGGAATCTTCCTTCATGTAGGCTTAACAATGCCCTGTGACTGAAGCCACAGATCTTGCCACATTAAGTGAGTTTTTTCTTGAGGGCACACTGGATTATTATAATTATTTCCATGTTGTGGGAACCCGATTTAATGGTCTTGTTTTTTTAGTGGATTCTTGATATCGTGAGTACGCAGTGTCCATGTTTGCAGGCCGTAGTCTTTTTTTGACGAAGGAGATTAGGCACCTTTTGTGCGTCTCTCGATCAGAGCAGCACCGCAATTTAAGAAACAGCACTTCTTTAACAAATACTGTATCACAAAGCCATACCAGTACACATCTGTTCCACAGCCCAGCAACCTCCCCAATCATGCATTGACTGACTGCCTTTTTGCCTTTGACCCTGTGCAGGACTCGGCTGTGCTGTATGGTCGCGCAAGACTAAAAGCAGATATTTATATACAAACATACATTCAGTGTGCCATCATACTAAAAGACACAGTTGCACCCGATTGTACCACAACACCCATATATGGAACATTGCCTTCAAGAACATCATGTTTCATAATCATTTTAGCTGAACCTGAAAATAAATATACTTCTAATATATTTATATTGTGATACTCATAAAAAACATTGAAACTGTAATTAATTTGATAGTTATGGCAACAATTATTTTTGTGCCAAGAGGTGACAGTACTACTGACTCCATTTAGGGAGCCTGTATATTGCTTATCAGTCAATAATCAATCTTTACTGAGATGTAATGAATGTTACCCTTGCACAAATGTCAGTGGTGCTGGAACAATTCTCAGAGTGGGGGTACTGCCATCAATGTTACTGAACTCGTTTTGGCCAAAGATCACGGCATTCCTTCTGAGTGGATTTATTACTGCATTGAAAGTTACAACTGGAACTTTAACAAATTCTTTCAACAATAAATGCTTTAACTACAAACAAGCAGATCAGAAGGTATGGCGAAAATGTCAATATAATTATATTAATAAAAGCACAAAAAGGACCGTCACATGATTGTAAGATGTTTCCAGGAAGGCAAGAGGTTCAATCTCAAAAGCACTTTGACTGCATTTGAAGGTGCGCTTTTCCAAAATGACCTCATTGCATGTGTATATCCTAATGGGCATTGTGGTTGGCTAGTGCCCCTAGGAACTGCAGAGTGGTGTGAAAGCACCCATAAGATGCAGGGGCAGATTTACAAGAACTGACGCAGCACTGCATATTAGCAGAGATGATTCAGTTAAAGTGCGTCACGCAAAAAAAACCTTGCGCCACCATGGATACGTTGCATTTACAATGCAGCGCGAGAAATGACAGATGCGTCACACATCTGTTGGCGTACTGGTAACGCATTGCTGGAGTTGCGTCGTAAGTACAACATAATTCCAGCAATGCTCAGGAATGCCTATTCCCAATGTGCTGCGTCACTCTTTATGTCTGCTTCAAGCAGGCGTATGGTTTTGTCGCAGTGGCATCGTAGAAGTGACTCCGTGAAATCTTGTAGATTTCACGGTGTCACTTTTACGAGGCTTTTTTGCTTCAGAACGCCCACCCTGCATACATTATACCTGACGCAGGTGTAATGTGACGCAGGGCTTTAGAATGTGACGCATCCCCCTAGATGCGTCACGTTGTAAATGTGTCGCAACGTGGGGCATTGTTTAAGCCTTAATCGTAAACAACAAGAGAGTTTCCCTGGTAAACCCGAAAGGACCAGGACTGAAACAGATAACAAAAAATATTTTTCTTTCGGTGTTCTTCTATCTATACCTGACAACCGTCCTCAAGTTTATACTGAAACTTAGGGAGTCTATTTAGAAAAGTGACGCAACAGCGGCATAAAAGTGTTGCAAGGGGCTTGTAAATCTGCCCCACAGTGTATAAGGTTAATGTACCTACAATGTTCTGAATCAAACCCAGAGTTTGTTCAATTTAGTTGGGTTACTGTCTATATAATGAGATTTAGGGTTACTGGCTCTAGGCAGGTTGTGCCAAATATTGTGGTGAATAAGTGCAATTCTGGTGCTTTTTGTTGTAGAAGATTTATAGTTAATTAACAGTATACATTGGTGAAACAATGGGATGTATTGCAGTGTGTTGGGGAAAGCCAAGATGGTGTGATAGTGTTCTTTGAACACCCTGTGGTAGGTCCCTGTCTATAGGATGTAGTCCAGCGAGCCCCTATAATGTAATGTAGTGTGATATATTAGGGTCCTTAGGATGTGTGACTGTGGTGGTGCTGTGTTCCTTGGATCCAGAGAAGTGGGTTAAAGGCCTTATGATGCAGAGCAGTGTGGTGGGAAAATATTCCTACAATCCATTACAGGAAGGTGTGGTAGTGTTCAACAGACACCCTGCGGTGGGTTTCTGTCTAGAGGATTTATTGCGGTGAGTCCTTATGAGGCAAAGTAGTGTAAAAGATTAGAGTCCCCAACGTGGTGTACTATGGCCGCGCTTTACTTCTTGGATCCAGTGCACTCGGTTAAATGCCTAAGGGATATGGAGCTGTGTGATGGTAAAATATCCGTACAGTGCACTGCAGAATGGAGAATCAGTGGTCAGCAAACACCTTACGGTGGGTCTCTTTCCCAAGGATGCATTGTAGTGAGTCTCTTCAATGCAAAGCAGTGTGATAGATTAGTGTCACTAGGATGTGGTGCAGTATGGTGGAGTTGTGCTGCAGAGAGCCACAGCAGTTAGTTAGCAGCCTTATGATCCAGTGCAATGTGGTGTCGGGTGTTAATGTCCCATGGATCCTTTTCATAACACATTTTACTGTGTATTCTCCCTGATTAGAAAGAATATTAGATCCATTAACATCCCCTTTTGACAAACGTGCTAACAATGTTTTCAATATTCATTGGCTCCTTATAATTCATGAAAAAGTCCAACCACAGTCTCTTTTTAATGAATATAGTATCTTGGAACAGGATCAATTGGGCTTGAGCCTCAACATACACACAAAAATGTTCTTTTAAACACCCAACCAACTATCATAGAGTACTAGATTTCAGCAGTGCTGCTTATGCTATGGGACTTGTCGGCTAATTTCTGCGCTCATGACCACCCTTTATTACTAACACAAATTGATGAGAAGGTGTGAAAAGCATGGACAGGAATTCGTTTGCGTCTTTCTTTTAAGACCAAAGGTCCTGAGTGTATCTGAGGGATTCTACTAATTATCCAAACTACATAATATGAAATGTACCACACAGTTTGTCTCTGAATCACCAATATTTGTGTATATCACTGGAGAAACTTGTGCTAGACCTTGGGGTGTTATCCCATAAATCCTGTTCAAATTTTTATGGACATGTATCCTGCACTTTGAACGGGGGTGGGTAAGCCACCTAATATAGCGGGCGCAACTCTATACTATTCTGCCAGCCTGCCCGACAATCAGAAATCATCTGCACAGCAACACCGGCTGAGAGACGGCACATTAATGTGGGTGGTCCCTGGTGGATCACCGCTTGTGCTCCGACACTCCGTGACTGGCTTTGACTGGCCCCAGGAACCTGCAAGCCCATGGACGGTGCGGGGGCTGGCAGCATGTCAAAGGCCTAAAGGCCTTGAATCGAGAAGAGGCCACCTTTGAGATGTCTGGGAGAGAACTTACAGGCGTGGCTCCATAACGCAAACAGCTACGCTAAAGTGCTGTGCTGTCGCAGGGAGTGAGAACCCCAGGGCCCTGCACAAGAAGGCAGTGGGAGTTCTGATGCCTAAAACTTGCGGAGGTGACCCAGGAGTCATACTAAGAGCGTGGGGGCTGCCGCACAGTGGAGAATGACAGGAAGAGGCAGCAACCCCATTGATGGTGGGGCCCCCTCTCCAGTGGCGATGATCGAGGACCGCAGCGCATGACGATGGAAGGACCATGATCGACTCCCAGGACAGGGTGTGCTGAGACCTGTGGGCCCGGCGGCGGTGACCACCACTCAGGCTCTTGTGGGGAAGTGTTGAGCTGTGGTCAGCACAGCACTGATGTCTTGACCTCGAAGCCTCTGCTGCCAGTGGCAAAAGCATACAATGTGGAAGCACCTCCCCAACTGTACATGAGGGAGGGCTGCCCAATTTGAAATCAGTGCCACTGTGATTGAGACGCATGGTGCCCGTTTGGCTGCGATCTCCCATTTCAAAATAACAGAACCAGAGGCACAAGGTGAGCAGCAGCGCAGGCGGGAAGTGGGTATCAGCAGCTAGGGGAGAGCCCCCACGCTGCCTAAAAATCTCTAGGCAGCCCTAAAGCAGAGGTCTCTGCAGGGGCCTCCACGAGTACTGCCACACATTGTCCCAGGGCCATGGTGGACTCTGCTGCCATAGCTCAGGGGTGTGCGTTGCTGTTTGGGAAGGAATCTCACGTGCCCTGCAGTGACTCCTTATGGGTAGGATAGTTAATCGGCGACAGGATCGTGGTGTACACCCCCCTTTTCTGCCACAGGGGGAGAGCTGTTGCTGTGGTCCAGCCTAACAGGCCTCCGTGGTGCCCCCCAGCAAAGTTGGTTCAGCCTGTGTGTTGTCCCTGCGGGCTCTTCAGCATTAATACATTGCTCTATGCCTCTGCTGGACATTAAAGACTCTGGGTGTATTCCCACCTTCCGGTAGCCGCTCTTTTCTTCGGACCTGGATGCTCACCGCCTGCCAGTGTGATCCCCCAGGATAATGGTGAGACCTTTGGTGGCCAGGTGCGGAATAGTGTACCACCTTACCTGGACTTGAATCCTTTCCTGGGCCTAGCGAACCCAGGCTACCCCCATGCATGCAGGAATTGAAGACACCCCACCTTTTGGGGTGTTTTTCTCTTCTATACACAATACCTAACACCTGGTGCTGGCCGCGTGTGCCTGGATGATCTCACCATCATGGGGAGAGTGCGATCTGCCACCGTGGCCAAGCCGCCGCCCTCTGAGGACTCACCTGCTGCAGCCATAGCCACCTTACACAAAGAGAGTGGATCGACCCTTACTACATCAGAAAGGTTGGCCAGTGTCCTGGCATCCATCAAACATTCTTGAGTCACCATAAAGGCCTGGTTCAGATCCCTTTACGCTGACTTCACACTTCTCCGGGCCGATCATCACAAGCTTGTAGACAGAGTCTCAGATGGCGAGATGGCCCTGGCCACTCTGCGCCAACGTGATAAAGACAATCATTCCGGCATCAAAGATCTACAGGGCCAAGTTTCACAACTAGAGGACTGGGTGAAGGATTTGGAGGGTGCTCCCAGAGGAGCAACATTCGTCTCTTGGGGACTCCCAGAGAGGGCCGGATCCCCTTGCTTCATGGAAACTTGGTTCAAGTCCTTTACCCTAGCCTCAGACCTTACCGCCTATAATTCCCTGGAGAGAGCACATCACGTCCAGGTGAGGTGCCCACCCCCGAGCTCCCCTCTTATCTAAAGTTGGTAAAACTGCTCCACTTTAAGGACAGAGACACAATACTCCGTGCAGCCAGGTGGGTGTGACCTCTTCAAGTAGCGGATAAAACTGTCAAGTTGTTTCCAGACTACACACATGCTGTTCAGCGCCAACGATCCTCCTTCTTGGAGATCAAATGTCACCTCGGTCAACAAGGGGTGCAATACTCTCCACTGTTCCCCACCTGCCTCTAGATAATCTCCAGGGGCACCACTACATTCTTCATGGACCCCAAAGTGACATGGGACTAGGCGGAGCAACCTAGGGGTGATCCAACAGAGAAACTTGCCGAACACACAACAGAAACCTAAGGTCCAAGAGGAGGACGCCAGAGGAATAAATGGGGTGGGACATAACAGAGACCCCACCCTCCCAGATTTCATCTACCAGCTCCCCAAATCTGGAGCAAATTATTGTGGAGCACTGGAGAGTCATTCAACCCGCAGCAAACTTAGGTCCTCATCCCACTGCCACAGATGACGAGAAAAGCCTGCACTTGTTCTCTTCTCAGGAAGACTCTCCTCACATTGATGACTCTCATGTCACAGTCCCTTCCAATGGTGACTCCCCAAACAGCAGACACTCTCATTTAGCAGCTCGCTCTGGAGTCTTCGCAGTGAACAGCCACCCATTGCCATACCATCTCCAGGCAACCTCTCGCTGTGGCTGGCAACTATAAACCCTGGACTTTGATGAGCTCTTGGCTGCACTGATTGGTACATCTTTGCCTTTTTTCTTCCCTCACGATACACTAAAGTATAAAGAGTATGTATAATTAGGTCAAATGGGCAGTTGCAATAGGCTCCCCGTATTGGGATTTTTTCCCTGCCCTGTTACTGATGTTTCCCTTCACCACTTCTCTCCCAATCCCCCTAATATACAGGGTGGCGAACACCACATGGCATTTGAGACACAGACAGAGCGACCGCGCTGTGGTCACCTCAAACCCCACATTCGTATCCCACATGGCTAGACATGGATCCAACCTCTGACATTCTAAATTTTGCTCTCAACATTTGTGGCATGCACACTGCTAGGAAGCACCATGCCTTTTACTCGTACATCAAGAGACAGAAGATGCAGATAGCTTTCTTACAAGAAACGCATATCATAGCACGGGAACTGAATCACTTGCGCAAGCACAGAGGGTATACTTTGAACCACAACATAAACAGCATATGCACGGGGCGTATTGGTGTGGGTTCGCCCTTGGGTCCACTTCCGAGAAACTGGCAGGGAGATTGACAAAGGTGGATGTTATGCCCTCCTGGTGGGCCATCTGGATGGACAGCCCATCCTTCTAGGTAGGATCCACACACCCAACACTAACCAGGTGGCATTCTGGGACACCCTCTTGGCCACGCTCACCCACAACACAACACAATGGGTTCTGGATGGAGACTATAATTGTGTTCTAGAACTTGCTTTAGACAGGTCCGATCCTCCGTTGCCTTGCTCCCTGCCACATGCCCAGACAGAATGCTTTAGAACCTGGGTACACCACTGGTCACTCACAAACACGAATCGCTCTGGTCACCACACATCCCCGGCTTTACTCCTTCCACTCTTTCCCACACAACCTCTACCTACACCTTGACCGATTCCTTTGCTCTCCTGAGCAGGTACCTTTAATTCGGCGAGTAGACTATGTAGTTTTGGTATTATCTGACCATGATGCTCAAATTATGGACCTTAGATGGGCACCTCCCGTATTCCCCACACCCACCTGGAAGATTCCACGTGACTGCCTCGAAGATCAGGTGTCCTAGAAGGAGCAGGAGGTCTTCATTAGGCAGTACTCCTCTGACAACCACAACACGGCATCCACTAGGATGCTGGAGTGGGATGCTTTTAAAGTGGTTGCTCGGGGAACATGCATCCAACAGATCACCAGAGTCCGCAGGACTCTCAAGAGGAGCCTGAGCAACCTTTGCCGATGCCCGGTGGAGCTGTCCTATGCAGCTATAGAGGAGTCTGGCCCCTGTCCCGTCACCTACCCAGCTGGTCTTCTGACATTGTTTTTCCTCATCTCCCCATTTGTGTCTCCTTCCCTCCCCCTCCCCCACCTCCCCCTCTGTGATTCTTTGATGCAACTATGTAACCTGTAACTCCCGGATTCAACTGATATAACTATGTATCCTGTAACTCTCTGATCCTCATGTAATTCGCTCTGATACCTCCGGGTCTAGCCAGCGCTATATAAAACTCTGCAAATAAATAAATAAATAAAGAGGGATATAGAGGGGGCTGAACAAACCTGAAGGACCTCAGTAAGGCAGCAGATGCCAATCTTGAACTCACCTTGCATTTAGCAGATGCCAGGTCCACCTATACTGCCCTATTGGAGAACTTGCCTCGCTACAATTTGACAGCCTACGCTGCTAGAGTTTATTGATAGGGCCACAAATCCGGTCAACTCCTGGCATGGCTCTCCCGGCAGGACTCAGCGACTCACACTATGACTGAGGTCATAACACTTGCAGGCATCATAGTTTGCACTCAGGCTGACATTCTGCAGGTCTTCTACCATTATTATACAGCCATATACAGCGCACCACAAGACTCTCCCGAAGAGCCACCGGACAGGTTCTTGGACGGTATTACGCTCCGCCGGATCCCAACCTCCACAAGGAAATCTCTAGATGGGGGGATCATGCCTGCAGACGTAAAACAGTTGATCTGTGACCTTGCCTGAAATAAGACTCCTGGCTTAGATGGTCTGCCCCTGGAATATTATCACACCTTTTTGTCCCTTTCACCCAGGTTGGCTGCAAAGTACAGGGCGACACTGAGCAGTGACGAACTGCCTCACTCCCTTTGCGGGTCCCTTTTGGTCTACATACCAAAACCAGATAAAGACCCCACGCAATTAACCTCATACAGACTCATGCTATACTTGGGACTTATTACAAGATATTAGGTAAGATTCTGGACGATAAATATGCCCTGAGTCCCCCAGGATTAATACATTCTGACTGGAATGGCTTTGTCCCTGGCCGAAGCACCTCTCAGAATCTTTGCCGCCTCTTTCACATGCAAGATCAGATAAAGGGGCAATTCCTGTAGGCGGCCTGCCTTATTCTAGACTTGGAAAAGGTGTTGGACTCCCTGACTTGGTGCTACCTGTTTGCTGTGATCACCAGCCTGGAGGTGGGTCCCTAAACTCTAAACACTAAACTACTGAATGCTAATCCAACATCTCGAATTTGCCTAGGTCACCTTATTCTGGCCACTTTTTTTGGTATTCCATGAAACGCATCTGGGCTGTCCATTGTCCTCCCTATTGTTGCACTCGCCATGAAGCCATTGGGCTTACAGCTGTGTGGAGAGGGCCTGTGATGTAGCATCCTGCTGGCAGGCAGGACTCATGTAGTATCTCTGTACACAGACAATTTACTCCTCTATGTCTGAGACATAACAACCAATCTTAGACCCATTCGCGACACGTCGGTGGAGCTCGCCTCCAAGGCTGGACTCTGAATCAACTGGGCAAAATCAGCCATTTATCAACTTCACCCTAGCAAATACATTGGGCGGTATACTCTTTGGTGCAACCAGCCTTAACTGGCAAGGTCAGGCATCCCGATACTTAGAAGTCCGTCTCTATTACACCGCCCTAGATCTCTACGAGGGAAAACTTTGCAGAGTCCTGGCAGGCATCCAACCCAAATACAATTCTGGCGAACTCTCCCCTCAGCCCCCATCTGCAAGATTGCCTTAGCAAAAATGGAAACTTTGCAGTGCCTCCTTTACTATTTTATGAATTCCTGAGTCATACCCCTCTGCTCCTTCTTTAAGGAGTTAGATGCACTTCAGAGCACCCTTCTTGGGGGGACTGGCCATCTGACGGTTACAACACTCGCCATACTCCGCCACAAACAGGAGGATGAATTTTGGAGGGCATTACATGATAAGGAATGGTAATGAGCAGTTGAATTTCCGAAGAAATTCTCCCGCGATTCACGATTCAAGAACATACAGTTCTTTATACCACACAGAGCCTATCTAACTCCCACACAACTACATCACTATTTTCCGAAAATACAATTTGCGTGAGGGCGTAGCTGGGTAATAAGGATTTGACACCGGTTAGCGACCTTGCCGTAGGCCCAAAAGCTAGGATATGCAAAATTCATACATAGGATGTTAGATTCGGTTAGGAAACACGCTGTATTAGACATTTGTTAGGGTTAGCCCTTTGATACCTGTCTTCATTGCTTGTAAATCTAATATCAGAATTTTGCATTATAATGATTGTTTAAATATTGTTTATTTCAATTTTTTTTTATTTGTTTTCATGTTTTAATAAATACGTCCGGGGGGTCGTGAGACCCCTTGCCTTCCAAAGAAAACTCCTCGCATGCCTAATTACTTTAGGGGTGGATGATGGTGGTGCACAAGTCAGGGAGGGGGTGGCCGGTAGTCCCAGACCATATATACAAATAGGACGCATGCTCCCTTGGCAAAGTCAAACACAAAAAACAACATAAAGTGCGGGCGCGGTTTGCAGCCCTTGCCTTATTGGTGGCCAAGTGTGCAATTACACTTCACTGGCACCTACAGATGGCTCCATTGACAGAGGCATGGAGGGGAGCACTCTGCAAATGGGGTGCTGCTGAGGAAGATTCCCTTCGCTATGAGGAGGTCGGCCGGATCCGTCAATGGCCTATCTCAGCGCAGTGGGCCCCTCATGTGATGCATTTCCGACAGCTGGATGGCAATGACAATTTGCCCCCTTGAACATTTTACGCACACTACACATCAGGATGGGCCCCCCTTCCCACTGAGATTGGCTCATCCCAACACAATAACTATCGTCCTTCCTCCTTTATTCCCCACACAAGCACACTCCTCCCTCCGACACTTGCCCACCTCTCACCCATCCTCAAAGATTCGTCCGTCCCCTCACCTACCTGTTTATCAATGGTTCACTCTCCCTTTCACAACTCCGACCACATTTGAGACAGACGCAAGCAAAAGGTTTCTTAACCGCGTTCTTGATCCAGGCTATATGGCTGCCTAATTAACCAACTGTCTTTTTCCAAACTGAACTGCATTTGTAATTATTATATTGTTGTGAAATTATTTACAGTTATTTTCTACCAGAATAAACAATATCTATCTAAAAAATAAAAATACATGTTAATGCGATAGTGGCCTCTTCTAAATATTACATGAAGTTGCTGAATTATTATTGGATGTCTACCACAGCAATAATTGGTAGAGCAAAATTAGTCTAAAATCTTGACTATCTGATGCATAGGTGCCATGAAAAACAAAATACAGGAATCAGATGCTAGGGGGTCATATAACCTTCTTTAAAAGTGAACACTTATCTCCAAATATGTCTATGTACTACAGGACTTGATTTACAATCTACAATTTAGCAAGATTTCATCACTCTAATAAGAAAGAACAACAGTCAGTTCCAAAGTTAAGAGTAGTTTGTGTGAGATTAAGAATCTTTCCATTTCATGATTATCATTTGCTAAATCCCTACCATACCACTCCTTTGACCTAGTCTTCTGATCATTTCAAAAAATAATTGGCTATGCAACAGATTTATCACATGTAATTTTAGATGATGTTGATAATCGTGATGAAGTCACTGGATATTATCACGGATATTCTTAATACCTCCCTACAGGAAGATACTGTCCCAGCTGACTGGAAGCATGCTATGATCCACCCTCTTCTAAAAAAAGCTGGAACTGATCCAAATCAACCTTCCAATTTTCGGCCCATCTCCCTGTTACCTGTGTTCTCCATCAGGCTTTAGAGCGGGTTTTTCGACAGAAACCACTTTGTTAGGAGTCACTGAAAACATACGATGCCAACTAGATAAGGGAGAGACAGAGGCCCTTATACTATTGGACTTATGTGCCACTTTTGAAACGGTATCACACACTGTATTAATTAGCACCCTTCGCTCTTTAGGTATCCACGATTCTGCACTTAACTGGCTCATCTCCTTTTTGACTGAATGCACTTTTCAAGTTTTTTCTCAAACAGCCTGCTCAGACACACATGTCTTTGTACATGGTGTACCGCAGGGCTCTATAATCAGTCCTTTATTGTTTAATTTGTATATCAACCCCTTAGCTAAGGTGGTGAAAGATGTTTTCCCTTTCCTCTGAGAACACTGATACTTCCTCCCCACTCAAGGAAGGTCGTACTAAAATAGCAGGATGGATGCAGGATAATTTTCTCAAATTAAACGGGGAAAAAACTGAAGTAATTATTCTCGGCAAAAACAAAAATTTGTGGGGCCCACATCACTGGCCTCTGGAAATGGGCACGCTTCCAGTTCCAGTTTCACAGGCGCGTAACCTAGGCATCATCATTGATGAATCTCTCAATATGCACCAGCATGCTGTAAAACTTCGGCCACGTGCTTTGCCATACTAAAATGGCTAAAAAAGATCTTCTGGATGTTGCCTGAACCAACAAAGAAAACCGTAGTCAATGCCTTTATTACCTCTAGGATTGAATATGGTAATGTGCTTTATCTGGGCTCAAATAAAGCAACTATTCGTAAATTACAGGTGATTCAAAATTCAGCAGCCAGACTGCTATGCAAAATCCCTAGAACCACTTTAACTACCCAATACCTTTGTGACCTTCATTGGCTTAAGGTCGAAAACCGAGTCAAATTTAAAGCACTCTGTTTCATGCATAAAATGAATGCTGGCAAGGCCCCGAAATATCTTCACTCGCTTGTTCACCCGTATCATCCATCCCGTTCTCTCCGCTCTTCCACGTTAAAGAAGTTTGTCATCCTTCCTAAAAATTAAGCTCTCTCATATGGGAGGCAAATCTTTTTCATACCTAGGGCCCTCGTTATGGAACTCTCTGCCCTTCGCAGTACGTAACGAGATTGACTACATTAACTTTTGTAAAGCTTTAAAAACTTGGCTATTTAACATCTAGATACTTCTATTTACCTAACCCTACTTACACAACTCCACTCAATTCGCGCCGGGAAAGCCTTCGTGGGTAGCTGCTGCGCGTTATAAGTGCAATAATAATAATAATAATATAATAGGATGCAGTGCAGTGGGCAGCAGAGGGTCAATATACCTAGGATGCGCTGCAGAGGGTAGTGTGGTTGATCTGAAGCAGTTCTGTAGTATTTGTAGGATTAGTGCAATGACTTAGTGCCCTAGGAAGTCTGTCCTACGGGAGTTAAGACTATGATCCAAGGAGTCTTGTCTAGATTTGGTTAAATAAAATCCTGAAGTTGAATCATCAAAGCCATTCTATAGCTCTTGTTCAAAATTATTGATGCAAGTCCTTTAAAGGGCCAATAATGAGGATTCAATAGGAAAGTACTAAAGCAAGAGAGAGCCTATCGGTGACTGCCAGGAGGATGAAGGGCAAATTATTTTCTGAATGTGGACAGGTCTCTGATGTCATCCAAAACACAAGTGACCAACAACAACTCAGTGAACTACCAAAATGTTTTGACCTATACTAATGCCATAGGATAGTCAAAGATCTTCGTATGGGTAATATTTTCCTATCAGTTACACGTGAGATTGGACGTAAACCAGAGTCCTGCTAAACTACAGGGTTCAATGTGGGGAACACCTCCTCTGTAGTCATTCTTTCATAAAGAGCATAACATAGCCTCTGCACAAAGCCTGTGCGTAGTTCGCTGAGTTTTTCTATGCGGAACTCCGCGAAGTTACAAAAAAACTCAGCAAAGTTCTGCAAGTGGCTGAGTATAGTGCGAACTGCTATTTGCGCTGGTCTTCCTGCGGCTCGGGTAAACTGCACTACATGAAGCAGAGTTTTCTGCACTGCACGAGCTCTGCGCAGTGCAGAAAACTCCGCAAACTGTGCGGAGTTCACTGCCCAGGCCTACTCTGCACCTAGCTTGGCCCCCCTTTGACCGCCCTATTGCAGGACTACAATTTTCCTTTTTTTCCATGGTATGAATGCACAGCATAGCTAGAGAATCATATTACCCTGATGAAGACCTTTGACTATCCTTTGGCATTAGTATAGATCGAAACATGTTGGTATTTCATGAATTCTGTATGGTCAGATTAATCATTGCATTTTATCTATTGAGCAGACTTTTGTTTTTAATAAATTCCAGGGGTACTCAATAACAAAGGAATTTCCATGGGTATACCCCTAGTTATTTTTTGATTCTTATGACTTGAACTGGCCCACTGTATTTGTCCTGAAATAAGATATATAAGAACTCCCTTGCCTACAGACTTCGGTTGAGTTTACTGGGGTGGCATTGTTCCTGCCTCTTTACTCTCCTGTGGTGATTGATGAGCTGATTTGTGCCTAGCCCCAAGTCAGTAAGTTGCCAGATTGTGTTTTTGGTAGACTTTAAGCTTACACCCAGAGGAGAGCATCCATCTGATTGAGATCAGGCACAAAGGACTATCAGGGGCCAAGTCTTCATGGTCGTGGAGTCTAAAGGTGAACAGCACATTTTTTATATGAATGTATGTACAACCAAACGACCATCTAAAATAGGACAATGATTACACCTGCTTGAGACTGTGGTGTATGGATACCAGATGCCATCGCTGCCACCCACTTGGGTTCCTATGGAACATACCTATCAACAACCTAGCTTCGAAAGTACAGTAGGCTGAGCTCTTCGGTTTCTGTTTGGACAAAGGGTTTTTGCATGAGGACAGTCAAAAATGCCAGGTCCATCCGACATCTCTACACACTGTAACCCGAATTTGACTGCAGTATCAGAAACAATACTATGACTTCTACTCTTCAGCATGGACCACCAAGGCAAAGATCATAGTCTGCATACATGTACACATGATGAGAGAGACAGAGAAACAGCATGGAGTGAAGTGGGCTACCTTAAGAACATGTTAAAAAAAAATCAAATGACTGTTAGCCATCAACATTATGTCATTCAATACCGAAAAGGGCACATGAAAACTTCAGCCTTCTAGGGTGAGCTAAATTAACAGTTGGGTTTAGACCTTCAGGGGCACAGCACTGGACTTCATGCCTCACAGAGCACTAAGGGGAGCTCCTCCAAAAAGCCAGGAGAGACTGAGGGAGTAGCCTGTGACATAGCCATATGCACCATTGGGATTCTATCACTGCCAATAGCCACAGACATCTGATTACCGTGAACAAACTGTTTAGATATCTAAATCTGTGTCATTCCAAGTGTAAAATTGTATTGTTAGCTGAATAAAGTACTTTCTGTTTTTGAAGACAAAACAGTGGTTGAGCTTTGATTTATTGCATGCTATTAGTGCAATATTAAGTAGTTCCATATTCCCTTCAAAACCTCCCTGAGCAACAGTTTGGATCACTCCATTTCACCATCCAGACGATCAAGTACTTAGGGCAGTTTTTAGTTGGAGCCGTGGTTGCCGGTGGGGCCCACCAGCACTAATTTTTGGGGACCGGCACTCATTTCTACTCATCAGACACTGGCTGAGAGCAAGGGATAACAAACACAGGGGAAAGAAAGAGTAAGCGAAAGACGGAAAACAGTCACAAAGGGAAAAAATAAGGAACCTGCAAAAGAAATGTAGAGGTGTAGGCTGTGTCTTGCAGGATTATACAGGGAAAAAAATAAGCCTTGGCACTAAAATAAAAGTGCCCCCCATTAGTGAACCAAATAGTTTTTAAAAATTGCAAATTAGGGCACTTTTGAACTTGTAAAGAGAGGCTATAGAGGTATTTTGCAAGGTATGAGAGACGGCATCATTGTGTTTGCTACATGCAAGGTTTGTGGTAATATCAGCGAAATCAACATTAAAATCTGATCAAGGAAACCATAAAAGAGGCCCATAATCTGCTATAAATCCGGCCCACTCACTGATCTAACAGACCAGCCCATCGGGCAATGCCTAATTGCTCAATAGGCCAGTGTCTGGTAGTGTTTTAAAGAGGCATGAGGTGGATTAAAATCTGGTTATTCTGCAAATAGACATTTAATACCACCAGCCACGGGCTTCTGAGCAGAGCGTTGGCAACCAACACTCATTCTTTTACAAATTAAGCACTGCATTAGAGATTTGGTTGGTGTTCAGTTTTGTGTCTAAGTGTGTCATGTTCTGCAATATCAGTGGTAAATGTCTCAATTAGTACAACTGATGCACAATAGCTCTTGTCCATCCATGACTACCGAAACAATTCCCACAGCGTCCCACTCTTGTTTTCCAAAAAACTGAAAGATATTGGGGGGAGGAGTTAGCCTAACGGCTAGGGTGGTGGGCCGCGAATCGCAGGAACTGGGTTCAAGTCTCGGCAATGACGCTGAACATCCTGTGATTCTGGGCAAATCACTTAACCTCCCCGTGCCTAACAAAAATTAATGTGTCCTATTGTAACACAACTTGTGCTATGTAAAGCGCTCTGATACCCGATTCAAGTCAAGTCCGTGCTATATAAAACCAGGTTGGGAGTTTTTACAAGTATTTGCCAAGATTAACTAAACAGCACAGTTCCACATTATAATTAACAGCAAGCTCTGTGTTGTGCAAATTATTAAAAAAAAGCAACTGTCTATTTAACAAGAGTACCACACCAATAATTTCATCCTACGCACTCACCTAAAAATGCATTTTAGTGAAACATTAAATTGTTCTTGACAATAATCATGACGCAGCGCTGCCTTGCATTAGATTTGTATTTGAGGTACACACTCTAGTCCAAATTTTAACACAAAGGATCCTTGAAGGGATAAGCACCGTAATATGTGCAATATTGCTGTAATTAGACACTTTCTGCATAGGAATATGTAATGTGCTATTCCGCCTAGCCCTTGTTTGCACCCGGTTTTAGTTGGAAATCGGATTTCATGCAAAGCCAGATCATCCTACTTTAGTGGATCTAGCTTGAAATCCTATTGGTGATTTCGCATTTCCTGGCTTGTTATGCTCCCTGTATAGATAATAATGAGGCTTGGCGCTATGTGATGCCAAGCCATTTTGGCCTGAGTTTGCTTCAATTTTTCGGTGTCAAATATATTTGGCACCAGATAGATGATTGGTACTGCTGTCTGCAACTGTGTGCATCACAAAGTACTGTCTAGCATCTCACGAGTACCAGTGGTAAAAACGAGTAAATCTAGGACATTGTGGGCCTCATTTATGAGGTTTTGACTTAGGGCAAGGCCGCAAGGAATCTTGCTGCGCTGCCCTATTTCAAAACAAAAGGGCAGAAATGAGTCGTATCTATGTTATATGGCGCATTCCTGTCCTTTTTCCCCAGCGCCAGCACACAATGGGCTGCCTTGCACCAATGCAGACATGAAATGAAATGAAATGAAAATGCGTTTTGTAAAGCGCAAATAGTTGCCCGGAGGCGTCCAAGCGCTGTGACTGAAAGGTGTACTTACGATTGGGCGGATGACAAGGGGGTTGGAGAGGGCCTATTTATTAAACAAAAAAATTTTCAATTGTTTCCTGAAGGAAGTTAGGTCTGGATTGGACCTTAGGTGGAGGGGGAGAGTGTTCCACAACCTGGCCACGTCTAGAGTGAAAGAACGGCCTCCCACTCTAGTACGTTAACCTTGGGCACGACAGCAAGAAATGCGTTGGCTGAACGCAGCTGTCTGCTGGGGAGGTAAGGTGAGATTAAAGGGAGATTGATTGCTGGACCAGTTTCCCAGAATGACTGGTGGGCAATGCAGAGGGACTTGAAGCTAATCCTGTCCCTAACAGGGAGCCAATGCAATGTTATTAGTCCAGGTTTGGCAGAAAGCCTACAGGGGATTTGCAGTAAGGTGCGGGCCGCACAGTTTTGAATAACTTGCAGTTTCCGCAATGTGGAGTCAGGGGCTCCAAGATAAAGTGCGTTTCCAAAATCCAGCCTAGAATGGATCAATCCCTGTACGACAGTTTGTTTGGCCTTGAATGGTAGCAGGGGGAGTATCCTCCTTAACATTCTGAGAAGGCCAAAGCAGGTGGCAGATAGCTTGACGGCCTGGTAATCTAACGTTAGGGACCTATCCAGCCAAATGCCCAGGCTCTTGATGGCATTCTTGGGAGCTGAAGGGGGACCCAAACAGGCTGGCCAAATCGAGCCCATCGAAGATGGAGCCGAGCGTCCCAACAGCATGACCTCTGTCTTGTCCCCATTAAGTTTGAGACAAGACAGGGTCATCCAGCTGGTCACTTCGCTCAGGCAACCCGCCAGATCTACCATAGCCGCAGAGCCCTCGGCCCGTGTCAGAGAGACCACCAGCTGGGTATCGTCCGCATAGGTAACGATCTTAATACCATATGGACAGACGATCCCAGCCAGCGGCCTCATATAAACGTTGAACAACGTCGGGCTAAGCGAGGAGCCCTGCGGGACCCCACAGCCCAGAGGTCTGCTGGTGGAGATGGTATTTCCCTCAAAAACCTGAAAGGTTCTATCACTCAGGAATGACCTGAGCCATTTCAACGCTCCTCCCTGAATCCCAATACCATAGAGACGTTGCAGTAAGATATTATGATTTACCGTGTCAAAGGCAGCACTTAGATCGAGGAGGATGACTGCCACCGATCCTCCCCGATCTAAGATTCCTCTAGGTTCCTCCAAAACTGCCAGCAAAGCAGATTCCGTCCCATGTTTGGGGCGGAAGCCCGTTTGTGAGAGGTCAAGCAACTGATTATTTTCTAGAAAATTAGTCAAAAGACTATTGATGTATTTCTCTAATATCTTGCTGACCCAAGGGAGCAGGGAAATGGGACGATAATTACTAAAGTTCTTAATGTCCATGTTGGGTTTCTTCACGAGTGCCCTCACCCTAGCCTCTTTCCATACCGGTGGGACAGTGTTAGTAGAGATTGAGGCATTGAGTACCTCCAGCATAACAGGAAGGATAGTGTGGCAGACGGCCATTAGAGAGCTCGGAGGAGCAGGATCACCGGGAGAGCCTGATTTTACCTGCGTCATTAAGGTAGCAAGTAAATCTGGGTGTAGCCGAGGGAACTCAACCAGCACAGATGACAGCTTGCCTAAATTATCCTGCTTAGAATTTGCCAAGATATCTACTGGAGCATTTGGTACGATGGTTGAAAATGATGAGTAAATAAGATCCACTTTGTTGTAAAAAAAGTCCGCTAGGTCATTACAGCGAGCTTGTAAGTCTTCACTATTTACAGGGGGCTGGGGGAGTTTAGTAAGACTTTTTACAATCAGGTAGATCTCCTTAGAATTAGAGCTGGCTTCGGAGATTTTTTGTGTATAGTACAGGGCTTGTGCTTTTTTTTATCTCCTTCTTGTAGTCCCTGATGGAATTTCTGTACAAAGTTTTATCTGGGTCTGTGTAACCCAGATGCCATTTCCTCTCTAGCCTCTTACACTTGCGTTTAATGTCCCTAAGCTCCTCCGAATACCAGGGAGCCGAGGTCCTAGATCTTTTTGCCAGGGTTTTCCTAACGGGGAGTATGATGTTCAGTGATTTAGTGATCCAGTTGTTGAAATCATCATTAGCTACCAAGGGATCTGCGTTGATAGATGGTATTGTGGCTTGTAGCTCGTCGACCCACTTGTCTAGTGAGAGTTTGGACCAGTTTCGTGCTTCCCGAAGCCCTGGTATCAAGGCGGGGGGTTTATAAGTGTTCCAAATAAGAGGGAATAACCAATGGTCAGTCCACGGGAGCGCAGTAGGAGGCTCTGCCTTCAAATCGGGGCAGTTACTGAATACAGGATCCAGCAAGTGCCCTTTAATATGTGTGGGTAGTAAGACAAGCTGGGTTAACTGTAATGCGGAGAAATCTGCGATTAACTCTTGTGCCATATGGTCCCTGGTGTCGTCGAAATGCATATTCAAATCGCCCAACAGTGTGAAATTAGCAGAGGTGGCAGCAAGATCTGCGACTACTGAGGGCAGAGAGCATAAGAACTGTTTAACCGGTCCTGGAGGGCGGTAAATCAGTGCTCCAGAAAAACGAATGTTTGGCGAAAGCTCCAAACTAAAGGACATGCTTTTACAGTCCAAGAAGGGGCTGGGGGAGCAGCGGCAGATATAATGATCTTTGAATATTATTGCTAATCCGCCGCCTTTCCCAAGTGAGCGGTCTATCCTTGCTATTTGATATCCCTGTGGCAGTGCTTGTATTATATCGGGTTCTGAATGCGGAGTCAACCATGTCTCAGTGAGAAAGACTATATCCGGATTTAGATCATCAAGTAACAAGGATAATTCTGTTTGGTGTTTAGGCAAGGACCTACAATTAAGAAGAAACATCCTATAGTTTTGCTGGGTCTTAGTGGTGGGAATAGCTTTAAGATAGGTGTTACAATGCTGACATTGGGGTGGCAAGTTTAAAGGGTGATAAGAGTGGTTACATAATACCTTTGCTGGAGGTCGCAGGCTGAGTAACTCGCTGGAGCTGTATCCCCTTATGTAACCTGGAAAAGGGGCAGGGGTTGTGGCCCCTGGTCCCGTCCAGTCGCGGACGGGCGCAGACGGGCTTGCCTTTGGCGCGCCTTTGCCGTGCTGCCGGCGCGCCCGCTGCGCCCGTCCGCTGCGCTCCCTGTAGGGGGGGGGGGGATTTTGTAGTGGCTGGTGCGGGAGGGGCCGAGCACTAGACCGCTCGCCCAATTCACCACCAAGATGGCGGGCGCTAAGGAAACGAGTCGGACCCCAGGCAGCGTCTAATCGGCTGCGGTGGGGCTAAGGGGCATGGGCCAGGTAAGCGCTGGGTAGTTAACTGTTTTCGAAGTGAATTACAAGACTAAAAACACATTCAAGTGCAAAACAAAATAAAAATGCAGTGTTGCTTAAAATGCGGCATACATTGCATTAGCAGCATACCAGTCCCGGCTTCCGCCTCAGGACAATCACTCGCACACTCTCAATCAGTGGTGCGCGTGGTTAGGGAAGTCTTTTGTAGTGACTGGTGCGGGAGGGGCCGAGCACTAGACCGCTCGCCCAATTCACCACCAAGATGGCGGGCGCTAAGGAAACGAGTCGGACCCCAGGCAGCGTCTAATCGGCTGCAGTGAGGCTAAGGGGCATGGGCCAGGTAAGCGCTGGGTAGTTAACTGTTTTCGAAGTGAATTACAAGACTAAAAACACATTCAAGTGCAAAACAAAATAAAAATGCAGCGTTGCTTAAAATGCGGCGTAAATTGCAGTCACAGCATACCAGTCCCGGCTTCCGCCTCAGGACAATCACTCGCACACTCTCAATCAGTGGTGCGCGTGGTTAGGGAAGTCTTTTGTAGTGGCTGTTGCGGGAGGGGCCAAGCACAAGACCGCTCGCCCAATTCACCACCAAGATGGCGGGCGCTAAGGAAACGAGTCGGACCCCAGGCAGCGTCTAATCGGCTGCGGTGGGGCTAAGGGGCATGGGCCAGGTAAGCGCTGGGTAGGTAACTGTTTTCGAAGTGAATTACAAGACTAAAAACACATTCAAGTGCAAAACAAAATAAAAATGCAGTGCTGCTTAAAATGCGGCGTAAATTGCAGTAACAGCATACCAGTCCCGGCTTCCGCCTCAGGACAATCACTCGCACACTCTCAACAGCACTATGGTGCAAGTGTGCCTGCGTTGTAGGGCTGATTGATTTTGTGCAAGAAAGGACACCTTCCTGCACAAATCAAGCAGATTCAGGCAATTTCCTCTTTCTATATGTGCTGCAGACAAAGGAAAGCACGAGGAGAAATTAAAAACATATCACGTTGTTCTGACGCATTCCGAGGTTTACGATTTTTCGGAAATCTGGCAATGTGTCCAGTTCCATGGGTGTTGTGTAGAAACACCCACAGCAGCACCGATGGAACACCCTTTTCATGCACTTTTATGTGTAAATGCAGCACATATTTTTTGGCCATGAAAAGCCATGTAAAGTGACTTTACGTGGCCTTATAAATTTGCCATGGCGTATTTCGCCACCAGAACGTCAAAAAAGTGACGTTCAGGTGGCAGAAAAGTAACGGGCCCTCAATGTTTTGTCTATGCATTGTCGCTTATGCACGCCACCTTTATTTTATAATACAATAAAAAAAGTTTATAAAAAAGAAGTAAAGGAAATAAACACCTATTACACTCACTATTAACCCTTTCTGGCAGTACATTTGCATTTGCGTTTTCAAAAAGTAATGTGTTGTCATTATGCTGGCAGCAAAAACAAACGCTCTCTTTAGTCAGACTTAAAAACAACATTGCTATGGAAAATTGAGATCAAAACCAATATGGTTACCGTCTGCTGCTAGTCAATACAGGGCCCAGGTCGGCATACTATAAATGTACTGGTGTTTATGATTGTAAACTTTCATGCAGAGTTGGGCATACAGAAAACTGGCGCTGCCAAAAAAATGTCAGATATCTTAAGCAGCTGTGATATAAGGAATGCATTTTCCCAACTCTCGCTGGGTATATTTCTGCCAGAAAGTTGCATTTTATGTGCCAAGTGGTTCCATAAATTCGTTTTTCAAGTGAAACAATCCAGGAACCGAAAAGTAAAAACGAAACAATTTATACCTCTAATAAAATTACCACTAGCCATTGTAAATAAAGTATGCCAGGTGCTTTTGGGGCACTTTAAAGAAAACTCAATTTGTTGATAAATTTAATCTACTTTGAACTGACGCTGGCTGATTGTTTTCAGATTTCCAAAACCAAGTGGCCTCTCTCCAGGCTTCTACAGTATGTGAAACTGCACACACTGAAAGGCGTCTGTCTTCAACACCCATGATCTTTCAGAACTTCAATCTTGAAACACGGTAAATAATAACCATGAAATTGCTCCTGTGGGCTCTGTCTATTTAGTACTGAAACTGAGCAAACTGCCTTAGATGCACGAAGCAATCACATAGATTTTTATATTAATCACTAGTGACCTTTACTCTGCAGCAGTTTACTAGCTTGCACCAGAATTCATAGTTAAAGAGCTGTGGCGCTAATTTCAGAGGGACAAGTAGGATTACTTACATTTTAACAGCCACCACAGACCCATGGGTGTTGTGCAGTCTTGCTCTGTCTGCTTGACTTTTAACCCAGGGGAGATCACAGGAACCAGACAATCACCCCCACAGGGATGAATGAAGGTCTCCTGGGCATGCAACCAGCCTGCCAACAAAAACATGTCTTTAGTGGACACTCTGGCGAGGGATATTTACCAAATCTCCGCATAACAGCTGCGCTGCATAGCGTGACAGGGAAGGAGCAGGAGAGCTCCATATCTTTAAAGTAATGGCTCTCTGCTCCCCTTTCCCGTGCACCGGTGCTGATTACAGCTGCCGTGCTCCACGCACCACCTTCACACCAAAGCGTTAGGGGGTGTGTGTGTGAGTCTAGCATAGGTACCCTTCCTGTACAAAATACTATGCCTAGACACAAGGGGAAGTTTTTCCCACTTTGTATGTGTGCTGCACAGTGCAGAACGATTGCAAAGTCAGAAAAGTAATGAGAAATGAAAGCATTTCTCTTTCTTTGCACCTAGTTTAAAAGGGTGCAGTTTTCTCATGCTAAACCCTGTATTTAGTAAATTGGGTTTGAAAGGGCTAGATTTTGATCGATACCTTATATCTATTGATCCAAACCTCGATCTGGTCGACTGAACCTTTATTGCCTGTCTTGGAAGGAAACAGTACACCTATCTGCAAATTAGTTCACCCAAGAAAGGACTCTACTCTCAAAGATCACGGACAACTTCTAGGTTTCAAAAGTTTATTGTAAAGATATAATGAGCTGCAAATACAAGCACCTCAGAATGAGATTCACGAGATACACAGGTCCAATTACATACATGTGCTCTCGAAAAGCCCTCAGACGAGCAACAGAAATCACTAACACAAGTTCTAAAAATAGCAAAGCTATCAGCATAGACGCATATCTCTCCTTCATTTAGGTTGGAGGAAAACAAACACAGGTTAGGCGTCCCTACCCTGTTCTAGATGGTATCCCTACTTAACCAAATCCCAACCTAACAAAGGTGTCAGCAATGAATGACCCCCAAGGGAAGTCACCCACTCTAAGTCTCTTGGTGAAAACCTAAAGTTCTCCAGTCATGACCCCTCACTGCCTACCCATCCGCTCTCTAAAGGGTCCTCAGGTCTCTGCTCTAACTCCACCCAGGGGTGCTGTCCCTAATACAAAACAGTCAACAACATTTGAGACGCCCCTTGCGAAACGCCTCTCACGTGGTGCAACTTCAGGCTTTTTCCATGATGCTTTGTATTGGGCCTCAGACGTTAGAATTGACCTTGCTTCTCAGTCTCTTCTCCGGCCCGCTGATACCCCTTAAACATTCCAGAACCCTCCTCCATGTCTGGGCCGTCTACTGAACAGGCCTCTATTCATTCACTTATAATTGGATCCCCCCCTTTCCTGTTGCAGACAGATATCTGCCGCCAAGAACCCAACTCTCATAGACTTCTAAAAAGGCTTGCAACATTTCTCAGCCCAGACATGTACGTGTAAATCAATGCTAAAACATTTCAGGCCTACAATATTTCACATTATGATTATAGCATTCAATTTCTTCATTTAATTAAAGCATGTTAAAACTCTTATTCTATTATTTAGAAAACATTACTCTAAATCATGGCCCATTAATGCAATGACCAAAAACGTTAAACAATCTGTGTCGTGAAAAGAAACACCTTCCCTTTTAGCTCCAGCTCTGGCCCTGAGGCCTACCACGTTCTGCGTTTTACCACAGACCATCTTATATGTTAACAGCTACACGACATAGATTCAAAATAATCACGTCTAATAAAATCATATAATGTCACACATTTCTGTATTAATTCCACTTCTACTTAAATCTCTATATTAGCTATACACTTAGAATATAATTTCAGATACTATTAGCACTCATGGCATTTCTCTTCATGAATTATGCTCTCTATAGGTAAGTGTGATGTACTCATATATTTATATCAGTTTGCGCTCTCTCAGTTCCCCCCTTTGATGACCTCTCGGGGTCATCACTAACATTTAAACTGCAGTTATTGCTGGCATTCTCTGCGCTTCCAGAGCTCTCAGGCTCCTGTACTGATTATCTTGTATGGCAGCCAATCTTTGCAACTGTTCTCTTTGGGCCCTTTCTGACCTTCTTGCTCTGTACCATTTGAATACCCTCACCAATCCCCACAATATTATCCCACAGATCAATATTATGATGATAGGCTTTAGGATATACCAAATAAAGCTTTTGCCTAAGGTGGAAAACCACCCTCCAACTGTACTCATTCCGTGGCCCACCTTTTCCCAGACATTTTCTCTACTCAAGTCTTCGATCTCTTTGTGTATATTAGTTATGTTCTTAATAACTTTCTCAAGGGGTTTTGAAAGGTCTGGAATGTAAGTGCAACATTCCTGAACCTTCAAAGCCTTACAGACTCCGCCCTCTTTTGCTAATAAGACATCTAATGCAAGCCGATTTTGAAGAACCATAGCCCTTATCGATTGCATCTCTCCTTCTACCAGCATTAAGGACTGAGCAGTGCTGGCAGACAACCTGTCGACAACTGTTGCCAGTCGTCTAATTTTAACATCATTAAGGATTATTCCCAAAAGAGGGAACATAGCTCCAAAGACATCTCCAACCATTTCTGCATCGCCTAAATCTCTCCTTCCCCTCGATGATGTCTGGCCCTCATTGATCAATAAGTCTTGTGCATGATATATTTTGGGGAAGACAATTGCCAAGTAACATGATCCATACCAGTTGTCAGGTAGTCTCACGTAAGCATTTCTTCCACATACAAAATACACATTTGGAATCACTTGCATTCCCTTCAGGAAATCCTTAGTGTAGTACTCTAAATTAAAAGCATGTTCACAGTCAACTTCACCCACGTATACATTTTCATAATACGTTTTGGCTCGGTGAAGACATAACTTTCCTTTCTGCGCTTTATCTAAAGCTATTGGACCACTACTACCCTTTCTCTTGTGTGACTTCTCTTCCTCGGTCCAATCTAATTTCCCTTGTCCTGATTTTTTCAAAATCTTTTGTCTCCTGTAACGATCATCCACCTGCCCTATGAACTTTTTCTCGACTTCTGACACCTTGCATGTCAGATTATTTCTACGGGCATGTGAAGTATCTAAGGTAATCCAAGGAATGAAGAACTTGGCCAATCTGTCTTCACTCTTCCAGTAATCCCATTTATTCATCTGCTTATAATTCGGGACTTCTGGCAACACAGAATCATAATTGGAGAAATAGTATTCAAAACTATCTCTCTCATAAAATATACTAAGCAATAAGCTACATGTAATGCCATATGTCAGAGGGAGGTGATGATATCGAATTCCTTCATCTACAGACGCAGGCAACTGCATGCAGACGTAGCAATCCTTAACCTCCATGGCATCCACGTATTCATACAAAAGTTTAGCATAAGCATTTGACCTAAAGTCTCCTTGGGACTCGTCTACATGTAACCTGCGGGCTTCTGCAGCCAATAACGCTTTCTCTTGAGTGTTTTCCCTTTTCTCACCTGCAACAGTGGGTGTAAGTGTTACTACAGAATTCGCATCAGTTACCTTTACCTCTTCCTCATGTCCCTTTACATAAGAAATTGTTACCACTAAAGCTATTAATATTATCACTCCTACTATTAGTGTACCTATTATACATTTAGCTCTGCGGTTCGGGGTGCCGGCCTCCATTTCGTCAGACAATCTAGCTTTTCCCTTTCTCTTTGCAAAAAAAGTTCTTTTCCTCTCGTTCCTTTACAGTCTCTTTCAATCCTTTTTTGTCTTTAGAATCCACACAGCTGGAGGCTGACAGCCTTTTTCGCAAAAAGTCCTTTCACAGTTCAAAAAGACAACCCTAGCCCTTCTCCATCCTCTCAAGGGGTTCCCTAAAATTCTCTGCTTCCTGGGCGCTAGGTAATCTTCTTTTCTTCTGCTTGCTTTATTTACAAAGTCCTTTAACAATCGACTATTAGATTTGTGGTTGCAGCTTCAATAGCATAGTTCAATATTTCCATGCGAAGAGTATGCTCTTCATGTGCTGTTATCGTGGTACCAAAGTCGGGGAATTTCAATTCTGTAAGAAACATGTGTTTTAACTTGCTGAGGCGGGGAGGTCTGGGGAGCACGAATGTTAGTGACCCTTCTTGTTCGACACCGGGTACCAACAGTTGTATTTCCACGGTGATAATGGGCTCAGAACTGGACACCACCACCGCTCGGATCCTCCCTGTCTCCGGTTTCACAGACATTTGTCGCCAGATATGTCCACTCAGGTGTGGAGTATCTTCTGTTAGGCACACGCACTCTTCTTGACCTTCTTCGGTCTGGTGCTTCAGCGCCCTGAGCACCTTCTTCTGAGTCTGAGTCTTCTGATATCGGAGGAAGGGTTGCTTCTGGAGTTGACCTCAGGCTAGAACTTCTTCTTTGCGGCCAATTTGCTTCTCCACGTGCCCTTCTACTCCTTCTCCTTCTGGTCTGTTCTCGCTCTCTTTCAGACCTGTCAGGGTCAGACTCGTACTCCCAGCTGTCTTCTCCTTCTGTAGCGTCTTCTGTTTCGCTGTTGTACTGACCGTCCTCAGCTTGGTCAGACTCGTTCCCTGCTTCCACTGGCACCTCTACAGCTTGGCTAGCCCCCTCTATGGCTTCTTGGTCCTCAGCTGAACGTCCATCCGAGAGAGGAGCTGTTTCCAGAGGTGCTGGAACCCTTTTCGTATGCGACGCGTGTATCCAGTTGGGCAGGCCTCCCACCTTTACAGCTGTACTTGTGATCAGGATGACCTGGTAGGGCCCACGCCAACGAATATCCAAGCAGCTTCTTCTCACATGTTTCTTCACCAGGACCCAGTCCCCAGGATACAGGTCATGGCAAGGGCCCTGGCACGCTGGAACCTCTGCAGCCTGCACCTGAAGGGACACAGAACGCATGGCGTCAGACAGCCCCTTACAATAGTCCAGGATCATATCATCTGTGATATTTAACAGTGCAGTAGCTGGAATAGATGGCAGTCTCATTGCTCTCCCCATTAACACCTCATGTGGTGACAACCCTGTTCTTCTGTCTGGGGTACTACGAAGGCTCATGAGTACCAATGGCAGGGCATCAGGCCAACTCAGGGTCGTTGAGGAGCAAACTTTCGCTATTCTGGACTTGATCGTGCCATTAATTTGTTCCACAATTCCTGAGGCTTCTGGTCGGTAACTGCAATGGAGCTTTTGGTCTATATTCAGTGCAACACAAATCATCTTCACAAGCTCGCTGTTAAAATGTGTTCCCCTATCTGATTCCAAAAAGGCCGGCACCCCGAAACGAGGGATAAGTTCTCTAAGCAGTAACTTAGCCACTGTGAGGGTGTCGCACCTACGTGTAGGGTATGCCTCAACCCATCTGGAGAACACACAAACAACCACCAGGACATAGCGGAGGCGGTTGCATCTTGGCATTTCAATGAAATCTATCTGCATTCTGTTGAATGGACCTCCAGACCTTCCTATGTGACTTAGTGCAACTGGTGTTCTTTTCCCTACATTCAGCTGCTGGCAGGTCACACAACGCTGGCACACTGCTTCTGCTGCTATTCTAAACTTAGGATTGTACCAAGTCTGTCTAAACACTCTCAGCATAGCATCTCTCCCTAAGTGTACGGGACCATGTATGAGTCTAGCCATTGGACTCACCATCTCATTGGGCAACACTGCTCTGCCGTCTGCTGAGACCCAAAAATGAGTCTCACCCATTACACATCCTGCCTTTACCCATGTTTCCTTTTCTGAATCAGGAGCATTTTCTTGCATGGTTGACAATTCATCCCAAGTATCAACAGTTTCCAGTATCATGGCTAATTCAGTTCTTACATTTATTCCACCCACATCCACCTCTGTGAAAGAGTAACCTTGTTCTGCGCAATACCGCGCAACTTCATCAGCATATCTATTGCCTTTCGAAACAAAGTCCTCATTTTTGGTATGTGCGATGCACTTTACAACTGCGATACTTGCTGGACATTGCAATGCTTCTAACAACAAGCGCACAAACTCTCCATTGCGAATGGGAGAGCCTGAAGAAGTCATGAACCCTCTTTGAGACCATAACTGCCCGTAATCATGAACTACCCCAAACCCGTATTGGCTGTCGGTGTAGATGGTGACTCGAATTTGATTGCCTGCTAAGCAAGCACGTGTTAGGGCAATAATCTCGGCTACCTGAGCGGAGTTTACTCCTTCCAGGCACCCTGCTTCCACGACTCCTTCAATTGTACAAACAGCATAAGCTGCTCTCAACTGCCCAACTTCGTCTCTTACACATGAGCCATCGACAAAGAAAACTTCGTCTGGGTCGGTCAGTGGCTCATCTACGATGTCGGGTCTGGGTTTGGTGCATAGTTCAGTCACATCGAGACAGTCATGGTCTGTATATTCATCATCATCATCAATATCATTTGGAAGTGGCATTAAGGTAGCAGGGTTCAAAACAGAGCATCTCTTGAGGGTCACGTTCTCTGCAGCAAGAATAACTTGCTCATAGCGCGTGAGCCTGCTATTGGTCAGATGCTGTGTTTTGGTCCTGGTCATCAACAGTTCAACAGAATGTGGCACGCACACCTCTAACGGGTGCCCCATGACGATATTTTCACATCTCTCAATGCTGACACCCGTTGCAGCAACGGATTTGAGACATCCGGGCAACGCTGCGGCTACTGGGTCTAAAGTAGCTGAGAAATAAGCAACTGGTCTACGGGCATTCCCATGGATTTGGACCAACACAGACAACGCACAACCTTCTCTCTCACAACAGTAAAGAAAGAATTGTTTATTGTAATCAGGCATTCCCAATGCCGGAGCACGACACAGGTCCTCTCTCAGCTGTAAGAATGCCATCAAACAGTCTTTGTCCCATGGTACCGGATCACTCACCTCCTTGTGCGTCAGTTTTTGCAAAGGTTTTGCTTTCAGTGAAAAGTTCACGATCCACTGTCGGCAATAGCCCACCATCCCTAGGAACATCCTGACCTCTCTCTGGGTCTGAGGCGCATTCATTTTCATGATCGCCTCTATCCTATCTGGTGACACTTTTCGTTTGCCTTTCTCAATTCTGTGTCCCAAGTACTGCACTTCTGTCAGGCAGTACTGCAATTTTCCCGGGGATACCTTATGCCCATTGGCAGCTAGGTGATTTAACAAAGCAATGGAGTCTTCCCTGCAAGCTTCTTCTGTGTCTGACGCCACAAGGAGGTCGTCTATGTACTGGACCAGAACTGACTTCTGGGGCAGCACTAGACTTTCAAGATTTTTCTTCAGAAGCTGGTTAAAGATCGATGGACTCTCTGTATACCCCTGAGGGATACGACACCATGTTAGGACGCGATTTTCCAGCTTAAATGCGAAAAGAAAATGGCTATCTTCGTCCAAAGGGATCGAAAAGAAAGCCTGACAAAGATCTATCACAGTGAACCACTCAGCTTGGAATGGAATCTGAAACAGTATCACTGATGGATTCGGTACCACTGGACAACATGAAACGACTATGTTATTAATCTTTCGAAGGTCCTGCACTATCCGGAATTTCCCATTTGGTTTCTGCAGACCCATAATCGGGGAGTTACATGGACTACCCACGATTTCTTTCAGTATTCCCTGTTTAATCATGGACTCGATCACGGGTTTTATGCCTGCAATCGTTTCTGGAGTCAATTTATACTGGGGTGTTCTTGGGAACTCAGCATGCGGTTTCACTACAATTTTCACTGGGTCCACCCCTTTGACCAATCCAATCTCTTCCCCAGTGAAATCCCATACCTCTGATGCCACTGTCTCTCTCAAATCCCAGGGAAGCTCGTCTACGGTCAAAGTAGGGTACAGCTCCACACATATTCTTGAGTTTGCAACTTTGAAATCTGCATCATCATCATTAGTCAATACCTCCACTCCCTGGGGTGTACAATATATAGTACAATTCAATTTGCACAACAGGTCTCTTCCTAGCAGACACACAGGGCTTGAATCGCAAACCACAAATTGGTGCTCATCGCTGTACTTCCCTATTTTCACCTGTACCGGTTCTGTCAATTGGCTGGTTATTCTCCTGTTTGCGACCCCTACCACCTGTATGGTCTCTCCAGACATGGGCAGGTCTGGAACTGCAGCTGATCTGATCGTGGATCTAGTGGCTCCTGTGTCCACCAGAAATGTCGTAGGGCACCCTGCTACTTCTGCTTCCACATAGGGTCCCCTCTGATCTACCTCTAAGGCTGCCCCGAGGGTGCAGTCTTCTCTTTCCACTCTCTGTCCGGTTAATGGGTCCACATAATAGCATTCTTCACCTTCCACAAACAGGGGCATTTGTCTATAGGTCTTACCCATACTCCCTACTCGAGGAGGTTGCGGGAACTGGGCTCGGGGAGGAGCCCCCCCCCCTTTGAGCACCTTTCCTTGGTATGGCGTCGCCCCTCTCATAGGTGCGCTCTGGACCTCTTCCTCCTCTATCTCTTGCTCTCCGATCTCTACATTGTAAGGGCACTCGCGTTTCCAATGCCCCAACTCGTTGCACTGGTGGCACCTAGTCGTTTTCTTCAAGGTAGCTATGTCTACTCTGGGTCTAAAGGTAGTACTCTCCTCATTACCCTTGTTCTGACTGTACTGCTTCTTACCTCCTGTACCTGTCCCTTGCTGCTGTTGTTGCGGTCCCCCCTTCCCTGCTGTCTGCAATTGTACCACCATCAGCTTCTCTTTTAGTTTCTTAGCCTTGGAGTCTACCTCATCACAGCAGTACCTGGCATATCTCAGTATTTCATCTAGGGGTTTACTTTGCCAACAAATCGAGTGTTGCTGAATCATTAAACTAATATCCGGTCTCAGTCCCAGGACGAACTTGGACACAAATTGCCCTATATCCTTTGGATCCATTACATCCAAGCCGCTATACTGTTTAAACGCTTTCAGCAATCTCTCGTAATATTCGTAAACTGTCTCTTTGGGTTCCTGTCTCGTTCTGTCTATTCTGACCCAATCTATGTCTTGCATTGGCACTTTTTCTTTCAGCCAAGTCATCACTCTCTCGAATTTTGCCATCACGATCTCGGACGGCCCATTAGTCCTAGCATCTCTCTCTGGCTCCGTTGTGGGCCACTCAGCGCTAACCTTGCATGCTGTCCACAGATCTCCTGGTACTACAATGTCAAACAGCGTGTTCAGATCTATCCATAGGACTTTTGAGATCTTTACAAACCTCTCGACTTGCTTGTACCACTCCACGGGGCTCTCTCGTAACTTGGGGAAAGATGTGGTAAAAGCAGCTAAATCTCCCCTACTCCAAGGGACATGTACATAGCTCCCATTGGCAACTTCACGCAAAGGGTAAGCTTCTATTCCCTGCTGTCCTGGTGTTATACCAATCATGCTTCTTCTGCCGGTCCCTTTCTTGGACCACCTCTCTTCCCATTTATCTAGTGCCCTCCATGTCCTTATTCCAGTAATCAGCTCCCTTATGTGTGTTTTCAGCCCAATCGTTCTCCTCTCATCTAGGTCCCGATCTGAGTATTGTAGCCTGTGGTTACCCTGTAATGCTTTGGTTCTTGACAAGTCCACCATATATTTGCCTGCTAGTTCGACTAACTTCTCATGGACTGCTCTCGCCTTTCGTGTGATGTCCTTTGCCATATACAGTATTTCATCCTGTTCATACATTTCCATTCTTTCTAAAGGCAGGGTACCATCTACCATGTCATCCAGATCTGACCTTAAGCTGGAGACATCAAGTCTCTTGGCTTTTATTTCAGCTCGCAATATGTCTTTTGAAGGGGGCTCACTGGTCTCCCTACCATCCCAACTTCGAGCTCTGCGTTTGGGCTCAGGAGAATTAATGGGTGGCCTCCCTTGCTCCCATCTCTCCAGGTCCCATGCTCGGCCATCCGATCTTGGAAGGTGATGGAACACGGGCCTGTTATCCCTACTCTCTCTCTGCCCACTCTCATCTTCTTCTCTCCTCTCACCGCACATCTCTCTGTTATTTTCCCTCTGGTCGCTACACTCCCTTTGCCTCGTATCGCTCAGTATCCGATACGATCCTTCCTGGTTCCCCATATTCCCTGGGCTGCGCTCATTTCTGTCGTCACAGGGACTATGGTGCGACCTCTCACAACTCCCATTCTGTTCTCTGGTGGCAGGCACACAGTGTGGACACTTAAAGCTGTTCCTGTACTCTTGCGCTCTCCTCTCCCCTTCACTGAGTATTGGGCACGCCACCCCTCCACTCCCGGGGCCCCCGTTTTCCAGGTCTGTTCTACCTCCATTCCGGGCCCAATGGGTGACTCCCCTACTCCCTCTACAGTCCCACTCCGGGCTACTCTCCCCAGCCCCGCAGTGAGTTCGTGCTCTGCTGTCCTGACTTTCCCTTTCTGCTTCTGCAGCATTGATGCACTTTTGAGCCTTCACTGCCTCATCCCACTGCTTCATGTACTCATTTAGCTCTTGAAAGGATTTTCGTCCAGATCCCCTCAGATCCATTGGCCATCTAGGGCCCCCAGGATCTCCTCCTGGGTCCCCTGCTGTGTGCATCGGGGTGCTCCACTCTCTGGGTATCGGCATCTGACTTGGGGAATTAGTGGTATCGTTCCTCCTTGCCTGCTCTGCTCTTTCTCTGTCTTTCCGTTTCCGTTCTTCCCCTTTTGCTCTCTCTTGGTCATATATCGATATTATAGGACCTATGGTAACAGGTACCTGTAGTGCATCTGGTAATGGGTAGGATGTGGCGCTTTCCGTTTCCGGCGCTCTTTGTACCACAAACCTACCGACTACCTGTTGCACCTGACTAGGCTGGAGCAACTCTTTCTTTGGCTCAGGATCCCACTCTGAACTGGGAAGCGGTCTATGCTCTCCTGCATTGCCCCCCTTTTCTCCTTCAGTATTCTCGACCTCTCCCCCTGCTCTATTATACGGGGGTGGCCTGTCTGTCAGTAATCTGTTTATCAGGCTGTCCTCTGTTTCGCTCTCATCATCTTCTTCTAGGGGGCTTTTATTTACTGGCGCCTCTAACACTGGGTACAGTTTATTTATTTCCAAATTATGCACTCTCCATCTTTTAGCATCCGCATCCCACCTGGCATCCTGTACTGCCCTTACCGAGCGTTTCACCCTTTCTTGTCGTCTGTTCATATTCCTTTCATGCGCTGCCCTAAGCCAGGCATCAAGGGCTTCAAACTGGGTTGGTCTAGGCAAGGGTCTCTTTGAGGTCATGACTGATTTCAATCGATGTAGCACCTCTAATCTGAACGTCCCGTACTTCGGGAACGTCAGTTCCTCGTTTCCTTCAGTAATCTTACTCCACTCTGATATCCAAAGGATCGTATGCAACCCAACATTTACTGCCATATAACGAGCTGGCGTACCCTCCGGCGGGGCTTCTTCCCCTTCATACGATCCTCGCCTCTCTTTCTTAAACAGCGCTTTCAACCATTTAAAACACTTCATAATTATGCGCACAAAATCCAGCCTCGCTACTCTGTTTACTTCCTGATGACAATCCACCAATCCTGTCGCGGCTTTTTTTTTTTTTTTTTTTTTTTTTTTGCTTGGCCTATCACAGCGCGGTTTTTCTCCTGTCGGCCAATCACGTCGCGACCCTGTATGACGTGTTCGCTAGCTGGCCTATCACAGCGCGGTCTTTCTCCTGTCAGCCAATCACTGCGCGACACCACCTGACGTCTCTTTTCTCCGCTTCGCAGCAGCACCCCTCCTTTCTCAACTCGTCTCCCGGTTATGCATGCGTCCCATTCATACACTGAAAAATGACTACTTCCGACCAAGCGGTCACTTCTCTCGACTGTACGTCCACAGTCTATCTGTAATTGTCAACACAACTGACGAGATGTCTATCGTCTCTCTGATAGGTTACTTACACACACAGTAACTTCCGACCAGCGTCCGTTACTCACGCACTCACTCTTACGTTCCCCCTATCTCGGTCTCTCGGGTGATCAATGGTACCTCATGACCCCCTTCACACTAGTTGACAATTACTCTGGGTGTCCGATACACCCGAACCACTTAAGCTCTCCTTGAACTTAAGATTTCCACCGGTTGCGCGCGCTCACAACCTGTTCCACAGTCACTCTACAAACATTCAACTCCGCCAGACATTACAACATAGATACAATACAAAAACACCGCAATCTAACACGCATAACCCTTTATACTCACTCTCGACCGATACTGCTGCTTTTTCTGTCTCACGTCATCCGGATCTTCATCTGCGGGCTGTTCTTCCGATCATCGATTTCTAGGGGCCTTGGGGTAAGCTAACCTGGCCTAGGTCACCGTCCTCAAGAAGGCAACCATCCTCTATAGCTACCAACTGAAAGGGCTAGATTTTGATCGATACCTTATATCTATTGATCCAAACCTCGATCTGGTCGACTGAACCTTTATTGCCTGTCTTGGAAGGAAACAGTACACCTATCTGCAAATTAGTTCACCCAAGAAAGGACTCTACTCTCAAAGATCACGGACAACTTCTAGGTTTCAAAAGTTTATTGTAAAGATATAATGAGCTGCAAATACAAGCACCTCAGAATGAGATTCACGAGATACAC
The DNA here is from genome assembly GCF_964261635.1 of Lissotriton helveticus. Lineage (NCBI taxonomy): Eukaryota > Metazoa > Chordata > Amphibia > Caudata > Salamandridae > Lissotriton > Lissotriton helveticus. The sequence continues at coordinate 1,581,734,569 of NC_136063.1, forward strand.
AGGTCCAATTACATACATGTGCTCTCGAAAAGCCCTCAGACGAGCAACAGAAATCACTAACACAAGTTCTAAAAATAGCAAAGCTATCAGCATAGACGCATATCTCTCCTTCATTTAGGTTGGAGGAAAACAAACACAGGTTAGGCGTCCCTACCCTGTTCTAGATGGTATCCCTACTTAACCAAATCCCAACCTAACAAAGGTGTCAGCAATGAATGACCCCCAAGGGAAGTCACCCACTCTAAGTCTCTTGGTGAAAACCTAAAGTTCTCCAGTCATGACCCCTCACTGCCTACCCATCCGCTCTCTAAAGGGTCCTCAGGTCTCTGCTCTAACTCCACCCAGGGGTGCTGTCCCTAATACAAAACAGTCAACAACATTTGAGACGCCCCTTGCGAAACGCCTCTCACGTGGTGCAACTTCAGGCTTTTTCCATGATGCTTTGTATTGGGCCTCAGACGTTAGAATTGACCTTGCTTCTCAGTCTCTTCTCCGGCCCGCTGATACCCCTTAAACATTCCAGAACCCTCCTCCATGTCTGGGCCGTCTACTGAACAGGCCTCTATTCATTCACTTATAATTGGATCCCCCCCTTTCCTGTTGCAGACAGATATCTGCCGCCAAGAACCCAACTCTCATAGACTTCTAAAAAGGCTTGCAACATTTCTCAGCCCAGACATGTACGTGTAAATCAATGCTAAAACATTTCAGGCCTACAATATTTCACATTATGATTATAGCATTCAATTTCTTCATTTAATTAAAGCATGTTAAAACTCTTATTCTATTATTTAGAAAACATTACTCTAAATCATGGCCCATTAATGCAATGACCAAAAACGTTAAACAATCTGTGTCGTGAAAAGAAACACCTTCCCTTTTAGCTCCAGCTCTGGCCCTGAGGCCTACCACGTTCTGCGTTTTACCACAGACCATCTTATATGTTAACAGCTACACGACATAGATTCAAAATAATCACGTCTAATAAAATCATATAATGTCACACATTTCTGTATTAATTCCACTTCTACTTAAATCTCTATATTAGCTATACACTTAGAATATAATTTCAGATACTATTAGCACTCATGGCATTTCTCTTCATGAATTATGCTCTCTATAGGTAAGTGTGATGTACTCATATATTTATATCAGTTTGCGCTCTCTCAGGTTTATCATGAGAAACCTTGGGTGGTTGCATGTTAACACCCATGCCCCACCCTTGGTACGCCGCCTTGGCGTGTAATAATGTGAAGCAGAGCAGAGCTGCTTCGCATTACTTTCACGTTATTTCCAGCGCTAAACAAGTTTAGCACTAGAAAGTAAATTAGGAAAAAAATATTTTGTGCCGTTTGGCATCATTTTTGTGACGCAAACATGGCTCAAAATTATAGTAAATCTCCCCCTGGGTGTTCTGGGGTTAGATAGTACTTGCATGATGGTCAGATAAAGGATGCATCAAGGTGGTTGGTGAAACCATTCTGCATCAATAAACGCCAATCCACCACTACAACTCATTAGATGTGTCCCTTGCTGTGTAAAACAACTGACTGCCCCAATTATGAGTTGCATTTTACTCAGATGATAAAATGAAATGTGATTTCCATGCAGTAAAATCACTACAGTACCGTATAATCACGAGTAAACCCCAAGGAATGAGGAACTACTGTGTGGGGCCGATTTGTCTGGCCGTGAAATCACATGGAAAGCCATAATCCATGCATTTTTATCACACAAAATTACCATCTGCTCTGAGCACGTGGTAAATGAATTCAGGGGCTGGTGAATGGGGTGGGAGTGAGTGAGGGGGTTGGGGCAAGTAGGGGAGGGAACTGGAGTTTTTTTTAACATGGGAGACCACTCTGTTAGGTATAAAAAGTGACATGAGACTCTTCTGCTGCCTAATCAAGGGCTATTTACTTCTGACGTGGCTGGTAATGATAGTTATCAGCCTCATTGGGATCTTGAGATCGTGGGAAAATGGTCGATTTTTTTTATTTAACACTCAGATTTCAGCTTCTTTCAGCGTCTTTTCAGACACGCTCATTCTCCTGAGGCGGAAAGCCGGGAGACACACACCACCTCAGCACACTTTGGAAACTTTACCAGTTCGTTTGTTAAAAATCGTTATTTCTTGTGTTACTTTATTCCTTTAGCCTTGGTGGCATTTTAAAAATAAATAATACTGTCCTTACTCTACTGACTGCGCCGATTGAGGGCTCAGTCCAGCCTCGATCTAGGAGGCAAATATAGGAAGGTGGCGGCCATCTTAGGGAGGGATCTCCCAGGTTACTGAGCAGGGTGCAGTCTAGCTCTGAGGCGCAAGGCACTCGGCGCTAGTACTTAATCATACGCACTTCCTCCGCGCAGCGGACGCGCTTTGCGGATGCACCAACATCGCGCCAAAGGAGTGCCTAAGCAAAGCCCGTCTGTGCCCGTCCGGGCCAGACCGGGCCCATGGGCCAGGATGCTATCTTCCACAATACAGGTGAGACCTGTTCTTTCCTATAGCCGAAAGGAGTTGCTGTCCTTTAATATTCATAGATCTGGGAATTGTACTTTATTGGGTGCTCACACCTCTGCCCCTAATATCTGCTCTGGATGCAGATATAATCTTCATCTTGAAAATCACCATCGCACGAGAGCCGGTGTTGACACATACCGTTTGGCATTACTTAATTGCCGCTCTCTACCTAAACACGCGATTGAGCTCGCCATGTTAGTGGAGGAACGAGACCTAGATATACTCTTCCTCACGGAAACGTGGACAAACGACAGCTCCCAACCAGATCTTGTGCGGGCTCTACCCCCCAACTATGCCATACATAGACAAGATCGACCTTTCGATCGGGGTGTGGAATTGCTATTATTTATAGGACTGCCCTCGGATGCCGAATAGAAAATCTTTCCATCTCTGGAGCTGAAAGCCTCAAATTTGCTATCCCCTTTTCTCCCACTAATACTCTTTCGGGAATTCTGATCTATAGACCCCCTGGCCCCTATGGTCAATTTTGTGAAGAACTTTCCTGCACAGCTATTAATTATGCTAGTACTTCTCCCAACTTTACTATTCTGGGGGATTTTAATATCCACGCAGACGAAGCAGATGCACCGGCCCCTATAAAACTGAGGACCGGTCTGGAAGTTCTCCGTCTAAAACAACTAGTTACTGATCCAACACACTCCGCAGGACATATTCTTGATCACTGTTACACCAACGTTGAGTCCCTCAGCTATGACGATGCGATTCGGATCCCTTGGTCTGACCATTCGCTATTACTGTTCTCCCTGCCTTCTCAGAATCAACCCGAACACACTAAACCCACGAAGCAGTTATGTCGGAGATGGTCCAAACTCCCTACTGAAATTTGGGATACTAATCTAAAAAATACCCTTCCTAAAATTCCATCAGAGCCGGTGGAAGCCGATATGTTCTTTAATCGGTGGGTGAAGGCATCTCTGGATCTTTCTCTTCCAGAGGTGGAACTCTCCCACAGAAGTGGTAAGAACAAGGCGGCCTGGTATACCCAGGACCTGAAACTATTGAAGCTCGCTTGTAAGCAACAAGAAAGGAAGTGGAGAAAACACTACTCCGAAAATGATAAAGCTAACTATAAACTTGCTCTAAAAAAGTATAAGGAGGAGATTAAAATTACCCAATCTAATTATTTTCAGACCAAAATTAGTATGGCTGCCAACTCACCTAGAGAAATTTTTTACATTTTTAAATCTTTGGTCACCCCTCCTGCCCCTATTGAAGACCCAGGACTTGCCCAGGCACGTTGTGAGGAACTCGCCAAATTTTTCCTCAACAAAGTTGCCACCATATATTCCTCCTTTCAGCCCCCTCCCATTGGACCCTCCCTAGCTCCTTATATGGCCCAAATCCAACTTAATGAATTCTTTCCCATAGATCTCTCCACTACTCAGAGTCGCCTGAGAAGCTTAAAATCAGGCTCTCCGAATGACCCTGCACCCCCCACCAAACTAAATCTGGTGTCAGACACTGTGGCCCCAGTCATTCAGGAAGTGATCAATGCCTCGCTGACCTCAGGCCTGGTACCGCCAACATGGAAGCAGGCCAAAGTTAAGGCCATGTTAAAAAAAACAACCTTAACCCCGAAGACTGGGCAAACTATCGCCCCATCTCTCTTCTGCCTACTGTTAGTAAACTCACAGAGAAATATGTCAATTCCTTGTTGGCTACCTTTCTCGAGGAGAATAATCTTCTTCACACGACGCAGACAGGGTTTAGGAGAAACCAAGGCACTGAAACAGCGCTCATTGCAGTGGTTGAGGAGGCAAGGAAGATCGTAGATAGTGGGAATCATGCGGCCATACTACTATTAGATCTCAGCACGGCCTTCGATACCGTTAACCACTCCATTCTACTTCATAGGGTGGAGGAGGTTGGTGTCTCGGGCCGCGCACTTCAGTGGCTACAGTCTTTTCTCGCCGATAGGACCTTTGTGGTATTTGAAAATGAAGCCTCCTCCCCTCAGATGTGTCTTAACTGCGGTGTACCCCAGGGCTCATCCCTCAGCCCCACCTTATTCAATATCTATATGAAGCCGTTGGCTGAGGTGGTGCTTCCCTGGGGAATACAACTTGTTACATACGCAGATGATATACAACTGATTATCTCACTTTCTACCAATGATGCCCCTTTTGAAAGACTCTCCAGCTGCCTCAATAAAGTTCAGGAATGGATGGATGAATCCTTCCTGAAACTAAACGGGTCAAAAACGGAGGTGATGCTGCTGGGACATAAAGCACCCACCACAGTGGATGGTTGGTGGCCGGACAAGCTGGGCCAACCACCCAAACCTAAAGCCCAAATTAAAAGCCTTGGGGTATGGATGGACCCAGCCCTTAATTTTTCTGTGCAGGCCCTGAAGGTAGCTGCTACATGCTATGCACTCCTGAGGCTCTTAAGGAAAATCATCGTCCTTCTCCCCTTTGAGGCCAGACGGATTTTAGTGCAGGCGCTGATTTTGTCACGCCTTGACTATTCTAATGCACTTTATCTGGGCTCCCCCCAAAGAACAATCAGGACATTGCAAACCGTCCAGAACTGTGCTGCACGTTTGCTGCTGAACATTCCACGGAGAACTTCCACCAAACCCGCACTCCGTCAGCTGCACTGGCTTCCAGTGCAACAGAGAATTGAATTTCAAACCTTGGAGACGGTCCACAAAGTAATTCATAAAAAAGCACCTCTATTGTTACAATCATTTTTTTGCCCCCACCTCCCTAGCCGGGAATTGAGATCCTCTAACAAGAATCTGCTCTCAATCCCTAAAACTAATAAGGTGCGGATGGGGGGCCGACGTTTCTCCCTACAGGCCTCAAGACTCTGGAACAATTTGCCACTCGATTTGAGAATGGAAAGTAACCATCTTAGTTTCAGGAAGTCGCTGAAAACCCTGCTGTTTCCCTAATTTGGGTGAATGAACGCTTTGTCCAAAGCGCTGGGATGCCTTCGGGTAGCCATGCGCGATACAAATGAGTAATCATTCATTCATTCATTCAGTCGACATCTCAGGGTAAAAATGTCTGAGGCAAAAAGAGAAATGATGGTGGTAATGCTGGAAATTTCTCAGAAAATTCTAAGTGTTCAACTCCCTTGAGTAAACAGGACTCCGAGTATGATTAACTTGTGGGGTGCACAATTGATAACCAAGCATCCAGGCACTCGTAATGAGGCCCACACAGGGCAGTTCCATGGTGGGATCAGATGTGCCCAAGCTGCCATCAGAGAGGGAAGAAGCTCACTGCCTTGATCTGAAGATGATCATGTCTGAAAGGAAAGTATGCAAAGAAAACATTGACCTTACACTTGGTCACTTTGCTTTCAACATAGACATTGAAAGTGACCTGTAAGGATACCCCATCCCCAATTCGTCTAAGTATTTTATGCAGGATTCATGCAGAGACTGAGGTTTTGAAGGCAAGGGTTAGGTACAATAATATGAAAATCTTGCAGGTTGCTGATGCAATCCAAAGCCCTGTCCAGGAAACCATATTGGAGAAACGAACGAACAAATCAATAGACCAAAGTTAAAGATGTCATCTGTCATGTAAATTTCTGCCGGGGCCTGGATGAGGGACGAGCAGGAGCCAGTAAATTGGTCTAGGCTGCAATGCAGCCCCTTCCCAAGGTGATTTTAAATGTTAAAATCTTTAGCTGGTTAAACTGGGTCTGGTGTCCCAGCACCAAGAAACATCTGGATGCAGGAACATCAGCCAATGTATGATTCAGCTGAGCAGAATTCCACACAGTCTTTGGGACACACACAAATCCCCCACCTCAGATATCAATATGGCTGTGTGACCCTTCAATCTTAGATGACTAAAATGCTTGCGCTGATTTCTATGTACAACATGATAACAACATGGAAATTGTAACTTTCAAGCAAATCTAATTGCTGTATTTTGTAACGTTACACGCTATAGCCTTTGGGCGCATTCACATTCACTCACAACAGCTCCTCCTATCATTGTTGGGATTTTCTTGGGCTCATTGCATTTTACAATTATGCATGAGACTGGAAAAGGCGATCATGATAACTTTTGGGCTTTGTGCCCTGTATTGAAAAGGTACGTTTTTACCATGGCAGTAGGTTGGCATTGTTCACAGAAGTAATTCATTTACAAATATCGCACTGTGTAAACAAACAAAACTACTGCACTTTGGGGGCCCAATAAAAGATGGCTGTATCTCAACCTGGTATTTTCCCCTAGAGTTACTAATAGCAGGGGCATCTGTAACTCCAAGGGAGGGGATATTGCACCTTCATAAATGGATCCCTTAACAGTCTCTTTAATAATGGAGAATCTGGAACAGCACGGCAACTGAAGTGCCCTCGCAAAAAACATCAGACCCACAGTGTTTACGCAAAACTCATAATTCTGATATGTCTGGTATCTTCCTTTTAAGGACCCACCAGAATTACAGAGACACAATTATAATGAAGCTCCTTGGTTTTCACCCACCTTGTGAGCTGACCTCGGCACACTGTTGCCAAACTTACCAGATCCATTATCAACAACTTCTAATTCCTCGGCGGACATCCCAGTAATCTCAAGAACTGCTACATCAATCCAATCATGAAGAAACAAAACTTAATTCCAACATATTTATTGTGTTTCCCATCAATCTCCAATGGGCTTTTCCTCGGCAAGCTCCCTGAATGAGCTGCTGTCACCCAGACTCCACTTTCTTTGAAGAAAACAGCCAGCTCATTACCATCAAATGATCCCACCCAGCTAAAGGGATGTATCCTGCACTGACTATAGTCCATTCAAAATTAGTAGCTGATTTTCTATTACTTGATCTCTTATCCACTTTCAATACATTCCACCACCCAATGCAACCAGAAGGACTAAATTACCTTGCCATTAAAAGTACCTTCTTAGACTAGATTCCTGAATCTCTGCGGTGATCTAATGCTTGCCTATGATGGCCAGGAATGTTCACTGTTGGTTCCACATTCTAGTATTGAATGTGTGTCTTTGAGATGTTGGCAGTTGATTCCTGGTGCTGCAATGAAGATACATGAATAAACGTCTTCCCCTGATTACATATAATATTGTGTGTGTCATATTGTAACTATTCCCACCTTGCTTCCACATTTTTGGAGACTATTTTTTGTTAATGAACCTAGTAGCAACTGTTTCATTCATGACAGAGATCGGTGTTCATGGTGCTACCAAACGCAGGGGAGCAGCGGATAAAACAAAATTTCAGAAGGTAACTCATGCTGATATGTGTCTGATTGTGTTAGCATTTAAAACGCCGTGAAGAGTCACTCTGTAAATGCTGAGTTGAAGGCATTTTATTTTTGTTCCATGTTGAACATCAGAAGTGGGCCGAGTTACAGTTGGGATGTCAGGTGAGTGAAGTTTTGAGTGTTTTGGGTGAGTTTTTCAAGGACAACTTAATTTGTCTTCAACGCAGTACTTTGAGTAAATTGGAGAAACATATTTACATACTGTTAACGTGCATACACTGTGCTCAACGCCTACCACTATATGTATTATTCAGGCAGATGCGAGGAGTCCATGCACGTGGGCCCGAACACAGAGAGCAGGTGTGAGGAGTGCATGAGTGATGGCACGTGAGCAACAGAGAGTAGCTCTTGAAGAAATGTTGACGTCAGTGCAGCTGTTAGTGAAAGCACACTTTGCTTGGAAGACGAGCTCTGCCTTAATGAGCAGTGTGCAGCGGGCACCATCGTGTGAAGGTAAATTTGTTTAGGTGATGCACACACTAGTTTAAGTTCATTGAGAAGATGAGTCCTTGTAGTGATCACGCAGGGACATGTAGTTGAATATTCTTCCTTATTCTCGTACAGCTTGGGGAACAGGTGTGTGCACAACGGCTACTTCACCTCCTCTGCCACATCCACATTCCATTACATCAAACAATGCTAAGAATACTCAAACCATTCTAATTCTACAATAAAAACATTCTACATTCTATTAACTTACCATATCACTACACATCCTTATCCTTTAAATAAAATACACTCTTATCCCTCCTGAACAAATATATATATATATAACACCTTGGGCCCGATGTAAGTGGCCATTTACCGACCGGTAACGGCCGATTTCGGCCGTTACTGACCGGTAAATGGGTATTTGTGATGTAGGGGCCCTATTTTACAGATTCGGTAAAATTACCGAATCGGTAATTTTACCGAATCGGTAAAATACCGAATCGGTATTTTTACCAATTCGGTAACTTCCTGATGTAGGTGGGACTCTTCTGAGTCCCAAAGGCCTTACAGATTCGGTATTTTACCACCCAATCCAATTGGGTGGTAAAATACCGAATCCAGGTGTGCGTGCACATGTGTGCATGCACACCTATGCCATGTGACAGACAGACCTGCCCTTAGGGCATGTCTGTGTGCCACATGGCACACATGCCTGTATTCGGGGTGCTAGAGGGTGTCAAAGTGACACCCCCTGCACCCTTGCTGAAATCAGTATTTACCGAATCGGTAAATACCGATTCGGTATTGCCCATTGATTCCTATGGGCTTCAAGGCCCATAGGAATCAATGGGCAATACCGATTTTTACAGATTCGGTAATTCAATTACCGAATCTTCCTAAATCTCCCTCCTTCATATTTACCGATTCATAAATACCGAATCGGTAAAATTCGGTATTTATGAATCGGTAAATACGATTTTCCTACATCTGGCCCCTTAAGTGCAATACTAAGCTAAAAGCACAATTTATAAGCAAGCAAATTAAGTGGCACATATATAGTCCATAAGTTTCTTAGGTTTTACAATGCTTCTGCCAAAAGTGCTAGGAACTTTACTACTCCTAAATGCCTTTTGAGAATACCAAAAGTAGAAAAGTTAGGATTTTGTCTCTGTTTAGGAGTAGTACATTTAAGAATCCTAACTTTACTACTTCTTAATGCCTTTTGTGAATACCGAAAGTAGTAAAGTTAGTATTTTGTCTCAGATTACTTTTGTGAATCGGGCCCCTAGTTCTTACTTCACTTGAAGGATAAGTATCAGTATAAAAACGGGTTCCGATATTACTATCATTTCAAAGATTATTTCCTTGATTACACTCATCTCTCACAACATTTTAGTTGGTACCTGATAGTAAATCCTGAACATTGGTAGGATCAATAGTAATCCACCAATTTTTGTCAAATCTATCACATTGGTTCCCAATTTGCTCCTCTTTACATTTGTCAATGTTCTTGACAATTGCCAAATGACTCGTGATAGATAGAACCATCCTCTGATTCCACTGTGTTCCTATTTACCTTGACAATTTGCTTCGGGAAACTAAACCGGTTTCTTCCTTTTACATCTTTCTTGCTGGATTTCACTTGTACCCATTGGCCCACATGCAAATTCACATTCTTTACCCCATATTTTGTATTAAAATACTCTTTGTTATTTTGTTGCAAATTCAAAATGCATCTTCTTACATCCTTCACCTGCCGCTCAGTTTTCTTTCCTTTACCCATCCAACCACCATTAACTTTTAGAAAACGGTACCCTGCCTCTCATAATGCCAAAAGGACTTTTACCAATCGAATCATGAATGGTAACTCTGTAACTCCACATCATTTTCATCATTCAACTTCAAGACTTTCTTTATTCTGCATAGCTAACTGCAAGGTACCTTTAATGACTCTGTTGACTCTCTCCATGAGACCATTGCCCCTTGGATGATAGAGTGCATCAAATTTATGATTGATACCAGCACACTCCATAACATTTTTCATTTCCATGCATTTAAATTGAACACCATTGTCAGTGAGTAAAGATTTTGGAAAACCTTCCCTTAAAAATATACCTTCCAAAAATGTAATCATGGAACCTGTGTCCACTTTCACCACCACTTCTAATTCAAGCCATTTAGAGAACATATCCATAAGTACTATAATATATTTTCGTGAACCATCACTCCACAGAATAGGTCGCATAATGTTGAGGTCTACATCCTCCCATGGCAAGTCAGGACAGTCCAAAGAACTTAAGGGAGGATTAAGTGTTTTCAGAGATTTATCTGTCCTTTCACATTCTGCGCACAATCTAGCAAAATGTTCTGTCTCAACATACATTTTTGGCCACCAATATAAGGACTTAATATTACGTTTCGTCCGAGCTATGCCAGGATGCCTTTCATGACAAAGCTCAATGATCTGATTTCTTAGTTTAGAAGGAAGAAATATTTTCCCACCTCTTACAACAAACATGCCTTCAATTCCCAACTCATCTCTTACTTCCCAGAATGCTCTCTAGTCACCAAGAAGTTCAGTTTTGACAAACTCCCCACAGCCATTTTCAATTTTATTTTTGATAGTTTCTAAAATTCTGTCTTCCTTCTGTGTATTTATCCACTCACTTTCTTGCAAACTTTTGCATCTACCAACAACACACATTTCATTCCAAGGACTTAAATCAATATCCCTGAGAGGCATTGACATTCTACTTAAGAAATCTGCAGTAACATTAATTTTCCCAGGGACATATTGCACTTCATACATGAAATCTTGTAACCGCATAGAAAGTCTTGAAATTCTCGCAGATGCTCTAGATAAACCTTCCGTAGTTAATACATTTGTTAATGGTTTATGATCTGATCTAACAACAAACTTTCTTTCCCATAAGAATTTCCTGAAGTGCTCCAGGGCCAATACGCAAGCAAGTGTCTCTCTTTCTAAAACCGAATATTTCTCTTTGGTGGATGACAATGATCTAGAAGCAAACGCTATAACATTCTTTCCTCCACAATCTTTTTTTTGAGTTAGAACACAACCCAATTCTTTACCACTGGCGTCCGTGGTAACGAAAGTTGCTGTAGATGGATTAAACCCTTGTAAAGTGGGTGCTTTAGAAAATGCAGATTTTATGTGCAAGAATGAGTCTTGACATTGTGTTGACCAAAAGAGCATGCATCTCATGGGGGTTTTCATAAACAAATTCAACAAATTTAGAATAAAACTCCACTAAACCCAAGAATGAACTAAGCTCATCCTTGATTTTAGGGGAAGGGGCTTTGCTGATAGCTTTCACTAATTTTGATTTGGTTTGATGTCTTCATGACTAATTACAGGGCCTAGGTACGTAACTTTTCTTTCTGTAAATTTTCATTTGTTAATTTCAGCAGGTAATGCTTTTTTGCACAGTACATCTTATACTTTTCTCAATATGTCATCATGGTGCTGTCTAGTTTTTCCCATGATTAGTATATCATCTTTAAAAAATACCACAACTTGGATGTTACCAAACAGCTGTGTCATAAGTCTTTGAACTACAGCTGCCACCGACGCTGAACCAAACGGCATGCGTCGGAATTGATAACATCCAAAAGGTGTACAAAAAGCAGTCAGGTGTTTACAATCAGGATTCAAAACAACCTGATGATACGCAGAGGATCAATGTAATGCAGAAAACCATTTTGCATCTGAAGTTAATAACAACATTTCATCAATCCGAGGTAGGGGAAATTAGTCTACGATGATGTTGTTGTTTTGCCCCCTCAAATCAACACATAAGCGCACCTTGCCATTGGAACACCTTGCTACGACCAATGGAGAAACCCACTCCGAGGCTTCCACTGGTTTGATTATATGTGCATCCAATAAGTTGGCCAATTCCATCTTCACTTCATCCCTAACAATGAATGGAATATTCTGTGTCTTATGGATTTTAGGTATGGCATTTTGTTTTAATCTCATGGAATGAGAGCACCCTTTCAACGTACCAATTTTCCATTAAATACATCCGGAAATTCCTCTAAGACCCATTTTTTTGTATCTTCTGCTTCACACGCTACGAGTACCAGTTCTGGGCTATTCGGGTCGAGGATTGTGTTAAGTTTACGTTGATCTTTCCACCCCAAAACCGACGGTCCCTCCTTGGCTACATATAATTTGCACAAAGCATTTCTATGTATGAACCTGAATAAAAGTTGTCTTACTCCAATTATATCGATCTTCCCACCTGTGTAACTCTCAGGGTTTATATCAGATCTTTTTAAATGGTTCCCTATTGCCATACTGAAGTTTTGCAACCACACATTTTCAGCAATAATTGTATAAGGCAAACCAAAATCAGCAGTTACTTGCAGTGATACACCATCAAAAGAAACCCTATGAAAAGGTTTACTTTCTTCTGCAAGTTTTAAAACTACCTTTTTCTTTGAATCATACTTGACATTCGTATCATTATTACTGTCATCGGAGGAGGATTCCTCTTCATCACTTTCTTTCACGCAAGGTACTTTGCCTTTTCTTTTGTAGTCCTTTCGTTTGCATACTCTAGCAGAATGCCCAATTAAACCACACTCTAAACATTTTGCTGATTTAGCTGGACATTTGTCGAATCTAGCAGAATGCGCACTACTACCACAGCGATAGCAAGCGTAATTGGGATTTTTAGTATTACTGAAAACATCACTTTTCTTTGTATCTTTTCCCTCATTTTTTTATTCAAATTTTAAGTATATCTACTTTTACCTTCTGAAATTGTGTTGACTGTATGGCTACAATCTTTTTTTTCATTTGCTAGAGTAACTTTAGCACATCGCTCTCACAATTCAGCTTTCTTAACAATAGCTATGATATCTTTCAAACTAGGCTCACCTTCTACTCACAATCTATCTTGGATAGCTTTGTTTTTTGCATACAAAACAATTTGGTCTCTTATAAATTCGTCGTGAAGATTACCAAATCTGCAAGTAACTGATAGTTTCCTTAAAGCAGAGATATAATCCTTGATAGATTCATGCTTCTCTTGTTTCCTTTGAAAAAAGCATGTTGCATTACTCATATACAAACTGCAGGTGACAAATGTTCATCCAAGTCTAATAGTGCTGCTTTAAATACATCTATATCACCAGGTCTGTCATGTTTTTGTAATTGATTGAAGACACGAAGACCTTCAGGTCCTAAACAGTACATCAAGATTCTTTTCTTCCTTCAAGGTAAAAAAAGATCCACTACAGTCTTCTAAGTTTCCTATATAATTTAAAAAATCCATTCACTCGATTGTATAACAGGAACTCTTTTGGTGAATTTAGATGCAAAGCTGAATTACCCTGCGGAGGTGCCTCTGCTGTGGAATGTTAAACTCCACTTAAATGTTATCAAGAAAAGATACAGCCACTTATTGAGATATTGGAAGGAAATACTACTAATGTAAAATGTACATACTGGCAAAACTGCTAAATTGCGTTGTGCTTAAATCTTTACCGATCTTTTCTGATGATGCAATAAAGCTTCGTATTCTTTTTTTTAAAACACAACAAAATGGAGTCACGTTGGGGTCGCAACCTGCGTCCTGACATCACCACGTCAACGGGGTAGCGCACTTGCGTTTCAGGCAAGTGTTGACATCACATGCCGATGACTGAATCCAGATAAATGAAGCTCGCGCTGAACACAGCTTGAGCTAGCAGAATCTTGAGTTTCAAACGTCAATATCTTTACAAAGGGTGGTTTCCAGCCCACAGCTATGCATCAACTCTACCAGCCCAAATCTCAATGAACACTCATGCGAGTAGGCACTTGCTTTCTTGAAATTTAAAGCACTTACCACGTTGCACACAAAGACATTGCAGTGAATTTCTTCCGTATGTAAATTTCCTTAAACACCAACGTTGTTGAAAATGGAACACACGCTGCAGTACCCGCTCAGCATGCTTGCCCAAAGAAGTGGTGGGTTCACGAGATTGCCCCTGCACATCTCCAAACTCTGTGGTGATCACACAGGGACATGTGGTTGAATATTTTTCTTTATTGGCAATCTCGTACAGTTTGGTGAACAGGTGTGTGCACAATGGCTACTTCACCTCCTCTGCCACGTCCACATTCCATTACATCAAACCAATGCTAAGAATACTCAAACCATTCTAATTCTACAATAAATACATTGTACATTCTACTAACTTACCATATCAGTACTAGGCCTGAGCGGTTAATTCCGTTCCGCTTGCAGAATTTGGATAATTTCGCGTTCCGCAGAGAACGCGAAATTGCCCAAAATTCTGTGTTCCGCGACTTTATTTATTTATTTTATTTATTTATAAAGTTTTATATAGCGCGAACTTGATCCCGAAGGATATCAAGCACTTTACAATTTGAGGCAAAAATATAAAGTTAATAGGAATCATCCCGTGGGGGCATGGCATAGCCGGCGTACTGCTCTGTCCTCACTGGGACAGGGTGGCCGAGCATTCTGCTTGCTTAACTGAACAGTTCCAAATGTCAGTAACGTTAAAATGTCTGGTTTTGTGCAGCAATGTGGTTCTCACCCTCATACATACCAGATCTTACCCCTGCCAGTCCTCAGTCGTTATCGCTCAGTTGACTAGTCGTGGATTCTGCTGCCTCTGAAGCCTTGTGTTGTTGCTGCCTTGACAGCTGCTTGGCATGTTTCATCGCCGCTTTGGCTTCCGTGAATATCAGAGGCTTGCTAAGTGTACTCTCAGCTTCGTCGGGTAAAGCATCGCATATTTTGTGCTGACTTTTTGGAATAGCTTTTGTTGCAGGTATGAATTCTCATCTCACTGCCTGTACCGTTTGGGTGAAGTCAGAGAAAAATGCGGTGGTGTTTCCTTGGTATCTCAGGTCCCCTTTCTCACAAGCCTGTCTAAGGATGGTGTCTCTGCCCCTACTGTTGAGCAGGCGAGCCCAGATTGTTCTGGGTTGAGCACCGGGTGACGGTCTTGGTCCTAGCATGTGATGTGCCTGCTCTACCAGGAACATTGGTGAGAGGTCTGGTTCTTCAGGAGATCCTCAACATACTTCTCCATGTTCACGATATTTGTGGACTCCGGAACCCCTGTTAGCCTAACGTTGTTTCTGCAGTACCTCGCTTCAAGGTCCTCATTGCGGGCCTTGATAACGTCCAGCACTTTATCCATTCGGAGTAAATGCTCCTGGGTCTCCATTTGCCGGTCATCCGAGTCTGAGATTCTAGTTTCCAGCGTATCGATTCTGGCTTCGTGTTTGTCTCCTTTTTGCGTTACGTGGTTCATTCGCTACGCTACTGAGTCCAGTTTTGCATATATGGCCCTGAGACTGACTTTCACCTCCCTAAACATACTTTTAATATCATCCTCTTTCTCTGGGTCCATCTGTGTTTCTGGCACCACTGTGTGCGGCGGCGTATCAGTGTCCTGCAGCCTGGAGCAGCGCTTCTCAAATGTTATTTTCGTGTGTTTGTTGTCCGTTTTTCCCATTGCCCCTTTTCACCTGTACCACCTGTATGTTGCTTGAATTGTCACCTGGCTCAGACCCTCCTGGTCTGTGGGCCCCAGCTTCTTCTATGGGTAGCGTCTGTGCCCCCAGCAGTGAGGCGGTAGGTCCACGGAGCTACCTCTCATCCTCTGAGGTGTCCCTCTTCATCTAGTTGTGCTTGTGTTGCTCCTCTCGGTTAAGGCACTCTCCGTTTAAGATGCGGGTCTCTGCAGTAATATCTGCCTCCCTTATCCTTGCTGGGTGTGAAAAACTGTTGTCACTGGTAGCGCTGCGCTTCACGCTGCGCAGTGTGTTTCCTTGTGTTTGGGCTGCTTCCTGGGCCTTCTTCTATGTGTAGGTGGCGTTTAACAGGCAGTCCGGATTTTCCAATTTGCTACACTGGTACCCCTTAGACAGCTTCCAGGTCAGCCAGCTTCTCTCTATCTTCTCACATTCATGGATCTTCCGTGCAGCTGGCTGACATGTGTTCTGGTCTAAGTGCTCACTCACTACACAGTGGGCCCCTTCTGCTCATTTGAGGTGTCACTGTGAGGGTGTGCCCGCACTGTGGCCCGTTCTCAGTTATCCAAGTGTCAGGTGGTTATCGCTCATTGTGGCCGGGCTGCCCTCCCAAGCACCTGCCTCTGCGGCGCTCTGATTGCACCGCTGTGTCTTCCCGGGCCCTAGCTGAGCCTCAAGCTGGCCCGCGGCTCCCCGGCAGCCCCGCCACCACAGGTTTTCAGGTTAGTCGGATTGCTTTTTTCCCCACCTGCTGTCTCCTTCAAAGGCTGCCGCCTTATTCCACGCCTCGTCAGATTAATCCTAAAGCCCTGGCAGCCCATGTTGCGGCAGTCATTCACTCACCAGGCTGATGTTTATGCGGTCCTCCTTCTGCACCTTGCATGTGTTTTGTAACCTATAGCAGGTACCAGAGCTCATCTGGTTTCTCGCTGCGCTGTGGGTCTAGCAGCGACCAATAGCTTCCCCCGGTTTGTTTGCTACTCAGACGAGCGATGCCATCTTGTCAGCCTTGGCCTAGCGCTCGCCCGATATCGCAGCTTCGGTTTTTGGACATATTGCTGCCAAATTCACACCGGGCTCACCGCTGTGATCTGCGGTTCGCTTGGTCTACTTTTGGTTATTGGGGTTTCAATTAAGAACCGGATAATTTGCTGATGATGTACTCGGCCGGAGGAACCCCTCTAAAAAGCAGCCATTTCGTAGCTTGGCTTTGCCACGCCCCCAAAATCCATACCATACTTAACTACAACCCATCCAGACACACTCCCCACTCTAAGTACACCTAAACAGACCCCCTTTTATCATTAACAACTCCATACTCAACTTTCCATCATTTGTCCAACCAACACCCTCCTCTTCTTTCTACCACAATAACACAAAAACACAACACTTCCATGACACAGCACCACACATTTTAACTCCTGCAGCAAACAGGGCTAAAACAAACAGTCTTAACTCTACTTCATCCCCTCCTACACAAAACATACACTCTAAACACAAACACATCACCAGCCCCTTTCAAGTTCCACTCGCAAACAATACTACACAAACAAATCCAGCTCATAAAGCAAATACATCAGCACCTCTTTTTACAACCCCTCAAAAACAAAACATACCACGCACACCAGTACAACAAAATCTCTCAAGCACAGCACCTCATAATACTTACAGTCAGGGGGGAGGAGCTAGCTCGAGACCAAGATGGTCGCTTGAGTCTCGAGTTCCGCAACACCGGCTAATTATCCTGAAGTAATCCTACTACCTACCGTCGCCAAAATACATAATCTAAGTGGTTTTGCCCATTGGAGCACAGCCACAGTTCTGCGAGCCCTCCCCCACCTCCCTAACCCCAGGGGAACCCAAAGAAGCGGTAGCGAGACACAGGCAGAACTGGAGGCCGCTGAGCCCTGGGCCGGAGCTGGTGCATGGCGGAGTCACGCATTGGAGCGTGCTGCATGGAGCTACAGGCATTGACCGCCCCCCCGTGTCTGGGGAGTCCGGCCTCAATTGTGGCTTGCCCTGTCCCGAGGAGGTGTTGGGAAAGTGAAGAATTGCCTCTCGCAGTAGCGCAAACCTGGAGGCAACGCATGAGCGCTGCGCTGTCTGGCGGGGAAACCGGAGCGAGGCCCCCAGCCAATTTGAACACTGTGGCGGTCGCGGCCCGAGCGGCTTGCAGATCAGCTGGCACACGAGATCGCGTGAGCGGGGGACATCCCAGAGGGGCAAATTGTTGTGGTGCCTACTGAGGACCCGGGCTGAGGGTCAGTGCGGTGCTTCGCAGGCTGGGCGGGGCCACCATTTTGCAAGTTCTACGGAGCGCAGTGGAGAGTGGTCCCTGTGGACTGACGGCGCTAAGAGGGTCAAGAAGCCTACAGCGAGGTATGGAGTGACCCTGACCCTGGTGACATGCTGCTGGGCCCCTGAGGACTCAAACGTACTGTGCCTCCTTGGAAGAGCTGGGGAGTCACCCAGCTGGGAGAGCTTGTGACTGCTTCAGACGGGGAGGCACCAGATTAAAAATGATGGCCAGGTCACCTGCCACTTTTCCTTTATCCCTAAATTGAACAACTGTCAATACAGCAACCTTGGTTGCGAGAGGAACCTACTGGGGGCTATTTGGAATCAAATAAAACAGTTGTGATCTCCCTTGATGTGTATGTGAGTGGAGATTCTTTTGCAGTCCCCAACCCTGGGGAGGATGATGTTGAAGATATTCTGGTGCTTCACCTGGACAGAAGCAAGGATTATTTCCCCACAATCGCTGTAAAATGCCGTCCGAGCTGCTTTGAAGCCTCATTGGAGACCCTTAGCTGAATGAAGTGACCTATTACTCACAAAACTGGCCAGTCCCTGCAGGCAGTCCTGCTCCCAGGCACACTGCCAGGTAGGGCATCACTGTAACGTTGAGTGGGGTGCCAGAGCTACGCTGTGAGGAACGAACTGGGGGTGTCCCTGGGGAGTAACAGCCGGTGGGAAGCAGGAAGCAGAGGCCAGGGCTGGTGACGCACCTGGAGAAGACAATGGGCAGGATGGACAGGACGCAGTCCAAACTCACATTCAAACAGAAACGTTCTAAGTCTCACGACACGGCGTCGGAGGAATCTGGCAGCATGTTGACCCCCTTAGAGGATGAGACGGACATCCGGAGTATGCTGCCGTCTATGGGAAAGGACCTGCAAGGTGGCATCACCTCCCTTGGTACCAAAATAGACGTCCTCTCCTACCGGATGGACAGAATGGGGGAAAGACTGCATAAACATGCGGAGTGGTTAGATATGTCTGAACGGAGACTCACAGAGGTAGAAGAGGCGCAGACTACTATTGACTCTGACCACAAACAGCTCGGGAGGGTCATATGTGTATTGCAAGACAAAGCAGAGGATTTGGAAGCCCGCTCGAGACGATGCAATTTTCGAATAACATGCCTGCCGGAGACGACGCAAACCGGCAATATGGAACATTTCGTGGAGAAGCTGTTGGTTAACCTTCTGGGCCCTGAAGTCTTCTCAAACATGTTTGTTGTGGAGAGGACGCACCGCTCCTTGGGACTTGGGACCCCAACCACAGCCGGGGGCCCCACCGCACCCGATCACAGCTAAATTGTTAAACTACCGGGTCAGGGACGCTGCTTTTCAGACGGCGAGGAACAAACAAGCGCTGGTATATGAAGGCTCGACCATCTCACTCTACCCGGATTTCACTGCCCGAGTGCAGGAGGCGCGCAAACAGTTTGTGCCCATGAAAAAGCACCTACGTGAACTAGGTTTGGACTATGCTATGCTATACCCGGCGTTGAATTTCTGCGTGTTTGCGGAGATTTTTTACCGTTTCGCAGAGATTTGCGTAATGCAAATTCCGTCCACCCCTAATCACTACAGTCCTGCCCAAACAAGCGGCACCCAGCGATCGCTATCTTGTGATGGTACAGCAAAGGAGAAGTGCGTTTTTCAGTGAGGCACACACTAGCTTACGGTCATTGCGTACATTTTCTTGTGTTTCGGTGATGCACACACTAACACAATGTTTAAGTGTGTATCTCAGTGATGGGCACACTGTCTTGGGTACATAACGGATATCTCATCTTGTTTTCAGTGATGCGCACCCTAGTACAACATTGATTCCGCACCTGCTACATAAAAAAGTATTCAGTGATGCTCACACTATTATAGTGACAGTTCTGTCAGTATTGAGCACACTAGCTAAGTATATTAAGCATCACCACCTCAGCTTTCTTTTACGGGCACAGCGATTTGTACACCTGTTATAGGAAAGTTTATGAATATGTTTTAGTGAAACACATTAAATCTGAATGGGTGTCAATTGCAGCCATGAAGAGTGTGAATGCACCTTCCCCATTTTTGCCTGGTGATCCACCCATCAAGTGCAAAACTTGGTACAGAGCATTTACAAAATATATGGGTGCCATTGAGGGTAATAGGTATTGCCATGAGAGCGAAAGATTTTTATTGGAACATAATTTGGGATATCGAAAACTAGCTGGAAAAGTACCAGGAGGCTGTGCGTAAACTGGAAAAACTGTTTGACATGCAACTAAGCCTGACAGTTAACAGGCACAAGGTTCTTCAATCATAAGCAGCACCAGGAATAATTAATGTCTGCATATGTGGCAGCTTTACATATTCTAACTGTGGACCGTGAATTTGGGGAATTTACATCTCAATTGCTAAGAGAACAGATTGTAGGCAGGTGTTGGGACAAGAAGGGACTAGAGAAAGTACTCACCTGAGAAAATCCATCCCAAGCGGAGACAATCAAAATTGTGAAAAGTATTGAGATCTCGCATAAAGCATCTAAAGAGTTAGTAGGAAAAGAAAACGTTAGCGTAAGCATTGCAATGGAAAAAATCACTAGAGAACACAATGCGAGGAAACAAGGGTCTCAGAAAAAAAGCAAGAAGGTTAGAAGGGGAGAAAAAGTCAAATCCATTTTTCATGCAAAAAAAGTTTTCACGTGGGTTTCAAAATCACACACCGTCTGGTCGGCAATGTCCAGCGAAAGGTGCAACTTGTCGAAATTGTGGCAAAGTTGGTAATTTCGCCTAGGTCAGCCAAAGTAACATAAACAGGGTAAATGCTCTAACAGAGAATGAAGATGATGAAGAGTGGAACCAGTTGTGTGAAAAGACAAAGGAGGTGATGAAGGTGAAGAGTTGGAGTGTGCTGATCCATATGCAGAGGTTGTGGTTGATGGTAAAAAATTAAACCTGTCACCTGTGATTCAGGTGCCAAGATGACAATCATTAGCCAGGATCTGTTTTCTAAGAAATGTGGGGAGAAGGAGCTTCAACCATTTGACAAGTGCCTAATATTTTTTTAAAGAAAAAGATTGACCTAGTAGTTTACTTTTAGAGTTTCTTACATTTTAGAGGTAGATACAGTTATAGTAAGATGTATGTGGCAAGAAAGGGGTTCAATATTTTGGGTTTGTATCACCAAGGTTTATTCAGCATCACATTGATACCTGGAAGGAAAGTTCAAGTGTCACTCATGAAAGACAAAGAGCATACCCCGCCCATAGCATTGAGTCAAGAAAACTGTGTGGGTGGAAACATTTAAAGGCGTATTGAAGAGTAGTTTGATGAAGATCAAATGCTTTAAGCACAGGAACCAGGGAAAGGAATGGGTGGTAGCCGTTAGCACAAGATGAGAAATGTTCCTGCTAGCATCAGAGAGGAATTGTCAGAGATGTTAAGAAAGATGACCAAGGGTGGGGTGATTGAACCCACGGAGTCCTCACTATTGTTATCCCTTTTAGCGATATCTATGAAGAACAGAGAATCAACAATTTGCATCGACTTAAGAAGTCTAAATGAGGTTATGTGGGTATACATCCCCTACCACGTATTGATGATATTGTTACAAACTTTTCAGGATCAACGGTGTTAAGTAAGATTGATTTAGCATCAGCCTACCACCAGGTTGAATTAGATCAGGCAAGTAGACATCTAACCACATTTCTTTCTCCAATTGGAACATTTTAGTTCAGGAGGATGCTGTTTGGGTTGGATTCAGCTGCATCAGTTTTTCAAAGAAACATGGAATCAGTGTTACAGGTCGTTAAGGGTGAGGTCACATTACAGGATGATATATTAATAGCGGCAAGAGATATCCAGGAGCATGATGGAGTGTTACAAACAGTGTTGGGAAGACTGGACAAGACAGGCATAGTTGTGAATACCTTGCTCCTCTCTAATTCACCTATGGGGATGCAGCTTGTCTTAGAGGAATTCGGCCAGTTCTGCAAAAGGAGGAATCTGGTGGTCAATATCTCAAAGACCAAATATATGGTCTTTAATGCAAACACCACCAATTGCCCCCACCCCACTCTGGATGGAAGACCACTAGAGAGAGTCTCTATTTTCGACTACTTGGGACTCTCTCTAAATGATAAAATGGGGTGGTCCTCTCAAACCATCAAGGCCAACTTAAAATTGACCCAGGCCACCGGAGGAATCTTAAACTTTACAAAACCTCGACCTCAAAAGTCATAAGCCTCCTCGCAGAAATTTATAAAATACAAGCCAGGGGATCAGCTATATACGGGGCAGAATTGTGGGGGCATCGCCCGGTGAGAGCACTCACAGTTACTGAGAATAATTTTATGAGGCAGATCTTAGGTTTACCTAAGAATACACCTATTACCCTGCTTAGAATGGACTTGAGTATTAGTCCAATAGCAGATTTGATTGCGTCGCGCCCACTGTTATATTGGCGACGCCTCTGGAGCACTCCAGAACTGGCACACAATAGGGACGATTTAAATGCAGTGCTGTCCATCATGGGGGCAGGTAAAATCCCCTGGTTGGCATTTGTAAGGGACATGGCAAGATCATTGGGGATGGGAGATCTTTGGTCTAAACCTGAAACTGCATGCCTTGAAATTTCAAATAAAACGTTAGCATCTGCCTTGAAGGACCACGGTGTGGCCCGTATTGTGCAGACAGTTGATGCCTCTTGTTTAACCTATGAATTCTTGGACCATAAGTGCCAATATAAATTCGAACAAGTAATCGATATCATGCAACCAGTACTACTTAAAAAGTTGTATCTACAATTTAGGTACGGGACCCTCCCAACCAATGAGCGCACAAACAAGAGGGAAGGCGGGGCAGGCCACCCTTGCTCTGTGTGTTCAGTGGAGGAAGAAACTGTTATACATGTGGTATTCTTCTGTCCAGCATATAGGAGCCCCAGGACAAGATGGGTGATCCAATTTTGTAAAAACATGGGTATCAGTAATTATAGAGAAATATTCAGTATTCTAAAATCAGATACTGACCCGGTTACTGTTGCTGTAATATCGAAATTTCTATTTGCAATGTGGACCAAGAGAAGGTATCTGCTAGCTGCGGGTTCTGCGAATTTGTGATCCTTATGTGGACTTTTAATTAAGGCAACATGCCAACAAAGAGCGCTTTATCTTCAGTTGCCTTAAATTCCTTCCTAATGTAATCTGCCTAAAAAGTGGGTAATTGGAGAACGAACTTCCTTATCTTATGTTTAGCTATACACTATCTACTGGTTGGGCCTTTTATGCTTGCGATGTTTTAATAATATTCTTTTAATTGGATTTTAATACTCATATATTAACTTATATTTTTAAGATACATTTTCTTATAAGCGTTTCCCAGACAGCCGCTATTAATGGCCTTTCTCCCCAATTGGAAATATTGTATCTTTATACTGTTTATATCTCTGCACTTGTGAATTGGACTCTTCATTGTTTTTTTGGTTTTTTTGGGATTGTAAAAACTGTATTTTTCTCAATGCACTTTTACGGCCATATCGGCCGGAATAAAGTTTTTATGAATGAATGAATGAATGAATGAATATCCAAAGTGTGTTTTGCTAGGCCAAACATGGAATATCTGGGACATGTGATTTCAGAGAAAGGTGTAGAACCAAGTCCAGGGTTGGTAGATGTCATTACACAGGCTCCTTTTCCTGAAACCAAGGAATAGGTCTCTACCTTTCCAGGTACTTGTGAGTTTTACTCAAAGTTCATCAGAGACTTTTCAGACAGGATGGAAAATGTAAGGATGTTCCTCAAAAAGAATACGTTTTGAGTAGAATGAGATTTGCAAAACAGAATTTGAGACATTGAAACAAGAAATTGGGTCTGCAAAGGTTTTAGCACTATTCAATCCGAGTTGTCAGAGTTTGACCAAGGTGGTTGCCAGTAACAGTGGGTCACACCTGAATACTAAAGGGGAAAGGACACTAGGATTTGCTTCAAGAACACTGAGGGAAAATGAAATTGTATTTAAATAATCATCATTTAAGAAAGAAGAAAACAAGAAAACAAAAGGAACAGTCCTTCCAAGGAAGACATCTGTGTAGGGCAGTCATGAACAGAGGGACAGGATACAGTTGCCCTCAGGGAGTTGAAACTCATAGGTGGTAAAAGCCAGCTTAATAGAAGCTTTCCTTGGTGACTAGCATGTATTTGGCCGGTAGTGACCAAGATATGCTGTATGCGTGTTGCCTATGTGAGGTTGATTAGTCCGGCTCAGTGTTACATTTTTAGGACAAAAATCGGGCTCCTAGCTAGAGTCAGTCCTAAATGTAAACAGACACTACAAAAGTCTAGTCCTTCACCGGATAGAAATGCGACTAACTATCTAAGGGAAAGTCTTGTGCCGTATGGGTCGGCGAGGCGGACAAACATTAACTTACTTCTGTTACGAGAAAGAACAGCAATCCTGGTTCAATCCCACATTGTAAACATCGCGGCGATCTTGCGGCGTTTGTATTGGGTGCCATCTTTAAGGAGACAGTGGCGTGGGCTTAATTTGGTGAGCATGTCCTATGTGATTAGTTGCCATCTTTGAACATGTTTATAGAGATCTCGGATGCTCGTAAAATGGTTGTGTTGTTTTACGAGCAAGCATATAATTTAGTGCCCTTGCTGTAAGGTTTGTTGGTAATGCATTATAGTATTGTTTCTCAGGCTCCAAGAGTCAAGGACATGTTACGATTAAGTTTGGCACGTATTTATGCAGTTACATAATGCCCGAGACCTCAAAGAGCTGGTTACTAGAAAACATGATCTTCAGTGCTCAAGGTGGACGGAGATAGTAAGTGAGCTTGTACATTGGGTTTCCCACTTAAAGTAATATGTCACTATTTGGGTGCCATTTTGGATGTACTAAGGGCAGAAAGAGTGTCAAAAAGTCCTTTCTAAAGAAGGAGAGTGGTGCACAGGCCATCTTAGGTGCACTAATAGCAATCTGTTGTGAGAGTATTTGTATGACAAGAGGGAAGCAGTGAATACCCTTAAAATTTGCGAATTTCTAACCAGAAGGGGGTGATAGAGGAGATTTAAGAGAGGAAATAGCTCCTCGATAATGGTGGTATTATCCAGGTGTGAGAAGAGGAATCAAGGAGGATTGAGATAAATTATCCATAGAGAGGGAAAACACTATTTATTTATTAGTTACATTTGTTAGGCGCATGAATCGTCCCTACCGTGATCTCTAGGCACCATCGCAATGTGGGAGCATTGAGAGATTCGACTACTGAGAGAAAAGCCAGGTTTTCAAGAGTTTTTTTAATGTATTAAAATCCGTACATGCTCGAATAGATAAAGGTAGCCTATTCCAATGGTAGGGGGGCTGGAATAAGAAGGTGCTGCCTGCATGCCTCGTTGTTCTGATGCGTTTTGGGCATAGAAGCAGTCGGTCACTCTACATGAGCGGCCTTGCCGGGGAATATGGTTGTAGCTTCTACCTCAGATAAAGATGGCCCTTCCCCTGCAAGTTCTTGCATACAAGGCAGAGAAGTTTGAAAATGGCATGTTTTTAATTGGGATCCAGTGAAGAGAATTTAGAGAGGGCTCGGTGGGGGAGCGAGGAGAAAGATTTAGTATCAATCTACCAGCTGAGTTCTGCACCACCTGGAGCCTGGCCAACAGGCCTTCCCTATTCCCAACCAGGAGGGCATTGCTGTAATCCAGGCGGCTCATTATTAGTGCTTGTACCAGTAGCTTCCTAACCTACAGATGTGTCCATTGAAAAAACGTTTTACGGGTTTGTAGAATGCCAAAACAGGTACCAGACACTGTTTTGACATGCTCCTTCATGGAGAGCCTGTCGTCCATCATTATTCCCAAGTTCCCTGCACATTTGTTGGGGATGGGTGGAGCGCCAAGCTCAGGAGGCCACCAGTCCTCTGCCTAGGCTGTCTGTGCCTTCCCGAACAGGATAATCTCAGTTTTGGTCATGTTCAGTTGAAGACAGTTCTTGGACGTCTACGAGGCTACTGTCAGTAGACAATTTTTAAATCTCATTTTCGTCAGGGTGAGGTCATGGTGATGATCCATCGAGTGCCATCAGCATAGAATATGGTTTCAGAACCATAAGATCTAATGAGTTGTGCCAAGGGGGCCATATACACATTAAACAGTGTCGGGCTCAGGATTGAGCCCTGTGGTACCCCCTTGTCAATATATGACAGGGCTGATGAATACTCACCCAATTGGACCAGGCCTGTACGTTCTGACAGAAAGATAACCAGCCATTCCAGTGCTTTGCCTCTGATACCAAACTCCCAGAGTCTATGTACTAAGATCTGAAGTAGGTGATTAGTTTCCAAAAATTATGATAGTTGGGATTTCACCGCGGATTCTCAGATTTTAGAGAACAAAGGGAGAAGAGAAATGGGTATACAGTGTGCAAAGTTCTGGGGGTGAGCTGTGTTTTTTTAAAAGGGGCTTAATATTTGCTGCCTTCAATTTACAGGGTATGCTAGCCAATTTTAGGGAGAGATTATATAACAATGTGATTGTGGTGTACAGAATAGGAGCTAAAGTGGTGATTACGTGAGTAGGTGCAGGGTCTTTGAGGGACCCTGATCATATCGAATTTATACGGGCTAAGGTCTGATCCTCAGTTATTGGACTGAAACTTTCCAACATACAAGCGGGCTTCTATGGATTCCTGTGTGATGAAGCCTACTGGGTTTAAAAATCTGTTATAGATAATATTAACTTTTTGTTTAATATAGGCTTCAAGATTATCACAGTACGCTAGGGAAGTCCGAATCGTTTGATCACAGCTCTTAGGGTGTGTAAATTCATTAAGGATTATAAACACCTCCCTAGATTAATTTTTTCAGAGTTAATTCTCTCTGCAATATGGTTTCTTCTGGCCATATTACAATGTTTAAGGTACATTCTCAGATCACTTTTATAGGCTAGTTTGTCCTCGTTAGTTCTGTCCTTCTTCCAGATCCACTCCAGTGTCCTGCAATCAATCAATCAATCAATCAATCCATTTATAGAGCGTGCAACTCACCCGCGAGGGTCTCAAGGCGCTGAAGGGAGAGGGCGTGGGGGCCGCTACTGCTCGAATAGCCAGGTCTTGAGGTGTTTCCTGAAGGTGAGATGATCCTGGGTCAGTCGTAGGTGTGCCGGGAGGGAGTTCCATGTCTTGGTGGCCAGGTAGGAGAACGACCTTCCTCCGGTGGTGGCTCTGCGGATCCGTAGGACAGTTGCGAGGACGAGGCTGGCAGAGCGGAGCTGGCGTGTAGGACAGTAGAAAGAGAGGCGGTTGTTGAGGTATTCGGGGGCCCATGTTGTGGAGTGCTTTGTGTGCGTGGGTGAGGAGCCTGAACGTGATCCTCTTGCTGATGGGGAGCCAGTGCAGGTTTTTCAGGTGGGCCAAAATGTGGCTGTGGCGAGGGATGTTGAGGATGAGTCGTGCGGAGGCGTTCTCTATGCGTTGAAGTCGTTGCTGAAGTTTGGCTGTGGTTCCTGCGTAGAGGGTGTTTCGGGAGTCCAGTCGGCCGGTGACGAGGGCCTGCGTGACCGTATTCCTGGTTTCTGTGGGAATCCACCAGAAGATCTTTCAGAGCATGCGCAGGGTGTTGAAGCAGGAGGATGAGATGGCGTTGACTTGTCTGGTCATTGTGAGCGAGGAGTCCAGGATGAATCCCAGATTGCGTGCGTGGTCCTTGGGTGGCTGTGCGGTGCCCAGCGCTGTGGACCACCAGGAGTCGTCCCAGGTGGATGGGGATCGTCCAAGGATGAGGACCTCCGTTTTGTCTGAGTTCAGTTTCAGCCGACTGAGCTTCATCCATTCTGCGACGTCCTTCATTCCTTCCTAGAGGTTGGTTTTGGCGGTGGTTGGGTCTTTGGTGAGGGAGAGTATCAGCTGGGTGTCGTCGGCGTAGGAGATGATGTTGAGGTTGTGTTTGCGTGCGATGGCGGCGAGGGGGCTCATGTAGATATTGAAGAGGGTTGGGCTGAGCGAGGAGCCTTGGGTACACCGCAGATGATCTTGGTGGCCGTGGAGCGGACTGCGGGAGGCGGACTCTCTGGGTTCTGTTGGAGAGGAACGAGGTGATCCAGTCCAGCGCCTTTCCTTGGATCTCAGTGTTGTAGAGGCGGGTTTTTAGGGTGTGGTGGCAGACGGTATCAAAGGCGGCCGAGAGGTCCAGAAGGATGAGGGCGGTTGTTTCCCTGTTGTCCATCAGGGTCCTGATGTCGTCGGTGGCTGCGATGAGGGCTGTCTTGGTGCTGTGGTTGGCTCGAAATCCGGATTGGGATGGGTCGAGCGAGTTGTTTGTCTCGAGGAATGCAGTCAGCTGTTTATTGACGATCTTCTCGATGACTTTAGCCGGGAAGAAGAGAGATGGGGCGGAAGTTTTTGAGGTCTTTAGGGTCAGCTGTGGGTTTTTTCAGAAGGGCATTGATCTCTGCGTGCTTCCAGCTCTCTAGGAAGGTGGCTGGTGCGAAGGAGTTGTTTATGACGTTCTGGAGGTGGGGTGCGATAATGGCGTCTGCTTTGTTGTAGATGTGGTAGGGGCATGGGTCAGAGGGAGATCCGGAGTGGATGGTGTTCATGACGTGGGTGGTGTCTTCTGTGCTGATGGGGGTCCAGTTGTTTAGGGTGGTGGTGGGGGTCGTTGGTTTGGAGACTGGAGGTGGAGTCTGGATATCGAAGCTGTTGTGTATATCTGCGATCTTGCGGTAGAAGAATGTGGCGAGGGAGTTGCAGAGGTCCTGGATGGTGTGATGTTGTTGTTGCTGGCGTTGGGGTTGGAGAGCTCTTTTACGATGCTGAAGAGTTCCCCGCTGTTGTGAGTGTTGTTGTCCAGCCGCTCTTTGAACGATGTCCTTTTGGTGGTGCGGATCAGCTGGTGGTGTTTGCGAGTGGCGTTCATGAGGGTTGTCATGTTTGGTCGTCCGTTCTTGGCGCCAGGTTTTTTCAAGCATGCAGCATGATTTTTTTGAGTCTTTGAGGACGTCGGTAAACCATGTAGTTTTCCTTTTGCTGGTCTTGCCTGGTGGGTTCTTCAGCGGAGCGAAGTTGTCGGCGCAGTTGGTGATCCACTGTGCAAGATTGTAAGATGCGTCGTTGGTGTCGGAGGTGTCGGCTGGTGGGTTCTGGCTCAGTGTGGTAAGCTGGTCTGTGGTGACTTTGCTCCAGCATCTGCGCGGGATCTGTAGCGTGCGGTGGTGTGCTGTAGTCTTCTTGTAGGTGAAATGGATGCAGCTGTGGTCGGTCCAGTGTAGTCCGGTGGAGTGGCTGAAGGAGACGTGGTTGCTGGCGGAGAAGATGGGGTCCAGCGTGTGGCCGGCATAGTGGGTGGGGGTGTTCACCAGTTGCCTGAGTCTGAGGTTGTCGAGCAGGGTGGTAGTGTTGCTGTCGTTGTTGTTCTCCAGGTGGAAATTCAGGTCCCCTAGAATGATGTATTCTGGTGAGGTTAGTGCGTGTGGGCTGACGAAATCGGCGATGGTTTCGCTGAATTGTGCCCGCGGGCCCAGGGATCTGTAGACGAGGGTTCCTCTGAGTGTGGTTTTGGGGACAGTGCGGATCTGGAAGTGTAGGGGTTCAGCGGTGGAGAGTGTGTCATCGGCGTTGGTCGTGATGCTGATGGTGTTCCAGCGGATGATTGCGATTCCTCCTCCAGTTTGGTTGACGCGGTCCTTCCGGGTGATCTTGTAGCCGTCCGGGATGGCTATGGCGATGTCGGGGGCCGAGGAGGCGTTCATCCAGGTTTCCATGAGGAAGGCGACGTCCGGTGCTGTTGTGTCGAGGAGGTCAATGGCGTGTTTGTGGAGGGAGCGGGTGTTCAGGAGGATGCACTTGAGGTGGTTGTTGTTGTTGCTGGGCTCGACGGGCGGGGAGTGGGTTGGGAGGCAGGTGAATTTGCAGGCTTTGCAGGTGAAGGGTCCGTGGGTTCGCTTTGAGGTGGCTTGGCAGCAGACCGGTGGTCATCCGGTGTTGAGCGCGTTGAGGGTGGTGGTGTCGTATCTCTGTCGGGTGCCCTGGTTCCGGTGGGGCCAGGGGTTCTGGCACTGGGTGCGGTCCAGGCGCAGACGGGCGCAGACGGGCTTGCCTTTGGTGCGGCCGCTGCGCGGCCACCATATGAGGGGCTGTGGGAGGGAGGAGCAGCTGGGAGGTGGGAGCGGGGCGGCGAATGGGGCAGTGGGGGCGGGGCCGCAGGGACGCAGCGGCAGGAATCGGGAGGGGGCACGGAAAGAACGGGGCAGAGGGGGCACAGAGGGCGCAACAGAGGGGGGAGACAGCAATAAAACAGTAAACCGTAAAGGCAGTGAAAATACAGTGAAATGCAATAAATACAGTACACAAAGGGCAGTGATCCAATAATGTGGCTGTGAGTTACTTTGTTGACCTTGTTATCTAAATTAAAATTAATAGAGAAATGATAGGTCTATGCATGCTCTAAGGGAGTGTCTACTAATACGGTGCCCTCCCTAGCAAAGATTAGGTCTAGTGTGTGACCTCCTCTATGGTGGGGCCGGCTACCAGTTGGTGGATACCAAGGGACTCCACATCTGCTAGTAGTTGGGTAGTGTACGGATCTGTTTGGATGTCTATATGAAAGTTAAAATTCCCTAGCAGCAGGAAATAATACGCCGCCAGGATATAGGGTGTTAAATGTTCCAACAACCTGGCGCTGAAGTCCTTCCTCCCATCAAGCGGACGGGAGACAAGGGCTCCCTTCCATGCCATTTCATACCTTTAGTTGAAAGATTTGGATATCCTGCATGAGTGAGGAACAAGAGTCTAACATATCTATTCTTAAGTTGTTTTTAGTTACTATGACTAACCCCTCCCCCTTTTATGTTGTCTGTCACATCTAGTTATGGTGTAGCCTTGTGGTAATGCTAAGGCTACAGCGGGGTAGGAGGACTGCATTAACCATGTTACTGTAATAAAGCATATATCTGGCCTGGTAGAGTGCATAGTTCTGCTATGTGCTTGGGGATCGAGCATGCATTAAGATATATGCACTGAAGCCTGGCCAGAGTACTTACAGTGTTGTTTCTTCTGTCTAGGTACATGCTTTTGGGAGGGGTGTTTGTAGAGGACCACCAATATTTGTGCTTATCTGTGGGTGGTCTATCAGTCCACTTGAAGTTACAACTTTCACACACCCATTAGATGGGTTTCTCCTCCAGAGGTAATACTTGTTTGCTTATAGCTCCATGGGAGGGATTTGCTAGAGATATAGGCTCTTCTCCTGAACAGAGCTTAAGGGCCATGTGAGGCTAGGCTAGAATAGGCTGGACCTAAAAAGGGTGGATGTAACTTAAAGTGGCTGGGAAACAGAAAAAGATGCAGCCCTCCTGGCGGCTGACGGCATCCAGGCGTGGATGGGTAAAGACGGGCATGCCTTTGGCGCGCCTTCAGCATGCCAGTGGCAAGCCCGCTGCACGTGTCCACTGCGCGTCTGCGATGGGCTCCGATTGAAGTAGGAGCCGGAAGCCCTGGCGGGAGGAGCGTGCGTAAAAAAAGAAGACAAGAGCATCAACTGCCCGGGAAAATGGGAATTGCTCTGACAGCACAGCCAACAGCCTGCTCTCTCCACTCAATCTGCATCAGAGGCTGCGGCGGGCCAGAAAGCGGCCGACTGAAGAACAGAAGAGTAAGAGAGGCGGACAGGTAAAGTGACAAAGTGCCTTGTGGTGTTTAAAAACAAAAAGTGAAGTAGCCTGTATGTGTATAAAAACGAGATGCCCTGCAGCAATACTGTCTAATACTGACCCAATAAAATAGCAGGGGGACTCACAGTACTTCCAACACTGCAGGCAGAGGCGCAACTAGAGCCACATTTCGGGGGGGCGCTAAGAAAGATTTTGGGGGGGCTGAAACATTAAGTAGTAGGTAGAGTGGCGCTGCAGGGGCTCTTAGAAGGGGTGAAACATCAACAAAGCCTCTTTAACATGCACATGGTCTTTTAAAGACCTGTGAAGTGCTCGGGTGCGGCTGCGTGTGTGCCCGGGAGCCGTCTGAGCCCGGGCTGCCACACACGACAGGGGGGGCTGAAGCCCTTTGATTCCAATGGTTGTTGCGCGCCTGACTGCAGGCGCGTCAGCAACGTGCTCTGATTTAAGTAGGAGCCGGAAGCCCTGGGGGAAAGCAGAAAGGCCTAACTACAGGACATTTGTGTTGTTCTTGTGTCACACTCACCACAGCAACTCAGCGCACCTCCACTAAAAATAAATGACACCACACCGTCTTTAGAAAAGGTAGAAAAGCTTTATCTTTCCTTTCAGTTAGATTCTTAGCTGCCTCACAATTTGATAGATCTACATTTTCGACATTACCATTAAATTACATTCTTCTGTAAACTCATGACATAGCATATGATCTAGATGCCGTAGCGAACCTTACTTAATCATAACATTAATAAGCAGATTAAGTGTAAAAATTACATTACCGTAAAGGACACATTTCATTACAACGAGAGAGGTAAAGGTTCAGAGGCAGCTTCGCAGTAATTACACTTTCGAACGGAATCGCGGAGCTGATTGCCTAGAATGACGAAGGTAGGCCAATACAATAAATCACATGAGCATTGAATTTGAACTACATACACTTCAGGAAGGTAGGTCAATATTTTGATTCAAACAGGCTTCAAATTGTATACATAACACACTTCCTTAAGGTAGGCAGGTCTCAGTTCCAGCGATGTTGTAGGGTTCCTACTCCTAGTCGGGCATGGCTATCTATTCCTTCCAACCAGCAACCATGCTCTCAATCCGTTACTGGCTTGGCGCTACACCTAGGATGGCTGTATATGAACAGTACAATCCCTCGATGCAATTTTATCAAACTAGGAAACCCCTGTCCGTGTTGCCACTCTGCTGGCACTAATTCACAGGGCCCTCCAGTCACGATTCCCACTTGGATCGGTCAAAGTTATGCCCAGCAAGGGTTATGGCGTGCGGAGTCTCCCTCCCTCCAGCTCAAAATCCCAGCTTACTTTAAAGACGGCAGGTCTGACAAACGATCCGGCAGAACATGAGGTGTTCTCGACCAAGCCCCGGACTCCCGTTGATGTTTCCAATGGTGACAGAAAGACCCCGGAGGCTGGTCCCGCACCAAAGTCCTGTCAGGGGTTGGAGTTGGCCTTTTCCCCCTACTTCCGCGACTCTCCTCCCCTCAGTTCAACACACAGGAAAGAGCTCCGCTTATGCCCGGCCTCCTCTCAGCCCGCCCCTCACCTTCTGGCGCTGCTCTCTGACTTTGACGGGCGGAGCTGCGCCAGGCCTCCGTCACCTGGCAACCAGCGCGGAAGCAGCTCTCTCACTCCACACTGATGCCGGCTGTCACACAAAGCAGGGAAGCCCAGAATGTGCACTCTCTTCGGCAGCAGAGTTCAGACCAGCGGCAGTGAGTGCAAACAGGCGCAGGAAGTGCTGCGCCGCCCCAGGGTCCACAACAGTAAAGCCTCTGCAATGCCCAATAACAAGGCAGGCCTAGGAGAATGGCCTTAGGGCAATCCCGATAGGGCTCTGGATGACAGCAAGGATGAGGGGAATTAGGGCAGAGGTCTTGGGCCCCTATCGTGGGCAACCACTCGCACCCCTCAACTCCCGGCTCAAATGTCCTCTGCTCACCAGGGCTAATCCAAGGTTCCCCTATGAGGGGGTACAAAAGAGGAAGGTGGCCCCGGGGAAAAGGATGCTGGCAGGGGTAGGTCATCTGGTTGGGGGTAACGTTAGCAGAGAGGAGTAGCAGGACCAAAGGCAGTCAAACCCCCCCTCAGCGCGCCAACCTCCCCACATAAAAGCCTTAACTCCTGACTAACCCCACTTCTCACAAAATGGCCGACCCAGCCCTCCAGTTTTTATAGCCTGGGCCCAGAGTGACTAGAGTTGACCAGAAGGTTCTGGAACCCCTCCTGTCATCCTATGGCCCAAGGCTCTGAGGTGACAGTTGACAGGCCACCATTTTGTAAAGGAGTTTCTACTCTTCCTCCATTTTAAGGGAGCACCTGCGCCTCATTATTAATTAGTAATAAGGAGGTGCCCAGAGACCTAAAGTCAACACCCAAAAACACAGTGGACGCAAAAACAATGGGAGGCAGAAAGGGAGAAAAAATAAGGCGGGACTACCCAAAGGGCTGACAGGTCTAACAGACTGTAACACAACTTTTCCCTGATACTAATGACCCAATAAAATTATTTGCACATAACAAAGTCTTTGTGCCATTCAGGGACTTTACGTGTTCTTTGGTAAGAGGATTGGTTGCTTGACATTGTGTTGAACCTCCGTTCCACTGGTTGGTTGTGTTCCTGTTGTGATTTGACTAATCTATCCATACTCCATAACTGGTCTTCGTCTAAAACGACGGTGTTGTTATTTACAGCTGTTATGCGCATAGGTTTTGAGAATTTAGTCTCAGGGTTGCTTCTTCTTGGATTTTTGACACAAACCCAGTCCCCCACTTTCCACTGTGGAACTTTGACTCCATGTTAGGAATCGTATTGGGATTTGTACTTCTGTTGGTGAATGAGAACTTTGTTTTTGACTTCTTGCATGTCATTTGTGATGTGGGATCCCCCTCCCAACCAATTAGGGAAGAATCTAGTGCACAGCTTCCTACCTCTTAAGGCTGAAAATGGTGAGATGCCCGTGACATGATTGGGAGTGGTATGATAAGCCCACAACATCTCCTGTAACGCCTGTTCGGTGGGAATGCTGTTGCTACTAGCCAATCGTATGCAACCCTTGACCATACGGTTCATTCTTTCTACAAGTCCATTCGCCCTTGGACAGTAGAGTGGCGATCTCACACGTGCTATGTTGAGGTTGCTGAGGAATTCAGTCATGGCATGCGAAGTGAATTGGACACCATTGTCTGTGATGATGGATGCTGGAATGCCTTCTGTTGCAAATGTATCTTTGAGGAATTGAACGACTGTCATGGTAGTTATTTGATTAACCATTCTGACCACAGTCCAATGAGAGTGGTAGTCTATCAAGACCAATGCAAATTGTTTGGTTACTCTTCTGAGGTTTAATGGACCCATTATGTCCAATGCGACTTTCTTCCATGGTCTCTCTGGTACCAGTATTGGGAAGATGGGAGTTTTCCTAGTCAGTTTAGATTTGTCACTGTTTGCACAAGTCTTGCAATTTTTTACTTTAGTTTCAACTAGTGAGTCCATGTTAGGGAACCAGTAGCATTCCCTTAGCCTCACTTTGGTTAGGCTTCTGCCTAAGTGGCCTTCATGAACCAGATCAATTACTTTACTTCTAATGGCCTCTGGTGGGATTATTTTATCATTCCTGAATAAAATGCCTTGGTTTACATTAAGTTCATGGCGTACCTCCCAGAATTTCTTAATCTCATTACTCATCTGGTCTTGAGTCTCAGGCCAACCCTGTATAGTATATGTAATGAGTTGAGCTATAGTGTCATCTGAGTTCATGCATTCTAGCCATTCTTGGGAAGAGATGGTGGTAAGGTTAAGTTGAAAGATGGGGTGTTCACATACATCAAATTGCTCTTCTTTATGAAGAAGACTTCTAGACAGGAAGTCTGTTGCTGAATTTTGAACGCCTGGCACATATTCAACTCTAAAACAAAAACCCTCCAACCCTAAAATCCATTTGACTATGCGAGGGGTGTTGCAAGAACAGTTTTTTGGATTAAACATAAAGACTAAAGGCTTATGATCCGTGTGTACACAAAATTGGATGCCCCAGAGGAAAAAATTAAAATGTTTCACCCCCAAAAACAAGCCAACGCTTCTCTCTCCACCACCGAATAGTTCATTTCCGCTTTAGACTAAAGGCTTATGATCCGTGTGTACACAAAATTGGATGCCCCAGAGGAAAAATTTTAAATGTTTCACCCCCCAAAAGCAAGCCAACTCTTCTCTCTCTACCACCGAATAGTTCATTTCTGCTTTAGTCAGGGAACGCGAGGCAAATACAACAATTCTTTCTTTACCATCAATTATCTGTGAGAGAGTAGTCCCCAACCCTTTTCCACTAGCATCTGTGGTAAGAATTGTCTTCCGGTTGTGTTCAACATTACACAAATAGGGGGCTGAAAGTATACCTTCTTTTACTTTAGCAAAGGATTTTTGGTGTTCCTCTGACCACTGAAATTGAGAGTTTTTTTTTGTAAGTTCCCTGAGATTGGCTGTTAATTCAGCAAAATGATCTACATACTTAGCCATGTATTCTGCCAATCCTAAGAAGGATTTGAGCTCTTCTTTGTTGGCAGGTGCTGGGGCCTCTTTCACTGCCTCAACCAGACAATGCTTGGGTTTGAAACAAACCTTCTCTGGAAATGCAATGGCCTAGGTACTCCACGGATTCTACACCAAATTGGCATTTCTCTCTTTTAAGTGTAAGCTCTGCATCTCTGAATTTTGAAAGAACCTGCCTCAAGATGTTGTCATGTTCCGCGAGATTGGCACCATATATTAGAACGTCGTCCTGGAAACATAGTGTTTTAGGCACCCCCTCCAGGACGCGTTGCATGATTTTCTGGAACACAGCTGCCGCCGAGGCCAGCCCGAACGGCATGCGACGGAACATAAAAAGGTTCCTAAGGGTGTAGTGAACAAAATGAGCCTTCTAGAGTCAGGGTGTAACTCCACCTGGTGGTACGCCATGGGGAAATCCAAGACACTGAAATGCGTAGCTTCTCCCATCGTGCTTAGCATCTCATGGACGCGGGGTAAAGGGTGTCTTTCTATCAGGATGCTGTTGTTTAAGTCCCGCAGATCAATGCACATCCTGATGTCTTGGCTGTGGCTCTTTTTTGCAATAACAATTGGGGTCACCCACTCTAAGCAATCAACTGGCTGTATGATATTTAATTTTTCCAGCCTGGTTAATTCATTCTTTAATGGTTCCCACATAAGGTGGGGAATGGTTCTGGTTTTGTGAACCGCCGGATTGGCATTGTGTTTTAATCGAATCTTGTGCTGAAAGTCTTTAAGAAGCCCTAGATCCTTCCGGAAATTCACTGATGATATGCTCGGAGTTGTTTGCAGTATCAGTAAACAAGACTTGCTCTGGGTTGTTAGGGTCTAATGTAATACCTAGCTCCCTTTGATGTTGCCATCAAAGCAAGTTGGATCCATTTTCCACTACATATACTTTTCCTACCGTGGAACGGTCTTTAAAAGAAATGATAGATTTGAACATTCCCTTCATGGGTATGGGGTCCCTATTACAACCACTAGGAGCAATGTCTGCTTTACAGAGTTTGCCTTGCTCTTGGCCCAATAAGGACTTGAAATCTGAGAAATTTACCAAGGTGAATGGGGAACAAGAATCAGCAAACATTTTTATGTTCTTCCCATCAATATAAACGTCACACTCAGGATACCTCTGTTGATTACTCGCTCCTACCTCATTGATTTGTAGTATTATCTTCTTGACTTGGGTTCTTTCCTCATTGGGTTTGCTGCTTACGATTTTCCTTGGAAAACATCCACAGACCCTTGCTAGGTGGCCTTTCTTGTTACACTTCCTGCACCAAGCGGACCTTGCTTGACAATTAGAGTCATTGGCTACCGCAACGATAACATTTTAACTTAGGAAGTTTTAGATCCCCAGCTTGATCACGCCAATTATCCTTCTTGGGCTTAGATAGTTCACTTTTGATTTTGCAGATTTCTGGCTCTTCCTCTAAGTTTGATATCTCTGCCACTTGTTCCTTAGAATCAGAAGAATTCATCTCTTTAATGCAAAAATCTGTGTGTTCGATGGATTTTGCTATCTTAATGGCCTCTTCAAGATCTGGTTGTTTTTGTAACAACTTCTTCTGAATTTCCTTGTTGTTAGTACAGCGTACTAGCTGGTCTCTAATCAATGAATCATTTAAGTCTTGGAAACCACACAGTTTGCTCAGACCTCTAAGAACTGCAACATAAGTATAGACACTTTCTTGCTTGCCTTGTGAACGACTGAAGAATTTGTGTCTCTCTAACACTATATTTACCTTGTCACCAAAATGAACACGGAATTTTATCAATGTGATATAATATACATCTTCATCATCTTCTTCTATTTCTGGTTCTGGAAGTGATTAAAACACTTTCCTTCCAGTTGGACCTAAATTGTGCAACAGTATATGTTGTTTCCTGAAAGCACTAAACTTTTCTCCACCAATGGCCACCAAATATGATTCAAACACTTTCTCCCAATCTTCCCATGGGACACTAGGTTCCCCAAATTCATTCAAAAATGGGGCTGGTTGTGACATGCTCGCAGCAGCCATTACGTGAAGTACAATAAACAGATGAGGAATGAAAAGAGAAGGGAGGAACCTGAAGATGTCAGAAATAAAGGGAAAAACTAAAGGGAAGGAGAAGGAGAAGGGAAAATATAATTAGACAAGGGGCCCTTACGCTAAGAACGTGAGTGCAAAGGTGAATAACTACCTATGTAAGGGTACTCACACCATGCAATCATAATGCTGGTCCCTAAAAATGGAGGAGTGCTACCAATACTTGGATAGAAGATATATACACATTACATGCAATTGAACAGATGTAACAGGATCCATTGGCCTATGTTATGGAAAATTTACATGTGAATTACCCATGGAAGAACCATGATCATTAAAATACATGAGAAAATAAAATAAATGTGTGTGTCCGTAATTGCCAGTCACACACAGAAGCAGAATTAAATATAAAGGGTGAGCGTGTCACTGTGCGCTGAATTACAATGGACCCACAATCCAGTTTTGTAAACGTATACAGTTGAAATATGTGAAGGTGTGTCTGTCACCGTGAATGCCGTTGACACACCGTACAATAGAAGCCTTTGAAGATTATTAAACACCTGGTGTGTGTGTCACCGTAACATAAGTCTAACCTGTATAGACACGCTTTGGAGTGCGTGTCTCTGAGTAATGGCAGTTGCAGGAGGATCGTTGTCCAGCTCGTCGATGAAGACGTCCCCTTAGGCAGCGAGGAAAGAATGCCTTGAACTTACTCAGGGTTGCTGAGAAATGTAAGCTTGGCCGGTGAAGTGAGGCTGGGGCATAGGGCGTCACAACTTGGAGCTCCGGAAGAGCTCGTTAAGGAGGCGGAGCTCCGGATGACAGCCGGGTACAGATCGACGTCGCCGAGGCTGAGGAGAAGAACAGAAGCGCTGAATGACGGATTCCCCTCAGCGTGTCCGGATTCCTGGTAGGGATGGGAGGGCGCGGGTGGTGGTGAGGGCAGCAGCTCAGAGGAGACCGCAGGGAAGTGGAGCGTGGCCGTCGCGATCTCACAGAGAAGCGCCACTTCAGGGGTTTGCTGACGGAACAGATCAGGAAGCGAGAACAGAACTCCCTGGAAAGGCACACCGCTGGAAGGTCTGGTTTCAGGGCAGATGACCAGTAGAACAGCTGAGTACCAATCTCTGTGGGAGGCACAAACTCCAAGAAAGACGCCACACTGCTGGGCAGAATAGCATATGCTCTAATGGACGTCAGGCAGCAACACAAGCGGTATTAATGCCCAGATCGATGAAGCGGGGAGCAACGAGGGGCGAAGACCTCACCAGTGTGCTTGAAGCGGATTGATGGATCTGAATGTAGAGACACCTTGAAGAACCGGTCGGTGGAGTGTACTCAGAAGGGGAGGAGCAGGTAACATCTGTCCCCTTACACAGATCGTCGCCAGTGATACAAAGACGGAAGCAGGTCAAGGTAAGAAAGAACCTTTATTTTCTCTACTCCTCTCTCCACCGTTTACCAGTTCTGTACCTCATTCATCATTCCAAGGTAGCCTCCAGAGCGCCTGGAGTGTACCAACAAGGATACAGGAGCAGGGGGGAATGTACCATTACAGAAAAGAGATAAGAGGATATTAATATTAAGGCACAATAAGAAATAAACGACAGTAACTTGAGATAAGTAACAATGAGTCTTGGGCTAGTAAATACCCAGACTGTAACACCCTGAAGCAATACTATCTAATACCGGCCCAATAAAATACGCCAAATAGTGGGGTACTCACAGTGCTACCCACTCTGCCTATGAAGATACATTGGAAGTGAGAACACGAAAATCATCATGAGCATTAAACATCGATGTTGTCTTCCTGCTGGAACATCAAGTTGTACACATAATTGGACTAACACTAAGCTATGGAAAACCAGACAGAGAGAGACTAATGAGCCAGTGCCTATAACGTATAAATCCAGATTGACATCTTACTGGCATATATCAAATCGAGCGTGACATTTTCCTTGTCTTCTACTATCTGTGTACGTTTTAATTTGCCTTCCCAAAAGAAAATGACCCAGAACCCGATACTCTGCCTTTTCCCATTTCCTAATAAGCCTATTCTGGAGGGATAGGCCTA
Organism: Lissotriton helveticus; assembly: GCF_964261635.1. Classification (NCBI taxonomy): domain Eukaryota; kingdom Metazoa; phylum Chordata; class Amphibia; order Caudata; family Salamandridae; genus Lissotriton; species Lissotriton helveticus. The sequence continues at coordinate 1,581,774,931 of NC_136063.1, forward strand.
CTGCTCTGATTTTGGATAAAGATACAGACTGATGGGTCAAAGGGAAACAGTATTCGACCTGCAATTGTCAAACTCTCCTTGCGACTATGTGTAAAAGTTTATACCGTGAGTGCTTGGGCACTTGGGGATTTTTAGAAAGATCGCTACCTGCCCGCCATGTTCACTCATCATACACTGGAGTTAGTCACAGCTCATGGGAGAGCCCCCCTGCTGTACGATTAAGCCAGTCCATTGGCAACTGACATCTGGAGCCTCTGTAATTTCGGCTGAGGATTTTTTACCTGCCAAAAATACTTGCACAGCAATTGATCTATCTCAAGAAACAAAATGCCCGTTTGACCAAAATAATAACATTGGAAAAGAGAACATTTAATAGGGGGAGAATAGACATTTTAATAATGGCCACTCGCCCAATAATGGATATCGGCAAATTCTGCCACTTATTCAAAAGTGCGCAAACTTTACTAAGATTGGTAGACTCATTTAAACAAATCAGCAATATTGTTACGTCGAACGATATTGCTGATTTCTTTCAATGTAATTATCCAGAAACATATTTCAAAGATTTTGTGAAGATTTGTGAGTTCCTTTAGTCTTTTAGAGGCCCTGAAATAATCACACAGTATAGAGTCCTATGACATAACCCTACAAAATGGCTACATGTATTTTATCGCCATTGCTTATAATTTTATTTTCCACTCTCATTTATTCTAGCCAATCCATAATTATTATTTGTATATCTCTCATTGCCTGAGCTTTTATTTCTTTAGACTTTAGAAAATTATTTGAAATCCACAACTTTGCCAAGCGGAAGTAGAAGTCCACAGATGTCAGTCAATAAGGTCAGTAAGTGGTCACAAAATATATCTCTTTTGGAACATCATTAAATATCCTACTGAATGTATGCGGCTAGGACTATGAATGGAAGAGGCTACATTATAGTTCATTTGAAGATTGTGCACCCGCAATTCTCATCTACTGAAGCGTAGAACTAGTTTTAAGTATTTATTTACTTGCCATCTTACTGGACTTAAATACCCTCTCGAAAAAACACAGCAATCTGTACTTCAAAGTACTTAGGTCATAATAGCAACTTTCAGCTCATATTTGGTTTGGCATCCGCGCAGTGCAACAGACTTCACTAATTTATTAAGATATGTTTTGGAAAGCAAAACATTTCTTTTTAGAACCTGTTCCCTGGGGCCACAGAAACTACTTTTAATGAGCTTTGAGTAATCACATGAACTGCAAATCTTGCGATGTAATGTTCAACCGTTATCTGGAACAAATAGATATATTTTGTATTACACCACAGAACAGTGGTTTGCTCGTAAAGTGGAACAAAATAGCATGTGTTACTCATAGCTTGGCCTTGGGCTTGCATGTGGTTAAACCACACTCCCAGATGCAATATTGAATATATTTGGATAAGCAAGGTTGCGCGGTGAAACTGACCAACCATGAAAAACCCCGCGGAATTAAAAAAAGATAATTACTAAGAGCTTAATGCAAGCAGTACGGGCTAAGCAGCAAACTGCAAAAATGCACAGACATCATCTGGCCAAAAAGTAAATTAGTTGCCTCGGGAAGGTCTTCATTAAAGCTATTCCACATAAAATAAATGCTTTCCAGCCAAAAGGCTGGCGGATACCATCAATAAAACTGGTTGAAACATGAATATCGTCAGTGAATTTCGGAAGAAGAAGCCGCATAACCGATAGTGAAATTGAAAGGAAAGAGATTCTAATGGTTAGGTGTTCTTAAGGCCAGCATGAAACCACCTAGTGTGGCTGTTGGCCAATATTGGCTTGCCGGCAATTAACTTGTAACTTTACTCTTTTACTAACTAGCTTGAACTTTGCTTGCCATGGTTATTTTGACTTGCTGCAGCACACTACTTCACTTCCAATTACCTATGATCTAATCCTTGTTTTACGAAGGCGGCTTCAAGATAGACTCGCTGATTCCCTGCCGCAGCAGTGGCATGACATAATTTCTCTAATAAATCATACACTGTTCACTTCTGAACCTCGTGGAAAGTCCACTGCGGTGTTTAATGTGGTTGTCACAGCTGTAAAACTCGGAAAAAGAAAGAAAGCTTGCATTTGACATTGCTTATGAAGCTGCTGGTACAAAAAGGAAGCCTGCATATGCTTTCCCCGCTTGCGTCACCGGGCTCTGTAGGGTAGGTAGCTCTAAGGCCCACAGAAATGACCCATACTTTGAGATTCAATCTCGAGAAAGGGGTGGGTAATGACTGTTATTCAACATCATTAAATAAAGAGTAGTAGACATTATATTATATGAAAATAAAGGAAAAATGATCAAGAAATACCACAATAAAGAACCCAAGATAAAAACATCGGAAGAAGTTTTAGAGATGACATTGAGGAAAAATAAAGAATATTGAAGCAATAAACATTTCAATGTTATCAAAAATATAAAATGGACATTTCTTAAAAAGGGTGAGAGTTATAAAGATATAAAGGTGTGGAGGAAGATGCAGTGGTAGGGGCGGATTTTGGTGTACAGGTAGACTTAGGGGCAGAGGTACATGCATAGGTAATGTTCAACTGCAGGTGTATAGGTAGATATAGGTGTACGAATAGAGGTTGATGAAGTAGCAGCACTGATATGGTAGAGCTGGGAGCAAAGTTAGTATAGAGATACATTTAGGCCTAGAGGTATGTGAGTATATGAAGGAGCAGAGCTGGGAGGAGTTGTAGAGGTGGAAGGAGAGTTAGATATGGGTGGAGTAATTGAGGTTTAGAACATGAGGTAGATGTAGAAGTAAATGTAGGTTTGGAGGCAGATGTTCAGATATGATGTAGAGGTATGTGTAGACATTACAGAGTAAAGGTAGGAGCAGGCATACAGGTTGAGTAGTGGGAGAGTTACAGATGGGTGTAGTAGAAGAGGTGTAGAACATGAGACAGGTGTGTACGTAAATGTAAGTATGGAGATAGATCGATAGGATTGCATTGCAGAAAATGATAGTGCTGCCTAGATTATTGTACTTGTTCTGGAATTTCCGGATCTGGCTAACACAAACGTTTTTCTCCAAACTGAGGCCCACGCTACAACGTTTGACATGGGCAGGGAAGCAGGCCAGGGTAAGCTGGAAAATCTTAACAAAACCATATCACCAGGGAGGTTTTGGGGCCCCAGACTTCCAATTATATTTGTACTGCGCACAAGCGAACCACGCACACTACTGGTTGCACCCACACGCACATATCCCACACATAGCAGTGGAGCGGGACAGTGTTCACCCAAATTTGCTGACAAATTACATATCTGACCCAAACATATCTACACCAAGAGAAACGTTACAAACAGTTCACTGCACCTCACAAGCTAGCATACTATGCGCAAAAGCTCCCACTATATGCCCCAGCGCTGCCATTGGCTAATCATCCCAAACTTTCGGTCACCCAAGAAAAGAAAATGTGTACAATATTGGGGGAAATGGGCCTAGTGACCATGGGCAAAGTGTTTCCACACAATAACTTCATCTCGCAGGATGACCCATCCCTATGCGCACATCAAACGTCGTTAAAGACGCTTGCCTATCTGAGACTACGAATGGCAGTTAAAGAATTATACACATCATTTCCGGACAAACCTTCACAATTAAATACACTACAAATTCTTTTAACGGCGCCCACAAGCCGAAACCTAGTAATCATCACAAGATGAACAGAGACGAGGTCCAAATATATCGCTTCAAAGATGGGAGAAAACAATAGGTTAAACAATAGACGAAGGAGACTGGGATTACAGCTGCTCTCAATTACAATTGCTTACTTCAAACTGCAATCTACGCATAATACATTTTAAATTTTTACACCAAACATACCACACCCAGGTCAAACTGCATTAATATGGCCTTAGAGCATACGACAAATGCGTGCGATGCACTGCACCAATGGCTGATTTCTTGCACATGGCCAGGGCATACCCCTAGCTTCAAAAGTACTGGCAAGATATTACTGATACATTATTGACTATGCTAGCTGAACAAATCCCAAACACGCCAACAGTCTGTCTACTAGGAATCTGTAAATTCAAATTAGCCAAGAAATGGACATTTTTGGCTATAGCACTTTTACTTACTAAAAGACTTATAGCTATGAGGTGGGGTAGTAAAAGAGCCCCCCAGATTCAAAGATTGGCTCACCGACATGACCTACTGCAGAGAGACACTAGAGGCATATGCAGAAGAAATACCACAGGCTTCTAGACCTCGAGATTTCTGGCAACCACTGATGCAATATCTGCAAGCAATGCAAGAAGAACCTTGAACTCATAGAAAGAGATTTCAGGATATGTAAAGGGTAGAGACATTTGATGGGAAGATAAAACAACTGGACAAAAGAGACACTTCACTAATGAAGTATATCAGGTCAAAAACATTAGCAAGGGACGCTGAATGGTATTCATGAGATCATTGCATTGTTCTGAAGCTTTTGTACTTATAACCGATGTCTGTATTAAAACAAACTATTGAGAAGTGAAATAATGTAAACAATCGTGAGTAGACATTATATTTATGACATAAACTGTTGCTGTTTGATGGAAAAATAAAATAATATAAAAAAGTATGGAGATAGATGTAGAAGAAGGTGTAGAGGAAGCTGTCATGATACTGCTAGGATTATGATAGGCGCAAGGAGTAGGACTGAGGCAATATTTATGCAATTACACTATTTATTTTTAAGTTCTTCATTTCTTTCAGTCAAAACTAAAAACAATAATTTGTCACTATCAATTTCTTTATTGTAGTACTTCTCTGTTATGGTATTCTTAATTTTTCCCATGTGTGCGAAATGAGAGGTTACCCCTTGCGCAATGGACTTGTGTACTGACTTCCCAATAGCAAATATTGGTTGACACAAACTGTAAGAAATTGGGTTGTTGGTTAATTGGGGTGTGAGCCCTGGTCAAGCAGCAACCACATTCAGGGACGTAGCGGGCACGTTCATTTCCCTAGTTGGCCATCAGGGTTGGGGCCGGTTTTGGGCCCCTGGGGGGCGTGTTTGTTACCAGGGGCGAGCAATATCGGTCCCCTGTAACAAAATCGGCCAAGACAGGCCCTAACAAACAGCTCGGCTAAATCCCCCTCGCCCCCTTTCCCTGGGGCCGGCCAAACAGTTTGCCAGGGCCGGTTGCAGTTCCCAGTCCACAATCCTTGTCATGGTGAGGCACAAGCCAACCCTAAATTAACCTGTGTTCAACCCTATGGTAGCTTTGCACAGAGCAATCAGGCTTAATTTAGAGGCAATGTTTAAAATATTTGTGCAACACATCAAACAGTAATAAAATGAGGTGCACAGGTGCCCTACCTTACTGGCCCTAGCGCCAGACTAACGACAGGGGATATGCAGCCCTTTGTGCGGAGACAGGAAACAGCCTATTCAAGTGTAAGTGGGGTTGGGTCCAGCTCCTCCCTATCATTTTGCCAGTGATGGCCCATCCAATCATATCTAAGCTTCCCATTATGTGTGGCTGTTTAGGAGGAATACGACAAGCACAACTGTCAGCTACACCTAGTCATGTGACCCAGAGACAGGCTGCAGTCACCAACAGGCTAAGGTAGGAAAATGCCAACTTTCTAAATGTTTTTGGTAGAAATGTATAATTCAATGTATCAAATTCAAGAATACAAAACAGTATTCACATGTACATGAGTCACACCTATTAACAGTCTTTAAATAAAATATCTACTTTTCACGTATGTAAACCACCCATTTCTAGTACCTATTTACAAAATTATATAATTATTTCATTGAGTAAAACATTCCTATACATTGGTATTGTTTCAGCAATGAAAATGGGTATGCTGATCGACATTTCGGTCTTGTTGTGTTATACATCTAAAAGACCATATTCAGGACAGAAAAATTCTGATGTAGAGAGAGGAGCCTTTAGGAGATAGATCTATTGGGAACTTTTAGGTAATTGGTCCAAAGTGAGTGTTGAAATATGTTCCACAGTTGTGTCATAAATTACCAGCATAGCTTGAAAACGAAGCACAGAAAATGTGTCTGCGTTATAGAATACCCCATAAAATTTTAGCATATCAGTCGTGATGTTTGTATTGATCTGAAGCGCCATTTAAGTTCCGCATCCAAGACCTTTGAATTTGTTACAATGGATTATAAATTTCTACACAAAAGAATACACCAGAGCTATATTTTTGATTTATTCATTTGTTTAATTATATAAATTTATTCATCAAATTCATGTATTTGAGCCACTAGTTTGGGCACTCACAAATGATATCGTGAAGTACTGTTTTCATATAACACAATAAAATCCCTTGTAGGTACCTTTACTGGACAAAATATTTTGTTACCCAAGCCCACGAGGGCATATCTGGTTGCCCAATCAATATAACAAATTTCTGAAATTGTAATTTTTAAAATTATTATTTAGAATCCAACTTCATCATAACTTAAGATTCTTCATTACAATTCCAGAGACACCAAACATGACTCAATTACCTGATCCTATGCTGAAATTACACTTATAAAATGTAATAAGGTAACTCCAATGTTATCCTATAGGGGACGTTTGCCTTGCATGAGTGAAAATTAACGTAAGAATTGTTAACTACTAGGACATGTAATACTTAAAAGTACATGTCATACTTTTTAAAAACATTACACCCTGCCCTCTGGGCTGTCAAGGGCCTACCCTAGAGGTAACTCATATGCATTAAAAAGGAAGGTTTGGGCCAGGCAAAAGGTTTACTTAGCCAGGCCGCTATGGCGGTTTAAAAGATGCAAACACAGGCTGCAGTGGCAGGCCTGAGACATGTTTAAACTGCTTCTTAATTGAGTTGCACTATCAGTGCTGCAGGCCCACTAGTAACATTTAATGTACTTGCCTTGGGCCTAGGTGAAGCCACTTTCCTGGGATCTTACAAGTAAATGAAATATGCCATATGAGTATAAGCCAATCCACCATGTTTTAAGGAAAGAGCACAAGTACTTTAGCACTGTATAACAGTGGTAAAGTGTGCCGAGTCCTAAAGCCAGCAAAAATGAGTTCAGCAAAAAGAGGAGGTCTGAAGTCAAAAAGTTGGGGGAAAAACCATGTCAAGGATGACAGGTGTAACACAAAATAGAAAATATATCAAATTTTAACAAGGAGAGATAACACAAATGCTTTGCCACATCTGCATTCACACATTAGCCTAGGTGGGCTTGATTCATAAGGTTTTTTTATACATCGGGTATTAAATAAAAAAATCCAAATTCATAGAGTCCAGGAGAAAATAGACCAACTTTTAGGAAATTCTGAAAGTATAGGTGGACTTCTTCTGGGAGTAAATGAAGATTGGAGAGGCCAAAAATGTAATAGGGTCATTCAAAATGATTGAATTATGAACAAAGTATGAACTTTATGTGTATTTATAAAATGTTCTATGTTTTCCCTCTCTGAGGAAAACGCATGCCATGAAAGGTGGAAGTAAGTGTGCTGTGTCGGTGAAACTCCACCCATGTTTGACAGATTTAAAGAAGTACACTTGTGAAACCCTAAACCAGTGAGCATTCTGATATCAGACCCTCTGCTTGGAGTAGAGAGCAACCAAATATAATCTTTACTATCTAACATCATTGCTGAATCATTTTGAAATGAAGGACCTTGATTTGATTGTTCAAAAATTCATAGGCCATTGCACACACCAAACAAATAACATTTAGATCAACTGGTGTAGATACAGGAGTGTTCCCTGCATGATGTACAGTTGTGTCCCCTGCATTGTGTGCCCCAACTGCATTCTGTGACCCTTTTATTTGTTTTTGGTAATGCCACACACTAATCCCATGTGCACACATTGACACAGGCCTAGTCTATTGTCAATGATAAGTTCTGCACCTAGTCCTGAACCAGTATGGGTGCATCAAGCCCACCCTCAGAGTGATAGAGGACTACTGTCCCTGTCACGGGTGTCATGTGTGGAACTTGGTGGTGGCAGCATACTGTTTTTGTAAATTATAGTGACAGCTTTTATGTGTGATACATGAGTGCACTCTTATGGACCTATTCATTTAAAGTACTTCTGCTCTTGATGAACTCGGCACCTTGAATGGGACATACCTGCATTGTAATTGTGTGTGTGTTCTAGATTATATAGTGTGCCTTACACAACTGATAATGGCCTGCAGATTCCATTTTGGAAAAAACACAGCCTGGACTAGTGTATCAGATGGAGGAGAGGTTGCTTTCTCCAGAGAGCACATGTGTATTGCTCACATCTCCTAGATGAGAGAGGGGAGCACCAGGCACCATGTTGAGGAAAGAGTCCAGGCCCTTCATGATACACTGGGCTGTAAATGACTCTGACCGCAGCTGTTATTAGGGGTACAGAGTGAGGTCTACAGTATCTGTTGTTAGCGAAATGAGTCATTTCAAGGGCACAGACTCTTGTCTTTCTTCCTCATCACTGTGAGGATGGATCATAAATAGCTTGGTGCAGTTTGCTCTCACCGTTTTGTACTTCTGTGGCGGGCACGCCACCTGGAGATTATTTTGCTGGACAGGGCATCCTTACAGACAGAGGCCAGGTCTGCAAGGCGGGCTGGCTAAGACACTTGAAAGGGGATCCAACCCAAGCCAGTTCCAAGGAAGTACAACTAGAATGTACATCCTCCATCTTCACAAATCGGCATGAAGGTGGGAGCTCAAGACCCATCATTGTTTATTGTTGTGTTCTCGGAAACCAAGGACTGGGTACTCTGCAGAGTACTCAGGAACTATTACGCAGCCAACAGTTTGTGTCACAGTGTCAGCCAATTCCCCGGAGGCAAGGAAGGACCGCCTGGAGTCCGATCTGGAGGAGAAATTACTGGACCATTCTGGGTGCCACGATATCCTGCCTGTGAGCAAGGGAAGGAAGTGCCAACCCTGCAGGAGGAGCGGATTGTGGGAGGGACTGCTGTAATTGATGCTGGCATAGGGCCTTACCAACAGAGACTCACTAAGCAAGTGTGCCAAAGGACTTGTGGTACTGCTGGATCAGGCAGTGTGAACTTCATTAGTTACCCCCATCAAAGGCTCCAGGCACCTTGAGTGGGGTGTCCATGTGCTAAGCCACATAGAAGAGTGGCCCCCACAGATGCCTCCTCTGCCCATCGAGTGACACACTGCATGGCTGACTGCCTCGCAACCCCAAAGAAGTTGGCTGCATGCTGCCTGAAAGCTGCCTTTGGTTGGTGCAAGCCCATTGCTGCTGGAGGGCTGAGAGTTTCTCAGTGCTGCTGCTACGATCGTTTGGCCATATTTATGGGAGGCTTATGTCACATTTGCGCCACACAAGGTGTTACATACACGAAGCAACCCTCTAAGTCAGGTTTATGAAGCCAAGCAAAGCTACTTTGTGAGGCTCTGCATGGCCTTATAAATTTGGAGTAGCACAACACAATGCAAATCACTGCGTTGCGCTACTCTACCCTGGGTAAGCAAATCATGGGCATTGTAGTGGTTGTTACCATGCAGCTCCCATAGATATATTGACACATTCCCAGATTTGCAAGGATGTGTAAACCTGTTAATGGGCCAAAATCTTAAGCCTTCCCAGGAGAGGTGTAACAAGGTGAAATATCTTTATTTTTACTCCTTTTTCCTCTTTCTAGGTGTGCTCCATTCTGCAGCACACATAGAAAGAAGAAAAAGCCCCTTAGGATTGTTTTTGGGCAGGAAGGTTCACCTTCCTGCACACAAACAGTCCTGTCTACAATACAGGCACCCTTGCACCTTTGATACAAGGGTGCCTGCATTGGCGCTTTGCTGCCAAAACGGTGGCAGCACAAGGGAAAAGGACAGGGATGCGCCATATTGGATGAATATGGCACATTCATGCCCTTTCCCTGTGATGCAGGGCAGCACAAGGTGACTTGTTGAGTTGCCCTGCACCGCAAAAGTCATAAGTATGCCCCTGGAGAGAGACTGAGCGGGCTGCAGCCCAAGAGACTGAGTGCTAATACAAACCTGGGGGCAGGGGCATGAGCTGCACCCAAAGACCTACCTAAAACTCTGAACCTCAAAAGGGGGGAACAAGTTTAAGTGGGGCCCCTAAAGACAGATGGAGGCCTAAATGGTAGAGTCCCCTAGAGCACAAAGAAGTGTACTTATGAAACAGTTACTAGGGCATTATTGAGTGCGTAGTGGAATTCTACATTTTCTGTGTAATAAAGTAGTTGTCCTTTCTACAAGAGAAGCACTGGGATGGACAGTCACCTTATTGTGTTGCTTCTGTGTGATATTGATTTGTGATGCTGAGTCGCCACCCCCACTTACCTCCCTGAAAGGCCTGTGACTGCTCGCCATTGCTACTACTGAGTGCTAAGTACGGAAAGGATTGCACTTGGCTCCGTTTGCAGAGCCATAGTAGAGCAGGTGCCGGGACAGTGCCCTGACAGCAATGGTAAAAAAGCCTCAACTCCCACTGTTGTGGCCCACTAACCACTGCTTTCCCTGGAGTGTAGCTTGGTCAGTAAGATAGGGGGGGTGTAAGCTTCAGATTTCCCACCAATCATGCTGGCATATTTTGTTAAACTACATTATGAGAAGCAGGACACTAGGGGGTGCTTAAGAGACCATGGAAAGAAAGGAGTGTTGGGGTACTTAAAATACAATCATTTTCAAACTAGCCAAGTTTTAAGGCTGAGATGAGAGATAGAGAGAGAGAGTAAGTTTGTGTTTGTTTGTCAGTGTGGGCATATACAAATCATGAGTGAAATCCGACGGATACTTCACCATAGCTGACTGACAGCACCTGTACCCAACTACATACTAGAGAATACATTTTCCAGGGGGGTGTAATACCCCAAACACCGCCCTGAAGCTACGCCCCTATCTGTGGCCTCCTAAAGGGGACTGACAACTGGGTTGTGATAATGTTACACTTCTTGTATTTACACTTGGAGCCTCTGTGAATCAGGGGCTGACAGTGGAAATCTGAGCAGAACTTCGGATATAACTTCCATTGTTGGGATTTATAAGGTTTATGAAGCAGCCTTAAACATCTATTTAGGTGTCAGACAAATTCACAAGCAAAATTGTAAATGTGCACTGATCCATGTGCGCCTAAGCACAGGGTCCAATATACTCCCTTTGAAAATTCACAAACATAAGTAGTACTGCTGGGAAGTTGAGCCAATCACAGCCTTCTAAATGTAGTACAAGGTAACGTCATGTGATATCTACTGAATCCCAAATACAAAGTTATATACAGGGTACAATTTTATTTGGAAAAATGCCAATCACTGTACAAATGCACATTCCTTTTCTTTTTTTTTTTCATGAAGAAGACATTTTACACCATGAAGAAATTCCATTAACTGCACTCCAGCAGAGCTTGGGGTAGTCTGTCCGATTCAACCTTGCAGCATTAAAATGAGCACCATTTAGAAAGATAAGGATATTACATAGCGCTAAAAAAAACTAGGTTTGAACGTGTGCTTTGCAAATATGCATAATGTTGACATAACTTAAGTGTGACTTACCTATGAATTGTTTAGGAGCAATTCCACTTCCAGTTACATATGTCAAGGACATGAAAAGTGAAATAAGGAGGGGACGCGGACCGCTGTAAGCAAGTGGGTGACTAACTGTGATCAAAGCACAACGCTGAGACGTTTACTCACCGGACCAACGGAGCTGGCTGCTTCCACCCTGTTTTTGAAGTGCAAACTGAAAGGGAGAAGTACGTAAGTGCTAAAGAAAACAGCGCTGGGCTAACAACTACTTCAAAGGGATTTTTTTTTATCTCTACAAAACCTGTCTCATGGTTGGACCTTATATTAGTCACAATCAAGGGTTATAAAAGGGGTACGCCAAACAGCCCCTATGACCTTCAACCCTTTCGGATGAGAGCAGTGGGAGACGGGGGTGAAATGAGGTGGGAGTTAAAGAGGCATTTAACCTCTCATCAGATTCCTACACGTTAAAGATTATATTGTTCATTTAGTGCTGATGTGGAGTAGAGTTAGTTGTGTGCCGCAGTTTTGTGAAATGGTAATTTGCAAGGAATAAAGATTCAGAGACAGTATAGCGTATGGCATTTACAAAAGTATTATCCATTGAAATTCCTGTAATAATGCGTACTATATAACGTAACTCACCCTCAAGTTAAGTAATCACTAGCACAAAAGACTACTTTTACAAAGAAGTTTATTACTCCAACTAGCACCACCAAGAGGCGCGTCCTCTCTCACAGCTAGTGCCCACAACTGCCACGGAGCTCATTCATCATTCCACACTGCAAACAAAACCTTACAATAATATACAAGAATTAGAATTAATAAAAAAGGGGGCGTGGTTAAGCCGTCGACCAAGATGGCCGCATGGCACTGAAGCACTGGCGCCCGATGTCCTAACCGCAGTGGAAACAACATGATCCAATAGCGCCCTACACCGAAAGTGCAGCAGAAAACCTCAGTGATCCTCCGGTGACTTACCCAGATCCCCAAAAATTCAGTGCGGTTGCCTCCGTGGCCCCGTACTCAGAGTGGCTTCATCAGGCAGGGCAGAGTGGAGACCCGGCCCGCCTCGGAGGCCCCGTGTTGACAGGGTCCATCGTTGAGCCTGAGGACGGAGCAGCAGAGCTCCGCCGGGCCCTCGCCCGCCCGAGCCGTCTTGCTCAACAAGAAGAGGGACAACCCAGCAGAAGGTGTCGACTGGCGGGGGCATGGTGACCATCACTGGAGGACGGATGAGTGCAGGCGGCAAGGCGCAGCGAACCAGGCCCAACGTGCAAAATCACCACCTGAAGCTCCATTTGTTTGCTGCTGTGGGCTACTGTCACTTCCCCCCCCCCCATGCTGTGCCGAGCCTTGGTGATACGATGGAGGCCAACCAGTTTGGGGACATCTGCCCCTATCGGGACAGTGCAGCTCTACGCTTCCGGACCTAGCGAGCAGGCCCGTACGGCCTAGCGCCGCCACCACATCTAAACGTTGGAGCAGATGTAAGCCTCCTAACTCCACAGCGACTTCAGGCCTGTGAGGGAAAGCCCCCCTGCACACAAGGCGGTACAAAAGGGGGTGGGAGTGGACGGAGCATTTGAACCAATCAAACACTCACACCCAGTCAACAGATCTGGGTTTAATCCTTCACCGTTCTTTAGCCCACTCTGCCACCCCAGTTCAGACATGGCCATATGCAAATCAGTCTGACTCATGGGAACCGTCCAGCCCGAACTGCCAAACCATGCCTTTCCTGGACCGCAAACAAACTTCCTAGGACCGGTTTCTGGCATTACAGCCGTCTTCAGCCAGGCTTGCTTGAATCCAGTGGCAAAGTGAGCAAGGGGCTCATGTCTGAGCATACCCTGCCAACTTATGGCGAACAAAGCGGTACAAAAGGGGGTGGTGATGGACGGAGCATCTGAACCAATCAAACACTCACACCCAGTCAACAGATCTGGGTTTAATCCATCACCGTTCTTTAGCCCACTCTGCCACCCCAGGTCAGACATGGCCATATGCAAATCAGTCTGACCCTGTGCCTCAGGGGAACAGTCCAGCCTGAACTGCCAAACCATGCCTTCCCTGGACCGGAAACAAGCAGCAGGACTCAGACTCAATGTGTGCAGGGCTACCAGGGAGGCCACCATCGCCACCCTTGCTACTCCAGGAGGAAGGCCGTACATCTAGGTGGAACTCCACGCAACACCGCGATCAGGTCTACAGCCTCCTCTGCCGTGCCGAGCTGTAAGGCACGATCCTCCATCCATATCTGAGAGGGCCCGAGCCCAATATTTTACAGGAGCAAAGAGATGGGAGCACCACCATAACCCTCATTATGCCAGAAGACAACCCTGCATGAAGGCACAGGCTGGTGTGATACTACGGTTTGGCCAGCGGCACACTGGATGAGCCCGACTGGGGACTGGACCACCACCTGTAAGGTTCTGCCTGGTGCTGCACTTCTACACGTAGCCCAGAATGCTGGGGGTTATACCTTGCAATCCGAATAAGGCCTGAAACAGCCTGCTCCCACACAACCCAACGATGGGTCGCGGTAACCCTAAACAACGTAAGCTAACCTTCAATAAGCAAGGCACCACTGACCGGTCCGACCATAGCCTGAAGAGACGCGATGGGTCGGAGCGCGATGAGCAACCACAAACCATGGATGTGCCGCTGCCATAATGGCAGAACTCCGGGCGGTGTTCCGCACAATAGACTCGAGGTTCAACTCACTAACTACCAGACTGGATAGGATGGGAGAACGCCTGGAGGGACACATACCAAGCTTGATGAAATGGAAAAGCGTATCTCCACCCAGGAGGACCAGACCAGTGACACAACATGTCGGCTAGAACGTGTGGAGCCCCTGCTCAAGACTGTGGTTATTAAGAATGAAGACCTGAAGGCTAGGTCATGGAGAAATAACATTCGCATAGTGGGCCTGGCGAAATCCACAAACATCGTAATGTCCAGAACCATTTGTGGAGTCCATGCTGAGTGAACTGTTTGGTGTCGAAAATCTCTCCAAGGACTTTTTAATGGAAAGGGCACACCGCTCCCTTGACCCGCAGCCTCCTCTATGGGGCCCCTCCATGCCCCGTCATTGCCCGCCTGCTCGATTACAGGGACCGTGACACAATTCTACGCTTGGCCCAGGAGAATGCACCAGTGCAATACCAGGGTGTTGTACTTTCTTTTCATCCTGACCATACCATTGTGGTCCAGGAGGCCTGGCGTAAATTCTTGGAAGTGAAGGGTCAGCTCCGTACAACAGGCCTGAAATATGCCAGGCTGTGGGTGATGGTGGGTGATAAACCCCAATCTTTTTAGAATGCCACTGACACCTTGGCCTTCTGCAAACAACACCAAAGTGCAGTTCGTAAGAGCCCAGCATGATCCTCCGGACATTCCCCCCCTGACGGGCAGCTGGCCACGAGCGCCGAGCTCTTTCCCACGGTATGAGGGCCACTGCTTCTGAAGTTGCTCATTATTTATGCAGTTCAAATGTGACACCAAACTTGAAAAGGGAAATTTAGCAGTTTCTTCTTACATTATAAATGTTTCTATATCTCTAATCTGCAGACTATGTAGTTTGATCTATGGGCATCAGACCTCCAAGGCATTGTCCGCCTCCTCCGGACGACTCTGATTAGTTTTTCCATGGGTTTTCTTTTTTCCCTTTTTTTTGGGATAATTGGGGAGGGAGGATGTTCACAGGACCCTTGAGTCCAGGTGCGGGAGGTGGGTGGGATTTGTTGTTTCTGCCCAGGATGCCGATTGTTTTATTGTATTGTTGATTTTCCCTCTAAGTTTGTCCCTCCGTAGATCCCCCTCCTCCACAACTTGTACTGAAGCCGGTGCATGCTGGCAATACACATACATTCTCCCTTGTCTATGGTCATGGAATTGGACCCCGCTGTGGATGTAAAACTCATCAGCTGGAAAGTGAGAGGGCTTAATAACCCCAGAATATGTAAATTGGCATTAGCATACCTTCGGAGGAATAATGTTAAAATAGCATTCTTGTAAGAAACTCACCTCCCATTACAGAGGGTCCACCCATTCATGTCCTCCTGGGGATCCCATAGATTATTTGCAAGTTACAGTACCTACTCTCGAGGGATCTGTCTCCTTATCCATCACACCCTCTGGTTCACCCACAAGCACACTATATCTGACACACAGGGGAGATATTTGCTGGAGGTGGGGACATTGCTAGGCAGGACGGTTCTCTTTCTTAATATTTATGCACCCAACACGGACGACCCTACCTTTTTTGGGGACCTTCACACTATGCTTGATCAACACAACTATGGCACAATCCTCCTTGTAGGTACCTGAACCTCTGGCTTGACCCCAGACATGACTCCTTGAATCCGCGTTCAATCGCCAAACCCCATGCCCATTGAATGATGCAGGACCTAATACACTCTTTGGACCTGCGCGATCTCTGGTGCACACATAACCCGGATGTTCCAGGGTACACCTTCCACTCGGCACCGCATTCCACTCAGACGCATATAGGCTACTGGCTCACAGACGCGTGGTGATGCCAGTGGACTAGGGGCATTGATACGCTGCTGTGTACACTGTCGGACAATGCGCCGGTGCTCCTTCATTTAAACATCCCACATTCTGCCAGATGGGAGCGCAAATGGTCCTTTCCTGCTGCTGCCCTGCTGGATGCTGTATCCCGGTCTCAATTGCAAGATGCCATTACTGAATATTTTACCCTGAACACTGGCTCGGTGGCCTAATACGCAACACTATGGGACGCCTTCACGGCGTACAGCCAGGTGTTTGTATATCTAAACAAGTGGGAGTGTTGCGCTCAATTCGTGGGAGCCTTGACCGAGTCGAAATGGAGCTGGCTTTACTGGACGTGATGCCACTCACACCAAACACCCTGAACTAACGAAGCACCCTTATCTTGGAATTTAATGAGCACGCAGATAGGGAGGCAACCTTGCTGGGCAAGTATCACACAGCACGCCAATATCGGGAGGAGGAACGCCGGGGCAGAACTCTGGCACGTCTGGTGCGGCCTCCCAGGGGAGCCGGGCATATAGTATCAATAAAACAATCCGACGACTCCGTAGCCACTGATGATACAGAAATAATAGCAGAACTGGTCGCGTACTATTGGTCCCTATACAGAGCCAAACTCCCTAAGGATTTCACACAACATTTAGCCTAACTGGAGGAGTTTGCAATGGTATGGCTCACTACAGGAAAGGCTGAGTTTCTGAGCAAACCCTTCAATGTCGAAGAGGTCACGCTCGTAATAGATGCGTTGGCCGGCGTGAAGGTGCCGGGCCTCGACTGTTTGTCTGGGATATTCTACAAGACATTCAAAGATATCCTGGCACCACAGCTACTCGAGGTCTACGCAGAGTGCCTTGAGGATGGCATACTCTCTCCCTCCATGAGGGAGGCGGCTATATCCCTACTAATAAAACCGGGTAAGGAGCCAAATAGCTGCCCCTCATATCGCCCCATTTCTCTAATAAACTTTGACAACAAAACCCTGGCCAAAATGCTATCCTCTGGGTTGTCATTGCTCCTGGACCAAATACTCTCACCAGTGCAGTCTGGCTATATTTCGTATAGGTCCACTGCCTTAAACCTCCGAACCGTCTTCTCAGTCATCAATCGAATAGAGCCAAGTATTCCTCCAGCAATAACCCTTCTAGACGCGGAAAAGGCTTTCGATTCTCTAGAGTGTCCATTCCTCCCTGCCATGCTCCGCAAACTGGGCATCCCAGGCAACTGTCCTGCCTTGATTGCGCTGCTCTATTCATCAACTACTACCCAGCTCTGAGTAAATGGCTCCCTTTCTTCTTCGATTTCAATCTCACGCGGCACCCATCAGGGCTGTCCTTTATCGCCCCTGTTTTTTATAGTAGCCATGGATCCCTAGGTTCGTCACTTGCAAGAAAAACATAAGTTCCGAGACCTTCAGTTGCAATTGGGGCACCTACTGATGTCCATGTACGTTGACGACATCTTGCTTTTTGTTAGACACCCCAACACTAATTTACAGCCACTAATCGATGAGCTAAGTCGCTTCAGAGACTTGTCTGGGCTACGAAAAAACTGGGGCAAATCTGTATTGTTCTCGATTACTGACACCGGCACCACTGGAGAGTCGGAGCTACCCCTCTGATGGGTAGGTGATACCACTAAGTACCTTGGCATACATTTGCACAGAAATAAGGAACAGGTTATACGCCTCAACTACGGGCCAGCAATCAAACAACTTACCTCGCAGTTTGAAAAATGGAGCCAATTACCTATATCCATTGCTGGACGCATCGCCCTAATTAAAATAAGCGTATTACCATGGTTTCTGTACCTATTTGTCCCACTCAAAACACCTTTTTTTCTCAACTACGGGTCTACTCATTCGACTGGTCTGGGCGGGACACAGGCCACAAATTGCTTGGGACACTTTAACACTCCCATACAACCGGGGAGGGTTTGCAGTCCCGGATCTTTACCTCTATTAGTTGTTGGAGCAGGCTTAATTTGCCTATTATTGGTTTCACCCTGACACACGTATACCGTATACTAAACCTGAACGAGACTTGTCTGCCCCCATGCCACTAGGGGCTCAATTCCCTCTTGGTATACCATTCGACCCCCATGATATCCAACCCCTATCTACCGCGTGCTGGGCTTGGCACAAACTCAACCGTACGTTGGGCACCGGCCCCCTATACTCCCCTGCTATTCCACTGCAGGACAACCTGTTTCTGCCGCTAACATCCGAGACAGTGGTACAGTGTACTCTTACTAAACTGGAATTATGCACCCTCGGTTCACTATTCCCAGACAGTCAGGCATTCACCATGACGGACATATCCATGCATTCTGAACTGATATACATGGATAAATGTATAGCAACCAGACTACTTGGGGTACTCCGCTCGGCTGTCTCTTCCTTTCCATCTAGCCCCCGGAATTCACACCACTTACACTACTTATTACCGACAAGGACGGAACACACCGGTTACCAAGCTGTACAGGGCATGCATTGCACTAAAGCCGGTCCGAGGCAGGGGAGTGAGGCGATGATGGGAGGAGGACCTGGTTTTCTCATTGACTGACAAAGAGTGGGCCTACTGTCTTGACCAAATACAGAGGGTATTCCCCAACCATAGACATAAACTCCTCCATTTCAAATTCGTACATAGGGTATACATTACTCCGCGTCAGCTGACCCAAAATGACCCCCCTAAGCCACCCCAACTGCCCCAAATGCCGATTTCGCTCACATGACCTAGACGTGCCCCCACATAACTGTATACTGGATATATATTCCAGACGGTCTCTGACATAATTGCCACGCCCCTTCTTCCTTCTCCGAAATCAGCTCTGCTAGGGATGGTCAGCAGCATCAAACTGTGCCACCGTACTGCTACTGGCGAAGAGGGAAATAGCAATACACTGGGGAACCAAATACTGCCCCACAAAAGCAGCATGGATACACAGCAAGTCGTATTGCAATATGCAGACTGAAATATATGCCACGCTCCAGCCACCAACCTCTTGACCTAAGGACATATGGCATGTCTATCGCTGCTACTTGCGGCAGATCCAGTACTCCTCCCCAACCCCCTCTTCCAAACATCAACCGGCCTCTGAAGGTTCCGCACTCAGCACCTCCCCAGAATCAGCCGTTGTGCTGACACCATAGCGCTTTACACGCTCCCACCAATGTCTATTGTGATGTACACTGATCACGCATCCTATAGCCTCTCAAGGCCTAACTATAGATGACGCATACAAAATTCCCCCAGCACGGCAGATATAGTGCAATGTAGCATACGCTCCGGTGGAGGGCTCCCATATCCCCCTACCCCCTCTCCTTTCCCTCACCTCTGTTACCCCAACCCCCTCTAGTGAGTACTTATTTGTTGCATTTTGTGTTTTACATTGGATAACTACACCTGAACAATGTATGTTTGTCAATGTTTTCTTTATTGAAAAATGTAATTAAAAAAAGAATTAATAAAAATAAATACAATGCTCAGAAGCATGCACAATATACTAAAGTGTAGAAACAGTACATGAAATGCTAAACAAAAACCTAGAAAGAAATAATCATTACAACACAGAGTTATGGAACACAAGTTAAAACACATTGTTCCCAATCCCTTTGCAAACATAATCAGATATCAATGCAGGTTTTCTCCTTACCCTTTTCTCTTCTGAATCCCTCCCCTATCATCCTGAACATTTCCTTCCTCAAACTCAGTTTCACTTCCTACAAGTCCTCTCATTTCACATCCTGAACTCCTTCCTCACTTTGAGATTTCTTGACAGTTTCATAACCACTGTCCCTTTACGATTTTTCTTTATTATATATCTATTTCTCCCCTTTAAAAATGTCTATTCTTTTCAGGTTCCACACTTTGCCATCACTTAACTTCACAGCATTTTTAAAACCTTTGTTACTTCAAAAGGTCCATAATTGTCACACATTAACGTTGTCCTTACCCGGAACATAAAATATCTTATATACAAAATCCTGGAGCCTCATTTGCATTCAATCAATCAGTGCAGACGCTTTAATCATCCCTTCAGTAGTGAGCAACCTGACTAAAGGTTTGTAATCACTCCTTATCTCACATTGTTTGCCCCAAATAAAAGGTCTAAAATGTTCTTTTTTTTATTTCAAAGTATTTAATTATTTTTATACAAAAAGAATACAATATACAATAGCATTCTGTAACAGGGTTAGCCAAAAGTAGTATGTATTCATTGGTTACATGTACTTTACGGTAAGATATCTGTTTTAGCTAATCCCCTCATATATAGACTTGCCGAGAAATTTAGGCAAAGCCTGATAGAAAGAGAGAGACAGGAAAGAAAGAGGTTAGAGAAAGGTATGAGAGAGGTTCTGTAGCCCTGAGTCTAAAAGGGGTTTTAGTCATGTGACAAAGCTGACACTTCACCAGTTGACCTATTGCCGGAGAGGTGGTCAAACATGACAGTCCAACAGTCCCCCAGCCCCCCCCGATGTCCCTTCGGCCTGTGATGTTAACCTCCAATTCGCTCTGTCCTCCTCCCTACTGGAAGGGAGGAGGGAGCCAGACTGGCTTGAAGGGGGTTCGTAAGAGTCTAAATACGCATCGAGTGACTTCCACATCCCCCTGGTTGCTGGTCTCCAGGGCGAGTTCTGCAGCGCAATGTTATCTGCGTCTCTGAGGTACGTCACGCAGTTGAGCCAGTCCTTGTATGAGGTTTTAGTCGTGTCCTTCCAATTGGTGAGGACCATTTTCACTACCGCAGTGAGAAGCAGGTCCAGTAGGTCTTTATCATTCTCTGTTCGTAGTGCTGTGGTCATGAAAGCAGTGGCAAGGGAGGCGAATTTGGTCGTTAGTGTGCAGCCCAGTACGTTATTTATGATAAGAGAGTACTTTTCTTCAGCAAGAGTAAGCACTCTAGAGGCATATGCAATAATGGACTCCCCACCTTCTATCACCTTTGGGCCAAAACTGCACCCAAACCTTTGGAATTGGCATCCGTAGTAATAGCACTGGTCAGATTGGGATCAAAACCACTTAAAGCAGTGGCATTAATGATCACACCTTTAACATCACAGAATTCTTTCTCACGTTTTTTACTCCAAACAAACCTACTTTTGTTTTTTAACAACTGCCTGATGTGGAATGTCCTGCACAATTGTTTGTTACAAATTCAAATTCAAAAAAATCTTTATTTCGGTAAGATTTTACCATAAAAGACGTTTTTAACATACATTTTAAAACTGATTTTGATAAAAGGTTTATACAACAAGATTGTAAAATTTATAAAATCAACTTTTACAGAGTCCCAAATTGCACAGGAATAACCTGTGTGCAGAAAAGTCAGTTACCAGCCCTAAGGCATTTCCTTCTGATGGACCAGAGAGCGCCCAGGTACTTAGCCACCGCAAACACAATATGGTCGGTCAAGTCAGTTTTTAGGACTCTAAAAGCGGCCATGCACTTCACAAAGCCCAGATTCCTGCATAAAGGAACAATCCAGTACTTGCGGATCTCTCGGTAGGCGGGGCAGAGAAAGAGGATATGAAGTTCAGTTTCATCCGAGGTTCTACATGCTGGGCAGGTGCTACTTGCGTCGTCACTCCATTTAGTTGTAAATGTTCGGATAGGGAGGGAGCCATGTCTCCACTGTAGATATAATTTCCTAAGTAGAGAAGGGTATACTTTATCCAGAATCGGTTCAAAGTTATAATTAGCCTTGAAGGACATGAAAGAGTCTGTCAGAGTCCCAGGTTTGCATTGATTGAAAAGCAGGGATAATTTACTATCGCGATATGTCTTGGCTAGCTCTTTTTTGGAAATGAGTTGGCACGTAGACAAGGGATCGGACCACATTTTAGAAAGTCCCAAATCCTCCAGTTCCAATTTGATGAAATTGAGCCATTTGATTTTTCCAGCACCTGGGATAGCAAGGACCTCCTGGAGTCCTTGTCTATAACTGGCGAATTCTGGAGTTGTCCATAGTCTACGCCAGAAGGCCAGCGGGCGGAGGGCCAGATCATCATCTAGCGGACATAAGCCTAGATCCATCCTAAGGGGGACTAGGGGAGTGCTCGATGGTAGTCCAACAAGATTTCGGATAAATTTGTTCTCCACTTTCAAAAGGGCTGATGTTCCAACATGGCCCCAGAGTTCAGACCCATAGATGGCAGCCCCCTTGGCCTGGGATTTGTAAATTTGCATTGGAGGGCCAATAGGCCTGATTGTGGATTTATTGTTCGCCAAAAGCTTCATAATGCCCCCGAGTGTTGGGTCAGTTTGAGTAAGACCTTCTCCAGGTGCGTATTCCAGGTTAATTTGTCATTTAGCACAATGCCCAGATAATCGAAGGTTTTCACTCTCTCAAGCCTGTTGTGTGCAATGCTGGGGCTGAAATGGAATTTCTGTGGGGGGTTGAGGACCATGAATTTTGTTTTGATAGCGTTAATTTCCAAT
The DNA here is from genome assembly GCF_964261635.1 of Lissotriton helveticus. Lineage (NCBI taxonomy): Eukaryota > Metazoa > Chordata > Amphibia > Caudata > Salamandridae > Lissotriton > Lissotriton helveticus. The sequence goes on from NC_136063.1 coordinate 1,581,797,402, forward strand.
CCATGGGCCTCGCAGAAATCCACAAAGCCATCAAGGATGCGCTGGACACCCGTTGCCGACTTTGATAACAACAAAGTGTCGTCGGCAAACATGATGGCTGGCACCCTTTCGGCGGCTAATTTTGGGGCATCAGAATTGGGTACCCCCTCTAAGTGGGAGATAACCCCGTTGACATAAAGGCAAAACAGGGTCGGTGCGAGCACGCAGCCCTGTCTTACCCCCCTGCCAACGGGGAACCTCTCGGACAATGCACCCATCCTGCCACATCTCACCTGGGCGAAATTAGTGCTGTGGAGGCGGATTAGCATTTTCAGCAAGCCTTCAGGAACCCCCAGTTTGGCAAGAACCTCCCACAGCTTGTTCCGGGGGACCAGGTCGAACGCTGCCCTCAGGTCCACGAATACAGTATAGAGGCTGCCACCCTCCAACTGCACCGTTTTCCAATAGATGAGGACAAGTCGAAAGACCTGGTCAATGGTAGAGACCTTCTCCCTGAAACCTGCCTGAAAAGGGCTCAGGATGTTAAAATCCCTGATCCACTCGTGTAGGTGATTTAACAGCAACTTTGCAAAAAGTTTTTGGGACACGTCAATCAGGCTTATTGGCCTGTAGTTGGCCGGGAGCAGAGGAGACCCCTTCTTAGAAATTGGGACTATCTCTGCCCCCGACCATGTCGGGGGGATTGGCATGCCTTTCAGGATAGAGTTGAATAGCACCCTGAGATAGGGAGCCCATATCTTTGGTTCGTGTTTATAAAGGTCGCCTGGGAGCCTATCCAGGCCCGGCGCCTTGCCAGCAGCCAGGGACGTAATTGCCATAGTGATTTCCTCAACACTAAATCCATCCATGTCAATTACACTGTTGTTGGAGGAATATGACACTTCAACGAGTTCGCTCGTCACCTGGTCGCTGCTATGTGATTTATATAGATTTTTAAAGTGTTCCTCCCAGACAGAGGGTGCTATGTTGGCCTCTACAGCTACAAGTGGTTCAGCTGAGCCGTGCTTGACGATCTGCCAGAAGGTCCGAGCATCTCGACATGCAAGGGCAGCTGTCATTTTAGACCAATTCACCTCGTCCCAATCTATTTTGGCAGCACGGAGGGCTGATTTATAGGCTAATCGTTTCTCCCTGATTACACTTGTGGTATCTCGCGCTTTAAGTGATTTCAATAGTGCAGCTTTTGCTGCCCCACAGGAAGCGCTGAACCAGGTGGCTCTTTTCTGCTTGGACTTGTGAGGCCTGGCCACTGGGTTCAGCACCTCTGCGAGGTTAGTGCATAGCTCGGAGTGAATGGTACCAAGTTCGATCATTTGTGCCGGCTTATAAAAGGGGGAATTAGATACCCCAGGATTACCTGTGGGATCGAATTCGGATTCACCGACTGAGTGATGCATGCAGCGCTCTACCTTTTCCAAGGCGGGGACGACTAATGCATAAAGTCTCCCAATGTTACATATTTCGCATAGAATTCAGTGGGACTAAAAAGATCTCACGTTAATAGTGCTACTTTTTTGGTATCACTCACTCCTCACTTCAAACATAACCCAAAAATGTCACAGATTTTACTGCAAGCTTGCATTTCAGATGTTTCACAGTCATACCTTTTGCATTCAAAATTCCTAGCACCTTCTCTAATTTTACCTCTGTAAATATATTGGGAAATGTAAGTAACATGGCACCCCCTGTATCCTCTCCCTCATCCACCATTGTTACTGGCTCTGGACTGTGAGGATCAAGCATCATGCCCAGCTCTCGTTAGTCATACCAAACCAAAACTGAGGGTCCTATCTTTGCCACGTAAAGTTTACCAAAAGCATCTCTGTTTTTAAACCTAAAAACGAATATACGATACCCCAACATTTCTTTTTTCCCCTAAATAACCTTCAGGATTGGTGTCCGATTCTTCCAATGTATTCCCCAGTTTTTCTGCAAATTTGGATTTCCACAAGCTTTTGTTGATCATAGAGTGAGGTGACACCGAGTCTGCATACATTTGTATCTTAACACCACCCATAGTCATATTGCACGTTTTTTTCTTAACCACTACATTGTCCATATTGAGAATCATGCTTCCTCCTTCCTGTATATTCAACATAACCTTGTTTTCCTTTTGTGCATCATATGATGACATTTCTTCCTCAGACTCATCTTCATCTACACATTTAACTCTCTATTTTCTCTTCCTCCTGCAAACCTTAGAAAAATGTCCCATCACGCGACAGTTATAACACTTCTATTTGAGAGCAGGACACGATTTACTATGAGCAAGATGAAACTTGCTGTCACAATGAAAACATCTTACATTTTCTCTGTTCGCACCATTTTGCTTTTCCTTATTCCCTTCACAATGCTTTCAATCAGTTTCTTTAACCTCTCCTTTTCTGAGTGTAAATTTACTAGTGATTTTACTCACACTTTCCTTACGTTTGGCATTCACGTCTGCTTCTACTCGCTTATCCCTCCTATTTGACAACCCAGCTTCCAAGACAATAGCTAAGATATGTTGTAATTGCACATCCTCATTAACCCACAATGTTTTTTTTAAAGAGATGGGTCTTTTGCATGCATTACTACCTGGTCTTTAATGAAATCTTCCCGAAGAGCTCCAAATTTACAATCCAATGACAAAGTTTTAAGAGCCACTACATAACTGTCAATGGATTCATCGGCCTTCTGTTTCTCCTAAAAGAATTTATACCTTACTGTACCTATACATACCTTCAGAGAAAAATAACGGTCGAAATCCGCAATGGCACAATCAAAAACATTTCTATCCACCATTCCCCCAGTCTTCTTAGTAACTTGTTCAAATGCTTTCAGACCTTCTGGACCCACAGAATGCAAGAAAATCATTTTTTCTGCCCTGGAGACATATTCCCTTGTTTATACACCATTGCAATATAAATTAAAAACGATGCTCTACATTCTGCCCACTTGATACAAGGCATACCCCCAGCAGGCCAAAAAGATTGTGGAGGAGCAAAGAAAAAATGTTGACACAAATATTTACAGACAAAAAATGATCCCAAAAATGTATAGGGACTAGTTCACTGTAAGAGTAACCCTTAAAACAGAGTTCGTTCTTCACCTGGCGTAAATCCAAAAAGTCAGTTATAAGGGACCAGTTCACTGAATAGACTACACAGCGTCCATTCTTCACATTCGGGAGAACCAAAGCAGAAAGAGAATGAAATAATATTACCTCAGAAAATCTGCACGACCTGTGGTAAAGTAGTATGTAAACAACTGCAAACATATTTAAAGAATTCAAATTCCTCTGATGTACAGGTGTGAACTTCCAAGAGAGAGTGAGAAAAAATATTTCCTCAGAAAAGGAAGGAAAACTATAATCCAAGCTCACTGCTGCTACAGAAACCCTGTTTTGATGACCAGACTGCCAGTTGATAACTTTTCCTCATTAGACAACATACAAAATGGCGGCATGCAATCTACGGCAGCACAGGCTCCCACAGAGTAGACCACTTCACTGAGAAACGCGTTGTCTGTGCACTTCAATATGGCGTGACGCAAAGTAGTGAAATTGATGGCCTGCGCAATGACGAACCAGTGCTCTTCATGTGCAGCAGTCCTCTAAACAGTGATGACACCATGTGTGAGACACTAGCAAGGTAAGACTCACGCACCGTGGTAATGATGTATCCTCGCGCTTTCCTGCTTCCCGTTACTCCTGGAGAAGAAGCAGGGAAAGCCAGAGAGGATAAATAAACCTTACCTGGTGGCAGGGAGTGGTATTCAAACCGATAGCCGCTCAAAAATCCCCAGCCTCCAACTTGACACTGAAACCACCACTTTTCCAATTTCATACAGGTTGACATATGAATATTCTTGGAAAAATTGCCTATAGTCTCGGTTGTGCTCCAGCTTGTCACCAATTTATTAAGTAATCTCTATCACAAAAGGATTACTATTATGTAAACGTTTATAACCCCAAAAAGCACCACCAAGAAGTGTGTTCTATTACAACAGCTAGTGCCTGCAACTGCCACGGTGCTCATTCATCATTCCAAACTGGAATGCAGGGCACAAACTGTGAGCACGAGGGCAAATACAAATAGTAAACACTACACCTCAGTTTAAGCTTAAACCGCTGGACGGAATTAAACCAAATTTGGCAGAAAGGTAGGTATTTGTCCACAAAGAGTCTGTTTTGTTATTTGGTGTAAATCTGTTCAGTAGATTTAGAGATCTTAAAGGAAAACAAAATGTGCATAACTAGAAATGCGCGTCGTCCGCAGATCTAGCTGATCCTAGGCAGAGATCTGATTGGCTGACAACACTTCAACTAGGAAGACCTGGCAGCCATCTTGGGACTCGGCATCAGTCGAGACCCAACAAAAACGTTAAAAAAAGAAAAGGGGGCAGGGTAGGCACTAGGCCTGGTGGTGGGGTCCCCCACGGACTCCATCAGGGCAAAAAAGCATTTTTAAAAACATTTTCACAGGAAAATCACAAAAATTCGCAAACCCCCATAAAAAAAAAACAGGAGCGGTCTCCCACACTTATTTGAACATCGACCCCTGGGTGGGCCAGGTCCTGAAGGCAAGCGTAAATTAAACAAAACGGAGGAGGGCGAATGCAGCCCCCTCCCCAAGGGCAGCCCACCACCTCTCCGGGATTTATTTTTAAAAATTGAGCGAGGGGGGGCCATGCGACCACCCTCCTTTGGTCTTTAAAGGCCCCGGAGACCCCCACCTCTCAGGGCTAAACTATCCAATTGCAGGTGTACCACACAGATCCCCCTAGTAGTGCTCAGGAGAGCCCCAGGGACCACCAAATCCCCTGGGACACACAGACCTCTCTCCTTGGCCCAGTATGGCCCTGGGGACCACTACCTCCCCGGGACCAAAAATATAGTATAAAGGGGGAGGGGTGTCGAGTAGCCCACTTCCCGGCCATTTTCAGCCCCAAGGATCAAAAACTCCCGGGGGCAGGCCCCTCACCCTGGGAACCACTACCCTGGAGGACCAGTTCCTTATCTCCCAAGATGCCCACCCTCTGGAGATAGCAGTTTGCTTTCGCTTGGCAGGAGCTTTGGCAACTCCCACCAAGGGAGAGCAGACTGTAGGACCACTCCTCGTGGCAGGAGCAAGAAAATTGAGGAGCAGAAAGAGGCCTTGTTGCAAAATAACCTCTGCCCACAACTTTTTCAGATGGATACTGGTGGTAACTGACTCTGTCTAACCAGGGCTAGAGTCAGTGCTATGCTAAAAGACACTTAGAATACAGAGAAAACACCTACATACACTAGGGAACACTATTTGTTGGGGTACACCTGTGATTAGCATGACCTCCTCTGTAAGGCCCTACTACATAATAGGGCAGGGGGATTAAAACTACCTCTAAGTCAGAGGTGCAGAAATATGCTACTTTAACTAGTAGTCGTGTTTGCAGAGTGGTGGAGAAAGGGTGCTGGGAATTCAACCAACACTCAGGAATTCCGCTGCGTAGGAATTCCAGGAGGTACCAGGAGGGATTCTTGGCCCCCAAACTCCCTCAGGACTAAATTGGACTTCATCCTCCATCCTGTAGTCTGCCATGAGGCATGTTTGCAGAATGGTAGAGAAAGGGGGCCATGGCCTCTGAAGATGTCTTAGCAAACCCACTGTGTGGGACTTACTGGAGGTAACAAGAGGGGTAGTTGGCCCCCAAGGGCATCCTTGGGGGCCAACTTCCCAAAATATTACCTCCAGTCAGTCCCACACAGCAGCACTGGTAAGTACTCGTTCCAGGCCATGCCCACTTTGCCTACCACTCTACAAAAGTGATCCATGGGACGCTATTGGATGGGGATTGAAGTCTCCTTCACTGTTGGGGGTCCTTTAGGGGCCAACTAGTCTACCTTTTACCTCCTGTAAGCCCCACGCAGTGGGATTGGTGAGAGGTAGACTAAAGGCCATGCCCAATTTCTCCACCACTCAGCAAATGCGCCCCCTGATGCGTTGTAAGTTGTGGGATTAAGTTCCCTTGAATCCTGAGGGTCCCTGGGGGTCCAACTAGCCCACCAGGTACCGCCAGTAAGAGCCACAGAACTGCATTGCAGAGAGGTGTAAAAAGGGGCGTGGCCTGGACCACCTCTCTGCAACGCAGCACAGTGGTGCTTACTGGAAGCCCTTGGTGGGCTAGTTGGCCTCTAGGGGCCCTCAGGATTGATAGGGAATTAATTCCCCAACTTTAAACACGCCACAGGGTGTGTTTGCACACATGTCACCTCAGACCCCGCCCCCTCCCTTCACCACTGTGCAAACGCGCTCCGTAGCGCTTTTTAAGTTGGGAGATTAAGTCCCCTTGAATCCTGAGGGTCCCTGGGATCCAACTAGCCCACTAGCTACCTCCAGTAAGAGCCACAGAGCTGCATTGCAGAGAGGTGTAAAAAGGGGTGTGGCCTGGACCACCTCTTTGCAACGCAGGCGTGTGGTGCTTACTGGAGTTACCTGGTGGACCAGTTGGCCCCCAGGGGCCCTCAGGATTAAAGGGGAATTATTTCCCCAAATTAAAACCCACCACAGGGCATGTTTGCACACATGTCACCTCAGGCCCCACCCCCTCCCTTCACCACTGTGCAAACGCGCCCTGTGGTGCATTTTAAGTTGGGGGATAAAGTCCCCTTGAATCTTGAGGGTTCCTGGGGTCCAACTAGCCCATGAGGTACCTCCAGTAAGCGTCAGAGAACTGCATTGCAGAGAGGTGTAAAAATGGGGCGTAGCCTGGACCACCTCTCTGCAACGCAGCGTGGCGCTTACTGGACGTACCTGTGGACTAGTTGGCCCCCAGAGCCCTCAGGATTGAAGGGGATTTATTTCCCCAACTTAAAACGAACCATAGGGCATGTTTGCACACAGCACCTCAGGCCCCGCCCCCTCCCTTCACCACTGTGCAAACGTGCCCTGTGCTGAATTTTAAGTTGGGGGATCAAGTTCCCTTGAATCCTGAGGGTCCCTGGGGTCCAACTATCCCACGAGGTACCTCCAGTAAGCGCCACAGAGCTGCATTGCAGAGAGGTGTAAAAAGGGGAATGGCCTGGACCACCTATCTGCAACACAGGCCTGTGGCGCTTACTGGAGGTACCTGGTGGGCTAGTTGGCCCCCAGGGGCCCTCAGGATTCAAGGGGAATTAATTATCCAACTTAAAACGCATCACAGGGTGCGCTTGCACACATGTCACCTTAGGTCCCGCTCCCTTCCTTCACCACTGTGCAAATGTGTCCTGTGGGTCGTTTTAAGTTGGGGGGTAAAGTCCACATGAATCCTGAGGGTCACTGGGGTCCAACTAGCCCACCAGGTATCTCCAGTAAGCGCCACAGAGCTGTGTTGCAGAGAGGTGTAAAAAGGGGCATGGCCTTGACCACCTATCTGCAACGCAGCCCTGTGGCGCTTACTGGAGGTACCTGGTAGGTTAGTTGGCCCCCAGGGACCCCCAGTATTGAAGGGCCATTAATTCCCCAACTTAAAACGCACCACAGGGCGAGTTTGCATAGTGTTGCTGGGAGCGGACGGGGCCTCAGAGATGCCGGTCTTTTTTTTTTTTTTAAACATTTTTACGAAGGGGAGATGTGTGGCCCCCCTTCCTTTCCTATTTTTTACGGGCCCTGGGCACCCCATCCCCCAGGGCCTGACCCCTATTTTTTTTATTTGTTTTAAAAATTAAAGGGGTCCGCGAGGCCCCCCTCCCGAGGCCATATTCCACCCGGGGACCACATCCATCAAGGCATGGCCAGTGTTTATTTATTTTTTTAATATATTTGGAGGGGGGCTGGGTGGCCCCCCTCCTCAGGCCATTTATGGCCCCGGGGACCCCATCCCCGGGTCCGGCCTTTGCGTGTTTTTAAAACATTTTTAAAAAAATTTAATTATGGGGGAGAGGAGCTGCATGGCCCTCCTCCCGGGCCACTCCTTGCTCCGGGGATCCCATCCCCCGGGGCCTGGCCTCCTGTGGGCCCCAATGCCCCCTAGGTCCCAGTCGGCTTCCTGTCTCCTGCGGGAGCCGGCATTGCGTTTCCACATGGGAAGCTGCTGATATGCAATCTGGTTTGGAAGAGAGAGCAGGTTTCCTGCTCTCTCTTCCAAAATACAAATCACAGTTTGCTATGACGTATGTCATAGCAAACAGCAGTGTCCCGGTGGTGGGTTCCCGGGACACTGCAGGAGCTAGCTCTGGGGTGTGGCGGCCCCAGGGCCATCACAGGCTCCAGGGGGGGGGCCGCGCGGCCCTCTCCCATCCAATACACAGCTCCGGGAGGTTGTGTTCCCCGGGGTGTGTGTGGGGGGAGCCCCCCCTCACAGAAATATATATATTTTTTTTTAAATTCGAGGCGGTGGTGGTCCCCGGGGGTGCGGGATGCAGTGTGCCCCAGCAAATAATTAATGAAAGCCCCGGGGTGGCAGTTCTTGGGGCTTGGGGGGGCTTGGAGGCCCCCAAACATAAATAAACCAAGTCCGGGCCCCTGCAATTGTATTTCACCATGCGCCTGGGACTTGGCCCACCTGGGGGCTAAATAATAAGGAAAAGCGTGGGAGCCCGCGCTTTATTTTTTTAAATTTTCTCGGCCTGATTCACGCACCCAGCGCAAATTCACCAAATTTTGTTTTTAAAAAAATGCTTTTTTGGGCCCTGGGTCCTTGTGGGACCCCCTGAGCAGGCCTTCGGGGTCAGGGTGTTTCTACCCTGTCCCCTTTTCTTGTTTTTGCGATTCTTTTTCTCTTTTCTTGTGACTCAGTTCTACCGATTCACAAGATGGCTGCAAACACTTCCTGGTTTGCAGTGTTGACAGCCAATTAGAATAAAGCTCGTGGTCGGGAGGGTGTGCGGATCCACCGCACCTTTATATATCGAAACTTTTATTTTTTTATTTTCTGAGCAACTACTGAACGGATTTACACCATTTAAAAAAAGGTGTTTTTCTGAACCAAGGGCTACCTTTTTGCCAAATTTAGTGTAATTCCGTTCAGCAGTTCAAGCTGAAACCGTGTCTAAAGTTTCCTATTGAAAATTGATTTTCTGACCTCTATTTTTTTAATTTTGCAGGAAGTACTGAACGGATTTACTCCATTTAACAAAAAGATCTCTTTCAGAGCCAATGGCTACCTTTTTGCCAAATTTGGTGTAATTCCGTTCAGCAGTTCGGGCTGTAGTGGTGTCTAATGTTTTATATTGGAAGTACCATGGAGAAAACACTTTTTGGGACCCCCCTTTATTCTTGACCCCACTTGCCAAATCACCCCGAAACTTTCAACATAGGAGCTGAGCGAAGCGCCCCACGAGTTTTGAAAAGTTCGCGAAAATTCGTCAGCAGGCGCCAAAGTTATTAGGAAAAAAAAGCTTTTCCTATGGAAATTAGCTTCTAACTACATATATATATATATATTCACTGAAAAAACCATAGGTTATAGACCATATATAGTTAGGAATTAGCATTTAAAAAACCTTATTTTACTCACACAAAACCATTGAAATTCCATATATAGTTAATTGCACTAACTATATATCGCGCACCCGCAATTCACTGCTGATGATGTCACATATTACATCATTCATGACATGGTCAGTGACATCACTGATGACATCACTGATGACATCTCAAATGACATCACTGATGACATCACTGATGACATCTCAAATGACATCACTGATAACATCTCAAATGACATCACTGATGACATCTCAAATGACATCACTGATGACATCACTGATGACATCTCATTTGACATCATTGGTCACATCACTGATGATATCATTCATGTGACAATACAATGCATCTCCTCACACTTTCATATAACCTCTGTTACACCCAGTGTTAAATACAGAGTATAATTTTTTAAACCATTGACACACCAATACTAGTTACTACATAAGCACTCACTGATTCCTATGTTTACACAAACACTCACTCATTCACCCATACAATCATTCATACATACAATCACTCATCTTTACAACACTATCATATGCACTCATACACCTATACAGACACTCACACTCTGCCACTCATCCATGGAGTTACTCACACACCTAGTCAGTCCTGTAAAGAATCAATCACACTTCCATTTTCTAATCTATACAGTTAAACATAGAGCACCTTACATTTTCAAACATATACTAACACATACTTACTCTCTTATACAATCATTGATACAAGTACACATTGATCTGCACAGAGTCACACACCTCCCAGCCAGCCACACACACACTCAGTCTCCCATACAAATACTTGGGCAATCAATCAATAACCCATATAGTTACTCATATAGCTACTGATCAACACATGCAGCAGTTTACAGAACAAAAGACATAATGATGCACAAATTAAGACAGTTTAGTCACTAACCCATGCACTCAGTGAGACACATTTAATCACTCACTCATACATTCAGTCATGCACCTACTAAATCCTTCGTCCAGACACTTATACATCTACTCATTCTTCAATATGTAAGACATATTTTAACTTTACAGAAACATACAGTCACTGGATGTTGTCATCAGTGATGTCATCAGTGATGTCATTTGAGATGTCATCAGTGATGTCACTGACCATGTCATGAATGTTGTAATATGTGACATCATCAGCAGTGAATTGCGGGTGCGCGATATATAGTTAGTGCAACTAACTATATATGGAATTTCAATGGTTTTGTGTGAGTAAAATAAGGTTTTTTAAATGCTAATTCCTAACTATATATGGTCTATAACCTATGGTTTTTTCAGTGAATTTTCAAGGTTTTTTAAATGCTAATTCCTAACTATATATGGTCTCTAACCTATGGTTTTTTCAGTGAATTTCAATGGTTTTTTAATAGCAAATATCATAAGCTGTCGAATGTCAAGTACATGGTAAGTAAAAACATTTTCGTGTTTATGCACACTGATCTGCTTTGAATGCTGCCCCCCCTCCCCCTCATTTCTATTAGGAGTACTCTCTCTTTGCAGATAGTGAAGGGTAGTTAACGCAGGCCTTTGCCCCCGTTGTAATCCGTCGTGCCTGCTTCTCTCTCCATTTGATTGATTGTTATCCAAGCATTTACTGTTTTAGAATTGATTCTCTTTGGTTCATTCTCTATTTACAAACAAGCACAGAGTCGCAATACTCTGTTTAGTCTTTGCAGATAGTAAAAAATCGTGTAAAAAAACAAAAGGAATCGAGCAAAATCAGTAGGCCACTAATGGGATCTCTTTTTGACCTCGCTAAAATAGAAACATTAGGAACAACCCCTCATGAGAAATACGAAACTAGTGAGATGAACTGAGCTCCACACCATGATGGCTGCAAGACAGCTCGGCTCCGCCACCCACCCCGCCCAAAATAACGATAAACTCTATGCAAATATTACAAATATATACAACACACCAGCAAAGTAACAGGGTAAAACATTTTATTAAATAACTATTTACATAACTATTTTATACTTTTTGGTGCCCGATCCGGCTAGCTCAATCGATCGAGCATGAAACTCATGCACTCTGATAGTTCAAAGTTTTGAGGAGTGCTTGTAACACTGTCTGAAGCTTATTTGCACTTGCTACAGCTTCACTATTCTCAATGTAAGTGGGGGCTGTTTGAGGACGTGACTGCATTTGAAAACAATGTGATGCGGTGCCACCCTGAACCGCTTGACGGAGGCCCCCGAGGGACGGTGTGATGGCGCGGACTCGGAGGGGGCGCTTAGCTCCGGCCCCCTCCCCAAGTCGTGTTGCCCTGGTGTGGCCTGAGATCGCCCCCGACATAGGTGGCCGGCTCCCGGGGTCAAGCGGAACTTTTTGCCTTTTGGTGACTCTTCCATTCTTGACCTTGTCCCACAATCCGTTTCACCTAAAGACACGCTGTAGTGGGGCGCCCCTTTACCGTTTCAGTTGACATTCCGCCCGCTTTTGCTACATTGTGCCTCTTCCGCTATTCAGCTGTTTACCGCCCGCTCTTTCGACTACAGAGTCTCGCTCACCATGTAGTTGAGTTGCTCCCGCTCTTGCGGTGCAGCGATAGGCGGCTGCCACAGGACTCTCAAAATGGTGGCCGGCTCTTCAGATTTGGGCGTGGTCCACTAAAATGGCCCTGCGACACCTTGGAACTCGGACGCTTGTCTGCTAGGGCTTGGGCTCCATTCTCGAAAGCGTCCCCTCAGCCTTGAAGATTCTACAAAAGTCTTGGGGGCCCCCGACTCCCGCAGGCTTCTGGTGGGGAGCGGCTGCCATGATTGCTCGTGGAATGGCCACGACGGAGCTACGAGATGGTGCTTTCTGTCTTAAATCTACCAAAAACAAAATGGAGGACTGCCGTAGCGCTGCCGGTATGGGTACCGGGGCGCGCACCGGGAAGCGCTCTAAAAAAATGTTAAAAGTTAATTTACATAAAAACCACTGGAGACACTTTCACCAAATATAGAATAGCTCATACTACATACCAATCCCTACCATTTTCCCAAATTCAAAGGAATTCCATTGAGCCATTTAGCCTGTAGACCTCTCTAAATACCCTGAGGTAAATTACTTCACAAAAACACATCTGAAGTGTTAGAATTGACAACCAATTAAAATGTTACTTTCATTTTCTATTTTTTTTTCTGACATTTGATTGGTTATGTACATGAATATAAATGAAAAATGAGAGGGAAACACGGCCATTTTGACTACAACTACCTGAGGTACATCTTGAAAGGATTTTCGCATTTTGTCTTCTTCACCTCTCTGTAAAGTAAGTTGATCATTTGTAAGGGGCACTTTAAGTTATTTTTTAAAAACGTTTTCTGATAGTTATTTACTGTCCCTCTGCTATAGTTATAGATAGAGATAGGCTCCTCTGTTATATTTATGGATTGACTTAGGCTTCTCTGCTATAATTATGAATTTACTTACGTTTCTTCACAGGCACTTTTTTATATTTCTACTTCCTGCCTGTTACCATACATTGCCCAAAGTTAACTTCACTGTTAAAAAATCAAAACTACCTGTCTGAACTTAAACCCAACAGTGCCATATTTCTACAGATTTTTTTTTTAATGCAAATTTCAGCACAAAAATGGAAGGAGAACAGAACGTTTCCTTTGAAATTGTCCTAGAGATGAACAATGAGGAAATCATTGAACCCAATGACTTGGAATTCATGGATGAATCACGGGACCATGAACTTCTACAATGTGTAGAATCTGTGGATTTGGTAATTCAATATGAGGACGTTTCTGACAGTCAAATGTTGGAAGTTATGTTCACTCAAAAAGAGGACATTTCGGACAGTCAAATGTTAGACGTTCTATCAAATTTTGAAAATGAATCTCAAAAATAAATTTATATTTAATAATTCTAAAATTGTTTGAGACATTATTCATTTTTATATGTAATTCTTAAACTACTACCAAATTGATTATAATGTAAAGTCAAACTTATAGTATACTGTGCAACTTTTTTGTTTTACATAGTAATTTTGCTCATAGATACTTCCTTTCTCCCACTATATTATCTCCAATGTGTATTTGACATCTCTTTTTCCTCTCCTGCCTCCATGTTCTTTATGTTTTCCTGACAGACTATGGTATGGATTCCATATACCACAATAACTTCTATAACAACATGCAAATTATCTACAGAGTAAACGGTGTACATTGAATTTAAGACTCTGCATTGGTACCTACATGTTGGTACTTAAATCACCCACACAACACAACAACTCTATTCAGAGATACCCTACCTCTAAGCACTTTAAATTATTATTTTAGTGTTTCACTGAGTTTTCCCCATGTGTGGGGGTGGGGGAGGTGTGTGTGGGGGATGTGCGGGGTGTGCCTGTGAGGTGTGTATGTGTGTGTCTGGGGAGGATGAGGTGTATATCTGTGTGGGGTATGTGGGTGTGGGTGTGTAAGGTGTGTGTGTGGGTGTGGGTGTGTGGGGTGTTTGGGTGTAGGTGGAAGTGTGGGTGTGTGAGGTGTGTGTGGGGTGTGTGTGGGTGTGGGGGGTATGTGTGTAGGATGTGTGTGTATATGTGGGATGTGTGGATGTGTCTGTGAGGTGTGCGTGTGTGTGTGGGGGGGAGGTGTGTGGGATGTGTGAGGTGTGTCTGTGAGGTATCTGTGTGTGCGTGTGTGTGTGTTGGGGGGGTGAGGTGTGTGTGTGTGTCTGGGTGTGTGGGATGTGTGGTTGTGGGTGTGGATGTGTAAGGTGTCGGTGTGGGGATTTGGGGTGTGGGGTGTGGGGTGTTTGGGTGTGGGTGGAGGTGTGCGTGTGTGAGGTGTGTGTGGGGAGTGTGTGGGTGTGGGGTTGTGTGCGTGTGGGTGTGTGTGGGACGTACTTGTAGGTACCTAAAACAACCACAGAACCCAAAAGCTCTTTTCAGAGCTACCCTACCTGTAATCACTCAAAATGATTTGTTTACACTATAATTTTCACTATTTTTCACCAAAGTACGCTCCCCGTTACGCTCCCCAGTGCGCGTACCGGGCGCTCCCCCCGCAAAAATCGATTTTTTTTTTTTTTTTTACCCGAGGGACCCTTTTATGGCCCCCACATCAAACCTAGGGGATCAGGGGGTGTGTATCCTGCCCCCTTTTGGTCATTTCCCCCTTTGTTTTTTGCCACCTCTTGTGTCTCGATCCTGCCGCTGCGGACTGTTTCGAATGTTTACAGACACCCGAGAGCCAATCAGCTTCCCGTGCGCAAGTCGCGTGGCGCACCCGGAGTGCTCCCCGGTACGCGCACCGGGGCGCGCTTACAGGAGGGCGCGAGCGGAAAGCTGATTGGCTGTCGGGTGTCTGTCAACATTCTAAACAGTCCGGAGAGTCCGCCATCTTGTGTCTCGGTAGAATCGAGATACAAGAGGTGAAAAAGAAAGGGGGATATAATTAAAAGGGGGCAGAGTAGACACATCCTGACCCCCTAGGTTTTCTGAGGGGGGCCTAGAAGGACACTGAAGGGCAAAAACCCTTTTTTTTAATAAAAAAATCGCGGGGTAAGCGCTGGGTGCGTTACCAGGTGCGCGCTCCGGTACGCGCACCCTGAGCACACCACAGGGAAAAACAGTGTAAAAAAGTATAGTAAAAAAATAATTTAGAGTGCTTAGAGGTAGGGTAGCTCTGAAAAGAGCTGTTGTGTTATGTGGGTGTTTTTTGTATCTACAAGTAGGTACCAATGCAGAGTCTTATATTCAAGAAGAAAACTCTATTCCCCTCATCTGTATAATGCACACCATCTCTCCTATAGATGCCTTGCATGTTGTAACGCAAGTTGTTGTGGTAAATGGAACCCATACCATAGTCTCTGAGGAATGCAGAAACAGATTTATTCACATGTTTCCTTGCTTTCTCAATATGTGGACAAAATTGGTTGGACCAGTTCCATTTTTGCCTTTGGCATATATTAGAAAATACCAAGGCAATTTTTGGAAAACGTGACATCAATTGCCCAAAGATGTCCTTTAAAAGCATTTCCAGACCTACCCCAGTCAAAGTGCCCAGGTCATTGCCACCACAGTGCACAATTATGAGGTCAGGGTGTGGTAGATGCATAAAGGATTTTACCAATGGTATTAATTGGTGACTTCTCAATCCTCTCTGTCCAATCCATACAATGTCCACATTTGGTAAATCAAGGTTGGAAATACCTCTGTTAGCTGCGTATTTTTTACTCCAGTGGACAAAGCTATGACCCACAAACCAGACTTTTGGCATCTTGAAGGTAGATGTGCTTGTATTCAGATGAGTTGTGGAAATGAAATGGCAGTTTGAAAGTAGGAGTTATGTAAAAAAAGTGGTTGAGATTCAGTGCACTTGAAAAACAAAAAATGATTGGTGCTTTCTTAATATTCTCCACTGAAAACTAGGGTGCATACTTTTGTTTTTTGAAAGAAGTCATTTCAATGGTTGAGGAAAAGTCATTTCAAGAAACATTGCACATGATTAGCTGGTACATTGAGTGGTCAAACACCCTTGCTGCTTTTTTTGCAACATAGTATGATGAACTTCTGAACTGTGTGCTGGGTGAGGAGGGAGTTACCATGGTAACAGGGGAATGAGCACTGGGGGATGGGTGAATGTTATGTGACTTTCAAAGTGTTCAAAAGTACAACCAATTAAAATGTGCAGTTTCTTACTCCACTTCATTAACTCCTTCTCTTACTCCTTCTGTCCTCTTACTTCTACACTCCCCTTCCCTCATTCTCTCCATCCGCTTAGTCTCTCAGTACTTATTTATCACGCTCACTCCCTATAACTCAGCCATACACCTACACTCACCTTCTTTCAGACGTTTTCCTTTACTTTTCTTCCTCTGTCTTCCCATCCTTCGCTCCTTCACTATTTTCCCTTCCCTTACTCCCCTTACTCCATTTCAGTAACTGCTTCTCTCAATCCCTCTGTCCTCTAACTTACTCACTCCCCTTCTCTCACTCTCTCTCTGTTACCCCCATTCTCTCCGTCCTCTTAGTCTCTCACTTCTCTTCTATCACACTCACTCCCTATAACTGAGCCATACTCCCACACTCACCTTCTTTCAGACCTTCTGCTTTATTTTCTTTCCTCTCTCTTCCCTTCCTTCACTCCTTCACTGTTTTCCCTTCCCTTACTCTCCTTACTCCACTTCACTAATTCCTTTTCCTACTCCCTCTGTCCTCTTACTTCTACACTCCCCTTACCTCATTCTCTCTCTGTTAGCCTCATTCTCTCCATCCCTTTAGTCTCTCACTCCTCTTCTGTCACGCTCACTCCCTATAACTCAGCCATACTCCCACACTCACCTTCTTTGAAACCTTCTCCTTTACTTCCCTTCCTCTCTCTTCCCATCCTTTGCTCCTTCACTCTTTTCCCTTCTCTTACTCCCATTAGTCCACTTCAGTAACTCCTTCTCTCAATCCCTCTGTCCTCTAACTTACTCACTCCCCTTTTCTCACTCTCTCTCTGTTACCCACATTCTCTCCATCCTCTTAGTCTCTCACTCCTTTTCTATCACGCTCACTCCCTATAACTGAGCCATACTCCCACACTCACCTCCTTTCAGACCTTCTCCTTCACTTTCCTTCCTCTCACTTCTCTTTCTTTACACCTTCACTGTTTTCCCTTCCCTTACTCTCCTTACTCCACTTCACTAATTCCTTCTCTTACTCCGTCTGTCCTCTTACTTCTACACTCCCCTTCCCTTCCCTCATTCTCTCTCTGTTAGCCTCATTCTCTCCGTCCCTTTAGTCTCTCACTCCTCTTCTGTCACGCTCACTCCCTATAACTCAGCCATACTCCCACACTCACCTTCTTTCAGATCTTAACATTTACTTTCCTTCCTGTCTCTTTCCTTCTTTTGCTCCTTCACTCTTTTCTCTTCCCTTACTCTCCTTACTCCACTTCACTAACTCCTTCTCTTACTCCCTCTGTCCTCTTAGTTCTACACTCCCCTTCCCTCTTTCTCTCTCTGTTAGCCTCATTCTCTCTGACCCCTTAGTCTGTCACTCCTCTTCTATCACGCTCACTCCCTATAACACAGCCACACTCCCTCACTTATGTTTCTTTCCTCTCTCACTCAGGGCCTCATTTATGAGAAATGACGCATCGCTGCGTGAAGGCAGCGATGCGTCACTTCTCAGTGCGCTCTCCTTGCGACATTCCTGATGCGTCATATTTAATGTATGATGCATCATGTCGCAAGGAGTTACAGATACGTCAGTATTTCTGACGTATCTGTAAGCGCAAAAGTGACGCATTGCTGGAGTGTGTCACAAAAGTGACGCAACTCCAGCAATGCATCCTTTCACATGGGGCAAGCCCCATGTGAAAGGTCCTGCGTCAGTCTTACACCTGCTGTGAGGAGGGCGCAAGATTTTGACGCAACGGCGTCCTAAAAGTGACAAAGTAAAATCTCATAGATTTCACTGCGTCACTTCTACGACCCTTCCTTGCGTCAATACGCCCCCTTTGCATACATTATACCTGGCGCAGGTATAATGTGGCACAGGGGTTTACAAAGTGACGCATCTACCTAGATGCGTCACTTTGTAAATATGACACAACAAGGTGCATTTTTTACACCACTGGTGCGTCACAAAAAGTGACGCACCAGCGGCGTAAAAGTGACGCAGGGCCTCATAAATGAGGCCCTCAGTCTTCTACTCTCACTTTTTCTTTCACTTTCTCTGTCTCTTCACTCCCTTACTCACCTTGTCTCACACTCACTTGTCTTTATCCAGTCTGTATCTCCGCTCTTTCCTAAACATCACTGCTCTTTTCTTACCCTTCCACACCCCCGTTCCGTTACTACATTTTCTTCACTTATCCTCATTCCCCATGTTCACTCTCCTTCTCCTCACTCTCCTTCCCCACACTCACCTTCTTTCAGTCCCCCTACTTCACTTCCCTTCCCCTCTCGTCCCTTTCTTTGCTTTCTCACTCATTTTTCTCTCCTCTCTCACTGCACTCCACTTCAGTTACTCTTTTTCATTTTTTTAAGAATAGAGCTCTTTTTTGAGAATTGGAGGTAGTTCTAAAAAGAACTTTTTTTTTTCTTCTTTTTTCGTTTTTTTCTCAACAAAAACAAAAACAGGGAATGGGAAACTGCTCAACAGGAGCAAAAAAAAAAAATCAAAATTAGGGCTGGGGACGGCAGCGGTGGTTCTCTATCGCTCAAACAATGTTCATAATACTTTGTTCCCCGTAACAAAGTAGTGCATCACAATGTTTGCATTTGATTGTGGCTTCATTAAAAACAGGCTGAATATTTGGGATCAGCTGTTCTGGTCGCCCCCTCACCGATACAGTTGCTCCTCCTGTTGAAGTAGAAGCACCATCCCTTGGAGCCTCTCGTGCCAGAGCCCTGACACTCTCCCGGGCATAGTTCTGGGGGTGCCTCCTCTGGTCGTGCCGAATCATAGTTGAATTCCCAAAACTGTACTTCCTTCTGGGGTCTCCTCTGGAAAGTACAGTATGGCAGATCTTACACTCCACCTTTGGAGCAGTTACTTTTTTAAGTCCCTCCGGTATAGAATTTTTTTTCCAAATAAAATGTTCTTTCACCTTCGGCTGAGGAGGCTCTTCTTCTATGAAACCATCTGACTCCTCACTGCTGCTGGATGCTCTGGCAGCCATTCTATCCACAAATTGTTAGCACAGAAAAAAAGAGGTCTTGCTCTCACCAAAGTGAAAGAAGAAGTGAAGGAAAAGGGTGGGGTTTTCATTAGTTGTAAAAAAAAACTGTTAACAACCAATGAAAAGAGTTATTTTAAGGTCACATGACTTGACACGCTTACGCTGCGCGCACCGGAGTGCTTCCGGGGGCGCTTATGCGGCGCGAACGTAGCTGCTTCCAGGGGCGCTTACGCGGCGCGCCTTAGTGACGTTTTGGTAGCTTTACGGAAATGCAAAATCATTTTCATTTGGAAAATCAAAAATACTACTTTTATAAGTATGGTACTGAATGTCTTGCATTAATATTTAGTTTTCATACATATTTTTTTTTACGAACGCAGAAATAGCGCTCTCGCTGCGCTCTCGGGAGAGCTTACCAGTGCGCGCACCCTGAGCGCTCCAAGACAAAATGGTACGGGTAAGCTTACCGGTACGCACACCCTGCGCGCACCAGGAAAAAATGATTAAAAAAAGAAAAATACAGTGAACAAATAATAAAAACAAAATAATAATTATAATTAATAGTTGTAAAAAACAGCTAAGAAAAAAAAACGTAGGTTACAAAGTCGATAAACAAAGGAATTAGCTTTTAAAAAAACTATGAAATTCACTGAAAAAACCATAGGTTTCACAAACGTTATAGTTAGAAATTAGCATTTAAAAAACCTTTGAAATTCACTGAAAAAACCATAGGTTTCACAATCGTTATAGTTAGGAATTAGCACACAGGTGTCAATCTGACTTTTTACAATGATGTTACCTGTGTTAAGTCAATGTAGGAAGCATATTGAGTTTGTTTGCATAGAGGAATTGTATTTTGTAAAATTGTGAAGCTCCATGTGAAAGCGTTTGCTTCAGTCTTATTCCTGTTGTCAGACAGGTGCAAGATTTTGCCTCAGTCTTATCCCTGCTGTGAGGCAGATGATTGTAAATATGATCTGTGCTGTGTTTCCTAAATGTGATGTCAAAAACGATTTTGGGGAAAATAAATGGTTTTTACATTTTTGAGTATAATGTGGCGCAAACAAACTCAATATGCTTCCTAAACTGAGTTAAAACACAGGTAACATCATTGTAAAGAGTCAAATTGACACCTGTGTCTAAGAATGCAGCAGAGATAGGCCTCATAAAGCCTAGTCCACTGCACTCTTAGACACAAGCCGCACCACCTACGCTCCCCAGGAAAGCCCAAACAAGTACCTTTTTGCCCCATATTTAAAAATTGATGCATGTAGGTAGATGCGTCATTTTTTAAACCTCTGCGCCACATTATACTCAAAAATGTAAAAACCATTTATTTTCCCCAAAATAGTTTTTGACATCACATTTAGGAAACACAGCACAGATTCTATTTACAATCATCTGCCTCACAGCAGGGATAAGACTGAGGCAAAATCTTGCACCTGCCTCACAACAGGAATAAGACTGAGGCAAACGCTTTCACATGGAGCTTCACAATTTTACAAAATACAATTCTATATAACTATATAACTCAATACTTTCTCGGGAAGCATAGGCGGTGAAGCCTGTGTATAAGAGTGCAGTGGACTTAGACATAGGTCTCATCTTCTTTGTACTTGTGGACAGAGCTGTCTTCTACTATACTCTTCAATACAGGGCTCACCTTTTGTGCACCCCTGGAGAATCCTCACCTGATCTGTAACCCTGTATAGATTTTTTGCTTTTTGTCATTGCTTTGTTGTTTGATAATAGTGGTCTATAATGTGCTATTTTTTTATTTAACACAGATTGAAATACACATTTGAAGAGTAAGCAAACATGCCCACTAGGGAAAGGAAAAGAAAAGGATGTAACCGCCAAAAATCAAAAACAGCAATGGGATTACAGCACTCTTCCACAACAAATACTTCAAAAAACAGATTCCAAGCTCCTGGTAAGACAACTCTGGGGTCGATTCAGATCCGGTAAAATCCCCGTCCGTACGAATCGTATCCGGAGCCGTTTCCGTACGACTCGTACGGACGCCGTACGACCAGACGATTCCGATCCCGATCGGCCGACCCGGACGCGATTTGTACGGAAAAGCGCACGATCACCTACACACCGTACGGCGCGTACCCCCCATAATCGCAGGGGTACGCGCCGTACCCCTGTGATCATGCGGGGTACGTGCCGTACACCCCGCGTACATGGGGTACGTGCCGTACACCCAGCGTACATGGGGTACGGTGCGTACCCCATGTACGCTGGGTGTACGGCACGTACCCCGCATGATCACAGGGGTACGGCGCGTACCCCTGCAATCATGGGGGGTACGTGCCGTACCCGGGGTTGGCGTTCCGTACCTGTTTCGGCGCGAACTCTGCGTTTACGACTATTTTCGGCTCCCGTAGGAAAAGGGTCGTACGGCGCGTACCCGACACGAATCGTACTTGCTGGGTCGTAAAAACCAGCCGTGAACCGTAGTGATGTCGCGTACAGCCGGTTCAGAGTGAAACTCGTACGGAGATTTGAGTCGTACGGAGTCCTGTACGACTCGTACGGAGTTTGGCACCTGGTACGGATCGTACTTTGTTGTACGTACGGGACGTCTACGGGTACGATTCGTATGGGGAAAAAACTCTCCGTACGACGATTCGGAGCGCATTTTACCAGATCGGAATCGACCCCTAAGTCTTTCTTACATAACATTTGTACTTTAAAAAAAAAAAATGGACAGCATGTAGAAAAAGAGAATGACAGAGTAAATTTGAAAAGGAAGGAGAGAACCTCAAAGAATCCTACAACTGGAGCAGGAGAGAATAATATGTATAGGAATAGAAGGCAGAATCAGTTTAGAGACATTCATAAACGAATGTTTCGCAATAGGGTGGTTTTAAATTTGTTAAAAAACATTAGGAAAGGTAAACAGAGAGCTGCTTTTCATAAGAAAAAAAAAAGTGTAGAGAAGATTGTTGATCAGGCTTTTGAAGTTAAGAAAAAATTCTTTATTTTAATAATCAATAGAATTAGGACACTTAACAAGACAATTGATGTTTTCAAATCAAACAGTAGATGGAAAAGAGTAATTAATCGGACTAATTTTTGTAAAGTTTTTTCGGGAGAATGGATGCACAGTTCAAATTGTGAGCCATTTTTTAATGAGGAGAGTTACTTCCAGGATAATGATTTAGTGCATGCAGTTGACACCAGTGGTCGAGTGTATGAAGTGAAAGACGGTTGTCCGATTGAAAAAGAGAAACTTGTGCCTAGAGAACTAGAAGAGGTGTTAACTGATGAAGTTTTAGGGAGATGTACTAAGGGTCCAGTGTACACTTGGAAGTGTAGTAGTATTTGTAGTGTGCGACAGGAATCAATTGATTTGTTTTGTAATTTCTTACGTACATATAGTAAGAAAAGTATAAAGCAGAAAGTGAAGTTGTTGCAAGACTTAGATCCTTGCAGAGTGAGAGGAATCACAGGTTTGCAAGGCCATTCACTGGCTCGTCTTTCTAGAAAAGTCTGTCAGAGTGTTTTTCATCATTTTAGGATGTTAGCAGTGCATCATAGCAAAATGAGGAAATTAGTGAGAATGTTGTATTATGCAAAAAGTCCCGCACTTAAGCTTAAACAATTAAACAGTGCTCTTTTGCATGGAACTGAATTAGTTGTGAAGACGATTTGTGAAGAAATTGAGATTTGTTATTTTCGTGAAAAAGAGGACAGTGTAGAAATTGAGACAGCAATTCAAGGTAATGTGGAAGACAATGTACAGATTTTAAATACAGAAAAGTTTGAGCAGGAAATTACCAGGTTTAAGGTGAAATCAAGTGAAAGGCCGAATTTTACTTGTGTGTGTTGTCGACGGACTCATTATAAGATTCAGACTAGGTTAGTTGATTTATATGCAAAACGTGAAAAGATGGATAATTATGAGTGGAAAGATTTAGCAACTTATTTGTGGGTGGAGAATTGTTTTGATTTGAGTTCTGATCAGCGTATTTGTAAATATTGTTATGATAAATTACATCAAAACAGAATGCCTGCTAGAGCTGTTCATAATAATCTGGAGTTGGTAGACATTCCCCGTGAATTGATGGATTTAAATACATATGAGTCTATTTTGATTCAATGTGTCCATCCTTTTCAGGCAATTGTTCGCATGGAGCCTAAGATAGGGAAATTGCCTCCTACAGATTTGCAGAGAGGATTAAAGGGAAGAGTTGTTTATTTGCCCCTAGATTTGAAAAAAAATATTGATACAATTGGTATAGAAAAAGTAGAAGAGGAACCTTTAGTTATTCTAGTTAATGGGGTTCCAACAAAGAGCAAAAAAAACTGGCAAGATTTAGTGGATGTTAGGAAAGTCAAAAAGGCAACGTTGTATTTAGTCAAAAACAATGAGTACTACAAAGATGTATGTGTTGCAGCAGAGGAAATAGCTGCAGAGGAAGACAGTGATTGTTCAGGCGGCCAAATTGAAAGTGAAAAAGTTGATGTGTCTAGAAGTGAAGAAATATATGAACATTATACTGTTCATCCTTTGCATTCCAAAGAAGTAATGGGGAATGCAATTGAATTGTTTCAAATGAAAACAGCAAAAGGAAGTCCCATTAGTGTATGGGAAGAAAGTTTGGAATCTCGTTGTTTTCCACAGCTATTTCCAACAGGTCGAGGTGGACGATATGACGATCGACCACTTCAAATTCCTGCATCTGAATATCGAACTGTAAGATTATATGCTGAAGATGCAAGGTTTCGTCAATGCATTCCCTATTTGTTTCATCTACTGTATGAAAGTGACTTGTCTGGGCTTTCTTATACAGTAAACCTCATTCTGAAAAGTGGAGCACATCTGCAAAATGTTTAGGCGAGGGACTTTATGGAGAAAGTGATTCTGCAAGATAATATTTTAGAATCTCATCTAATCAATCTCATGGCATGTAAGCGTGGTACAAATGAGTATTGGTACCGTCGCCATGGGGAATTGAAATGTATGCTAAGAAACTTAGGAACTCCTACATGGTTCCTCACTCTTAGCTGTGCCGAGTATGCATGGGAGGACTTACTTCAATTTCTACGAGAGGCCAATGCTAATATACAAAATATAGAATTCAAAACACCTGGAGAGCTGTGTTCTTTGGATCCAGTGAATGTATGCAGATATTTCAATCATAGATTTGAAGCTATGATGTCTTTTATTACCAACAAAAAAAATCCTCCCCTTGGAGAGGTTTTGGATTTCTTTTGGAGAATATCAAGCGAGAGGTGCTCCTCACATACATATGTTGTTATGGATTAAAGATGCACCCAAATTTGGAACAGATTCAGATGAGACAGTGATGAGCTTCATTGAAAAGTATTCAACATGTGCTGTTCCGAAAACTACCGAAGAAAACAATTTAAGGCAACAAGTTTTACGCTTTCAATCCCATCGTTGTGGAAAGTACTGTCGTCGAAAATTCAGAAACAAGGACAAGTTCTACACAAAATGTCGTTTCGCTTTTCCACGACCAGTGATTTCTAAAGGAAGAGTAAATAATTTGATGTCTTCTCTGCGACATACTGTGATGAGAAAATCACCAAAAAATACATACAATGTAAAAAGAAACGAAGAGTCCAAGTACATCAACGACTACAACCCAGTGATTTTGTCCATGTGGAATGCTAACATGGATATTCAATTTGTTGCTGACAACTCTATTGCTGTGGCTCGATATGTGACGTCTTACATCACAAAAAAAGAAAAGACAGAACTGAAAGAAATGTGGGAGGACATTTCACATGAAAAGAGCCTAAGCAAGAAATTGTACAGTTACAGTCTGAAGATGTTGTCGCATCGAGAAATTGGAGCATATGAATGTTCTGATCGATTGTCGTCAGCAAGTCTCTATGCCAAATCTAGTTTTGAAATCTGTACAAGAGATAGAGTATTTGGCGGAGATAGAACCAGAAAGTACAGATATTTTGAAGACAAACATGTTGGATACATACTATCCAAATAGAAGTCCTCACCTTGAGAACGTTTGTCTCTATGAAGTTCTGCAAAGATATATTTATAAGAGGAACATCAGAGAAGATATCAATAATGGAATATATGGAATCATTGGATGTGAAGGATGTCTAGTGAAACAGAAAAAAGGTCATTTGATTAATCATCGAAAATTGAGTTGTGAAAATCCAGACAAAAGAGATTTTTACTATTTGGCTCTTTTGCAACTCTTTAAACCATGGCGAGAAGAAGAGGAACTACTTGGAGATTTTCTCTGTTATGAAGACTCTTTTAATGCTACGAAGGATACAATAGAATGTCCTGTTTTTCCAAATTATCTGCAAATGTTGAATGAAGAAATAGAGCAAGAATCAACAATTGCTGCAGAGATTGCGAGAGATAGTTCTCAAGGCAGTCAGAGTTCTGCTTCATTGAGTCAGGATCCACTAGGAGGACCAATTATCCAAAATGAAGCTGCCACTGCCATGGATGAAGTTGAAAGAGCTATGGAGCAAGCTCAAGAGGATGTAATTAATTTAGAAGAGTTGGTGAAACAATTAAACCTTGAGCAGAAACTGATATATGACGAAGTCATATAACAGGTTGAACATGGATTGAGTCATGAGAAGAAAGAGTGCTCATGTACATCATTTAAGCCTGTCCAACTGTATGTGAGTGGAGAAGCGGGAACTGGAAAAAGTTTTCTGATTAAAGCAATTGCATCTTATCTGCAGAAAAGGACTGAATCACCGCTGTCTTGTGTTGTTACCGCTCCAACTGGGCTGGCAGCACATAATATTAAAGGGATTACTTTACATCGTTTACTGATGCTGCCAGTGGAGCATGATAACAAATTGCAATATCACAAGCTATCTGGAGATGCGTGTTCCGAAGTTTCGAGAGTCCTGAAGAAAATGAAACTTCTTATCATTGATGAAGTAAGCATGGTGTCAAATATAATGCTTGCTTTTGTGCATTTGAGAATGCAAGAAATTCTTAGAACAGACTATGATGTTTTATTTGGAGGAAAACATATTATTGTTTTTGGAGATCTTCTGCAGTTGACTCCAGTGAAAGGACAACCTGTGTTCAAAATGCTCACACATGAAGATACCAGGAAGTGCCTAGGAAGCATTGGAAACATTAATATATGGTTAAACTTCAAATATGCAGAACTGCTTCAAAATATGCGGCAGGCAAAGGATGAAGATTATAAAAATATTTTACAAGATGTAAGAGTAGGAAAAATAAGTCAGCAAGGGAAAGAAGCTTTACATGGACGGTTAATTTCTAGTTTGTACCCAAATGAAAACATTCTTCCAGAGAATATTTTTAAGAAAATTAATGAGAAGAAGTCTGCCATATGTTTGATGCCTACTCTGAAAGAATGTTCCATGTTCAACAACAAAATGCTGAAGTTAGAAAATGAAGAGATAGTGAAACTGGAAGCTATAGCTAAAATAGAGCATATGGGAGCAACAATTATTTTGTCAGAAAATTTGAAATCAAAATTGGATTCATTGGAGAAGACTATATCTAAAACTTCTGGTTTTGAAAAGACTCTGAATGTGTGTTTGAATTGTCGTATCATTTTGAGAAGGAATTTAAATGTTGAAAGAGGTCTGGTAAATGGAGCAATGGGTCATGTTGTTGGTTTTGTGAATTACAAAAATAGAGATGGAATTGAAATTTAAAAAATTAAATTTGATGGCATTGATGAAATAGAACAAATTTGTTGTTGTTCAGCTAGATTTTTGCTCGTGAAAGACTTATATGTTCGCCAAAAACAGTTTCCTATTTGTTTGGCATATGCAGTGACAATTCATAAGTCTCAAGGTTTAAGTGTAGATAGCGCTTTGGTGAACATTGGAAGTTCTGTGTTTAAAGAGGGTATGGCAAATGTGGCATTATCACGAGTCAGAACTTTATCAGGATTGTACTTGATTGAGTGTGATGAAACAAAGATTTGTGCAGATCTAGATTGTGTTAAAGAATACAATAGGTTAAGAATGCTCCACATTTGCCTTAATATCCTCTGATTGAAAAACGTGTGGTAGGCCGAAAAAGAAGAAATGAGAGTAATTGCAGTGAGGTAGTAGCAAAAAGACAAAAAGTAGATGAAACTGTAATTGTAAGCAGAAGGAAAAAGGATTCTGTTGAGGATGTTGTTGGATTTCAGTTTGAAAACAGTTCTGGTGTCAACTGCTATGCTAATGTAGTAGTTAATGTTGTTTTTTTTCTTCAAAATTTACAAAAACAGATTGTCGAAAATCGGGAACAAACATTGTGCTGTTTATTGAATTCTGTGTTAGAGAAATGTAGTAGTGATAGAGCAAAAATAGAAAGTGTTTCAGAAATTAGAAATCTTCTAGACATATGTTCAGGTCAAAATCAATTTTCACAGAATATTCAGCAGGATTGTCAGGAATTTTTAATGTATATGTTTGATGTATTGCAAGATGAAGGAGTAGATATAAAAAATCTTTTTAACCTTTCTTATCAATGGCAACATGACTGTGATAACTGTGCTTCATCAAGTACTACTAGAATAGACTCTGAAAGATTCATATATTTGACTTTACCAGACTGCAAATCAGTGCCTTTTAATAATCTAGTTAAAGCAGCGGATCACAATATGGTGTGTACCCAATGTAAGTCTGCAATGCTGTCCACATTATTTCTACAAAATTATGGTCACTATGTCATTTTAATGTTCCAACGATGTCGACCTGATGGAACTAAATTGACAACTTCTATTAAAAATTTCGTGGCTTCTCAGTTATCGATATCAGGAAGAACCTTTACAACTGTAGCTATTATTTTTCATGACGGTCCTTCTACAACATCAGGGCGTTACACATGCTATTTAAAAACTTCTAAAGGTTGGACCCAATGTAACAACACTCATTTGACTTTCAAACAACGTTTGCCTTTTGGCTTTATAAATTCATACCTAGTGTTTTTACAGCCAAAATTTAGGTAAAGGTAATTGGCCTATGAAGACGGGAGGAGTTCTGATGTATACTCATACATCTGACACTATTTGGCCAAATGGAAAGGTGCAGGAATGAGTAAAGAGTCATGACTGAAAAAAAGGAGTATATGAAAATATTGAAAATATTTCAGATGTTCTTGGAGTTTTTCTTCTAGAAAGTCGATGAAATGGATTTTTTACTGAACAGCAAAGTACTTTGCAACGAGAAAAGGACCTCCGTGATATACTATTTGGCCTCAAGGAAAAGTAAGTCAATCAAAGATTAGTGTATATTTGTCATTTGTCAGTATCTAAGGTTTTTTTTAAAACACAATCTTTTAGATTGTGTTTTTTTTTCCCCGCTGTCATATGATGAGTAATTTGAACTCACTGTTTTAAGTGAAATTAGATATATTCTGAGAACAGCAAAAATAAACTATGTAACATGTTGTACAAGTTATTGTATACTTTGGATTGTGTAAATTAAATTTTATTCCCATTGTCTGACACTCACTTTTCTTTTTCCATCATCTTTCAGCTCTTTTTACTCACTTATAATGTCTTTCTCTCACTGTCTGTAACCCCCGTTCCTTTACTCCACTTCTTTGACAACCCCTCATTCTCATTTCAACTGTGTGCATCCCCTCTCTCCCTTGCATAACTTTTCAGCTTTCAGTCTCCCTGCTTTACTTCCCTTTTCCGTATTTTACTCCTTTGCTCTTTTAGTAATTCCTCTTTAGTCACTCAGCAGTATTGTCGCACTCTATCACTATAAATCACCCACTCTTCCTTGCTTATCTTTGTTTAATCCTTACTTTTGACCTCTTCTCTCTATTTTTCGTTCACTACTTCTATGTCCTCAGAGCCTCACTGTCCTTGTCTTATGTTCACTTGTGTTTATCTACCTTCTATCATTTCTTTTAGAACAACTTCACTGCTCTTCTCTCATCGTTCTTCATCCCATTTCTTTTACTCTGATTCTATTACTATCCCTGATTTTCTTTCTTTAAATGTCCTTCTCTTTACATTCATCACCAAATTATTTTCTCTCAGTACCACTGTTTTAGTCGTCTTCTCCTCTCTTTCCTTTTTTTGCTCCCTTACTAATTTCCTTTTCTCACTCATTGTACTCCACCTCACTCAGTTTTTCTCTTAGTGTGTCTGCCTTCTAACTTCCTCAGTCCATTTCCCTCAATCGTTGTATATTATCCTCTCTCCCTTCATCCTTTCACTCTATGACTATTCTTCACTTACTCTCAGTTATCTTCTATTCCTCATTCTTCTAAATGCATCCTTAATTAGACTGTTTTCTGTCTCAGTCATTATCTTTTTACTTACTACTGTTTCCTGATTTAGTTTTGCTAACTCACATTGTTTTAGTATCTTTCTTCCCTTCAGTTCATTTCTCTGTTCTTCTCTTCCTCTGTGTCAGTGAATCTATATGTCTTACTCTTAGTAATTTGCTCTCATTCTATTTCTTTTTCTCTCTTTTTGTCCTTCTACCGTAGTTTTATTTTTATTTTTTTTGATTTAAAAAAAACTTTATTCGCTTTCCATACATGCACACAGCTTTTGCCTACAACCCTGGGGCCGGCAGCAATCTAGTAGCACGTCAATACCATTGTCCTGTACCAATGTTCCATAAATTATGCCAATAGTGTTACCAGCGACACCCGTACCAGGTGCCTGGGATGCAAAACCAGGACAACAGTCCGCTGCACTGATGCCAATGTCCCAAATCATCTCCCTCCATCACTGCAGGAGGGCAGCTTCCGCTCTCTCTAGCGTTGCATCGGTAGACTCTGCCATTGCACGCTCTAAGCTACGTGGTCATTGTCAAACTCCCCTATCCCAACTATCCCACAACATCCCTACCCTCCCCCCCCAAACTGCCGATGTGCCTCTTCCCGTGTGCTACTGCCTTCCTTGGGTTATTGTCACTCGCCTCAGCCATGTCCTCTCGTGCTCACTGCACCCCACCATTCAGTCATTCACTCTATGCTTGACCTAAAGGATCCCTCATGCATGTATCTATGTGACCTAGATCTCCGTTGTCCACAGTCCCCCGGCGTCCCACCCTCTTGTGCCTCCATGGGACCCTAGATAGCCTAGTTCCCGATGTCTCCCCCCCTCTCCTGCCGCTCCTCCGTCTCCTCCGGATCCTCCTCCGTGGCGTTCCTAATCGAGACATATGTCAGGTACTGGTCCCAGAAGTTCCGTGGCCTGCTCATAGGCGGTAGTAATTCACTATACAGTTGGGATTGCGTACAACTGTACAACAGAGCCCTTTCCCACCCTTTTTTAGTCGGAAGCGGGCCGCGCATCCAATTCATTGCGATCGCTCTACGAGCCAGAAGTAACCCTATGCCAGCCAGGCGACGTGTAGCCGGGGGCAAAGCTCTGGTATGCCCCAGCAGGGCTAATGCCGGGTCCACCGGGAGCTCCATCTCCAGAATCCGCCCCAACTCAAGGAAGACTTCTTCCCAGAAGGCGTTGATCCCGGGACAATTCCAGGCCAAGTGCACGAAATCAGCCACTGACGCACTGCAGCGCTCACATTCCGGCGTCTGCCGCAGCCCATACCTGTGCAGTCGTTCCGGGGTGTAATACACTCTCTGTAAGAATTTAAACTGAACGAGCCTATGTCTTGCATTCAGCGACACCCGTTTCGTATTCTGACAGCAATATTGCCACATTTCGTCGCTGATATCTACCTGTAAATCTCGCTGCCACGCCTGGCGGGCCTTCGAGGGTTCCCTCTTTCGGCGACACTGCCCAATCTTGTATAGACGCGTTATTAGCTTGCCGCTCGACTGTGTTTTTATGACGTAAGTTAGTTCCGGTAATTCCGTGGGTTCCTCCAGAGCTGGCCCCAACAGCGCCTGCAGCGCCGCCTGGACTCTATGCAGAACGAAACGATGCAGCAGCGTCGTAGCGATCTGGGGCATATCCACCTGTTCCCAGGTGACCACCTTCCCGTCCCTGAACATGTCCCCCAACTTGAATATGCCTAGCTGATTGAGGGCGCGCGTGACTCCCTTTTCTCTTAGCGGTGGAAGCCACAAGGCCCATTCAATCGGGACCAGGGGCGAATACAGTAGCGTACAGTCATGGCTTCTCATCAAAGAGTGCCATGCATGATTCGTACTCGCAATAGAGTCCAAGGTGCCAACCCGTCGCACGGCTGGTTCGAACACTGTAGACGCTGGATGGAGGGGTTTCGTGAAGAGCGTTTCTAGAAGAACATGTGGAACATTACCATCCCCATGTATCCAAGTATGCAGGTGCATCGCTTGCGCAACCCTGTAGTACTGTTCCACATCCGGGGCCCCCAGGCCGCCTTGGTCATATGGGAGGGTCAGGATTTGCCACTTAACCCTCGGTTGCTTACCTCCCCATGCCAGTCTAGTGAGGGTCTGGATCAGCGTTTTAAAGAACGCCTTTCATAGCACCACCGGGAGGTTGCAAAAGAGAAACAGGAACCTCGGAAGCACCAGCATTTTCATGAGCGCAATACGACCCGCTAGGGACAGGGGCAGTCTACACCATCTGTCCACATCGTCAACCAGTTTCATGTAAGCCACTCCATAATTTTCCCTGATCAACACCTCCGGATCCGGGTGTAGTTTTATTCCTAAATACCTGACCGGTTCCTCCGACCACTGCAGCGGGTAGTCCATGACAAATTCCTTTGTCACCGGCGTCAGCGGGAACGCCACCGATTTCGACCAGTTTACCTTGAGACCAGATAGGGCTCCAAATTGCACTACCTCCCTTAGTACCGGCGCGAGATTAAGCTCCGGGTCTCGAACATACAGAAGCGTGTCGTCGGCGTATGTGGATATGCATATCCTGTATGTGGGAAAATTAATTCCTTCGTGACTGTGGTACTCCCGGAGCGCACACGCTAGAGGCTCCGCTACTAGGGCGTATAACAATGGGGAGAGCGGGCAGTCCTGTCGAGTGCCCCTGCCAATCCCAAATGCCTCTGTGACCGCGTCCCCAATACGTAATCTGGCCTTCGGCTTGTAGTACAGGGCGCCTATCATTTGTAAAAAGGGCTCACCTAGACCCAGCTTCCTAAGTACCCTGGACATGAAAGGCCACTCGACAGAATCGAAGGCCTTTTCCATATCCAGGAATATTGCCAATGCCTTGTTCTCCGGCTTCACATGCTGCATCGTCCCCAGGACGGTACGAATATTGTACGTGAGGTTCCTAGATGGGATAAAACCCGCCTGCTCCGGGGCCACCAGTGCAGGGGCTAGAAGAGCGAGACGTGTAGCCAACACTTTCGCATACAACTTAGCGTCCACATTTATCAAGGAGAGGGGTCTGTACGAATCGCAGTCCGTGGTAGGTTTCCCCGGTTTAAGTATCGTCACAATGAGTGCCTCCCGCATCGTCGGGGGCATGGAACCTTCTACACATACGTCATCAAATAATGCTGAGAGGTAGGGGACCAATAGTTCTTTAAACGATTTGTAAAAGCCGACAGTAAGTCCGTCAGCGCCGGGTGCGCTACCCACCCTCATACTATCTAATGCCTCTACTATTTCCTCCCTCTGGATGGGCATCATAAGGAATTCTCTTTGCGAGTCAGACAGGTGTGGCATCTGGATATAACTTAAGTAGTCATCTATTGCCCCGTCCAGCCCCGTTGACTTTGATTCATATAAAGCGGAGTAGTACCGCCTGAATTCACCCACAATCTGCTCCTCATCCGTGAGGGTCTCCCCCGCGCTCGAGACCAACTCACCAACCAGCAGCGGTCGCCGCTCATGTTTGATCATCTTAGCTAGTAGCGAACCGGGCCTCTCTCCCTCGCCATACACTCGGGCCGTGGCATATTTGCCCATGTGTTGTACCTCTCTATCTGCCTCCGCGTGATATTCCTTCAACAGCTGTTTAATCTGTTCTAGTGCGTCTCCCTCTGGCTCCGTCTGTTGTCTCCCTTCAAGTTCCTTTAGCTGGCCCTCTAAATATGTTAGCCGCTGCCTAATAGACTTCAGCACGCTGGAGTGTTTGGCCATTGCTATCCCGCGTATGTAGACCTTAAAGGTTTCCCACAGTGTCTGAAAACTGTCCACCGAGCCCGTATTCGTCTCAAAAAAGTTTTCAATTTCTTCCGCAAGCTCCCCTCGGAACACCTCATCCAGTAAAGAGTACGGGGGGAAGCGCCACGTAAAAGGGGGGATCCCGCGCACCGGCGTCTCCAGGAGCAGGAGGAGGGGAGAGTGATCAGACAGTGTGCGTGGTAGTATGATACAGTCCCTAATGTTATTGGATAGCTGCTGTGAGACAAGCCAGTAATCTATCCTAGTGTGTAGGGCATGATATGCGGAATAGTGTGTGTACCCCCCTCTGGAGTGATGTCTACTGCGCCACACATCCAAGAGATCTAGTCGCACCATCTCAGTGCGGAGCACCATGGCAGCCGCCGACGGGCTCCTGCTCGGCCCAGCGGACCTGTCCAGGTCCGGATTTAGGACCAGATTAAAGTCCCCGCCCCAGAGCACATACGCACAGTCATACACTTTGCATCTCCGGGCCAATTCAGTGTAGAACTCAGGTGAATCGTAGTTGGGCCCGTAAACATTCACAATCAGCATATCGTGTCCCTGCCCCCTGCATCTGCAAATGACGTACCTCCCCTCTGTGTCCGACTCCAGAGACTGTAACGTGAGCTTGGAACGTGGGTTCACCCATATCAGTGTCCCCCTCGAATGTGTGGTGAAGCCAGCTGCAATACTATTTCCCACCAACCCCTTATGCTGTAACATCCTGCTAGTGAGAGGCAAATGTGTCTCCTGGAGGAGAGCGAGATCTATGTTATGCCTGCGCAAGTAGCTAAGGACCTTTCTCAGCTTCCTGTAGTCATTTAGGCCCCTGACGTTCCATGTCAATGCTCTCAGTGGAGCCCGCATCACTTCTGACCGTGGTGTAATTTCCTCAACCCCTGCCATTATACATAAGGTGTACGGTAGGGCTGCCCAGTAGCGGTATCTGTCGGATCCCAGGGGCAATAGTTGGCAGGTAGCATATCAGACGTTGGCCTATCCCAGACCCGGCAGTCCTCCCCCAATTCTCAGATAGCAACAACTCGGCATTCAAACCTAATACAACTGACATTGAAAAACAAACCCCAGCATTCCCCCCACCTCCCACAGCAGACCCACCCCAATTTGGCCTTGCAGAAACCCATCCCGCCCATCCCTCCCCAGCAACAAGTAGAATTTTCCCATTTGCACAACGCTCAGAAGGATTAGGGTCCTAGAGAAGAAAGGGGTACGTGTCCAGTCCTTTCAAGTCAACTCCCGCCGCCGACCGCCAGAGCAAATTAAGATCAGCTCAGCGGGCACCCATCAGCCATCAGCCGTTTCCGCAAGTTCTTTTGTCGCTGTCTCAACAGCCGCCCGCTGTCCTTCCTGTATCTCCTCCTGGGGAGGGCGACGCGGCCTGCGCCGTCGCTTCTGCTGACGCCATTGCCCTGCAGCTCTGTACTCCGAGGATTTCCCCGGTTGCGAGTCTCCCGCTGGTTCGGGTTCCTCAATGCCTAACAGCCGGCAGGCTTCAGCGAGAGATCGAATCTGGTGCACTTTGTTGTTCAACTTAAAGACAATCCTGAACGGGTGTCCCCAGCTGTACATGACTCCGAGGCGTCTCAGTTCAGCAGTAACCGGTCTGAATGTTCTACGCTTTTCCAGGGTGATGGCTGCCAGGTTCTGATAAAGTGTCGGCGAGTGATCGCCATAGGTGACAGAGCCCATCTGTCGTGCTTTGGTGAGAATCTCCTCTTTGGTGCGATAGTCCTGTACGCAGACCAGGATATCCGCCGGCAAGGCGCCCGAAGCTCTAGACGATCCAGCTCGATGCGCTCTGTCTATTGCGATAATGGAGTCAGCCGATCGGCCCAAAATGTGGTTGAAAAGGCCTTGCGTGAACTTGAAGAGATCCGCTGTGTCCGGGGTGGGCTTTACTCCTCTGATCCGTATGTTATGCCTCTGGGACCTATTTTCTAAGTCCTCTACGTGTGATTGTAAATCGACCTGCTGGTCATGAATGCGGATAATCTCTTGTTGGAGCGCCTCCATCTCGACGTCCCGGGCGTCACTCTTCGACTCCAGATCCGCTACTCGCTCCCCGATGGCGTCCGTGTCGCGCCTCAACTCTCGAATCTCTCCCTTCAATTCAGTCCTAAGAAGCTGGAGATCTTCCCTTAGGCCACCAAATAGTGATTCCAAGAAAGTTCTCGTGACCGGCTCCTCTGTGCTTTGGGGGCAGGGGCCCGGTGTGCCGGCCGTTGACTTGGTAGTCGTCGCACTGTTTTCAGCGCTGTGAGAGTCCGTTTGTTTCCTCCCCACCGAGGTGGGCGTAAGTAAGTCCTTTATGGTCCTGTCTTTCCGCACCCTACTATTCGCCATGCTTCCTCGATCTGTCCGCAGAAGTGTCCGGCGCGAACCAGCCCAGCTACCCGTCCCCGTGCCCGAAGCTGGGGACCCGACTGCCCGGTGCTAAGTGGCCACCTCCCTTGCTACAGCGCCGGTCTCCTCGACTCCAAGCGCTTCCGCCACTACCCCTGGGCGCGATCGTGGCAGCTCACACTGGGGGCCTCTGCGGTAGCAGTTCACTCCGGAGTCTCCACACCTCCCTCCGTCGCCGTTCAGTCCCTGCCGCGCAGCGTGGGGGGGGGGTCCTCTGCTCCACTCCGGTGAACAGGGCTGCAGTATTGCAATTCCAACCCGCTCCCCTTCGAGTGTGGGGGGGGTAGACGTGTGTCTGTGGTTGATGCACGCGGGCGCTGGTCAGACGCGGCCAAGGGTGCTCCCCGCTGAAGCAGGGCTCCGGCGCTGTTCACCCAGTCCCAAAATGGCGGCTCTCCGTGCACATATCACCTCCAGTGCCAGGGGGGGCCTCAATGGCGGCAGTCCACAGTTGGGGGGGTCGGCGCTATGTCCAGCCGCCTATCGCCAACCAGCGCCGCAGCCCAGAGCAGCGAGGGCTCGTCTCCGTCTCCCCCCCCCTCTCCTCACCTCAGGCCACGTCCCGGGCCCAGTCGCCGCAGCCTCGAGCGTCACTGCCGCCCTCCTGCAGCCTCCTGCGTATCTCGGAGACCCCGGGTGTGCCGATGCGTTGTCCCAGCCGGGTCACAGTAGCCCCCACCGGGGAGCCGCGGAAAGTCTCGCGCCCAGCCGCGCAGGCCAGACCCGCCGCATCCCAGCAGCGACGCCTCCGCGGCGGCTTGTTGGCTCCGCCCCTCACGGCCTCTCTTTCGCTTCTCCGCTCGCCGCCGGGTCCCGTAGGCCGCAATGTCCTGGCCTGGGAACGGTCCTAAACCAGTGCTACTGGACCGTAGTGCGCCTCACCGACACCAGTACCAAGCCGGGATCTGGACCGGGGTTCCAGCGAGGCCTCCCGGTGCCCGGGATAGTGCTATAGTTGCTATATTGCAGCGCTCGGCGGCGGGAGCTTAGCAGAGCACGTCCGCTCACACCGCCATCCTGGCCACGCCCCCTCCTTCTACCTTAGTTTATTTCCCTTTCTGTGTCCTTCACTCTAACTTTATTTGTAAATACAGTGTTATGATTTTTAACCTCTTCATTTGTATGTTTTAATTTAAAATACATATTTTACTAATTATAACTTATTTTTTCTTCTCTCTTTCACAGATACAAACTGTAGTAAAAAAAATTAATTAAACTGACATTTATTATATGGTAAGTATGACTAAAAAAATGTAGTTTGTCATCACCCTTTGCTTTAAGGTCACTAACATTTTCTCAATCTACCTCACTCCTGTGTCTTTACTCTGCTTCTCTCACTTATTCTTATTCTACATGTTTACTCCCCTTTCCCTATTTACACTCTCATATTCA
The DNA here is from genome assembly GCF_964261635.1 of Lissotriton helveticus. NCBI lineage: Eukaryota > Metazoa > Chordata > Amphibia > Caudata > Salamandridae > Lissotriton > Lissotriton helveticus. The sequence goes on from NC_136063.1 coordinate 1,581,834,288, forward strand.
ACTTCATTCGATCCCTATTCTTTACTTCACTTACCCTCTGTTCCCTTCCTTTGCTTCTTCACTCATTCTCTTTTTCTTAATTATTTACCTTACTCCTACACATACACCTCATCCCCCTCCCAACACATACACACACCTCTAACATACACCCCGCACACAGACCACACACACACCTCATACACACAAAAAAAACTCCCACACACACTCCTCAAAAACACACACACATTCCATACACACACATACATCGAACACATATACACCCCACACTCATACACTTCTCACACATATTTCACACACCCTCACCTCCACCCACACCAAAACACTGCACACAACCACACCCACAGACACACCTTACACACCCACACTCCGACCTACACCCACTGACTCCCTATAAGTCACACACACTGCATTACTTATCTTTTTTTACTGTTTTACTCAAGTCCATTCAGGTACTGTTTCCTTTACTCTCGTTGTCCTCTCTCTTTGTTACTCCCCATGTGTTATCCTAATTCAATTTTTCTCCCTCTTTCATCCCTCTTTACTTATACTACCTGGTCTTTTCTCACTTTCCCTCATCGTTCTTCATTTATCGTGGTTCCGCCACTACCCTTCATTGTCCATTTTTTACTGTCCTTTTTTTTTCTTTTAACAGCCAATCACAGTCTCACACTATCTCTACTTTAGTGTTCTTCCTCTCTCTTCCTTTCTTTCGCTCCTTTACTCATTTTACTTTTCTCACTTTCATCCAATGACACCTTCTCTATTTTTTACTATGTAATAAATAATCCCTCTGTGGTCATCTTGTAGCTCTTTTTCTCTTAACATAACTCTCTTTGTGTCCTTCCCTCATGCTAACTGCTTCATTAAATTTTTTTTTTCTATTTTTTTGCGGGGCGCGCACCCTAAGGACAAAAAATTGACAGAGATCCTTTAAAAATATAGGTTTAATTTTATAAATGAAAGGTAGTTCTGAAAAGAACTTTTTTTTAATTCTTTCTGTTGTTTTATATTTTTTTAATGTTTTTTGAACATTTTGTACTTTTTTTGGCTTTCAAAACAGTTTTATATTTTTTTGTATTTTTTATGGGAAGAAACAAAGAGAAAGGGAATTGAAAATGGCTCAACTGGAGCAAAAAACAAAAAACAAAAAAAATTACTTCTTTTGTTTGGGGCAAATGTGATTCTGACCAGCAAGGACAATCAGCTTTACGCTCTTTTCACCATAGGCAATCAGCTTGCCACATTCAGTACAAGTGATTCTAAAAGTACCAAATTGTTGCTGAATGCAAGGCATCATCTCCGTTGTTTCTGGGTCCGATTGACTGGGTTGCTTTCTTTTTGAGCTGGTCCTTGAACACTGGGGGAGGTGACTGGCCAGTTCCCTGATCTCTGCACGAGAATAGTTAGCAGGATGCTTCCGGGTCATATGCCGAATCATGGTATGATTCCCAAATTAATATTTTTTATTTGGATTGCCCCTTGAGAGTTCTGCACCACAGATTCGACACGTTACCTTAGCCGCATTAACTTTTTTCTTGCCCTCTGGAAGAGAAAAAAACTCCCATACAATGTGTTCTTTTGGCTTGTATGGGGTAATTTCTTCCGGCAGCCATCTGCTCCCCTCCTCCTCTTCCTCTTCCTCCTCCTCCTCTTCTCCACCAGCAATGTATTGTTGTGGTGGTCCTCTTGGTGGTTGTGGTGGTGGTGGTGGTGCAGATGTTCCAGCTGCTGCTACAGTAGCCATTTCAAAGTACAAAAGAATTGTCTCTGTAGATGAAACAGGTCTTCCTCAGTCAAAAGACAAAGTCAGAGTGAGGAAGAAAGGTGGGGTTTTTTATCATTTGGAAAAAAAAACTGTGCTGAACCAATCAGAAGTGTTATTTTCAGGTCACAAGACCCAGGCTTTACTCATTTGGAAACCAAAACTGTTCTGCACCAATACAAAGTGTTATTTTCAGGTCACAAGACCCAGGCTGGTCACAAAACCCAGGCTATACTCATTTGGAAACCAAAACTGTTCTGCACCAATAGAAAGTGTTATTTTCAGATCACATTACCCGACGCGCTTACGCTACGCGCACCGGGGCGTGCCCGTAGTCGCGCTCCGGGGCGCGCCCGCGGGTGCGTAGCGTAAGAGCGTCAGGACGTTTCGCGATCGTATGCGATCGCGTGCTTTCGGTTGCGATTACGGTGTGCGTCATATGACGCATCACGCGGTTACGCGAAACGTCACGATGTTGTTTTCGTTCACGAGAATAGCGCTAACGGGACGCTCCCCGGTACGCGCCCCGGGCGCGCCGTAACATTGCGCTTACCCGTGCGTTCACCGGTACGCACCCCGGGAGCGCCCCCGGGTTACAAATAAAAAAATATAATTTATACAATATAAAATTCGTTTTAAAATGTTTCACTTTCTATACCTATTAAGATTTGCTATTAAAAAACCATTGAAATTCACTGAAAAAACCATAGGTTTCACACCAGTTATAGTTAGGAATTAGCATTTAAAAAACCTATTAAATTCACTGAAAAAAACCATAGGTTTTACACCAGTTATAGTTAGCTGGAAATTTTACTCGCATAAAACCATTGAAATTCCCACTTGTTATTGGTTGCATAAAAGAGGGGGAGATCGTGAACTCCAGCTCAGAAAAATGGAGAGCAGATTCATTTTAGAGCTCGATAGCTTTGGCCAAATGGGCTCAACAATATTGAAGAAATGCACCACTACTTGTAGCACTAGACTGTATATCCCTAGATATTGCTGAGTAGGTCTATTGTTTGTTCATTTTCTTTCTTCTCCTCCCTTGGTACAATTTTCTCCTAGTTAGGTTCCCTATTAGGAGAAACTAGACTTACAACACCAGTGGAGCTATGAGTATGAGTAGTGAGCTTTGGGTGGTTAAAGTTAAGTGATGTGATTACATCAGATATATTCTTATTGCAAATGAGATTTTTTTGTAACGTACACTTCTATTTTTCTCAGGTTTATACCACATATATTTTTTTGTATATATCATTGTATTTAAGTTTTTAACTTATTTGCCTTGATGTTTACACCTTCTCTATTTTTTACTATGTAATAAATAATCCCTCTGTGGTCATCTTGTAGCTCTTTTTCTCTTAACATAACTCTCTTTGTGTCCTTCCCTCATGCTAACTGCTTCATTAATTTTTTTTTTCTATTTTTTTGCGGGGCGCGCCCTGGTACGTGTACCCTAAGGACAAAAAATTGACAGAGATCCTTTAAAAATATAGGTTTTATTTTATAAATGAAAGGTAGTTCTGAAAATAACTTTTTTTTTATTCTTTTTGTTGTTTTATATTTTTTTAATGTTTTTTGAACATTTTGTACTTTTTTTGGCTTTTCAAAACAGTTTTATATTTTGTTGCATTTTTTATGGGAAGAAACAAAGAGAAAGGGAATTGAAAATGGCTCAACTGGAGCAAAAAACAAAAAACGAAAAAAATTACTTCTTTTGTTTGGGGCAAATGTGATTCTGACCAGCAAGGACAATCAGCTTTACGCTCTTTTCACCATAGGCAATCAGCTTGCCACATTCAGTACAAGTGATTCTAAAAGTACCAAATTGTTGCTGAATGCAAGGCATCATCTCCGTTGTTTCTGGGTCCGATTGACTGGGTTGCTTTCTTTTTGAGCTGGTCCTTGAACACTGGGGGAGGTGACTGGCCAGTTCCCTGATCTCTGCACGAGAATAGTTAGCAGGATGCTTCCGGGTCATATGCCGAATCATGGTATGATTCCCAAATGAATATTTTTTATTTGGATTGCCCCTTGAGAGTTCTGCACCACAGATTCGACACGTTACCTTGGCCGCATTAACTTTTTTCTTGCCCTCTGGAAGAGAAAAAAACTCCCATACAATGTGTTCTTTTGGCTTGTATGGGGTAATTTCTTCCGGCAGCCATCTGCTCCCCTCCTCCTCTTCCTCTTCCTCTAGTTTTTATTGTTGTGCAAGTCTCACTCAAAAGCGTGCTCCTTCACTCAGTCCTTCAATCCACAAAATGCTGTCCCAATAATCCAGTTGCACACCACTGGGATCCATGGTGGTGCACTCCACGGCCGGGCCAGCCGTATTAATCAAACATCAAAGAGTTGTCCCCAGATGAAGTGCATGAAAAGTTTCAGGGTGATACGTTAAGCAGGGGCCTAGAAAAATGGGGGCTCAATAAAAGTGCGTTTCCCATGTTAATTCCACAGGGACTTTAGACACGACTGCAGCCTGAAGCGCTGTACAGAATTACACCAACTTTGGATGGTAGCTAAATTTTGGCTCGCCTTCAGACTTTCAGTTATCTGGTGTAAATCCATTCAGTAGTTGTTGAGAAATTTGAGAACTCCCATGTAATGTTGCGATTAATTCACGAATATCAGTGAAACTACATAAATAAATATGTTAATACACCCACCCTCAGTTTCACTTAGGCACTCACACATTCACTCAGCCACCCACTAAGAGATTGTTGCTCCCACTCAGACTTACTCAGGAACTCATGCACCCACTCACAGACCTCAACAGAGACTCATGTACCCACTCACAGACCCAGTCAGACACTGATGCACCCACTCACATACCCACTCAGAGATTCCCACAGCCCCCCACAGATCCACTCAAAGAATGACACATCCATTCACATATCCACCTAGGCACTTATGAACTCCATCTGAGACCCACTCATATTCTCATGCACTCATTCAGAGACCCATACAGACACTGATGCACTCACTCACAGACCCACTCAAACACTCATACACCCACTCAGAGACTCATTGAGAGACTCATGCATCTAATCTAAATCCTGTCAGAGACTGACACACCCACTAAGACAGTGATGCTCCCACTCACAGGTCCACTCAGACTCATGCACCCAGTCAAACAACCACTCAGTGATGGACACACCCACTGACTGACCCACTCAGACAGTGATGCACCCACATCACTCACATATCCACTTAGACACTCATGTACTCACTCTGAGACCCACTCATATTCTCATGCAGTCATTCAGAGACCCATACAGTCATTGATGCATTCACTCACAGACCCATTGATATGCTGATGCAGTCACTCACAGACCTACTCAAATACTCATACACCCACTCAGAGACTCATTGAGAGACTCATGCATTCAATCTAAATCCTGTCAGACAGTGACAGACCCACTCACAGGCCTAATCAGACTCACGCACCCAGTCAAACTACCACTCCGAGATGGACACACCCACTGACTGGCCCACTCAGACACTGATGCACCAACTCACAGATCCACTCAGATACTGATGCACCCACTTACAGACCCAGTTGGACACCCATGCATTCACTCAGAGTCCCACTCAGTTTCACACACCCAGTCACAGACCTACTCGGAGACTGATTAATCCATTCACAAATACACTCTTACACTCACTCAGAACCCCACTCATATTCTCATGCACTCACTTAGAGACCTATATAGAGAGTCACACAGTCACTCACAGACCCATTGATATTCTGATGCAGTCACTCACAGACCCACTCATACACCCCTCAAAGACCCAGTGGGAGACTCATGCGTCCACTCACAGATCCTGCCAGAAGCTGAGATACCCACTCACAGACCTGCTCAGACACTGACACACCCACTCACAGGTCTACTCAGAGACTTCTGCTCCCAGTCATACACCCACTCAGAGATGGGCGCACCCACTGACTGACCCACTCAGACACTGATGCAGCCACTCACAGAGCAAGTCAGACAATCATGCACCCACTCACAGATCCCACTCAGAGATTCACTCACCTAGTCACAGACCTACTCTGAGACTGGTGCATCCACTCACTGATCCACTCAAACATTCATGCAGTCACTCAGAGGCCCCTCATATTCTTATGCACTCACTTAGAGACCCATACAGACAGTTATGCAGTCACACACAGCCCCATTGTTATTCTGATGCAGTCACTCTCAGTCCCACTCATACACTCATGCACCCACTTAGAGACCCACTGAGAGAACTATACATCCACTCACAGACCCACACAGACACTGATGCACCCAGTCAAAGGCCAGCTCTGAGACTCATGCACCTAGTCACATGCCTACTCAAAGACAGACACACCACTGACAGAACCACTCAGAGACTCATGCCACCACTCACAGACCCAGTCAGACACTCATTCACCCACTCACAGGCCCACCCCAGACCCTTATGCACCCACTCACAGACCCAGTCAGAGACTGATATAGTTGCTCACAGACCCAACTCAGACACTCACATTCCCACTCATAATCCCACTCAGACACTCATACACGCACTCAGAGATTCACTGACACACTCACGCAACCAATCACAGATCCCACTGAAACACTCATATACACTGTTACATACATCTTCAGAGACTCATACTTGTTTTTATAGAGTTATTTAGATAGTGATGTATCTAGTGTGATTGTTAAAATCAATTTTATACTTATACATTTTGAATGTGCAGGTGGCTATTGAATGTGTGCTTTTGTTTTGCGATTTCACAATGTGTTGGCAAAAATCACGACGTTGTCACGAATATTTAAAAAATGTGAAAAAAATACTAATAGAAAAAATTTACAATATTTTGGGCACTAGGGTGGCTCTAAGAAGAGCCTTTCTGTTCAATGTGTGTATGACAGCTACACATAAAACGGGATGCTGAATTTCAGGTTGCTGAGTAAATGCCTTGTTGCCTGCGTCTGAAAAGTGAAATCCATCACTTCTATAGTGTCCATGCATGTCATAACACAGATTGTTGTTCTAGAAAGAGCCCAGGTTAAGATCTCTGAGGAATGCAGAAACAGTTTTATTAACATGCTTACTGACTTTTTTTAATTTGTGGACAGAATTGATTGGACCACTTCAATTTCTGCCTTTGGCATATGTTGCCGAACAACAAGAAAGCATGAGGGAAATGTGTATTTAATTGTGCAAAGGTATCCTTCATTAGGATTTCAGTCCTGCCCCATTCAGTGTGCTCAGGTCATTACCACCACAATGCACAATCACGAGGTCAGGGGTTGGGATTCGACAATGCTTTTAACCAAAGGCAGCAATTGACACCAATTCAACTCTCTCTGGCCAATCCAAATAATGTCCACAGTAGCCAAACCCAAGTCCCTGTCAAGACCACTTTTCGGGCAGCCTCTCAAGCCAAAAATACATAGCTGTGGTCCACAATCCATAACTCTAACAATTTTGAAGTGAAGCAGCAGTAGCAGAAATGAGAAGGCTGGAGCTGAATGAGGCAGCTTTTAAAATGCAAAGCAGTTAAAATAAAGGTGTGATCCTAGTTTTAATAAAAAAACATATTGTATTGGATGCTGTGAATATGGAGGTGAATAAAATTAGGTAGCGTCTTGAAATAAAATAACTAGATCTATGATTGGCTGAAGGAAAAATAAAAAAGTGTAATGCACCTGCGGCAGCTTTTTTTTAACTAGCATACCCCTTCTAGAATGCACTGCTAACTTGGACCTACTGGTTCTAGTGGGTTGCTATGGAGACTATGCCAACAGTGTTTTGGAGGAGGGTATTAAAGAGAGAGTTGTCTGTTTTGACAAATTTGAGGTCTCTAGAGTGATTGTTGCATAACAAGGATTACATTATCTAGTGAGACCTTGGTTATAAAGTGTACTATACTCTCAAAGTTATAAAAGTAACAAGCTAAATATGTTTTTGGACTCCTGTTTTTTTCGCAAATTCGTCATGACAATTGCAAATAATTGGCAATTATGCACAAATAATCTACCACATTGGGCTTCTTTATAAAAGTGTATTACACGGTTGAAACATACTAACCATTCAGAAGTGGAGTTACATAATAAATAAAATGAAAGCTATTTGTTGTCCTCAGCACTATCAGTGAGTCCAAATTTGAAAAGGTTTCCCTTAATGGTTGTTTTGTATGAGAGTGGTGTCCCATTCTTATGGTTAGTTTTTACATTTTTTTAAAGCATTGCATGTATGAGATAAGAGAAAAAGATATTTGAATAATGAACTCAATTTTCAGGTATGTGAATTACATTTAATTTGTAGAAACAATTAAAATAGTTTGAAAGGTATAAGTGAGAATGTTACAAGACAGTTTAAATTAATATTTTTTTAAATATTCAAACTGCATGCGATGATCCATGATTGGTAGTGTGAGTGGTTTGATATATTTATTAAACGGTAAGCCACTTTATGAGTGTATAAGTATGTAGGAGTTTGTCTGATGTACAGAATATGAGTGTGAGAAGTTGTTTCACAATGTGCTGCCCTGAAATTGTGTATGGTGAACCTGCTATTGTACTGCATGGTCTAATTGTTAGAAAAAAACTGTACGTTAAAGATTAAACTTTTACTTAACAGTGTATTAGAAGTTGTGGAATGCTTCACATGTCTAGATATGATGTGCTGCTCACAAGAAATGGTTTTCTTTGAATTCTGGGAGTTGTAGTTATGTTTATTGTATTATAAAACAAGAGCACCAGCCTGAGAATTGAAAGGAAAACAGATGCACTGTAGGTATAGATCACACATGAATCTGTGAAACTTGCCAGTAATGTATTAGATACCCACTAGGTAGGTAAATTATAGGGCAGTGTTGTATGTGTTTAGGTGGTCAGAAATGCTCTTTAAACTACTACTAAGTCTAATATGTAGTATAAGAGTCATAGACATAGTTAAAGATGTAGTGTTAAAACATGGATCAAGCTTACTACTTCTGACCCTGTCTGTCTACTCTCACTTGCAGCTTTACTTGGCTTGTAAAAGCTGTTTGTCATGTACCAAATGCACATTTTAGTGCACACAAGTCACCTCTGAGGTACACTGAGGGTAGGCTGTAAAGCATGGTGCTTTGTGTTTAAAAGATGAGAGAAGCCCTTTTGCATTCAAAAAGTTACTTGTGCACTTGAAGGCGTCTATGCCAAGTAATACATAGAGTATGCCACCCATAAAGCAACTGACATACATGTTAATAAAAGAGTGGAGCCTATCTCTCAACTATTCAAACAGCTAGAGAACAACTTATAGATTCAGACACATAATCAGAAACACTTTCTGAATGCAGCAGTATCAAAGGTAGTTGCAGACAGACCAACATATCCCAGTATTCTCTAAAACAGGCATTGATGTATTTGTTCAGCCACTTACATCCACATTTAGAGAGCCATAGAGGTACTAAAACAGACAATCTCATACCGGCACATTTACTTAAACATCCCATGGCACTGCTCCAGGTGTACTATACTCACTCACAAAGGTCAGCAAGTAGTGACACAATCTCGTCATCCATCCAGACAAATAGTATTTTAAACATGGGTCAAGCCTACTAGTGAAGACCGTGTCTGTGCAGTCTCACTTACAGCTTCACTTGGCATGTAGAAGCTGTTTGTCAGTGAAAAATGCACATTTTAGTGCACACAGGTCACCTCAGAGATGCACTGTAGGCAGGCTATAAAGCATGGTGCTTTGTGTTTAAAAGATGAGTTATGTCCTTTTGAGCTCAAAAAGTTACGTGTGCACTGACAGGCCTCCATGCTAAATAGTACATGGAGTATGCCACCTATGAAGCAACTGACTTACATGTTCAAACAAGCATTTGCAATGCAATAGGTCTCGCATTAATTAAGTTTGAGCTATTGGCATTGCTAAATATTGCAACACCAATTGCAACAAAAGTCTATAAATTGTAGGCCAAAAAAATGTGTATTTATATTTGTAGCAATGGTGGCATGCTGCGCTTTAAATATGTTTAAAAGTAAAGTGCGCCATACTGCGATTGCTACAATAGTTAATTGTGGATGCGTTAACAATTGATGTGTGCACTAAAGGCTGGTGGTGTGTGTGCCTGTAGAAATTGTGCACTTTTGGCTGGTGGTGTGTGTGCCTGGTGGAAGTGAGCACTGCCGGCTGATGGTTTGTGTGCCTGGTGGAAGCGTGCACTGACGGCTGGTGGTGTGTGTGCCTGGTGAAAGCATGCACTGATGGCTGGTGGTGTGTGCCTGGTGAAAGCTTGCACTGACGGCTAGTGGTGTGTGTGCCTGGCGAAAGCATGCACTGATGGCTGGTGGTGTGTGTGTGCCTGGTGAAATTGTGCACTGACGGCTGGTGGTGTTTGGGCCCAGTGAAAGTGTGCACTGACGGTTGGTGGTGTTTGTGCCTAGTGAAAGCGTGCACTGATGACTGATGGTGTCTGTGCCTGGTGAAAGTGTGCACTGACGGTGTGGTTGTGTGTGTGTGGTTGTATGTGTGGTTGTTTGTGTGGTTGTAGTTGTGTGTGTGGTTGTGTGTATAGTTGTGGTTGTGGTTGTGTGTGTGGTTGTGTGTATAGTTGTGGTTGTGTGTGTGTGTGTGTGGTTGTGTGTGCATGTGGTTGTGTGTGGTTGTGTGTGTGCGGTTTTATGTGTGGTTGTGTGTGTGGTTGTGTGGTTGTGTGTGTGTGGTTGTGTGTGTGGCAGTGTGTGTGTGTGGTTGTGTGTGTGGTTGTGTTTGTGGTTGTGTATGTGTGGTTGCTAGTGTGTGTGGTTGTGTGTGTGGTTGTGTGTGTGGTAGTGGTTGTATGTGTTGTGTGTGTGGTTGTGGTTGTGTGTGCATGGTTGTGTGTGTGGTTCTGTGTGTGTGGTTGTGTGTGTGTGGTTGTGGTTGTGTGTGCATGGTTGTGTGTGTGGTTCTGTGTGTGTGATTGTGTGTGGTTGTGTGTGTGGTTGTGTGTGTGTGGATGTGTGTGTGTGTAGTTGTGTGTGTGGTTGTGTGTGTGGTTGTATGTGGTTGTGGTTGTGTGTGTGGCTGTGTGTGTGGTTGTGTGTGTGGTTGTGGTTGTGTATGTGGCTGTGTGTGTGGCTGTGTGTGTGGCTGTGTGTGTGGTTGTGTGTGTGGTTGTGTGTGTGTGGTTGTGTGTGTGTGGTTGTGTGTGTGATTGTGTGTGTGGTTGTGGGTGTATGGTTGTGTGTGTGGCTGTGGTTGTGTGTGTGGTTGTGTGGGTGTGTGTGTGTGGTTGTATGTGTGGTTGTGTGTGTGGTTGTGTGTGTGTGTGTGGTTGTGTGTGTGGTTGTGTGTGTGGTTGTGTGAGGTTGTGGTTGTGTGTGGTTATGTTTTTGGTTGTGGTTGTGAGTGTGGTTGTGTGTGTGGTTGTGTGTGTGTGGTTGTGTGTGTTGTGTGTGTGGTTGTGTGTGTGGCTGTGTGTTTGTGGTTGTGTGTGTGGTTGTGTGTGTGTGTGGTTGTATGTGTGGTTGTGTATGTGGTTGAGTGTGTGTGTGTGTGTTTGTGTGTGTGTGGTTGTGTGTGTGGTTATGTGTGTGGTTGTGTGTGTGTGGTTGTGTGTGTGTGGTTGTGTGTGTGGCTATGTGTGTGTGTATGGTTGTGTGTGTGGTTGTCTGTGTGGCTGTGTGTGTGTGTGTGGTTGTGTGTGTGGTTGTGTGTGTGGTTATGTGTGTGGTTGTGGTTGTCTGTGTGGTTGTGTGTGTGGTTGTGTGTGTGTGTTGTGTGTGTGGCTGTGTGTGTGTGACTGTGTGTAGTTGTATGTGTTTGTGTGTGATTGTGTGTGATTGTGTGGTTGTGTGTGTGTTTGTGTGGTTGTGTGGGGTTGTGTGTGTGTGTGGTTGTGTGTGTGGTTGTGTGGCTGTGCGTGTGGTTGTGTGTGTGGTTGTGTGTGTGGGGGGTTGTGTGTGTGGTTGTGTGTGTGTGTGTGGTTGTGTGTAGGTTTGTATGTGTGGTTGTGTGTGGTTGTGTGTTTGTGGTTGTGTGTGTGTGGCTGTGTGTGTGGTTGTGTGTGTGGTTGTGAGTGTGTGTGGTTGAGTGTGTATGTGTGGTTGTGTGTGTGGTTGTGTGTGGTTGTGTGTGTGTGTGTTTGTGTGTTTGTGGTTGTGGGTGTTGTGTTTGTGGTTGTGTGTGTGTGGTTGTGTGGTTCTGGTTGTGTGTGTGGTTGTGTGGTTAGGTGTGGTTGTGTGTATAGTTGTGTGTGGTTGTGTGTGTGTGGTTGTGTGTGTGGTTGTGTGTGTGTGGTTGTGTGTGTGTGGTTGTGTGTGTGCGTGTGTAGTTGTGTGTGTTTGGGTGTGGTTGTGTGTGGTTGGTTGTGTGTGGTTGTGTGTGGTTGTGGCTGTGTGTGTGGTTGTGTGTGTGTGGTTGTGTGTGTGTATTGTGGTTGTGTGTGTGTGGTTGTATGTGTGGTTGTGTGTGTGTGGTTGTGCGTGTGGTTGTGTGTGTATTTGTGTTTCTCATTATCCCACTGTATACAACGGTCAGTGTGAGCATTTGGGCTGCACGGCAGAAAGAACATTTGCATAGCGCATTCAACTACAATTACTGGGAGGCCGTTAATGAGTATTATTACTAAGTTCAAATTATGTGTGTTGACCTCAAAAAGATGTAGTTTAATCATATCCTTTGGGACCTGAAGCTGCAACGCGGTGGTTACGCTGATCACTTCATTAGACACGTTATCCCACGGAGCTTTCTTTTAAGAAAAGGAACCAAATTCAACTCCCTACTGCCAGCAATTAAGCAAGACATTTCAGAGCACTGGGAAGCATCACTAAGGACAATCCGCACCCCCTGTGATTTGTGCAAGCTCTGTGAATAAGTCATGTTCAACTAAGGGCACTAAGGACAATCCCCAACCCCTGTGAATGAGAACTGATGTGATTTGTGCAAGCTCTGTGAATAAGTCATGTTCGACTAAGGGAGACGATAGTGATGCTTCAGACATGAGAGACCAGCTGGTGCAAAGAAGAAGCGAAATGAGTCTAGGGGGCGTATCTGTCACTTTGCCCGCTGGCCTAGAAAGTATGCGTGATTCCTTTGAAGTGTGATGCCGGCTGCAAACCAGCATGAGTGCGGAGAGAGGCTCACAGGCTGCCAAATGGTGGGCGATGTGCACGCACCCGCACACATGCACTGTAGGCAATCCACATGGAAAAGCCATTGGGAGCAGTTTTCAAAGTCCCTACTTAATATCTCGCCAAGCATTGCTAACGCAATGGCTTAGATGAGACCTAAAAAGCAATCCCTGTGTTCTCTAACACAGACACTAAGTTATTTGTTCAACCACTTACATATGCATTTGGAGAGCCATATAAGTACTAAAACAGGCTGTCACAACCCGGGACATTTATTTAACCATCACATGGCACTGCTACAAGTGTACTCCTACACTCACTCAGATATGTAGCAAGTAGTGACACAATCTCGTCACCCATGCAGACAAATAGTCCTTGACACATGGATCAGGTCTCCTAGTAAAGACCCTGTTTTTGCAATCAAACTTGTAGCTTCACTTGGCATGTAGAAGCTGTTTATAAAGTGCTAAATGCATGCTTTAGTGCACACAAGTCACCTCTGAGATGAACTGTAATTAGGCTATAAAGTATTGTGTTTTGTGTTCAAAAGATGAGAGATGTCCTTTTGAGTTCATAAAGTTACTTGTGCCTCTATGCCAAGTATTACACAGAGAATGGCACCCATAAAGCAACTGACATACATGTTCATAAAGGCAAAGAGCTTCTCTCTCCTCTCGTCAAACAGCTAGAGAAGGACTTATAGATTCAGACACAAACTTAGAAACGCCTTCTGTATGTGGTAGTATTGAAGGCAGTTACAGACACAGGTACATACACCTGTATTCCCCAACACAGGCACTAAGTTACTTGTTCAGTCACTTACATATGCATTTAGAGAGCCATAGAGGTACTAAAACAGGCTGTCATGTACCGGCACATTTACTTAAACATCACATGGCACTGCAATATGTGTACTCCCACACTCACTCACATATGTAGGCAAGTGGTGACACAATCTCATCATCATTGCAAACAGTCCTTTAAACATGGGTCATGCCTACTAGTGAAGATCATGTCTCTGCAGTCTCAGTTGCAGCTTCACTTGGCATGTAAAACTGTTTATCAAGAGCCAAATGCATGTTTTAGTGCACACAAGTCACCACTAAGATACACTGTAAGTCGGCTATAAAGCACGGTGATTTGTGTTCAAAAGATGAGAGATGCCCTTTTGAGCTCATAAAGTTACTTGTGCCCTTGCAGGTCTCTATGTTAATTATTACATAGAGAATGTCGCCCTAAAGCAACTGACATACATGTTACTAAAGGAATAGAGCCTCTCTCCTAGGCAAACAACTAGAGAAGGACTTATAGTTTCAGACACAAATGTAGAAACACCTTCTGTATGCGGTAGTATTGAAGGCAGATACAGACACAGGTGCATACCCCTGGGATTATCTAACACAGGCACTGTGGCATTTGTTAGGCCACTTACATACACATTTAGTAAGCTATAGAGGTACTAAAAAGGGTAGTCACATACCAGCACATTTTCTTAAACATATCATGGCACTGCTACAGGTGCACTCCTACACTTTCTCAGATATGTAGGCAAGTAGTGACAAATGTTTGTCACCCATGCAGACAAATAGTTCTTTAAACATGGATCAGGTCTTAATTAATGAAGACCCTGTCTGTGCAGTCTCACTTGCAGCTTTTCTTGGAATGGAAAAGCTGTTTGTCAGGTGTCAAATGCACATTTAATGCTCACAAGTCACCTCTGAGAAACACTGAAGGTAGGCTATAAAGCATGATGCTTTGTGTTTAAAAGATGAGAGATGTCCTTTTGAGTTAAAAAAGTTACTTGCGCACTTACAGGCCTCTATGCCAACTACTACGTAGAGAATGTCACCCATAAAGCAACAGACATACATTTTCATAAAAGGTGTGGGGCATACTTCCGTGTATTTACAGTGTGGCTGCTGGCTTCCATGGAGCCCCCCCCCCACCTGAGATGGTGGCTTGCAGATATCTGAATAGAACGTCGGGGTCTGTAGCGGTGACCTGGCTTGTGCCTTCCACTAGGCACAGGCACTATGGGAAAGGTCAGACCGTAGCAAGGAGCCAAAAAACCAAGATGGACCAATTCAAGGCCCCAGGGACGAGCGTGAGGAGAACCCAGCTTTACCAGAGTGGCTGGAGGGCCTGCAGGAGCCACTTGGCCTGACAGGAGCTGTTGGACACGGCCTCGTGGCGTGGGCCTACCCCTCCCACATGGCGGGCCCCGGACGACATCGGGCCGCCGTCGATCTGCTGTCGACCCCCCTGACACGAACATTCCCGAACCCGCAAGGAGGGCCGCCCCCTGGCAACCTACGGCTCTCCCTCTTCCTGGCCCCCGGCGGGCCCTGCTCGCCAATGCCACCGGTCCAGCAACCATGCCTGGCCCCATCTCTGGCCCGACTCCATCTTGGGCCCATCACGTCCCGAGCACGTGGCAGCCGCCACCCTGGCCCCGGCCCCAGCGAAGCCCCGACATCGGGGCACCAAGATCCTCCCAGGTGGTCGAGTGGCCACTTGACAGATCCGAGAGGCGGGAAGTTTCAATGGCCCTCCAGCCGTCCCCGGATGCCTGGTATCGATCACCCTCCAGCCTCCCTGGGCGCTGGCTCCACCCCCCTGCTGGGTGTCTGGACACCTTCATCCCGGCCCCTCTGACCCCCAGGCGCGAGGGTCCGGACATCAAAGGACTCCAGTCCTATATCTGGGCCAGCCCTGGATCAGGACGGCAGTTGTATCTGGAGTCGAAGCCCTGCTGACCTCGTCGCGGCTGATCCTGATCCGAACTCTTGCACCTGGAACTATCTTCGAGGCCCTGCTGACGCTGTCGCGGCCTGTCCAAGCTGAACTATCTTCGAGGCCCTGCTGACGCTGTCGCGGCCTGTCCAAGCTGAACTACCTTTGAGGCCCTGCTGACGCTGTCGCGGCCTGACCAAGCTGAACCATCTTCGAGGCCCTGCTGACGATGTCGCGGCCTGACCAAGCTGAACCACCTTCGAGGCCCTGCTGACGCTGTCGCGGCCTGTCCACGCTGAACTACCTTTGAGGCCCTGCTGACGCTGTCGCGGCCTGACCAAGCTGAACCATCTTCGAGGCCCTGCTGACGCTGTCGCGGCCTGACCAAGCTGAACCACCTTCGAGGCCCTGCTGACGCTGTCGCGGCCTGTCCACGCTGAACTACCTTTGAGGCCCTGCTGACGCTGTCGCGGCCTGACCAAGCTGATCCACCTTCGAGGCCCTGCTGACGCTGTCGCGGCCCGAACCCTTGAACTATCCACGCACCGGTGGGTGCCAAGACTGTCCCGCTACCCCCTTTTCCCCCAAGATCAAGACATTACGGATCCCTCGATCCTTACCGCTATCCTGCCAAGAACTTGCTTTGAGTACTTATATAAAGATTCTTGTGAACCTCCTCCCTGTGTAGTGTCTATGTGTAAGTAGTGTGATTACCCTGCTGTTACGATTGTAGGAGAGGAGCCTCGCCAAGGAGGCCTCCCTACGGTGCTCGGCCTATTCCATACAGAGAGGCGGGTCTCGGGGCGGACAGTCAGACACCTTCTGTCTCCCCTGGGGTCGCCTTTCCAACATGAGCCCACATACTGACTGTGATTGAAGCAGCCAGTGTGACGATCCAAGCAAAAATTGAGGCTGTATCGCAAGACGCTGGTCTGCTTTGAGTGTACGTCCGTAAGGTGGCGGAACGTTCCCTGGCCATGAAAGTAGATGTTCCAAGCTTTGGGGGGGTTGCCTCTCTGCGAGCTGAATTGATCTCTCGACCATGGCAGCTGAGCTGGAAACCAGAGCTGAAGATGCGGAGGACAACTATAGACACTGCAATCTACAATTTGTTGGCTTCCCAGAGAATGCAAATGGGGCAGAATCCAGGGCTGTTTCTTGAATGTTGAGTTGCAACAATGATCCCGTCAGCCCAGTTATCCCCCTTCTTTGTGGTGGAGAGAGCTCATCATGCCTTGGCACCTAGGCACCCAGCTGGGCTCCCTGTGCACTGTGATAGCAAAAACACTTAACTAGAGAATAGGGGTACCATCCTCCGTGCGGTCTGGCAAACTGGGGGCTCTAAGTTTGAGAATCATGTGATCTGCATCTTCTCTGATTATACGACGACTGTGCTGTGGTGAAACAAAAGTTGAAAGCTATGGGTTTGCGATACATGATCCTTTACACAGCCAAAATGAAAGTGATCCACACTGACCGCTTGCATTTCTTCAACACACTGAGGTGGTGTGGGACTTGCTGGAAAATCCGGGTGATGGTCGGATTCTGGCACCGGCCCCCCACGGTGCTGAAGGTTGGATTGGGGACTTCTGCTGCTTGAGGCAGACAGGGAAGCATAGGCGACGAGGAGGAGGACCTCCCACTCCTCTTCCTGAGCAGTGGTCCGACAGGATGGCACATTGGACTTGGACCAGCAGCGATCCGAGAGGGAGGAGGCGAGAGCACTAGTGAAGGTGGTGACTGGCTCCAACTCTAACAGAGTAGTGTCAATATGGTGTAGGAAACTCCGGAGCTGGGTGAGACTTGAGTATGTATTCAGTTAAACTGGTGCTGCCGCTCCTCTGTATTGCTCCACTACTATATTGCTATCCCTGAGTAGGTGTGTGACATGGATTGTCTGTCTGAGGCATGGAGCTAGGGGGTCCCTGAAAGGTCAAACTGCAGCAATCTGGTAAATTGGTCACTATGTTATGTGAAAGACATGTGGGTGTGGGCGGCTGTGTTAGCAAAATGCAAAGGTTCGCTTATCCCCCCCCACCAGTAGTTAGATGTTTGAGATATTTTGCTTTTGAGGTCGTTTTTTTTATTGTTTATTGTTGTGTGTATTGGGGGGCTTATGGTTGCATGTGTTGGTAGTGCATGAGCGTGACTGGTGTGTTGTGGATGTGCGATTAGGGTTGAGCTGTGCTCAGAGGTGGCACCTGCAGTTGTAGTCACTTGGTGCAG
The DNA here is from genome assembly GCF_964261635.1 of Lissotriton helveticus. Lineage (NCBI taxonomy): Eukaryota > Metazoa > Chordata > Amphibia > Caudata > Salamandridae > Lissotriton > Lissotriton helveticus. Next base: position 1,581,852,099 of record NC_136063.1, read on the forward strand.
CTTCCCCCTGATATTAATGAGACTGTGGACTGCTTGTAGTTCATAGGGACTTTGCAGGTTTTAGGTGTTCATTTTGGAGAAAGGAAATCTTGTGGGGGTGGAAGTAGTGGCGCTGGGATGATTGGGTAGGCACATGTTGTTCATTTGTGTCTACCCACTGGGTGGGATGGGGTGTTCTGTTTTTGTTATGATTTGTTATGCAGCTGCAGTGTGCGTGATGTTGAAGTAGTGGTACGGGCTTGTGAGTGGGTGGGGAGAGGATGACTACGCAGCAACATGGCTGCCTGAATTTAATTGGTGACATGGAATGTTTGTGGGCTGAACTGATTCTAATGATTCAATGAGTGTGTCCTTCTGTAAGCAACTGGTGCTCATGTAAAGCGCTCTGATACCCGATACCTTTGGGTCAAGGTCACGCTGTATAAAACTCTGGGGAAAAAAACATCCTATGTTAATTGTTAAGTGGTATCGGGTACAAACCTACATCCATCAGCAGAGCATACATATTGTTCTACTGCAAGAAACACATCTGATGGAGAGTGCGGTACTGAAGGTGCAAAAGAAGGGGAGGGGACAAATATACGCTGCCACGTACTCTAATTATGCCTGGGGGAGACTTAATATGAGTCACACCTCAGGTTGACTTACAGGTTTGCAGATTCAAAGCTTATGTCGAGAGGAGATGCCTCTTATTGCCTCGTCCTGTTGAATGGGATGGATGTATTCCTGGTGAGTGTGTACATGCTAAATATAGACAATGCGAAATTCTTTATCGATGTGGAGCACAAGCTACGCCCCTATGTTGGGACCCCCTTTTGTGGACTGAGAACTTCAACTGTGTGCTTGATGGATGTTGGGATTGGCATCCCCGAGATTCCACATGAAACCTTCAATGGTGGCCGCACTGAGAAGTGGATGGAGCGTATGCACTGTTTGGATGTCTGGCACACAACACACCCAGAAGCCAGGGTATTTACATGTTGAGCCCCCGCCCATGACCCAAATAGTCGCCTTGATAGGTTCTTAATGTCAGAGGATCTTGCCACTGAAATTGTAGACATTTAGATACTGGGCAGATTCCTCCCCGAACATGCACCACTACTCTTGGAGTGGGGGGGGTCTGTGGAGCTAGACCCAGAGAGCCATTATGGCACTTACGTCCTGAAATGCTCAGGGACTTCCAGCTCCGTGAGGAGCATCAGACAGTGACTGTTATTTCAAAACCAACTGGTCAACAAAGTCACGTAGATGTGTGAACTGGGATGCTCTGAAATCAGTGACACATGGGGAATGTCTGTCCTGTATTGGTGATACTAGGCAATGCTTAGAGGTGCAGTTGTTTGGTGAAGAGCGGCAGCTAGTGGACATCCAGCGAGATAATCATGTCCACTGGGAGAGGAAAGAGGAATTCTTGACTGCCCAGAGGACAGTGGGGGCGAACTGGGATAGGTTGGACTGCCTGGTTCGGCCGGAATATTGCCAACCTCTACATAGGGTGGGTGATAAATCAGTGTGCTTTTGGACATGGTTACTTAAAAGGGAACACCGACCCCTGGGGAACCTCTTGTTCAGAGGCCAGGACCACACCATTACTGGGACACAGACATGCGTCAATCTCCTCCTGTGCGAATACCTGGTGACTTTCTATAGGAAGGTAAAGGGTGGACGGCTACCAGGGATACTTCCTCAGCTTACGGGGCACTGGAGGGGGAGCTCATGGTGGAGGTATTACTGGAGCGTTTTCTGACCTCCTGGTCCCCCACTTCTTGGAAACTCTTCAGACAGTGAAAAATTGCAGGATGCTGCTGCCCTCCATGCGGGATGCCCAGATTGTTATGCTCCCCAAACCGGGTAGAGACCCTTCAGATCCCAGCTCTTACAGAGCCCTATCTATGCTAGGGGTTGACACTAAAATACTTGGGAAAGCTCTTGCAACAAGATTGAGTGGAGTGCTTACCCACTTAGTAAGCAGTGATCAGTGCGGTTTCATGCAAGCAAGTGGGACCCAGATAAATTAGCAGAGGATGTCACGTGTTGCACTCCGTAGCTGATGGTGACTTAGAGGCTGCCGTGGTAGCTTTAGCCATTGAGAAAGTGTATGACACGCTCAATTGCAAATATCCCTGGGAAGTCCTCCAGAGAATGGGACTCGGGCTGATTTGTCGGTCCTGGGTACAGCTGCTTTATGCTTGGCCACCTGTGCAGGTTTGCATTCATATAGAGAAGGGGACAAGACAAGGATGCCCCCTGTCATCACACCTTTTTGCAGTGGCGATGGAGCCACAGGCGATCCAGCTCTGCAGTGACAAGACTGACTGGGGTATTGAGGTGGGTGTCAAAACTCATGTTGTCTTGCTTTATGCAGACAACGCACTCATTTATGTTACATGTCCAGAGAGGTCGGTTGGGGCATTGCTGAGATGATGTTTGAATTCAGTGCAGGGCCTGGCCCTCGGGACAACAAGGAGAAAACAGTGTTGGCATATCCAACTAGTCTCCACATAACTAAGCTTAGATGGGACATAGACCACTTCTGGTATCTGGCGATTAAGGTGGCAAATTCTTTGGAGGCCCGCTACCACCTAAATATAGGTAGGGTTCTTGGGGTTCTAGAGGAGTTGATCCATTTCTGAGTTTGCCTTCCCCTGTCTGTGATGGTAGGGTTGCCCTATGTAGAAAGGTGCTGTTGCCCTGCTGTCTGTATGCCCTGCAAAATGCCATGTATATTATTCCGAAATCCATGTTGCTAAAGTGAATAGTCTTCTGGTGTCCCTTGTGTGGACAGGTAAGAGGAGCAGAGTAAAATTGGACATCCTGAAATTGGACACTGAGCTAGAGGACTTGGGGCTGTCGTACCTGCAGTTTTATTATTTTGCGGGTCTCTTACAATACGGAGCACAGTGGTGCACAGATAATGGAATGTGTAGAAGACCCTTCTGGGGGAGTGGGGTGCTGGTGCAGATCTTTTGCACTGCCTCATACAGGGGTGGGTATCCCTGGTGACTAGCCCTTTACTGTCTGACCAGTGACGGTGGCCAGGGAGCACGTGGTGATATATCGGGCTCCTTATGCTAGATTACTGCCCCTCCAATGAGTGAAGCCTTTTAGGGCTATACAGTAAATGATGGATATGTCGCTGTGCTTCGGGAGGGGCTGCACCTCTCCAGGCGACCTGTGTCTGAATGGCACTTTACTCACAACGGAGGAGGTGCAGGGTCTATTTCACCTGCAGCTGTTCTGAACGTTCTGTGAGATCTGGATAAATGTTCCTACTGAGCCTGCGGAGTCCCATACATTGCAGACATTGCAAATGCAATTGGATCCTGGTTCTACTAGCGGTTTGATATTTTGTATCTGCAAGGCTCTTAAGGGAGATCGCCAAACGGAGATGACAGGGGTCCGCAGCAGATGGGCTGATGACTTACCTGTGCCCCTTTCAGAGTGCAGCTGAAGGAGCCCCTTTGCTAAAGTCAAGGAGGTGACCAGTAACGCGCAGTTCAAGCTCACACAGTTTTACTATTTGCACCTCATCTACTTGACTCCACAGCATTTAGACTGGATTAATGGGTCCTGGTCTGCCGCTTGCCCTAGGTGTGGATCCGTTCCAGTGACCTTCCTCCATATGACATCTGACTGTAGGAGATTCTGGGAAGAAGTCTTACGAGTACTGCAGGAGATCACAAGTGTATCAGTGGAAGTCTCTGTTAGACACTGCCTGTTAGGGGGGCTCCTGATTTCTATAAAAACATGTTTTTAAAAAATGTATGGCAGGGGTTACTTTATTTCTTGTAATAAATTGTCATATTATCACATTTTCCACAAACAACTTAAATCCTTGCTGCATAGCTCTTTCATATGAAAGAGACCATATTAGTAAACATGAAGAATAACAGTAGAATCTATAGTGAAAAATGAAACATAAAATGCTATTAGATATTTGTTCTAAAAAGATATTAGAATCAGCTTAACATCAATCAATTTTATATAAAAAAAGATGCAGTAGTTCGCAATGCATAGAAACATACTGTATGATTCTAGGTTGCAGATATACAGCCGTTTTTTGTGGTCACAAAAGGGAAATTGGCCCTTTTGCGACCGCAAAAAGGGTGGTGGTATGTACAAAGGCTATTTTGCGAGTCAGTGACACGCATAACAGTGTTTGCGAGTCGCTCTCAGGAAGTGGCGTGCCAATGGTGTCCCTTCCTAGTAGCGAGTCAAAATGGTATGCACCATTATTTTGCGACTGCATTTGTGGCCGTAAAACACTTGCAGTTGACATCCTACTTCAAGTAGGTGGTAAGCCACTCGCAAATGGGGAGGGGTCCCCACTGGACCCCTTCCCCTTTGTGACTGGATGCAAAAAAAATTCTTACGAGCAGGAAGTGGTCCCATGAATCACTGCCTACTCCTAAAAATACAAAAGAAACATTCCATTTTTCTTTTTTAAATGCATGCGGAACACATTTAAAAACAAGTATTAGCAATTAAATAGGTCTTACATTTGCCCATGCTGCGCTTTCACTTTAATGTCGGCTGTGCTCCTTTCCTTAGAAGAGCCGTGTATAAAGAAAGGGCCGTGGATGCCATTAAAGAGAAAGCACAGTATGTGGTTCTTTTACAACAAAAACAAGCTTTTGCAATGCAATAGGTCTCGCATTAGTAAAGTTTGAGCTATTGGTATTGTAAATGACAAATTTTGTATTTATGTGTTGGTTTTGAAAATAGCTAAATTATTAGCTTTGTCATTTACAATGCCAATAGTTTTAATTTTCGCAAATGTGACACCTATAGCATTTGAAGAGGAAGCCTTACACAGTGTAAGGTGTTATTTTATGCACTCCAATGGAGATGAAACCACGTAAAGTGTTTGAGAAAATCAAGTAAACTGGACTGTTGAATGAAGAAATTAATGATTTTTTCATCTTTGAAAGTATCAATAAAGTTCATCATATTCCATCATATGATTAGATATTGGTCATTCTGTATTACAGGATCATTTCAAATAAATCAATTCAATGCGTGGTTCTGATACATCACATGGGTGAGCTGTATCCCCTATGCATTTCGTCAGGGGGAATCTATAGTAAAATAAACCAAGAAACACACATATGTATCGCTGAACTACAATGAGGGGAATGCAAACAAACGAATGTGGTAATTTAACCCGTGTAACTCTATCGTGATTGAAGGAAACAGAAACTGTGTGGTGTCACAGAACTAAGGAAATAAAAAAAGAGGAGAAATTGCCCGGTCTAAAGTGGTGATTTCTTAAAGGAGTGACAAAGCCGGTGTAAAAGATTCCACACGTGTCGCGGTGCTCAAGTGCCAAACAAGAAATAGAAAAGGAAAACGATACTTGTACCAACGTGCCAAACAATAAACATGTGAATAAACATGTTAATAAAATCCTTCATGCCCGTAAGTTTAAATTAGTGCTTACTCGCTCTACATGGAATTAACGTGCATCCGCGATAAAGGAATTGTGCTCACGAAGTAAACGAGTATGGAGAAACCCGGAAGACGCCGGTTTGAAATGACGTGCGAGTGAAATCGCCACAAAAATAAAAGACAGACTGGACTCGAGCGGTGAGAAGTGAAATGTACGCGCTGATACAAAGTAAACTTAAACCCACGAGTGTGAATGATCCTCATTAAATAGGATAATAAAAATGATGATAAATAAAAAAGTGATAATAAAAAACAAGTGAGGGCGAAATCAGTAAATAATTTTACAGAATAAACCCATGCAGGAGATGGGTGAAAAACTATAGATAAAAGGACTGACAAAGGTCTGAAAAAATATACATAGAAAACAAGAAAAGCTCTACTCTAAAGATTAACTGGTGGAAGAGACAAAGACATAAAAGAAGGACTAGACAAAGGTAAACATGACGCACCGTGCAGTTAAAAATGATAGCGGACCAGAGAGGGAGCATGTCTGAAAGGAGTTCTGCCTCCTGATTGGCTGTTTAAATAGAAACCTGTGGTGCGCGCGCACCACAGAGGAGCCGACGCGGGAATCGAAACTAGTGGTGCGCGCGCACACCAGAGGAGCAGGGGCAAGGGAGCGCGTAGACGCCGAGACGAGGTAGGGGATGTGTGTGTAAGTGACGGGGGTTCTCTGCGTATGTGTGTGCGTGCGTGTGTGTATGCGGGAGGGGAAGTGGTTCTGTATGTATGTGTGTGTGTATGCGGGGGGGGGGCTGTATGTGTGTTGTGAAGAGCCTGCCGGAAACAGAGCGCGTGTTGACGCGCGCGACCTGATCCCGGCAGGCTGCTGCGTGTGTGCGCGTGCCAGTCTCTTGTCCTCTCCCTTTCAGTCCTTGAAAGCCAGAATGATGACAATAGTCTCGCTCTGCGACAGCAGGCCTTTGGCCTGCAATCGCAGGGCGAGACCTAAAAAGCATTTGTTTGTCAACTTAACAAATAAATACTTTTTTTGTAAGACGCGCTCATCTAAGGAAAAGGGTGCGGCTCCCATTAGAGTGAAAGTGTGGCATGGAGCAGTTAAACAAACAAAAGTTAATAGTAAAAAAAAAACGCTGTAAATAAACCAAAGGCACGACTGCCACTGTATCAGCGTGGCATGTCGTGCTATGGAAAAAAAATGTAAGCAATTGGGGGAGAGCGCAGAAAAACATTTAAGCAAATTGTGCTCAGAGGCTGTAATTAATGCTTACTGAGTAACAGCTGTCTTCATCGGAGGTAACAAAATGAAACAAGGCGGCATTGAGAAGGGACTAATAAGCCTATTGACCAATAAAAAGCCAGAGTTTCCAAAGGACAATGACTCAAGCAAATGAAAAATATGGGCGGAGAGTGGGCATAGCTTCAAATCCATACCTGAATACAACATGCCTCGACCTAGAAAACCTGCTTTATAGAAAAAGCAGTTACAGACAGGTGGTCTGCTGACCCCAGCAGGCCACCATCTCTGCGAGTGCTGGCCATTCCCAATGGGTTGCAAATTGCGACCTACCTCATGAATATTGATGAGCAGGCCATTTGCGACCCCATTAGGAATCGGAATGGTCGTACATCTGGCCCTAGATTTTGTATAATTACCTACGGACTGCAAAAAATAAACGTTTATAGAAATATTTCCTTTCTCAATGTCAGTCTACAGCTACAGAAACAGGCTAGAGAAAAGCAAAGTGACATTTTGTTTACGTTTTTTTGTTTAAAAATCTCTTGACTGGGTTTTTTTTTGCAACTGGGTGGAAAGCGGTCACCCGTCCACAAACAGATGAGACGTGAGGTATAACAAATAAATATATTAGAATCTGTGGTTGTGTGTGTGGTTGTGTGTGTGGTTGTGTGAGGTTGTGGTTGTGTGTGGTTATGTTTTTGGTTGTGGTTGTGAGTGTGGTTGTGTGTGTGGTTGTGTGTGTGTGGTTGTGTGTGTTGTGTGTGTGTTGTGTGTGTGGTTGTGTGTGTGGCTGTGTGTTTGTGGCTGTGTGTTTGTGGTTGTGTGTGTGGTTGTGTGTGTGTGTGATTGAATGTGTGGTTGTGTATGTGGTTGTGTGTGTGTGTGTGTTTGTGTGTGTGTGGTTGTGTGTGTGTGGTTGTGTGTGTGGTTATGTGTGTGTGGTTGTGTGTGTGGCTATGTGTGTGTGTATGGTTGTGTGTGTGGTTGTGGTTGTCTGTGTGGCTGTGTGTGTGTGTGGTTGTGTGTGTGGTTGTGTGTGTGGTTATGTGTGTGGTTGTGGTTGTCTGTGTGGTTGTGTGTGTGGTTGTGTGTGTGTGTTGTGTGTGTGGCTGTGTGTGTGTGACTGTGTGTAGTTGTATGTGTTTGTGTGTGATTGTGTGTGATTGTGTGGTTGTGTGTGTGTTTGTGTGGTTGTGTGTGGTTGTGTGTGGTTGTGTGTGTGGTTGTGTGTGTGGTTGTGTGTGTGGTTGTGTGGCTGTGCGTGTGGTTGTGTGTGTGGTTGTGTGTGTGTGGGGTTGTGTGTGTGGTTGTGTGTGTGTGTGGTTGTGTGTAGGTTTGTATGTGTGGTTGTGTGTGGTTGTGTGTGTGTGGTTGTGTGTGTGTGGCTGTGTGTGTGGTTGTGTGTGTGGTTGTGAGTGTGTGTGGTTGAGTGTGTATGTGTGGTTGTGTGTGTGGTTGTGTGTGTGTGTGTTTGTGTGTTTGTGGGTGTTGTGTTTGTGGTTGTGTGTGGCATTGTGTCAGGTGTGGTTGTGTATGTGTGTGGTTGTGTGTGTGTGGTTGTGTGGTTCTGGGGTGTGTGTGGTTGTGTGGTTAGGTGTGGTTGTGTGTATAGTTGTGTGTGGTTGTGTGTGTGTGGTTGTGTGTGTGTGGTTGTGTGTGTGTGGTTGTGTGTGTGCGTGTGTAGTTGTGTGTGTTTGGGTGTGGTTGTGTGTGGTTGGTTGTGGTGTGTGGTTGTGTGTGGTTGTGGCTGTGTGTGTGGTTGTGTGTGTGTGGTTGTGTGTGTGTATTGTGGTTGTGTGTGTGTGGTTGTGTGTGTGTGGTTGTGGTTGTGCGTGTGGTTGTGTGTGTATTTGTGTTTCTCATTATCCCACTGTATACAACGGTCAGTGTGAGCATTTGGGCTGCACGGCAGAAAGAACATTTGCATAGCGCATTCAAATACAATTACTGGGAGGCCGTTAATAAGTATTATTACTAAGTTCAAATTATGTGTGTTGACCTCAAAAAGATGTAGTTTAATCATATCCTTTGGGACCTGAAGCTGCAACGCGGTGGTTACGCTGATCACTTCATTAGACACGTTATCCCACGGAGCTTTCTTTTAAGAAAAGGAACCAAATTCAACTCCCTACTGCCAGCAATTAAGCAGGACATTTCAGAGCACTGGGAAGCATCACTAAGGACAATCCGCACCCCCTGTGAATGAGACTGATGTGATTTGTGCAAGCTCTGTGAATAAGTCATGTTCAACTAAGGGCACTAAGGACAATCCCCAACCCCTGTGAATGAGAACTGATGTGATTTGTGCAAGCTCTGTGAATAAGTCATGTTCGACTAAGGGAGACGATAGTGATGCTTCAGACATGAGAGACCAGCTGGTGCAAAGAAGAAGCGAAATGAGTCTAGGGGGCGTATCTGTCACTTTGCCCGCTGGCCTAGAAAGTACGCGTGATTCCTTTGAAGTGTGATGCCGGCTGCAAACCAGCATGAGTGCGGAGAGAGGCTCACAGGCTGCCAAATGGTGGGCGATGTGCACGCACCCGCACACATGCACTGTAGGCAATCCACATGGAAAAGCCATTGGGAGCAGTTTTCAAAGTCCCTACTTAATATCTCGCCAAGCATTGCTAACGCAATGGCTTAGACGAGACCTAAAAAGCAATCCCTGTGTTCTCTAACACAGACACTAAGTTATTTGTTCAACCACTTACATATGCATTTGGAGAGCCATATAGGTACTAAAACAGGCTGTCACAACCCGGGACATTTATTTAACCATCACATGGCACTGCTACAAGTGTACTCCTACACTCACTCAGATATGTAGCAAGTAGTGACACAATCTCGTCACCCATGCAGACAAATAGTCCTTGACACATGGATCAGGCCTCCTAGTAAAGACCCTGTTTTTGCAATCAAACTTGTAGCTTCACTTGGCATGTAGAAGCTGTTTATGAAGTGCTAAATGCATGCTTTAGTGCACACAAGTCACCTCTGAGATGAACTGTAATTAGGCTATAAAGTATTGTGTTTTGTGTTCAAAAGATGAGAGATGTCCTTTTGAGTTCATAAAGTTACTTGTGCCTCTATGCCAAGTATTACACAGAGAATGGCACCCATAAAGCAACTGACATACATGTTCATAAAGGCAAAGAGCTTCTCTCTCCTCTCGTCAAACAGCTAGAGAAGGACTTATAGATTCAGACACAAACTTAGAAACGCCTTCTGTATGTGGTAGTATTGAAGGCAGTTACAGACACAGGTACATACCCCTGTATTCCCCAACACAGGCACTAAGTTACTTGTTCAGTCACTTACATATGCATTTAGAGAGCCATAGAGGTACTAAAACAGGCTGTCATGTACCGGGACATTTACTTAAACATCACATGGCACTGCAATATGTGTACTCACACACTCACTCACATATGTAGGCAAGTGGTGACACAATCTCATCACCATTGCAAACAGTCCTTTAAACATGGGTCATGCCTACTAGTGAAGATCATGTCTCTGCAGTCTCAGTTGCAGCTTCACTTGGCATGTAAAACTGTTTATCAAGAGCCAAATGCATGTTTTAGTGCACACAAGTCACCACTAAGATACACTGTAAGTCGGCTATAAAGCACGGTGATTTGTGTTCAAAAGATGAGAGATGCCCTTTTGAGCTCATAAAGTTACTTGTGCCCTTGCAGGTCTCTATGTTAATTATTACATAGAGAATGTCGCCCTAAAGCAACTGACATACATGTTACTAAAGGAATAGAGCCTCTCTCCTAGGCAAACAACTAGAGAAGGACTTATAGTTTCAGACACAAATGTAGAAACACCTTCTGTATGCGGTAGTATTGAAGGCAGATACAGACACAGGTGCATACCCCTGTATTATCTAACACAGGCACTGCAGCATTTGTTAGGCCACTTACATACACATTTAGTAAGCTCTAGAGGTACTAAAAAGGGTAGTCACATACCAGCACATTTTCTTAAACATATCATGGCACTGCTACAGGTGCACTCCTACACTTTCTCAGATATGTAGACAAGTAGTGACAAATGTTTGTCACCCATGCAGACAAATAGTTCTTTAAACATGGATCAGGTCTTAATTAATGAAGACCCTGTCTGTGCAGTCTCACTTGCAGCTTTTCTTGGAATGGAAAAGCTGTTTGTCAGGTGTCAAATGCACATTTAATGCTCACAAGTCACCTCTGAGAAACACTGAAGGTAGGCTATAAAGCATGATGCTTTGTGTTTAAAAGATGAGAGATGTCCTTTTGAGTTAAAAAAGTTACTTGCGCACTTACAGGCCTCTATGCCAACTACTACGTAGAGAATGTCACCCATAAAGCAACAGACATACATTTTCATAAAAGGTGTGGGGCATACTTCCGTTTTTTTACAGTGTGGCTGCTGGCTTCCATGGAGCCCCCCCCCCCACCTGAGATGGTGGCTTGCAGATATCTGAATAGAACGTCGGGGTCTGTAGCGGTGACCTGGCTTGTGCCTTCCACTAGGCACAGGCACTATGGGAAAGGTCAGACCGTAGCAAGGAGCCAATAAACCAAGATGGACCAATTCAAGGCCCCAGGGACGAGCGTGAGGAGAACCCAGCTTTACCAGAGTGGCTGGAGGGCCTGCAGGAGCCACTTGGCCTGACAGGAGCCCACATACTGACTGTGATTGAAGCAGCCAGTGTGACGATCCAAGCAAAAATTGAGGCTGTATCGCAAGACGCTGGTCTGCTTTGAGTGTACGTCCGTAAGGTGGCGGAACGTTCCCTGGCCATGAAAGTAGATGTTCCAAGCTTTGGGGGGGTTGCCTCTCTGCGAGCTGAATTGATCTCTTGACCATGGCAGCTGAGCTGGAAACCAGAGCTGAAGATGCGGAGGACAACTATAGACACTGCAATCTACAATTTGTTGGCTTCCCAGAGAATGCAAATGGGGCAGAATCCAGGGCTGTTTCTTGAATGTTGAGTTGCAACAATGATCCCGTCAGGCCAGTTATCCCCCTTCTTTGTGGTGGAGAGAGCTCATCATGCCTTGGCACCTAGGCACCCAGCTGGGCTCCCTGTGCACTGTGATAGCAAAAACACTTAACTAGAGAATAGGGGTACCATCCTCCGTGCGGTCTGGCAAACTGGGGGCTCTAAGTTTGAGAAACCTGTGATCTGCATCTTCTCTGATTATACGACGACTGTGCTGTGGTGAAACAAAAGTTGAAAGCTATGGGTTTGCGATACATGATCCTTTACACAGCCAAAATGAAAGTGATCCACACTGACCGCTTGCATTTCTTCAACACACTGAGGTGGTGTGGGACTTGCTGGAAAATCCGGGTGATGGTCGGATTCTGGCACCGGCCCCCCACGGTGCTGAAGGTTGGATTGGGGACTTCTGCTGCTTGAGGCAGACAGGGAAGCATAGGCGACGAGGAGGAGGACCTCCCACTCCTCTTCCTGAGCAGTGGTCCAACAGGATGGCACATTGGACTTGGACCAGCAGCGATCCGAGAGGGAGGAGGCGAGAGCACTAGTGAAGGTGGTGACTGGCTCCAACTCTAACAGAGTAGTGTCAATATGGTGTAGGAAACTCCGGAGCTGGGTGAGACTTGAGTATGTATTCAGTTAAACTGGTGCTGCCGCTCCTCTGTATTGCTCCACTACTATATTGCCATCCCTGAGTAGGTGTGTGACATGGATTGTCTGTCTGAGGCATGGAGCTAGGGGGTCCCTGAAAGGTCAAACTGCAGCAATCTGGTAAATTGGTCACTATGTTATGTGAAAGACATGTGGGTGTGGGCGGCTGTGTTAGCAAAATGCAAAGGTTCGCTTATCCCCCCCCACCAGTAGTTAGATGTTTGAGATATTTTGCTTTTGAGGTCGTTTTTTTTATTGTTTATTGTTGTGTGTATTGGGGGGCTTATGGTTGCATGTGTTGGTAGTGCATGAGCGTGACTGGTGTGTTGTGGATGTGCGATTAGGGTTGAGCTGTGCTCAGAGGTGGCTCCTGCAGTTGTAGTCACTTGGTGCAGCTTCCCCCTGATATTAATGAGACTGTGGACTGCTTGTAGTTCATAGGGACTTTGCAGGTTTTAGGTGTTCATTTTGGAGAAAGGAAATCTTGTGGGGGTGGAAGTATTGGCGCTGGGATGATTGGGTAGGCACATGTTGTTCATTTGTGCCTACCCACTGGATGGGATGGGGTGTTCTGTTTTTGTTATGATTTGTTATGCAGCTGCAGTGTGCGTGATGTTGAAGTAGTGGTACGGGCTTGTGAGTGGGTGGGGAGAGGATGACTACGCAGCAACATGGCTGCCTGATTTTAATTGGTGACATGGAATGTTTGTGGGCTGAACTGATTCTAATGATTCAATGTGTGTGTCCTTCTGTAAGCAACTGGTGCTCATGTAAAGCGCTCTGACACCCGATACCTTTGGGTCAAGTTCACGCTGTATAAAACTCTGGGGAAAAAAACATCCTATGTTAATTGTTAAGTGGTATCGGGTACAAACCTACATCCATCAGCAGAGCATACATATTGTTCTACTGCAAGAAACACATCTGATGGAGAGTGCGGTACTGAAGGTGCAAAAGAAGGGGAGGGGACAAATATACGCTGCCACGTACTCTAATTATGCCTGGGGGAGACTTAATATGAGTCACACCTCAGGTTCACTTACAGGTTTGCAGATTCAAAGCTTATGTCGAGAGGAGATGCCTCTTATTGCCTCATCCTGTTGAATGGGATGGATGTATTCCTGGTGAGTGTGTACATGCTAAATATAGACAATGCGAAATTCTTTATCGATGTGGAGCACAAGCTACGGCCCTATGTTGGGACCCCCTTTTGTGGACTGAGAACTTCAACTGTGTGCTTGATGGATGTTGGGATTGGCATCCCCGAGATTCCACATGAAACCTTCAATGGTGGCCGCACTGAGAAGTGGATGGAGCGTATGCACTGTTTGGATGTCTGGCACACAACACACCCAGAAGCCAGGGTATTTACATGTTGAGCCCCCGCCCATGACCCAAATAGTCGCCTTGATAGGTTCTTAATGTCAGAGGATCTCGCCACTGAAATTGTAGACATTTAGATACTGGGCAGATTTCTCTCCGAACATGCACCACTACACTTGGAGTGGGGGGGGGTCTGTGGAGCTAGACCCAGAGAGCCATTATGGCGCTTACGCCCTGAAATGCTCAGGGACTTCCAGCTCCGTGAGGAGCATCAGACAGTGACTGTTATTTCAAAACCAACTGGTCAACAAAGTCACGTAGATGTGTGAACTGGGATGCTCTGAAATCAGTGACACATGGGGAATGTCTGTCCTGTATTGGTGATACTAGGCAATGCTTAGAGGTGCAGTTGTTTGGTGAAGAGCGGCAGCTAGTGGACATCCAGCGAGATAATCATGTCCACTGGGAGAGGAAAGAGGAATTCTTGACTGCCCAGAGGACAGTGGGGGCGAACTGGGATAGGTTGGACTGCCTGGTTCGGCCGGAATATTGCCAACCTCTACATAGGGTGGGTGATAAATCAGTGTGCTTTTGGACATGGTTACTTAAAAGGGAACACCGACCCCTGGGGAACCTCTTGTTCAGAGGCCAGGACCACACCATTACTGGGACACAGACATGCGTCAATCTCCTCCTGTGCGAATACCTGGTGACTTTCTATAGGAAGGTAAAGGGTGGACGGCTACCAGGGATACTTCCTCAGCTTACGGGGCACTGGAGGGGGAGCTCATGGTGGAGGTATTACTGGAGCGTTTTCTGACCTCCTGGTCCCCCACTTCTTGGAAACTCTTCAGACAGTGAAAAATTGCAGGATGCTGCTGCCCTCCATGCGGGATGCCCAGATTGTTATGCTCCCCAAACCGGGTAGAGACCCTTCAGATCCCAGCTCTTACAGAGCCCTATCTATGCTAGGGTTTGACACTAAAATACTTGGGAAAGCTCTTGCAACAAGATTGAGTGGAGTGCTTACCCACTTAGTAAGCAGTGATCAGTGCGGTTTCATGCAAGCAAGTGGGACCCAGATAAATTAGCAGAGGATGTCACGTGTTGCACTCCGTAGCTGATGGTGACTTAGAGGCTGCCGTGGTAGCTTTAGCCATTGAGAAAGTGTATGACACGCTCAATTGCAAATATCCCTGGGAAGTCCTCCAGAGAATGGGACTCGGGCTGATTTGTCGGTCCTGGGTACAGCTGCTTTATGCTTGGCCACCTGTGCAGGTTTGCATTTATATAGAGAAGGGGACAAGGATGCCCCCTGTCATCACACCTTTTTGCAGTGGCGATGGAGCCACAGGCAATCCAGCTCTGCAGTGACAAGACTGACTGGGGTATTGAGGTGGGTGTCAAAACTCATGTTGTCTTGCTTTATGCAGACAACGCACTCATTTATGTCACATGTCCGGAGAGGTCGGCTGGGGCATTGCTGAGATGATGTTTGAATTCAGTGCAGTGCCTGGCCCTCGGGACAACAAGGAGAAAACAGTGTTGCATATCCAACTAGTCTCCACATAACTAAGCTTAGATGGGACATAGACCACTTCTGGTATCTGGCGATTAAGGTGGCAAATTCCTTGGAGGCCCGCTACCACCTAAATATAGGTAGGGTTCTTGGGGTTCTAGAGGAGTTGATCCATTTCTGAGTTTGCCTTCCCCTGTCTGTGATGGTAGGGTTGCCCTATGTAGAAAGGTGCTGTTGCCCTGCTGTCTGTATGCCCTGCAAAATGCCATGTATATTATTCCGAAATCCATGTTGCTAAAGTGAATAGTCTTCTGGTGTCCCTTGTGTGGACAGGTAAGAGGAGCAGAGTAAAATTGGACATCCTGAAATTGGACACTGAGCTAGAGGACTTGGGGCTGTCGTACCTGCAGTTTTATTATTTTGCGGGTCTCTTACAATACGGAGCACAGTGGTGCACAGATAATGGAATGTGTAGAAGACCCTTCTGGGGGAGTGGGGTGCTGGTGCAGATCTTCTGCACTGCCTCATGCAGGGGTGGGTATCCCTGGTGACTAGCCCTTTACTGTCTGACCAGTGACGGTGGCCAGGGAGCACGTGGTGATATATCGGGCTCCTTATGCTAGATTACTGCCCCTCCAATGAGTGAAGCCTTTTAAGGCTATACAGTAAATGATGGATATGTCGCTGTGCTTCGGGAGGGGCTGCACCTCGCCAGGCGACCTGTGTCTGAATGGCACTTTACTCACAACGGAGGAGGTGCAGGGTCTATTTCACCTGCAGCTGTTCTGAACGTTCTGTGAGATCTGGATAAATGTTCCTACTGAGCCTGCGGAGTCCCATACATTGCAGACATTGCAAATGCAATTGGATCCTGGTTCTACTAGCGGTTTGATATTTTGTATCTGCAAGGCTCTTAAGGGAGATCGCCAAACGGAGATGACAGGGGTCCGCAGCAGATGGGCTGATGACTTACCTGTGCCCCTTTCAGAGTGCAGCTGAAGGAGCCCCTTTGCTAAAGTCAAGGAGGTGACCAGTAACGCGCAGTTCAAGCTCACTCAGTTTTACTATTTGCACCTCATCTACTTGACTCCACAGCATTTAGACTGGATTAATGGGTCCTGGTCTGCCGCTTGCCCTAGGTGTGGATCGGTTCCAGTGACCTTCCTCCATATGACATCTGACTGTAGGAGATTCTGGGAAGAAGTCTTACGAGTACTGCAGGAGATCACAAGTGTATCAGTGGAAGTCTCTGTTAGACACTGCCTGTTAGGGGGGCTCCTGATTTCTATAAAAACATGTTTTTAAAAAATGTATGGCAGGGGTTACTTTATTTCTTGTAATAAATTGTCATATTATCACCTTTTCCACAAACAACTTAAATCCTTGCTGCATAGCTCTTTCATATGAAAGAGACCATATTAGTAAACATGAAGAATAACAGTAGAATCTATAGTGAAAAATGAAACATAAAATGCTATTAGATATTTGTTCTAAAAAGATATTAGAATCAGCTTAACATCAATCAATTTTATATAAAAAAGATGCAGTAGTTCGCAATGCATAGAAACATACTGTATGATTCTAGGTTGCAGATATACAGCCGTTTTTTGTGGTCACAAAAGGGAAATTGGCCCTTTTGCGACCGCAAAAAGGGTGGTGGTATGTACAAAGGCTATTTTGCGAGTCAGTGACACGCATAACAGTGTTTGCGAGTCGCTCTCAGGAAGTGGCGTGCCAATGGTGTCCCTTCCTAGTAGCGAGTCAAAATGGTATGCACCATTATTTTGCGACTGCATTTGTGGCCGTAAAACACTTGCAGTTGACATCCTACTTCAAGTAGGTGGTAAGCCACTCGCAAATGGGGAGGGGTCCCCACTGGACCCCTTCCCCTTTGTGACTGGATGGAAAAAAAATTCTTACGAGCAGGAAGTGGTCCCATGAATCACTGCCTACTCCTAAAGATACAAAAGAAACATTCCATTTTTCTTTTTTAAATGCATGCGGAACACATTTAAAAACAAGCATTAGCAATTAAATAGGTCTTACATTTGCCCATGCTGCGCTTTCACTTTAATGTCGGCTGTGCTCCTTTCCTTAGAAGAGCCGTGTATAAAGAAAGGGCCGTGGATGCCATTAAAGAGAAAGCACAGTATGTGGTTCTTTTACAACAAAAACAAGCTTTTGCAATGCAATAGTTCTCGCATTAGTAAAGTTTGAGCTATTGGTATTGTAAATGACAAATTTTGTATTTATGTGTTGGTTTTGAAAATAGCTAAATTATTAGCTTTGTCATTTACAATGCCAATAGTTTTAATTTTCGCAAATGTGACACCTATCGCATTTGAAGATGAAGCCTTACACAGTGTAAGGTGTTATTTCGTGCACTCCAATGGCGATGAAACCACGTAAAGTGTTTGAGAAAATCAAGTAAACTGGACTGTTGAATGAAGAAATTAATGATTTTTTTATCTTTGAAAGTATCAATAAAGTTCATCATATTCCATCATATGATTAGATATTGGTCATTCTGTATTACAGGATCATTTCAAATAAATCAATTCAATGCGTGGTTCTGATACATCACATGGGTGAGCTGTATCCCCTATGCATTTCGTCAGGGGGAATCTATAGTAAAATAAACCAAGAAACACACATTTGTATCGCTGAACTACAATGAGGGGGAATGCAAACAAACGAATGTGGTAATTTAACCCGTGTAACTCTATCGTGATTGAAGGAAACAGAAACTGTGTGGTGTCACAGAACTAAGGAAATAAAAAAGAGGAGAAATTGCCCGGTCTAAAGTGGTGATTTCTTAAAGGAGTGACAAAGCCGGTGTAAAAGATTCCACACGTGTCGCGGTGCTCAAGTGCCAAACAAGAAATAGAAAAGGAAAACGATACTTGTACCAACGTGCCAAACAATAAACATGTGAATAAACATGTTAATAAAATCCTTCATGCCCGTAAGTTTAAATTAGTGCTTACTCGCTCTACATGGAATTAACGTGCATCCGCGATAAAGGAATTGTGCTCACGAAGTAAACGAGTATGGAGAAACCCGGAAGACGCCGGTTTGAAATGACGTGCGAGTGAAATCGCCACAAAAATAAAAGACAGACTGGACTCGAGCGGTGAGAAGTGAAATGTACGCGCTGATACAAAGTAAACTTAAACCCACGAGTGTGAATGATCCTCATTAAATAGGATAATAAAAATGATGATAAATAAAAAAGTGATAATAAAAAACAAGTGAGGGCGAAATCAGTAAATAATTTTACAGAATAAACCCATGCAGGAGATGGGTGAAAAACTATAGATAAAAGGACTGACAAAGGTCTGAAAAAATATACATAGAAAACAAGAAAAGCTCTACTCTAAAGATTAACTGGTGGAAGAGACAAAGACATAAAAGAAGGACTAGACAAAGGTAAACATGACGCACCGTGCAGTTAAAAATGATAGCGGACCAGAGAGGGAGCATGTCTGAAAGGAGTTCTGCCTCCTGATTGGCTGTTTAAATAGAAGCCTGTGGTGCGCACGCACCACAGAGGAGCCGACGCGGGAATCGAAACTAGTGGTGCGCGCGCACACCAGAGGAGCAGGGGCAAGGGAGCGCGAAGACGCCGAGACGAGGTAGGGGATGTGTGTGTAAGTGACGGGGGTTCTCTGCGTATGTGTGTGCGTGCGTGTGTGTATGCGGGAGGGGAAGGGGTTCTGTATGTATGTGTGTGTGTATGCGGGGGGGCTGTATGTGTGTTGTGAAGAGCCTGCCGGAATCGGAGCGCGTGTTGACGCGCGCGACCTGATCCCGGCAGGCTGCTGCGTGTGTGCGCGTGCCAGTCTCTTGTCCTCTCCCTTTCAGTCCTTGAAAGCCAGAATGATGACAATAGTCTCGCTCTGCGACAGCAGGCCTTTGGCCTGCAATCGCAGGGCGAGACCTAAAAAGCATTTGTTTGTCAACTTAACAAATAAATACTTTTTTTGTAAGACGCGCTCATCTAAGGAAAAGGGTGCGGCTCCCATTAGAGTGAAAGTGTGGCATGGAGCAGTTAAACAAACAAAGTTAATAGTAAAAAAAAAACGCTGTAAATAAACCAAAGGCACGACTGCCACTGTATCAGCGTGGCATGTCGTGCTATGGAAAAAAAATGTAAGCAATTGGGGGAGAGCGCAGAAAAACATTTAAGCAAATTGTGCTCAGAGGCTGTAATTAATGCTTACTGAGTAACAGCACATGTAACGGGCTGTCTTCATCGGAGGTAACAAAATGAAACAAGGCGGCATTGAGAAGGGACTAATAAGCCTATTGACCAATAAAAAGCCACAGTTTCCAAAGGACAATGACTCAAGCAAATGAAAAATATGGGCGGCGAGTGGGCATAGCTTCAAGTCCATACCTGAATACAACATGCCTCGACCTAGAAAACCTGCTTTATTGAAAAAGCAGTTACAGACAGGTGGTCTGCTGACCCCAGCAGGCCACCATCTCTGCGAGTGCTGGCCATTCCCAATGGGTTGCAAATTGCGACCTACCTCATGAATATTGATGAGCAGGCCATTTGCGACCCCATTAGGAATCGGAATGGTCGTACATCTAGCCCTAGATTTTGTATAATTACCTACGGACTGCAAAAAATAAACGTTTATATAAATATTTCCTTTCTCGATGTCAGTCTACAGCTACAGAAACAGGCTAGAGGAAAGCAAAGTGACATTTTGTTTACTTTTTTTGTTTAAAAATCTCTTGACTGGGTTTTTTTTTTGCAACTGGGTGGAAAGCGGTCACCCGTCCACAAACAGATGAGACGTGAGGTATAACAAAGAAATATATTAGAATCTGTTGTTGACACCCCCCTGTACCCTGCTGGGCTAAGATACATAATCAAAAACACGTACAACCGCCCATCAGCAAACCCCAATGCCACTTAATCTTCCCAGTTCCCTGTGCCCATCTAGGTCTCCCTTCCGGTCCCACCCTTAAGGAATTTCCTCCTGTGCCTGTTGCCAGGACCCCCACACTTTATCAAACTTCTTGGGGAAGCCCACGTGCCTGATACACCAGTTTTTCAAATCGCATACACCAATCCATAGTTGATTCTCAGGTCAGCTTTGTTGGAGTCTGCCCATTTTGTTGCCATTCTTTGACGTTAGAACTCAACTGTAATTACTTATTACAGTTGAGTTCAGATATCATTTATTTATAATCGGTGACTAGGTGAGTATAAAGAAATTAGAGATGGGTTTTTATATAAGGATTGCAAAATCACATGTATTATAGTCAAAACAAAGATGTTTTTTTCAGTAGAAAGTGCATCTGAAGTTACTGCTAGTGTGACTGTGTAATATCATCATGTACACTTGCCTCTGCCACATCCCCCCCTGAATTTGCACCCTGAACTTGGAACGGCACAATATCCACAAAGGTGGCATCAACTTCCCTGGAATGTAAATGATGGAGACCAGTGCTGAAGATGTCATACTTTAGGAAACAGTTGGCATTCCTGCTGCAGCTAACTTAGGCCTCACAGCAGCACAGCTGTTACAGCAATAACACTACTAAAATGGATACACTTGTAAAAGGAAAATAATTAACTCCGCGTTGAATACAACACAGTAATCAGTCATGCTCCATTCCATACGTCTTCCTCGCACGAGGAAACGTGCTTCCCAAAAAGTAAAAACTTCACTCTTATGGAAACGCAAGAATAATGTGTTTTCCAGAGAAAAACACAATGACAAATGCGTTAAACCTTTTCCATGTTAATTTGTGAAAAATTGCTCAATAAAGAACCTTTTCTCATTCACCCTCAGCTGAAGGATTGGACGGCGGACGTAGTTTGAATTGACCTCTGGAAGGGGAGGTTAAGC
Source organism: Lissotriton helveticus (assembly GCF_964261635.1). Lineage (NCBI taxonomy): Eukaryota > Metazoa > Chordata > Amphibia > Caudata > Salamandridae > Lissotriton > Lissotriton helveticus. Next base: position 1,581,873,101 of record NC_136063.1, read on the forward strand.
TCTGGTATTTTACATTTTGTCATGTTCCTGCCGCGGAGTACCAGCTGCGCCGAGTGAAGCCCGAGCACCTTTTGTGCCAGAGTTCCCAGGAGGACGCCCCCGCAAAAAGGGGCTTGACCCAGTACTTCCCGTATGACAACGCACAGAACTAATTGACGTCTGTGAATATTACATCTGGAGCGTTGTAGCGGGATTCGCAAACTACAGGTCGGTAAACACAACACCTGGATCAATTTTTCCAAATGTGCAATGAGCTTCAGACATTTTGCTGCGGGACGCATTGACCATATTTCCTTCAGGCCCTCATTCCATGTGTTTAACTCCGGATTTGGGTGCAAACGGGAGTTTGTGCACAAATCAGGACTCTGAGTTTTGCAGTAATTACCACATATTCGTAATTTTACCAGGACACATTTATAAAATGTGCTAAGAAAAACCCAGGGAACATTTTACCATGAAAACAGTGGAAGAGAGTAAACAGGTGAGGAAATGCCAGTTCTCATTCTACATTTATGGGCACATGCATCACGCATTTTCTGAGACTCGGGCCGTTTGCGAACACAAATTTTTTTTTTAGATGCAGCGAACCCTATTTTGCGATTCGGTAACCAATTACTGAATCGCAAAATGAGTTTGCGATTCACTATTAGGAAGGGGCGAGTTTAGGGCGTCCCTTCCAATTACTGAATCGAATCTGTAAGTACGAGTGTTTTGCGACTGAAATGCGGTCGCAAAACATTTGCATTTTACCAAAACTTTAAGTTGGTGGTAAATCATTTGCAAATGGGATGGGGTCAGACCCCTTCCCTCTTGTAAAATGTTTGTTACAGCGTTTTTTAAACGCAGGCAGAAGTCCCACAGACCACTGCCGACGCTTAAAAAATAAAAATAAAACTTTTCATTTTTGTTTCTGAAACACATCCCGTTTTCCTTAAAGGAAAACGGGCTGCATTTCAGAAAAAAAATTCTTTATTGAAAAGCAATCACAGACATGGTGGTCTGCTGACCCCAGCAGGCCACCATCCCTGTGATTTTTGCGATTCCTAGGGGGTCGCAAATTGCGACCTACCTCATTAATATTCATGAGGTAGGTCATTTGAGATCCCCTAGGAATCGCAATAAGTGTTCAACACACTTTCATGCCTGCCATTTTGCGATTTCCTTAATGCAAATCGCAAGGATTGGCAATTAGGAAATCGCAAAACGGTTTCTTCATGCATTTGGCCCCATATGCCTAATTCCAATCTGTAGACCTCGGAAGGGGTCGCTAGTACAGCGCCAGCTAGCTACTGCACCCTGCAGAATCGGAAATTACCAAGTGCAGTATTACCACACCATATAACGACAGAATATCAGTGTGAGGTGTTTGGCCAGGAAAAAACCTGGTGAAATTTGTCTGAGGAAAAATCGGTGGAAAGGAACAACACGTGGTAACTGTGTGCAGAAACTCCAATTGTGCATTCTATGTCTCGTTCTTACTTCCAACAGAACCCGGAATGGGTTGGTAACACCACACACGGTAAATATAGCGCACTGCTGTGCTGGAATTGACGGCGGCACTATTACCATATCATAGCAGGAATCTCACACTGAGCCCTTTATCCATCATTAGATTTGTCTCCAGTTCAAATTCGAGCTGTGTCCAAAGTGTGCACAGAAGTATGTGTAAATATTTGTCTTGTACAATAGAGCTTGAGAGACAAGGCAATGAGAGATAATGCCATAAAAAAGACCGAACATGTTTCTCTGGACTTCACGAATCTCAATCGATTTCGGATGAGAAGGAAGGTTTTGGACAACATCCAAAAATTATAGACTCATTTCAATACAAAAATTCATATAAGTTACAGAAAGGAATTTTAACCTACTCCCCCAAGGCAGGTGAAGGGCGCTCCTAGCTGGCAAGAGGCAACTTTAGCCCTTCAGAAAACAGTGTCTCCCAGAGCGCTAGATTCAGAAAAGACAAAAAAAGCTTAGAGGTCTTAAGTGGAATCTTGCTGGTGGTAAGGAAAACAGGGCTGGCTTTACAAGGTGCGAGCAGTGTCAAAGCACAGGATGCCAAGCTCAGAAGGGTGACACTGTAGAGTGAGCTGAGTACACTTGTTCTGACAGGCCAGATACCATGCTGGTGGCCCTGCACCTAGTGCAGAGGCTCTTCTTTCCCTACCTCTGGCTGGGCCTGCACTAGCTGCGAACTGGCTAGGAAATGACAGTGCTGGATCGCGTCATGGACCGTGAGAGACTGCCTGACAAGTTGCTACGGCTTTTCGAGGGGCGGTGCCCCTCTTACTTGCACATATAATGCAGGGGTAGCTGGGTGGTCCAAGTCTTCCTCCATCATGCATCACTCAACAAAGGGGACATGGTGACCCTGCTCATGAGTATAATAAAGTGATCTTCCCCCCAACATTTTGCCTCTTCTCCTCCCTTTTGCTAGACCTAATTTTGTTGGCCGCAGAGCACTTTTCCACTGCTAGCCTGTGCTAAAGTGAATGTGCTCACTCCTTAAAGCATGGTGATATGGCTTATCCTCAATTGACATATTTAATGTACTTTTAAGTTCCTAGTAAAGTGCACTGCATGTGCCCAGGGCATGTAAATTAAATGCTACTAGTGGGCCTTCAGCACTGATTGTGCCACCCACTTAAGTATCCCTATAAACATTTTCAGGCCTGCCGCTGCAGAGCCTGTGTGCGTAGTTTAAACTTCAGTTTCGACCTGGCAAAATAATCCTGTTGCCCGGCAGGACCCCTACTTTTTAATACATATAAGTCACCCCCAAGGCAGGCTTTGGACAGCCCCAAGGGCAGGGTGCAGAGTAATTAAAATGTTGTACTTCTATTTTTAAGTTTTACATATCCTGGTAATGAAAAACTCTTCGTTTTCCGCTACTGCAAGGCCTATCTCTCCCATAGGATAACATTGAAGTTGCCTTATAAGTGTAATTTCCAAACGGAAAGAGGAAACTGGTTCATGTTTGGTGTCTCTGAAATGCTAATTTAAAATCCTACCTGATAGTGAAGTTGGATTTTAAATTAGAATTCGAAAACTGCCACTTTTAGAAAGTTGGCATTTTCTTACCTTAGCCATTAGGTGCCTGCCACTTGACTCTTGTCACATAACTGGGTGAAGTTGGCACCTGGGCTTTGTGTATTCCTCCTAGACAGCCACAACAGTAGAAGCTTGGGTGTGACTGGATGGACCATTAATGGCAGGATGGGAGGGAGGAGATGGACCCAGCCTCACTTACACCTAAATAGGCTGTGTCACAAAGGGCTTAACAACCCTACATTGACACTTCACTTCAGCCAGCTTAGAGTCTTGGAAGGGGAGGCAAGGAATTCCATGCACTTCAAATACACTGTACAGAAGCTTCTCCCATATTCAAGAAACAGGTCACCAGTGTATAAAAGAAGGTCCTCATACACCACCCCTTCAGTACACCTCAGAAAACAACAATGCCCCTGCGCTATACAAAAATAGATATGTATTTTATAGTTTCAGTACTGTCAGTAGAACAAACATTAGAGCACCACCAAAATCAGTAGACACTTAAACATTCGGCGAACAGGTTTGACAGAATAGAGGTATCAATAAGTTCCGTTGTTGGTGTGATAGTTCTGTTTATTGTTCCTACATAGGGGCCAACACGTGTTTCATCGCAGGGAAACAGACTGCGAATCTTCAGGGCCTCATGGGTGAAGTGCGTAAACACATCGGTTTAGCTGTAATATGTAATCGTGTTTCCGGAGTTTCCAAGACGTATGTGAATCTAAAAAGGCTCCGCGAGACCTGATAAGTCTCGATAGTTATAAAGTGATATATCAACCGGGAGGAGAGAAAAAAACAGGTTACTCTAAGATGGCAACGCTGTTTTATTAAGGGACAAGGCGGGTGCACCTCCTCTTTACTGATCTCCCTCTTGTGTTTCCTGGCGCCGTTTTCCAAAGATGGACCGTCTTTGGAAAACGGCGCCGGGAAACACAAGAGGGAGATCAGTAAAGAGGAGGTGCACCCGCCTTGTCCCTTAATAAAACAGCGTTGCCATCTTAGAGTAACCTGTTTTTTTCTCTCCTCCCGGTTGATATATCACTTTATAACTATCGAGACTTATCAGGTCTCGCGGAGCCTTTTTAGATTCACATACGTCTTGGAAACTCCGGAAACACGATTACATATTACAGCTAAACCGATGTGTTTACGCACTTCACCCATGAGGCCCTGAAGATTCGCAGTCTGTTTCCCTGCGATGAAACACGTGTTGGCCCCTATGTAGGAACAATAAACAGAACTATCACACCAACAACGGAACTTATTGATACCTCTATTCTGTCAAACCTGTTCGCCGAATGTTTAAGTGTCTACTGATTTTGGTGGTGCTCTAATGTTTGTTCTACTGACAGTACTGAAACTATAAAATACATATCTATTTTTGTATAGCGCAGGGGCATTGTTGTTTTCTTATGTTTCGTATGGGTCGTTCTTGGTCCATCCCTGAACGGTTGTGAGGATTTACCGTTCGCCTCATTGCCTATACTAACTACTGAGTAACTTTTCCTATTACCTCACGGGTACTCTGGTTGTGCGCCTGGAAATTCTGGAAAACCTAAATAACCTCCTAGCTGTATAGCCTTCAGTACACCTCTGCACCTGTGGATACTCTTCCAGGAAGAAGAAGTACTGTGCTGCTGAAAGGACACTCTGCTGGACTGCTACTCAGAAGGATCTGCTGCTTTGCTGAGCTTCCATGCTGCCTCCTTCTTGCCTGGGGAGAAATAAATGGACCTGCAACCCATCTTGAACCCATCACCTCAGAGTGACTTAAAGGGCTAGTCTGCTGGCCTCCTGATCTGAGCCTCAGGGACATACAAGGCTCTTCAACAGCTACTGAACCCATCTTCAGTTAGTTCCTGACCCCCAAGTGGTGCAGCACAGGTCCTGAACCCTTGTTTGGCTCAGCAGGCTCTTAATTCGTGCTCTTAATTCAAAGTTTTGGGCTCTCTGCGAATGGTCCTGTTCACACTGGAACCAAGCCACAAGCCCGTTTCTTTGCTCAGCAAGCATTGCTTGCTTGCGGAGGACAGCCAACGAGAAGCACCAAACTGCCCGTCCACGATGCCCGGCCTGCTCCTTGTACCACGCCAACTACCACCAGTGACGCACTCCTTGCTTGCAGTATCTTTGTACAAGGCGAATGAACAGGAATCTTGGCACAAAACTTGAGAAAGTAAACCTTCAGCGGGACTAATCATGGACTGTATCTGACCAGGGCTTCATCACAGTCGGCATTAACTTTTTACTTTGAACAGGCCCAGCAGGACCAGATATCCCCGGTTGGCGGTTTATGCTTTGAGGCACTATTTCACAGTTTAATCTTTTAAAAATGTATAACTCTGGTTCTATTGATTACATTTCTGCTGTTTTGTCTTGTTTTATTTATTAAATGTGCCTCTATTGTTCTAACCTAGTGTGGGATCTTTTGTGTAGTGTTTTTATTGTTTTACTGTTTGAAGTGTTGCACAAATACTTTGAACATTGCCTCTAAGTTAAGCCTGACTGCTCTGTGCCAAGTTAGCCGTAGGTGAACACCGGTTAATTTGGGGTTTGTTTGTGCCTTGCTCTGACTAGGATTGTGGTAGCTGACTTACTAAGGCTTACACCCTGTTAACCAGTAACCCGATTTCTAAGAAGCCCGACTTCATGCACATCTGTCTCGGGATGGTCATGCTTGGCTGCACAGTAGCCTTTCTCTATGTTAACATCAGCTCCAGGTTCCTGATACATTTCATCAACAGCTGCAGTGCCACCACTCTGATGGCATAGGCAGGTATGTGTACACTGTCATTGCATGGTATATCTTATGCACATGAAGAAACAGCCACTACAACGCAGCCGTTTCCATGCAAACCTTAACCACGCATGCATTACAACGCATGCGTGGTTACCACAAAAGTCTTTACCACGCATACCTTTACTACGAGATATGTAGTAAAGGCATGTGTGGCAAAGGCTAAAATTAGAAAAAGGGGGCTTGGGGGGGGTCTCCCCCCAAAAATAAAAACAAAAAGCGTGGGAAAAATAGGGGGCTTGGGGGGTCTCCCCCTACCAAAAAAAAACGCACCTGATGTCACGTCGGGAAGTGGAGGCAATCGGCGTCATTTGAGAGGAAACGGAAAGAAAATTCCGCTTCCTCTTTACGACGTACGACGTCATTAAGGAAGATGAAGGAGAGGAGATGACGTGAAGCGGTAAGGGGAATTTTAATTTAAAAAATATATATATATAAGGATTGAAGGTTCAAGGCAGGGGTAATTATAAGAAGGATTGGGGGCTGGGGGTTCACGTAAGGGTACAGGGGAGGGGTATAACCTTTACCAAGAGTATGCCCTTACCATGCATACATTTACAACGAAAATCGTTGTAAAGGTATGCGTGGTAAAGGAATATTCATGGTAAAGGTTATGTATGGAAATAGCATTTCATTGTAATGCATCCGTGGTAAAGGCATGCGTTGCAACGGAATGCGTTGTAACGACATACAACCACAGGCCTCAAGGCTGGAGAGCTGTTTTTAGGAAATTAAAACTTTTGTTGTTACACAAGTGATGTATTTAAGTGAACTCTGTGCTATGTGAACAAGCCATGTTGAGTCAATGGCACCTTACATTGTGGAATTCGTAGTTTTACTTTCACCAGTCTAAGTATGCATGTCGAATTTCTGACATTCAAAGATTTGCTGACTAAAACCCAGGACTGACAAGGTGGCATTGGGCTATTTGCTGGCACTGAAATAGATTGTCCATCCAGCAATCTCTGAACTTGTCTTCCTGATTTATTAACAGTAATCCTTTTTATACCTTTGATCCTCAACCTCCCCAATATTGCAGAAGTCACAAGCCTCTCCTAATTTCACAACATGTCAATGTTAAAATCATCATCATCTAACACTCGATAGCTATCGTGGTCACGTCTTATATGAACCACAACTGTGCTTTGCATTCTGTGAATATTTATTATTTTCTCCATTCTGTATATAGTCAGAAAAGTCTCAGTGTGCTTCTGCACTATCCCTCACCCCCCCCCGCCCCAAAAAAACTGAAGCAAGTGTGGTCTGAAAATGTCACACGTGATAAAAGGTCACTTTCCATCCACTCATTACCAACGCTCGTCCACTTAGTACTTTCGGTTGAAATGCATTGAGCTTATTGCACAAAGTAGGATGTTTTACAAATGAGGCCTTAATAATATGTTCAATTTTGCACACCTTTTTTCAGGTATGACAGTGCTAACATTAAACAAGCATTGGCAATGCCAAAAGGTCTGGCTTTAAAGGAAGTTTGTTCGGTAATGTGAAGCATTGCAAGTCAATAGCAGGGAATGGATATGCTTTTATGTGGAAGCAAAGAACTGCAGAACAATATTGATGTAGGATAAAAGGTTAGGTGACAGTTGCACTGTCAACCAGACCAAAAAATCCATGTGGGTTAATGATTGCACTCCTCACGTCTGAGCTACTGCCAGAGAAAAACAGTATACACGATCTAGTGAGGGAAGACATTTTAACAATATTCTAAGGTCATGTGTGTGCTCCTGAAAGTTCAAACTCAAGCAGCTGGATAAATTAACAAAATGCCCATCGCTGTGTGGAGAGGAAGCACATTTTTGTGGAAGCACTCAACGTCTTCCCCCTCAGAACATGCAATCCTGGCTCCCAGCATCTGTGCAGAGCCAAAGCCCCTCACCAATTGATTCTCATATAATTGTCTGGCAACAGTGGCGCTGTCAAGCTAGACCATAAAAAAGCATGATGGTGGCGCCAATAAAGACAGTTGTAGTCAGTAGCGGCTGCTACTGGACAGGGGTAGTGGGCGGGGAGGGTGAGGGACAGGTGGGGGAATGAAAAATAAATAAAAAAATACTTACCTGAGTGCAGCTGGCCTCTGCTTCTAGTCCGTCCTCTTCATCTTCTTCCTGTCTGGAGTCCCAGCAGCAGGAAGCACCCAAGCTCCCCTAAGCCAATCACAACGCTGCAATGCAGATTGTGATTCATCTGAGCGTCGTGGTTCGACGCTCAGATGGGGACTGGGAACCAGGGCATGTTCTCTACCCAGGCTGTACAATGCAGCAAATGGAGAACTTGCAAAGTGCGCATGAGTATTTGGCCGGCCCAAGACGGCTGGCCAAACCGTCATGCGCACTTTGAGAGTGCCACCACTCCTCCCCCTGAAGTGCTCTAGTGTCACAGAGCCCAGTCCCACCCGCACAAAATTAACACAGCAGCAGGAAAAATAAAATGATAATAACGTTACGTGAATATAACTTTATTTTTCCTTTTTGAACAGCTTAAAGAGCAGTGGGGCGATGCTTCTCTGCCTTAGTGGAGGAGCCGCCCCTGGTTGTAGAGGGCGCCTCCAAGGCTAAAGCAGTATATATGGCAGTTTCTATGCCTCATGAGGAAGAAGAAATTTAGAGTCTGGTTAGTAAAGGTAAGTTGTCTCCTGCCACTCTTCAATGCAACCCCTATTTGAAAGGAGTTCCATTTTAGGCATGCAGGAATAATTCAGTTTCAGGTTTTTTCTGCAGCACGTGTAGTTGGTCCTATCTAGATTTAGTTCAGAGCACCTTTGCACCAAGGTCTTTTGCAAAACTAAGGGCTCAATTCACAAAGATATTAATATGAGGAGGAATTACTTACTTTTGAATGTCCAAGACAATGCACCTTTTGCTTTTGTTTCTCTAATTGAGGGAAATAATCCCTGGACATTTTCTCACTGACCTTTCTAAAGAAGGATTCCAGGTTTTGGAGGAATGCTTTCTAGCCAATATCTTTCTTGATCGGCAGTGTATGGCAAGAGATGACCACCAAAGACTGCAGGGTTACTCAATGGGAGCCTGAGGAATATGCACATCTCTCACCGCTGCACAACATTCCTTTATGCTTGCATTACCTTATGCTTTACATTTGAGTTTGTGAGGCATCACAGGAAGTGCCTGGATTAGCTCTTCTTCCCCCAGATTTATTACAGCGAAGCAGCACAAAACTGTGGAGTACGTATTGCAGGCAATAAACTGCCCACAGGATAGCTGGCACAAATGAGCATAATAAGCCACAAGGAAGCCTTCTCTTCCTCAAAGGGCATCTAATACTTCTAAAGGGCCACCCACAAATACGGTCTTCATGACCTAGCAAAGCTTTTGCATATAGACCTGGTTCACTGCTCTATGCTCCCAGCAGATATGTTTTTCACACAGCTTCAGACAATGGCACAGGGCTCAACTCAACCCTTAGTATGGATCACATAAGGTATTGTGTGTTCCTGCATTTGTGAAGATTTGTCTCTTGTTTATCTGCAAAATCAAATGTATCAAAGGTGGGCTGCCGACGTTTTTGTTATCTCTTCAAGAACTTATCAAGGCTTGAGCCTGCGCTAGGTTAAGGTGACATTTTTGTTCGAAAATTCCTTGTGACTCTATATTATTTTAATGACTTCATATTTCTGGTTTAAGCTTTAATACATTGAACAACACTTGTATATACATTCTTTTACATCTAGGGTAGATATAAATGATCTACAGGACAACTAGCCATGCTGCTTTGGCTCAGGAGGTATGAGCTACTCCTCCAATCTGGGACCACTTAAATACAATTGACTTTTATTCAGGACATCTTAACACCCAACCTGTATCCCCTGGTGTCAGGGGGCAGAAGGGGAAGGGATTTCGTCATACTCAGACTGAAGCAACCATATTATTGTCGTGTGCAGTTTAAAATATTTTAAACAATAAAAAGTGCCTTACAGAACTAAAACAATGGTCCGAAAATCATACAATGTACAAATCAGTGCAAACATGTTCAAGATAATGCTTTATCCGCTCAAGAAAGACATGGCAGAGCTACAGGTTGCGCACCGTCACCTCCAATGGAAGGTGGACGATGCTGAGAACAGGTCCAGGCGCAATAACCTCCGCTTTGTAGGTTTTAGGGAGGGGATTGAGAAAAAGGACATGGCCGCCTTCCTCCTGACCTGGCTGAAAGCTACTTTCCCCGAGGCGCCATTTTCTACATGCTTTATTATTGAAAGAGCACATAGGGCGCTTCTGGCCAAGCCTCCTGAGGGCGCGAGACCCAGGCCAGTTATAGCGCGCTTCTTGAACTTTGCCGACCGGGACCTTATTCTGAGGGAGGCCAGGGCCCTGGGAGAGATCCGCCTTGAGAACACTACAATAATGATCTTCCCGGACTACAGCCAGGAGGTTTCGAAACAACGCCGCTCCTTTGACGCGGTGAAGGCGAAACTGAGGTCCCTGAATCTTAAATACATGCTCCTCTTCCCCGCCAAGCTGAAAGTGATATATAAGGACAAGTCTATCTTTTTTGCCCACCCGGAAGACGCTTGGCAGTGGTTGGAAGAGCGCCCTATCTTGAACAGTAGGGAGGCGGCCAGTCGGGACGCAATGGACAGAGAGGTGAGGGACAGATCGAGCTGGGAGCGGCCGAAGCCGCAACGACGGAGGTTACGGAGGACCCAACACACGAGCGCGGCGACGCCATATAGGACCCGAGGATCGGCCAACAACAGGGGAGGCAGATCGGAATCCCCAGGCAAAGACCCAGTGGCGGGATCAAGGTTCAGCAGTCTGAGGCGAGGGGTACGCTCCGAGGGGGATGACGTGGAGGGATCGGAAGGCCCCTCATCCGGCGAGGAGGATATGGACCTCTTGGGCGAATCGCTACACCCCTTGGCTAAGGAGATACGACAGTTAGAACAAGGCTCCTCGGGTCAAGACCCGATCGTAGATACTCAGGACTCTCATTCTTGAAGGCAGGAACATGCAGCTCGGATGTGATAGCAGCTCGGCGTCAAGGAGCACGCAAGTTGACACACCCCCTACAGTTTCTTTTTTGGGTGTCTGAACTGAACACAGTTTAATCTGGGGAGGGATGTGCGGGAGGGCGAATGACCTACTCCCATGGATGGTTTGGTCCCATGTTGGGGCGCAGCTAGAAGGGGAGGGTGGTGGGGTGGGGGAGGGGGGGGCATGTTGGTACTGTTGTTTCCTCACGTTGGGGAGTTGGGGAGTTGGGGGGGGGAGGGGGGTGGTGTCAGTGAAGCAGCAGAGCTTACCCTTGCTACTGCCCTGGACCCGGGATCGGTCACTCGGTGGTCAGTGTGAAGTGCAATGGCAGGTACACTAGCTGAACCTAGCCGGGAGGGCGCTGGGGTAAAGGCGCTAACCTGGAATGTAAACGGCCTGGGTTCCAAAATTAAGAGGGGCTTGGTCAATGCCTATATTAAACGCATAGCACCAGACATCATATTCCTCCAGGAAACACATTTGAGGGGGAACCATTGTGCTTTTCTAGCACGTGGGCAGTACACAGTCTTAGCACACGCGGGATACACGACGGGCTCACGGGGCACAGCAATACTCATAAGGAAAACGACGCCATTCACGGTGACACACACTTGGCTGGACCAGCAGGGCACGTACGCAGGGGTACAGGGGACATGGAGGAGGCGCAGGTACACGCTGCTGTCAGTATATGCTCCACCCAAATTACAAAACCGGACGATGCAGGAGATCACGAACATACTGCTAGCCACTGCTGACACGACACAGATTATGGGAGGGGACTTCAACGATGTGATGTGCACGACCAGTGATAGATCGGGGGACTCTCACGCAGTGACGGCAGTGACCGCTTTGGCCCGTAGAATGGACGCGATTGGTCTCACTGATGTGTGGCGGTGGCTCCATCCTGTGCAGGCAGCCTACTCCTTTTACTCAGGGGCCCACAAGGTTTTTTCTAGATTGGACTATATATTCACTACGAGGCAGGAACTCTCGACGGGGGACTTGGCAGAATATAGGGCGAGGGGTGTCTCGGACCATTCCCCGCTGTTTGTACATATAGGACGTGGTAGGGGGAGTGGAAAGGCACAGTGGCGTATGTCGCCGTGGGATCTCCAGACTCCTGGAATTCTAGGGGGAATTAGAGCGGATATCAAAGTCTTTGTGGCGGAAAACGAGGGGTCGGTGCAATCGGGAGTTACGCTATGGGAAGCCATGAAAACCGTGTTGAGAGACCGCTTCAGCTCCAGGGTGGGGGAGGCCAGAAGGAAACGCACTGAGGAAATAGCGCAGGAGGAGGCCAACATCTTGACTCAAGAAGCTGAATACCACAGGACGAAGGGGGAGGGACATCTAAGGATTCTGCTAGACACTCAACGGCTATACAGGGAACTGCTCACGGATGAAGCGCGCACGCAGGCGCTGGCCACCCTTCATCGCCTGTATGATGTAGGCGACAAATCCGGGAAACTCATGGCATGGCTGAGCAGGCGGGAGCAAGCGGCCAGATGGGTTGATTGGATTGGGCTCCCGGGTTCGGCACGAGCATCAACAGATGTCGCGATAGCGGAGGCCTTTGCGAACTATTTTGAAGAATTCTACAAGGCTAGAGACCTCGGAGATTGCGAGGTGGTAAGGTCGTTCCTGGGTAGTATGGAAGTGCCGCAGTTGACCCCCGAAAATAGCGAGGCTCTGGACGCCGACCTATCCCTGGAAGAAATTACGGAGGCAGTGGCAGTCCTGAAACCTGGGAAAACCCCGGGACCTAACGGCTTCCCGGCGGAGTTCTTCAAACGGACGGGGGACCTCCTGGCACGTCATTTGAAATCACTTTATGTGGGGGCGTTTGACTCCGGAGGTCTCCCGCCGGACCTGGCCCTGGCCACCATAATCCCGATCCATAAGGAGGGCAAGCCCCGGGAGGACTGTTCTTCATATCGCCCTATTTCCCTTCTGAACAGTGAGAATAAAATCCTCGCCACCATCTTGGCACGACGACTCCGACAGGTCATAGCGGACCTAGTGCACCCGGACCAGTCCGGGTTCCTGCCGGACAGGGCCACTAAACTTAACCTGCGGCGCACCCATAACTGGCTCCAGGAAGTCTGTGACAAAAGGGAGCCACACTGGTTTCTCTCATTGGACGCGGAGAAGGCATTCGATGCGGTCCACTGGCCCTTTCTGATGGGAACGCTTGAGCGTTTTGGGTTTGGACCCAAGTTCCGACAGTGGGTGAGTCTTCTTTACTCGAACCCGAGGGCGAGAGTGCGGATTAATGGGCGAATGTCGAGAGAATTCGCGATAGAGCGGGGGACACGTCAGGGGTGCCCGCTGTCCCCACTCCTCTTTACCCTTACGATTGAGATCCTGGCGATCCGTATCCGGCTCAATCAGGAGGTGACTGGCTTTCACTGGGGGGCCTCGGCAACAGACCAGGAGAAGATCTCCCTGTACGCCGATGACGTGCTGCTATATGTGACGGACCCGGCTAGGACGATCCCGGCCCTCTTCAAGGAACTGGGCGAATTTGGGGCAGTGGCCGGACACACTATAAATTGGCATAAGTCGATTCTCTACGACCCGCAAGGTGAGCCACGGGGGGAGTGCCTGCCTGAGTTGCTCATTCACACTACGGAAGGCTTCCGGTATTTGGGGGTGTTTATCACCAGGGATAGGCGGCGCTCATACGCCGACAACGTAAATAGGGTAGTGGTGGCAGCGAAGGCGGAGATGGATAGATGGAGACCGCTACCGCTCACCATGTTAGGCAGGGCCGCCCTGTATAAAATGATCCTGTTACCAAAGTTTTTATATGCCCTGCAAAATGAGTACTATCCCTTACCAGAAGCGACACTGCGGACAATCCATGCTGACCTTCGCTCTTTCTTGTGGCTGGGGAAGCAGTCCCGGGTGGCACTCACGACCCTGCAGCGCCACCAATACAATGGGGGTATCTCGCTGCCTAATCTGGAGGCCTATTACTGGGCAGAACACCTTGCCCCGATCAATGCCTGGTTACACGCCCCGGCGGACCATCCCACTTATGCTTTAGAGAGATCCAAATGGGGCAACAAGACGGTATTACACTTCTTGTATGGTGGGAAAGGGGGCCACCAGCTCCTACCAGCGACGAAGATCACCCTGACGGCGTGGCGCAGAGCGACAATCAGAATGGGCTGGCATGAAAGGCTCACCCGACAGACACCCCTATGGTCGTGTAGATGGCTGACAGAGCTACATAAACTGAAGGGATTCCACAGGTGGGATGACATTGGCATCTCCACGGTGGGAGATGTCATAGCAAAGGGGGAACTTAAAACTTTCCGGGCGCTACAGCAGGACTTTGGCCTCCAGAACACCCAATACTATAAATACTTGCAGTTGAGACATGCCTGGGGAGCTCAGCACATATCGCTCACAGACATACCCCAGTTTGCACCACTTGAGGGCCGATTATTACAGGAGCAGATACAGAGGGGGGCAATATCTATGACATACAAAACACTGACAAATAATATGTTGGGAGACTTGCGGGCACTCAGGGAGAGGTGGGAGGCAGATGTGGGCACGATGGAGGACCTGGATTGGGAACTAGCACTCATGCACCCGAGGGAAGTGGCCATAAAATCGAGGCTTCGCCTCATACAGTTTAAGATCCTTCACAGGGCCTACTTCGATAGAGTGAGGCTTGCCCGGATGGGGAGGGTGACCGACACCTCTTGCATACGATGCCAGCGTCAGACAGGCGATTTCTTCCACATCATCTGGGGCTGCGTAGTGATACAGGAATATTGGGGTGAGGTATTCAGGGAACTGAGTATGATATTGGAGGTGGAGATTCCTAGGGATCCCAAACTGGCGCTTTTGGGCATGTCGACGGAAGTAGACATCACACGATACCTGCTCATTTTCCTGCTGCTGGCTTTGGTAGTAGCAAAGAGAGACATAGCACGAATGTGGGGGGCGCCTGGGAAACCCACCCTGGCTGAATGGAGGAGAGGCTTAGATATGTATATGGCGGCGGAAAGAGTGACCTACAAAGCTAGAGGGTGCCCTCGGAAATTTCGAAAAATATGGACTAAGTGGAGGCGCTACCATGGACTGGAGTAGGACTGTCCGGGGAGAATGAGCGGGTGGCAGGGGAGACAGCCGGGGAGGCACGTTTGTCACTGAATCCAACGTAGTTGTTTCTGGAGGGTTTGGGTCGTTGAATTACCTATATACTGTGTCAAGACTTAGAGGATGCGAGAGACTCGGGGGTCGAGGGGGGTGACGGAAAAGGGGGGTATGCTGCAGAAAAGGGAGGGGAGTGGGAGGGCGGGAAGAGGGGCTTTTGATAGAGGCTTCTCAGTTGCTGACTTTATCAGGAGTTAAGGGGGGGGAGGGAGTTTGGGGTGAAAATGAAAACAAGTTCGTCACGATGAAAGCTATGTACCTGACATTGAAAAGTTGCAGAATATCGGGAAGAGCGGAATGTTGACGCTCCCCCGAATTGTTTTTGTCTCCTGCACCCATGTTCCGCCTGATGCAACAATAAAAATAATTTAAAAAAAAAAAAAAAGATAATGCTTTATCTTTGCAAACATTATATTTCGTTCTTCGGGTTGTGCACAAAAATACAATTTAAGGGAGAGGGGGGTTGGTCAAAATGATAGACAGGACCAAATTCTTGTTATTTATTTCTTATATTGAAGCATGAATGAGAGTACAAATTTGGCATGAGATGAATATTTTTGTAAAGTCTTTCCAAATTCACCATATACAAGATCCTATCAAATGATGTTTTTAATTTTTGTCCGCTTTTTACATCTAACTTCACAATAGAACTTTTAGCCATCAATAAGGCTCCAAGAAATAAGATCACAGGTTCCCTTTTCTGCGTAAATATGTGTTTAAGCCAGTAGTGCATCCTTTGATTGCCAGTTCATCATGGAAATACTTGACCACAGTGAAGCCTGGATAATCATTTGTATCTGTTGGCTGGTTTCCATTCAGAGTATAGAGAGTTTAAGTCAGATCCATGTCATGTGTATTGGCATTGCTGATAATGTGTAGCATCTCCAAAGCTAACATGATTCCCATCCGTTTTGAACCCACATTTGCTTCAGAGTCCAATGCCGCCTGACTGATATGTTTTTTGCTGAACCCATTCCTTTTCTAAATTTCTCAAGGATTTTTTCATTTTCTTCGGAATGTTTTTCCAACCTTTAACTGAGTTTGGTATTTTTATATTCTTGTGCCAACTGTCTTGTATTTGTTTTTAATCTGGGCCCTGTGCCTTATTTGATGCATTGCAGATGAACGATATGACATTTTTTTGCACTATGCCTTTGGGAGTTTTATTCTGCGGACTTGGTTGAGATCTGTGGAAAATGGCCAAACTCAAAGATTTATTCCTATATGAAGATTGCTTGCTATGTATATTTTTGCAAGACTTAGCCTCTAGATCATATTCACTGTGCACATATTGGAATGATGTGTTCTTTCCAACTTTATAAATATTTTTGTGTTTAACTCTTTCTTGATTAATCTACTTTATCAAATTAAATATATATATTTGATTCATCTGATCATCAGTTGGAGATTCTTTATAATAAAAGACGTTGTTCTGTGCTATTGTTCTCATCTTCTTAGTTTTACTTTATTCACATATAGGAAATATCTTCATCCTTAATCAGGAAACATGTATTGACTCTTCTTGAGAAAAAAAATCCGCCAGTAGTGTCACACACATACACATAAGATTAATGAATAAATGCTGTGGAACAGTTTGTGTTATTTTTTCCATGTTCTAGAGTGAAGTCATTTTATGAAATGAGCATGCCAAAGAGCTAGTTCAATGAAGATCCACTCATAGTGATGAGTTATTATTTAACATCCGCCTAACTTTTCAGTCTACTTGTATTCTTTTTATTCCAGAACATTCTGCACTGAAAAAAATTAAATCTTGAGTACCCTACCAGCTGGCGTGGTGTAAGGATGGTGAATGGGGATGGAGAACAGTATTCTGTTGCTGTCGAAACTGAAAAATAGGTAATCTCAATTCGGCCATTAACTTTGCTGGGCAATGGAGGAAGAGCAATAATAGAAGCACCCGAAAGTGTCATGTTTGACCGATTTCCACCTTCAAACTCAGTTTTCATCTTTCAAAAAACATCTCTTTAAAAGTTTTCTATAAGACCTCTTTGAACCAAACTTCGCTGGCAGGCTGATTTATATCTTGCTGGTAAATATCTCACCACTAATATAATGGTCCGTCGGTCAAATTTATATGCAGGGAGACCTTAGTTTATCAAAAGCAGAGACTACTCCATCTCCACTGTGGCCAAACTTCTCAGACGGTCCAATCGAAGAAGGCCTTTGGAGGAATAAAGCTATACGCCTGTCTGCCCAATTTAGATGGGTGAAAATAAAGCTGATTTTTACTGCTCATTACCACCAGGAAAGACCTACTGGTAAAGGAGGGTAAAAAACTAAAACTGCCCCCCTTACCATGGGAGATGATTCCCATGGCTAGGGGGTCATTCTTTGAATTTTCATGAAGAAAATCCAGCAGAATTCAGGTATCTGAAAGAAGAACTAGTAGTTCAAGTTTGTAGTGTCTCACACCTGATCTACAGTTATGGAGCATGCACAGTACAATGATGGTTATGGTGTAAAGAGTGTCAAGGGATATGGTCAGAATAGGAATATTGTTCCTGTTGGCCAGTGTTTTCATTGAGTGGTCTAATGTTTGTTCCTAATCAAAGAGGTAATCGGTATTCTGTTTTGATTAGGGTCACCTACGAGGCTGATGGTTGTGGAGGCTGAGGTGACAGAGGTGGGTGTGGCATCATAGCTTCAGGCAAGTTGTCAATTATTATTATTGTTATTATTATTACTATGCCATTCTTGTAGAGTACATGGCTACCCTGACACAGTCTTACCAGCACTGACAGGAATCGTGAGAAATGCAATGATGCGCTAATAATGTAATTAAGTGGGTCTTTAATTGCATTCTAGCAGATTATCTTGGGCCCTAAAATGAATAGGGAGTGAGTTCCAAAGCTTGGAAACCTGGAAAACAAATGATTGCCCTCCACTTCAGGCCCTTTTAATTCTGGGGACGGTCAGAATAAAACAGTCGTTTGGTCTCAGATCTCGTGCATTGCTATAAGGAACAAGTAGATGACTCAGGATACGAGGACCCTGAGCATGCTTTATCTTGTGTCAATGCACAGAGTTTTTAAATCAATTCTTTTGGGGGGGGCGTTAAAGGGCGCATGGCATGATGGCTGCACCTTAGTGCGGCTCGGCCAGTCAAGGGCATAATCCGTGCAATCACGCTCGCTAAGCAGCGGCATATCAGCACCAAAGAAGTTGTGGTGACTCTAAGCCGCTCAGTAGTTGCGGACACGGAGATTGCTGCTAAACTCTGGCATCGTTGCTGCCAGCAACTGGGAAGAAAATGGTGACTACCAGGTGCGATTGGAACCATCGGGTGCCCACTGTGGGGCTGCTGCTCCTTAAATAAGTGTAGAAAAGACTCCAAGAGCAGCAATAAACTGGTGAACTGAGATAGTCACCCCCCATCCACATGCTGGTTGGCTGAGGACGACTGCATGAGAGCAGATCTTCATGTAGTCGTGGCGTCGCACCGGCGGGAAGGCGGGCACAAGAAAACGGACAGTGAGGTCCGGCGAAAGTGAATGCGATGTGCAGTGGTGCCGCTGTGCTCACGGTGAGGGTGGAGAGCTGAGCAGTACGGCCTACCTGAGAAGCAGGAACCAGAGAACAGGAAGACTGCACTCCCTGGCGGCCCAGAGACTGCCTAGTCCTGTGTGTGGACTGTTGAGAGGAAGATGCGAGGCCACAGACTCACTGTGGTTCTGCCAGACTAACACCAGAATAAAAACAACGGCTGGTCTGGGCAGTGATGGCGCTAATAGCCTGGCAAGCAGCGACGACTCTCATCTCATTGTGGAATGCCGCACTACTGTACGCAAGCATAGAGTGAACCAAAATACATGCAAAAGGTGCAAACTTCAAATAAATTCACTTTGTCTCGCTGCTCCCCAAGGCTCAGATAGCCATAATGGGAAAGACAGACAAGAGCCAAACCTGCCTCACTTTTGAAATGCGCAAGCCTGGCAGGTCTCAACAACGAACTCTGTCGGACTCTTAGCAAGATGCCCCGGTAGAAGGGCCACATCGCTAGAGACAACGCTTCTCGCAATGCAGATCAGTCTGCAATCTATTGATGGGAAAATATATGCCCTAAATCTACAGATGGATCATTTGTCAGCGAAACTTGACAAAACAAGGGACCAGGCTGGGAGAAGCAGAAAAACATATCTCTGACATGGAAGATCACCTACAAACTGTCTCATCTAAGTGCCTCAACATGTGGAAGGTCCTGGCTGTAAAACAGGCAAAGAATGAAGACTTGGAAACGAGATCAAGCACAACAACCTCAGATTCATAGACCTGCAGGAATCCAACAACACGGGCAACTTGGAACTATACGTGGAAGGTATGCTTAAGGACATTTTGGGACCAGAGATCATGTCTGAGGTGCTAATCGTGGAGAGAGCCCATAGGTCGCTAGCGGTGGATCCAGTCCCAGGTGCTCCGTCGCAACTGAGCATAGCAAGGCTACTAAATTACAGGGCTCGGGTATGCGGTCCTGCAGCTAGTGAGAGAGAAGCAAACAATAAACTATAATGGGAATGACCTGGCATTTTACTCAGATTTCACTCTCTCTGTTCAGGCGGCACAGTGGGAATTCCAACCTGTCAAGAAACAATTGCAGGAAGCGAGCATCCCATACGCAATGCTGTACCCAGCCCGACTCCGCATCGAAGTAGAAGGAAAGACTAACATATTTACAAATCCGAAACAAGTCATGGAGTATGTCTCTGAAGAAGGGTCACCGCGATTAGGAGGAAAGACCTGATGAAGAAGAAAAATAATGAAATATGAAACTGTGTCAATTTTGCCATACCAACACTTGGATTTATATTGTATGTCTGTGGAAGGAGAGATAGATGGCGGTAGGCTACCACACCTGGTGTTCGGGAGTGGACTAACTAAGGGATGACTTCTGTGTGACACTGGCGACACATGCCACAAAGTAGCACTCACCGCACGAAGATGACTCGCCAATGGTCTGTGAGTAAGGTGGTACTACTGGCAACAACTCAGGACATTAGTGGACTAGTAACTATTACTTATAATGCATAAGTGGCCTACCAACCTAAGTGATACACTTGGCCACCTCCCTGCCCAATGGGAGGCTGTAAGAGTACTAGTGCCCCCCTATGGGTGTTCCCCAGCAACAGGCATGGGAAATGTTTTCTAGTTTGGGAGCGTTAGGGTTATACGGGATGACTTTAGCAAGTTGGGTGTGCTGTAGTGGGAGGGGGTGGGGTTCAAGTTCATTTTAAGTTATGGATGTAGTACGGGATGCATGCAGGAAAGGATCGAGAGCTGTTCAACACTAGGATCTGTGTGCGCCAAAGGATCTCGAAATTCAAAATTGAAACTGCAATGAACAGGTGGGTAACTAAATTGCTAACATGGAATGTACGGGGTCTTAACAACCCCCCAAAAATGTTTCATGTACTAGCATACTTAGGCAGACACAACATACAAGTAGTGTTTTTGCAGGAAAGACACCTCACAAAGCACACAGAGCATAATGTAGGGAGACAGTGGGCTGCGGTTAGGGCGGCCTAGTTGTAGTCCGCATAAGCTAGGGGTCCATCAGTGCTGGTGTGGGATGGAGATATAAATGGGTATCTAGACCCACAATTGGACCGCTATGCCACCACAGCATGGCACGGAAAAACAGGCAGCGAAAATAATAAGGGAAATAATGGAGACCAAGGGACTGGTTGATGCCTGGAGGAGCAGGAATCCCACTGTCATGGAGGGCACCTATGTGTCGTCAGTGCATGGTTCATGGTCGAGGCTGGACTATTGGTTGGTCTGTAGGGAGGTGAGCACATGGACAGTGGGTGTAAAACACCTAGCTAGGACATTATCTGATCATGCCCCAGTTATGTTGGAGCTAGTGATACCTGCATGCACTAGGCTCCCATTTCAATGGAGACTGCAACCATCGTCCCTGCTGGATCAGGTGTTACAAACTACCATTGGGTCCGCCATTACAAATGTCTTCATAGAAAATGAAGGCTCAGTAGGTGAGGCTAAAACCCTATGGGATGCCTTCACGGTCACCATCCGTGGGGAATGCTTGGGGGTGCAGGCGGAAATCTTGAAATCGCTCAGGAATAGGCTACAAGATATCGAAGATAAGATCCAAACCCTTGAGTGCCCATACAAACAGAGACTCACAAATGACTTTCTGGCCCAGGTGAGAGAGCTGATCTCTGAGCATACCGACATAACTGAGCAGTAGGTGAGACACAGATCCAGGAGGTGGAAAGCACAGGCATATGGGGAGGGTGGCAGGCCAGGACAGTCACTGGCGAATAAATTAGCAGAGCCAAGGCAGCAGGAACACATTGTAAAAATTATTAATCAAGGTTTGGAAACATATCACACCACGCCAGAGATCCTTAATGTGTTCATGGAGTTTTATACTACGTTACATGGGCCTAGGCTGGGGGTCATTGATAGTGAAGTGTCCGAGTATCTGGAGAATGTCGCGCAGGGCTGGCTGTCACTGGGCCAGCGAGAGTACTTAACCCAGCCCTGGACTGTGGCGGAAGTGAAGGAAGCTATAATGTCCCTCCCGAATGGGAAAGCGGCTGGGGGAGATGGTCTGCCTGGGGAGTTTTATAAGACCTATGTAGAAAGCTTAGCCCTGATACTGCTGGGGGTGCACACAGAGGCTTATGCTAAGGGGTTTTTGCCCCCTACCCTGTGTGTAGCACTCATAGTAACACTATTGAAACCAAACAAGGCTGCAAATAGGAGTGAATCATATAGGCCGCTCTTGTTGATAAATATTGATACCAAAATACTGGCCAAAATAATTGCTACCAGGTTGCAACTCTTGGTCCCGAACCTGGTCTTGCCGGATCAATCGGTGTTTGTACCCCAAAGATCTACCACACATAACTTGCATACCCTATTTGTGGTGCTACATCAGCTAAACCCTGAGCTTAAAGCTGTGGCGGTATTACTGGATGCCGCCAAAGCATTTGATTCTATACAATGGGGATATATGTTCATGGTCCTGCAACCCATCGGAATGCTGATTGCTTTCCTCAAATGGGTGCACCTCCTCTACACGAACCTGGTGGCCCGGATACGTATCAATAAAGAGCTTTCTGCTCCCATACAGATTTGCAGAGGAACTAGGCAGGGGTGCCCCTCTCCCCGATGTTGTTCTCCCTTGCACTTGAATCCTTGGCGTGCAAGATTAGGCAGGGTCATGCGTATGCGGTGCTGCGATTCACACAACTGCCTTTAGCCATATTACTTACTGTATGCAGATGATATATTATTATATGTAATAGAACCTGAGAAACATTTAGCACCCTTGATCTGGGAATATGTGTGGCTTGAGGGATACTAAGGTCTCTGTATAAATTAGGATAAATCCACTGTGTTCCCCTTAACACAATGCACAACTAACTTTGACCTTGAGTTCCCACTAGCTTGGACAAATGACCCTGAGCGATATTTAGGTGTATGGGTACACAGGGACCCGGAGACAGCGATTAGCATGAATTATGGTCATGCTATTGGAAAACTCATGGACCAGGTAGCCAGATGAACACGCCTCCCACTGTCCCTCACAGACAGAGTTGCGGTTGTCAAGATGACAAGTCTCCCCAAATTTCTCTATCTATTTCTGAATATCCCAATCGTGCTCAACAGAGCTATATGTAAGTCACTCAGAACATGCTAGATAACTCTGGTGTGGGCAGGCAAACAACCAAGATGCAGCTGGGAGACCCTTACACAGCCATATGAGAGAGGTGGTTTTGGAGCCCAGATTTAAGATTGTATTATCTATGTGCACAAGCACGATTCGTGCACTATTTGCATTTCCCTCAACAGTACCTTCCACATTTAGCGGTGGAGGCAGATGATGCACACCCAATCCCGCTCACTGTTATGGTGCTACACAACAGGCTGGAGATCAATAGGAAGGAGATTAACACTGTTGCTGTCAGGGCGTTGTATTCCGAGTTCCCAAATGAGCCGGAGATGATCAAAGTTCTGCAGCTAATGCTGACAACTAAAGAAGCAGAGGACTAATCATTAGACTATATAATGCATCCCTGAGAGAAAATATAGTAACTCATTTGATAGCCCTAGAAAGGTGGAACAGCGTACTTAAAGTACGGCTGGCTTGGGAGGAACGGGAAGCCTGCTGAGTGCTAACTGGGCATCTCACAGCTAATTGTAACCTTTGCATAATACATTTCAAGTTCATTCAACAACTGTACTATACACCTGCTCGATTGCAGAAATATGGGCTGCGAGAGCATTCCTGCTGTGTGAGCTGCAGTGATGAAGTAGCGCACTTTGTGCACCTGGGCTGAGCCTGCAAACCTATCCATGATTTCTTGGTTCAGGTAACATAGATATCACAAATGGTAATGGAAACCGTGGAATACATACCGAAAGTTTGTTTATTGGACATAGTTAAATCGTTCAAGCTATGTAACAGGAAACTAGTGGTTAATACCACATGGCTGGCAAAGCTAATGGTGACAAGGCACTTGGGTGGGAAATTGGCCCCAGCTGTGATGAAATGGTTGAAGGAGATTGTGTATTGCAGGGAGAAATTAGATATTCATGCAGAAGAACTGGCAATGGCCTCCAGACCTAGGGATATTTGGGCACCGCTGACTGTATACCTACTAGAGCTATCACAAATACTCACCTTTGTAAAATAGTTAGACACAGATTGATACGTTGTACAGGAATCCTATGGGATAATAGAAGCTGATATGCACACTCAACTGAGATGCTGATGGAAAATAATGTGGAGCACGTCGTTATGTGCAGCACGTGTTGCATTATTTAAATTTTTTGTTTTTCTGTTTTCTTATTTGTATATCTCTGTATTTGTTTGTAGCTACTCTGTAGCATCGCGTTTAATGCATTTAAAAAAAAAAAAGTAGATTTTTTTAAAGTCAATTCTTTTAAATACTTGCAGCCAGTGGAGGCTGGCCAAGGTCTCCAACGCAGACTGACATTTTGTAAGGCACAACTAAACACAAGTTGTGGCATTTTGAATAGTCAGCAATCTCCTTAGGACATAGGCGGGGCCGCCTATTACAAACGAATTATCGTAATCCAACCATGAGAATATGAGACCTTGTACAACTGTTCTTCAGGTTTCCACAGGGAGTCATTTAAGTGTCTTCCTCAAAACTCTTAACAGGCCAAAACATGTCCCTGCAACTTTCTTGGCCTGGGAGGTCATGGTGAGATCTTTCACCAAAAGACCTCCCAAAGTTCTTGACTTCTGGTGAAGGAATTGGACAGGCCCCCATGAATGAAGACCAAATATGATGGTCACAGAGGGATCAGCTATTCCCAACCACCAGGACCTCTGTCTTGTAGCTTTTTGGCAACTAGTGGCCATTCATTTGTTAACTTGCTTGTGGTAGCTAGATAGATCCACTGTGGTTTCACTCATATTTGGTGCCATGGAGACGCCAATCTGGGCGGCATCTGCATAGGGCACCATATTGAAGACAAATGGGCAGATAACATCAGCCAGGGGCCGTACATATATATTAAAAAGATTGGGGCTCAGGGATGACCCCTGAGGCACACCACACTTAAGTTGATAAACCACCAACGGATATAAGCCTTCCCTGACCTGGAAGTATCAAGGAACAAGGTCAGCCATTTTAATACTTTTCAAGTATTCCCTAACATCTCCCAGTCTGCGATGAAGGATGGAGTGAGAAACAGTAATGGAAGCTGTGCTCAAATCAAGGAGAATGAGTGCAGCTGACTATTCTTGATCGCGAGATCCAGATATCAGCCTGACAGAGATAGGGTTAGAGTCTCCATGAACCGGTAGACAACTGCCCCCCCAGTTTTGAGCACCAGGTATGATCAGACACCAGATGAGGGGATAGAGAGTTTAAAAGAGCAGAGAACATAGAACTTATGTTGCCATAGTATCATCTTGCAAGGAAAATGTAGAGTTGAGGAGATCCACTTTGTGTTCCTTCTCTATCCCTCGCCCTCCTACTGGCTAGTTTTCGTTCTTTCCCTATATCTATTTCCCCTCTTGGTGTGAATATGTTTAACTTGTAAAAGTGGAATGTTGACAACTTAAAGCATAGATGGACTCTGTTACTTAAATGTGGCGTAGGGGCCCCTATGAGAGATGATTGGAAAGATAGGGATTTTCTTTGTTGTTTTGTATGCTTTGTGACAAGGCTTTTCATCAAAGGAAGTGCACTGCTCGGTTCCTGTTACACACAATGAAAACATGTGAACGTATCAAACACACCCAGCTAAAAATCACATCACCTTTTCTTTTTGATTGCATCTTTATGATTTTCTATAGTTCACTGCCTTTTTCCAACGAGAAGTATTATCTCAGTTATACTGTTGGGTGGGACAGGGTGGAAAAATAAAACTTTACACGTTCTCACAAACTAGGGTCATATATAGAGCTACAGATTTTACACGTTTATACAACTGGGCTTCTGCTCAGCTTACAGAGACCGTATAGGTTTGCCCATTGAAATGTTTTACCAATCATAGATGCTAGGAACTGAAACAGCAGTAGTCATTATAACTCACACATCATCTTTAAACATATACCTTTTTAAAAAGCAATAATTGTTCACAACCATCAGCTTCTCAGTTTATGAAAATGCACACAATTTGCTATCAAATATCAGCTTGTATATGGAAACGTAAACTAAATCCTCCGAAACAGGTATGCAGCATTCCATTAAAAAAATGCTTTTGCTGAATTACTTTTTCATTTTAGTGAATTCATGTTAAAGGTCCAGATATCAGTGTGGGATTAATTCTGCTTTTAATCCCCATGAACCAACATTTCATGTCACTGATGCTCACATTATTTATTCCATTTGATTTGTAAAAAAAAAAAGCCAATAGGTCTTGACAATGCCCAAGCTACTGGCCTTGTCAATATGAATGTCTTTTAGCCATGTTGTCTAGCAGCACATCTGCTCTTCAGCATGGCTAAAAGTTATTGTAAGTCCAGAATCACATCTTGAGCCAATGCCGAGTCACCCCCATGTTTGGTTTATTGCCCTGCCCCTCCTAACACAAAAAAGCTTTATAACATGGTCTGAACTGGCCGCATCATAGTGCTTTTTTCAGTGATTTTTAGCCATGCTGAACAGCAGATGTGCTGCTAGACAACATGGCTAAAAGACATTCAAATTGACAAGCCCAATAGCCTGGACAATGCGAGGTCTATTGGCTTTGCCAATGCGTGTTCGGTGTTAACAGGGTCTTGCTGAACAAATGCAGAAGTGATAGTGAGAAACAGTTGAGGAGCTTTAAAGTGAAGCAAGAATGTGGCTTGAGAGCCAGAGCTGCCGACAGGTTAACTGGGGAACCAGGTTCTAATCCCATGTTCAGCTGAACAATTTATGATTCTGAGCACACCACTTACGCTTCCCCCTACCTAAGACAATGAATGCATCATTGTGTAATATAACTGGTGATCACTGTAAGAGCTCTAATGCAATCGGCCGGTGTTATAACTATGGCAAGATGGAGGATGGAACAAGCGCTCAAATACCAATGGATCGCGCAAAGAAAAGCAACAGCGACGAGGAGTCAGGGCGGGGGACAGGTCAAGCAGGGCAGCATGAGGGGATGGGCAGATGGGCAAGCAACAATGTGAAAACAAGCATTTGCAATGCAATAGGTCTCGCATTAGGAAATTTTGAGCTATTGTAAATGACAAATTTTTTATATGTGTTGGTTTTGAAAATAGCGAAATTAATAGCTTTGTCATTTACAATGCCAATAGTTTTAACTTTCGCAAACGTGACACCTATAGCATTTGTAATGCAATATGTGTTGTATTTACGTGACTTACATGTATTGATATTACAACCAGTCTGATAAAGGCTCGCGCATCCATTCATCCTTCCAAGGTCGGAAAAACGTGAGTACCAGTTTTTGTGGGTGGCAACTACTGTGCCACTGTAAATCACACAGACACCTACGACAAGGTATGTAACTATACAGAAGTAAAATCAAACAAAGCAATAAAGAACAGTACGATGTTGCAGCATGTCGGTGTGTGTAGGGATGGCTCTCAGTCCTTTTTACCCCCTCCCGTATAGATTTACTTTCTTTGCTGCACAAGCAGGACTACAGTATCCAGTATGCACCTTCACAAATATGACTGGATGATCTCTTCACTGTCCCGCAAGCTCCCCAGCGCTCTCCCCTCCCCCGACCCTGTCACCGGCTGCACACAAACACTCACCAGCATCCCCATCACATCGGTCCAGAGCCTGAAAAAGCCATCGGACATGCCCGTCTCCTCCTGGGGCTCTGGACAAGCCGCTTGGTCCTCCTCTTCCATGGCTGCTCCCCCACCTCAGCAGTGTTTCAGCCTGGCAGTGTCAACAACCCTTTGCCCCGGGCTGTACCTAGGGGTGCTGCGTTTTTCAAATAATTCTCCGCTGTCCCGGGGCAGCTTCACCATGCTCTTCAATCTCTGCTTAATCCACCTCACAGGGGAGCCGCTGAATTGTCCCTTTGAACAGCGGGCAATGGGCAGGTCGCGTCCCGCTCCCTCATTGCGAATCCCCCCGGGGTCTCCAGGTTCCTTCCGGTTGCCGAGCGCTGGACGGTGGAGTTGACATTCCTTCGAAAACTTTTCCTAGCTAGACGAGGCTGCTACAGGCACACTCCAGCTGAAGGCTGGACTGCACCACAGAGGGGCGCACCAGAGGAGTCTTTAATGTTGAGCACATGACTCATTCTCCTGGAAGGCTTCGCAAAACATAACACCCCCGACAAAAATATATATTTCAAAATAGTTGGGTTTGCGCAAGGAGTTCTAGCAAGGTGAAAGCTAAGAGGTAGCAAGAAGCATAGAGGATCACTTACAGACTCCCCTTACTCCTGAAATGGACTCTCCCGAATTCACATAACTTCTCACACTGTCTGTGGGGGCTGCCTGCGCGTGCGCGCCATCCTTAAGTTTTGTTTTAGTAGCGAGCCCCAGAGCGAAAACGAAGTGCCGCATCTGAAGTCCCGGGTCCCAGGAGGGGGCCCAGGTGAAGACCAGCGGGGAGACTGCGGGCTCCCATGCCTAAGGGGAGAGCCCCGCTTCGTGCTGGCCTGGCAGAGGAGCTCGAGTGCCTGGCGTGTTCCAGATGGTGCGAGCCCGGTAAGGGAGGGGTAGGGGTGGGTGCCTGCGTGTGCGTGCATGCGCGCGTGTGTGTGAGTGTGTGCAAAGATGTCATCCTTATTTGCTAAAATATCACTAGTTGTTGAAATAAAAAATAAACAAGTGCTGTTTGTGTTTTAAAAACCTTTTAAGAAATGCATGTGTTTATGTACATGTGCATGCATTTTAGTGCTCTGTGTGTATGTGTCCAAGGACGACGGCCTGAACACTTTAGTACTCCTATGGAGTGCTTGAAAACAAAGAAAAAAATAGCTCTGTAAACAAGGAGCAGTGTAACAAGACATGTACAAAACACAAGAAGTGGGCATGACGCCCGCATACCATGATGAATAACATCGAAGAAATGTGAGAGTGATGCTGAAGTTTACCAATGGCGGAGATGTGGTAAGCCCACAGATAGAAAACAACATGTCTCTTCGAGACATCGCATGCACTGTCTAGCTGAGATCTAGTAAATGCAGTACTGATTTTTGGTACTGATTTAATTGAAATACAGCACCAAACAAATTTTTAGCTATTACTAATACATTTAACATTAGCATTTACACTTGCCATAACATTCACTTCTGATAAGGATTGCATCAGTATCAATTTAAATCTTCCTCAATCTATAATGATTTGAGATTTGACTCAACATCCAAAAAGAAGTCAAACAACGTATTATGAGTTTTTCAGTTACGAGAATTTATTAATAAGTGCAAGACTGGCATCATTGAAAGGAGGCATTTCATTGAATGCTTTAACAACCGCGTCTTTACCATGCATGCCTTTACAACGAATTTCGTTGTAAAGGCATGATTGGTAAAGTCATATGGTTTGTAAAAATCACACACCAGCCCCCCCACCTTGAGCCCTGCCAAATGCACATGGATTGTTGCAGTGAATTAATGTGTGCTAATATTTCTTTGTGAAGGCCACATTAGCAACACACAATCTTTTATCCCAGGCTATTATTATTGTTGTTGTAACTAGTGTCCCACTTTTAATATGCATTAGCATAATCATTTTCTGATAATATGCTGTATTTTCACAGAAAATTGCAAACAGTATGATGGATCTGATTTTAAAATGCAAGCTAAAGAAATTGGCTTTGCACAAAAACTGTGTGACTGAATGTACCAACCTGTCCTTGAATGCTTTAAGAGAAGTCTTGGAATCCAAAACCCTGTGTGGTATGCCAGATAGGGCAAATCAAGAGTCATTCCCAATTTTATCAAGACAAATTCAAAGGCAATAAAATATTAAGTAAGGTGCGACTTATCAGAAAAAAGTAGGCTAGAGTTGGATGAAGTGATTAGGCCTCTGAGGAAATTTGACCTTTTTCAATTCCTAATTGCTTCCAATAGAGGAGATCACCTAGCACGCATCAATGGGTACTTCAGATAGCCAAAAAGGACAGTTGTATTTCACTGCTGCTATAACTTTAGACACACTTGCCACTAATGCATTTTTTGGTGAATACCACTGATGTAGCGCAAATTTTATTTTCATTTGTAGGGGTGCATCATAATCATGAGTAGTCCGCATCCACATATATTCTTTCATTGCATTAACTTGAGACCTTAGTATGTGCACTGTAATAATGTGAATTGTGATGTGTTTTAGGGCACTTCAATGTGAACGTAACTAGCTGAATATATTAACGGGTAGAATTTGTGTATACTGCTAACAATTTTTTATGTATTCAATGTTTTTATCGGACGTACTAATTTAGGTTTTACATAGTAGTATTAAGAGCATGCGTTCATATTATATACATTATTGTAAAGTCTAGTTGCCCTCTTTCTTATGTTAGCTGAATTTCTGGAGGGTCAAAATACATTTTCCCTGGAAGCTCTCGAAATTGAATGAATAATTGAATTTCTTGAAAACTTGGCTCAACAACCTAACAGCACTCAATGTCCAACCTACCATCGTGGACTCGGCGAAATCCCTAGGCATCACACTCGACGCCAAGCTCAACATGCAGCAGCACGTTAGCAAAGCCACAAAAGCAGCTAATTTCCAAATTAACACACTGAGGAAAATTAAACCCTTCCTCCCTGCCAAAGACTTCCAAACTGCTGTACAAGCTTTAGTCATCCCTCGAATAGACTACGGAATTGCGGCCCTCAGCGGACTCCCGCTATCCACAACAGCACCCTTAAGAGCCTCCCTGAACGCTGCCGCGAGACTCATTACTGGCTCAAGAAAGCATTCGCACATATCCCCAGACTTAAAGTCTCTAAAATGGCTGCCTTTTGAAGCCAGAATACAGCTAAAAATTGCAGTTATGACACACGCGGCCGTGCACCACAAGGCACCCAACTACCTCGCTCAAAAGTTGTCTATATCGGGAGGTTCGAGATCCAATAGGAGTACAAAAAATCTACTCCTGAAACCTCGTAGATTCCGGAAAGTGAAAACATACAAGCGCTCCTTCTCAGGAATGGCACCCAGGATCTGGAATGCGCTCCCTCCTGAAACCAGGCTTATCTCCTCCACTGCACTCTTCAAGAAAGAGGTGAAAACCATCCTTCTGGCCAAGATCTCCTGAACCTTATAGGTGTTGGATCAGAGACTCTGCATTGCTTTGTATCACTGCTCACCCTGTCCTTTGGCACTATACTTCTACTTGATGGGGGCACTACTACGCTACTCTCTTACTACCGACCAAGATATGATACACGTTGGTTTACTGATCCACTCTCCCGATGCCCCCACTCATTATTCTCTCTATACTAAAACATTGGTATAAGCCATCCACACACCCAAGGGGTACCTGAACACCTCTGTAGTGGGATCAATGACTTGTGCTGTCTTATATTACTTCTTTACCTGATTGTATATTGATTTGTTTTATGTATGTTATTACTATCCCTGTTATTACCATGTTATTGACTATTATACTGTTCCCATTATCTCTGTTGACTCCTACTGCCCCTACCCTGTCTTTGTGAAGCGCTCTGATATCTGTAAGGATCCTGTTCGCGCTATATAAAACTTTGAATAAATAAATAAATAAATAAATGTGTACGTTAGGTTTTCTCTTTCTCGCGCTTGTGCTTCAGGTGGAAGAATCAACCTTGTTAGTTAGAATAATGTCTTTGTTTTAGGAGTTAGGCAAGGAGAGGAGAGGATACATTGACCGATAAGGAGAACTATTGTACTTTCTCACCGGGATCAAGGTCATATTGCCTCCACCTGGGAGCACCGCTGCCCAATGGAAAAGTACCTATGACGATGTATCCTGGTCAGATGGTGTGACCGGTGGGGCTTCATGGGATGCCACCTGTGCTATTGATGTATCGTAACTAGGGAAAGAGCCCCTGGACTTTTTCTCTGCCTTCGAAGAGAGAGCATCTTAGAGTGAGCTCTGTCTTATCAGCTTCATGCTGCTTGACCCAACTCATGTGGAGAGACTTCTAAGGAGGACTCCAGATGCTAACACCTTAAAGGATCCTGCCTCACTATATACTCAATAGAGATGTCACATTAGTAACAGGGTAGGAATAGATTGATGCATTATTCTGCAGAATTTCCCATGCAGGGAAATCTGAATTCCTGCGCCTTGCTTTTCTGTAACCGGAATCTTGAATTGATCATTCTGTGCATGCTGCACTGACTTAACTTAATCCATAGGTTTAGCTTTGTATTAGTTCCAATGTATTTCTACACCCTCATCTTGAAGTGTCTGTATGTTCAGTTATTCTTGGTTTGTAATAAACCGACTAACTTAATTCAGTAGTCTGTGATTCTTACTGACCTTGGTGAACTGAAACTGAATTGATTGACCTGCTAATGATTTCTGTTCCCCCTGCGCTCTCATGCTGAGAAAAAGTACCATCAACTTGAGGTTCTAGGGCAGGTCTAGAATGTGAGATCTTGGCTCCTTCACCCCTTAACTCTTTTGGAAACTTTGTAAGGCATTCAGCATGGTGCTATTTCTTTTTTTACAAAAGCTGACTTGATATTTTATAAATTTCTCAGTTATATAGCCTTTCGATCTATACATGACACATATTTTTCATTTATGTTATTAAACATACATACAGTCTCATATTACAGGCATTACTCATACAATAAAACACGCTCAGGTGTACGATACAACATATTTAACAGAAGTCAAATAATTGAATTGCCCTCATTTCTAAACCATAACTTATGAGGTTCAAGCCAAGTTAATTTAATTTACTCCATCTCTGACCCTACGTCCTGCCCACACAGGAGTGTCCTCTATTTTACAACGTAAAAAGTGGAAGGCTATATAATTATTTGAGCGCTTGTTTGTTTCTTAGGTTACAATTTTGGTATTGTCAGGTTACCCTGGCATTGCATCAGCCAATGTCTAGGTTACCTAAGAATAATACCTAAGGTGAGATAATCGTCCAGAAGTAATCAATATTGGTACTATGTGGAAGTAGCGCCTCAGTGTAGTGAGCCTGAGATGGTATTCGAGTATCCGTGAGAAAGTATCTAGGAGATACGTTTATAGGGTCGGGGAGCAGGGTGCCCTTCATCATCTTTAACATATTCTTTTATAATCTGTAAAACATCGTCCTAATGTGTCGCTATTGGTTGCTTGCGCAGCCCCATTTTTTCCTCCTTGTGGAGAGTACTACTTTTTGCTTCTGCTCAATATATATTTCACAATTTGTTTCCACTTAGTAGACAAAGGGAGTAATAGGGACTTCCATCTTATTGTTATGGCATATTTTACCCTATGAGTGCCAGACCGGTGGACTTAGTTCCCACCATGGCTCTCCTGGGTCCAGGGTAGATTCATGGCGCATACCACATAGACAAACCTCAATTTGTTTTAATTATGGCTTAGCAGGCACAGTCAAAATCATTGTCAGCACTTTCTCGCAAAAAGGGTGGAGAGAAACACACTGCTATATCATATGCAAAAACCACTCGTGACTGCTGGCATTGAGGACATCCATTCTGGGACGCCTGCATAGATGTGACTTAGTTTAAAAGGAGTAAGGTAGGTTGTTCAGATAATGTTAAACTGGAGGAATTTGAAACATGCTTTTTGGGAGACTTTCTGAGGATATATTATCCATTCTATTAGCCATGTTCACCACTATAGGTGGGCTCTGATCTCCCCTCCCACCAATCATTGAGTGACCATAGGCATGTCGCAGTATGGTCAAGTATGGCTCTATAAAACCATATAACTAACCTACGCCCATGTTTGATGGTTGTAGCGGTTGTCTGACTCCGTGTGTAGGAGAGTCCACTTGGTTTGCTCTCCACAACAATTGGATTGCATGCACAATCTGACCATATAGTAAGAACTACCCCTCCTGTAACCCTTGGGTATCAATCAATACATGGAAATCTTGGAAAGCTTCTTCATCGTGGAGGTCTCCTAAGATATAGATTTCATACTTTTCTCCATCATGCCAATTAACAGAGTTTGAATGTAGGAGACCTAACAAGGGGATAGTGGGTGCAGGGGTGTAGCTTGGTCCACAAGATTGTGTGTGTCAGCTGCAGACTTTTTTAACAATCATGCTGACATATAATGTTAAACGCATTATACAACAAGCACAGTGACAAGAAAGGCTGTAGTTGAAGTGTAAACGAAGAGGAATGTGGCTCAGTAGAGGTACTAAGTGAGAGAAGACAATATTTTTCAAAATAACCAACATGTTTTCAGACTTTCAAATACAAGAGAGGGAGATTGTGTGCAATTTTGTCTGTGTATATAAAAATTTCTGGTGAAATCAGTCAGACTTCTCACAATACCCAACTGAAAACCCCTGTACCCAACTATTTATCTGAAAATACATTTAGTAGGGGGGTGTAACACCCCAAACATCCCAAATGATGCTACGCCGCTGAGAGGGTGCATATGGTAATGCTAGACGGGTGTATTGAAAGCATTGTCTTTGAGTAACTATTGCTGTCCAGATCAACAGAGGGACATTCTTCTTGTGTTAAGTGGCTGAATGCTGCAGTTGGGTTCGGCCCATTCAGTACACTCACAATTTTTGTCTTTTTGAATCACCTGGTTTTGGACTTTTTACTGTGGGTCTCACCTAAGGTAATCATGGTAATAAAATGGAAAATGGACTGTGTGTAGTTACTGCCAGTGTCCACCTTTTAAGATAAGGTCGCTTAGATGCAGAAAGGATAAGGGCACTTGGATAGTTATACATGACCACATGTGCCCACGTGTGAGAGCTGCATGTATGAGATTACTGGTCTAAGAAGATATATGTACAACTTATGGCTCATCCAGAATTGTCATATTTCTCGTGCTCAGGATTAGAGCCAAGGCCTTTTGTCACCATGCAGCGCCAAGTTAATTATATTACTCTCAGTAGCAGGAACAAATGCTGCCCCACAAAAAAAGGGGAAACAAAAGGAAACATGAACAGTGCTTCCCTTGCCTCCTGAAAAGGGAAGAGTAGGGATAAAATAAATCTTCATGAGAAGGAAAGAATAGGGATAAAATAAATGTTCATTTGTTTAGTACCTGTCACACTGCACCATGGCGGGGACAACCCAGGCCCACTGAACAAAGTAGGAAGTCCAGACAACGGGAGCCAGTACGGGGGGGATCCTCTTTGAACTTTTGGTGGGAAAGGCCCTGGCAGTGATGTCAGTGAGGGGCGGAACTGAGATCCCAGCCGCAGACGTGACCAGTGACTCCTGGATGATGCCATATTGAATTGTCCCAGCATGCTGTGCAGGAGGGTTGGGAGAGGGGTGGAGAGGGGATCTGGCACCCCAGGATTGGCCAGGAGTGCCTGACTTCTAGAATCTTCCACCTCCTTTAATAAATCTTGCACAATGCAGAGACGCTCTCTTGGTTGGTGTTTTTGTGCTTCTGGCTGCTGGACCCTGGGACTGCGACAGCCATGAACAACCGGAAGGAGGAACCCCCGGTACCCAAAAAAGACTAAGGACTCTGTCCCAGTTGACCTAAGGACCACTGGGTCTCTTCAAGGGTCAGGAAGGATGGCCCCCTTTTTCCTTCTGAGGACGAGTTGGGGTAAAGCCCTGAACTTCTGTGCCCAGAGACACATGGTAGGGGGAAAGCTGCCGCAGGGAGTCAGTAGAACCAACTCCCTGTAGATTACACAACTCTGGAGGTCTACTAAAATGGCTCCTGGTTGCGAGACCCCACTACCAGAAGTAAAATGAGACCAAAATCGTCCAGATCAGCCCAATGGGCCTGAGTTATGGCATTTTTAAGACTGGCAACCTTTGATATTTTGAAGAAAAACGGAGCGTGGGCTCTTCCATATTTCTTATCTTTACCCTTTGGTTGGGCTAGGACCCATGGGTTGGCACAAGGTTGATTATATTTTTCCAGGTAGGTGGCGTGCATGGCGCCCCAGACACTATTGGCCCGTGGACCCAATCCCCTGGCCTTATAACCTGTAAAGGGGGTGGGACCCCATCCCCAACCCCCAGAGCCAAGGATGACAGAAGGAGTGCCATTGTGAGACCCCCTCCAGTGATAGTGTGCTCACCCCTGATCTCTGTGACCTTGTATGAGGGGAACAGGGTGGCCACCAGGAAAACATCATCCTGTCTCCATGGAGTGGCCAGGGGAGAACAGAGCTTCTGGCTCCCATGGCAGCAGGAAGATAGGCTGCCTCATCGGAGCTGGTGGGGCAGCCAGGAATGGGCCTCCTGGGCTGTCCCAAACATTGGGAGCACGTGGGGTACCCAGGAGGGACAGACAAAAAAAGAGAAAAAGATCAAAGGCTCTCAACACAGAGGAAAATTGGCTGTTATAATATTCACTGCTTCCACGGAGGAGCACTTCATAATGCCTCAAGAGAGGCTCATCTGATTGTTTAAAGGTACTGCCCCAATATTTGTGGGCGAAGAAATCCTTGACCTTCTAGGATTTTTCACATCACTTTTAAAGCAGTCCCATGGCTGGAGGTTTTCTTTTACAGCTGGGATTGCAGAATCCTCAAGGGGCTTGTTTTATGGCTGCATTGTTTGTGTCCTAAAGGTGTACATGGAGTGCACTCCAGGTCCTGATCTGTGGTTGCATTTTATTTTATCAGAAAATGGCCCCCTCAGGCAGCTGCTTTTATGATTAGATTCTAAATGGTTTGAAAGTATCCCAAAAGCTCCCGGACACATGTTTTATTCATTTTAAAATGATTTATTGACATAATAATGTTGACAGTGAATATTGATCAATGGTAATATGCTTTATTAACATTAATATATTACATATGATTATGATTGATGATTGCATTGAAATACAAAATGATGGTGTATTTAACATGTGATTTGTTGATCTTGACTCTTTGACCAAGCCAATAGACCTACCTTACATGCTTGTATGACTCTCCAGCGGGTCAAAGGTGACTATGCAATGCGCATTGATTGTATTTTCGATCTGCCTAATGTATATATTTGTAAATTAAGTAGTGGTTAGTCGAGAATGTGTAATAAACATACTTTTCCTTTTTCTAAATAAAAAACACTGACTGGACAATCATTTATTGAGTGTTATTATTGTGTGTTATTGAGCGGAAATCTCATTTCATTTGTAGGGGTGCATCATAATCACATGTAGCGCACGTCCACATATAATCTTGCAATTATGTTAACATGAAGTGTCAGAATTGTGAAATGTATTACGGTAACCAACTGACATGTCTTGGATTATTGACAAGTAGCATGGAGAATTAACGTAGGAAATGAATGTAACTAGCAGAAAACATTAACACAAAGAACTTGTGTTGTGAAGTTACCACTCATATACTGAATGTGTTTAACAATGATAATTCTATTATTTGGTATATATGTTAATTAAAAAGCAATAGGGTGATGCCAATCTGTAATGCTTAAAGTTCTTACGTTGGCTAAAATCGCAGGCCTGAAATACAAGTCCCTGAGAACTCACGCTTTAGAATTAATAGTTGATTTCATGTGCACTGTGGAATCTGTTCTTTCTCACATTTGCAATGCAGGTGGAGAAGCATTCATTAGGGAAAAGTAATGTCGTTGATTTAGTAGCTAGGTAAGGAGAGAAGAAGTTACAGTACATGGTTTAAAGGTGATAAAGATGGAGACGGAGTCACATGGGAGAAGGCATGGTAACCAAGGACGAACTGTTACGAGGGAAGTACACGGAGATCATCATGGAAAAGTACTCGCATGACTGTGCCCATTGTGAACTGTGCGCACACTGTGCATTATGGGAATTCAACCTGTGGGTAACTGACTGTTGGAATTAGGGAAAGCCAACTTCTTCCTTGCCTTCAGAGGGAGATCATCTCAGAACTAGCTCTTTCTTGTGATAGTAGCTTCATACTACTCGACCCATTGCTGGTGGAGAGGTTTCATAGGAAGACTCCACATACTGACATCTTTCCTTTCCATTGAAAATACTTATGTAGGGATGTCACCTTACCACTAGAGTAGGGATAAATGTAATGCTTTTTACAAATCAACCCTCGATGCAGGCAAATTTGGACTCATGCTTCTTGATTCTCTGTATCTTACTTCTTGAATTAATAGTCTTGTTCATGCTACACCATTTAAATTGGATGTGTAGAATTGGCTTCATGCTAATTCCTTTGTATTTCTATACCCTTGTGTTGAGGTGTCTCTATGTCCAGTTATTTTTAGCTTTGTAATAAATCAAATAACCTTATATAGTTGTTTGTGGATTATTATGTGGAAGGGATGTTTTTGGCTGATTGATTATGTATTAACGATGGTCTCCCCTTCACACTTTCATGCTGTGAAAAAAGAACCATCAAGGTGTCCCTAGGAAAGGTCTAGAACTGCCAGTGAATGGTGATTACTACCCTCACTATTTCCCCTAAGTAGGCCTTAAATTGATCTACTTCGCTACCCTGAAAGAGTCAAGAGCTACAACAGGGTGCTTGGTACCCAGTAAGATAAAATTGTGGGCCTATTACTTGGGCAGCCCTCACATCCTGCACAACGAATAAATCAATTTCCTACACTAAATATAAAAGTTTATCTACGTCCGTGTTTTGGAGCTGGTCTACGCATATATCAATTTCCCTAGATGATGGCCCACTAGCAAGTAAGCTGGCTACTGGAGCTGCATACCAATGTTGTATCCCCAGAAATATGGGGAAAAGCATAGACCTATTCTATGGCTACCCAGAACTAAAGCAGAATCCTGATATGGCCCCACGTTTTTCAAAATCTGTAACAGATGTGCAGTCAAATGTCTTTATCAAACCATAGACCACCCCCTTCCTTTCTCCAACAAAGGTTTTAGAATGTGCTGCAAAGCCATAGCAATGGCCAGTTTGCGTTATGTAAGTGACAAATAAATAACATAACAGCAAACGCATAGTCCTGTGTCGTAAGAACTGAAACAACTGAACTCAAGACCAACATATGTATAATTTGTAAAAGGCAAGGGTTTGGTTACTGTGTTCCCAGTAACAGGGAGTCTGAGTCAAGTCAAGTCAAGTTGTCTTTATTCGATCTTACAAGGACAGATGATAAAAGATACACAACAGTAAAACAGAAAAAACAAACAAACAAGATTCGTTACAAACACATATATGTATAAAGTGACAACCACATATTAAAAATAGTACGAATCCTGCAAAAGTCCATACCTTGTAAGTTAAGGACAGACACATTTTTATACGTATAAGCTCCTCATGTTAATATACGATGAGTAAAGTGACAGTGCAAGAAGGTCTAATTTAACGTTGAATAAAGTGACTGTCCAATAAATCCAGTTCCGATTCCTGGCGCTACTATAGAGTAGCAATTAATTAAAAATATTTAAATATTGATATCAACTTAAAACATTTTGAAAAACATATCAGGAGCAATGATTACTAAAATCACCAAAGTGATTTTTACATCAAAACAGCATACTCCTTCACTTAACTAGAATGCGCTTCAAGTGGTTCCCAACTGCGAGGCAAACGTTACAGATGTTGATTTGACTACGAATAAAGTGGCTGTGCAATAAATCGAGTACCGATTCCAGGGAGCTACTACCCAGTGACAGTTGATTAAGAATTATTCAAAGTTGATGCTAGCATTAGACAATTAAGATGCATTGTCAGGAACAATAATTTCTAAACTCACTAGAGTGCTTTTTACATCAGAACAGCATGCTCCTTCTTTTGGCTAGAGTACATTTCAAAAAGTTTGCAACTGTAAACCAAACATTACAAGTTGCTGTAGGTAGAAGAGGGCAGCTTTGCACTAGAAAATGTATATCTACGCAGTAACGTCAATAAAACCTTCCTAGTATACTGGAGATAAAATTGACAGAAAAAGACCAAATTTAAAATAGTTTGACTTGATTGCTCATCACATAAGCAAGTGGAAACAGTGTTAGTAGAATATTGGCCGAAGGGAAACATATCACCCAACGGAAAGAGCCCAGCCTAAATTTTGTCTACAAGTTTCTCTCATAAACATTGGTCACATATAAAAGATACAGGGCAATAGATGGAGTTGCTTGTATGAGGAAATAATCTCTAACTGAGGGTTTTAGCCACTTGCATTAATTCCCTAGAGGTTTGTTTGTGCTTGATAAAGTTGTCCCAAACCCACTTTCTGTCCTTTTTAACAATTTCCTCTGAGTGCTCAAACAATGAGGCACAGCCAAGTGCGAAAAAAACTTGTTTTAATATATTGGAATGGACAGACCGCGAGCAGGACTTAAACAATCTCTAATGACCGCCTGATTAAAGTCTGCTTCTTGGTTGGACCAGACTGAGCACCAGAGGGCCAAAGGAGCAGCACTTATGGTGAACTGGACATACTCAAGGCCTATCTCCAGATGTACGGAGTAATGCGGGAATGAGGGAGGGACGACTAATAACCGGCGGCAGGATCTATTTTCCTCTATCTGCATAGCATGTACATCCCTGCAGCCCCATATACCCATTCCATATGTTAGAATCATCAAGCATTTGCTTTTGTATATCTCTAATATGACAGGGAGTCAAATGTCTCTTTGGTCATGGGTGACATAACATGTGTATTCGTAAAGCATACGTTCATCCTTTGGGGCATCTTGGTACTGAAAAATTGATATTTATTCTAATCCAAAGAGTACCTATTTTGTCGACCTCGGAAGGTTGAAACGCCTTAATAGACCTCCTGTGATTTGAACCTGTGATCATGAGATTAACACAGATCAATGTTGTGGCTTCACGAGCCCGCTGAGCCACCAGACCAAGTATCTGTTTAATTTCTAATGTCTCAAGTGGTGATTTTATTATTGTTTATTATTGTTTATTTTGGTTAACATCATTAAAAATAATAAATGTAAAGACTAAACACACAGTTGATAAAGACATACCTACAAATCATAATTTCGTCTTGCAAATGATAAATCGAAATAAACAATGACATAGCAGTATATTTAAGTGTTTTTTTTTTATTATTTAATCGTCATTTGACAGTGTATCTGACAGAACAGACTGGGTGAAACAGAGGCATCCACGGAGCTGGTACACTTCGCAGCACACTGAAAACTATTTGCGCTATTATCCCGCGCCCCAGGAGAGGGAGGGCGGGAAAACAAAAAGAACGTGGGAATCACGCCGGTCTACTGTCGTGAGAGCGGGCGTGCTGCGTAGCCCCAGGTGTCCAGGGGGCGGACACAGAAAGAATGCAGTCAACATGTGTATCAGCACCAATGAGTGTGGCAGTAACAGCTGGAGCCCTCACGACCAGAACACGAGGCAGCCAGCCACTCAGGGCTGCGGGACTGCTGTTGCTGTTGCTGGCAGTAGGCAAAACATTATGGTCAGTCTGTCACGCATTTTTAAAAAAGTCTGGGGCACATAGTTTACTGAGACAGACCCGACTTCTCATGTGTGTTAGTCTCGGAGTCACAAGCAGGTCATGTAATCTGATAATGAAATCATGTATTATTTTTTTGTCTTGACCTTTCCAGTAAGGTAACAGAAATCCCACAACTTTCTACTTATCATTTTTAGGTTCCCAAGCGAATCAAATAAATGCAAAATCCGGGTTCTGACGCAGAAATTAAATATGAAAGCTCTTTGTCAATATAATTCATGCATTCCACCATAATTCATTACATCTGTTTAGCTTTGTATGCATTCGATGAAGCACACACTGCCGTTTGGTTCAACATTAAATGGCTTGAATTGGAACACAGTATTATGCACAGTGCCATAATTAATCATAGAGGTCAGAAAATAAGTCGCCATTTCTACTAAACTTGCCAGTTCAGTTAAATCACTGTTACTATATAAAAATGTATAATTACCACATGTGTTCTATCACTGGAAATTCGAGAACTATAAATAACCCCTAAGCCCTACTCGAGCTGGCAAAACACACAGAGTTGAACACTTTGTATCAACTCTTCGTTTCAGAAATCCAACCTAAATAAAAACAAAAAATACCATATAAAATACTTTAACAAAAATGCGAAAAAAATGATGGCCTTGTTAAGCGGGAGTACGTGGGCATCTCTTACCATGCTGTCTTGCAAACAAGGATTGCGATCCATTTGGCCACGAATCAAAAATCGACACCTATATAACGTACCTATAGCATTTTAAAGGCATATTTCAAAAAGCAAATTTGACCTCCATGTCTGGATTTTTTTATTATGAAATTACCTTAGAGCATTCACACACCTCACACACTTATTCACATGGTGCAGCTGATTGGCACGTGGTTTAGGAGGTCTTCACACAGCCACCCAGCGATGAGACATCATCACAAGATGAACAGAAACGTCAGTCGGAAACCCTAACATGGAGAAGGTTTCCAGCTGCATGTAGTGGCTCTAGTCTACACTGTCTTGTTTCATTGAATGTTCTGGAAAAGTTACCACGGTGATGAGTTTGTTTCTTCTGGTGGGGAGGGGAGGCAGGGCTGCTCAGCCAGTGCAAGTGGTCCAATGCCCCACCCACTCACTCCAGGGCCCAGCCCTCTCCAAGATTCCTCCCACTTGTAACTTTAGAGAGAATTTATTCTACAAAATGCAGTTCCAGGGAGCACAAGAAAATACATTTGTCTTACCTTCTTGACAAATTAGTCAGATTGAGGCTGGTCAGAGTAGCAGATTTCCAATAGGACTGTAGAGGGCTACTTAAACAGGGAATTAAGGACATACTGAGTCTGCTTCACTCTTTTACCTGTGTACCGCTCTGCTCTCTCCAACAACTTAGAGGATACACTTAGCACACACACTTCTATCTCTGACATACCTGCTATTCCCCCCTGTGGCTCTAGTAGTACAGTTCCGAGGGCCTCCCACCTAGGGGCTGCACCCAGGAACTCGCCTCCTCCCCACATCCTGACGTCTAATTTTGCAGCACTTGCCTTACCCTCTGGCTGATCTGTCCGCTCCATCTATCCGAGGGTGGTGCATCACACCCCTCCACTTCTAACCTAGATAACCCTGTTAATCTACCCCCAGGTTCAGGCTCTCACCCCTGAAGGGCACTGGACCTAGCTGCTGGCCCTAGTCCATCTCCGAGGAACTCTTTCACACCCCCTTCTGCCTTCTGCGCTGCTCCTACTGCCTGTTTTGAAACCAACGTGCCTGCTACCTTGCTCTCCCTTTGCTCGGCGCAGCTCCCTCTTGCATCATATCTTACTCCAATTCATGCTGATAATCTAACCTTGGCTGACGACAAAACAACGCGCAAGCGTAACTCTATTGCCCCTTGTAACTGCGGAAAGGGACTTACGATACCCTCCAATTCCCTCCACACTTCGGGATCCTTCCCTTCGTCTCTTTCTGAGACGGCCGAGGAGTACTTTAATGGGCCTTACCTTGAGGAGACAATTTGCCCTTCATAGAGCAAATCATGGAGGTCATTAGCTCTTAAGACTTTCCTCTCTGATCTCAAATTCTCTCAGATTTGTGAGGGGCCTACCCACAACAAAGGTGCCAACTCGACCTCATTATTGCTAGAGATAATATCTTTCAACTGGGTGACATCCTAGCTTGTGACTGGTCGGATCATCGTCAAATTGCCTTCTACATACTGAAAAAGACCACTAGCAGAAAGGGACAACCTCTTAAAGCTAAACAATGGTTTCGCAACATGAGAGACGTCAACATCTATGCACTTACTTCCATCACCATGAATAGACTTCAGCCTCCCCCTAACATGACCAACCTTGATGATCTTCCTGATCATTACATTAGCACTGTGGCAAATATCTTTGACACCATTGCATCGAAACAACGTAAAAGGATTCCTCTCAAACCATCCAAACCTTGGTTTAATGGTTCCATAAATGACGATCACCGTAAACTTAGACTTTCAGAGAGGCTCTGGAGAAATGAGCCTTCCACCATTCACCTGTATCAGCTAAGGAACATGAGAAGAGCTTACAACAAACAATGCTATTTGAAATCATCAAACAGCAAGCAAATCACTCTTCCAATCCCAATCTGTCTTCCTTGACTCCGCTTCCTAGCGGGGAGGACTTCACAGTGCACTTCTCTGATAAAACTAGGAAAATTGAACTGGAGCTGCAACCTGTCGCTCCCAAGATCCTGCCTCTAATCTACACCACATCATCAGCTGAGCTTGTGGTAACCTCAGCAGTCTCCCTACTTCTTGATTGCTCTCCCAAAAATGACGCCTCCTCAAATTCCTTTATCCTGCCAGATCTCACAGAACTACTCCACGTTATGGCAACTCTAAAACCGGTCAATCACTTCAGTGATCCACTACCTGCTAAATTCTTTAAAGACCTTAACTCGGCCATTCTACCTCTTTGGTCGAGGATCATTTATGAATCTCTTCTGCAGGGGAGCATCCCAGATTGCCACAAAATGGGGCAAGTCACTCCCATCCCTAAGAAGCCCAACTCAGATTTATCTGATCCTAACAACATCTGACCTATAATCAGCATCATGACCCTAGTCAAACTGCTCGAGAAATGCGTCCACAAGCAGCTCTGCAACCATATAGAGACATGTCAACTACTTGACCTCTTTCAATCTGGTTTCACAGCAGGACATAGTACTGAAACTGCAGTAACTCACATAGTGGATGACGCCCTATAATCCCTTGATCAAAATGTCCCTTGTCTTTGATCCTCTGGACCTGTCTTCTGCATTCGATACCATGAAAAATGAAAACTTGATTAATCTTCTTCAATTTAGGATGGATCTCCCAAGACCGGTCATAAAGTGGTTTACCTCTTTCTTACATAACCGCACACAAAGGATTAAACTCAACCAGTCCCTTGCATCCAGTACCCCGGTTAGGATTGAAGTTCTGCAAGGATCCATACTCTCGCCAGCACTCCTCAGCCTTTTTATGGAACCTCTCACTGTCATTCTGAACCACACTAACATCCATTACCACATGTACGCAGATGACACACAACTTTACTTGAAGATCTCCTCTCTAGATGACAATAAAATTCTAAATGAAGCTCTCTCACAAACTCAACAATGGCTAGCCCAGAACCATCTTTTGTTGAACACCCTCAAAACAGAATTCCTGCTGATTGCCCCCCACAAGCACTCTGCTCCTACCCTTGACTGGCTAAAAAACAACTCACAGCCCTTAACTGCCCCCTCATGTGGTTGATTCGGCTACATCGTTAGGCATTACCTTGGACAAATACTTGAATATGCAAGTTCACATTAGGGCCACTATTAGGGGTGCCAACTTTTATCTTAACAACCTTAAGAAAATCAAGCCTTTCCTTCCGCCTGAAGACACACAGCCTGCAGTACAATCCCTGGTGATCTCACAACTTGAATATGGTCTGGTGAACCTTGCAG
Source organism: Lissotriton helveticus (assembly GCF_964261635.1). Lineage (NCBI taxonomy): Eukaryota > Metazoa > Chordata > Amphibia > Caudata > Salamandridae > Lissotriton > Lissotriton helveticus. Next base: position 1,581,918,031 of record NC_136063.1, read on the forward strand.
GGTTTCCTAAAGCGAGCTTGGTCCCTCTCAGAGCCACGCTCAACACATCGGCCAGGCTCATCACTGGCTCCAAAAAACACGATTGCATTACGCCTGACCATTTGCAGCTTAACTGGCTGCCTATAGAAGCGAGGATTCATTTTAAAATAGCTTGCATCACGCATAAAGCCTTGCATTACAACACTCCAGCCTATCTGGCGAACAAGCTTGGTCTTTCGGGGTCGGGTCGGAACTTAAGAAGCACACCCACACTACTCTTGAAACCTCCCAAATTCAAAAAGAAAATTATGTACAAACGTGCTTTCTCCGGCCTTGCTCCTAGAATGTGGAACGCGCTTCCTACTGAGATTAGAGTCAATCCTTCCACTGCTTCTTTCAAGAAACATGCCAAATGGCTTTCCCTGAATAAACATTAACTACAGCACCTGTACTTTTTTTCAAGTTCCCTTGTTGACTGATTTGACATTTATCCCAACATGCTCTATTTTATGATTGGTTGGTAAATTGCTATTTTACACTAGGGCCCTTCCGAAACTAATACCAGGTGGGCCGATTTATTTATTTTGCTATGTTGTGACGAGCGACGTTATGATTGTCTTGCTGAATGTTTAAAAAAAATAAATAAATAAAATACAGCTTTAAATAGACATCACCGTATACACAAGCAAACACAGTATATCTTTACAAGGTTAATAGGAACAAGAAAAATTAAGCCAACAAAGATGAGGGGGAAAAAGAAAGAGAAGAGAGCATAAGCAAAATCAGAGCATTACAGAAAGAAAAAAATAAGTAAACATAAGATGAGGTTGGGCCGGGCACTCGATTAACTAGTCTCTAAGCCAGTCCACCAATGGAGCCCAGATCTTCTGGCCCAGCTCCCGCCACCTTCTTCCCCTCCTCTGGAAGACGGCAGATTCTAAATTATAGTGTGCCAAAATCCTTGCTCTCCAGTTAATAAAGGTAGGGGCATCCTGACTAATCCATTCTGATGTTATGCAAAGCCGCACTAGTGACATAGCAATAAACCGAAGGGCCGATGCATGTCTTTATCTCTCGTCAAGACCATCACTGTCACAGCCAAATATAACTAGCTCTGGTGACAATGCGAGTGAGATATTAAATCGAGAGTTGATAAACAATTCTACAGCCTGTGAGAATAAAGCAAGTTTGGGGCAAGAAAAGAACATATGTACATCGTTGGCAGTCACCAAGCCACATCTCGGACAACAGTTGCCCCCTCTACCTCCCGATTTTGAAATTTTGGCCGGGGTGTAGTAAAGATCAAATAATGCCATGTGACATTGGGATCGTAAGCTACCTGATATTAGCACATTCCTTGATAATTCTAGGGCCTGAGAGATATCCAGCCCGATCTTACCCAGCTTTGTCTCCCACTTAGCGTTCTGGGAAGAGAGGTCGTCAGGAAGACCAGAAAGCAAGTGCTGATAAATTGCCCCTATTTTTGACCGCTTCAAAATCATTTCCATTAACGTATTCCTACTAAACAAAGTTGTGGCTTGGGCCTTCGATTTTTCTATATAACTTCGAATCTGCAAGTATTTAAAAAACTCATGCGTGTTAAGAGCAAACTTGTCCTTTAAAGATGAAAAAGAAGCCATTGCTCCTTCGGACCCTAAGTCACCCAGAGTCTTTACTCCCTGCGCCATCCACCTAAATGTAATCTGATCTTGGAAGACAGAGGGAAGGAGTCTGGCAGCCGTAAGAGGTGTATAATAATTGATATTGGGGATCAACCATTTGCTCCGGATCTTGCGCCAAATTGAGAACATTGCTAAGGTAACCTTGAACTTGGTCTTCCTGTAATAACTAGGTTCAAGAACCTGCAGTAATATCCCCTTAGCGCCCTCCCCAAGTCCTATCTTGTAGATATATGGTCTGCAACATAGTGGCAGCACCGCTCTGTCCCCAAACAAAGGTAGGGCAAAGTGCTGGAGAAGAGCTGACCAGCAGTACAGCACCAGATTCGGCACGGGCCAGCCCCCCCGCTCGTACGGGAGGTGCATCCACTTGGCCGCTCTTCGAGGTTGATGATATCCCCAAAGAAACCTATTGCAGCACCTTTCCGCCCTGGCGAGACTATATTGGGAAAATTCTAACGGGATAGTTCTAAACAGGTATAGGAACTTTGGCAAGACCAGCATTTTAAGGACATTCTCCCTGCCGGACAGATGCAGATTGTCTAGTCTTACCAAAGTAGAGTTAACATAGTCAATGATGGGCAGGATGTTCAGATCTGCAATGTTATCAACTCCAAGATATGCTGCACTTGGCACAACTGGCGCTTCAGAGGGACCCATAGCTGTTGATTGGATAACCTGCGTCTTGGTAACGTTAAGTTTATAGCCAGAGAGCTGGCCATAATGTTTTGCTAGGTATTCAATAGCTGGAAAAGCTGAGGCTACATTGCTAGTCAAGACTATGATGTCGTCGGCATACGCCAACAGCTTATACTCTGATGTATTGACCCTAACTGGGAGTATGTTCCTAGAGCTCTCAATTTTGCTTAAAAAAGGGTCAATATATAGAGCAAACAGCAGGGGCGAGCAAGTGCAACCCTGCCTTGTGCCCCTACCAATGCTGAAAGGTCTAGATAATAGACCTGAGACCGAAAGGGTTGCCTCTGGATCGATATACAGGGATTGAACTGCTTGGGAAAACTCAGAACTAAACCCCTTCCACTGAAGGACTGCCCATAGAAACCCCCAGGCAACCCTGTTGAACGCCTTTTCGGCATGCAACAGGATCGCTCCGAGGGGAGATTTTGTAACTTGTGCCCAGTCCAAGAGTGCGATTACACGGCGAACACGATCAGCCGTGTCTCGCCCTGGGATGAAGCCATGCTGTCGCAGTGAGACTAAAGGAGAGATCACCGAGGCCATTCAGGTAGCTAAGATTTTGGAGTAGAACTTGCTGTCTGTATTAATTAAGGATATCGGACAAAACGATGAGGGGTCCAACTCCGGTTTGCCTTTCTTTTAAAAAAGGATAATTGTGGTTTGGCGCCATGAGTCCGGTATACAGCTAAGTTGGGCCCCCCGTAGAACTTTTAAAAATTCATGCCTAATCTCTGATCGGAACCGACTATAAAATTCCAAAGAAATAAGGTCAGGGCCGGCAGCTTTTCCGTTAGCCAATGAATTAATCACCAGTTCAACCTCTTCCCATTCTATAGGGGCAGAGAGAACTTTGTTCTGCTGCCCAGTAACATGGGAAGTGTTAAGACCCTGAAGAAAGGCCCCACCTTCAAAATCCAGATCCCTGGTTTCCTCTCTATACAGAGAACTATAAAACTGACGAAAAACCTTCATGACCCCCTCCAATGTGTCCTGAATAAAGCCTTGGATCTTAGTAATACAATTAGCCAGCCCTCCCTGCTGGAGTCGCTTGGCGAGGACCCTACCTGTTTTCTCCCCAAACTCAAACATCATGGAGCAGAACTGCAAATACTTTGAGGCAAGGTCCTGGCCGAAGAACTCCAACAAAGAGGCCCTAACCTTAGAAACCTGTAGCTGACTTTGAGATATATCGTGGCCCTCCTTAATTGCACATACTAGTTGAACCTCTGCAACTCCCAATTCCTCAATCCGCCTGCTGATTCGGCAGTTGGGATGTGTGAACCAAAGGGCAGTCTATAATCAGTGGATTGTGGTCTGACAAAATCCTGGGCGGGGCTGAAACGGAAATACCATCAACCAATTGATCAGACATAAAACAATTATCTAGGCGAACCATTTTGTTGTGGGGAGCAGAAAATGTGTGTAGCCATCAAAGTGTTTATTATGATGGAACCAAAGGTACGTCAAGCAATGCTCTTGGACCAGTGCTTGAAGAGCCCTAAAGACTCTAGGTTTCTTACCGACATAATTTTGGCCCCCAACTAGGTTAAAATTAGCAGGCAAGCTAATATTGAAGTCCCCACCAAAACAGATAGGGCGAGTCCAAAGGGCCAGCTCTACATTTAGATGATGATGATGTAAAGCTGCAGGGTCATCTAAATTTGAGGCATATACAGTACAGATCATTAGGGACCTACCGTTGATTAACAACTCAGAGATTACCCATCTCCCACTACTGTCTTGGGTGTTTTTCCTGCATGAGCCTGCGCCACGTCTTAACAAAATTGAAACCCCTCTGATCATAGTGGTCTGGCGAGAGCACCCAACTAGAGCAAAGCCAGGAATTTTCAAACAATTGCGATTGCTCCAGGGAACATGAGTTTCCTGCAAACGCAATACCTCTAAACGAAAGGCCTGGACAACCCTGGAAAACAGTGCCCTTTTCTTGCCATTGTTCAGCCCAAAAATATTCCAGGAACCTATACGAATTTTACCCTGCACCATTCATACAGAAAAAAGAAAAAAACCTAAAGAGACCTAGTCTGGTTAATGCAAACAAAACAGCACATAGCAACAGAGCAACATCAAACCCCCCAGAAACTGAGAGCATCCGACTGGTAACCATATTGAGCAATGAGTCGTGATTGCAATGAACATTCAAGCTTTTTTTTTATTTTTCTCCCCAAACCCCCACCCCACCCCCCCCCCCCCCCCTCCACCACCACCACGGCCCCAAACCACCCTCCTCGGCCGTGCCCACCCTAAACCCCCCTCCCCCGAGAGCTGCCCACCCCACCATCCCCTACATAGGGCACCAGGACCTGGGTCCTTGTGATGGAGGTGCTGTCCCCAAAGCACAGAATCCCCCGAAGACCTCACCACCATAGAGATTCAGGAGGGTACGATCTTTGGGAGGAAGAGGAAATAAAGGAAGGCAAAAAGAAAAGCAAATGAAAAACATAATTCACAATCCTCTAAACTCCAAGACCGCGCCCCCTACCCCCTACCCCTTTTAACCCCTAGAAACCTGAGAGAAAAAGTAAGAAGTCTGAGCATAGCAAGCATTACACTGTCTAAAGTGAGTTCAAAAATTCTTTGGCCTGAATCTCAGAGGTAAAAAATCTGGTCTGGTCCTGAGTGATAATTTTTAATTTGGATGGAAAAAGTAAAAAAGCTTGGGCCTCTTTTGACTGAAAGGGTGCTATTAACTGACAGAGCTGCCACCTCCGCTCAACAGTAGCTGAGCACAAGTCAGGCCTAACAAAAAACTGGCAGCCCTTGCCAGACCGTTTCCTGTCCGGGCGCGCCAAGTCATAAATCCTTTCTCTGGCCCAAAAATAATTTAAGCATATAAGAATAGCACGAGGCTTGTCATCGGTATGGCCTGGTCATTTCTTTAGTTTGAATGGAAAGCGATGGGCCAGCTGGATCTCAAGCTCCCATTCACATTGTTTAACCTCAGGGAATGCTTCCGTAAATAGCTCGACAATGAACTGCCTGACGTCCGACCCCTCGACCCCTTTCGTAACTCCTAGGACTCTTAGGTTGTTGCACCAGGCTCTGTTTTCAAGGTCCGTGAGTTTCCATACAATGTCTTCCCTTTGAGCCTTAATTGAGACTGTGATGCCTTTTTGGGTGGCCATATCGTCTTCAAGAGTAGAAATCCTCTCTTCCGCCTCCCCAATTCTAGAGGTGATGTCTGAGCAGGTCTTTGCCACTCTCCGGATAGCATTCTGCACCCTACGGCATGCCCCTTGGGTGCGAACGCTTTCTTGCCGAGTCTCCTCACGATGGGCCATGATGGTCTGATAAATCACCGCGAGGGTCATTTCACCTGAGGGAGAATAAGGGAGATTAGCCCCATGCTAATTCCCTACATTGGTAGCAGTGACAGCTATGCTCTCCAGCCCAGGTTGTAGGGAAAACGACTAGTCCCAGGACAGTGACCCTACATCGTGGTCAGATGCTATGGCCCCTTGGTCTCTAACTACCTTTCGGACTGTGCGGGGCCCAGAGTGTGAACTCAGTGCCTCACTCGTGCGCCAATCCCCCATTTCACTATCATCATTAGTCCAGTCTTTTTCCTCACCAAAATCATCCTCGGAAGAGTCTGTGTGGTCTGAAAGAGAGTAATATCTGTCACCCCCTGCCATATCCTCATTGGAATTTGAGCCTAGCTTCTATAGGGCTTTAGAACCAGTTGCGTCCGAAGTTACTGCATTTGGCAATGATGTGGGCCCTGGGTCAATGGGTGTTAATCTAACCACTGCGGTAGCCCCTGTGATTTGAGATAGGACTACAGGTCCCAGAGTTCCATTGGGCAGTGGAGGATGAACCATATTTTCGTTAGGAGCTGTCAATGCAGGAGTAATGTTTAATCCTCCTAAATGCGGCGCTTCCGCACTAACCCTACGAGAACACCCTGTCAGTTACTGGCAATAATACAGGGGGAGGAGAAGGAGATGAGAGACCATAATCTATTATACCCGTATCCGATGCTGAGGTAATTACAGGCTTTGGGGATGTGACCGCTACAGCAGCAAGTTGAGTTCTTTTACTTTTGATGACCTGCTTAGCCTTGTCTGATGGCTTGGAGAACATCGTTGGTACAGTCCTTTTCGACCCCAGCCGCAGCGGGGGATGCAGGCTCCGTTAGGGGCTTCCGATCACTTGCGCTCTCCTTCGCGTTCCGGCCCCCTGCTGCAGGTACCGGCGCTGGTGCTGGCGCTGCTTGATCCGCCTCGGTAACAGCTTTCAGGGGGCCGCCTGCCCGAACGAGCGAGGTACGACCATTGATTGCAGGCACGGCGGCTTTTCCCTTTGGCGGCATCCCCTCCGACAAGATGACGGGCAGACGAGGCGAGACCGCACAGCAGCCAGAGCAGGGTGATGGAAAACCAGCCCGCCACAAAAGGATCCAGCGGGTAAGTTGACAGTGGGTGAATTGGCCTCGGGCGACAGAAGAGCGCCAGAGCATCACGTTTTTTGATAAATTTGCGTTGTGGCTAGAAGCAGCCTTCAAATTTCTCTCAGGAATGCTCGGGGATCCATAAACAAGGATTTACAGCATAGTGGTGAGCCAGTCGGGAGAGAGTGACTTAGGCAGCTTGTCCGGCCGCCATCTTGACCTTTGTCTTGCTGAATGTTACTGGAAACGTTTTGCACCCTATGAGAAACTGAACTAGTGGGGCCCACTACCCAGTCCCTGATCTGGATTGTTTATTCCGTGTGGTATTATTGTGTTGACGTCTAATGTACTGAGTTAGTCATGCTTTTGCCTCTGTGTACAGCACTCTGATACCCGCAAGGGTCATGTTCGCACTTTATAAAACCTTACAAAGAAATAAATAAATAAACTCTTTCCTGTCATATTATGTGAGCTGGAGCCCATTTGTGTGGAATGATGAATGTCTCTCCATTTTCTGCTGCTCCACTGTGTAGAACGTGATGAGGAAACCTGCTTTTGCTGAACTCCAACACAAACAGGGCCACTGTGTGTCACATCACATGGTAGCAACACTTACAACACTCTCATAGGTGAAGGACCGATATCTCACAGTGAGCACCAAGTGAGCAGGAAACCCCTGCTTATAGGACTATGACTGAAAAGATGTGTCTCAAACCCAAGGAGATTCTCCCTGGTGCCAATGACACAGGCTTGGTAGCCAGTAGAAAAGACATGGTGTACCCGATTGCCCGAGATGAGACAGATATCAAACCCATGTCATCCATGGCTGATGTAGGGATAAGAGAGAAGCAAATCACTCAATGCTGCTTGGGAAATTATTTAATTGACCCAGTTTAGTAACAGGACCAGAAGCCTACATGGTTTGGACCACATCAACTGTGTTGACCACAGCACATTTTGCAAAGGCATAGTAGCGCAGACTTCAGGAAACCTGTTGTAAACAGCATCAACCACTTGATTTGGGGCCCTGTAGCTCTTGCCTGCCCCATGGCCTCCGAACAGGCTCTGATATCTGGTAATAAGACAGAAAAGTGTTTGCATTTAAGCCACATAGGCAGCAGAATCTGTTATCAAAGCCTATATACACACACAATAAACTATACAATCTAGAACAGCTATTTGTTGGAAAAGTAAAAAATGTATTACGCATTGAGGAGTATGTGGGTTGTAATCTAATAACTTCTGCACCATGTTGCATTCTATGGAGCCCACTATTTGGATGCTTTTAGAATAAAAACAGGGAAATAGTATAATGTCAAGATCACAATATTCGCCTCACATACCTTCAACATGGGACCGCATGAACCTCTCACACAAGACGTATTAAAACGACTGAGACCTAGAAACTGCTCATTCTTGCTCGGAGATCGTCATAGTTTATCTTACAGTTTACACCCAACTACCCATAGTTAAAAAAACTGGTCTAATTTATTACCACTTGCATGCTTCACCTCTTTCAAAGTATTCATTTGCAAATTGTTTTCAATGTCATCGGCTACTAGGATATTTAGAAATATTTGTAAGCCCCTGGGCATCTTTATTAATATAATTACTGTAGGATATTTACCAAGTGCAATGCTCACAGTTTTGGAGTCTCTTTGCGCTGTGTACCTACCTGCTCTATTCTGATTAAGTTCTACATAATATTGAACATGACAGAAATTACAGGAAGCTGAAAAATAAAGACAGAGATTCGCTAAACTTTCATGCCATGGAACACGGGAACTTGCTGTGCTGCCTTGTGTGAGGGACAGATAGCAGAATTGTGCCATATTTACTAGGAAACGGCACACTTCAGCTCCCTCCTTGCGCTGGCACACTTGTGGCAGTATACTGCCAATGCAGGAACTTTTGCAGCATGATGAAAGTGTGCCTGTGCTGTGGTCAGAAAAGTCTTTGCAGAGGAAGAAATACCTTCCTACACAAAAAAACATTCTTAGAGGCCTATTCCTTTTTAGGTTTTGCCTCGCCAAAAAGATGCGCTCTGCGCATCTTTTTCGCGCAGGCGAAAACCTGATGAGAATTGTAGTGTGCTTTGGGTCGGCCCTCCTCATTCATTGGCTGGCTCCGTAAATGGAGCCTTGCCATTGGACGAGGGGCCTGTCCGTCAATGCCGGACCAGACACGGGGGCGTTCCCGACATTCTTTGGCTTTTGCCGACGTCACGCGACGCCGGGAACGCCCCCGAGTCTGGTCCGGCATTGCCGGCACTGTAGGGAACGGGACGGACATGGAGCTCTCGGCTGTTGGGGAGCGAGTGTTTGCAGCGGAGGCACTGCTCAAGCGTCGGGTGCGGAAGGTGAGCGAAATGTTTGCCGGTTCCCTTTTAAAAGCCATTGGTGTGTGCGCCACACACGCGCGCATCCTGCTTTCATCATTGTACGGTGAACGGGAGTGGGCGCCCCCGCCTCTTCCCGCCCTCCCTCCCCGCAGGAGCTGCTGCCGGGGATGAGCCGGCCATGGCAGCCAGCCACACGGGAGGTCACACGCTGCTGCTCTTAATATTTTCCAGGCGCCTCGCCCTCCTCCCTTCTGCCGCCGCCGCGGGCACATCAGCCCCTTCATCGCGCACAGATCCGCGGCTTCCGATCCCGGCCGCGCCATCTTAGAGGCAGCTGGAGAGGGGGTGGTGCAGCACGGGAGCGGGGCAGACGATTCACGGCAAACTTCTCTGGGCAAGGTCACTGCGTGCTTTCTCTGCCGTTCCACAACCGACACAAAACATACCGTCACACAGGTTTACCCTTCTGCAGATCCCATCAATGAAACCCGTAAGCCTCGGGTGGCACCGAATGTTATTATTCTTTGTCAAATTAGGCACCGAGTAACTTACAGAGCAGAATTAAACGTTGCTTGTATAGAGCGAGGTAAAAGCAGGCGACAATACAATCTTTTATTTAAAGACAGGGCGTTCGGGGTAGACGTGTCTAAAGACGAAAAGTAGGACACTTTAGGGCATTTTTAGAAAATGGAGAAAGAAAGAGCTGGGTTATCAGGGTTGTTGGTGCATTCAAATGTGGGTCAGGTTCTCGGCGCCATCACCAGTCAAGACGTCTCGCACACAGAATTAAAACTGAATGCGAAGAGAGCTCGCCAAGACTGCGGGAAACACTCGTGCGCTTTCCGAAAACAAAGCAACAAGCTCCCGGCGCAGCCTTTTCCGCGCCAGCCCCCTCCCCGCCCCTTTCTCATTTCACTGACAGGAAACTTCAAGTTGAAAAGAAAACCCCACACACGCTGCCCGGAGGCGGAAAAGAATCCACCAGCCTGTGTGCGCGAGCTGCCGGGCGGGCGGCGCTGCCTGCAGCCCACAGAGCCAGGGTCAGAGGCGGAGAAGCACCAGCGCCGGGAGTCAGGCACTGGCCCTCGTGGGCCGGCTTTAGGGCATTGCCACTGGTGCGGTCGCACTGTGCGATGTCCTGTGGAGGGGGCGCCGACCTCAGGGCTGGGCGCTGCGTTTAGCAGAAATGTATGATTGGAGAGATATGGGGCAGTTGTGCCCGGTCGTTGTGAGAGAATCTGAGGAGGCATTCATGTGGTGTGGGGGCCCCATTTAGGTGGTCGGACTCACTCCCAAGTCCGATATACTGGTTGAACTCTAGCTCCATGACACACACAAGGTTTTTTGTGCTAAAAGACGTTTGTGGGCTGGAAGTCCCCTTGGCCCAGTAGAAACAAAGTAAGGCCACAACTTTCATTAAGGGGGTGGGTGTTTCGGTATTAACGGAACGCCAGGCCCACATGTTTGTGGCGTGCGCCCCTTCACTGTGCTTTGCGCAGGGGTGGCGTTAGCCCGACTCTGGATTTGAAATGGCTTGCTACCTAACATTTTCAGAACAAAGAAAGGGGTGTGGCAGTTATTTTGATGAGGAGAAAAGATCATGGGCCAGAAGGTGTGTGTGTGGGGGGGCTCTGTGTGGGTGTGTGTGGGGGGCTTTGTGTGGCTGTGTGTGGGGGGGCTCTGTGTGGGTGTGTGTGTGGGGGGGGTTTGTGTGTGTTGGGGGGGCTCTCTGTGGGTGTTGGTGTGTGTCATTTGCGAGAGATAAAGCTAGTGGCATTGTAAATGACAATGCCATTTATTTATGTTAAAAAAAACATAAATAAAAATAATGTCAAGAGCAATGCCAATCGCTCTAACTTTAACAAAGGCAAAACCATTGCATTGTAAATGCTTGTTGTATGTGTGCTACAAAATAAAGAGGTGTCTTTGTATGTGTGCTGCAGCCTCAGGTAGGGGCACCATTTTGACACCAACCCAGGTTTACTGACTTTAGTAAATCTTGGTTTGTTTCAAAATATATGGGTGGGAATGCCCGTGCACCACCCATGTAATGCCTCTCTGATGCAAACTAATGCAAGAGAGCGCATAGTTCCTTCCTTCTACAAAGCAACGCAAATCGGGCTTTGCGTGGCTTTCTTAATCCTGAAATACATGTTACATTGTAGTTGCACCAAAAGTCTTCAACAACCACAATGTAAAATGTTAGTAAATCTGGTCCCAAGTCTTTAGCTTCTTTCAGAGGGTCATGAGGGAGCATGCCTATGTAATCTCCAGGGGACTGTTCCAGATTTGACCTGTTGCTTTCACACACCATTATTTAATTGGAATTTAAAGACTGCACGAAACACAGTGGTTGCAGAACATAGGGCTCACTTACATTCACGTTTACAGAGCTTCAGTGGGATACTTTTTTTTACCAGTGTCCTGGTAGGCACAGTAAACAACACAAACAGTTTTGAATTGTACTTTTTCACTGATAACCAGTGGAAATTTCATAAGTGCTTTGACACATGGTCAGATTTCTTCAGCGTGAGTAAAAGTCTGGTTACTACGTATTGGATGGGTTGAAGGTGGTCCAGGTTTTGACTCACATGCTCAAAAAAGCATTTCCATAGCCCAGTTTGGTATGCATTGATGGTAAGTGTCCTCTGAGAACATTTTACAAAGGGGAGAATTCCTCACAAGATCATCTCATCTACATATGGACATACTATAAAGTGTGTCTGCTACATATAGATTAAAAAAGATAGGGATGGGCAATAAAAATCCAATGCCGTACTGTAAACAACACAGCAGTTCAGTTTTTATTATTTTCTTCGATAGAGTGATCTCCAACAGATTGTTTAGGGCAATTACATTATCAAAAGTGCTTGCTCCTTTCCTGAAAGCTGTTATAGTGAGTTATTGGTAGCATACTCTTCCCATCAATCTATCTGCTTAGGCCACCCAACACTGCCCTTACATGGCTATCAAACACTCTCTGTGGGAGTTTTCCTTTCCGAGCTTACAAATGAACAACAGTTCATGCAATCCTTTATTTTGCTTGCTTCCCACATTATAATTCATTTTGTTTCCAAATAGTTCTTCTTAGCAGCCACAGTGCAACTTCTTAGCTTAGGGCACTTCTGTTGTGGTTAACAGCTCGAGCTATTGGGGTAGAGACTACATAGAAGTGAAAACAAGCCATGGTAGCTCCTGTACTCTGTGTACATGCGTTAATAGCAAATCGACCCTGTTGGAATGTGCTTTATTAGTAGGTGTAATTAGGTACCCCCCACTAGTAATAAGGCCACAATCACAATATAAGTCCCAGTAAATGTCTCAATAGCTTATTCACTTGCTCAACCCTTTGTAGCTGGCTGCAACCAGGTAGGTTTATCTTAGGAGACAGGAGTGTAAAGCATTTAAAAATATCAATACATCAAATAAGTAGGACACAACACACAATAAAATTCCAAGACTAATTTATAGAATTAGGAAATATTTTTATGATTAAAATGATACCAAAACAACAAAAATCCAACGTAGGGAACCTGCGATATGAATTTTTCAAGATTGAATACTTTATAGCGGCTAAAAACAAAGAGCATCAACTCCGGACATCTGTACGCCCTTGACCGGGACAAAGTCAAAGTTTGAGGCCAACCGTGATGGAGTGCTTGTTGGATACACTGAGCGGTGAGGCCGGTCAAGTTTTTACCTTTGGACGTAGTCGTTTTTCTTGAGCTTTTTACTTTGACATCGAGTGTCAGGCTGGGTTTCACATCGACGGTGGCGGTATGGAGGTTCAGAGAGAGGCCTCGGTGAAATCCTGGAAGTCTTGAGCTCCGTAGCTTTCAGTGGGATGAACCTGAATTCTCTCCCTGGCAGCATGGTTTCATTCCTGGTAGGGGAACCACAGATCATATTAGACGAGCTATCACGTTGTTTGATATCCATGCTGCCGGGGAGGGAGGGGTCGCAATGATCCTCCTAGATGCGGAGAAAGCTTTTGATCGCGTTACATGGGAATTCCTGTGGAGTGTGCTCGCTGAAAGGGGGTTTGGACCGAGGTTTATGAAGGCTATTCAGGCTATGTATGTCACCCCAGTGGCGAAAATTCAAATGATGGGTGAGAGTTCGGAAAAGATCTTTATCACGAGGGGGACAAGGCAGGGATGCCCATGCTCACCCATTCTATTTGCACTATATATCGATCCTTTAATACGTCAAATATTTAACAACACAGCAATTAAACCGGTAGTTACGAATGGATTTCAAACAAAAATTTTGGCATATGCCGATGATCTAGCTGTCATTACTACTGATCCCGAAGCCGCTATGCGAGAAGTGGTGGGTATTACGAGTAAATTTGGCGGACATTCAGGCTATCGTCTAAATGTCGGTAAGACACAGGTGCTCTGCTCCAAGAACATAAATAAGTCAGATTCCAGATTCGTTGACTCTGTGGTTTACTTGGGGATAACGATCAACGCACAACCAGAGTTGATAATTAGAGACAATTTCATTCCTCTCATGAAATCCATGAGGGAGAATTTGAAAAGAATGGATACGCTACAACTCTCAATCATTGGTCGTGCCAATGTTATCAAAATGACTATGTTCCCCAAGGTGTTATATAAATTTCGGTCGATCCCCTTCAAAATAGAGGGGAAAGTTATTAAAGAAATAGAATCCATCTTTATGAATTTCTTGTGGCAATATGGAAAGGTCAGAAGATCCATGAAATATATGTCTCTGCCTCAGGAAAGGGGTGGTTTGGGAGTGCCAAACGTCAGATATTATCACTGGTCCTGCCTTCTTATGCAGATGGCTATATTATTTGAACCAGCAGGAAGCAGCTCAAATTCCTCGAGAAGACAAGACGTGATCCCATCTATCTTTGAGTTACTACTTGGCAGCGAGGCTACCGGGGTATTATTAAGGAGAACAGAAAGAAAATATTATAGCAAGTCGAGACTTAAGACACTCGAAGGAATATGGGCAGCAGCTCAGAAAGTACTGGCAATCTCCAAATATAATCACCACACCCCACTCTGGAAATCGGACCTCTTTCCTAATTTAAGTAATGATGGGCCCTGGAGACACTGGGCGGGACAAGGTATCCTGACACTGGGGCAAGTAATTGTCAGGGATGAGTGTAGAACTTTGGAAGAATTAAGACAAAGGCACTCCCTCCAGGGTATACAAGATTATAAATATGCCCAGGTGGTCAGTACAATCAGATCAATAAGACCCCGAATCATCTTAAGGGAGAGATGTAAGATATTGGACTATCTGAAGGGGGGGAACCTAGAATCAATGGTGTGTACAGGCTGTTTTTGGAGGAATCCCAGGACGATATGGGCAAAACCGAGGCAGCCTGGGCTTCAAAACTGGAGGATCCAGATTTTGACCTGGACAGAGCCCTCGAAATGGATAGAAGATTCCTACGCTCCTCCAATTTAAGAACTCAACACTTTAAAACATTATTTAATCTCTACTATACCCCCTCTAAACTCTATGATTGGGGCAAGAGGGAGAACAGTAACTGCCCCAGATGTTGCAAAGGCCCAGCTGACATTATTCATATGTTTTATAAGTGTGAGAAACTAGATTCAATCAAAACAGAGAACGAATCATTTTGGTCAGGACTGCTGGATGCTCAGATAACCTTGTCTCCGACACTCATGGTTATAGGATGCCAAAGCCAATTGAAATTGAATACTGAGACTGAAGCCTTAATTTTTATCTCCACAGCTGTACTCAGACTTTTAATTTCAGCAGCTTGGAAAGATACTGAGGCTCCAACCTTTCAATTGTGGTTATCTAGATTATTGGGTATACACAATGTGGAGGCAGCTTTGTATCAACTCAAGGGTAAAAAATCAAGAGAATTGGGGATAAAGATATGGGCTCCTGTGGCTGCTTGGCGAACTAGTAGATTGTAGCAAATTCATTGATATTCAGGATCATGGCTACTGTAATGCTCTTAATGCTCTTATTTGTTATACTCTCTTCTCTTCTTTTTCTGCTTGTGGTAGCCGGCACTAGGTTTACCATACGCATACCAATATTAATATTTATATTAATAACATAACTATCTCATTTCATGATTTATAAGCATTAATTCAATCAGATACTAGCAATGTAATTCAACAACCAACCTCTACATACCATGTTTTGTTTTATTTGTTTTATTTATCTTTTAGTGTCAATCTTTTGTGGTTTGCTTATATTGTATCTTGTCTTTCTTAGTCAAATTCATCTATATTGTTTTGTGATTTTGCTACATGGATTCTCAATAAAAAGAAAAAAAAAAGGGATTAACCTGAATTCCAGGCCGGGTTGTGGTTCGACACCGGTGGCTTGACTGTTAGGTCTTGCCTAGACAGTGCATGCACTGTGGTGTGATATGCATTGTTTAGACTTCAGAAGGCCCACAGCATACATTTAGTTGTTTTCGTTGCCACTTCCATTTGCAATCTTTTGATTTCTTAGCTTTCATAGGCTTCCCTTCCTTTCTTGTGTTAACTCCTATCTAGAGAATGGGCCAAGTACCTATGTTCTTCCTCATCTTTTGGCAACACACTTTGTTTTAGTTTAGAAGCATTTCAGTATTATTCCTGGATGTGCAATGTGCTTTGCTACTTTTAACACAGGCATATGGTTTCCTATTTATGTTGCTTTCACTCTATCTGCCATTTCTATTGACCTTTTCATTATTTTCACCCACAACTGAACTACTCTACGCCACTTTTATGTACACTTCTCCACTCCACTCTATGGCACTCTATGCCACGGTACTGTATGCCACTCTACTCTACTCCACTGTATTCTACCCCACTCTACACTTCGCCACTCTATTCTATCGCACTCCACTCTACTCTATACCACTTCACTCTCCTCTATACTACTTTACTCTATGCCATTCCATACCACTCAGCTCTACGCCACTCCACACAATGCCACTGTATGGCACTCTATTTCCCTCACTCCACTCCATGCCACTCTACTCTTTGCTACTCTACTCTATTCCACTGTACTCTGCACCACTATACTCCACACAATTCCACACTATAGCACTATAAGCCATTCAACTCTAAGCCAGTCTATGTCACTCCTCTCTGTGCCACTTTACTCTACCCCACTCTAGTCTACATCACGATATGCCACTCTACTCTTAACCACTCCACTCTATGCCATTCCATGCCACTTTCCTAATTTACTCTAACACGCCAATCTATGCCACTCTACTCCACCCCACTCTATGCTCTTCTACTTTGAACCACTCTACTCAACTCTACTCTACGCCACTCTTCACAAACTCTACTTTATGCCACTCCACTCTACTCTATGCCACTCTGTACCAGTTCACTCCCGTCTAACCCACTCCTCTCCACTCCTCTCTAGGCCACTCTACTACACCCCACACCACTCTACCCCACTCCACTTTACACAATGCCACTCTATTCTATTTCGCTCTGTTCTACACCTCTCTACTCTATGCCACTCAACTGCACTCTACTCCACTCCAATCTAAGCCACTCAACTCTACTCTACACCACTTATTGAGTAGAATGAAGTGGCATTGAGTAGAGTGGAATGGCATAGAATGGTATGGTTCCGTGCCACTCTACTCTGCAGCACTCTACTCTATGCCACACTATGCCATTCCACTCTATGCACTTTACTCTACGCCACTCCACGCCACACCCCTCCACTCAATGCCACTATACGGCACATAGGTGAGACCTCTTGGTTTCTTCAGTGACAGCTTCTGTTGCCAATCTTTTGCATGCATGTTGAGGATCGGCGGGACACAAAGTCAGTCACAAGATGGCCACTGGGAGGATATCCTGTTTAAATGGATTTCCTCCTTTTGTAAGATGGATTCCTATATATGAAGAACAAGAACAACTAGTTGGCCCCTTCAAAATTAAACCTAATAGGACATTCTTTTTCACAGTGGTTTGTTCCCTTTTTACTTTGCATATGGCAGTATAAAGGAGTGACATATCTGAAGATCCATGTCCCTGCAACACCCCGCAGCGTATCTTAGACCTTGCTTTTGTGCTTTATAGGCTGTTTAATATATGTGTGATTTTAGAAGTCTTTAAATTAGTCCAATATGTTGCTATTTTTTGCATCGCAAAGGGTTGGTCATGAAAGGGGCCTCAGTGAATGTTCTTAATACCTGTTCTAGTCTCTCCCGTAAAGGTACCTATTAGGTTTTGGCTAAGAGCATCTCCATATCAGCTTTAGGTAATGTTCTGTGGGTTCTTACCCCACGTACTTGGGGATCAATACATTTCTTTATTGATATTTCAAACCACTTAGCCGTAAGGCATAACAAAGGAAGTAACATTGAAAACATATCATACTGTTTTGTATCAGAACATAATCCAATGCGGTAGTTACATTTCAAGAGTATTCACCTATTCCTAAAAGTATTTTCCAGCCTTTCCCTATGTCCATTGCTACTCCCAATTACAACGGCTCCCATATTTAATGATACTTCATAGCTACTCATGCACCTAGTTCATAAATATTATTTCATAAGACCATCACCCCTCTGTAATATGCACAATCATAACTTACATTAATATAGATAGTCACTGCCTGACAACCTCCACAAGGGTTCCTGTCTGTGTTAAGACCCTTAGTGCTATGTTCAGGGATGCTGCTGGTCTCCTTTGGGGATTGGAAGAGTTGCATATCCTAAAGCATGGCCACACTTATATTATCTGTCTTTCTAAGGACCTGGGCACACTAATTCCAACGTCTATTCAGCGCCTTGTTTCTACCCTCCCTCTTTCTAATGTCTAAACTTGTCCCATTCAACACCTGTAAAATATCTCCCCAAACGTTTTTCCCACTTGATTTTGGAGCTTCCGTTATTTACTACAATTCCATGTTTAATTGCCCCATATACCAGGTCCCAGCACCCAGAGTCAGTAGAAATTGAGACCAAAGTGAGTTTAAGATAGGTATTTGAGTGCTCCTCTCCTCCCTGGAACCTCTGAGATAGGTCTGCCCTGCCAGTCGAAACAGACTTCAGGGAATTCTAAAAACAAAGATGCATTGTTATTGACCTTGCTTTCTGTTTAGAATATGTTATGAAATCCCTACATCACAGAAGGGAAACCAGACCTCGACGGTATATACACTGTCACAAGGACACTTTCTCTTTTTGAGATGTGAGTAAAACTGGAGGACTTCTGGACATTTCTTGCCTGGCCTTCCGCCTAGCTTATTTGAAAGTTCTGGGAGTTTTTGGTGAGGTGAATTAGCCTACATGTAAAAAGTTTGCAATTGATACACTCAAACAAGCGCTAGCAGAATATCATTCTCTGTATTTGCTTATTGTGATCTTGATTATAGGATAGTCATATATAGAAATACCAACCAAACCACAGCCAATGACAACACTTATGACTTTAACATGAAATGAAGCGTACATAAAAAAATAATAACTGCGCAAAGCGAAAATTTATTTCGTGCTTTTTTGAACTTAGAGTTGGTGCCCGTTGCTAGAGCTTTGTGCTGTGGGATTTGTGACCTTTCGCTTAGTGGATATCAACCTAGTTAAAACCGCAAATATATAGCAGTCAGCGTTTGTTTTTTGTTTTGCCAAATGGGCCAGGATTATGAAGCTGACCAATAAATGCTACAGAAAGACCTCTGCTGGTAATGCTATTACTGGAGGCGCATTCCCCTGTCTCGAAAGATGGCCCTATAATTTGGGGATAACCAGCTGAGAACATTGTTTCTGCTAGTAATTGTGGCGTCTTTATTTGGGCAGCAGAAAGCTGTTGTAAGCATCTTTAAGAATTATCAGGATATGTGAAGTCTTACAGCAGTCAAACTTCATCTTAACACCTGAGATTCGTTCAGAATTGTTTGAAGCAGAAAAAATGTTTGATAATCCTAGTACTGGATGTTTTCTTCACTTCTTTTATCGCAATTTTATTATTGGAGCCATGACCATCAATCTACCAGACAGCTTATTGGTCTACCACTAAGGCCCTCATTTGAATTTCCCAGAAGGCCAGAATCTCCAACTATAGACAGTACCCCTTGCACCTAAATGCAGATATTAGAAGTTTTTCACCACTGAATGGGGTATAGCACACAGACCCTGAAATACTGGGTCTAATTCAATGTATTTCCCCCTTATCAGGGAAATAAAAGGCCAAATCTGCTTGAAGCAGGCAGCAAATGTGTTCAGGGGTTAATCTGAGGGCCATGCTTCTGCTGGTGGTAAATGGAAGTACAATTGTATTGTGGATAGCTGGGGAGAAAGCTTACACTGCCTTCCCATGCTGCAGTTTTAGTATGGGTCGAGGCGGGGCCCAAACTCTGCCCCAGGCTTCTAACTTCCGCTCCAAGCTCAGGCCTGGTGTCTCAGGTCTTGGAATTACCTGGTCCAGAGTTTGCAAACCCAGAAATGTTAAAATGAGAGAGACCAGGAAACTTAGAATGGCCAGGAGTTCTATTCCCAGTTTGGATTCCACTCTAGGCCACTAGTAAAGAGAACCCAAGAGGTGAAAAAAGGTGTGTGTTTAGTAACCACCATAAACAAATTAGAAGGAATCATTTAACCCCACATTTCATAATTGACGTGTGTTGTTGTTATACAAACAGCAGGTCATTTGACCACTCTGAATGCAATAAATGCTCAAAGTACACTAAAATGTATTTCCTGAAAACCCCTCAAAGCAATCTATATTGCTTGCTGCACCAAGAACCTCTCAGTTAGTGCTCAAGAGATTCAGTGATTACAGTGCAGCCTTGAAAAAATAAACAGTAATGAACGGTGTTGAATCGTTTCATCCTGAAGTAAAGCAAGAACAAAGCCTCGTAACTCCCCACAGCAAGATAAATACTGCAAACCGCAAACGAGTATGTCATTACAGAGATAAAACAAGGAAAAACTGCAGCCAAAAGCTGAACTAGTTAATCTAGCCTTTGTTATATATCTGAAAACCTGCGCTAAATCCGCTTTCAAAAGCACCTAATTTTGAAAAAGTGTCCGAAAACCCCAAATGCTTTTATCAGACAGTGTTTATAGAAGCAACACAAAACAGGAATTCGTTAAATGTGTACATTACGCCAGATCAAACTATAAGTCAAAACATCTGTGTCCAAGTTAATCTTGGATACAACATGGAGGGTATTTGCATTGAGTGTTTCCTTGCTTGACCATTTAGATGTGAATTTTTAGGGAAGCTCATTCGGGTAAGTTTTTAGTTAAGTGCACCCATGCCAATAGTTACGTAAAAAAGAATAAATTTAAAGTCTTCCCAAAAGATCCCAAAATCTAATAGCAATTTCCCAAAACCGGTATTGTGGGAATAGAAAAAATGAATAAACTGCTTTCCTACAAATGTGTGCTGAGGACTTCTGGGCATCATGCTGCATGACAATTTTGATTAAAAAGGCTTTTATGACTAATAATCACATTGTGAAAAATCATATGTGACTTCCTTGTGGATTTATCCACTTCCCCTACAATATTAACAACAGTATGAGAACACTTACTTTCAGTAAAAAGTTAAACTCGTGTCAATCTATTGCTATGTTTCCAAGGGACATTAAACTAACAAGAAAACAAAGAATTGCTTAATTCTCTGCTTTTTTCTCATTACTTAATGTTTATTTTATTGTTAGTCTGCTTAGCTCTCGGAAGGCGCGCCCCTGCTTTTGGTATGGCCGTGTAACAATTTAGGGGCAGATTTACATGCCCTTTATGACACTTTTACGCCGCCGTTGCGTCACTTTTGTGGCACATCCATGGTGGCGCAAGGGTAGTTTTGCGTGACGCACCTTTCTTGGCACATCCCTGCTGATTTGCAGGGATGAGCCAGAAGTTGTAAATCTGCCCCTTAGAGTGGGTTATCAATGCCAGATGTAAGAGGGAGAGGTGTGGCGCAGCAGCCAGAGCAGCTGACTCCAGTGCAAAGGGCTCACGGTTCGATCCTCGACAGCAGCTCAGCTCAGCATCATGTGACTGAGCAATATCTCTCTTAATCTCCCTGACAACCCAAGGACCTGGATACACTTAGGGGTGATAAGTCATGCTTTACAATTTGGAATTAAACTTATTATCTGTTGCGCTATAGGGCATGTCAGCTGCGTTTCAGACTACAGTTAATAGGGTTGCCCACTGCCTCCTTCAATGGCATCTAGTGTAGGCGTTACTTGGAGATTTGTATTTTGCCTATTGAAGAGTAACATGAGTCCACCATCTGCATGGCCTTTTGCATTGGGGTGGTAGCATAAAATTGTAGAGCAGGTGCCTTTTAGGGCAATGCTGAGTTAATATTTTAATGGTCTTGGTATTTAGTATGCAGAGGAACTGTTGCGATTGCAAGAAAATGGTGTGTGGGTGCATTCAAGATCTTTTTTTGAGCTTATTTGGTTGTAAAGCACATCACGGCCATCTGTGTCAGAACGGGTGTCCTCATTTGCAAAACATAAGGTGCTGTGTCAACTGAAAAGTAAAACCAGAACTAGAATAAATTGAACATAAGATCGTGATCAACTTGGTTGGCTCTCAATCGGTGAGTGAGACAGAGGATTTGAAAGTACATACCTCAAACGGATCTATGATGTTACAACGCACACTTTTACAACGCATACCGTTACAACGCATTTTTTACAACGCAAAAACTTTTACAACGCATACCATTACAACGCATGTTTTTACAACGCAAGTACTTTTACAACGCATGCCATTACAACGTAAGTATTGGTAAGTATATAATATATTTTTTTTAAATTAATTGTAATTAATATAATTTAATTTAATTTAATTTATTTTATTTAATTTTTTTACCCTGTACCCCTGTACCCCCAAAACCCAAATTAACCCAGAAACCTAAAAATACCCCTGTACCCCAAAAACCCAAAACTGTCCCTGAACCCAAAAAAAACCCTGTATCTCATAAACCCAAAACTGTCCCTGAACCCTAAAAATACCCCTGTACCCAAAAACTGAAAACTAACCCTGAACCCTAAAAATACCCCTGTACCCAAAAACTGAAAACTGACCCTGAACCCTAAAAATACCCCTTTACCCAAAAACTGAAAACTGACCCTGAACCCTAAAAATACCCTTTTACCCAAAAACTGAAAACTGACCCTGAACCCTAAAAATACCCTTTTACCCAAAAACTGAAAACTGACCCTGAACCCTAAAAATACCCCTTTACCCAAAAACTGAAAACTGACCCTGAACCCTAAAAATACCCCTTTACCCAAAAACTGAAAACTGACCCTGAACCCTAAAAATACCCCTTTACCCAAAAACTGAAAACTGACCCTGAACCCTAAAAATACCCCTTTACCCAAAAACTGAAAACTGACCCTGAACCCTAAAAATACCCCTTTACCCAAAAGATGAAAACGTAAAAAAAAAAAAAACATATAAAATATTAAATATAATTATATACTTACCAATACTTACGTTGTAATGGCATGCGTTGTAAAAGTACTTGCGTTGTAAAAACATGCGTTGTAATGGTATGCGTTGTAAAAGTTTTTGCGTTGTAAAAAATGTGTTGTAATGGTAGTGCGTTGTAAAAGTTGCGTTGTAAATGTTGTTTCCCACCTCAAACTAGCCACAGTAGCAAGGGGGCACTGTAGATTTACAGCAATAATGATTGGTATGGCAGTACGGTTGGTGACACAAGCAACTATTTCAGAGGAGCAGAATAATACATTGGAGAGTGGACAGTGAATTGTACTGCCCTCTCCCCTCCCACCCACACACAAATCTTGTGATATAACAGACATTCATTTTTATCATTATTAAACCCCCAAAAAATAAGCACAAAAGTAATATTTCAACTTATCGGTTGAGGCACCCATTGTCATCAGCTCCTGGAATGTTCGTACATCAGGCTAGCACACTTCCACTCTGACTGTTGCACGCCAGCCTGCAACGTTTTTTGTTGGATGTATGACGTTACAACGCATGCTATTACAACGCATGCCTTTATGACGCAAGTTTTACAACGAAAGTCCTTACAACGACTTGCGTTGGGGGGCGCTGGATAGTGAATAGTTTAATTTACTATTCCAACTCCAGTCCCCGTGGATAGTAGGGAAGGTGTTGGATAGTAAATTAAAACTATTCCCTATCCTAGAGCGCCCCCCCAACGCAAGTCGTTGTAAAAGTTGCGTTGTAATGGTTGCGTCGTAAAGGTACTTCGTTGTAACAGTTGCGTTGTAAAGGATGTTTCCCTTTTTTGTTTTGCAGCCCATCTCTGTATGATGCTCTGGGCTTGAGTTACTCACTTGATCACAAGGTATATGTTGTAGTCCATTATCTATTATCATAAAATATGGCTTAACCTTCATAGATAAGGCTTGAATCCTGGCCGTAGTGCTACACCCTACCTTGTGTGCTCCTGGGCAAATCATTTAATCTTCTTCCACTTAAATGCGTGTAAAATGTGTTTGTGTTATCCCCACTTGATGTACATGACCTACAATCATCTCCCAGCCCCTCATCTGCTACACAGAGCTCCAATGCTTCACAATTAGGCTTATGCCACATAAGGACCAATACATACATGGGGATATCACTGTCTGACTGAGTAACTTGGGTTATGTGGTGTCCCTACAAAGTCCAAAAATGCAACTGCTAACAGTTTAGCCCAGCTTGCAGATCAGCTAAGCTGCTACAAAAAAATTATAGTATCTAAGTCAGCACTAGCAGTGTTTATAGTTTTTGTTTATAGTTAGCACTTGCTGCTTTGCCTTCTTGGCCCCAGTCACTCCTTGCATGCTGATGGTTTTAAAGCTTTCCCTCTGCTTGAAAATTAGAAAACCTAGAGATCATTTCCAAATTTTCAAATATCTATGGAAAATGAAAAAATTTATATTAAAAATCTGTGGGGAGCCCGACATGTGAGAGAAACTAAGTAATCTGTTTTTTTCCGGTTGACAAATCTGTGTTGCAGGTTTTGGACTGTCCTGACTTATGGTCAACCTTCATGGCTGGAAAAAACAGTGAGTGGTCCCCATATGCATTAACTCAGTGTGGGAACCAGGATGGCCAGCAGATGACATTTGGTGCGTAATATGGACGAGTACCATGAGCAAGTGCATGAACAGCAACTCTAACTGGAATTAGATCTTGATGAATTAAGGTGACAGGATGGTCATCTTTGGGAGTGGTCTGCTTCTGTAAGTTTTAGATGTGATGTTGTGCCATCGATAGGGACATTCAGCACTATGCAGAGAAACAGAGCTCACCAAAGTCCCACCATTTGAATTTCAATTAGCAGAGCATTTATCGATCAGAAGTGAAATCGAGAATGGATACATGTTCACATAGAACTGCACAGCAACAAGGGCAGATCGACACACAGGTTGTTAAATTCTTGCAGCAAACAAAGTAGTAAGTATGGCTGTAACATCTACTACTTGTAAATGTGAGAATTTGTTAAGGAGGCCTCTGACTTGCTCCAATTTCCCATCCCAATCATGAGTCATAAGCATGTATCATTATTTTCTCGTGAACATGATGATCAATGGTCTGCTGGTGCAAATGGCAACAGGACGGATCTCCTTAAATTTAAACCAAAGTGACCAATGAGGAAATATTAATATCATAAATGTACAATTGGATTCTTTTTCAATGGATGGTCACTTTGGGCAGATCACAATGGGGGCATAAAAACTGTTGTAAATTGCCACAAACTAATTTGCCTTAACATCGGGTGCACAAATTAGCAGGCGTGCAATTTGCACCCAATTATAAATTGGACACCTTGGAAAGGGGGAAAAATACACTATTAGAACATTGGAATGTTGGGAGCTAGATTTTAATGGCCGGTAGAAGCCCGGATCTCCAACATTTCAATGTTTGTTCACAGCTCTTGCTGTGAACAAAAGGCCTCATGGAGCCCGAGATCCCCTCGGGCTCCATGAGGCCTTTGTTTTACAAATTAAAAAATTTTCCCCTCTCGGGCGGAATGTTCTAATAGCTTTAGAGCCCTCCATAGCAGGCTCTACCAGCCATTAAAGGCCCGCTCCCTTAACCCTGGAGTGGGCCCCTTTGATGGCCAGTAGAGTCTTATAATAGTGCATTCCCATTCCAAAGTGTGGAAACACTGCATGCACTCTTGGGATTTGAGCCACAAACCTAATCCCCAATTGGAGTTTGCACCCATATCGAGGTTATCAGTGCCATCATAATCAGGGTCTATAAATGAACAAGTCAGTAAGGCAGGAGAATATGCAGTCATGACTATGCCAGTGGGGGAATGCGTGTAAGTGGGAAGGCCGCTGAAAAAATCACAATTTACCATCACCACAAAACTACCAGTTGAGGAACAATAATTATACCTTGGAAAGTAAACGCCTCTCTTGCGGGATGTTTTCTCAGGAAACACAGAAACTCCCTGTCATGTGTATATTTATTTTATGAATGAAAATAAACGGAACTTTTAAAAAAGTGAAATTCATTGCCAATATGTGACCTAAACAGATGGGATCCAATCTGCATTCCACGAAATTTGCCGAGGCATGATAATGTGACTGCTGAGCAAAGCCACTGTGAAACAAAATGGAAATGGGAAGTTTAAAAGCTCTTGTTTATCGCTGGGTCTTAGAAAATTCAATTAACATCGAGGAATAAGGGCCAAACTAAAATTAAGAGAAAAAATGCTCTTTGGGGAAACATTAGAGCGCCATAGAGAAGTGTGAGAGCGTAAGGCTCAGGAGATGGAGCGTCTGGCTATAGACCAATCTCCCTTTAACTTCTTGTGTAGATGGCCCATGTGGATAATGTTAAAATTATGACTGGCAAGTTTTTAGGAAAAAACACACGTATTTCTATGGCTATTTTTAAGGGAAAACTACAGTAATGGTAATTAGAATTTAAAGGGCTGGCACTAATGTTACCAAGTGGCGGGTGTACTAATATTAGTGTGTGCGTTTACCAAATAGCTATTTGGTAATCGCAAACACTAATGTACTAAAGTGTGTTTTATATTTATTTGCGATTTTAAGTGGGTCCCAAATAGACCTACCTACAGACTATTAATGAGGTTCGTCTCAGTTTGCGACGAACTGGGAATCGCAAAATCACAGGGATGGTGGCCTGCTGTGGTCAGCAGACCACCACGCCTGTGATTCCTTTTAAATAAAGCAATTTTTTTTTTTTTAAATGCAGCTCATTTTTCTTAAAGGAAAATGGGATGCGTTTCAAAAAGTAAAATGAAAAGTTTTCTTTTCATTTTTTAAGAGTAGGCAGTGGTCGATGGGACCACTGCCTGCTCTTAGAAAATATTTTTTCAGCCTTTCTCAAAGGGAAAGTTGGGAATGGGTTATCAGTAACTTAGAGTTGGTTGGGAAACTGCAAATGGTATGCAACCGCATTTCAGTTGCAAAACATTTGAGCATACCATTCGAATTCAGTATTAGGAAGGGACGCCCTAAACAAGCCCCTTCAAAATACCGAATCCCAAACACAAATTGCGATTCGGTATCGTGTTATCGAATTGCAAATTGTGTTTTGGACAGAGGTAAAAGCATTTTTGCGGTTGGAAACAGCCTGATTGGCTTTTTCCGGACCACTCCAGGGCCTTCTCTTGGATCCCAGCGTTGAGGAGGCGTGTGCATAGGGTGCGCTGGCAGACAGTGTCGAAGGCGGCTGCTAGGTCCAGGAGGATAAGGGCCGCGGTTTCTCCGTTGTCTAGCAGGGTCCTGATGTCATCGGTGGCGGCAATGAGGGCAGTTTCGGTGCTGTAGTTGCTGAGGAACCCGGATTGGGAAGGGTTCAGGATGCTGTTCTCCTCGAGGTAGGTCAGTTGTTTGTTGACGGTCTTCTCGATGACCTTCGCCGAGACCAGGAGCAGGGAGATGTGCCGGATGTTCTTGAGGTCCTTGGGGTCCGCCTTGGGTTTCTAGAGTAAGGCGTTGATCTCGGCGTGCTTCCAGCTCTCCAGGAAGGTTGCTGTCTCGAAGGAGATGTTGATGACTTTCCGGAGATAGGGAGCGATGCCTGTGCTGACTTTGTTGAAGATGTGGTGTGGGCATGGGTCTGATAGAGATCTGGAGTGGATGGTGTTCATATCTTGATGGTGTCATCGTCGTTGATGTTGCTCCAGTAGAGTATGCGGTTGGTGCGGGTGGTGGTCGTGGGGGCAGAGGTCTCCATGGTCATCGGGTCGGTCATGGCGTTGAAGCTGTCGTGGATGTCTGCGATCTTGTGGTAGAAGAAGGAGGCCAGCGAGTCGCACAGGTCTTGCGAGGGTGGGATATCGTTGGGGTTGAGGCTGGGGTTGGAGAGGTTCTTCACGATGTTGAAGAGCTCTTTGCTGTTGTGTGCGTTGTTGTCTTGACGGTCTTTAAAGAAGGCCCTTTTAGCGGATCTGATGAGGTGATGGTTTCTGCGGGTGGCGTTCTAGAGGGCTGTGTAGCTGTCCGGTGTTCGTTCGTCGAGCCATTTCTTCTCTAGTTTTCGGCAGGTTTGCTTGGAGGCCTGGAGCTCTTCTGTGAACCAGCTGGCTTTATTGCTGGTGTGACTGTTGGACGGTTTCTTGAGCGGGGTGAGGGTTTTGGCGCAGTCGTTGATCCACTGTCTGAGATTGTGGGCGGCGGTGTTGGGGTCAGTGGGGTCGGTGGGTGAGCTCTGGGCGAGGGTGGTGGTTAGCTGGTCTACGGTGACTTTGCTCCAACAGCAGCGAGGCATTTGTTGGGTGAGGTGGTGCATGGTGGGCTTCTTGAAGGTGGAGTGGATGCAGCAGTGATCAGGCCAGTGGAGTTTGGTGGTGTGGTTGTAGGAGACATGGGGGCTTGCGGAGAAGATGGGGTCAAGAGTGTGGTCGGTGGCGTGGGTGGGTGTTGTGACGAGTTGTCTGGGCCTGAGGTTGGCTAGGTTGTCGATCAGGGTGGTGGAGTTGGCATTATTGTTGTTCTCGAGGTGGAAGTTCAGGTCCCGAGGAGGATGTAGTCCGTGGAGGTGAATGTGTGTGTGTTGACGAAGTCGGCAATGGAGTCGCTGAACTTTGGGTGGTGTCCGGGGGGTCTGTTGACGAGAGTTCCTCTGAGGGTGGTGTTGGGGTCGGTGTGGATCTGGAAGTGTGTCGCTCCTTCACTGCTGCGCTGCCGCCATATAAGGTAGGTTGGAGGGAGGAGCAGCTGGGAGGTGGGAGCGGGGCGGCCAATCGGTGTTCAGGGGCGGGCCGCGGGGATGCAGCAACTGGTACTGGGTACAGAAGGCAAAAAGGGGGAATGGAACAGAGCAAAGGCTAAGTTACAGAAGTAAAAAAGGCAAATTAAAATACAGTTTTTGTACCAGAAGCAAAAACACAGTTTGGAGGGCAAAAAAGAAGGCAGGCGCAGGCAAGTGGAAGGACAGGGAGGAGCGGCGAACTTGTGGAGCTGCAGCAGCAGGGCAGCAGAGGCACGGACGCACAGGTGGTGCTGTGCGGCGTGGGGAGCGGCCTGACCTGCAAGCAGGGTCAAGGGTCATTAATATCACTTCCGTTAGAATATTGAGATTTAAATATGATGCTAAAAAAATAGCAGCGCGAATATATGGGCGACCACAATATTGGCAAGGTATGCATATACAATTAGTTATAGGATTAATACACTTAAGGCCACATGTACATAGGTTTTATTTTGTGAGTTCCTAATGGCAGATTTTGGGATTTGCTATTAGGAAATCGCAAATACCTATTTATGAATGTGTCCTTAACATATTTAAGGCCACATGTATCAAGCATTTTTGCATTCACGAATGGGCCACTCCTAAGAATCGGCCCGTTTTGCAAATGCAAAAAATCATTTTCACATGTATCAAACCCTATTTTGCGATTCGGTATTTGGAAGAGGTGTGTTTAGGGCGTCCCTTCCAAATACCAAATCATACCAGAATGTATGAATGTTTTGTAACCGTGAATGCGGGTGCAAAACATTCACATTTTACCACCAATTTCAAGTTGGTGAGTCCCCAAGAACCCCTTCCCCTTTGTGAATGTATGTAAACCATGTTTTAAGAGCAGGCAGTGGTCCCACAGATAACTGGCAGCTCTTAAAAAATAAAAAGTGAACAATTCATTTTTTTTTCTAAACGCAACCCCTTTTTCTTTAAGGAAAACAGGCTGCATTTAAAAAAAAAAAGATTGCTTTATTTAAAAGCAATCACAGACATGGTGGTCTGCTGGCACCAGCAGGCCACCAGCCCTGTGATTTTAGCGATTCCTAGGGCGGCGGGCGCAAATTGCGACTTACCTCATTAGGTCGATTTGTGACCCCCTACAAATCACTATATGAAACTCTTGGAGTTTCATACATTTGTTAAAGGGATTACCTAATTGTGATTCACAGAAAATCGCAATTTGGTAATTGCTATAACAAATGATGATACATGTGGCCCTTTGTGATTCCTAATGGTGTCGTAATAGGCCTACTACGCTAATATTTATGAGGTAGGTCACAAAGTGCGACCCATAGGGAATCTCTAAAAACACAGGAAGGGTGCCTTCTAGGGACAGCAGTCCATCATGCCTCTGTTTGCTTTTCAATAAAGAAAAGTTTTTTTTAAATGCAGAGCGTTTTCCTTTTAGGAAAACGGGATGCTTTTCAAAAAGAAAAATTAAACATTTCAGTTTAATTTTTTATGAGTAAGCAATGGTCCCTTGGACCACTGCCTGCTCTTAAAAAACGATTTTGAAACTACTGAGGAACGGGAAGGGGTCCTCTGGGGACACCTTCCTGTTTGCGACTGGGTCACCACCTATTTAAAGTAGGCGGTAAAATGCGAATGTTGTACGACCGCATTTCGATCGCAAACATTCATACATGTCACTACAAGTTGCTATTAGGAAGGGACACCCTTAACACGCCCCTTCCTAATATTGAATCGCAAACCCCAAATTGTCATTTGGCAACAAGTTACTGAATCGCTATTTAGGCTTTGTAGATGCCAAAAAGCATTTTTATTTTTGCAAACAGTCTCATTCTGCGAATCAGCCTGTTTATGATAGGCAAAAAGGTTTGTGCATGTGGCCCTTAACTCCCCATCCTCAAACCTTATTAATATGTATAATGTCAAGGTACAGAGATGTGGAGTTATGTTTAGTAATCTGTCAGTATATACTTGCTTCTAAAATATTTTGGCAATCTGTATTTTTGCTACAATACTCGTACAGCACAATATTTCTATAGACGATATTCTGACATTCAACCCATTGGAGAGAGAGATTGTCCCAAGCTGCTGTCCACATCTCTTGTGGATTCCCAGTAAGAGAAAAACAAGAACCATAAAGCATGTAAAGCAAACCAAAGTAGTAAAGCTTATGACCACCTTACCCGTCTTCATACTCTTGTTACTGTTAAAAAGCAGTCTTCAATCTAGAGACAAGCAAGTCAATTGCAGTCTGTAAACAAAACACGTTCTTTCTACAATCCATTCTTATTTACAGTACGCTCGTCCCTCTCTATTGAATATACTACTACTTAGACTTGCCAAGGCCATCTGGATATAGTGCTAAGCTTTGCAACTTAATGCTTAAGAAATGCACAGGACGTGGGGAGGGTGAGGCCCACTTAGAAGCCTTAGGAAGGCCGTCCAGGCCTTGTATTAGATTTCACCCGCACAGCACTTGCGCTGTTCCTGTGAAATCTATTGTTTTTAATATAAACTTAAAAGGGACTTACATCCTGCCTCCTCTCTTTCCTGGCTTCTCATTGGTTCATGTGTGTGCCACTTACCTTTCCTCCATTTCTATTGGCTGTAGCATATTTTCCTGCATTTACCAATTTTTGTTTCTGGTCTGCTTCTCTGACCAGTTTCCCTCGGCCAAAATACTGTTAACATCCTCTTTGGTGGAACTATATTTTCACAAGGTTTTGTTTTTTACTATTGCTGCATATTTTGCCTTTTATTATTGCAGCATATTTATATAACAATTTATCACCTGGAGAGATTAAGTGATTTGCATAAAATCACAGGATGTTGTGCGGTGTTGCTGAGACTTGAACCAGGATCCCCAACTCTCATGTCAGTTGCTCTGGCCTCTGTGCCACTCCTCTCCACTCCTGTGTTATCTGTCAGGGAGCTCATTCCTTATCCTGGATGTTGATTGATAAAAACAGCTCTGAATTCATTACATAGGCGAAACTGATGCATCACCAATGCTTGTTTCACTAAAAATGACCCCAGTGGACTGGAGCCCTTGGAAGCTGGTTTTGAAACCACAGGGCTGCGTAAGGTGCCTCTTCACTTTGTCCAGCTCCCCAATGTTAATTGCAGCAAGAATGGGGAGGTTTCAAGAGAGAGTGTGAAGGGGAAGGCAGATAGAAAGTGATAACATAGGGAGAAGAGAGAGGCGAGAAGGAGAGAGAGATTGGATGGATGGAAAGAGAGGGTATGTGTGAGGAGATGAAAGAAATGGGTTGGTTTGAGCATTTCTGGGGCTCCTATTCGTTCTCCAGTATCAGAGCTTATTTGAGCACAAAGTTGCCGGTTCAGGGCACCCGGCACTTATTTTTGGGGACCGGCACTTCTTTTTCCACATCAGAGATTTACCAAGTGCTAGAGAGGGAAAAGCACACAGATCAGAAAGACGGAGGAAGAGAAAGATGCAAAACCGTCACATAGGGAGGCCGAGGTAACCTGCAAGATTGAGATAAAGGGACAGGGAGTGGCTGGTAGTGGATTAAAGAGACATGAGGTGGATTCAAGCTTCGCAGTCTTGGTATTGTGTGTGCCAATATTTAAGTGCACCTGACACAGGCTTCTGAATAGATCCTCCTCACCAGCACTTTTTCTTTTACAAAGTAAGCTCTGCCCAGTAAAGCCCTGAACCCCAGACTTGGAGTAACGATGAACACTGGTGAGGAATTTGGATGTTATGTAGAAAAGGGAAAGTGCTCAATTGAATCCTCATTGTGTTTTTCACTATCTCTAAAAGCAATAACTATTTAATAAAGCTTATCACATGTGGCTGTGCAATTTACACCGCAAGCACAAACTTTATTATCTATATCTTTGTACAAGGAACAAAAACCTTTATCCAGGCTTTGAGGGTGTGAAGAAGCCAAATACCGTACACGTATCAGTGGTCTCAAGGGGAACATGCATTACAGGACTAACCTGTGAATGTCTTCCAGAGTGTGATGTCAATCGAGTGGTATATTGGCACGATAAATACCTTTTTGTAACATGTGCGTGCTGTGCTGGCAAGTTTCTGTCTATTTGCAAACTGAAAGAAGTTCAGAGGTACAGATACCAGACAAAAAGAAAAGGTCTTTTTGACCTCGGTCTTAAAACTGGAGATGGTAAAGGAGGCCAATTTTTTGAAACTTCCAATTCCATGAAGGGATGGATTAATTTGTGAATGTTTGTTCTTATGACATGTTGACTTAAGGCGTGGTTTATCACAGGCACCATTAGCCTGTAGTCCTGGAGATTTCTGAAGAGGTAGATAGCAGGACACAGGAAAAACAAAAAGAGGCACACAGGTACTAATCCTATAGCGCCTGAATACACGGAGAGAGCACTTTCACTCCCACACCACCATCCAATTTGCAATCACTCACACTTTCCAAATCAGAAATAAATTTCCCACTCGCAAAGTAAACTTTGTCCTTTGCGTCTTGTTATCTTGTGGTCACTGCACCTGTGGTTTCGAGAATCAAAGGCATGGAAGCGTGGAATAAAGGATCAGTGCTTTTGGACCCTACACTCAGATCCTCAGATAAAGAAGGTAACTCTTTAAATGCCTTGTGTGTGAGGTCTAGCCAACACCATGTCATGTGCCTTACATTCTGAAAGTAAAATGCCTCACATTTTAAAACCATTAACTAGTTTATTATACATCATGGGTGCGGTTCACAAAGATTTTGCTATGATTAGGTGTGACATACGGAGAAAAACCAAAGGTGGTGATGGACGGAGCGTTGACAATACAAACACTCACCCCCAGTCAACTGATCTGGGTTTAATCCATCACCATTCTTTAGCTCACTCCGCCACCCCAGTTCAGACATGGCCATATGCAAATCAGTCTGACCCTGTGCCTCATGGGAACAGTCCAGCACGAACTGCCAAGCCATGTCTTCCCTGGACCGGAATCAAGCTTCCCAGGACCTTAGGTGTGACATACTTCATTAGTACTTGTGGCTTACTCCAGCATTCTAAACGTAACCTAGGAGTCTTCCTGGCTTACTCCTAGAATTCAAGACTAAACCAGGCATACTATAAGAATAAATCATATCAAATCTTTATGAATTAGGACCCATAAGTGCAACTCGTGATTTATGGAGCATTCTAAGCTCTGATATTAGACTTTCCTTTATGGAGGTATGACAATAAAACTTGCCAGGTCTGCTCAAAAGGCAAAAAACAAAGAGCTCTTTTACTGTAAAGCTCATTCTCGTTTAATTGCAAAGGTCTTGACTCTGTGTCACCTGCACATGTTTACTACACTTTGATGATAATCCCCTGGCCAAAGTGGCCTGCTGTAATGTTTAAGAAAGGATTATCTTTTGCAACCTCCATTTTCCAACTATGTTGTCTGTAAGCAATTTATTTGTCTCACATCGTGTTGTTTCTTTTTTAAGACATCTGGGCGGATTTTGCACTACAACAAACAGCAAGCAATGGTATTTACACAATTTCAAACATTTCCAAAGTTTTGTAACGTTTTAACTGTCTTGGTATCTTGATTGGAATCATGTGGTCAGGAAGCAGGCCCAGGAAGTATTTCTTCAGTTTCCAGTTGTTGAAGAACGTGGATCCTCGGTAAAAAGCACAGCATTTAGATGCCATGCAAGAGTGGTGGGTAAGTGTAGCACTGTGGAAACCACATGGTCACAATGGGTTACAAGCAGGTAGTATGCAGGGTTGGACGTGACTAGTCTACGTTTTCTACCAGGACCGACAATGTTTCTTCATCAATCAGCACTAAGTGTGGGCAGTTACTTAAGTCTGCTATTCCTGGTGGCTCTACCCCACTAAAAGAGATCATTCATCATAAACAGCCCAAACACTCCAAAGTCACAAAGGAAGAAGAGGATTCAGGACAATGCACGCACTCTGTCATTTGATCCCAAGCCTTCCACACTGACATCAAGACCTGGTGCTAGGTCAAGGCAATACTGCACCACCAGGTAAGGAGAGGAGAGGTGCCTCAAGAATCATCAATTGTAGTTCTATTGCAAAGGGGATAACATGTGACCATAAAAGTGCTAAAAATCTCAGCACTGGGCCTGAATCCTGCATCCCCGCACAGCAGGAGTCCATGCAAGTAAGGGCAGAGGGTTGGGGCGGCCGGATGTCGACAGTCAATGGAATAAGGTCTATTTAATTTTCCCTATTTCGTCTTCTGTCGACTGTCTCCGCTCCCGTCCCGCCCCACCGCCTCTCTGCGCTCCCCTGCACAGACCACTGCTGTCCCCGTAACTAACTATGAGGCAAGAATTATTTAAATAACATGAGTGGCTTCCACCAAGCTTTGAGCAAATGTTTGTACTGCGAGTCCACCAATGTCAGATGACTGCGTTAGTCATAGTGCGCCATCATACAAGATATAGAAATAAAGGTAGCGGTAATTAGAAGCATTAACAACAAAGTTACTGCAAACTGTCCTTGAAACAAAATATGTTCATTTAGGCAAACATTGTCAACATTAGGAACAAGTCCCTTATGTAGGTCAGAGGCAGGAAAACACAGATGTACAAGCTACTGAAAAAGTCAACACAAAAAGAGAAGAAGCTATCTTCTGGGATGCAATTTAAGATGTGTAATGCTCCTTGCAATCATAATAAGATGGTAATCAACAGCTTTGGATGAGTGTTGTGTGACTTGAACATTGTGTTGAAAATATCGCCAGAAGAATTTTTTCCTTTTTAGGTTTTGGCTATGGACAGCTTTAGATGTTTGATTGCCAGATCTATTGTTTCTAGTATGGAGTTAGCTTGGGGTTAGCGCATTTTTTTCTGATTGGATGGTTGTGTTGTCTATCTCAGTTGTCTCCTCTTGATTACATGGTTTCCTTCCTATTCTTGCGTTAGTCTCACTCATGAGCATTTTGGTCTCAGTGTTCTGATTGTTTTTTTCGTATCCTTCCACCGATGAGGCCTGTATTCAGGGAAATACTTCTTTATTTCTCTTTCAGCACTCTATTGGAGTGCATGTGTTTTCCTGCTCTTTCCCTTGTCTGCTGCTTACTCCTTCACTTTGTCCACTTGTCCACGCCCTCCTTAATGTCCAGGTATACCCTATCTCCCTGTTGCTTCTCTGCACATCTTTGCTTGTTGCCCCCCCTTCCTGCGACCCTCTCACCACAATTTAAAAAAAAAAGTACTTGAAAAAATCCATTAAAAAATTACTGCAACGGATGTGCACACATCCCCAATAGCTATCTAACAAAAAAACATAGGCAACGCCAACAAATCTCAATGCAGAGATGTATCAGCTTTGCCAGCGCTTGTTTCATTGTTCATTGTGCTACTATATCATAGGGATAAGAAATATTTCGGTTTTTTGCACTTGAACAAAAAGACAGTATCATTTGCTCCCTACAACAGGTCGAATAACCACGATTTTCTCCTCATGGGGGTCCAGGATCCAATTGTCCCCACAGTATCTTCACCAGCCACTATATATTCAGACATACGTGTCTTTAGTTTGCTTGGGAGGACATAGTTAGGAATCAGTGTCTTTATTTTGCTTGAGAAAAATGGGAGATAGCTCAATTGAGAAGACAGTGATGCCAATTTAGCAGTACATGAACACGTTGTAGCATTCAGATCCACTTGTTGCGTGCTCTACTGATAGCCTAACAGTACAATTCGCTTAGCCATAGTGAGCAGCTGCCCTAGCAACTTATAGTAAGGCAATTTGCAATGGGATGCGTTGCAAGAGGGCTCTGCAGGACTGTGCTAATAATCACAAAAACATATAACTATTCACTCCACGAAAAGGGTGACATCGGTGAAGCCCTCCATATGATCCATATGTGCAAGAGCAGCAGGAGCAAAAACCTAGTGTTAGTAAGTAATGGCAAAAGCTGTTGTATTGGCTGAAGGCAACTGAGCTGTGGCAGTAGGGTGCAGGGCACTGCAGTGCAGATCCAGGTGGAGAGAGGAACCTTGCAAGCACTGCAGAAGACATCAGACTGGGTTCTATGGACTCACTGGATTTCACCTTGTAGTTAGCGCTGCTGTGCTTGTGTCAGGAAAGTAAGTTTACAAGGGCTCAAGAGCGGATATTCCATGACTGAAATCTACCCAATCAATGAATGTGCAGAGGTTTTGCTTTGCTGGTCTCATTATCATGCATTTAATTCCCTATATCTGGCTATGATGCTTTTATCTTAAGAAGCAACACTATTCACTGCTCCAGAAATTGCAATTTATCTTGAAGTTGGTGGAAGCTGGCTGTTGTGTTAATATGAAACCTTAAATTCCCCATGCTTTCGCAGGTTCAACATTCCACCACTTTACTCAGTTACATCAAAAGTTACAATAGGAGCACTTATGGAGGGTGGTCAAGGATTAGGGAACTTCTAATACTGCATTGATAGAATTACTAGAGCATTCCAGTCTTGAAAATTACAATCAAATGTGATTTGGTACTTTAGCCTAAGTTGATCAGTTGAATCAAACAAGTCAAAACACCTAGATGCAATAAACTGTGAAATAAAGCTGCAGAAAAGGAAGTCTGTGGACCATGTGACATAGAAGGATATGGCAACCCCCAACATTGATATTTTGTGTAGCATCACACATGCGGTAACTCAGCTACAGATTACTTTTGATTGCCAAGTTTTAGGTGTCTTAGTCTATAACAGTGTTCAGCAAACTATTAATGTTGTGAATTTTGTGGTCTTCTCCTTGAAATTGCATTATCAATTTACGAATCTCTATTTGCTAATCGCAAATTGAGAATGTCTTCCCATTCATTCCTATGGGCCTCTTAACCCATAGGAATTAATGGGAAGGTATTCCTTATTTGTGAATCTCAATTTGCGATTCGCAATAGGGAATATGTGGGATTGGCAAAATTATTAGCAAATCCCACATACATTGTGTTTTGCAATTCTCAAATTGCGATTCACTGAAAATCGCAATTTGAGAATCGCAAAACTCTATTTTCATACATATGGCCCTTAAAAGTAATACACGCCCTTCCATTATGTGCCAAAGCAAGAGAATCCTGGATTAAGGAGTTTGTAAAATTCTTCAAAATACTAAATTTAACCAGATGATACGGCCTTGTTGATTAGGTGAACAATTCATTGTTACCACTGTAATTACTTATTTTGCTAGTTTGTTACATGTTAGATATTTGGTAAAATATAAATGCCCCAAATAGGAGGAAAATAATGCCCAAAATATTCAGTGTTATCATACTGAAAAGCTACAGTGTGTATCAAACTGGCAACTTCTAGGGGTGTTTGAATAGATGAAATGACTTAATATCAATTAGTTGTATTCAGTAAGGCGTTTCAAACTCTAAAAAATTGAATGGGATGGAAGCACGGATTATGAGAGTGCGGAAATTATCACTTGATTGCTGTAATAATAAAATGTGTTTTGTCATCCATTGCTCCAGTAAGAATAACATTGAAACAAAAAGATCAAAGAGATAACAGTTGTTATATCTGTAAAACTCTTCTTTACCGAAATAGTTATAGAACAATTTGCTAAACTCTGATAATAATTTTAGCAGATTTCAATGATATGCATTATATGTCATTCAAAATTACTTGGATTGGGAGCTGTATTTGAATTTTGTTGCTGTGGCCGCAGCTTTGCATTCCCAGTACTATGCATTCTTGATGAAATGTTGGACCAACCAGCTTGTCGAAGAGACCCCTTGCGTCATCACGTCGGCTGCCATATAATAGCTCAAAAGTTCTGTTTTGATAGCTGTACAAATAACAACTAGAACGTCACTCAATCCTAGGTAACTGATACATAGCATGTATTTTTACACTGACAAAATCCACGCGTCATTATGTGAAATTACCTAAATACGCGAGTGTAAATAAAGCACAAATGGTTGACCGACTGACATTTTAATAACCGGCTGCAATAATCAATCAATGGCGTACACGTGTAAAGAACAGGCCTGCCATTGGCGCCGAGGGGCAGGCAGCTGTTATCTGGGCGGTGCAATTCAGCTGTTTACATAGAGAGAGGGAGCTGAACGTCTAGGCGCCGTGAACTACATCCATGCACTTTATTGTAATTGCATTCACAAAGCGCTTCATGCCCTTGGCATGGGGTTGAAGCGCATTAGGGAGCATTTAGCCATTGGGGAGTGCTTGGTTAGAAGCAGTGGCATAGGAAGGGGGGGGGGTGGGTAGGTTGGGTGCGGGCCGCCCAGGGTGTCATCACTGAGGGGGTGATAACATGGCTAAACTATCAGCCAGATTCATGAAGCTAGAATCGGCTCACAAAGGGCCAGATTCTGCGAATCTGGCCCTTTGCGAGCGCTTTTTTTGCATTTGGGATTCATCATGCCAAATGCAAAAATCGCAAATTGCGAAATCGCTAAATTGCGAGGCATTTCATTTAAGGAATCTCTATTTGAGATTCCTTAAATGCAATTCATGAACCATTTCTGAATTGCGAAATCGCTATTTTTGGCCGCTATTTACCGCAAAGTCTGACTTCGTGGTAAATAGCGAAAACTTAGAAAAATGCACTTTAGTGCATTTTTCTAAGTTGAATGTTACACACACACACATGTCCTTTGGACATGTGTGTACGCAACATCAGTCTACATTTACATTTCAGGGGTGCTACAGGGTGTCCTTTGGACACCCCTGGCACCCTTGAAATCGCATCCTTAATTGCGATTAACAAATTGCTAATCGCAAATAAGGAGTGACTCCCCATTCATTCCTATGGGCCCCATTCATTCATGGGGAGTCATTCCTTATTTGCGATTAGCAATTTGCTAATCGCAAATAAGGAAGCTGTAGAAATCGCAAATAAAATTGCGATTTCTACATGAATCCTGTTTTGCAAGTCCTTAATAGCAATTCCTTAATAATCGCTATTAAGGACTCGCAAAACGGGACAATGATGAATCTGGGGGTATATGTTTTAAACACATATATTTGCCATTTTGTCAAGCAGGGGGTGACAAGTGTCAAGATTTTCCGCACCGGGTGTCACCTGACCTTGCTACGCCATAGGTTAGAAGATTGCTCACAGGCGGGTCAGTGTGTTGGTGGGCGTGTGAGTGGCCAGAGTATCACACTTACGTTGTCTTAGGCCGCAGCGCCTATGGGTGTAATGATGGGAACAGCCTCGGATGGATGCATGCACATTACATTGTTGAATATTGTTAATGATCGAGGGGAGCCCTATAGAATCCCCCCATGCTTGATATTGAAGCTGCCCATGGCATGTCCTGAATACAAGCAGTCAAGTTGGATGCTTTATGTAATCCCCAGAGCAACAAGTGAGCAACACACAGGCAACCACTGCATACAGGCAGCCAAGGTAAATTATTCCATGTGTTCATCCATGGAGCCAAACCATTTCTTTTATAGTACTACTCGTGTTAATGTAGAGTGTCAGAACACTTTACATCCCACACACATTGTACACAGAGAATGTGGAGGGAATGCTGCATAAGAAAACGAGAACTACCAGGTGTAGGAGTCACATGTAATACTTCCTGGTATGCATTATCTTTTAAGATTGCTTGATTTGGAGCAGCGCAGACTCGGGATCTTAAATGTAACAGAAACAAGGGCATTGTAAGGTTTGTAAGGGCACATAAACAAGAATGTTTATGTGCCCTTACAAACTCTTTTAAGCAACCTTAGGATAATGGAAGGCTAGGGGAAAACATAAGGTTCTACACCTATTCCTTGCACTTTGCATGCAGCTATATGATGCCAGTTCAAAGCTTACTGTGCTATATTATAAGGATGGTAAATTATGAACTGCAAGTAACACAATAATCTTTGTTACAAAAACAGTAACCCACTGGGCTACCTACATAAAATACAAATCTGTGATCTGTTTGTTACACGTGCTTTGCTGCAGGCACATTAACTCTCTGCACCACTTTATAATGAGGTAAAACAGCAACGAGACAAACAAAACCCCAATCTCTCCAGCTGGTACAATAATCACCACATTTATTGTGACATTTTTATTATCGCCTGAAAACTGCTGGACACACAAGGAACTCTGCAGCCGATTTTTTTAACCACATTAGAAATGTCAAAACACTGCACCCCCCCAAGCTCAGCACCCCGTGCAGAAGCACCGGGCTCACCACCCTAAAACTGGCCTTGATAGTAAGAGTTCCCTTGGGAGTAGCCCTGAACAACAGAGGAAAGTTTCACCAGAGTGATTTGTTTACAGACGGCCAGAATAAAAGCTCAATAAAGCCCATATAATATATAATGTGGCTGTGGGAATATTACCAATTTTGACCTTGAAACATAGAGTACAGGCACCAGAGTAAGTCCTCAAAGGCTGAAGATATGTGAACAAGTGTATTCCATTGGGTTAAAGGAGCTGAAGCAGTGAGAAAATATCAAATGAAAAATAAGAATGACTAGAAGGTATGGAGGGAAGAGAGAGTACTAGCGTGTGGGAGTCAAGCTAGTAGTGCAAAGAACGAGTATGTCCTGGAGTATAAATAGATTGCGGATGGCAGTGCTTAGATTGACTGGAAGATGGGACAAGGAAGGTACTAAAGAAAATAGTGTAACGTGTATCATCCACAGTGAAGGGAGTATGGAGTGAGTTTGAACACGTCTTCAAGAAGGATGTATGACATTACAACGCATGCTTTTACCACGCATGCCTTTACAACGCGGTTTTTACATCGCATACCATTACAACGCATAGTGCTTCTGGGTGCTGGATAGTGAATAGTTTAATTTACTATTCCAACTCCAGTCCCCGTTGACACTAGGGAAGGTTATTGGATAGTAAATTAACCTATTCTCTATCTTATAGCGCCCCCCAGAGCAATGCGTTGTAATGGTTTGCGTTGTAATGGTTGCGTTGTAATGGTAGTGCGTTGTAAAAGTTTTGTTGTAAGTGATGTTTTCCCTTCAAGAAGGACCAGATAGATGACCATCTGTGTAAGTTAAAGATTTTGGGCCTTATTTAGAGTTTGGCAGATAGGATACTTCACCATAAACATGGCGGATGTCCTTTTTGCCATAGTACAAGTGCATTATTGCCTATGGCACTGGTAACAGGGTGGGCAGGACATCTGCTCCGTTTTGACAGATTACCCTGTCTGCCAATCTCTAAATAAGGCCTTTTGTTTACACTCTTTCTGTTTGTACTTTAGGGATTTTATAGGTCTGTCCTGTCTGTAGACGGTAGCTGGGATTGGAATCTGGTAATGTACTATTTATGTTGCACATGTCTTTCAGTGAAGGTAAATTAGTGGTGTAATGTTCTTCTGTGGTACTTTATAACGAAACATAGAAATAAATCATCCATGTATTGAACGTTGTGTTAACACTGAGCATTCCTTGGCCCGCTGAACAAAAGAAATTGATGATATTTGTGACCTTGCATGCCTAATATTAATCTTCCTTACCATTCTCAAGCTTGGAATATATGATAAAGCTCCATAATTC
Source organism: Lissotriton helveticus (assembly GCF_964261635.1). NCBI lineage: Eukaryota > Metazoa > Chordata > Amphibia > Caudata > Salamandridae > Lissotriton > Lissotriton helveticus. The sequence goes on from NC_136063.1 coordinate 1,581,959,728, forward strand.
CCTTGATGTCCCTTCTAATCCCAGATATCTTTAATTTGTGATCTAATTTGATGGGCAGAAACCAATACACTACTCAACTCTGCACTAGAAGGTGTAACAACAGTGTACTGTGCACTCGACAAAGGACATTAACACAGAAGCAGCCTTGTAGAGCCCCATCGTAAGGGGATCTGCCATATCCAAACAAGACACTGCCTATGCCTTTTGATGTATTTGGCATTACAAAGATTGTACAGGCCATTGTGCACCTTTGCTGATAGATATTGTATGTGATCACCCCCTGAGTACATAAACAACAGGAATACTGTGATGAGGGTCTATGCAGAAGCTATGTGGGGGATTAGGATACTCCAAGAAAACCTCTTGACTGTCTCCGTCTATTCTGCCCTGCTCAAAATCCCTGATGTTTATAGCGGTGCAGCAGTTTTCTGTTCTGCTATACCAATAACACTAAGGTTATTGGTATTGCCAAGATAAGACTACCTAACTATGTAGTGACACTGAGCTGACCCATGCAGAAGCACTGTAAGAAACCACTGCACGCCTGCATTCATGTCCCCATACACAAAGCATAGTATGGCACAATGAACATGAGAGAGCACAAGTTTGAAAAAAATGTATAAGTACGCCATATTTACAAGCACGTAGTTAGTTTAAACATGTTTTGCACACGAGTGTTTTATATTCAATAGCGAAATGTATAGAATGTTAAGTAGAGTAACCATAATTATAACGGTGTGAGATTAAATGTAGAAATGTTGGAGTATATGTGAAAACCTCATGTTCTCATGTTAAAAAGAGTCATGTCCGAATTAAATGTAACTTTGGATTCCAGTATTTTGTGTAGGCCTTAGGGCAATTCACAGCAAACCTGAACGTGCTGCTAAAATAATGTGAGATAAAGTTGACATGGTTCTTTCAAAATGTACTATTGAATTTAGGGTTAAAAGTATATGCTTTATAGATGTGTTATTTTAGAAACGTATGCTAGTTAAGAATGTTTGCTGTTTAAATCAAGTTAACGTTTTAAGAGTGCAGGAACCTGCTGCATGTAAATCAAGTAGGCCAGAACAGATAATGTCATGTAGTTTAAATCGTCATGTGCTCGTTAGAGGAGAGGTCGTGAGGTGTCCAGTATGGAGCTCTGAGAGTGTTTTATGGCCTAAGATATGGTGAAGTCTGGAATTTGAGGCCCACTGCAGGACGAGCTGTATGCAGGTGCGAGGGTCCTAATCAGCTCGAATGAAAGGGACTTTGTTCAGTGGCGCCTTGCGCAGGCCTGTAGGAGTTTCCAGGAATTTCAGGGGGTATCAGCGCACGGAAGAAGGAGCCTGGGAACCAAGGTCAACTATAACGAGGGTCTTCAAGAGTACCATCATGGAGTTTACCGCGCAAAGATGTACCACGTGAGGGGCGTCCCAAGGGGCGTTTCTATTGGAAATGTGATTTGGTATTAGGGAAAGTGACCCGGGAGGAGAGCAGAGCAGATGATTTTGGGAGCCTAAGGAAGCGGATGGGTAGGCAGATAGGCTGATCAGGAGAGACCCATTATCAGAGAAGAGACAAAGAGAAGTGCGTGATCTTCTTAGGAAGTCACCACGGCTGACACCTAGAGGGTAAAGATCTTGTTAAGTAGGGATGTCATTTAGTGTAGTGTAGGGACAGACTAACCTTAATTTTCTTTTCTGTAATGACTTTGAGGTTGCAACTTGTATCCATTTTGGCAAACCTGATGGTTTTCGAGCTTGTACTTATTATTCTGTTTTTCAGACTCAGATTATTCAAAAAGTTCATGTTCATAGTGATACCGATTTATCTTGAATCTCATTTTGAGAAGTTTGTATCTTCAGTTATCTTTGACTTTATATTAAATCTTTAAAACTTAATTTTGGTCAGTGGTCATTTAGAGTGGTGTAAGTTCTTAAATTGATTGTTTACTGCGAGATTACCTTTTACTCAAGACAGGTACCAACGATTCAGTCGACAGGAAATGGGATTTGGTAAGATAATTAGTAACCAGTAATCCCGCGTTAGCAGTTGGTAGCAGAGTGAGGATGGTTATCTTCTTGAGGAAGGTAATCTAGAGAGGTTAGTTTACCCCAAGGCCCGAGACGCCGAGAGACGAGCAGCGGAAGAATCGTGTGCCGAAAGGTGCAGACGGTGCGAGAAAAGCAGCAGTATCGGAGAGTGAGTATAAAAAGGGTCATGCGTGAACAGATTGCGGTGTTTTGTGTTGTATTTGTATTGTAATGTCTTGCGGAGTTGAATGCCTGTAGTGTGAAAGAGAGAAGGTTGTGAGCGCGCGCAACCTGGTAAACTGGTAACCTGGTAAACGGGTTAACTGGTGAAATCTTAAGTTCAGGCCAGAGCTTAAGTGGTTTTGGGTGTATCGAACATCCAGGGTAGTTGTCGACCATAGTACGGAGGTCACGAGGTACCATTGACCGCCGTGGATCCAAGATAGGGGGAGTGTAAGAGTGTGTGTATGAGTAACGGACGCTGGTCGAAAGTTACTGTGTGTGAGTAACCTATCGGAGAAGGCGATTGTCTGGAAGTAATCGGAAAGACATTTCGCCAAGTTAGGGTGACAACTACAGAAAGACTGTGGGCGTACAGTCAAAGAAAGGTGATCGCTTGGACGGAAGTAATCATTTTTCAGAGTATGAATGGGATGCGTGCATGACCGAGGAGACGAGCTGAGAAAGGAGGGGAACTGCTGCGAAGGGGGACGGGTGACGTCGGCTAGAGCCGCGCTCTGATTGAGCGGTTGGTGTGACGTTAGCTAGAGCCGCGCTCTGGTTGGGCGGCTAGAGTGACGTCGGAGGAAAGCCGCGTACGGATAGGCCAGTTAGTAAGAACGGGGCTGAGATTGGTGGAATATCATCAGGAAGTAAACAAACGCGGAGAAAAGAGAAATCATGAAGTGTTTTAAGTGTTTGAAAGGGATTTTTAAACGTAAACGAAGTGAACATTATTACGGGGAAGAGGCTCCCCCAGAGGGTACGCCAGCTCATTATATGGCAACGAATGTGGGGCTGCATACGATATTGTGGATTGGGGCTTGGAATAAGCTTACGGAAGGAAATGAGGAAATGCAGTTCCCGAAGTATGGAACGTTTAAGTTAGAGGTGTTACATCGGCTAAAAGCAACCATGTCCTCATTGAAACCCTCACCTAGACCAACACAGTTTGAGGCTCTTAATGCATGGATTAAGGCTGCACACGACCGAAATTTGAACAGGCGTCAACAAAGGCTGACGCGATCGGTAAGGGCAGTGCGAGATTCCAAATGGGATGAGGAGGAAAAGCGTTGGAGGGTACAGACTATTGAGGTGGAAAAAATGTATCCGATGAGGGAGGTGTCAGGAGGAGGAAACCTCATGGAAGAAGACGAGGAAAGCGAGTCGGAGGACAATCTGATAAACAGATTGTTGATGGATAGACCACCTCCGAGAGTGGAGTTAATAGAAGATAGAGGGCTCGCAAGGGAAGACGGGAATGAGATAGAGGGATATACACCACTCCCTATATCGGAATGGACACCTAGCAAAGGCGGAGAAACACCTCCAAACAACACTGTACAGAGTGTAGTGGGAAGGTTTGTGGTGCAGAAAACGCCAACCACAGAAAGGGTTGAGTCTGTGGGATTGCCAGACGCTCTTCAAGTGCCTGTTACCATAGGACCCATAGTTTCGATCTATAATTCTGAGAGAGATAGAGGGGAACAACAAAGGCAATTGGATAGGGAAAGGGTTGAGATGGAAAGGAGGAATAATGTGACGAATGCATGGAAACAATTGCCAGGTTCGGTAACATGGAATACCCCATTAGACACAACTGTCGGTCCCAATTCAGAACAGGGAGGTCCGAGAGGACCAATGGATCTAAGGGGACCGCGGCCAAGATCTTTTTCAGAGTTAAGAGCTGATTTGAGGGAATGGGACGGGTCCATAGTATCTCCGAGTAACAGGACAAGAACGGAACCAGAGTGGGAAAGCAGGGGAAACGGGACAGTATCTCATTGTGGGGCCAGCGAGAGTAGTCAGAGCCGGGAAGGCCAAAGTCAAGAGAATAGAGGGGATGCATGTCCTACAAATCAGAGAGAACAGCCGGAACAAAATACTAAGATTGTAGAATGTGAGGAAATGTCCCGTCTCTGGGGGAACGGAGGAGATGAGGCGGTACGGGCTTTTCAGAATAGGTTTAGGTGCCTTCATCATACACTTGGGGAAGACGTTCAACATTGGAGAAAGGAGAACAGCGATAGGTCCCGCCACGCCTCGAATAATCAGGAATCACAGGGAAGTAGGGAAGAAAGAGGGAGTAATAGAACCTCTTACCCTCTATCCCGTGAAACTAGCCAGGATGGAGAGAGAGAGGCTGGGAGGCATGAAGGAGTGTTTCACCACCCACCCCGAGAAGATGGAAAGGCATGGGACTTAGAGAGATGGGAACAGGGGAGGACTCCCTATAATTCACCAATACCTAAACGTAGATCTCGGAGCTGGGATGGGAGAGATGCGGATGGAGGAGCTAAATTGAGTGTCTTGAAAGCTGAAATAAAGGCAAAAAGGCTTGATGTTACCAGTTTAAAATCAGATGTTGATGAGATAATAGATGGAACATTGCCTTTGGAAAGGATAGAATTGTATGAACAGGATGAGTTATTGTTCATGGCAAAGGATATTACTAGGAAAGCTAGAGCGTTTCATGAAAAACTGACTGATTTGGCAGACAAGTATGCCGTGGATTTGTCTAGGACAAGGGCATTGCAGAGCAACCACAGATTACAGTACGCAGACCAAGATCTAGATGAGAAGAGAACTACTGGATTAAAAACACACATAAGAGAGTTGGTAACAGGGATAAGAGTGTGGAGAGAACTGGATAAATGGGAAGAAAGGTGGTCGAAAAAGGGCACAGTTAGGCGAAGTACAAATGTGATGACCCCTGAGGGAAGGGTAATGCAGATGGAGGCATTCCCTTTGCGAGAAATATCAAATGGAAATTATGTACATGTGCCCTGGAGTAGAGGAGACTTAGCCGCATTTACCAACTCATTTCCGAAGTTACGGGACAATCCAGTCGAATGGTATAAGCAGGTAGAGAGGTTCGTTAAAATCTCGAAAGTACTGTGGATAGATTTGAACACGTTGTTTGACATCGTGGTCCCATCTGATCTATGGACCCCTTGTAAGACTAGTGTCGAATGGCCAAATGCTGAACCATTGAGGGATGCTCGAACAAATGGACCATCTGAGATTGTCATGCGAAAGTATGAAAGGGTAATAGCCTGGCTGAAAGATAAGGTACCACCACAGGATATAGATTGGGTAAAAATAGACCGAACAAGGCAGGAACCCAAGGAGACAGTTCACGAGTTTTATGAAAGATTGTTGAAAACATTCAAGCAATACAGTGGACTAGATGTAATGGATCCCAAAGACATAGGGCAGTTCGTGTCAAAGTTTGTCTTGGGGTTGAGACCTGATATTTGTTTGATGATACAGCAACATTTAATCTGTTGGCAGAACAAACCACTAGATGAGATTTTACGATATGCGAGGTACTGCAGTGACGAGATAGATTCTAAAGCCAAGAATCTAAAGGAGAAATTGATGGTGGTGCAAATGCAGTCCGCTGGGAAGGGTGGCCAGCAAAAGCAGGGGATGGGACGAAAACCAAATGGTCAGAACAAAGATAATGAAGAAGGGCAGAGACCTAGGATAGACTTTGCCACTTTAAAGAAAACGACAAAGTGTCATCTGTGTCATCAGGTGGGGCATTGGCGACGCGAGTGTCCCTTTAACCCTGAAAACGGAGAGCTAGAAGTAGAAGAGCAGGTCCAAGAAGACCCAGTGCAAAAAGTGACAGTCCCAAGCAGTAAGGTGGCCAAAGGGGGGACTTCGGCTCCACGGGCCCAATTCCCACAGCCACCGAAGATAGCAGCTGGAGGAAAGGTCTTTAAACAAATGCCTCTGTTTATCGAGGAAGAAAAATGTTATTACATTGATCCATTGACAGGACAACGGGTGAGCAGTGAAGAAGACTGTACCCTCGGGGCAGTTCTAGAAGTGGATCAGAGAGGGCCATTTGTTGATGCAGAAGTGGCAGGGTGTCCCACTACGTTCTTAGTGGACACTGGGGCTACTCGTTCGACTCTGAGATCAGCGGTAGTTCCAGACTTGCCAATGTCAGGGGAAACAATTCAAGTGGTAGGAGTCGCAAATAAAAGAATGACTAGTCCCTTGACAGAACCAGTGTCTGTGAAAATTGGAAACCACATGAACGAACATCAGTTTGTGGTTTGTGACTCGAGTCCGGTATGTCTGTTAGGTAGGGATTTGTTATGCAAATTGAATTGCACCATATACTGCACCCCACAAGGAGTGGAGGTACAGACTACCGACGATGATGCTACCTTTAAGGTGGCCAATTCAAAATTCTGTGTAGAACTATATCCTACTCTGACTGTAGAAGATCTTCCACAAGATTTAAGAGATGCAGTGGCGTCAGAGGTGTGGGATTTCACAGGAGAAGATATAGGATTGATTAAAGGGGTAGAACCGGTAAAAATTCTGGTAAAACCAAATGTTGAGTTTCCAAGAACGCCTCAATACAAATTGTCCCAGGAAACGATTGCGGGAATAAAGCCTGTGATCGAGTCAATGATACAGCAGGGAATACTGAAGGAAATCGTGGGCAGTCCTTGTAACTCCCCGATTATGGGTTTGCAGAAACCTAGCGGGAAGTTTAGGATAGTTCAGGATTTACGAAAAATTAACAACATAGTCGTTTCATGTTGTCCCGTGGTACCGAATCCATCAGTAATATTGTTTCAAATACCATGTCAAGCAGAATGGTTCACAGTGATAGATCTTTGTCAGGCTTTCTTTTCAATCCCATTGGATGAAGAGAGCAGGTACCTTTTTGCGTTTAAAATGGAAGATCGCGTTTTAACATGGTGTCGAATCCCACAAGGATTCACAGACAGTCCATCCATCTTTAATCAGTTGTTGAAAAAGAATCTTGAGAATCTAGTACTGCCACAGAACTCGGTTCTGGTACAGTACATAGATGACCTACTTGTTGCGTCAGAAACAGAGGAAGCTTGTAAAGTAGATTCAATTGCCTTACTGAATCATTTAGCTGAAAATGGACATAAGGTATCTCCGAGCAAGTTGCAATATTGTTTGACAGAAGTACAGTATCTAGGGCACAGGTTAGAAAAAGGGAAACGTAAGGTGTCCCCAGAGAGGATTGAGGCGATAATGAAAATGAATGCGCCTACAACTCAGAGAGAGGTTAGAATGTTCCTAGGAATGGTGGGTTACTGCCGACAGTGGATAGTTAACTTTTCACTGAAAGCAAAGCCCTTACAGAAACTGACGCACAAGGAGGTGAGTGATCCGGTACCATGGGATGAAGAATGTCTGGTGGCGTTTTTACAGCTGAGAGACGATTTATGTCGTGCTCCGGCTCTGGGAATGCCAGATTATGAAAAGTCATTTTCACTCTATTGCTGTGAGAGAGAGGGATGTGCTTTGTCAGTCTTGGCACAGACCCACGGTAATGCCCGTAGACCAGTTGCATATTTTTCGGCTACATTAGATCCAGTAGCCGCAGCGTTGCCCGGATGTCTCAAATCCGTTGCTGCAACGGGTGTCAGCATTGAAAGGAGCGAGAGTATTGTGATGGGACATCCAGTAGTGGTGTATGTACCACATTCAGTTGAATTATTAATGACCAGGACGAAGACGCAGCATCTGACCAATAGCAGGCTCACGCGTTACGAGCAAGTTATACTTGCCGCAGAAAACGTGACTCTCAGGAGATGCTCTGTCTTGAATCCTGCTACTTTGATGCCATTACCTACGGTAATAGAAGGCGAAGGATGTGAAGACCACGATTGCCTTGATGTGACTGAACTATGCACGAAACCCAGACCAGATATTGTGGATGAACCATTGTCTGACCCCGATGAAATTTACTTTGTTGATGGCTCATGTTTAAGAGACGATACTGGTCGGTTGAGAGCAGCTTATGCTGTTTGTACCATTACTGGAGTTGTGGAAGCCGCTTGCCTGGAAGGAGTACATTCCGCACAGGTAGCAGAGATTATTGCTCTAACTCGTGCCTGCATAGCAGGAAATGGAAAGAGAGTCACCATCTACACGGACAGCCAATATGGTTTCGGTGTGGTTCATGATTTCGGGCAGTTGTGGTCTCAGAGGGGTTACATGACCTCCTCTGGTTCGCCCATTCGAAATGGAGAATTTGTGCGATTGCTGATAGAAGCATTACAAGGTCCTGTTGACATTGCAGTGGTGAAGTGTGTAGCTCATACTAAGAATACAGATTTTGTGTCACAAGGTAATAGATATGCTGATGAAGTCGCACGCTATTGTGCGGAACAAAGTTATTCTTTCTCAAAGGTGGAAATAGAAGGTGCAGAAGAAAAGACTGAATTAAGTATGATGTTAGAAACTGTAGACACTTGGGAGGATTTAAGGATAATGCAGGAGAACGCACCTGAAACAGAGAAAAAGGCATGGGAAATAGCAGGCTGTGTGCGAAGTGAAATGGATTTTTGGGTTTCAGCAGATGGGAGAGCTGTGTTACCTGAAGAATTAGCTAATCCCATGGCGAGAGAAATACATGGTCCAGTACATCTAGGAAGGGATGCTATGATGAGAGTTTTTAGGCAGACTTGGTATTGCCCGAAATTCAGAATAGCAGCAGAATCAGTATGTAAGCGATGTGTTACCTGCCAACAACTGAACGTAGGCAAACGAACACCAGTCACACTGAGTCACATTGGGAGGTCGGGGGGGCCTTTCAATAGAATGCAACTAGACTTCATCGAGATGCCAAGAGTCAATCGCCTTCGGTATGTGTTGGTGATTGTATGCGTATTTTCCAGATGGGTTGAAGCGTACCCTACACGTAGGTGCGATACACTCACAGTGGCTAAATTGTTGCTCAGGGAGTTGATACCGCGCTTCGGGGTGCCTGCCTCTTTGGAATCGGACAGAGGAAAACATTTTAACAGCGAAATAGTGAAGATGTTGTGCTCCACACTGAATATCGATCAAAAGCTGCATTGTAGTTATCGACCAGAAGCTTCGGGAATTGTGGAACAAGTGAATGGCACTTTGAAGAATAGATTGGCTAAAGTAGTGGCATCCACATCCTTGAGTTGGCCAGATGCTCTTCCATTAGTGCTCATGAGCATGCGCAGCACACCTGATAGGAGGACAGGTCTCTCTCCCCACGAGATCCTGATGGGGAGGGCCATGAGACTTCCTACAGTTCCAACTACTGCTCTATTGAATATTACAGATGATCTGATCTTGGATTATTGTAAAGGACTGTCTGACGCCATCCATTCTGTGTCCCTTCAGGTGCATGCGGCTGAAGTTCCAGCAGCGAGGAACCTGTGTCATGACCTGAACCCAGGGGACTGGGTCCTGGTTAAAAAGCACGTCCGGAAGAACTGCCTAGATGTTCGCTGGCGAGGGCCCTTTCAGGTAATCCTGATAACGAACACCGCGGTGAAGTGCGGGGGGCTGCCAAATTGGATCCATGCATCCCATACTAGAAGAGTTCCAGCACCTCTAGAAGGAACAGCTCCCATCCCAGACGAAAGCCCGGAAGTGGAAGAAGAGTCGCAAGAAGGGATTGGGGCAGCTGAGGAGGTGTCGGAAGAAGTTGGGAACGCATCGGATTCAGAAGAAGAGCGAAGGCAGGACGGCAGTGAGACAGAAGACGCAACTGAAGGAGAGAGCAGAAGTGAATACGACTCAGACTCAGATCCGTATCGGAGCGACCAAGAACCAAGTGGGAGGACAAGGAATAGGAGAATAAGGCTTAGAGCTGCCACTTGGCCAACAAGGAGAAGAAGGCTAAGTTTGAGGTCGGCCCAGGAAGAAACGCTCACTCCTATATCCGAAGACTCAGATCCAGAAGAAGATATCCAGGATCAAGCCGAGGAGGGTCTTAGAAGATCAAGTAGGGTGCGAGTGCCTAGCAGAAGATACTCTACTCCCGATTGGACCTACCTCGTTGCAGATGTCTGGGAGACACAGAACAGGGAGGATCAGGGAAGTGGAACTGATCAGAACTGACCCGATCATCACAGTGCAAATAAAGTTTCTACTGCCAGGAGCGGAGACCGAAAGGTTGCTGACACTCAACATCGTTCATCCTGCTCTTCTGAGTGGAATAAGAAAATTGCTTTTAGAGACAGTTGAGTTTCCAGTTTGCTGTTCACGATATCCAATATTGGAGGGAACTCTTCTTCGTTTGGAAATGCTTGAGCGAGTAGTAGAAATGCTAGGAGCGCTTATTGTTGTGGACTAATACCATATTGTGAATGTCTTCAAAGGGGCGCAGAACTGGAAAGGTGAAGAAAGTGATCTTGATTAGAACGGACCCCTTTGTAATTGTGGATATAGAACTGATAGTACCAGGATTGGAAATTGAAAAAACGCTAACTCTCAATTTCGTCCGTCCACTTGTCTTGAGCGAAATAAGGAGAATAATCCTAGAAAAGGTTGACTTTCCATGGTGTGGTACGAACTGTCCAGAACCTGAGGGAATGATACTTCGGATGGACGTTTATGAAGAAGTAGTGTCACTCCTTGAGTCATACATAACTTCAGACGAAAATAAGACTTTTGAAAAGAAATTGTAAATTGTTGCAAGATAACCTAGCGCCGAGTGGAAGAAGAAAAAAAAAAAAATGGTAGGGGTTTCCTTTTAGCGGATGGAGAAGGGCTAGGGTTGTCTATTTTACTGGACTTTGAACTGTTTTGCGGAAACAAATTGTCAAGCTTCCAAGTGTTCCAAGAAAGACATTGCAAGAGAGAAAGACTTTGTTTGAAAAGAAGAGGAAGTAAATGCTGGAAGAAAGTCGAAAACTACACTGTTTGAGAACATGGAGGCTGGCAACCCGAACCGCAGGGCAAAATGTATAGCTGTTACATTTTTAGGAGTAGTGGTTTCTCTTATAATTTTAGTGGTAACTGTTTCATTCCTAGCGGGACACGAAGGGGATGGAACCACAGTTAAGGAGGATAAGGGAGTGTCAACACCGAGAACTACCATTATTAAGGAGAAGGGAAACATCAATGAGAAAGACAAAGCGTTGTTAGATGCAGAAGTAAAAAGGTTACACATGGATGAGTCACAGGGGAATTACAAGTCAAATGCTTATGCTAAGTTGCTTTATGAATATGTTGATGCCATGGAAGTAAAGGATTGTTATGTCTGTATGCAATTACCAATTTCAGTGGAGGAGGGTATCAAATACCATCATCTCCCGTTGACCTATGGGATAACGTGCAGTTTATTGTTAAGTATGTTTTATGGACGAGACGGATTTGAGTATTACTTCTCGAATTTCGACTCGACATTCCCAGAGGTTCCGAATTTCAAGCATTTGAACAAATGGGACTACTACAAAAGCGAAGACAGGTTACACAAATGGTTTATTCCATGGAGAACGTTAGATACTTCACATGCTCGAATCAACAATCTGACTTGTCAAATATCAGAAGTTGAGAAAAAGTTTATAGCTCAGGTAGATACTAGATACAGGAGGCAGAAGATATTGAAGGCATCAGGACAAGGGGAAACAGATTGGACCAAGGAGGAAAGGGCACAACAACGAAAAGGTAGTATTGGTCCAATTGCTTTGGATAAGGAGAAACGGGGGAAACTGTGCATTCACAGGAGTTACTCCTATTATGAAAACGTTTATGTAGGACAAGTCAATTGTGAACATGCCTTTCAATTGGAGTACTACTCTAAGAACTTCATGAAAGGGATGCAAGCAATACCAAATGTATATTTTGTATGTGGAAGATATGCCTATGTGAAGTTACCAGATAATTGGTACGGATCATGCTATCTGGCTGTTGTCTTCCCTAAAATATATCATGTTGAGAATTTAGACACGCCTAAGAAAGAAATATCAACTAGATGGAAGCGAGGGCTGGGTGCAGCAGAAGTAGTTGGAGATGTAATAGGTGCTGCATTCCCTTTCTTAGGATTGATAATGAATGACATTAAGATCAGGAGGTTAGCTACAGTCGTAGATAGACTGTCTGCCAGTACTGCAAGATCCTTGATGCTGATAGAAGGGGAGATGCAATCGATTAGGGCAATGGTTCTTCAGAACCGACTTGCTTTAGATGTTCTGTTAGCAAAAGAGGGAGGAGTCTGTAGGGCCTTGAAGGTACAGGAATGCTGTACTTACATTCCAGACAATTCAAAGCCTCTAGAGAAGTATATACAAAACATCACTGCCATACACTACGAAATTGAGGACCTGGCAAAGGTAAATGTGTGGGAAAAAGTAGGTCATGGAATGGGTAAAGTTGGAAGTTGGTTTGCCAACTTAGGAAAGGGTATCGTTTGGTACATATTGAAGCCCATCATCATAGTAATGATTTGTGTAATCACTTTGTGGGGATTGGTGCGTTTGTATCAATGGTATAGAGCAAATAGGTTACAGAGAGCTATGAAGAAACAGGAAGAAGAGTTGACAGCGATGCAGGACACTCAATATAAGAGTCTGAAAGCATTAGAGAGTATGAAAAGAGGTGGCACTGTCCTGACTTCACTTTAAAGGTTCTACATTTTAGTGTCATGGTAATGATGACCCCTAAAGGTCATCAAAGGGGGGACTGAGAGAGCACAAGTTTGAAAAAAATGTATAAGTACGCCATATTTACAAGCACGTAGTTAGTTTAAACATGTTTTGCACACGAGTGTTTTATATTCAATAGCGAAATGTATAGAATGTTAAGTAGAGTAACCATAATTATAACGGTGTGAGATTAAATGTAGAAATGTTGGAGTATATGTGAAAACCTCATGTTCTCATGTTAAAAAGAGTCATGTCCGAATTAAATGTAACTTTGGATTCCAGTATTTTGTGTAGGCCTTAGGGCAATTCACAGCAAACCTGAACGTGCTGCTAAAATAATGTGAGATAAAGTTGACATGGTTCTTTCAAAATGTACTATTGAATTTAGGGTTAAAAGTATATGCTTTATAGATGTGTTATTTTAGAAACGTATGCTAGTTAAGAATGTTTGCTGTTTAAATCAAGTTAACGTTTTAAGAGTGCAGGAACCTGCTGCATGTAAATCAAGTAGGCCAGAACAGATAATGTCATGTAGTTTAAATCGTCATGTGCTCGTTAGAGGAGAGGTCGTGAGGTGTCCAGTATGGAGCTCTGAGAGTGTTTTATGGCCTAAGATATGGTGAAGTCTGGAATTTGAGGCCCACTGCAGGACGAGCTGTATGCAGGTGCGAGGGTCCTAATCAGCTCGAATGAAAGGGACTTTGTTCAGTGGCGCCTTGCGCAGGCCTGTAGGAGTTTCCAGGAATTTCAGGGGGTATCAGCGCACGGAAGAAGGAGCCTGGGAACCAAGGTCAACTATAACGAGGGTCTTCAAGAGTACCATCATGGAGTTTACCGCGCAAAGATGTACCACGTGAGGGGCGTCCCAAGGGGCGTTTCTATTGGAAATGTGATTTGGTATTAGGGAAAGTGACCCGGGAGGAGAGCAGAGCAGATGATTTTGGGAGCCTAAGGAAGCGGATGGGTAGGCAGATAGGCTGATCAGGAGAGACCCATTATCAGAGAAGAGACAAAGAGAAGTGCGTGATCTTCTTAGGAAGTCACCACGGCTGACACCTAGAGGGTAAAGATCTTGTTAAGTAGGGATGTCATTTAGTGTAGTGTAGGGACAGACTAACCTTAATTTTCTTTTCTGTAATGACTTTGAGGTTGCAACTTGTATCCATTTTGGCAAACCTGATGGTTTTCGAGCTTGTACTTATTATTCTGTTTTTCAGACTCAGATTATTCAAAAAGTTCATGTTCATAGTGATACCGATTTATCTTGAATCTCATTTTGAGAAGTTTGTATCTTCAGTTATCTTTGACTTTATATTAAATCTTTAAAACTTAATTTTGGTCAGTGGTCATTTAGAGTGGTGTAAGTTCTTAAATTGATTGTTTACTGCGAGATTACCTTTTACTCAAGACAGGTACCAACGATTCAGTCGACAGGAAATGGGATTTGGTAAGATAATTAGTAACCAGTAATCCCGCGTTAGCAAACATTTATGCACAGGCGCATATATAATGCACTGCGTCCGGTTAGAAGTACTTACTCATCGTACCATCATACAAAGGATGCTTCTACGCTGCTCAAAACAAGAAACAACCTGTGAGATTTGCTTATGAGGTCTGTGTGATAAATCTGAGCACAGCGTATCACATACAAAGCACAGAAAACAAAGAAAGGTACAAGTGTTCGTGCAATAAGAACAGGGGTTATTGTATGTAAATATCTCTAGGCTATGGATGCGAGAACATTTAATCACAAAGCGCACAGACAGTTTCTGACGTTCTCTGAGGTTTCTGCTAAATACCATGGGACTATAGAATCCGAAACATAAACAAAGAAAACCTGCAGAAGATGCATATTCTTTAGTACATATCACCATCTGTGATTTAAAATGGAACCAGGACGCACGTTTTGCTGCTAACTCTGAAGAACTAATGCCATATGCTTTGGTGAGTGCAACTCTTTTGCGAATGGTACATTTATTCAGAAAATTAAGCTAATAACAGGGTACTTTGCTTATTTCCTTTCACTCCTGAAAAATACTGGCTAATGCAAAGCTGTTTGTTTACGAACCATTATCCTCAAAATGCAGGTAATTGAAGATTAACTGTCTATCAGGAGTCCTAAATAGGTTCATCCAGTCTGGGAATTCGGGTTTCTCAGCCCATGTAAGACTGCAGTCGTCACATTCCAGTACTACTCTTCCCTCACCATAGATGTATGTTGTTGTGTCTATGTATCAGATAATATAGACTCTGCAGAAATCCAAGTTCCCACAAATCCAAGGCTATGTCAATTTTTATTGGGCAAGTAAACATGGAAATTCGACCAGTAAACTATAATGGGATTTGCTGCAAAATGTAGTGATGGGCTGGTACACAAGGTGAAGTGTAATAGTATTCCGAAGTTAATTAATGTTCATTAGCAAATTGCTGGACCACTGCCAATCTCTAGTCTGGCAAACTTGGAAAGGAAAATGAATCCACAATACAATTTGGGTTTTAAGGCAACTCAAAATAATCCCCCACTTAACACATATTAGTATGCCAATGTTTACAGGTGTTGGAGTTCCCCCAATGAAATTGTCAGAAGAAAGCGCAGTCTCAGATCAAGACATGGAGCTGACCCAAACCCCGCTTAACCAATAAGTGTCAACCACATAGATGTCAGGGAGCACACAACCGATAACCACAGAACCAACACCATCAAGCTCGACATTATTAGGCAGTGGCACGGACACAGGATGCACATCAGATCCAAACATCTCCAAAAACCTTGCAGAGGACCAAGAAAAAGAAAGGATCAGAAAAAACCTGAGGAGCAAAAAAAAGCCTAGCAATTAATATATCCTCAGTTGCATGAAAAACACAGCAACTAGCAGCACTAAACAAAGGAACCTACAATACTAATCTATTGGAAATGGAAGTAGAATTATTTAAATGTATGAGGACGTGATCTCACCCAAGAATGAAACAGAAGCATTGGAACACAAAGGATTCAAACCTAAGACCACGTACATGCCGCCAGTTTCCCATAAAATGTTGGATACCTTTGAGGTAGTGACATACAAAAGATTTTTCTCCCTTGACTTTTCATTCCAACATACGTTCACATTTTTCAAAAACAGAACATAAAATTTTGAAAATCTTGTCTCACCTCTCAGCTAGTATTTCAACCAGCAGATACAGGTGGCTTGTTAATCATTATGGACAAGAGTTACTACTACATCAATTACAAGAACATGTAATGGATGGATCCACATAAATGCGCCTTAACAAAGATCCCACCCTTGAGATACTGGAAACCAGCAGATAACTTTATTTCGGCCACCAGGGCCATAAAAGCACATCATAAAAGACATGAATTCATTACAATTAAGAATAAATAGGTTAAAAACTGACAAACTACAATGACTTGGGTGTTAATAATAAATTAGATATTTTCAAAAAACATATACTAAGTTAAAAACGTATTAAACCATGTAAAGTAGTTATCATGAAGATGCAATAATTATCAATAAAATACAATAGCAAAAAGTTAATCAAATAATCATTGTATAAGGGAGTTATGTCGCTTCACCCACAATGCATTTAAGAAGCGGGACACTGCGAAAACTATCGGGGGGGTGTGTCAAATTTTAGAACTCTCAGAGCCGTGGAACATTCCCTGAATCCGAGGTTCCTACAGATTGGTTTGACCCAACATCTGCGTGCTGCCTGATATTTAGGACAGAAAAAGAGTACATGAGTTTCATTTTCTAGATGGTGATTGCATGATGGGCACTCAGTGCTTTGGTTAGTATCCCATTTACTAGTAAAAGATTTAATTGGCAAACTACCCATCCTGAACTGCATGTACAATTTCCTTGACATAGCCGGGAAGATCACATCCAAAAACTGTTCTAGTTTGTACTCTACTTTAACGTGGAGGAACTGGGATGTCAACTTGCCGAGTGTAGTGCTCCTGTGTAGGAGAGTTAAATTGTAGTACCTACAGTGGTGCACAAGGTTGGCGTTAGTTATTCTAGCGCAAGCTACTTCTGGTGTGGCCCACAACTCTGGCAGCCCAATCCTACTGGTATATTTCTTAATGTGATTTAGCCATGGAATCCTTTTGTCTCTAATATCCACCCAGACAGTGCTAAACTCATTCTTGTAGGCGGATAATTCAGGAGAAGTCCACAGTCTTCTCCAGAATATTAGTGGCCTTAGTGCTGCCTCCTCCTCAATAGGAAGGAGCTCTAAATCCAGTCTGAGGGGTATTAGAGGAGTGCTGACAGGCAGCCCCAACAAGTTCCTCATAAATGTATTGTCAGTCTTCGTGAGGTTAGTAAGCTTGTTGTGACCCCATAGCTCAGCTCCATACATCGATGCAGCTCTAACCTGCACTTTGTAAATTTCTAAGGCGGGTGCAGTAGGCTTATAGGCCGAGAGTCTATACATTTTGGTTAACCCTCTGACTTTTTTTCCCATTTTGAGAGCTGCCTTTGACAGCTGGGTACACCAGTTCAGATGTTCTTCGAGCGTGATTCCCAGATACTCAAAGGTTTTTACCCTCTCTAAAGGAGTACCATTTAATACTGGATTTTGACGGGTCTTACTGGACGGGTTGAAAATCATAAACTTGGTTTTGGTCAAATTGATTTCTAATCCTCTTAGTGCACAAAAATTGGCAAAGCCGTCCAGGACGCGTTGAATCCCCATTGACGTTCTGGATAACAACAAGGTGTCATCCACAAACATCAATGCGGGTACCCAACCTGAGACCAGCCTCGGGGCATCGATGTCCTTTATACCCACCAAATGATCCACAAGTCCATTTATGTAAATACTGAAAAGGGTCGGGGCCAGGACGCACCCCTGGCGTACTCCCTTTCCTACCGGAACCCGTATGGAGAGCTCTCCTTGTCTCCCACACCTAACCTGGGCATAGGTTTCTGTGTGTAGCCTGATTAGTGATCAAGAAGGTAAGAAGGTTGGGCCTAAATCTGCAAGAACTCTCCACAGTTTTCCCCTGGGCACCAGGTCAAATGCAGACTTCAGGTCCACGAAAATGAGGTAGAGGCTGCCACCCTCTACACTCACTGCTCTCCAATACAGGACCTGAAGTCTGAATAACTGGTCAGTGGTTGACGTACCTGCCCTAAAGCCAGCCTGGAGAGGACTCAAGATCTCATTTTCCTCTATCCAGGCTTGCACCCTATCCAGGATAATTCGACCCATCAGCTTCTGCGTGTTATCCATTAAACTGATGGGCCTATAATTTGATGGTAAGAGAGGGCAGCCTTTTTTATAAATGGGTACTATTTCTGCCCCCCGCCAACTTTCAGGTGGATCCATTCCCCTCAGGATAGAGTTGTAAAGCACACAGAGATAGGGGGCCCATATTTCAGGTTGAGACCTAAACAAGTCCCCAGGAAGTCTATCCAGTCCGGGCGCCTTGTTTGGCACTAGTTTGTTAATAGCAGAAACAACTTCTGCAAGAGTAATTTCCTGTTCCCCACCCAGTCGATACTCGTGGGTGGGGGAGGAAGTGGAAAAAACTACTGCGTCTTCGCTTGAACAAGCGTACAAAGATCCAAAGTGTCCCTCCCATACAATTGGGGCTATATTGGGTTCAATTGCCGCTTTAGGCTCTCTCCCACCACCACTCACTATGGCCCAGAAGGATTTCAAATCTCTATTCAGGAGTGAAATTCTCAATACCTCCCATTTCTTGGCATCCCAGTCTTTCTTAACGTTTAGGATAGCCCGCTTATATAGATGTCTATGTTCCTTGATACCTGTCCTATCCCTGTCTTTAATAGCTTCCAATAAGTCTTTCTTGGTGCTTCGACAAGACGAGTTATACCAGGGATGTGACGGGAGGGGTTTTGCCTTTGCGCTAACTTTTGGGTAGAACATCTCCAGAAGACTAGCAGTCAGCTGGCTATGGATTTCTAGCAGCCTGGTCACCTGGCCTGCTTGTGGGCCCATTTGCCCCACCTCTGCCATTTCCTTAAGGTGAGGCACGACCCGCTGATAAATACTTGCCAATTTGTCTGGTCGATCCTGAATATAGGGCTATTTTACCCTCCTCCTATTGTTATGTAGCAGGAGTGGTTCATGTGCTGAAGAGAGTGGTTCGAGATTGTTCACCAGGCCCCAGCTTTCTGGGTTGAGTGACATTACTAGAGCGTTATGGTCACTGTCTCTCCGTCTGACAATCTGGAAATCAAGAATCCTGTCCCAGGACCGGCATTCATCCATATTATAATCTATGGTTGAACTATGCCCTTCTCTATTGAACGTAGTTTGCCCCGGATTGTCTGATTTGAACCTCCCATTACAGGCCCTCAGGGAAAAGGCGAGTGTTAAGGAATTTATTTGGAGGACCAACGGTGTCCATGCTCTTACTGGTGGAATGCATGATTTCAATATGTTCCAGTGATGGTTCTCACTGTCCTCATCAAACTCGGTACTCTGATTATCGAGGGGTTCGAACTGGGAGTTAAAGTCCCCCCCGACTATTAAAATGGTCTCAGGGTCTAGAGTTGGCAAGTAATTACTAAGATTTTCAACAGTTATAGATTCTGACCCATTCTGAGTCGGCCTCAAGTAGACATTATTTAGGGCGAGTCGTTTTTTGGATGGCAATGTTAAAAGGACACATTGTATGTACATTGAGTTTGTGGGCAGATGCTCTGCTGTTGCACTAAGGTGCGTACCTATCCAAATACTAAGGCCTCCCGAAGGTCTACCCCTGGTCCTTTTTGTGGCCAATATGTCAAATATAGCATAACCAGTTCGTTTATAACTTTCAAGAGCCCATGTTTCCTGTAATAGACAGATATCGTGTTCGCCTATGAACGTATCCCAGGCAGGGCATAATAATTTATTTTTGGTCACTGCAAGGTTCCATGAGAGGATAAGGATATTTCCTTGTTTCACTCGCTATCCATCACATGGCCTTCCTCCACTTCTGGGTCTGCTGGCACTGTAGTCCCCTCCTCTATTTGGGATATTTCGCTTAATCTCCCCTCCTCCACATTCAATTGTATGGTTCCAATTTCATCTTGCCTTTTTATCAACATCACCCCATCTGATTCACTTACGTCATTCCTCCTAATTCTCATACTGTCACTATTCCTTCTTCTAGTTTTCACCCCCTTTGTCTCACTACTCTGGAAACCATGCTGTGCATCAAGATGATCAGCTCCTACTGGGAAACAGTTTGCTTCATCAGTATACATTCTAGCGGGACCAACTGATGTTGTCAAGCTGCGCCTCAACCGTCAGTCTACAAGGTCCAGAGTACTAAAACGATTATCATGGTAAAACACAGCCAAGTCTGGCGGGTAATTCTGGGGCCCAGACCACATGTCACTCCCTGCCTGTGCATAGTGGTCAAAGTTATCCTTTGTCTCCCACAATTGCCTTCTAAACACTCTATCTGAGTTAGCAGGGATAGGTACGACCGAATAGAAATGGGTCTGGGGTAGGGATTGGATCTGTGTTACTTGGCTTCCCATTGGCTAGTTGCAAATGTGGTCTACAGCCCTTTTGTCCCTAAAGTTAATCACTACACTATCGCCCAGTGTCTGTTTCGCACGTGTGCCTACCCAAGACACACGTTGTGTGAAAAGGATTTCACCGCAGACTTGATTTGGAAGGGGCCTGTTTTGTCTCAGCCAATGAATGCATTTGTTTTTGAGGTATCTATATGTTTCTCTTTTTCCTCCTTTCAGTTCTGGGACCCCTACTAATACCACAACATATGGCAAGGACTCTGGGGGAAGGTCTAGGCGTGGGAGGACATTTAGATCCTGTAACGTATTTACCCTGTTTCTTTGCTTTTTAATTTCCTCCCCGCCTCTTTCCTGGCCCTGCTCAGCCCTAATTTGGCTCTCCCCACTGTTTGGCGGATCATTTCTCCTTAATCGGTCATCATTTAAGGGTTGTACAATTGGTATTTCCGCAACGGAATTACAAACCTCTAATATCACGGGGTTAGGCACCACATTAGCTGGCATTAAAGGCCCCTCATTGATTCCTATCCCACATTCGACCCGCATTCTGCCCCCAGCATGCACGGTAGAAAAGAGTGTTTCCAAGTGGGTCAGCCTAGCTTCTATGGAATTCAGTCTGTCATATATGGGCAGACAGTTCTCAGTAAAAACAAGTTCCAATTTAACCCAAAAGTCTTCTCCTTGGTCAAAATTGGCCGTCTTTCCAGTGTCTGTTGTTGTCATTGATCGGTGCACAGGAGGCTGAGGAGACTCCGGGGTAGATATAACCCATGGGCGCTGATCTGGCTCCTGATCCACGTGCACTTGAGTTTTGGCCTTCTTGTTGTTATTCTTGGTCAAAGCCCCGCCTCGCTTTCTTTTAACAGCAGGATCAGGTGCCGGGTTTGTGTACCTGGATTTAGCACTGTTGGCGGACCGAGATCTAAGACTTAATTTTGCTATTTCTGGGCTTTCATGGGTAATTAAAGCAAATGGTAAACCAGTTACAACAGTGTCCATGGTTTCAAGGGCACTCGGCGTACTGACTGATGCCATCAGTGGTTGCGGGACCTCTCCTTCGAGGCCGGGTGTTATAGCTACAAGCTCGATCGACTGTGTAGTTACTGGTGACAATGCTCGAGCTATCCCACCCAGTGATGACCGTTTCTGAAAAAGTGGTTAGATGGGTAGCCTTTTTTCCGTTAGCTCAATCTCATTGGTCAGCAATTTAGAAGCTCTTGTTAAAAATTGGTCTAAAGTGCCCACAATTGTTGTTCCACCAGTGAGGGATTTCCTCCCCTTTCCTGGCTTGTTGGTGTTAATAGCAGCCTTTAGTTAATGCTGGATTACCAGATTGTAAATTGCAAATTCGGGACAATAAACTAACAGTCACTGACCTTTTATGAAGCGTTAAATGCAGAGTCAAAGGGGGTGGCCCCGTCCCGTCCTTGGACGTTCTCAGACGGGCTCAGAAGGGCCCGCCCTTGGCCCGGGCTTGGCCCGGCTCGTCTCGTGCGCGTCCCGTGACCCGGAGGGCTGTGCTGCTTAAGTGCACCTCCTGGCGCTGGTTTCCTGCTTCAATTGAGCCGCGCCGCTAAGGCTGCTGGGAATTGAAGTCCCGGGGTGGCGGCGGCGCTAGTGGTGGTGTCCGGTTGACTCCTGGTGGTGGCGGCAGGAAGGTAAGTCCCCAACAGTGACGGTGTCCGCTAGTGCAGCTTCCCCCGCTCCACTGAGGGCTGTGCTGCTTAAGTGCACCTCCTGGCGCTGGTTTCCTGCATCAATTGCGCCGCGCCGCTAAGGCTGCCGGGAATTGAAGTCCCAGGGCGGCGGCGGCGCTAGTGGTGGTGTCCGGTTGACTCCTGGCGGTGGCGGCAAGAAGTTAAGTCCCCCAACAGTGACAGTGTCCGCTTGTGCAGCTTCCCCCGCTCCACCGAGGGCTGTGCTGCTTAAGTGCACCTCCTGGCGCTGATTTCCTGCGTCAATTGCGCCGCGCCGCTAAGGCTGCCAGGAATTGAAGTCCTGGGGCGGCGGCGGCACTAGTGGTGGTGTCCGGTTGACTCCTGGCGGTGGCGGCAAGAAGTTAAGTCCCCAACAGTGACAGTGTCCGCTTTTGCAGCTTCCCCCGCTCCACCGAGGGCTGTGCTGCTTAAGTGCACCTTCTGGCGCTGGTTTCCTGCGTCAATTGCACCGCGCCGCTAAGGCTGCCGGGAATTGAAGTCCCGGGGCGGCGGCGGCGGCGCTAGTGGTGGTGTCCGGTTGACTCCTGGCGGTGCCGGCAAGAAGGTAAGTCCCCAACAGTGACGGTGTCCGCTTGTGCAGCTTCCTCCGCTCCACCGAGGGCTGTGCTGATTAAGTGCACCTTCTGGCGCTGGTTTCCTGCGTCAATTGCACCGCGCCGCTAAGGCTGCCGGGAATTGAAGTCCCGGGGCGGCGGCGGCGCTAGTGGTGGTGTCCGGTTGACTCCTGGCGGTGGCGGCAAGAAGGTAAGTCCCCAACAGTGACAGTGTCCGCTTGTGCAGCTTCCCCCTCATAGTAGTATGATAGATTAACTCTATGCTTTATGCTCTATACTGTGATATGACAACCAGGGGAAGTATAATCCATAGGTCCAAAATCCAATTTTGAGCCATGGTATCTCATTAGTGAGGCCCACTTCTGATGTTATTAGAGGGTACACCCATCTCTGTTCATGTTTGAAGAATTATGTAGTTATGTCAGGTATACTGGTGGCTACTTTTTCAAGGACCACCCAAGCAAGATCTCTGTCAATGCTTGCATGTTTTGAGTGGGACAATTGTCCTAAAAATATTCAGTCAAGAGATTGGTTAGTGTAACTACAAATATTGATGTTTTTCTGGTACCCAGGGGCTAGAAAACACAGGTTGGGAACAAAGGTCAGACCACTTAACAGCGGCATGTGCATTATTTGTGTGCCCTCAGAGGATCCCGTGACCTGTCCAGACGAATGCTATGTACTGAGCCAACAGGCAGAAACATGTTGATGGTTTGAGTGGTGATGGGGGACTAGTTCCTCTTTTCTCTACGCTATATTTTTAATATCAAGTGGTACCTCACCCAGGATAAAGGTCATATTGGTGTACCACATTTGCTTTTACTTTATTTCAAGGTTCCATATATAATTAGAAGTTCCTCCCTGACTTCAAGGTGTAGGCCTGCTCTTCAAACCAACCCGGTTTTTGAAGAGCGAGGGGAGGGTGGTGTATGAGGCCATCCAGACATAATTTTGTCTATGTGCAATAGTAGGCTGACATAACATGGGCATAATGCATAATATGCTGTATTAAAATCTCCAATGTTTTTCACTCTGGTGGCTTTTTTATGTGTAATACGCGTGGGAAGGACCCTCAGAGTCTCCACAGAAGGATGTGGTGGACTATGTGATTGGCCTCAGGAGGGTGATGATCCAATACATGATTCAGGCAAAGGAAAACCTTCAGGCTAGCCAAGCACTGGTGAATCAATGGAATGACCAGAAAGCTACGCTGACTGAGTGTCAGGAAGTGAAGGAGGTGTTGGTGCTTAAGCCTATTTGTCCCAGGGCTTTGAAGGACAAATGGTGTGGGCCATACAAAGTAGTTCAGAAAGTGTCTGATGAAAAATACTGGGTGGACACAGGTTCCACAAGGTAACCTAAGAGGGTGTTCCATGTGAACAGGCTGAACCTATCCCTCCTGAAACACTACTCAGCGAATACCATGGCTGTGGCAGAGGGAGCTGAGGAATACAGTGAGCCTCTTCCTGACTTTCTGAAGAGCGCCATGAAGGATGGCACTGTGGAAGGGGTTCAGTTAGCACCTGAGTTAATGCCTGAGCAGCGGAAAGAGTGTAGAGAGTTGTTGAGACAGTTTCCCACCTCTTCTGACTGGGTTTGACACTTGTCTATGTCTATCCTCTAGACACGGGTGATAGTATGCTAGTGAAGGGCAAAATGTACAGTATGTCTGACCGGGTTCAGGGATGCATTAAGGCAGAAGATGCCAAAATGCTGGACCTGGGAGACATTGAGAGATCTCGTAGTTCTTAGTCTAGTCCTGTGGTTCTAGTACCAAAGCAAGAGTCTACTGACTTGTAGGGTGTTCGGACTAAATATAGAATTTGTTATATCGGGGAAAAATATTGTTAGACAAACATATTAGGATGCAGAAATATCGTTGGCAACAATATCTTTTTTAGGCTTTTTTTGTTGTTAAGAATATCATTGTTGTTAACATAGTTTTCAATACATATGGTTGAAAAAAAACAGTTTTTTGATCATTTAAATGTGTTTTAATTTATATTTTAATTTTAGGTAATATTATTCATTGTATAGTTATTAATGTTTTGAAATACATTTTGTAATTTTAAGTGATTTAGATTATTTAATTTAATTGCAAATAGAAATTTATGGTGTTAGAGAAGGTTGTTGGTTTTGCAGGAGGATAGAGTGGGAAATTAAGTAATCATTAATTATTTGTTAATTAATTAATTAATAATGTTTAAGTAAGTAAGTGATTGGTATTAATTACTTACAATATGAAATACTGATTTATTTTAGTTATATTTTAGGCATTGGCTGATGGGGTTGTAGGGTATAGGGTGGTAAGTGTATTCAGTAATAAGTCATTAACAATTAATTATTAATTGTTCATTAATTATTTAACTGATTGTTAATTATGTGAATTGTGTTATACTTATTTATTTCAGTTATATTTTAGGTATGGGCGGCGAGGTTCCTCGGGGTATATGGTGGGACATCATTTAAATAATAATTAAATAACATTTTATTAATAAATAATTATTAACATGATTATTAATTAGGACATTTTTAAATTGTTTTTATTTTTTTAATATATATTATGTTAATTAATATTGTTTACATTAACAGATTTATATTTTTTTATAAATTAATTATTAAAATGATTAATAATTATGTACATTGTTAAATTGTTTTTTATTTTTTAATATATACATTATGTTAAGTAATATTGTATACATTAAAAGTTTTATATTTTTTATAAAATAATAGGGTTATTCAAATATGTAGTTTGTTTGATGTCAAGTACTTTCCCTACTGTTGCTCACACTGGAGTTGGAATAGTAAATGTAATCCCTCCGAAGTCCAACGCTTTGTCTACTCTTGCATAGAATGGAGTGGGAATAAAAAAATCTTAACCCTCTGAAGTCCAACACTTTCCCTACTGTTACACAGCATGGAGTGAGTATAGTAAATTTAACACTTCTGAAGTCCAACATATTCCCTACTGTAGCACATACTTGAGAGGGAGTAGTAAATCTTCCTCCCTCCGAAGTCCAACACTTTCCCTACTTGTGCACAAAGTGGAGTGGAATAGTAAATTTCACCTCTAGGAAGACCAACCACTGTGCAGTGCATGTGCTGGGTGTATGTATGCTTATGTGAAGTACAATACACAAAGGGTGAATTGTTGTGCACTGTGCACATGGTGAGTGTGCATGCTGGCAGTGTGTGTGTTTGCCAATAGCATTCCCTGGTACAGTATATAAAAGCTTCAGTGCGGAACAGTGTGAGCAGACTAAATGTGTGTACTTAATGTATGTGTACTTGTAATGGTACAATGCATGGAGGTAACAGTGTTTGACAGTGAGTGTGCTGGGAATGGACTCAGAGGAAGTGCACCTGCATTGGTACATTGTATGGAGTATGCTGGATTCCATTCTGGGCAGCCCAGTGCTGCCTGGTGAAGACATGAGGAGGATAGGAATCCTCCAGTGTTTGATTCAGTGATAGATCACAAGGTGTTGAAAATTAGTACGTTTTGGTGAACATTATCTGCGCCATCTTGCCTCTTCCCCTGATGCCACACTTTTGTCGTGCACACCCGCCATTTTAAGATGCCCCGATCAGAACGAACCCTTTTGCATGCCGCTGGCCCCTGACATAGCCCTTCGCCTTCACTAAACCTGCACGCTGACCAACCCCCTGCTTGCACCTGCCTAGAATCAAAAACCCCTCTTCGGCGCTGCTCTGCCCCACGCCCTTATCCTGTTCCCAGCGCGACACCTCCCTTCTTCCCTTTCATGATCTCCGGCCCTTAGATGCAAATCCCCTTTTTCCCCGTGTGCCCGTTTGTCTTCCCCGTTCCCAGGCCGACACCCAGCTCTGCCGATACCATTCCTTGCCCCTCCCCGTACAATAGATAGCCTCCCCCATCAAAGGATCCCCGGGTTGATCAAAGCCCCCACCCCATGAGATCCGATCAAACCCCCCACGTTCCGTGAATCGGCGGAATATCCAGCTGCGCGATACTCATCACCTGTTGTGACTAGGGTGGGGACTTCAACTGTAAATGTGTGTGGGAACGGGCCCAAAGGGGAGTTCCGGGAATGTCTTTTCCATACATCAAAGCTTTAACATGAATATGTAATCTGCAATAAAGTCATAAAACCGTGTATAAGAGGCCAGGCCTCAGAAATGTAGTTAGAGCACCTCAGAACGATACCTTCTGCCCGTTTTGTTGTGTTCTCCTCCGGAGAGAATAAAAAACCTTGTTTCCTGCCTTCCAGTCTCCAGCGCCTGCCTCTTCATTGATTAAATAACTAGAGGGTCACAGAGGCAATACCGCCGGGCAAATACCGATTGTCCCCGACCCGACCCAGGTTTCAACAATTGGCGTCCCAAGCGTGGGGCCCATCAGCGACTCGTGGATCCAGTGGGAGAGGTCCCGACGACAGAGTGAACGACTGCAACGATCGGGAGAGCTCTTGCCCAATAGACCCTCGTCTGGCAGCCGATCATCCGAACTTCACTAGTTCCGAACAGACCTCTCTCGAGTGATCTACGGTCCTGACTGGGGACCATTAGGAGTGCCGTGAGAAATACGAGAAAAAGAGGACGATCGGGCGCTGGATTCGGAAGACAAGAAACTGTCCACATGGTCCGGGTAAGGTCGTGTAATCACGACAAGTTGCGAAATAATTGCTTGATTGTTTGATTGCTTGATTGTTTAAAAATACTAGTATTACTCTTTATTTATTTGGAGATTCACTGTCTACAAACGGAGAAACAACGGGCTCTCTCTTTGCAAGCAGTGGAGGATAGGTAGGGCAGCAGCCGTGCTTATTTTTTCTCCCCCACTCAATAATTACTTGAAACTGAACTGTTGTTCGCAAAACTATTGTTTCCTGGAGATTCCCTGTCTGCAAACAGGGAAGAGACCACCCTTTTTGCAGATAGTGAAAAGGGTAGGTAACGCAGATCTTTGCGGACCTACTCATTCTCCCCATTGTTATTTATTGGTCTTTTTGTTATTTTTGATCCATGAGGTATTCACTGCCTGCAAACAACGTAGAATAGAAATATTCTATCCAGTCTTTGCACCTAGTGATAAGATAGGCAGTGCTGACTTTTTAGTCCCTCGTTACGAGCCGTCATGTCTGTCTTCTCCCCACTGATTAGTAGCCTGTTTAGCCCGGACCGTGTATTAGAGGTGGACCATATAGCTCCACTAGAAGGCACCCCTAATAAGGACATGTTCATAAACTATGGATTAGTCACCATAGCCTATAATAAATTGTGGCACAGGTATACCGAAGAAAGTCAAGACAAACAGTGGCCACTGGCAGGATCCTTTGACCTTGATAAAATAGAAACGTTAGAAATTGCCCTTCGAAATAATAAGACAACGCCAATTATGCTCGACAGTCTCTGTATGTGGCGCAGAGAGGCTATGCAACGACAGAGAAAAGACGAGGACAAACCAAGTAGAGAAATATACCGACAGGACAACCCCAGGACACCGCTACCCACAACTTATCCCCCGAACACTATGCAAAAGACGACCAGACTTAGGGTCAGACCAATGCGCTTTTTGTAGGTATGTCGGACACTGGAAAGCCCAATGCCCGACTCTACTGAGCGTGAGTAAAGGCAAAGGGCCGACAGGAACGACAGACCGGCAGTACGAGAAAAAGCGCGAGACAAAGAAGAACCCGACTTACAGAGACAGACCAGATAGAACCACCACGTTTGATTATGCCCGATGGCACAGATTTCGCCAGGACAATTTCAGCGGCATGCTCAAGTTCTCCTAGGTCGGGCAACGTCAAGACGGGAACCCAGCCTCGCTTTAAAATTCACAGACGGAAAGAGATAATCATGACCAATAACTGTTTTATATTTCGTCTTGGGTCTTTGTATGTCGTACTTGTACTGTCCCCCGTCTGAGTTTGTGTGTATGTAATGTACGAATCTGCGTCATCCCTCTACACGTGTTTCCGTGTTACTCAACCTCTGTTAGCAGAAACTTAGCATAAAAGCAACCTGGAAAGAAAGAAATGGTAAAACAAAATCCGTAGACCATTGATGAACTTGAACTTTTAATTTAGCACAACAAACAAGGAATAATAACGGTAAACTGTAGAAAATGAAAGTCAAACAGAACATTCGCCCCCCCCCCCCATTCTGGAACCTTCCAAAGTAGGGCAGGGTTACGGCTACGCCCAACCAACGGCAACCCATATAAGGCGGGCCCGGCCGCCAACTCTTGGTCAGGAAATCTTAACGTATGGGGGAGCCGGAGGAGAGGCAGGAGCCAGCAGCCTGGGCAGTTGTAGGTAGTCCCGCCACATGTCTCCTCGGCCAGCCGCAACGGGCCTGGATAGACTTAAGTAGTCCCGCCACATGTCCAGAGAAGAACGAGGCACCTCTTCCTTTTCCCTTCCGTAACAGCCGCAGCAGCTCTGGACGGCGGGATGTCCTGCACGTACCTCCACAACAATTTGTCCAAGTTGGGCTGGGAGGGAGAGGCGACGCGGACGAGCCTCTCCCACCTCCACCGATAGGAGGTCTCCCAGCCCCCGGCCCGACGCCGAACACCCCCAGTCAGGCGATGGTGCCAATACTTCCACAGCACCGAACACACCATGGTGGCACCCCAGTACTTGCGCAGCACCGAACGTGCAATGGTGGCCATATTTTCGGAACACCGAACCTGCAATGACTGCACTGATACTCGTGCCGCGCCGAATGCGCGCCACAGGTGGCCATACTCCCACAGCACTGAGCACAAGACTTGGGGAACACCGGATGTGGAGAGACCTTCATGCGGGGCGATGAAAAAGAACAGCATGGAGTGCACCGGGAGAAGGAGACGGCGCGAACGAGTCTCCCTCGCCCCCCCCAGGTGGGGGCATCACAGCTGCACCCCAGCTGAACGTCCCGCTTTCACACAACAGGGACCTCTTCCTTTCACTCCGAAGGATCTCTTCCGCTCTTGCAAAACTCGACGAGAGTGGCCCCTGTAGGGCCTCAAAATGGCGTCTGGGTCCGCTGGAAGGCGGGCCCCGGCCACTAGAGTAACTTTGACCAGCAATATAACTCGGACATTTGCCCACAGAGGCACGAGCCCCCATCTCCGACAGCATCTCCGCAGCCTTGGAGACCCTACAAAAGTCCCCGGCGGAACCTTCGGCCTCTGCAGGTTTCCGGTAAGGGACGGCTGCCTTGATCGCCAACGAAACAAAACATGACATTGCCACTCCTTCTGTTAGCATGAATTCTAGAACTGCCGAAAAGGACTCTGGTCCAAACTGCCAGTAATGGGAAACATTTCCCCCTGATGCTGCTTCCGGACTGAGCCGGCCCCGCCCAAGATGGCGCTGGTATCAATCGGAACTTACGAACACCTCGTGGTGTTCCTTCGCACTAATATAAACTTGATGTTCTGAGACTTTATATGATCCTTTGTACACTTGGCTAGAAAAGACAAGGAGAGCTCACTCGACGAACAGTATGAAAGGATCCCGTTACAAATGTTGATCACAAATGTACAATGTATTATATTTTTTATAGCTGATGTATAACCTCATCTACGACGCACACATACGGTATACATATAGGAAATCTGATTGCAACTATTATGATTATGCTTCTAAATTATGAAAATAAATGCCCCCCCCCGAACCCCCAGCCAATTAATAGACGTTTTAGTTTCTTACAAATGAATGAATAAAACTTTCCGATGTTTTTTTGCTGCAAACGACACCCCCACTGTACGCACTTTAGCCATTGCCACGACCGGCCAAAATACAACCGCACCCTCATAATCCACGTGCTGAAATGATTTTGCAAAATAAAGTTTTGTGAAACTATGGACGGGTATCGCATGCTTTATTTTTTTAAAAATGTGGGATCGGTGGGAAAGTTCTTTTCTGTGCACCCTACTCTGCTCTCTCTTTAAGGTTAAAAGAAGATGGTTGCCCAGCCCTGGAGGACAGATCGGATCGACAACACGACACTCCGCCTTCAAAGTACGCGACTGACCCATGAACTCTCGCGTAGAGGAAGACCTTGACTTCCAAGGATGGGTAAAACGAACGGTGTAAATGAGGGAATGTAAAAGGAGGGTGAAATGAAATAATGTAAATGTTATAAAGTACAACGTTCCAAGGTATCAGGGAACGGAGCTGACCCAAGAACCGAAGAACCTTAGAACGCCACAGCGTTGAAAGAGGTTCAAGGATCCCGATAGTGAGATACATCCTTTGACTAGATACCTCGCACTAGGCACCTCTGGTTTCCTTTTTACGTTTTCCCCGTACACGACCTATATGGACACACTACCCCCCTCGACTCCAGAAACCATATCCCCGGGGACCCTGCCCCGAGGAGGAAAGACGAGTAAGAGGTAAGTAAAGGACTTATGAATCCATGTATTTGAATCTGCGCGAATGCTGTCTCCCCCACCCCCTTTTTCCCTCCCTCTGCAGGTTACATCAGAGATTACAGCCGAGGTGTGGCGAAGATCTGAAGCCTTGCCATGTCTAATACACGAAGCAGACTAGCGCCGCAAGGTGGTGCCTAAGCACGCCTGCAAACTACTCACGTGTCGAACAAACCGAAAAAAAAAAAAAAATTAGCACAACCTGATAAAAAGTGATCGCCCTTAAACCAGACCGGACGAATGAACCCATGTCACGTATGATGCGAAACTATGAGAGAATGTGTGTGTGTGACTGAGGCGTTGACCCAACTGGTCGAAGGACCGAGAATGCGAGAAAGTGCGACAAACTGGTACCTCCTTTCTTCTTTCCTTTTTCTCAAGGCACGTCCCCTCTACCCTGTCTAATGCTCAAACTGCATGATTACAAGATTCTAACGCAGACCCGTGAATGCCCTTTACTGTGTAATGCACTAAATAGCCTTTCTTGAATACACTGCCACCCTCTCTGTTGCACGTGTACTATTTAGCCTGCCGTTGCGCTCTCTCTCTCTCTCTCTCTCTCTCTCTCTCTCTCTCTCTCTCTCCCTCTATTTTTGCACTCCCACTCTTCCGAGTGATTAGCCCCGAAATTGGCAGACTGCCACCCCTAGCGCACCACCTAATTGGCTTCAAATACCGTCAGTATTTGCACAAAAACTTGTCTTTAATACAATCACCCTGAGACCGTGTCATTACCTCTCCTTTTCCGCTAGAAGTCAATGAACCGAGGTTGGGCCGTAAGGGAAAGGACAGGTAAGACGACAGAGGTTCCCTAATCTGGCCCGAAATAAGGGAACTACATGTCAACGGCTCCTATGGTATAAAACAAGGACCTCAGAATACGCGACCCTCCCCGCCCCGAATTGTCGCAATACCCAGACAGGAAAAATGATCACCCCTGTTACATCCCCTGTATCAGCCGCTCCAAATTGGAGTTATGAAACTACCCCTCATTCCCGGTTATGAGAGATGGGTCGATTTACGCCCCTTACCATAAGCTTTCTATGTCCCTAGGTGTCTTCCGATGAGACCCCTGTCTTCTCTAATTTAGTAATCCGACCGCGAGAGGCTGCATAGGGACCAGAATGATGTTTTGCAAAGTTAAGATTAGACTGGAGCAAAGAAAACCATTACACTGTACCATGCCGAAAGCGAAAATGTTTAGTTGAGAAGCAGGAGGCATTGATAGAAAATAAATGTTTAGCCTATGTTCGTCCATCAGCAAAATATCTGTTTAGTACCATGTCGATAGCACACAGTACCCTTGGTAAATATAAAGCCCTAGAGAACGGCACATCTTTGTCAAACCCGTCTTACGAAGGTGGGTCACCATCAGATGAACTGTCATGACTGTAATAAATAATTGTGAAGGAAAGTCATAGTAAATCCAACAGGCTCGTCACCGGTCATTCATATGCCAGTTGTGAACATTAATATAACGGACATTTTCATTCTTTGCCTGGAGCTGGGAGAGAAATAGACTTTTTGATTATCTTCATCTGCAAATTCTCTAAAGACTGTCTTTTCAAACTTGTTTAAGGGTACTGCTGTTGGAGGAGAGAAGGACCGGATGTGGGAGCACGAGGCCTGACCGCAGACTAAGGAACACCTGCGACATTAGCCAAGGCGAGACCACGACAGAAAAGAGCTGCAGGACGAGGCACTGTTTTCGACAACATGAGAAGAAAGGGCCGACCTGATGCCCCTGCTCGATGTCCAGTGTTTGCCGACAAGTCCCCGCTCTCTGAATTCGGTCACACGCCCGCCTATCTGAAGTCTCTCGTTCCCCTAGTTTGTTCCTAATTTGGCCTTGCTCCATCCCCCTTTTCCTCCGACCTACCCTATGGACTGTTTTGTACGCTTTTCTTCCATCTGAACTTTCTGACAATCACCTCAAAGGACACAGGGCGAAAAGGACCTTTCCGACCAGGAATACGAGGGAAAGATCGTGCCCTGCAACGCGAGACCTAGAATAGTGCTGGACCCGTAGCTCCATCGCCGGTGTTCCACCGCGCCAACGAAAGACAACAAAGAATAATGAGAACTCGTTAACTTCGAACATTTTGACATCCTCAATCACCGTTTCTGCTATGCCTCATTTCTCTCCCAGCTGCCATTGTATTGATCATGCTCCAATCCGAATCTGATATATGTAATAACCTACCAGTTCACGTTATGAAATGTACTTGCTGCTCTCGCTACAGAATCGTTTTTCGTATTACATTTTTATGACTTTCCTGCTAAACAAATTGATCAAAGTTTATCAAATAGGTCCACCTCCTAAAAACTAGAAATGTTAAAATGTATTGTTTACAACTCTTTTTCATCTAGGGTTCCTACCGTTTTCTTTCTCATGCCCACCACAATAGAACCGAGTAGAAAATGAACCAGCAAGATGTCTTGAATATGTTAAAGGGGGGACTGTTGAAAATTAGTACGTTTTGGTGAACATTATCTGCGCCATCTTGCCTCTTCCCCTGATGCCACACTTTTGTCGTGCACACCTGCCATTTTAAGATGCCCCGATCAGAACGAACCCTTTTGCATGCCGCTGGCCCCTGACATAGCCCTTCGCCTTCACTAAACCTGCACGCTGACCAACCCCCTGCTTGCACCTGCCTAGAATCATAAACCCCTCTTCGGCGCTGCTCTGCCCCAGGCCCTCATCCTGTTCCCAGCGCGACACCTCCCTTCTTCCCTTTCATTATCTCCGGCCCTTAGATGCAAATCCCCTTTTTCCCCGTGTGCCCGTTTGTCTTCCCCGTTCCCAGGCCGACACCCAGCTCTGCCGATACCATTCCTTGCCCCTCCCCGTACAATAGATAGCCTCCCCCATCAAAGGATCCCCGGGTTGATCAAAGCCCCCACCCCATGAGATCCGATCAAACCCCCCACGTTCCGTGAATCGGCGGAATATCCAGCTGCGCGATACTCATCACCTGTTGTGACTAGGGTGGGGACTTCAACTGTAAATGTGTGTGGGAACGGGCCCAAAGGGGAGTTCCGGGAATGTCTTTTCCATACATCAAAGCTTTAACATGAATATGTAATCTGCAATAAAGTCATAAAACCGTGTATAAGAGGCCAGGCCTCAGAAATGTAGTTAGAGCACCTCAGAACGATACCTTCTGCCCGTTTTGTTGTGTTCTCCTCCGGAGAGAATAAAAAACCTTGTTTCCTGCCTTCCAGTCTCCAGCGCCTGCCTCTTCATTGATTAAATAACTAGAGGGTCACAGAGGCAATACCGCCGGGCAAATACCGATTGTCCCCGACCCGACCCAGGTTTCAACAAAGGGAGGGGCCTGTGCCCATCTCAGGAAGGAGCTGAGGCTGATAAGGGAATCACATAGAGTTAGACTATGAGCCTGGGATTAACCTTTTAATCCACACATCACTGTGGCTGAAATCGAGGTGTGAACTCTGGTCACTCCCATTAATTGAATTGTGAGTCAATCGGCTTTGTAGTCTTGCCTTCTGTGCAAGGCATCCTTTCAGGAGGAAAGATGAAAAGGAGAAATGTACACTTCAAAAGAAGCAGAACCCCAACATCAAACTTCAAAGACTTGAGCTTTACATCACATTTGGTGTCTGTAAAAGGACTATAAGAAGGGGAGATTGAGACCCCAAAATGTGTCCTCTGCTAATTAGCCAGATGTACTGTGTGAGAAGGGAAGCTCTGCAAGCCTTCTACCTGGACTGGGGGAACAGGCCTGCTATGTCCCCATCATCCAGAAAAACAAAGTACTGCCTTGGAGCCTTGAATGCCAGCACCTGCCTGCTTGCCAAGACCAGGTTGCCCTTTTAGGACAAGGAGAGCATTGGAGAGAGCAATGTCCACTGGGGAACCCTGCAGAGAGAACTCCCTGAGCTACTTGTGGTGGAACGGCCGTGCACCTATCTTGTCGCTGCCCATGTGCAGAGAGAGACCCCTGGTATTTCAGGAGAGGGCTGCCAGCTCTGTGCTAAGCACCGTGTAGGTCTTGTCTTGCTGTGGTGACCCTGTATGCCATGAGTGGCCACCGCTAAATTTGCTGTTGAACGAGCAGTGAGGCTTGTAACCTCAGTGGTGGAGGCGGTTATACCAAAGGAGGCTGCCCCTGATTTACCAAGTATCTCGGCAAATCCGTACGCCAGGAGAGGCTACTGGTACATATGTTGCCACAAAGTTTGGGCGGTCGCCCAAGGAAAATATTGAGACCGTGTTTGGTCTCCCGAGCTCATACATCGAGAAAATGCCCCTGACTGACCCCCAAGTACTGTAGAGGACACAATGTATGACCCTTCACCTCGCTGGCCTCTAGTTTTGAGCTGAAGAGAGGATTCCACCCCTTGCTGGAGAAAGCTGAGTTACCATGTCTTCACGAGCTGGGAGCTGTTCCAATAACTGGAGAACCCAGCAACGCCGCCCAACAGGGAGAGCCTGCATTGCTGGATGCTTTTGGATGGGCCGACTTCTCCAAGCAGTATCAGAACTCGCGGTGTGCCTGCACTGAGGAACCCTGGTGCAGCCCTGCATGTTCCCATACAGCGGGAGTGAGTAATATGTGAACTTGGCCTGTTAGGCCCGGGGGACTCGCTGCTAAAGGTGCTGCAGCATCATAGATACTTTTGCCAAATTTTTGAAGAGTCAAAGAGGAACTCTTGAGTAGAGCCTACCAGATGAGCCCTTCCTGGTTGCGGCCACAAACTACTAGAGCACCGAACGCAAGGAGATTGTGTTATTACTTGTCATATTGTTACTCTTTTGCTTGCGTGGAGTTAGAAATGAAATACTTCTTGGATATATAAAAGCAAGTATTTGACTGGCTATTGATTTATTGTTCATACTGTTTACACTTTGAATTAGGAGTCATGTTCACTTACCTGTATCTACACCTCTACCCACCCCCTACGGGAGTCTTTGTCTGCTTATCCATAGCTACTGCTGAGAGTCAAGTGCAGAATGGGTACGTGACTCAGTTGCTCGGAATCAATAGTAGGTGGGGCCATCAGGAGTAGAAGGCCTCAACCACCACGGTTGGGCCCAGTAACACCTGCGGGCCCATGGCCCTCTAAAACGGGTTCTGGCAGGTTTCCTTTCCAAATACCAATTCCCTAATTTATGTATTCATGGGTTTAATGTCCAAAGTAATTTTATGGTCGCAAAGGTCGAATTTGTCCCTTTGCAATGGCAAAAGTGCATTTTTTAAATGTACAAAACCCAATTAGAGATTCGGTAATACATTACCAAATCAAAAGCACCCCTTCCAAATAATGATTCTTTAACTTATGTATTCATGTTTTGTAACCGAAATCCAGTGTAAAACATTAATATTTTACTACCAAACCCAATTGATGGCAACCATTCACAAATGGAAAGGGATCCCCAGGGGACCTCTTCCCCTTTGTGAACGTCGACAAAAGCATGTTTAGGTGCAGGCAGGGGTCCATAAGTACATAGAACAACTGCCTGCTCCTAAAAAAAAGTTTGTAAAATTATTCATTTTCTGTTTTTCAAAAGCATCCTGTTTTCCTTTTAGAAAAACGGGCTACACTTACCCAAAACAAAACACATTATTGATGGCCTGTGAGTCAAACCAATCACAGTGGGGTCAATTTGCGACCTAACTGATGCCTATTAATGAAGTAGGTTGAATTGCAATGCACAATAAATCAGTATTTTGTGAACTAACTTATTGATACATAGGTTGGTTCACAAAATACGCATTCATTTGGTAGAAGTCGGTGTGCAAATTGCACCTACTCCTACCAAATCCATTCTAGCAAATTCCTATTAAGAAATGATGCAATTTACAATTTCGTAGGAATCTTTGTTCATCAGGCCCAGTGTTTTGTGACCAAAATCTGTTCACAAATCATTAATATTTTAACACCAAATCCAAATTGGTGTTAACCAATCGCATATGGGAAGGGGTACTCCTGAGGTCTAAAAAAGTTTGAGGCACAGGCTGTGGTTCCATGGACCACTGACTGCTCTTAAAAAATGTTTTGTAAAATTATTCATTTTCTTTTTTAAAAGCACATCATTTTTCTTTATAGGAAAATAGCCTGTAATTAAAAAAAAGATTGTTTTATTTAAAAGCAATCTTAGACATTGTGGTGCACTGACCTCAGCAGGCCACCATGCCTGTAAATGTAATGTAAATGTAAATTGATACTTGTATAGCGCACTACTCACCCGCAAGGGTCTCAAGGCGCTTGTACGAATACCGCTGTGGAACCCATCCTGGCTTTCCCTGTGAGGTGTCCACTCCAGTGCCTGTGGCTGTAACCAATGTCAATGTGCCTCAATTTGCAACCTACCTTATGCATATTAATGAGTTAGGTTCAATTGAGACCTAGTAATCAATCTATTAATAGGTTGGTTCAGAAATACCAATGCATTCGATAGAAATTACACCCACTTCTGCCAAATCCATTTTAGTAGTTTGCTAATAAGAAATTGCAAATTGCTAATCATTATTTTAGGACATTTATGATTTCTAATTAGGAATCTTTATACATCAGGCTCCAGGTCCTTACATTGCATTTGAAAATGTGTACATGTGCGATGTACTTTTAACCATTCATATTGTATGCGTAAAGAAGGATAATGTATTGAAAAATCAAATAAGACTTTTAAATACTATTTTAATGATCTAGACTTTCCCGTTAACGTGTACATTGGCAGGGTTTAAGACTGTGGTTTACATCATCATCCAGAAAGGCAGACTCGAATTTATATTTTGCCCCGTGTTTCCAACATTCCATCAATGCAGTATTTCAAACACTCTTGCCTTTGGTCACTTCCAAGTCTCTGCAGGCAGTCGGCTCCGATATTTCAAATGCATCTAATAAATTAAATATTCAATTCTTTTTGTTGCGTGGCCAATCAAACATTTTACTGTTAATCGGCTCTTGTGTTTCTTCCAGGCAGTTTTGGCAGTTGAATATGGCACAGCGTGATATGCTCTGTCTGCCCCCAGAGAAAACTGTCCTAATTAGTAGCTGCTCTATCACTGACACATGTCACAACTCAACCCTTGCAACACAGCCCTTACTTCAAGAACCCAGACAAGTATTACAGAATTGATCTCCCAACATCTGCAGCCACATCAAGTATCATAATCCCATAGTTCTACTTCACGACAGAGTATTTCCCTAATTTTGACACAATTTGCTAACAATTCCATTTTTATATGTTTGATAAAGTCCTTTTTTTTTACCACATCCAGTGCTTAATATCTTTAAAAAGCGTTAACAACAAATGCCAGGGTTGCTGAATAATAAAACTGGCTGACCTTGATTCCAACTCTCGTGTCTTTTTTCCGCCAATCCACTGTTTCTTTTTCTAACTCCCTGCCCCATTGTGGGTGACTTGGACCTGGATACTGAGACTCTGCAAGCGTGGCTGTTAGAGAGGTTGGATGACCTGACCCCGGTAAGAGCCCTTCGATCAGTGGGTGAGCGGCAGTCCGCGCCGTGGTTTACGGGGGTGCTGCGTCTTGAACGCAGCTTGTGCAAGGTGGCGGAGAGGGCGTGGCGCTCTCAGTATGACGGGGAGGCCAGACTTATTTATAGGTTAGCGATTAAAGCGTACCACCGCAACATTTTGTGCGCAAAAAAAGAGTACCTCGCCAGGAGGATTGAGGCGGCCGCCAACTCCTGTAAGGAGATTTTCACTGTGGTCAGGGAGTTTACAGCCCCCAGGTCCAATCTTCAGCAAGCAGTCTCATCTGAGGCCTGGGTCAGTGACCTGGCTAGGTTTTTCACTGATAAAATCAGAACGATCCAGGCCTCTTTCTCTGCAGAGCCCGTGGATGGGGCTGTTAGCATTGGGGGGGGACGAGCACCATCGGCTACGCCAGAGGTCCTTTTGGCTAGGTTTCCGCCGGTCTCCTCGGATGCTTCCCTCGCACTTCTGGCCAGTCTCAAGTCTGGGTCGCCACTCGATCCCTGCCCGGCCAAATTTTTGGCCAGGATGGCGCCGCTGTTGAACCCCTTGGTGAATCCTCTCCTGAATTCATCTTTGAGAGAGGGGCGGCTCCCTCTGCCCTGGAAAAGGGTGATGGTGATCCCCCTCCTCAAAAAGCCGGGACTGGATCCCGGGGTTCTGGCCAATTACCGGCCAATTTCCCTGCTTCCGGCCCTTGCGAAGCTCACGGAGAAGCACGTGCATGGCGTGCTCTCGGGTTTCCTCGAATCAAATGATCTTCTGCATCCCTCGCAATCCGGCTTCCGGCCTAACCGGAGCACGGAGACGGCACTTCTCGAGGTGTCAGAGGTCATCCGCGAGACTCTGGATGCAGGGGGGAAGGCTGTGCTTGTCATGCTGGACCTGTCGGCGGCCTTCTACACCGTCCCCCACGAGGCTCTACTCACCAGACTTTATGACATCGGTCTGAGGGGGACGGTGTTTAAATGGTTTACATCGTTTCTGGAGGACCGTCGACAAACGGTCTGGGCTTCTTCGAGCTCCGCTGAGATGCCGCCACTGGGAGTCGGAGTTCCACAGGGTTCTGTGTTGAGCCCGACTCTTTTTAACATCTTTATGACCCCTCTGGCGGCACTCGTGGAGACCTCGGGGGCCCAGATCGTGTCCTATGCGGATGACACACAGCTTCTCTTTACCTCCAGGAAAGACCAGTCATTTGACGGGGAGAGCATCCGGGGATGTCTGAAGAGCGTCTTTGACTGGTTTCAGCAGAATGGTCTTAAGGCTAACTCTAGTAAATCTGAGGTTCTGCTATTTGGCTGCGCTTTGGAACCGGAATGGCGTGAGTGGTGGCCAGTTGATATGTGCCCCCCTGCCCAGCCATCTGTGGTCGCCAAAAATTTGGGAGTCAAGGTCGATAATGGCCTTACGTTCAGATCGCACATTCTTGGGCTGACGGGCACCTGTTTTGGCATCCTTAAGATGCTACGGAAGTTCCTACCCCTGCTTACAGAGGAGCATAGGAAGATCACTGTCCAAGCTCTTATAGGATCTAGACTGGACTATGCCAATTCTCTCTACTTAGGGCTTCCGGAGTATCTGATCCAAAGGCTGCAAGTGGCGCAGAACTCTGCGGCTCGCGCCATTTTCGGCCTACACAGGCGGGCAAGAACATCTGGGGTGCTACAGTCACTTCATTGGCTCCCCATCCGAAAGCGGATAATGTTTAAAACCCTGACGCTTGTGCATAAGGCACTTTCTGGCTCCGGAGCTAAGTATCTGCAGCGTAGACTGGCCCTTTATTGTCCGGCTCGCTCTCTGCGATCGGAATCTTTGTTCATGGCCGTGGTGCCCCGCGTGAGAAAGGCTCGTATCGGGGGTCGTTCCTTCAGCCTCAAGGCTCCCCAGCTGTGGAACTCTCTGCCCCTCGCTTTACGCAGCATTCCTAGTTTGCTCCTGTTCAGGAAAAGCCTGAAGACCTGGCTTTTTAACCTTTAGGCGGTTCCTTCCCCTTTCCTTTCTCTTTTCTATTTAATGTTATGTTTTTTAAATTGCTGAGTCGCCCTTGTAAAGCGCCGGGACACTCTTGATGAGTAGCCGTGCGCTATATAAATAAAAGTTTAACATAACATAACATAACATAACTAGTGCATGTTCTTTTTCATACCTGTGCAATGGCAGCTCCTCCGGTATGGCGGAAGAG
This sequence comes from Lissotriton helveticus, assembly GCF_964261635.1. Lineage (NCBI taxonomy): Eukaryota > Metazoa > Chordata > Amphibia > Caudata > Salamandridae > Lissotriton > Lissotriton helveticus. The sequence goes on from NC_136063.1 coordinate 1,582,000,220, forward strand.
CGTCGGACCAATGCTTTTAAGCAGTGCAACGTAAAGGAAACGTAAAATGATGATAACTTTGAGTTATTATCATTTTATGTTTCTATGCTGCTTTGTGGGGAGTCAGGTGGGCGGGGCTGCTTTGCTCTCAGAGCAGGGCAGGAGAGGAATGGTTTGTTTGCTCCTAAGTACACATGACTGTTTAGCTGGCCCTATCGGGCCGCCCAACACTGTAATGCACACTTTCCCTGTTCTCCATGCAGGCTGCATTATAGTCTCTCCTGCCCCGCCCCACAACCCGCGAGCCATGCCGGCCGCCACTGTACCTGCATTCTCCCTTTGTAACTTTTTTCCTATTTTTCTCATCTTTCTTAGTTTTCTGCCTTCTCTGTTGCTCTAGGTCAATGTCATGTTCCCAAATTGTACTGCCATTGCCCACCATATGCAACCACCTACATAAATTATGCACTAGCTACATACTTTGTACGTGTGTATTTGATCACACGCGGTGCCTACACATCTAGAAAACAGTGGAGCATTGTACGTAGTGGACGGGGTAGGGAATTACTCTAGGCCTTAAGAAGGTATCCAAAAAGCAAGCAGGGTATCAAAATAAATGGAGAGAATGTTCTCATAGTTTGTCCCAGAGGCAGAAAGAGGTGACTGTTTCATGAATTTCTTATCTCAAAAATTATAGAAATATAATTGACAGTTAAAAGTGATAGCTCATCTCATAACACACAATGCCCAACTCACCCTCATAAATGTGGTCATAAACATATGTTTGTGACCAAATGTAACTTTTGTATCCCTGCTAGGAATCCACAAAGGAGGCCATACATGCATTTACAACTGTATATTGCTCTGCCATGAGTGCAGAGAAATCCACACTAGTTAATTCCGCACAATGGGTGGGAAGTGGGCTTTCAAAGATGTGGTTTGCCTTGGCAGTTTGAGAGCATCCACAGATACGCAATCAGTGTCATTCCCAAACTTCTGTCTGACCCTTTTCCACCCTGGAGATGGGCTACGATTTACAACAGAAAAGGGCTGGGAAGTGGTATGGATCACCCACAGAATTTCTGTTGTGTAGCAGGAGGGCTTTCTCCACACAGAAAAACGTTTTCCCTAGGAGAAAACAAAGTGTGTTTTCACAGGAGGCTCCATTGTTCCTGTATGGACTTCTTTAACATGTGAACTCTGTACAGAGGTAATAGAAGCCCCTTTGCAATAGTAACATGGCATTGCCAGAAGTATGCTTGGAAACAGGTGCCCGGTGTATCTTTCCAGGATTTGTTCAGGTAATAATGGCCAATTCCCAAAAAGTAGCAAATCCTCACCTGCAGATAGACATATATCTACAAGCGCAGATTTATCACTTTTTGTGTGACCTGCCCCATAGTTTATTAGAAGAGCAAAAATGCCCTATCCTACTCAAACATTTGGTTTGATTTGATTGAATTGATAAGGTAAGTTTCCTCTGGAAGTGAGTATATTCGTTTATTGACCCCCAAATTCCAATTTTGTTGGGTATGTTCGATCATTAACTCACTCACCCACTAATGTACTCTTTAATTATCTTCAGCAATTTGGTCTTTACTCTGTCGGACGAAGAACATAATTTTAGGCTACAGCGAAGTTGAATAGAAAACTTTATTGGTTTTCTGGGCACCTGGCCTCCTGGGCCTGTATTACATATAGGGAGCACTGTCCTTGTTTGTGCCACAGCATACCTTTCAACAGATGCGCCAGACAAAACGAGGAAGAGTGCACCCTATTACAATGCATGTGCTTCCCCTCAGAGCAGCGCATTTAGTGAAATATGGAGCGGCTGCTTCAAAGCAGCACTATGTTTCTCCTTGGAGGCACCAACCTGCCTGCACTTTAAAGAGGGGTTTGAGATCCCTCTGCAGGCAGAAGCAGTGAGGGACTTCTCCCGCCTGCAGGTGGATGTCTTGGGGGGGAGGGCCCTTTCTCCCCTCGAGAGGGCTGACCTCAGTAGCTGCACTGACAGCTTGAAACCTTTTTGTGTGTCTCCTAAGAGCATGTTTGAACCTGCATCTGTAATAAGGCAAGGTCACAGAGGCAAAATGATTCCCTTATTTGCATGAGGATATTATTCATAGGGCCTGATTCAAAAAGGACACTTTTGAGTAAGTTTACTACGTTTTGGTATTCACAAACTGCACTTTTGTAGCAACTTACACCTCTGTACTAAGTCCAGCACTACAAATGGCCAACCACTACTACTACAACATCTTCCCATAGAAAATAATGGAGGTAATGGCGTAAAATAAAACCCCATTGGAAATCATATTAAATTAAATTGTTTATAGTAGTTACAAATATAAATACATATTATTTAATGTTTAAAAATATACAAATAGTGTATGTTATCTAATTGTTTTTCAATTAGGAACTATTTTGAAAATAGATTATTAAAAATGTTATAATTAAATGATAAATACATCCTATTTTTTGTAGATAATCAGAATATACGCAAATGGTTAAACAAAGTACTCCATGTGCTAAGCATTTAGCCAGACCTGCAATGAGCATGAAAGAACTTTAGAGAAAGGAGGATGTTTAGTTTCAGAACAAAAAATAAACATGTTCCCCAAATAGGCTTCCGCATTGCACATGTTTAAACCTAGCATTCCTTGTTTTCCTTTATTCCACTAATGTCTAGGTGACACTTGAAATTGAAGTTGCAATATTTAACAAAACCTCTCAAATGTGACTGCAGTTTAGTAGTATTCAGCTGTTTTTGAAAGCACTTCTCTCTGATGGATGAGTCCTATGAAATGCATTTGGGTCTTCATTGAAGAAAATATATTTTAGTACAGCGTTGCCGTTTCTTACAGGAAGCCCATGTGCAGTGCATGCTCTTCTGCCAAGTACCAGGGCTAATTATAAAGCCACAATCACTGGTACACTTTGGCAGTGAGAATGTGCGATCTGGGTGTGAGGGAGGAGTCTAAGTTTTACCAATAAGTAATACCAACATCCATACGTCACTGTTACAATGGGCAGAAATACAAACTTTTGCAGAACCTTGGAAAGCATTGAATAGTCTTAACATATATGTGGTAATATTGTTGAGAAGCTTTTCACTGTCACATCCTCCAATTAAGCATTTAGGGTCACAATTAATGACCAGAGTTTTGTGATCAGTTTTTGAAGACATAATGCCCTTGTTTCCAGAATGAGATTTGCTTTGGGATCTTTCAGCTCTTCAGAAGCATCCATTTGAACTGTAGAAGTTGGTTCTACTTCAGTTTTGAACTTGTAAGGTGTCCTTCCTGGTGACTGTCATCCACCAAGAAGATAAAGTGAGTTGAGTTCTTTACTATGTAGACCGCCTTAAACATACGATAGACTGACTAGTGGAGTGACACGACGTTATTAAGGTGCCAAAAGGACTTTAAAAGACGAAAACCCCAAAGGGGGGGGGGGGCAATAATATCTACTCAATTCCCTCTTTGATGCAATGCACATGTTTTTATCTCTTCCTTTGGGAGATTCTAGAACTCTTTTTATTTGATTTTATAAACATTCTTTAAATATCTGTCTTACACTATCTTTTTGCTGATGCAGCTGCTCTTATGCAATTGACCTGGAATTCTTCTTTGCCGAACTAATTGATTTTTGCTTTATTTCCCCTTTCTGTCCATGGTCTTGGACTAGCCCTTAGAGGACTTTAAAATTGATTCCTTTTACCCCTTTGCTTCAACTCTTTAGATGCTGATAAAAATATTCAAACTCTCCTTCTGCCTTTAATGGTTGTAGAAATTTGTAACCTCGTATCTGATGTGTGTTTTAAACCATCCTCTTTGGATTTGAACCTCTAATTAAATGTGTAATATTTTAGTACATGTTTTAATATTCATGACTGAGATGCTTAAGAAATTGCTTATCTGTATCTATTTTGGAATATTAACACAATAACTAAACTATCTAAATTGCCTAAGTCTAATATTGTGTCCCGATGTTCTTTATTTGAAACTGAGCTAAATTACTCTTTTGATCTAAATGCGTTGTAGGAAGAATCAGCAATTCTTTTCAGAATATCAAGTTCTGCTTCTTTTATTCTGTATTGAAGCAGCAGAGCTTCTAGTGTGTATCATTTAGTTAGACTATATTTCATTAGGAGGTCGGGTCTCCCCATCGTGATCCTTTATTTTTATAGTATGGTCCTGAGAGTACTGTATTTGAACCTTATTTCAAACTTGTAAGTTAATCACCAATTAATGATCCTCATTGGGTGGCTAACATTGTGATTTTGGACATTCTAATTCCCACCCCTCCTATCGGCGGAGAATGAGCCATCAGAGGACATTCACCTCTGTGCTAAGGGTATGCTGCGATCCGTCTAGTTGTAAGGAGCCTAGTACAGTTAGAGGGATAAATGAGGAAGCATTGAATAAAAAGTTAAACCTAAAATTATTTATACTGCTTACCCTGGACCAAATGTAATCCTTGCAACAGGTGGCCAACAGGATAAGCTGGATAGATAAGGCCTTAGAGCTATTCATTTTGTTGTGCAATCCAATGTTTTTGTTGTTCCAAACCTTTCTACAGTACTCTCTTGTAACCACCTACAACAACATGCTTTATGGTGTTGACTTGTGTTCTACCTTTCTCTCTATTCCCACACATCCTGAAATCTAATTTAATTTTGCATTCTCATTCAACATGGAAGTGGCATCCCTAAAGGATCCTAAATCACCCTCCATATTGTTAGAAGCTCTTAAGAAGGAAAGGGGTACTCTGGTTTTTGATTGTCATTCTACACTTTTTCAGTATGTAGATGACCTGTAGGTCAACTTTAAATATGTTGACCAGTAAAAATGTGAGTCATTGCAGTTCATCAATGCATTATCTAAATGTGCATATAAAGATTCCAAGTAAAGATTAAAAGTCTGTTTAATTAGACTACGATATATATATCCTTTTATTTCTGCCAGTGAGAGACACATCACTACTGATTGCATACAGGCTATTCAGAAGTCATTTTGTCTTAGCACTGTGTCCCAAATGCGTCCACCTTTTGATGTGGTAGGTTATTGTCTACCAGGAATTTTAAACTATGCTTGTACTATATAACTCTTTCAAAATCCCCTATGGAGAAACTCTCTTTTGCATTTGCTCTAGTGCATAAAAACAGAGCATGCTTTTGTATAAGGATAGCATTATCAGTAGCTCTATGCCATAAATTTGCCCAGTTATTCTAAACTATTCACCTAGGTTTGTAATGAAAGGCATGGCTTTGCTCTTGAGGTATTAATGGAGAATCATGGTGACAGAAACCTATTACTTCTTATTCCTCTCTCTTGGATTCTGTTGCTGAGGGAGTAAACTATTTTCATGTGCTGCTGGGATTGCCAACCACGTGGTCAAAGTTTCTGAAAATATTTTACTAGAAATACCCCTCATTATCACTGGTCACACTCTGTAGTCGCTCTGTTATTGAATACTAAAACACACCTTTCAATGTATATGATGTCAAAATATGAAATGTTGGTATTGTCTACTTTCCACTTAATACTGATAATGTGTACATGAGCCCAATACTTCCTCATCATGACTACCAGATGCAGAGTAACGTATGGTAGTGAATTGTGCTGACTTGCATTACTCTGGTTTTACTAAGCCACATAGAGCCACGCAAGGTGGCTTTGCGTGGCTCAGTAAATATCACTTAAGCCCTTGCGTTCCCTTGTATCACCCTTCGTGATGCAATGGCAATGCGAGGGCTTAGTAAATCTGGGCCTAATTTTATAGTATTCTTGCAAAGCAAGACTTTCACATCCTGCTTCTAATAATCCAGAAGCAGGATTAATATGGAAGGAAAGAAGTAGTTGTGATCTGAGATAACTGTGTCTGCCATCCAATAGTACCGGTGCAAGATGGCTTGCTTTCTCCAGAGCTTCTGCACAAAAGTAGCAAACAAAAAACAAAACAACACTGACGAAACAACTCAGTGCAGCCCCCAAACACTTTAGTAAAATAAAAATGCTTAGTATGACTCCTAGCTCCAGTACGCCCTCTTGCCCTCTTGATCAGAGTCCTTCATCTCCGGTAAATTGGAAAAGTTTTCAAGTGTCATGAAATTCCTGGTGATGTATCTCCACAACAGGCAGAGTCTCTACTGGTACTTTTGGTTCTGCCAAAACCAGTAGATGAGGGCCCACTTTTTTAGTACAAGATCACATTGAGATTCACCTGACAAGGTGTAATTCAGTCTTTGGTATGCTCACCTTTTACTGGTGGGTTGTCTTTCAGGGTACCAGCTCACAAGCAGTGGAAGTTAAATTCATCACTCATTTCCAAGCCATTACAATGACTATGACAAAACAGTTCCAACACATCCTTTCCACAAGAAAAGTTAATTCTGATGCCTTTTTAAAAGTACACCCAATACAGAAAAATTCCTTTGTTGCCCTCTTGCCGCACTACATACTCAGAGGTTAGCAAATTCCCTGATGTGTGAGAGATCTGAGTGTATTTCGTCTTTTGAGAAGCACGCACAAGTCTTAGTTTTCTGGGAGCAACAAGGTCACAAAAGACGGCAGTCTGTTTACAGTTCTTGTCCTAAAAACAAGAAGAGTATGCCCAGACGTGGATCCCGTGCATCCTGTGTCTCTGGAACTAAGCTATAATAGGCTGATAAGCCCATAACAAGGGCAAAACCAGTGTTGGGTTTCTTGAGTTGTGGTTTTGGGAGGACCTGACTTGCCAGCTCGGCTTGGACTGTTCCCATGAGAGCAAGGTCAAGACTGATTTGTATATAGCTGGGTCCAAACTGAGGTGGCATGGTGTGCAAAATAAGAATGGACTTGGATGTAGCCCTGAATAATTACCAGTGGTTGAGATTAATTCAAACCTTCTGCCATCACTTTTTGTATACTTAAGTGTGCTTCTAAGTGGGATGGGTATGTCCAGATGTGGGTCCATTTCACAGTGTCACTGGAACTAAGCTATAACTGGCTGATGAGCCCATAACAAGGGCAAAAGCGGTCCTGGGCTGCTTGTGTTCTGGTTCAGGGAGGACCTGGCTTGGGGTTTCGGGCTGAAGGGTTCCCACTGGAGCAGGGTCAAGATTGATTTGCATATAGCTGGGTCCCAACTGATGGTGTGCTAAATTATAATGGACTGAGATGTGGCCTGAGGAATTTACAGTGGCTGAGATTAATTCAAGCATTCCATCCATCACTTCTGGTATACTTTAATCTAACTATGCAGCACGGTACAATACTAAAAGTGATTAAAAGAGAAAAGCTGTCTTAAAACAGCTATCCAGACAAACAGCTGCAACTTTTGGTTGTGTTTCTCCTGTTTTAATGATTTCGTATTATTTTGAAAACAGATCATACCTTTCAAATCTACATAACCAAAGAGAGCATTCACAGCTGGAGATGATGATGATGATAGTTAAAAGTCTCAACTGTATCAGGGAAGTAGGAGATGTTGGAACTAAGTGCAGTGATACTAGAACTTACCAACTATTGATGATGATAAGGATGTAATTAAAGATTGAGGATGTTCAAATCACCGTTGAATATGGCATCAGAGGCAGAGTCGAAGGTGTACCAGCAGTTGTTGAAGCAGCTCTTGAAGGGACATTGGGTGTGTTTGAAAATAGTGAAATTGTTGGTCTCGTACATATTGGAACATGTATCAACAAAGGTAAATATTAGTATAAAAGAAGCTTTGAGGACTGGCAATTTCATTATATTGCAGAAAGTTTAATGTTTTCACACAAACATTGAAACATAGGTCTTACTTGAGAAGATTTAAGTGTCCGAAAGCACAGAATATAGGACAGCTGACAATGCAGCTCTCCTCCAAGATATAATGGAATAGCTTTGAGGCATTCATATTCAGCTGGATAGGGTGTGTTGACATTCATGTTGATTTTATTTCAACAATACAAAAAATTTAAATTGCAGACCCTACAATGAGGAAAGTTGTTGATTTTTGATCAAATGGGGTTAAAAACAAAAAACCATAAAAGGAAGGAATACATTAAAAAAAAGTCTCTGCAGACTTTAGAATCACAAGCCATAATCTAGGATGAAAAATTGGTTTCATGCAAATACCCTAGGAAAATAGTACAGAGAGCCCAGAAACGGGCCACAAACAATGACAGAGATGCCCTTCAAGAGAAAAATCCAAAAACCAACACTGATAGACTCACACGTATAACTACATACACCCCCATCTTTAATAAAGTTAAAAATATCTGTTGGAAACATTGGAGGATACTGAACAGTGGTACCTACAATGGCCTTTGCCTCTTTTTCCGTGTAAGCACAACACCAGCATAAATGAAATGCTAGTACACAGCAATGTCAAAAGACCCCAGTATTGCAACAGAATACACTCTGGGGGAATCAAGTCCCAGTGGGACATTTCCAGTGCGGGAACTGTGTGGCATGCACATTTACAACACACACTAAGTAGATATAAAACCTGGGAGACCCTGTAGATTGAAGTCATTGACCAATTGTAACAGTGAAAATGTGATATACCTTATCACTTGTCCATGTAACATATTTTACGTGGGAATGACCGAAAAATAAAGGTAAAAATCAATGAACATCGCAGTACTATACGATACAGAAGGAGAAACCAGTAAACTGGCAGTCATTACTTGGAGGCCAATCACACAGACAAGGAACTGTCATGGGATGTGTTCGAAAAAATGGGCATAAATGTTCCAGATGTGGCCAAAAAATTGGGTGTTTAAGAACAAGGGAGGTAGGCCTTAATGATGAAATAACATGGCTACAACTGTGAGGAGTTGCCCCCTTCCATAACTATACTGAATTCTGGAATATGTAAATATCAAAATATTAATTGAGAGACGTTCAATGTATTATACACTGCCATTCCCAAAAAAGGTTTCACCTCATCAAACACATTTATTTACATGTGAGGTAGGTTGTAATTATTTAGGTTATCTAGCACACAATTACGGTGTAAGGCTCTTAAACACTATTAAGAGATAATTCCAAAAGAGCTGTAGACTATTTAATCAAGCCAAATTAAAAGGATTCAGGTACAGGAACGCTAACTACATGTCCCAGAACCCTCCTGTGGATGTTAGTTGATGCTGTGCTATTTTTCAAAATCATAACGTGCACGTCATATTTAGGACGTGGAAACCTCCCAGCTCTGCACGCATACCAAATGTCTCTGGAATAAGACTAGAAGTGTTACTGTGATGAGCGCACAACAATAAATGAAGCACCGGAACTCCACTTCCCAGAATTCTGTTGTTTGGACTTAGACTCTTCGGGCATGGTGCGCTGTGCTTACAGAGGGCGCACCCATCCCTAATGTCTGCATGCATTCTAAATGTCTCTTGATTAAGACAAGAAGTAGTACAGGACCGACAGCGCAACAATAATTGAAGTGTTTGAACTCCACTTCCCCAAATTCTGTCTTCCCGACATGTGCTCTTCGGTGGGGTGTGCTGCGCTTAGAAAGGGCTTAGATGTTATTTGCACAAGCGTGTTCGTGAATAGCACACATTCCTTACTGGGGATATGTCCCTCACACAGTTGGCTCTGACTGACTGACTGACTGAAGGTACTTATAAAGTGCTCTTATGCCGAGGCGTCTTGGCGCTGGGTACAGAATCAAGGCACACACTAACTTTAGCCTTGCATGAAAAGCCTGGTCTTAATAGCTTTCCTACAGATAGTCCGCGAGGGCTGAAGTCGAAGTGAGACGGGGAGAACGTTCCACAACTTAGCTGCTAAAAAGGAGAAGCGTTTCCCACCCCATGTAACTCGCTTTATCAATGGAGGAAGTACCAGCCCAGAACCCAGCGATCTTAGGCAGCGTGATGGGACATACCGGGGGAAGAGTCATTCTATGTCTTCCGGCCCGCCTCCATAGAGTGCTTTGTGCACAAGGCATAGTGCTTTAAAGTCCACCCTGCGCCTGACTGGCAGCCAATGCAGTTGTTTGATGCTGGCCGAGGTGGAGTGATGTTTAGGTAGACCATACAAGACCCTAGCAGCCGCATTTTGAAGTGACTGGGGCTTATTCAGCTGTTTCACTCCTGCACCTAAGTAGAGTGCATTGCAGTAATCTATCCTTGATAGACCACCGTTTTCCTAAGGGAAAATGGAATAAAAGGAAGGATTTTACGTAGTATCTTAAGTGTAAAAAAGCAGGTAGAGACCACTTGGTTGATCTGGGAAGCACAGATAAGACCTTTATCAATGAGAAAACCGAGGTTTCTGGATTTAACTACCGGCGATGGGCAGGTCCCGGCTTCAGGGGGCCACCAAGAATGGCTCCAAATTGAGGGTTGTTTGCCAAATTCCAAGATCTTGTTTTTTTCGGTGTTTAGTTTTAAGAAATTTGCCTTCATCCATGACATCACAGAGGAAAGAGCATCAGGGAACCTATCAGCAGACGTAAGGTCATTTTGAGTGACAGACACCATCAATTGAGTGTCGTCAGCATAGGTCACAAGCCACAGACCATGACTTTTAAATAATCTTGCCAGTGGTGTTACATAAATGTTGAACAGGGTGGGAGATAGTGCCGAGCCCTGAGGGACTCCACCCGGAAGGGCGAACTGCTCCGATCTCAAACCATCCAAGTATATTATTTGTTCTCTGGAGTCAAGGAAAGAAGAGAGAAGGGACAGGGCCTTACCGCTAACTCCCACGGTCTGCAGCCTATTAATTAACACTGTATGATTTACAGTGTCAAACGCTTCCGTTGATGGAGCGAGATGGCAAACACAACATTTTGTGTACCCCTCGTAAAGTTAATGTACCATAACATTAATATTTACTGATTGCATGTTTGGCGAAAATTAACCAACCATAGAGTAAAGTGCACACATTATTTTTATTTTACACATGGGGAGGACTAACTTGCTTGGATGGTGCAAATAAAAGCCAGCTAATATGTATTGTTATTGTGTTGTGAACTAACGTGCAGCTTATTCGTAAATAAACGCAATTTAAATGTGCTTGCTGTACCCGTTTTATGTTAAAAGGTGGTAGAAATTGTAAGTATAAAACGCATTTATGTGGCTTATGTGCTAGGTAACAATTAATTGGGAAATATTAGTAAGGTGGGAGGTAAACAGAATGGGTTTAAATTCATTAGCTAATGTAAATCTGTGTTTGTTTTCACAATAGTTCCAAAAGTGGCTTCTGAGGCCTAGCTAGAAAATGGACGGTCGGGTAAACTGTGAGCAAGAGTTGAACTGCACAGGCGCGCCAAAACCTGCAAGTCTGAGTGAACTGCCTGTGCTCGAGGAGGTTCAAGGCTGCTGTAGCCCGGAACCTAGGATGAGTGCCAACCCTGGACGATGTAATGCTCAGAGCCTGGGAGAGTTTGTCGATGTTACAAGTACACGGAAATGTCTAGGCCACGGACTAACTTAAACAATTACCCTTTCTTTCTTGCTGACATGTTGAAAAAAATGATGCTGTAATGGTGAGGAGATGTTCACCCACCTCGATTTTGTCTAATCAGAGACGTAATAAATGATCGTAGTTACATTTTATATAGATTAAGTTAGGGATTTAGGGTATAAAAACCCCTGGTTTTATCTAGTTGGGGTCGCTTTTTCCATTTCCATCGGAGATGCTGTCCGATTGCTGACCGATTCCTGGATGTAAGAACTTTAACGTTTTCCTTTACTTGTTTGCTTTGCAGGATTGAAGGATAAAATGAGGGTGTTAGTTAGGGATGTTAGGAGAAGAATGAATTTGGAACTATCTGTTCTTTGCTAATTTTTAACTGTCTTCTAAATAAAGCGATTTTTCTTGAGCTCAAATAAAATTATCATTTTGAAATAAAGTTTAATATTTTACTGAATAAAGATTTACTAATGCATAAATGTCAGACATGATAAAGTTTTGCTTTGAATAAAGATTAGAAACATGAAGAAGTAAAAGCTGGTCTTTGATTCTTCCTACGCCTAATTTTCATTCTAGCAGATCCATTGCCACTATGGTGGGTGTCTGAATAATTTAGTCCATGGATAAATGTTAAATCTGCAGGTGTAAATAATGAATAGATAAATAGGTTTAGACACTCCAGCAAATGTTACAGCATTTCTCCATTACGATTCACCAAAGCCTTGAAGCCAAGTGTAAGTGAACAGGGTAAATGTGCAGTGTTATGGGCCCCACTGATGCAGGATTTGTGTGTTTTAAGCTTTCAGGGAAATGGTGAGTATTGATTAGAAATGATTTCTGGAGCCGCGCTGTAGCACCGTGAGGTCTAGCAGTATTAGGGCCGTCCTACCACCCTCATCCAGTACCCTTCTAATCTCCTCGGTAGCAATGACTAGGGCATACTCAGTGAAGTGGCGGGCTCTAAAACCGTGCTGGGTGGAATCAAGTATATCATTCTCTTCAAGATAAGCAGTCAGTTTCGTATTGATGGCTTTCTCAAGAATCTTAGAGGGCAAAGGTAAACAGGAGATGGGACAATAATTTTTAGCCTCTGAAGGTTCAAGTGAGGGCTTTTTTAGAATGGGCCTAATGCAAGCCATTTTCCATCCTGCAGGAAAATTCCCAGTGGTAAGGACTAGATTAAGAAGAGGGGTCAGCAATGCCCCAACCTCATTGGTAGCTAGATGTAAAATGTGAGGAGGACAGGGGTCAAGAGAAGATCCTGATTTAGTTAGAGAGAGTATATCTATCACTTGATTCTCATCTAGACTAGTGAATTGGGCAAGATGGCGGCAGCGTTCTAGACCACTGCGAGACGCTCCACTGACCAGTGCCTATTTCTGATGGATTGAGAGGAGCTTGCTGTCCTTTCGGAGGAAGATAAAAGCTGAAAAAACACCTAACCAGATGCGGGGCTAATAATCGAGCTAAATTCTGGATACAAGGAAAACACACTAGCCAACAAAATAACGTTCAACATATATATTTTTTTTTTTTTGTCCGATTGCTGTAAGCTGGATGGAGGGGCTTTGATTCTATACTAAAGACCCAGAGGATATAACAGCGGTCTTGGCGCTACGTTCTCGTTTGTCCTTTCTCTCCTCACTCATTAGGATTGCTGTGCTGAGACTCGTTAGACGTACCCAATGTGGTGAAACCGCCGCTAGCAACACCGCTAGTAATCTGCTGACTAGCTCTGTGGGAGTAACAGATACTACCTATTGCCCCAGCGCCGACTCTGTGCTTCAAGTCAGTAGTGAGGAAATGGCCCAGAAGAACACTGCAGCACTGGCCGCCGCTTCAGAGACTCTGTCCATCACCACCCCTTGTTGTAAATATTTTTGTCCACCCTAAGCGTGGAAGGGTATACTCAGATGTGAGTCCCTTGCTCATTGCACCATCAGGATTCAAGCAAGCCGGGCCGAAGACGGCTGAAATGCCAGAAACCGGTCCCCGGAAGCTTGTTTCCTTCCCAGTGTAAGAATTGGCTTTTGTAGTCTGGTCTGCCCTGTTCCCATGATGCACTGGGCCAGGGACAGACTAATTTGCATACAGCCAGGTTCTGAAACTGGGATGGTGCAATGATCTAAAAAACGGTGTTGGATCTAGCCCTGATCTCTTGACTGGGTGAGAGTATTCTGCTTAATTCAGAGACTCTGTCCATCACCACCCCTTGTTGTAAATATTTTTGTCCACCCTAAGTGTGGAAGGGTATACTCAGATGTGAGTCCCTTGCTCATTGCACCATCAGGATTCAAGCAAGCCGGGCCGAAGACGGCTGAAATGCCAGAAACCGGTCCCCGGAAGCTTGTTTCCTTCCCAGTGTAAGAATTGGCTTTTGTAGTCTGGTCTGCCCTGTTCCTATGATGCACTGGGCCAGGGACAGACTAATTTGCATACAGCCAGGTTCTGAAACTGGGATGGTGCAATGAGCTAAAAAACGGTGTTGGATCTAGCCCTGATCTCTTGACTGGGTGAGAGTATTCTGCTTAATTCAGAGACTCTGTCCATCACCACCCCTTGTTGTAAATATTTTTGTCCACCCTAAGCGTGGAAGGGTATACTCAGATGTGAGTCCCTTGCTCATTGCACCATCAGGATTCAAGCAAGCCGGGCCGAAGACGGCTGAAATGCCAGAAACCGGTCCCCGGAAGCTTGTTTCCTTCCCAGTGTAAGAATTGGCTTTTGTAGTCTGGTCTGCCCTGTTCCCATGATGCACTGGGCCAGGGACAGACTAATTTGCATACAGCCAGGTTCTGAAACTGGGATGGTGCAATGAGCTAAAAAACGGTGTTGGATCTATCCCTGATCTCTTGACTGGGTGAGAGTATTCTGCTTAATTCAGAGACTCTGTCCATCACCACCCCTTGTTGTAAATATTTTTGTCCACCCTAAGCGTGGAAGGGTATACTCAGATGTGAGTCCCTTGCTCATTGCACCATCAGGATTCAAGCAAGCCGGGCCGAAGACGGCTGAAATGCCAGAAACCGGTCCCCGGAAGCTTGTTCCCTTCCCAGTGTAAGAATTGGCTTTTGTAGTCTGGTCTGCCCTGTTCCCATGATGCACTGGGCCAGGGACAGACTAATTTGCATACAGCCTGGTTCTGAAACTGGGATGGTGCAATGAGCTAAAAAACGGTGTTGGATCTAGCCCTGATCCCTTGACTGGGTGAGAGTATTCTGCTTAATTCAGAGACTCTGTCCATCACCACCCCTTGTTGTAAATATTTTTGTCCACCCTAAGCGTGGAAGGGTATACTCAGATGTGAGTCCCTTGCTCATTGCACCATCAGGATTCAAGCAAGCCGGGCCGAAGACGGCTGAAATGCCAGAAACCGGTCCCCGGAAGCTTGTTTCCTTCCCAGTGTAAGAATTGGCTTTTGTAGTCTGGTCTGCCCTGTTCCCATGATGCACTGGGCCAGGGACAGACTAATTTGCATACAGCCAGGTTCTGAAACTGGGATGGTGCAATGAGCTAAAAAATGGTGTTGGATCTAGCCCTGATCTCTTGACTGGGTGAGAGTATTCTGCTTAATTCAGAGACTCTGTCCATCACCACCCCTTGTTGTAAATATTTTTGCCCACCCTAAGCGTGGAAGGGTATACTCATATGTGAGTCCCTTGCTCATTGCACCATCAGGATTCAAGCAAGCCGGGCCGAAGACGGCTGAAATGCCAGAAACCGGTCCCCGGAAGCTTGTTTCCTTCCCAGTGTAAGAATTGGCTTTTGTAGTCTGGTCTGCCCTGTTCCCATGATGCACTGGGCCAGGGACAGACTAATTTGCATACAGCCAGGTTCTGAAACTGGGATGGTGCAATGAGCTAAAAAACGGTGTTGGATCTAGCCCTGATCTCTTGACTGGGTGAGAGTATTCTGCTTAATTCAGAGACTCTGTCCATCACCACCCCTTGTTGTAAATATTTTTGTCCACCCTAAGCGTGGAAGGGTATACTCAGGTGTGAGTCCCTTGCTCATTTCACCATCAGGATTCAAGCAAGCCGGGCCGAAGACGGCTGAAATGCCAGAAACCGGTCCCCGGAAGCTTGTTTCCTTCCCAGTGTAAGAATTGGCTTTTGTAGTCTGGTCTGCCCTGTTCCCATGATGCACTGGGCCAGGGACAGACTAATTTGCATACAGCCAGGTTCTGAAACTGGGATGGTGCAATGAGCTAAAAAACGGTGTTGGATCTAGTCCTGATCTCTTGACTGGGTGAGAGTATTCTGCTTAATTCAGAGACTCTGTCCATCACCACCCCTTGTTGTAAATATTTTTGTCCACCCTAAGCGTGGAAGGGTATACTCAGATGTGAGTCCCTTGCTCATTGCACCATCAGGATTCAAGCAAGCCGGGCCGAAGACGGCTGAAATGCCAGAAACCGGTCCCCGGAAGCTTGTTTCCTTCCAGTGTAAGAATTGGCTTTTGTAGTCTGGTCTGCCCTGTTCCCATGATGCACTGGGCCAGGGACAGACTAATTTGCATACAGCCAGGTTCTGAAACTGGGATGGTGCAATGAGCTAAAAAACGGTGTTGGATCTAGCCCTGATCTCTTGACTGGGTGAGAGTATTCTGCTTAATTCAGAGACTCTGTCCATCACCACCCCTTGTTGTAAATATTTTTGTCCACCCTAAGCGTGGAAGGGTATACTCAGATGTGAGTCCCTTGCTCATTGCACCATCAGGATTCAAGCAAGCCGGGCCGAAGACGGCTGAAATGCCAGAAACCGGTCCCCGGAAGCTTGTTTCCTTCCCAGTGTAAGAATTGGCTTTTGTAGTCTGGTCTGCCCTGTTCCCATGATGCACTGGGCCAGGGACAGACTAATTTGCATACAGCCAGGTTCTGAAACTGGGATGGTGCAATGAGCTAAAAAACGGTGTTGGATCTAGCCCTGATCTCTTGACTGGCTGAGAGTATTCTGCTTAATTCAGAGACTCTGTCCATCACCACCCCTTGTTGTAAATATTTTTGTCCACCCTAAGCCTGGAAGGGTATACTCAGATGTGAGTCCCTTGCTCATTGCATCATCAGGATTCAAGCAAGCCGGGCCGAAGACGGCTGAAATGCCAGAAACCGGTCCCCGGAAGCTTGTTTCCTTCCCAGTGTAAGAATTGGCTTTTGTAGTCTGGTCTGCCCTGTTCCCATGATGCACTGGGCCAGGGACAGACTAATTTGCATACAGCCAGGTTCTGAAACTGGGATGGTGCAATGAGCTAAAAAACGGTGTTGGATTTAGCCCTGATCTCTTGACTGGGTGAGAGTATTCTGCTTAATTCAGAGACTCTGTCCATCACCATCCCTTGTTGTAAATATTTTTGTCCACCCTAAGCGTGGAAGGGTATACTCAGATGTGAGTCCCTTGCTCATTGCACCATCAGGATTCAAGCAAGCCGGGCCGAAGACGGCTGAAATGCCAGAAACCGGTCCCCGGAAGCTTGTTTCCTTCCCAGTGTAAGAATTGGCTTTTGTAGTTTGGTCTGCCCTGTTCCCATGATGCACTGGGCCAGGGACAGACTAATTTGCATACAGCCAGGTTCTGAAACTGGGATGGTGCAATGAGCTAAAAAACGGTGTTGGATCTAGCCCTGATCTCTTGACTGGGTGAGAGTATTCTGCTTAATTCAGAGACTCTGTCCATCACCACCCCTTGTTGTAAATATTTTTGTCCACCCTAAGCGTGGAAGGGTATACTCAGATGTGAGTCCCTTGCTCATTGCACCATCAGGATTCAAGCAAGCCGGGCCGAAGACGGCTGAAATGCCAGAAACCGGTCCCCGGAAGCTTGTTTCCTTCCCAGTGTAAGAATTGGCTTTTGTAGTCTGGTCTGCCCTGTTCCCATGATGCACTGGGCCAGGGACAGACTAATTTGCATACAGCCAGGTTCTGAAACTGGGATGGTGCAATGAGCTAAAAAACGGTGTTGGATCTAGCCCTGATCTCTTGACTGGGTGAGAGTATTCTGCTTAATTCAGAGACTCTGTCCATCACCACTCCTTGTTGTAAATATTTTTGTCCACCCTAAGCGTGGAAGGGTATACTCAGATGTGAGTCCCTTGCTCATTGCACCATCAGGATTCAAGCAAGCCGGGCCGAAGACGGCTGAAATGCCAGAAACCGGTCCCCGGAAGCTTGTTTCCTTCCCAGTGTAAGAATTGGCTTTTGTAGTCTGGTCTGCCCTGTTCCCATGATGCACTGGGCCAGGGACAGACTAATTTGCATACAGCCAGGTTCTGAAACTGGGATGGTGCAATGAGCTAAAAAACGGTGTTGGATCTAGCCCTGATCTCTTGACTGGGTGAGAGTATTCTGCCTAATTCAGAGACTCTGTCCATCACCACCCCTTGTAAATATTTTTGTCCACCCTAAGCGTGGAAGGGTATACTCAGATGTGAGTCCCTTGCTCATTGCACAATCAGGATTCAAGCAAGCCGGGCCGAAGACTGCTGAAATGCCAGAAACCGGTCCCCGGAAGCTTGTTTCCTTCCCAGTGTAAGAATTGGCTTTTGTAGTCTGGTCTGCCCTGTTCCCATGATGCACTGGGCCAGGGACAGACTAATTTGCATACAGCCAGGTTCTGAAACTGGGATGGTGCAATGAGCTAAAAAACGGTGTTGTATCTAGCCCTGATCTCTTGACTGGGTGAGAGTATTCTGCTTAATTCAGAGACTCTGTCCATCACCACCCCTTGTTGTAAATATTTTTGTCCACCCTAAGCGTGGAAGGGTATACTCAGATGTGAGTCCCTTGCTCATTGCACCATCAGGATTCAAGCAAGCCGGGCCGAAGACGGCTGAAATGCCAGAAACCGGTCCCCGGAAGCTTGTTTCCTTCCCAGTGTAAGAATTGGCTTTTGTAGTCTGGTCTGCCCTGTTCCCATGATGCACTGGGCCAGGGACAGACTAATTTGCATACAGCCAGGTTCTGAAACTGGGATGGTGCAATGAGCTAAAAAACGGTGTTAGATCTAGCCCTGATCTCTTGACTGGGTGAGAGTATTCTGCTTAATTCAGAGACTCTGTCCATCACCACCCCTTGTTGTAAATATTTTTGTCCACCCTAAGCATGGAAGGGTATACTCAGATGTGAGTCCCTTGCTCATTGCACCATCAGGATTCAAGCAAGCCGGGCCGAAGACGGCTGAAATGCCAGAAACCGGTCCCCGGAAGCTTGTTTCCTTCCCAGTGTAAGAATTGGCTTTTGTAGTCTGGTCTGCCCTGTTCCCATGATGCACTGGGCCAGGGACAGACTAATTTGCATACAGCCAGGTTCTGAAACTGGGATGGTGCAATGAGCTAAAAAACGGTGTTGGATCTAGCCCTGATCTCTTGACTGGGTGAGAGTATTCTGCTTAATTCAGAGACTCTGTCCATCACCACCCCTTGTTGTAAATATTTTTGTCCACCCTAAGCGTGGAAGGGTATACTCAGATGTGAGTCCCTTGCTCATTGCACCATCAGGATTCAAGCAAGCCGGGCCGAAGACGGCTGAAATGCCAGAAACCGGTCCCAGGAAGCTTGTTTCCTTCCCAGTGTAAGAATTGGCTTTTGTAGTCTGGTCTGCCCTGTTCCCATGATGCACTGGGCCAGGGACAGACTAATTTGCATACAGCCAGGTTCTGAAACTGGGATGGTGCAATGAGCTAAAAAACGGTGTTGGATCTAGCCCTGATCTCTTGACTGGGTGAGAGTATTCTGCTTAATTCAGAGACTCTGTCCATCACCACCCCTTGTTGTAAATATTTTTGTCCACCCTAAGCGTGGAAGGGTATACTCAGATGTGAGTCCCTTGCTCATTGCACCATCAGGATTCAAGCAAGCCGGGCCGAAGACGGCTGAAATGCCAGAAACCGGTCCCCGGAAGCTTGTTTCCTTCCCAGTGTAAGAATTGGCTTTTGTAGTCTGGTCTGCCCTGTTCCCATGATGCACTGGGCCAGGGACAGACTAATTTGCATACAGCCAGGTTCTGAAACTGGGATGGTGCAATGAGCTAAAAAACGGTGTTGTATCTAGCCCTGATCTCTTGACTGGGTGAGAGTATTCTGCTTAATTTAGAGACTCTGTCCATCACCACCCCTTGTTGTAAATATTTTTGTCCACCCTAAGCGTGGAAGGGTATACTCAGATGTGAGTCCCTTGCTCATTGCACCATCAGGATTCAAGCAAGCCGGGCCGAAGACGGCTGAAATGCCAGAAACCGGTCCCCGGAAGCTTGTTTCCTTCCCAGTGTAAGAATTGGCTTTTGTAGTCTGGTCTGCCCTGTTCCCATGATGCACTGGGCCAGGGACAGATTAATTTGCATACAGCCAGGTTCTGAAACTGGGATGGTGCAATGAGCTAAAAAACGGTGTTGGATCTAGCCCTGATCTCTTGACTGGGTGAGAGTATTCTGCTTAATTCAGAGACTCTGTCCATCACCACCCCTTGTTGTAAATATTTTTGTCCACCCTAAGCGTGGAAGGGTATACTCAGATGTGAGTCCCTTGCTCATTGCACCATCAGGATTCAAGCAAGCCGGGCCGAAGACGGCTGAAATGCCAGAAACCGGTCCCCGGAAGCTTGTTTCCTTCCCAGTGTAAGAATTGGCTTTTGTAGTCTGGTCTGCCCTGTTCCCATGATGCACTGGGCCAGGGACAGACTAATTTGCATACAGCCAGGTTCTGAAACTGGGATGGTGCAATGAGCTAAAAAAACAGTGTTGGATCTAGCCCTGATCTCTTGACTGGGTGAGAGTATTCTGCTTAATTCAGAGACTCTGTCCATCACCACCCCTTGTTGTAAATATTTTTGTCCACCCTAAGCGTGGAAGGGTATACTCAGATGTGAGTCCCTTGCTCATTGCACCATCAGGATTCAAGCAAGCCGGGCCGAAGACGGCTGAAATGCCAGAAACCGGTCCCCGGAAGCTTGTTTCCTTCCCAGTGTAAGAATTGGCTTTTGTAGTCTGGTCTGCCCTGTTCCCATGATGCACTGGGCCAGGGACAGACTAATTTGCATACAGCCAGGTTCTGAAACTGGGATGGTGCAATGAGCTAAAAAACGGTGTTGGATCTAGCCCTGATCTCTTGACTGGGTGAGAGTATTCTGCTTAATTCAGAGACTCTGTCCATCACCACCCCTTGTTGTAAATATTTTTGCTTCTAAGACGCGAGCGGCGAAGCAGGCCCTCCGAGACCGAGAGTTAGCACTAAAGCGAGGCGGCGTGCTGAGTTCTGAGGAAACTCCTGGCCTCGACATCGTCCAAGCCTCGTGAAGCAAACCAAATCCTCCAAGCAACTGCCGTCTACACCCGTACCGGGCCCCTCGGTTGTGGAACTTCTATGGAAAACGCCTGGTGCTGCTCCCTCCCCCACTCACCTGCCGACAATTACAGCACCGATTACGGTGGATCAGCCCATGGCGGCGGGCTCCTCCTCTGAACTGACGACTGCAGGAGAGGCTGAGAAAATGCTGCCAGGAGATGGTGCTCTCACTCAGGACGAGAGGGGGAAGCGGCTGAGAAGCCTGATGATGCATTGGCAAGTGGAAACTCGATTGCTTCAGGAGTGAACAAGGCTAATCGCCCGCAGGCTTTGGGAGAACAGATGACCTCAGATTCTGAAGGTACGGTTCTACAGACTTCATCTCATGTTTTGCCTTCTCCTACCCCTACCCCTGTGGCCAGTGTGTCTCTGTCTGTGTCTTCCGTGAACTTTGTTTTGGAAGATCCTAACTCAACGCTACCCTTAATGAACACATTGATATTGCTTAATGAAGCTGAAGCTGAAGCTGATGCTGAAGCGGTCGTGCAACCTCTGGTGGCCTCCTCTCTTGAAACGGGGATGGTTACAGGCATTATAACAACAAATAGGGGAAAGGATGGGACCAGTTGCGGTCCAGTCGGGCTGAAATTACCATTCACAAGAAGAGGAATGGAAGGTCCAGCCACAGTCTCAGCCCCAAATGTGGAGACAACAAGGAGGTGACTGGGCTGTTCCTAAAAGAATTAGGGGAAGAAGAAAATAAATTATAGAGGGAGGAGGGGTGGGGAAGTGACGGTCACGAGGGAGGGGTGTGTGCTCAAGTGGACAAACACCCCTGGGTATCCAAATTGTTGGATGTAATGGCCTCACACACCCTTGCGAGTGTCATGCTTCATCATCGGCATTGCTCCTCGTCGGGCAGGCGGTGCAATGCCCAACGGGCTCACCTCAAAGAGGGGCTCTTTATCGGAGATCTTCTATCCAACTGCCTTATGGTGAAGTGCGGGTGAGGGGCCAGAAATGAGTAGAATGTGCGGGTGAGAGTAAAAAGTAGCAAGGGGTACCGGAGACAATTTTATTCTGGTGGTCCCCTGCCACTAGTAAAATCAGGGATAGCCGGTATTTATGGGAACAAAAGTTTCCCAGAGTGAACCAGGGCTAAAGGTGCAAAAATTGTGGTCAACATGTTTCTCGCATCTAGTTTATTAACTGCGATTCTTCAGGACCTATATATAAAGAAACCTACAATCTACTTAAACATGATCTAATCATAAGTATCAGTTTAAACAAAACACATCTGTTGTACTACCTGTCTGACACTGTTCCTACCTAGAGTAGTGGGAGACAAAATAGAAAATTATGGCAGGTAAGTAACAACAAGTGGTACTGTCGTGACCGTGACAACACTGTGCATGGGTGTGAACACTGTGCGTGGTTGTGAACACACTGTGCTAAGGTGACATACTAGTGAGGAGGTGACTAGTATGTGGTTAAAACCAAGTTAAAAACACACAATGCAGCAAAGACCATAAAAAACCATAAAAACATCACAGTCGTCTTTAGATGATGTGAATAACACTCACCTAGGGGTTAGGACTGAGGGGTGTCAACAGTACCCGGCGGATCTGGCATCGGGCATGAAGCCAATGTATTTGGGCTGGGAAGGGAAGTCAATGAGGATCAATGACACAAGGGGAGCGATTCATATGGTAGAGTGATATGTGGGTGCCCCATTTATACCTCAAAATTGGACTTGGTGATGTCCAAAGCATAGAAGTTAGTCATACCCTAGTATGGATAATAGCAGGGAGTGTAGAAATAAATTCTATTGCTAGTGAAAACCGGGAATGGCATGGTAATCACTTAGAAAGACCAGGTCGCCGTAGTGCTTAAGGGAATGTATCGCCTGCATTGTAGACCCAGGCTAGGGTCAGTGTGGATGGCAGTTAAGTACTGTTCAGCATATGTCAAGTTATGGAACTTGAGCTGTGAGTTGCTTATATAAGTGGTTAGTCAGAAGCGCTATCGTAGAAAATGTACTTATGTTAGTTAGTCTGACCCCGAGAGTAACGTTATTACTCTAGCAAAGGCTATGGGGTTGGTATGTCGAGCCATTTAAGTTTACCGCCTATCGCTTAGTAGAGTATCGTTGCTGCACTAGTACAGGCTAAGGGGTCATGTTGTGTAATTTAAAATAACGCCTATCTCCTAGCGCAAGTATCGTTGCTATGCCCCCTTCGGGGATGCGGAGATGGTGCGAGAGGCGCGGTAAGATAAGCCCCTGTCTGCATGTTGTAACACTAAATGGCATGGTGAAAGGGGACCCAGTTCACAGCAAAAATTAATTACGAAGGTCTTAAATAAGGCGGAACGCCACACGTTGAATTGCCACAAAATATTCGTAAAAGAATCACGAACAAACCAGCCGTCACACTTACTTCTAGATACCTGTGCCGTAGCCTGCAGCGCCTACCCTTCACGCCGGGTCCGGATAGTAGGGACCCGGTCGTTTGCTTCAGGGTTAAGTAGGAAGCCGGGTTACGTGGGAGGCAGGAAGTTGTCGGTCACATCAAGTCACGTGATCGGGATGGTCCAAAGTGGCGGCCATGATGGAGTGGTAAAATTAAACCTAAACAGAACCAATAGTGGCAGGACAATCTATATATATCGAACCAGCATGAGGGGGAGTTCATTATAGTAAATAGGATGGAGTCTGTCGCGCCATGTACCCCTTCCGCCAGTCTGTCACTGTAGGCAGAGTGCTGTAATTAAATAGAATATAATTGGGTTAGGGTTGACCCAATTACCCGGAGCCCGGTTAAATGGGGTCCGACACAACACTTGGCCGTTGTCCCATAAATCATTGAGGGCAGAGTACTGACGTTGTGTGGGGTATAATGGGGCTGTGGTGAAGTATAGCGCTTAACCAGTGCATGGGGACAGGAATTGGCACATGTCACTCATATTCATATTAGTGGTTTTAATTGATGGTTCACAGGGAACTCCAAGGGATGTCCTCGTTCAGTCCCTGGCTATCGCTAGACAATCGGTGTATCCATCTTTGCTCCTTTAGGAATAGATTGCGTTTAGATTTATCTGGGGAGGCCTCAAGGATCAACCAAGATATTGAGTCAGCTGAATGGTTCTGTTCTAGAAAATGCCTGCACATTTTGGTATTGGTCTTCTTGCAGCGGAAATTACTCCTATGTTCGGAGATGCGGACTTTCACCGGGCGGGAGGTCATTCCCACATATTTAAGCCCGCATGGGCATCTCAATAGATAGATGCAGTTAGAGGTATTGCAGTTGGTGTGACCCCGTATTTCCCAACGGAAAGTATCCGTCAGGAGGATGGTTTTGTAGGTACTGGTGTAGGGGCACACACTGCACAAGCCGCATTGGTAATGTCCCTGTACAGGTGGTAGTTGCCACAGGGTGGTTTGTTTTGTTAAATCAGACTTTTTGGGCCTAGTATGTACCAACATATCCTTTATATTTCTGGACCTCTTGAAGGCAAATCTAGGTGTTGTGAGGTTAAGTTCACCTGTGTTAAGAATTTGCCAATGTCGCTTAATTATCTTTTTCAGTTCAGTAGAAGCTGGCGAGAAGGTGGTTACACAGGTAAGAAGATCTGACTCCTGAGTGGCCTTACTGTTGTATTCAAGAAGGGCACCCCTGTGGTTGTTCTGTGCACGTTTGCGTGCCCTGGTAACCTCTCTGGAGGGGTATCCTCGGTCCCTCAGGTTTCTTGACAAAAGTGAGGACTCGGTTCTGTAGTCTGATAGATTGGAGCAATTACGTCTAACTCGCAGAAATTGTCCGAAGGGCAGGTTTAACCTCAAGGCCTTCGGATGGTGACTGGTAAAATGAAGCAAGCTGTTACGATCTGTTGGCTTGCGGTACATGGTGGTATTAATTGTACCCCTTTCGAGTCTTATCGTAAGATCCAAGAAGGCAATCTAGGAGGCAGATGCTGTGATAGTGAAATGCAAGAAGTCATTCTGCGTGTTGAGCCAGTTGAAAAACTCTTTGTACAAGTCTTCCGTCCCTCTCCAGAGTATCAGGATATCATCAATGAACCTTTTCCATAGCTTGATGTTGGGGTGGTATGGGTTTAAAGGTCCATTGATGTATCTTTCTTCGAAGTCTGCCATGTACAGACAGGCCACCGAAGGGGCAAAAGTACTGCCTATGGAAGTACCCTGGGTCTGATGATAATGCTGCCCTTTAAACTCAAAATAATTTTCAGTAAGAGCGAGGGTCGCACATTCCATGATGAAGGAAGGAGGTGTGGGAGAACTCCATTCCTCCGCACTCAGGATTCTCTCAATCACCCCGAGTGTGGCCCTCTGAGGAATGTTGGTGTAGAGGGCCTCCACGTCTATGGTGATGAGGAAGTCGACCTGGACATCTTCCTCTAGGTTGTCTAACAGACGGAGGACATCAGTAGTGTCCTGAATGTATGAAGGTATTCGTTTGACCAACGGTTGCAAAAAGTGGTCGCAGAACTGTGATAGGGGCTCTAGGACAGAATCAATGCCTGAAACAATCGGGCGACCTGGGACAGGAGTGGTTCCCTTATGTATTTTAGGGAGGATGTAAAAGTAAGGCACTTTGGGCTCCCTTTTAGATAGAAAATCAGCCTCCTTTTTGGAGATCCACTCTTGACATTCGGCAGAGTGGACCAACCCAGTGATCGTCGTTGTCAGGCGCTCGGTGGGATTGGAAGGGATTGGGGTATAGTAACGCCTGTCCCCTAATTGCCTTAGACATTCAGTTTCATAGTCTACAGTATCCATCAGGACTGTAGCACCACCCTTGTCTGCCTGTTTTATGGTGATTGACCGGTCCTTGGCTAAGGAGTCCAGCATCTGTCTTTCATGGTTCGAGAGGTTCTGGTGTTTCTTATTTGGTCGCATAGACCCAATATCTTTGAGTACAGCCTGTTCGTACGTAAGTATTTCGTTGGGGACCATACCACTGTGGGGGGTGAAGGTCGAGGGATTATGAAGACCAGAGTCAGTAGGAGTCTCTTGTGGCCTGCCATCAAAGAAGGCTCGCAATCTAATCTTGCGGAAGAATTTCTGTATTTCACAACATTGTTGGAAATGGTCAATTTGGGGTGTAGGGACAAACCCTAGCCCCTTCTGGAGCACCTTTTCTTCATCAGCAGTAAGTTGGCGTGAAGAAAGATTCACTACCAAACTTATTTTCGTGCTGTCTTGCTCCTGGTGTCCATCCCTTGGCCCTGAGTGTCCTCCCATTGCACCCTCTTGTCTGGCCCGTTTCCTCGCTTGCGCCCGCACCCTCTGCCCCAACCTCTGTCTAAAAAAGGCTGCTGGTTGGAGCCATGGGGGGCAAATTGCGGTGGATACTGTGGTGCGTAAGGCGGCATCGGGTGTGGAAATTGGGGGTATTGCCAAATGAGTGGGCCCTGGAAGAGAGGTTGAGGATAGTATTGTTGTCCACGTCTCCCTCCTCTCTTTCCCCTACGAGGTTGTGATTGCCAGTCCTCATTACTTGAGTTGCTATCACTGTTTGATCCTCTCCTAGAGGAGTTGGCGCTGGAGTCAGAGAGGTAACCTGTCCCGAGGGGGACGTAGTCATCCTTCAAATAGGGGTATACCTTTTCCTTTGAAAAGCGATCGATATCTTTCTGTAGCTTTGCTACTTTTTGTTTCATCAGAAATTCTTTGTGCTCAAAAATCTCTTTGTTCAGTTCGGTCAACTTAGTTTTAAAGCCGGTATTCTGTCCGGAGCTTTTCAGTGCGTTTTCTGCTGCTTGGATCTTAGTAAGCAGTTCGTCTGCCAATCGTTTGGCCGTGTTGACCAGTAGGATTAGGAGATCATGTGTACATTTCCAGGAGATTAGTGACCATTCGATCTTGAATTGGCCATCCTCCCAGAATATCCTCGGGAAGTTTTTTACTATAAGGCCATTCGGTGCTATTTTGGCCTTGACGTATTCAGCCATGAGTGCTCCATGCAGGGTGATTCTGACCCATTCTCTCTTCATGTCGGAGAGTGATTTCCAATCCGCTGAGTTACTCCCAGTGGCTGCTTCTGTTGTGAGGCCGAGGATGGAGGGTAATCTATGGATAGCTGCTGCATCATCATCACCAAAACTCAATCCTTGACCTTCCATCTTGTGGTGGAAAAGAGATCGAGAGGTGAGATGAAGGTGTAGGTGTTGCAAAAGGTGGGGGGAGGTTTAGGGGAAAAGGTAAGGAACTTAAGGAAGAAAGCGAGCCCTGGTGAAAGTAAAAGGGTTCGTCGGTCTCTCAACAGGATGGTTGAGGACTATATGTTTCGGGGGAATGAACTAGTCTTACCCACTAAGAGTGAATCCCCACGGTGGTTAGCCGTGCAGACAGTATAACAGCAAATAGGGGAAAGGATGGGACCAGTTGCGGTCCAGTCGGGCTGAAATTACCATTCACAAGAAGAGGAATGGAAGGTCCAGCCACAGTCTCAGCCCCAAATGTGGAGACAACAAGGAGGTGACTGGGCTGTTCCTAAAAGAATTAGGGGAAGAAGAAAATAAATTATAGAGGGAGGAGGGGTGGGGAAGTGACGGTCACGAGGGAGGGGTGTGTGCTCAAGTGGACAAACACCCCTGGGTATCCAAATTGTTGGATGTAATGGCCTCACACACCCTTGCGAGTGTCATGCTTCATCATCGGCATTGCTCCTCGTCGGGCAGGCGGTGCAATGCCCAACGGGCTCACCTCAAAGAGGGGCTCTTTATCGGAGATCTTCTATCCAACTGCCTTATGGTGAAGTGCGGGTGAGGGGCCAGAAATGAGTAGAATGTGCGGGTGAGAGTAAAAAGTAGCAAGGGGTACCGGAGACAATTTTATTCTGGTGGTCCCCTGCCACTAGTAAAATCAGGGATAGCCGGTATTTATGGGAACAAAAGTTTCCCAGAGTGAACCAGGGCTAAAGGTGCAAAAATTGTGGTCAACATGTTTCTCGCATCTAGTTTATTAACTGCGATTCTTCAGGACCTATATATAAAGAAACCTACAATCTACTTAAACATGATCTAATCATAAGTATCAGTTTAAACAAAACACATCTGTTGTACTACCTGTCTGACACTGTTCCTACCTAGAGTAGTGGGAGACAAAATAGAAAATTATGGCAGGTAAGTAACAACAAGTGGTACTGTCGTGACCGTGACAACACTGTGCGTGGGTGTGAACACTGTGCGTGGTTGTGAACACACTGTGCTAAGGTGACATACTAGTGAGGAGGTGACTAGTATGTGGTTAAAACCAAGTTAAAAACGCACAATGCAGCAAAGACCATAAAAAACCATAAAAACATCACAGTCGTCTTTAGATGATGTGAATAACACTCACCTAGGGGTTAGGACTGAGGGGTGTCAACAGTACCCGGCGGATCTGGCATCGGGCATGAAGCCAATGTATTTGGGCTGGGAAGGGAAGTCAATGAGGATCAATGACACAAGGGGAGCGATTCATATGGTAGAGTGATATGTGGGTGCCCCATTTTTACCTCAAAATTGGACTTGGTGATGTCCAAAGCATAGAAGTTAGTCATACCCTAGTATGGATAATAGCAGGGAGTGTAGAAATAAATTCTATTGCTAGTGAAAACCGGGAATGGCATGGTAATCACTTAGAAAGACCAGGTCGCCGTAGTGCTTAAGGGAATGTATCGCCTGCATTGTAGACCCAGGCTAGGGTCAGTGTGGATGGCAGTTAAGTACTGTTCAGCATATGTCAAGTTATGGAACTTGAGCTGTGAGTTGCTTATATAAGTGGTTAGTCAGAAGCGCTATCGTAGAAAATGTACTTATGTTAGTTAGTCTGACCCCGAGAGTAACGTTATTACTCTAGCAAAGGCTATGGGGTTGGTATGTCGAGCCATTTAAGTTTACCGCCTATCGCTTAGTAGAGTATCGTTGCTGCACTAGTACAGGCTAAGGGGTCATGTTGTGTAATTTAAAATAACGCCTATCTCCTAGCGCAAGTATCGTTGCTATGCCCCCTTCGGGGATGCGGAGATGGTGCGAGAGGCGCGGTAAGATAAGCCCCTGTCTGCAGGTTGTAACACTAAATGGCATGGTGAAAGGGGACCCAGTTCACAGCAAAAATTAATTACGAAGGTCTTAAATAAGGCGGAACGCCACACGTTGAATTGCCACAAAATATTCGTAAAAGAATCACGAACAAACCAGCCGTCACACTTACTTCTAGATACCTGTGCCGTAGCCTGCAGCGCCTACCCTTCACGCCGGGTCCGGATAGTAGGGACCCGGTCGTTTGCTTCAGGGTTAAGTAGGAAGCCGGGTTACGTGGGAGGCAGGAAGTTGTCGGTCACATCAAGTCACGTGATCGGGATGGTCCAAAGTGGCGGCCATGATGGAGTGGTAAAATTAAACCTAAACAGAACCAATAGTGGCAGGACAATCTATATATATCGAACCAGCATGAGGGGTAGTTCATTATAGTAAATAGGATGGAGTCTGTCGCGCCATGTACCCCTTCCGCCAGTCTGTCACTGTAGGCAGAGTGCTGTAATTAAATAGAATATAATTGGGTTAGGGTTGACCCAATTACCCGGAGCCCGGTTAAATGGGGTCCGACACAACACTTGGCCGTTGTCCCATAAATCATTGAGGGCAGAGTACTGACGTTGTGTGGGGTATAATGGGGCTGTGGTGAAGTATAGCGCTTAACCAGTGCATGGGGACAGGAATTGGCACATGTCACTCATATTCATATTAGTGGTTTTAATTGATGGTTCACAGGGAACTCCAAGGGATGTCCTCGTTCAGTCCCTGGCTATCGCTAGACAATCGGTGTATCCATCTTTGCTCCTTTAGGAATAGATTGCGTTTAGATTTATCTGGGGAGGCCTCAAGGATCAACCAAGATATTGAGTCAGCTGAATGGTTCTGTTCTAGAAAATGCCTGCACATTTTGGTATTGGTCTTCTTGCAGCGGAAATTACTCCTATGTTCGGAGATGCGGACTTTCACCGGGCGGGAGGTCATTCCCACATATTTAAGCCCGCATGGGCATCTCAATAGATAGATGCAGTTAGAGGTATTGCAGTTGGTGTGACCCCGTATTTCCCAACGGAAAGTATCCGTCAGGAGGATGGTTTTGTAGGTACTGGTGTAGGGGCACACACTGCACAAGCCGCATTGGTAATGTCCCTGTACAGGTGGTAGTTGCCACAGGGTGGTTTGTTTTGTTAAATCAGACTTTTTGGGCCTAGTATGTACCAACATATCCTTTATATTTCTGGAGCCCTTGTTGTAAATATTTTTGCTTCTAAGACGCGAGCGGCGAAGCAGGCCCTCCGAGACCGAGAGTTAGCACTAAAGCGAGGCGGCGTGCTGAGTTCTGAGGAAACTCCTTGCCTCGACATCGTCCAAGCCTCGGTGAAGCAAACCAAATCCTCCAAGCAACTGCCGTCTACACCCGTACCGGGCCCCTCGGTTGTGTAACTTCTATGGAAAACGCCTGGTGCTGCTCCCTCTCCCACTCACCTGCCGACAATTACAGCACCGATTACGGTGGATCAGCCCATGGCGGCGGACTCCTCCTCTGAACTGACGACTGCAGGAGAGGCTGAGAAAATGCTGCCAGGAGATGGTGCTCTCACTCAAGACGAGAGGGGGAAGCGGCTGAGAAGCCTGATGATGCATTGGCAAGTGGAAACTCGATTGCTTCAGGAGTGAACAAGGCTAATCGCCCGCAGGCTTTGGGAGAACAGATGACCTCAGATTCTGAAGGTACGGTTCTACAGACTTCATCTCATGTTTTGCCTTCTCCTACCCCTACCCCTGTGGCCAGTGTGTCTCTGTCTGTGTCTTCCGTGAACTTTGTTTTGGAAGATCCTAACTCAACGCTACCCTTAATAAACACATTGATATTGCTTAATGAAGCTGAAGCTGAAGCTGATGCTGAAGCGGTCGTGCAACCTCTGGTGGCCTCCTCTCTTGAAACGGGGATGGTTACAGGCATGTCTTTGACTAGTGCATCAAATACACCTAAGAATATGGTGCATAGCATTGAGACTCCGGATCCTAGGGGGAAAGCTCGCAAGGACCGTACAGCATCTGACTCGATGGACACTGACAGAGACCCATCTGATTTCTACTCGATATCTGAGGGTCTCGAAGATCCCAGGTGGTCACATGACTCAGACTTAGATTCAGAAATTAACACTGGCTCTGATACCAGTGCAACGGAAAGTGACCATGACCCAGCGCAGGGCGAATCTAGGGGGAATAGGAGAACTGTGTTGAGGAAGAAAAGGTGCCACCATGGTGCGTCAGGACTAACCTGGGATTACTCTCCAGCACCAGTCCTTAATTCCCAGGAGCATGCTTCCATATCTCATCCTGAGCTATCCGCCTCCTCAGACCAGCAAAGTGCCACATTGACTACTGTAATGGATACAGTTCTCCAGGCTATTGCCTCCCATCGGGAGCAGACTTCGAGGGATGGTCGTAGGGCACAAATAGCTCTACACAAGGTACAGGATGTAGTTCGAAAACTCTCAAAATCTGTTGCGGCCTCTAATATAAGAATGACGGAGATGGAAGATCGTATAGTGACCAACGAAGCAGAAGCCACAGTTACTCAAGAGTGGGTGGAAGCCCACGAAGCAGAACTAAAGGATGTCAGATGGAAGCTGGAGGACATGGAAAATCGCCTTCGGCGCAATAATCTCCGTGTCCTCGGAATTCCGGAAAAAATTAAGGGCGATGATATACGTACTTTCATTGTTCAGCTATTTAAAGACACACTCCCTGAGCTCGCGTCCTGGAATTGGGACTTGGAAGTCCAACGAGTTCATAGAATTCCATTTACCTTGAAGGCCTCTTCACCGAAGGGCGGATACCCGCGTGCAGTCTTGGTATATTTCGGAAACTTTCTTCTCCGCCAGGCCATTGCTGACAAAGTAAGACCCGAAGCTCGGCGTAGCAGAGACTCCATTTCGTACTTTGTTAGGCCCGATTTCTGCCACACCACCATGGAGAGGAGATGGCGCCTTCGCCAACTGATCAAACCCTTTTTGGAGAAAAAGGCCCAGGTGTATCTCAACAACCCTGCTAAGCTGAAAGTTATTTATAATGGCCAGGCTAAATTTTTCACTTCAGAAATAAAAGCTAAGGAATTTTTAGATAGTCTGACCTAAGTTTTGACATCATGCTAATAAGTGAATAATCGAAAATTTAGAATATGTTGAGACTGTGTAGGGATGAAGGGGTTTAGAGTGAACTAGGGATGGCTATTGGTCAGTAGAGAGTTCGTTTGTAGTATGTTATAGGCTAATATTCTTTCTGTTTTTGGTGGCTATTTGGTAGCTATATATCCGGCATACGTCTTTGCAGAAGAAGAGCCTTGGACATTTAAGAAGTATAAGAAGTATAAGAGACTTATAGCAACATTTATATATACAGATATAATTTTGACAATCATGATAATAGGTCTTTGGATGCTAAAATAGCCACCCCGTTCTGTTATCTGTCTTCTTTTGTGGCACCTCCCTTTTTTTATGTCTTTTTCCTCCGTTTCATGCATTATATTCTCTTTTCTTTAAACTTTTCTTCGATCTTTCTCTATTCAATTTCTGATTTAGTATTTTTGCACTTTCTCAATCCTATGGGTTTTTGAACATATAAGTTCATTGATAGTGGTACTGGTCAGGGAATGTCTCTCCATCACCACAGACTCTTTTTAGAGTCTAAATGCCTTGGTGGTTGGTGTGCGGGGGGAGGGGGGTGGTAGGTAGGGGGAGGGGAAAATTCATAAAAATGAGCAATTTCACTCAAATAAGTCAATGTCAAGTTTTTCTTTGTATGTGGATCAAATGGTGGTATTAAGGAGGAATCCGATTATGAATTTGTGGCTTGCTATCTGTTGTTACATACTTTACTGTTTTTTTTTTAAGGCCAGGGTAGGGATCTACCATCTTAGATGGGGAGAGTAAAACTTTGCAGCTGGAATATCGCAGGTCTTAACGATAGAAAGAAAAGGGCGCAATTATATCAATTACTACGACAAGATCCTGTTGATATTCTATGCTTACAGGAGACCCATATTGCAGAATGTGACAAAGAATTGCTAAAGATTCCGGGGTACAATTTGATCGTAGCCACCTCTCAAACATCCAAAATACGGGGGGTCGCTATTTTAGCAAAACCTGCTATCAGGGATCCTAGACGCAGATTGGCCGATAAACACGGCAGATGGGCTATAGCTCAATTAAATTCAGGCCTTATCATTTGCACAATATATGGATCAAACCTGGATGATCCCCTAGTGTTTAGTGATCTAGAAATATAATTGGCCCCCTGGTCTGGTCCCCTTATCCTCTGTGGAGATTTTAACATTGCCTTAGGGACCTCTATAGATAACCAATTACCTCGGAATTATAAAGGACGTAAGCCTAAGGTATATAGGGCCTTATGCCAATTGATGGATAGTCACAATCTACTTGATGTCTGGGACTTGAGGGAAAAAAATGATTTCGGATTTACGTATTTCTCATACCCGCACAACAAGTATGTCCGAATTGACTATATTATGACAATTTTAGAGGATTTGGATCTGCTCGATATAATCAAGTCTCCAAAAACGATTTCTGATCACAATGCGCTTACCCTTATCTTTGACTTCTCCAGTTTTGTAAGACCTAAGGCCCAGTGGTCTTTTGATAGAAAGCTTCTTGTTAACTCCGAATATATAACCCATATAACATCTTGGGCCCAGGGGTTCTTCAACTGCAATCAATTTAGCGCACCTAGATTGATTGTTTGGGACTGTTTCAAAGCAGCATTAAGGGGTGAAACTATCTCGTTTGTGGCCAAGCGGAAAAAGGTAGAGGATAACATCAACCTGAAGCTCAAGCTGGAATGATCTAATCTTGAGACTTATCATGCTACCCAGATCCATCGAGGAGATTCATCTTCTGATACTCTTCAAAAAATACTAGTGTTGAAGACTGAAATCAATAGCTTCTTAACCCGGAAAGCTGCTGAAACATACCAAGCAAATAAAAGTAGCATATATGAATCCGGAGAAAATGTGGGCAGGCAATTGGCCCTTCGAACACGCCAAAAACAATCTCATAATAAGATAAAGCTGATAGAATATGAGGGCCAGCAACACACCTCCTTACAGGATATTGTAGGGGTTTTCCGGAATGTAAATGTAAATGTAGTTGAGCTTATATAGCGCACAGCTACCCGCAGTGGGTTTCCTGGCGCCTGCTTAGGGAACCCTTCCTGGTATTCCCCTGTGAGATAGCAGGGTATCCACAAGGTGAAAGTCAGGCATCCTGCCGCGAGGGGCCGTTGTGGAGATTAAGCAAGCTATTGCCCAGAGTTGCACAGTGTGAACCTGTGAGTTGAGGAGGCACCGGGGCGAGAATTATCGAGTCCGTGGAATTTTTAGCCCAAGACCTGCCGAGGCGGGGAATTGAACCCTGGTCCAGGACCGATCTCAGCTTCTGGGTCTGCTGCCTCTAACCCCTGAGCCACACTTCTCCTCCACGGAAGTATTATCAAAAGCTATACCAAAGCGAAGATCTACATTCTGGCAGAGATATAAAAACTTTCTTTAGTAACTGGATGCCAGACCCAGACCTCAACCTCTTGATTGAGGAATCAGTCAAAGAAGATCTTGAAAGAGAAATCTCAATCACGGAGCTGGAGCTTGCACTATCTGATCTCGCAAACGGTAAAGCGGCAGGTCCGGACAAAATCCCTTTGGACCTTTATAAGGCTCTGGGTAAACAAATACTCCCCTACTTACTAGATTTGTTTCTGGGGGTTCAGTATCATACAACACCGCCTGAATCCTGGAAACACACCAATATAGCGATCTTCTCTAAAAAAGGCAAGCCGCCCCAGCTCCCATCCTCATACAGGCCCATATCTCTTATAAACTCCGACTCAAAACTCTACGCCAAGATCCTAGCTAATCGGCTGAGTGGGGTTGTTGAGCATCTTGTCTCCCCGTGGCAGCATGGCTTTATTCCCGGGAAGGGTACCACGGACCATACCCGGAGAGTCATTTCCCTATTTGACATCATGGGCGCCACGGGGGGTGAGATGACAATGATCCTTCTCGATGCCGAGAAGGCATTTGGCCGTGTCTCTTGGCAATTTTTGTGGAACATCCTGGAACTTAATAACTTTGGGAACAAGTTCATTAAAGCTCTAAAGGCCTTATATGTTGATCCAAAGGCAAAACTTTCCATCTGCGGTTCTGAGTCGGAGTTTATTGAGATACAAAGAGGTACGAGGCAGGGCTGTCCCTGCTCCCCGATATTATTTGCCCTTTATATCAATCCCCTAATTTTAAAGTTGCTCTCCTCACCCATTATTCAACCTGTTAAGGTAGGTCTGTTTTCAACAAAAGTATTGGCGTATGCCGATGATGTGGCTGTCTTAACTACTAATCCTGCTGACGCAATCCAGGAAATAGAGTTAGCCACCCAGACCTTTGGCTCCTTTTCAGGTTATTCCCTTAATAGGGATAAAACAATTAAGGGTGGGCGTAGTTCGCAAAGTAGCGCTACGCGAAGCTACGCGAAGTGCACTTCGCACTACGCGAACTTCACGTAGCACTACGCGAGCTGCGTAGTAGCATGTTCGCACTGTGCAAGATGCGTTTCAATGATTGCACAGTGCGGACAAGCATCCGGCACTGTGCAAGCATTGAAAACGGCATCTTGCACAGTGCGAGCTGTAATTTTCTGCTGCTCGAGTAGATTATTACTCGAGCGGCAGCTTTCTCAACGCGAACAGGTAGTTTCTCATTGAGAGCGGTCGCGAGCATGCGCAACCACGCACAATGAGAAACCTGACCTCCTCGCGTTGAGAATCTTGCCGGGATGTCATTTTGCTTGCTCGCGGTCGCGAACATGACGTTCAGGACCGCGAACAAGCAAAAAATGACCGCTGCACTACGCTACGCTGCACTACGCATGTTCGCACTGTGCTACGTGCAGCTCGCGTAGTGCGAAGTTGCGAATACTTCGCAAACTCCGCGAGCGTAGCGTAGTGCTTCGCCCAGGGTTCAAAACAATGGTCCTTTGTACAAATAACACTATATTTGAGAGTCCCTA
The DNA here is from genome assembly GCF_964261635.1 of Lissotriton helveticus. Taxonomy (NCBI): domain Eukaryota; kingdom Metazoa; phylum Chordata; class Amphibia; order Caudata; family Salamandridae; genus Lissotriton; species Lissotriton helveticus. The sequence continues at coordinate 1,582,035,995 of NC_136063.1, forward strand.
TAAAGTGAAACAGGCTACCTATTTAGGTGTTTGCCTGTCCCCAGATGTGAATGAAATTAACCATCTTAATTATACTCCCTTGATTAATAAAATAAAAACTGACCTTAGGAGAGTGGATAATTTACATCTTTCTATAATTGGAAGGGCCAACTATCTAAAAATGAATGTCTTTCCAAGGATACTTTACCTGTTTCGAGCAATCCCGCTATTGGCTGAAGGTAGTTTTATTAAGATCCTTGACTCCTCCATGTCTAAGTTCATCTGGAGTTTTGGAAAGATTAGAAGAGCTTTACCACTTTTGACTTTACCTCAAGACAGGGGGGGGTTAGCTATCCCTAACCTAACTCTATATTTATGGGCAACACTTATTCAACATATGGGTCCTCTGTTAAATTGTAAAACAACCATCTCAACTACTATGGAATTGTATATCCCCTCCATCTATGAGTTGAGTCTTGGGGACAAATGCCAAGGGCTATTCTTAAGGCAGATTGAACCATCATACTATAAAAAAATCAAGTTAAAGGTAGTCATAGATGCGTGGAAGGTTTGAAAATCTGTATCTAAACAACTACTATTCCAAAATTCACAAAATACACCCCTTTATGGCGTAGTTCGATTCTATCGGCCTGCCTTAATGATAGTACTTCTCGGAAGTGGGAAATTCTAGGCATTAACACAGTTGGTGATTTTCTTGGTCAAGAAACTTCTTCCTTATTTGAGTGGCTGCAGCAGAAGTATACTATTCCAACTACCGATTTCCTCAAATACTTTCAGGTGCTTACAAGTATTCGCAACTGTGTCCCCAGAATCAAATTAGATAGTATTCATTTTTTCTCAATCATTGGGAAACGCTCTACTAGCATTGGCAGCCTATATCAGATGCTGATCGAAAATGCTGTGGATGATTTAGAGCGGGTTGAGCAAGCTTGGGCTGTAAGGTTAGGTAATCCAAATATCGACATTGATTCTTCCTTGGCCCTTTCATCAAAATTGTTTATCGCCTCTAATCTTAAAGCCCAATATTATAGAGTTATTTACAACCTTTATTATACACCTGCAAAACTATTTTCCTGGGTTTTACGGGCCGATGACAACTGCCCAAGATGCAGACAACCTCAAGCGAATCTAATTCATATGCTCGCCGAATGTCCCAAACTGGACTTATTAAAGATATTGATTATGGGATTTTGGGCACAGGTATTTGGACGGAATGTACGAGATTCAGTAACCCTTTATCTGATGGGTCATGACGATTCCCTTGGTCATAGCATTGAGGAACAAAGGACCATCTTTTTAGGTACCGCAATCTTCCGTATTATTCTTGCTGCCCGATGGAAGGACCCTGAGCCACCCACATTTCAGATGTGGCTTAGTCGATTCCTGGCCACCTATAAACAGGAGATCTCAATTTATGGTACTAGAGGCAAAAAAGCTAGGCTTCTTGGAGCCCAGATTTGGGCTCCAATCTCTGGTTGGTACTCTAACTTCAGGCTTCCTGATCTCTCTGTCCCAATTTGATTGATTGATTTATCTATGTCTAATGTATTTAATTTATGATATATTCCTACTATGACTCTATTTTCTTTTGTATATTTAATGAATTTGTATTATTGAATTCCCTGATTGAATTTTGCTCAATAAAAAAAAAAAAAAATAGACTAGTGAATTGAGATAAGTTGCCATGATCATGCTGTATTTCCCATCTCTGGAATGGGTCTATGATGTTGGCCTCCACAGAGTTCATAAGCCGTTGTTACCTTTGTCTGGAAAAAAAACGCAAGGTTATCAACAAAAGCTTGGTCAGGGGTAAAAACAGTGTCTCTTGGGCGACGGGTCAGAGCTGTAACTGTTTTAAAAAGCTCTTTGGGAGAGTTAGTGGCCTCTAGAATTTTAGAAGTAAAATATGCTGTTTTTGCTGAAAAAATTGCTTCCTTATATTCTTTTAGTGCGAGGCCGTATTCTGTCTTATGCACTAAACTATATGAGGATCGCCAAATGCGTTCCTTAAGCCATTGCATACATCAGTTACCTCACTGCGTCCACATTCAATCACTCACACACAGCTGCAACATATACGCTAATGGCTGCAAATAATTAAGAACACTTGTGACCCCATTGAGGTGTTTAAGGGAAACAACACTTCCATGATCATCAGGAGAAAGAGCCAGTACAAGTAGGTTGATGGTGAGGAATGCACCTTGGTTTAGAAAGTGGGTAATGGTAGGAAGAATTACTTTGAACAGCCTTTTCTGACTATTATGGGTGACAAACCTTTCCTCTTACATTTAGATTGTGATTACTGAGGTTTCTTAGGCTTTTCTCCATGGGGCCCAGCTGACCCTCAACAAGGGTAAGAGTGTGTGAGCCAGTCTCACAGCATGACACTCCACAACACGCCTTACACTTCAACATCCCATTTTACCTTGCACAAAAACATGTGCTATCTGGTGGTTCTAGACTCTACAGAAGTGCCAGCGCTTAACTGCTGAAGCTGCGTACAATCAAGCTTTATCAACCAGAGACTGTGGTACTCCCTTCCTCTGGAAATCAGAATGAACCCTTCAAAGGTATTCTTCTAAAAGAAGGTTAAAGTGCTATTGAGGAACACATTCTTGTCCTAGAACCATACCATCCTACTAGCACTCTAAGACTTGTCCTCCTCACCCTTGTTTATTACATTATTTTTATGATAGTATTTTGGTATGTGGGTTCAGTGAGTTACTTATTTTCTTTTTTTGTGTGTATTTACTGTTTGGTTTGATCATCTTGTTTCCTCCACCTGAGGATTTGCAAATTGCTTTGCCTAATCTTGACCCACGAAACTTTAGGCCAACTCTGACACTTTTCCCTCATCTTGTATAGTATTTGACTGTTTATGATTTACCCTAATTCTGCTGGCCTAAAGATTTTACCCTCCGGCTGATCATTTCAGATAGGCAATACAGACATCAATGCAAAATAAAATGTGAAAACCATGAGGGCAGGGGTGTTCCCACCACATTTATATGTTGAAATAAGTAAATAGTGCAATCAGCCCTTCTAGTCAGCTGAGGAGGCTATGTAGGGCTCAACACTTACCCAAGAAGGTAGATCCACCATCATTAGAGCTGTTGTAGGCTAAAAAGCTGATTAAACGACTGCACCAAAAGTGGGGATTGTAGTGTTGTGTGCGTTGGTAATAATGGAACCCTTGTGCCTCCTGATGGACTCTGTAGAATTGTGATGTAAGCATTAAAGTGTTGTGAAGTTAATGCAGGTTAAGAATCCTGAGTTCGTAGTTACACACAGAAGAATAAAGGCGTGTCATACTAAGGTTCGTGTGTGGCGTAGTCATTGGAGAGTACCCAGGCTGGACACTACAGGGATTTCTAAATGTAATATTGACAAAGTTGCAAGTGCTGGAAATACGTTAGGTAGAGGAGTCTTTGGCCTGCCAAAGGCTTCTTGTATTTGGACAGATGCACCGGGGACCTGCAGCATTTACAATTCAGTTTACGATGCTGGCCTTGAACTATAAGTTGTTCTTTGGTAGTTCCTCGAAGTATATGATGCAGTGTTTTGTTTAATATTTTCTAAAAAGGTCATTGAGGCCAACCGGGGTACATCTTTTGGTTCCTTCCAGATTTGTGATGAAAAGGTATGAGGGCAAATCTTTTCTGGTACATATGAGTATTCTCCGGTATGTCATATGTGATGAGTTGAAGCACATGATTCAGCATTTACATTTCAAAAGAGCAATAGAAACTCGTCTGTTTGGGCAAACAAAGAGATCCGGCACTCCACTCAATATCAAAACATGTTATAATTAACAACATTTCAGATCCAATCAGCAGGTCTTGTGTAACTTTTCTTTATTCAAAATCTTCTTTAAAAGGAAACGACAGTAGCCAACGCATTTCGTCCCTGAGGACTTCTTCAGGGCCAATATATTTCCAATTAATCTGTTCCTATTTTCGTAAATGGGAAGACTTGCGATACGTCATTCTCTCACAGAAATTACAAATAACGCACCTGACGTTTGGGACTAAAAACAACTCTTGACTTCACTGAGTTTTCGCAATATAGGAGGTTTTCTGAGAGAGAATTACGTATCGCAAGTATTCCCATTTACGAAAATAGCAACAGGTTCATTGGAAATATATTGGCCCTGAAGAAGTCCTTAGGGACACAACGCATTGGCTACTGTCATTTCCTTTTAAAGAAGATTTTGAGTAAAGAAAAGTTACACAAGACCTGCTGATTGGATCTGAAATTTTGTTAATTATAACGTTGTGATATTGAGTGGATGCTGGATCTCTTTGTTTGTTTAAAGAATTTTGTGGAGTTCTCCATAGGGGGCGTTTGTGTATTGAGCCTCAGGTCCTTGGCACCCTGAAGAAAGTTATCATTACCCAATTAACGGATAGGTGCAGTCCCTGATGCCCTATACCCTGTGTGTTCTGTGCTAACATCGTCTGTTTGGGCAGTTCGGAGTTTGTAAAAATATAATTGCCAGGGCCCATGGTAGCCCACTGCAGCTTACACCACCCACAGCTTCTGCTGAATGGTGCTGCCAGCAATGCCCAATAACCATCAGACTTAACCAAGTATGACATTCTGGAATATTGAAAGTCCCCCCAAAGTGTAGAGAGGGCCTGAAAGTGCAAGTTGTATATACTTTGATACATTGCATTAATAAACACTCATGCTAAAGAATAATAGTCTGAAAGCACCACCATCTGGTCTCCTCTCATAAACAAGTGCCAGCCTTAGCAAACACTGACACAAATTAAGCACTGTTCAGTATGGGCAAGTTCCCTTCATTGATACAGAGCAGCTGATTTTCCTATTTCAGTCTTTGGTGCTATACTAGACTGGTGAATGATTGATTTATTGGTTGATTGGTGGTTAGAGCAACTAATAGAGGCTCCAGAATGCTAGTTCAGAAAGGGAGGGGCATGTGGAAACTGCAGACAAAATTGTTATAGTCATTATTTGCCAAATATTTGATGGAAAAAGTGAATTTTCCGATGTTTGCAGACTTTTCTGAGATTCCCACTGAGGCAAACAAGTAAAGGAGGTCGGTTAGAATGGGAGGACCTTGAATGTAAAGACCTTTGCTCCAAGTCAGTGGTATATTTTCAGGAGCAGCGTGAGACAGTGTCTGTGGGCTTACCTGTTTGTTGTGCTTTGTCACTGGAGTGTGGTGTGTTTTTCAGGTAATTCAGGGTCCTTGGCGTTACTACTACTGATGCTGTCTGGTGATGAAATGACGATGCATGCACTGCTGACCCTGTGGAAGAGGCCCAGTTGGGAACTTCTATGTAGAAGAGGCCCAGTTAGGAATAGATCCACAGTTAAGGTCCAGTGTATGTGTGACAGAAGCACAGTTAGGATTATATTTTATAGAGTATTGTGCATAAATCCAAACAATATAAAACAAACGTGCTTTACACTAGAGAAGCTTCTTAAAATAGGACAAAGAAGCAGCAGTAGCAGTGACATGTATTTTCCACGTATACTCAAATAGAATCCAACCTTCAATCACTAACTTATTAAAACTAGTAAATGTTTTCTGATGCCAGTTATCTTTTTCTTGGCTTGAATGTGTCCAACTAGGGAAAAAAATGTTTCAAAACATTCGTTTATCACGCTATGTAACATTTGGCTGCATCGAAAAGCATATTTAGGAGAAGGGAAATGCCTGAAAGAATGTCACATTGTGTTCCAAGAAGTGTAAACTTGTATTAAAACAATGTCGAAAGTCATACTGCTCTGATTACATAAGGCGTGTTTACCATGCATCTGACTTGGAAAAAATGCAGGAAAATACTTGTATGAATCACTCACAGACACAGTTTTTAAGGAAATCAATATATTCACAAATACAACCATTCCTAGTGCATTTCATTCACATAAGAATGTCTCATTCTGATCTCAATTTTTTAAATAAATATGCGGATCGCACAGCTAACACAAATGTAAAGAAAGCATCTTAAAAGCATGGATCAAATATAATAATGTCTTGTATAATTCTCTGCAGCATGTGGATGCCACTAAATTACAAAATAGTAAATGAATTACTGGGTACTTTAAGTGAATGGTTCTCAATAGGGCAATGAGCACAGAGCATCCAATTCCAGTGGTCATGCTTATGAACGAGAAGGTTGAAAGAGTCCACTTTGAACCTTACACTTAGCCTCTATAGAATGAGGGCTCGTGGTAAGTCACATCTTATTTTCCCTACAAGGGTGACACTCAGAGTGGTGCAAAACAGGGGTACTCTATCAGCCCTGAGTATGGGGAGCTGTAGTGCAAGCCTTCCATGTGTAGTACCCCCACCCCTCATCAAACAATTTGATGAAAAGTTGTTTACAGTCCAAGAGCCGACAATAATCTCCAGACAGAGGGAAAGTGCCAGAATTCCTTTATTGAAGGGACTACAATCTATACTGTGGTGTTGGGCCTCAGGCCCTCATGGTATATAAGTACGGACACAGACACGGGATAGTATGGTGTAATAACTGGCCCAGGGCACGTGCGCCCGGCCCCTTTTATTAACAGGGTCACCTGACTGGTGACGCCTGTGGTGGGTGGGTGTAGAGTGTCTTACATCACAGGCTAAACACTAGAATGAATCCAGGCGGATATTGCATCCCTCCCAAAGTTTAATGAAAACAAACGAGAGTCCATCCTGTAATAAAAACAGATAAATACCACATAGCACTAAATGAGTCTATACAGGCCGTCAGCCAGGCAGCGCTGGAGCCTCGGATCACATGGTCGGGATGCCTTCAGTTTCCTTGGCGATGTTCTTTAGACTGGCCTGGTGTTGCGATGTTGAAGTCTTTATATAACAGTTCAGTGTCAATGCATTGGAGCTGTGGTGAAATCCACTTTTGTGTCGGAGACGATCTCTGTGAGTGAGGCCTTCTGGTGGGGGTGTCGTGCTCAGTGACTCTCCTTACTCCTGACTGCTGAGCCGCGTTCGACTTGCCTCTCTTGCCTGGACTCATCTGCCACTGGAGCCTCTTGGAGGGCTTAACTGCTGGCTACCATGGGACCGTGTGGATCTTGCACGGCTTCGTGTGAACCGCACAAAGGCGTCGCTGGGGAACTGCCAACGGACTCACAACCAAGTCGCTCATGTAGCCTCCGAGGGTGGTGTTATTGTCTGGACGTCCTCGCCGTCTGGACTCGGGTTCTGCGCCTCACTCTGGCGATCTTGTGGGTGACCAGTCTTCAGCCGTGACCTTCGTGTTGCCTGCGCCTGACGTGGAGCTGTGACCGACACATCTCTCCTACTCGGACTTCCTTAGCACGGGAACTCCGTCGAGGCCCCTGTCCCCTGGACTGCCACATGACCTCGGTGGCTGTGTGGGCCGTTGCGTAGGCCATGCTTAGGGGTCGCTGAAGAACTCCCAACAGGGCCATGGCCAAGTCTTGTGTAGTCCCCAATGGCCGGGTGTGCACGACTTCGGCAGGCTGTAGGTTGACTGGAGTGCACAGACTGTTCCTGGGTGATTCACCTCCTTGAGCTCCGGTTGTTCGGGGTGTGTGTGGATTCACTCGGGTGGTGCGATGCTCCTTGGAGATGAAGCACCTGGAAGGTGGTAACAGGATGTTAGTTTTTTTCAGTGGGCAGACAGAAGGTGATCTTCTGTCGGAGTGACTTGAGGGAGTGAGAAGGACCTGAGGGACTTCGTGGCACCGCTCCGTTGTCTTCAGGCAGGTGAACTGCGAGGTGTAGTGCTATCGATACCAAGCAGCCGGTGACAGGTGAGAGGATGGTACGAAGCGTGGGGCCAGGACGCAGATCGTGCTTGCTAGCGGCTTACGATAGGTCCTCCCGCGGAGCTGTCTCCAGTGACATCTATGCACCCCGGTGGCTGGCTTGCGTTGAAGAGCACCATCCTCAGTGCTGGTGCGAGTCCTTGGTCCTGTCGCTCTTTGTTCCATCTTGCGCGCCTGTGGTGGTTGTCTGCCCAGTGGCATCGTGCCATGCTCTTCTCCTTCTTCCGACTAGGTTTTTCCTTGGGTGTGGCGTCCTGCCACCTGTCTCATGTTTGCGCCACATGGATATCTCACTGGTCGCGTCATTCTTGTGACGGTCTCTCTCCTTCCTTTTGCGGGCCTGTTGCAGGCCTGTCCTGTCTGTAGCACTTGCATGTGCTTCTTGGGGACTTCCAGTGGCACAATCCCCTCGGCATTTTGCGGTGTCCCTCTTCTCTTCGCTCGAGGGCGTTGTGTGGACGCCTTGAGGCTGCACCTTCGTGGCCTTCATGGCGTTTGCTTCTTCCTTCCGGTGCGCTTGTCTGGACTGGTCACTTTTCGTGACGGGCTCCTTGTTCGCTATGCGCCGTGACGTCCGGTCACATGTCACCATGCTGGCGGGGCTCCTGTCGCTGTGGCAGCCTGCCACATAGAGTGTGCTACTCCTCTCCGTGTTTCCTTCGGCGCGCTGCAGTGCTTCGCTGAGGCGGTGGAGATGTAGGGGATCTCCCTCCAGCAGCGCTTCTTCGTTGCGACCGTCTAGCAGGTCGGCTTCTCTTTTGGGGCGCCTCCGACTGCGCCCTTTGTTTACTTCACTGGATGTGCTGGCTGCGCATTCTCTTCAGTCTGTAACTCCTAGAACGGTAGCAGCTGTCCCTGTGCTGCTGTGCACTTACTTGGTGCTGTGTTCTCTTCAACCTCGGTGCAGTAGGGATGTGGTCACTCTCTGTACTGCGTTCAGTATTGCTTCTCTCGGTGGAGCTGTCTCTATCTCCTGGCCGTCTGCCTGCTCTGGCAGGTTCATTGACGCTCTCTACGTGCCTCCGACTCACTACGCTCCCTCTTCTCCGTGGGCACCCTCTTCTGGCACTTGGTGTGCCCGTTCTGTATCTTGCGGTGGCGTCCGGTCACCACTGAGGGTGAGTGGCGCAATTTCCTCACTTGCAGTGGCAGTAACAGCCACTGGGGTTCGTGCTGTGCTCACTTATCTCCTCTGGGACTTTCCCTCTCCTTTCAAAACTGCCACTCTGTGAGCCTTTGTGGGGAAAACAGATCTCCAACTGCAGGCTGCCACAGCAGTGCTTGGTGGCTCTGGCAGTGTTGAAGCATGACTTCTGTCCTCTGGGGGCTGGGGCAGCTTTACTGACGTTACACATTGTGGAGTTCCTCCCTGGCACAGCAACCTTTAATTCAGTAGCTCATGGTGCTTCATTTCTCTTCCCTGTTGCTAGGTACTGCCTTTCTCCATGTTCTGTGGCGTGGGGCTTCCTGGGGCACTTTGCTAAGGGTATGCAGTCTCTTTAACTGAGCCCACTGGGCAGTCCATAGGGGTAGGGTTGCTGCGCTCTCTTATATCAGTCTTTGGTGGTGGCTACCTCAGACTTGCAGTCTTGGCATGTGCTGTGTTGCTGGGAGTTTTTATGTTAGGTCGTTGGAGCACAGGGCATTGCATGCTCTTTCCTTCAGATGCTTGCCCCTATCCTCTGTCTAGCACCCTCACGTGCAGGCTGTTCTGTAGGGTTGTCTCACCGGTTTATTCTTTCTGGGCCTTGCGGTGTCCTTGTGGGTGTTACCAAGTTCACGTCTCAGCCCTACACTTTCTGTCCTTCTGGTCTTTTGTCTCTGTTTGCTGCCTGGAGTTGTACTGCCACTGGGGGCACTGTGGCTACTTTTCATGAGGCAGCAGCTTTGCTGGTGCTGGGAGCTACACTATGGGTGGAGATGCAGGGGAAAGGCCGGTTGCGGTGCTAGCACGGCTGCGGTCTTCGCTTGCTGCTATTTTGGGTCAAGGTTGCCTCCCTCGACTTTTCCCAATTAGTGGTGCCACTCATTACCTTCAAAAATCATGGTACTCTGTCTAGCAGTGTATGCAGGTCGTTTCTTTATAGTGTGCTTGGTTGGTTGGCTGCAATACCGCCAGTGGCCAGTAGAAGGCAGTGCAGCGCTTCTCTTGCAGGTTCCGGCAGTCTTTCCTGCGCTGCAGCCATGCACCTCGTACCTATGGAGAAGAGAGCTGCTGCCGGCGTTCTGTGGAGGTAGGTGAGGGCACCTGAGCTATTTCATGACCATGCTGGGCGGCAGGGTGGCTTGCCTGGCATCCGCTGTTCATCCGCTCGATGCCACCGGGTGTTGCCACTTACACTGTGGACCATGCAAGCCTAGGGGTCAGGGCAACTTGCTGGTGCTACGGGTGTGGTGCATGCCACGCTCCGTAGATGCGGTTGGTTGGCCGGGCAAGTGCAATCTCCAGATGTGTGGCTGGGATTCCTTTCTTGGAAAGGCTTACTGACAGGGTGTGTGTGCAATGCCTTAATGTTCTCCGATGTGTGATTCTTGGAGGACGTCAGAGCCGTTACTGGGCTCTCCCTACCGGTGGTGCTTCCCTCATGGCTGGAGCAGCTGGCGGCGGGCAAGGAGCTTCTTTGCGCATGAGCAGGTATGGGGGCATGGGCCTTTTGCTCTGTGCTGCCGTGACCTTCAGGCCTCCCCCCGTTGGCGGAGCCTGATCGCAGCACACGCGGTCACCTCGAGCCTGGTGCTGGCCGTAGCAGACCCCTATCTTCCGCCGGGGTCTCGCTGCTGGTTCAGTCAGTGTGATGGGCAGCTGCCGGGTCAGCATGCGGGTGGACGCAGATTCAGGGTCAGACTGGAGGGCGCGTGTTCAGGCGTGTCAGGCTACAGTTCCTCCTTGAGGAACCGGAAAGCGGCTGCCTTTTCATGCGTGGGACAAGACCCCCTCGTTGCCATTGTGGTGTTGGGCCTCAAGCCCTCATGGTACATAAGTACGGACACAGACACGGGATAGTATGGTATTATAACTGGCCAGGGCACGTGCGCCCGGCCCCTTTTATTAACAGGGTCACCTGACTGGTGACGCCTGTGGTGGGTGGGTGTAGAGTGTCTTACATCTCAGGCTAAACACTAGAATGTATCCAGACGGATACTACATTGTGTAATTCCACCAGGCAACCATATTTGGAGGATTAGGCCCACCTAGATCTATCTTGTAGACAATATCATAGTTCTCGGGCTACTCACTCGAGGAACAGACACTTACACACTTAAAGCCTTGACTACGCACATGTGGTGATACAATGGTAGGAGCTAAGTACTGAGTCCTTAGTTCGCAAGCAAGAAAAGCTATGATGATAACTAGCTCAGCTGACAGCCTCTGCTGCTGGATCACACGCAAGCCACGGAACACATACACAGAGAATACCAAGTAATACACTAAGATGGCACCTCAGAAACATATAAAAATAAACAAAGGACTACACATGACACAAGAGCATCGACTGTTTCCCTAAGACTATCTTTCTTGTCACACTCCCTGGATTACCCACCACAAGGACCCTTTGGCATCCCTGAGTCTGGGTGGGCAGCCCAGACCAGTAAGTGATAGAGTGTAGTTTCGGTAAAGGGGAAAGGATACTTGTGGGTAACCACAGAGGCAATGAACCACCTATCCCCTTCTAAGAAGTGGGCTAACTTTAATGCCAAAGCCCAGCAATAATGACTGGCGTCTGGTGAAATGGCAAGACTAGTGGAAGCACCCACTCTTGACAAATGGTAGGCATCTAACCCAGAGCACTAGACACTCACAGGGTTTATGGTTTTAACGGTGAGGCATTTCTGACATTAAGCTAGAGGTGCTAAACTATATTTGTTAATGCTTCGCATAAAAGCGGTGGTCGGTGCCCAATACTGTACACCTTTCTGAAGCTTGCGATATTTTAAGCTGTGAAAGTAATGCTGTAAATGGGATTTCACTCATTGCTTGAGTGTCTGAGAGTATAGCTAAGCCAACCCTCTTGTTTGGACTGAGAGCTCGTATATTTAACTTATTTCTCGCACTCTTTCATTCCTCTTCGCTGAAAGGAGCTTGCATTCTCATTCCAACTGAAATGAAACCCAGTAAAGCAGTATGGAAAACCTTACTGTGCAGGCTACTTTAATTAGTCAGGGGCCAGCAGGGAAGTCTGTGCTCTATGCCAAGCCACAGCCGTGCTAAGTCAGGGGTCTGTCTGGCTTTGTTCTGCATGCACTAAAAGCCAACAGGCCATGGAAAACAAAAACACACACACACACACAGGCGCACACACACACACATACAGACGCAGATTATATATATATATATACATGCACATACACACCAATTTAAGCTCCTGGACACAGTCCCACACTAAAGGTTGGTCACTGGTTGGCTCTCTGTCGACTCCATCACATTTATAAAGATCTCTGTCCCTGGCCGGCAACCAGCATCTGCAATAGGCTGTGACACTGAAGTATGCTCTAAACTTTGAACAGCACCGGTGGTTAATGCTAGGTGTAATCTACAGAAGGCTTGGCAGTAACATTTGGGTACTTCTACACAATAGAACAGTGTCTCCATATAAATACTCTGCCTTGCAAATTCTACCTAAGGGCAGTTTAGATATCAGATGAATTTAATAGCTAGCATTTGCACGACCATTGCCACTTAGCATGCTAGTTGACAGAGCTACAGTGGAGAAGTGTGGCTGAGGGGTTAGAGGCAGTAGACCCGGAAGCTGAGATCGGTCCTGGACCAGGGTTCAATTCCCCGCCTCGGCGGGGTCTTGGGCTAAAAATTCCACGGACTCGATAATTCTCGCCCTGGTGCCTCCTCGACTCACGGGTTCGATAATTCTCGCCCTGGTGCCTCCTCGACTCACGGGTTCACACTCTGCGACTCTGGGCAATAGGTTGCTTAATCTCCACAACGGCCCCTCGTGGCGGGATGCCTGACTTTCACCTTGTGGATACCCTGCTATCTCACAGGGGAATACCAGGAAGGGTTCCCTAAACAAGCGCCGGGAAACCCACTGCGGGTAGCTGTGCGCTATATAAGCTCAACTACATTTACAGTGCACTCCTATTGGAGTATGGTTCTTCATGTGCCTGGATCACTATTGTTTAAAAAGGCAAAATCAGATGACTGCCAATGACATCGCAGGGCAGAAGGTTCGGTCTGCCAGCAAATGTTTAATTTGGGCCGTGGTCGACATAAGCATTAAATATCGTTATACCATTTCTGTCACTCGAAATATCTATCCCTTCCTCCTTCAACTCGCGCCCATAGTCCTACAGACCGGGCATCGGAAGGCCCACTGGGAGATTTGTTTGCTGCGCTCCCGATCCGTCTGCTGACCATGCTGAGCAGAGGAGTCTTGCATGTGGCGGCGGTTTGTGGGAACGTGCTGCTGATGAGACGAGCGAGCGCAGAGGTCTCCCCGGCGCATTGACGCCTCCCCATGCAAATCAGATGAGAGGCAAGATGACACCTTGCGGCCCTTCATGCGCAATCCCGGTGCGGCGGAGGCCCGCAATGGCAGCACAGGCAGTGGCGTTATAAGAAGCCGCTTGTGGACCCCAGCCGTGGTCGGTAGGGGAGTACCTGCCGGGGCGGTGATGTGGGGAGGGGGAGGGGCAGGGTGGGGTTAGTAATGTATGGATAATGGAGGTTTGCAGGTAAGTAAACATTTAAATAAATCAAACGAATTTCGTTGCGCGCACTGCATTGCATTTGGGGATGCAGTGCGCGCAACGAAATTCGTTTGATTTATTTAAATGTTTACTTACCTGTAAACCTCCATTATCCATACATTACTAACCCCCACCCTGCCCCTCTCCCTCCCCACGTCACCGCCCCCGCAGGTACTCCCCTACCGACCGCGGCTGGTGGACCCCCACTCTGGTTATCGGTTATGCTGCACCAGCTTCTGGCGCAGCACCAAGAGCCCGGGTGAGGGGAGAAAACAATCAACCACAATAATTATCGCTGCTGTGTGGGACCGGCCCGATAAGACGAGTTTAAAAGGTGCGTGAGGCACGGAGGCGCACCTCACCGGGTTGGCGGGGACACTCCAAGGAGCTTCTTATAATCAGCGCTCTATACTGGGGGCATAGTAAGACCTGCTAATTCAGGGAGAGGTCAGGCCAGGACTTGCCTGACTCTAAACTGGTGCCCAGAACAAATCAGCAAATGTCACTGTGGGGCTTTTTAGAGGACTGAAGTCTAGTGAGAATTAGGTCTCTATGCACAACTCCTCTTCAGATTCACTCCCGCCAAGAGGGCTGAAGGCAGGAACGAGGCATTGCCCCACAATTCTGCAGACTTTGGGACTGTGCCCTCCACCTCGCCTCTCCCGACTGTTGATCGGGAGTGAGCGGGAGGATGAGGTGGACTGCGCTTCCCAGTAACACTGGGACCAATGCCTTTGAGGTGAACTACGACGATGCCCACTGGGCGGATACCTAAACTGTTTGCACTTACCGAGGAGCCGATGCCCTGGGGAGCTGTCCCACGGAGCTATAGAGGAGTCTGGATCGTGTTCACCCTTGCGGACGTCACCTACCCAGCCAGACATCTGACGTTGTTTTCCTCGTCTCCCGTTGTGTTTGTGTTTCCTTCCCTCTCCTGTCCCCTCCCTCCATGATTCCTTGGCTGCCTCCCCTTTTCCAGCCCTGCGTGGAGCCAGCTACCTTCATTGTTTATTGTTTTGATGTTCCCGCCATTCTGGGGACAATGCTATCAGCTTCTGTGAGTCCCCCATCTATGTCTATTCTAGGTTCCTGTAATTGATGTAAATGTGTAACCTGTAACTTGCTGATCCTCATATAAAGCGGTCTGATACCTCCGGGTCTTGCCAGCGCTATATAAAACTTCGCGAATAAGCTACAATTTAGATGATTGTGAAGCTTTGTGTTCCCTTATCTATGATGATAACCCCCTCGCAAACATGCCTGGGTTGGCACTGTCCCGCACAGAAGTGGCCCAACATACTGGTCTGATGTCGGATGTGTATGCAGAGGCTATAAACACTCTTTGCCATTAAATATCCTCTAGTACTTTCACCTTGTTATAAGGCAGACCCTCCAGGATATCGCGATTTCGCGATTTCGCGATTTGCCGCGAAATCGGCACTTTAGTAAAAATGCCGCGATTTTTACAAAAGTGCCCGCGAAATCGGCACTTTTTGTAGAAATCGCGGCATTTTTACAAAAGCCGCCTATATCCTGGGGGAGTCTGACTTACGTTGTTTATTGGGGCGGGCGGGAAGGACACAGAAGCACGAAATAATAACATTCCGGGCTTAATGGGGCATTAGCAGCTCACTGCGACAGGCTTTGAAGTGCCCCTCCCGCGTCTGGCTCCCCGCTGGAGACCCTCCCGGTGACTGGGGCGAGCCCCCGCCCTCTCCCCTGGAGCCGAGGGTCGATATGGGAAAGAATAGAAAGGGTGATTGTTTGCTGACCTGGTGAAATCAAAAAAACGTAATGGTGCAACCCAGAGGCCAGAAAAGACTGAGAGGCACCGTGCGTGCGATGGCGACCGCCACGCCAGCCATACTTTAATTATTTCTAAATGCTAGACTTGCTGCCCTGTCTGCTGCCCGCGCAGGTGAGTCTTCGGCTGTGCCAAATCCAGTCGGGTGGAATGGGAGGGATGCATGCATGATGCATCATCATGGGCAGTGGGCGGGCAGGCCGAGATTAAAAGCCAAACGTAATATAGGTCCCAGGCACCAGGTCCGGTTCTGCACAATCACACCGTGAAGATACATATCTCCACCAGTCAGTTACAGCGAGAGCAGAGGGAGGACTGCCACATGCCTGTCAATAAGCTGCTGATAAATTTCTTCTGTTTTCGCTCGGATCTGTAGGTGGGGCAGTTCACCGAGTGTGAAATGCGATATTCACTCGATATTCACTCTTTCTACCCAGGAATGCAAACGCGCCAAGGCTGATTCATGAAAAATGTATGCCACGCGTCCCTTAAGCCCGTCTCATTTGTCGTGGAGAAAATCTAAGGCCTTGAATTTAGAGAATCGTTTAAAATTATTAGGCAGAAAAGTTTGAAAAGTTTGACTGAATCATCACCGCCGCTATAATTCAAAAGTGCAAAGATAACATAATGCATCTCAAATGTAGCCGAGGTGTCTGCGGGATGAGCCGGGAGCAACAGGCTTTACTTCTTGTTCTCGTGCAGCAGAGAATCATGCAGAGGGCTGTGTCTTGGAATTTGAAAATATCCACAACTGCCACATTGTTCACGCACTGTACTTCTTCCTACAAATACGAAGCCTCTGTTTATCTCATGATATATATAACTGATTCCTGGCAACGTTATAAAAATAGTTTTCTTCATAAAGGCATGGGTTGTTTAACTTTCTTTTTTTAATGTGTAGTTATTTTTTTTCCACAACCGGAGGAGGCACATGTGGGGGGAGAAGAAAGGGGTAAAAGAAAGGGAGAGTGGCTGGGTTTAGAAGGAAAGCGTAGGGGTGAAAGAAAATGGGAGGATAAAGGTGAAAGGTGGAGCGCAAAGGTAAAGAGGGGGAGCAAGAATGAAACCTGAGGGTATGGGGCAGGTGAGACGAGAAAGAAGGGGTGAAAGAGAAGGGGGAGTGAGCAAAGAAGTCAGAAGTGGGAAAGAAGTAAAGGGTAGTAGGGGGTGAGAGAAACTGGGCGAATGAAAGTGAAAGGTGGAGAAAAGTAGAGAGGAGTGAGCGGGAGAAAAAGAGGGAGGGTGAATGCGCGAGAAAGGGCGAGAGAGGAAGGGGAAGAAAGACAGTGTCTGGAAGAACAAAAGTATGAGAGCTAGAGAGAGAAGAGAGGGTGAGGTAGGGAGAGAGGGCGACAAGAGAGAACTAGAGAGATCCAAAGATGGAAAGAGAGAGGGACGGGGGAGAAGAGACTGGGCTGAGAGAGATATCGATAAGAAGAGAAAGATGTGTGTGAGAGAGAGAGAGAGAGGATGAGTGAATGAGACACAGAAAGGAGGGGGCATGAGAAACAGAAAGCTGAATGGGACAGTGGAAAGAGTGAAACAGGAAGGAAGATAGAGGAGCTAAAAGCGGCAAAACACAACTAAGAGAGGGAGAATTGGGAGGCAGAAAGAGTGTAAGGAAGGGCGGGTGATGGATAGGGTCACTGGAGGCCGCTTTATCAAGGTCCAGGGCCAAATGAAATGCCGCACAATTGCCGCTAAATTTCCATATTTGTGCCGCTAAATTTCCATTTTTGTGCCGCTAAATTTGCTAATCCATGCCGCTATATCCTGGGGGGTCTGATAAGGGTCCAAGAATCCTATATGCATGAATCACCTTCCCAAATGAAATCGAATATACACAGGCAGCTAGTAGGTTGCAGTAATCTGATCTTTACTCTCCCAAAAAGAGCAAAGGACTGCTTGACACATCAGTTGCTCAAAGGGTATCTTACTGGCTAGTTAGCAAGCTGATACAGCTATTCCCAATACAGACTATGGCTCATCTGGAAAGACGGGTCAAATAATAAGGAATACATCTTAGTACCCATCAGCACTCAGGCGTGCCCTTGGGGCTTTGTCAGGAACTCCAAGGAATCTTACTGATCTTACCCTTTAATATCAATGGGCAGGCATTCTCCCTTGTGGGAAGCACAGGAGTGTCCCTGACCATCCTTAGGGGCTGCACTCAACAAGCAATGAAGCGAAACGTGGACATGAGTCTCCATTAGAGTTCCTCATCCTAAGCCCCATAAACACCCACCAAAAGAAGACCCTGAGGTGAATCCCCGTCTGGCAAACATGTGGCTTTGTGACCCGTTTGAGGGACAAGTCTGGAGCGGGGCCAACCTCCGAGCAGGGTCCCATCCAGTGCCATATCTTAACCACTGGACCTCATAAGCATATGTTGGAATCTACAGCACTTCTCCCCACTTACTCCCTCCGGGCCATCGATCTACCACAGGGTGCTTTTCATCCTCAAAGCCTGCATCCTCTGCTGCAGGACATTTCTTTGCCTCTGTCCTAATTCTGGGGAGCGACGCGACTTCAGCTCTGCAGGATTGCCCTGCTCGCAGCTCGCGTGTAGAGTCTCATAGAAGGAACTTTCAACCCAACTGGAACCTTTCAGAGCACTTTCCTCACTCTCCGTCAGGCCGTCCACTAGAGCTGGACATCCAGTCACATCCCAGTGGTCCCTGCCACTCAGCCAGACTTGGGCCAGGCATAAGCAGTGCTCTCATCCCTGATTCCAGACAACCTGGACACAATATCCTTACAGCTTCCTGGACATACTAATTGCGTCAGTCCATGACATTCTCTCCAGGCACACTGCAATCTCATGCAAACACAATGTACCTGACCTAGTCTTCACATTCATCCCATACATATTCTCACTTATATTGTATGGGAGAGTCCCTGCAAGTGCTATATAAGTCCTTCAAAAGGCTTGAGGAGCACAGAAAGAATCAGTGAAATCAATAGCACTGCCTTGGTGGTCTTCAAATTTACTCTCCTGAGACAGCTGTCTCCCAGGCTGCTCATGGTGCTCAGCTCTCAGAATCTCCAGTTTCAAACCTCCACCAATACCATTACTTCTTTGAAATGTATAAATAACCAAATCATGTACTTGCTGATCAGCTTTCAATTAACACTCCCTTGTGCCTCCCACACCCTTGTTCCTGGTACTTCATCACTGCAGACAACTCCTGCTCCTCTTTGGCTACTCTAGATATGTGTCCCCTGAAGGCATGTGGGCGCTATATTAATGCCAGAGAAATCCACATAGCAATTCTCTACATTTAATGCAATGATGCTAGGCATGGATGCTGAGGGTGGTGCACTACCACAAGGGATCTAAAACGGTATCTAGCAACGAACGCCATGTGATACTATCATGCAAGATGTGGTGACGCCAACATTACCAGCAGAAAGGTCAAAGGATCAAGAATGGTAAACACTTTCTCTGGGTCAAGGAGTTGCTACCAGTTGGTACGATTTAGTAGACTGGGTGTAGGAGGCGTCTAGGACTAGGAAGTAGTGCTCTTCCACTTGCATGATAGAACTGTATCTAACTTGTCCTGACTGAGGAGCAGTTTGCAGTTCCTATGTGCATGAACAAATGAATCCAGTCTTGGTAACAGAAGCTGTGAGCTAAGGCCAAGGCTTTATGTTTGATAAATCCACGTCCTCCAAAATACAGGCTGTAATGTGCTTCAGACAGAAAACATGACACTGACCATTGTAATGCAACTTTGTGGAGAACCACGAGGGCCGATAAGCTGATTCTTGGATGAACAGAAACTAAGGCTATTAGTGTACTAACCAAGTCCTTAAAACCTCCCAGGGAAGGACGAATGACAGTCTGAACTGGGCACAGAGTAAATCCTGAAGTATCCAACAATAAATCTTCAGTTTAGGATACGTGTTAGGTCAACTGTGTTATCTGGACATTTTAAGCATTACATCCTTAATTCACTAAATAAAAACATTTTTTCGATGACAACTCAGATCTGGAAGATGACACCACATATTGGGGTAAATGGATTTAAAAAAAGAGAACACGGTTAAAATAACTGAGGTGTATGTTTTTTTCCCAAACGCCATTTTAAGTAGTTCTCCTGTGTGCCTATGCTTAGCTCTTTAAAAGTATTGTCATTCAAAGTTATTATGCAAGTTTCATTTACAGATAGGTGGGATTAGAGCGTGCTATTTACCCCAGCGGATGTACCGTCAGGGCCACGCTGTTCCGTGTTATTAGCTAGCACCCAAGTAAAACTAGTTGTGAAATAATGGAGATTAGCATGCAGAAATGCTAATTGCACCCTATATGCTAGTTCTGTTTACAAACTCATTAGCTAGGATTATTACCACAAGAAAACACCTAGGGCCTGATTAAGAGTGCCCAGACTGAGTTACTCCTACTGTGGATCTCGTTAACAGGAGTGTGAAGTTAGTAGGTCGTCTGCGTGAAACACTTAAATTCCACTGAGAATTGACGAATTACCAGGTGAATCAGTAAATCTGAGTCTGATTCTCGCTATAATTTTCTATTTCTCCCCAAAATTTCTGCTTGAGGTTTTAGCTGCCTTGAACAACTAAAAGCCCCAGGAGAAACAAAACCAGTCGATAGTGATTCGCCAGGCATCATAATTTCGATGGGTTAGTAACTCCTGCTAATAAGTGCATCAAAATTAAAAGGCATACAAAATGAAGGCCTCGGTGGAAATATCCTGGGAAGGAGTGCCCATATCTTATAAGGAGTGCCCTGGAATCAAGCATGGAGTGAGCACACTGTGTTTACCAATACTTGGGGCCTTTCTTAGGTCTGGGTGAATGATTTACTAGGTATCACAAGATGTACCCAGAGGGTTCACCCCTAAAAAATAAAGAGTTACTGGGTAAATAGACAATACTCCCAGCAATTCCCAGTGTAATTCCTCCATTCTTCCTGGAGTTTCATGTAGACATTTTGGCTGTTTTGTAGCAGGTGAGACATCCATACTGCGGCCCTTATTAAGGTATTTGTGACTTAAACTCTACTACTTATATCTGACTTAAAGCCAAGAGTAGCTATTTAGGTGTTATTCATGGACCATTACATACATAAATATAAAAGAAACTGCATGTCATTTTATGCACCATTTACCGCTGTGTGTATGTGAAAATGAGTGAGGGCCATATTTACGTTATGAAAGGAACTGGAAGTTCTCCAAAATCCAGAGGAAATACCTAAAAACAGAGAACAATCCAGCAGCTGAATTTCCTCCAAAACATGATCCTATAATCAAGTGCACTGATCCAGTGGATTCTATCGCGTACATAAGAGTTTCCACCGGAAATTAACGGATTATCAATTCCATCCTAGTTCTAACTGAGGCTCTGAGTGTTTCGGAAACATTTTACTTATTGCTACAAACATAGAGGCTATTGCCCTGGCTTTTGTGGCCATGAGGTTTCCAAGCTCACTCTTAAACTATGTGCCGTTAATCAGGCCAAGATCTTAATTTAAAGTAACTCTTAACAAGTTTTCAAATCTTAATGGGCGACTTTGGCCTGGTGCTATTTAGCAAGCCTGATGGAAAATCTGCACGAACTGCAATGTGGTTTGAGGTCTGTAAAAGAAAACACACTTTAAAGAAAAAGCAGACATTAGCAAAAACAAAAACATAACTATTCATCACACAAGGCAGGTACGCCACATAGTAAGATTACAATTCAAAAATCTGTAGACTATTAAATTCGGTAAATACTCACATGTATTTCCGTTTTGTATACATTGTGTACTGTGCTGGGGTATTGTAAGCCTAAGAATGGAAAAACACGCATTGCTTTTCACGTTTCCAGATGGATTCAGGTGGTGATTAAATCAGTGGTGCTTGTCCTTGGACATGGAGTAATGATCTGCAAGAAGTTCACACACACATGATGCAAACATTAGGAATCCTACAAATTCCCAGGTGTGAAGGTTTCGGGCAGGTGGCTGATCCCCAGGTCACTGTGCGTTTCCACTACAACTTCTACTTTATACTGCACAGCTGAATGTAATGATGCATGTGTGTTGGATCTGGCCCATTTTGCAGGGTTATCCCTAAACGTTTTGCCTTCTTCCTCCTAATTTGTGTGGCCTGTTTTTGTTGTCTTTGGGACTCTGGGCACTTTACCACAACTAACCAGTGCCACAGTGCACATGCTCTCTGTCTAAATTGTATTGGTGATTGGTTTATCCACGATTGGCATTTTTGGTTTGCTAGTAAGTCCATAGTAAAGTGCCCCAGGTGTGCCCAGGGCATTTAAATCAAATGCTACTAGTGGGCCTGCAGCACTGATTGTGCCACCCACATGAGTAGCCCTGCAAACATGTCTCAGACCTGCCACTGTGGTGTCTGTGAATGCAGTTTTGAACTGCCATAACAAACTGGCAAGGGCACCCACTTGCCAGGCCCAAACCTTCCCTTTTATCACAAGTAAGGCAGATGGATTTTTATAACTGGCTCCATGTGTTGTTTGTTGTTGTCTACCATCACAGGTTTTAGCTAATACGCAGTAGAGATTGAGAAGGTGAACCCCCAATTGTCCTGATGAAGTTGCGATAGGGTGGAGCAACGAAACATGTTGGCACTGTGAAATTAAATATGGTTTGATGGGAACCATTTTTTAATTTGGAGGGCTTGCAGCTCAGAATAAAGATTGGTTGGCCAGCAAGCCTTACCAGTTTTTAATGGTGAGAATGATGTTTATTATTTCTCACAGGGATTCACTTGGCACGTACACACAATAATAATCACAGTTATTTTTCTGATCATCACGTGTATTACCACATTTTTTTGTTGTGGTTCTTGTAGAGGAGAACAAGCTCTGTTTTCTTTCTTTTCCTTTTCCCTTATATGCACAGAGAGAGAGTTACCGATGATGAGAAGTGGGTAAACTGACGAATGTTAGTCAGCAACCCCGTTGGCGGTTCTACCGTGAGGTACTCTCTCTCTTCCCTCACTTTTTTTCATATGTAGAAGGTGGGGAGCCTGGATGGTAGCTGTCGTTTTTTTATGGTTAGCACAGTGCGAATGGCTTACACTCATAAATCCCTGGGCTTGGCAATTTTTGTCAAGACTAAGTGTTTTTTAGGTGAGGCCCTTTGTTGTTTATATTGTTGTGAGTGGGGGGCAGCCTCTCCTTTCTTTTCCCCTTGACTCCGAGTAGATTAGGTGCACCCACTTGCCAGGCCCAAACCTTCCCTTTTATTACAAGTAAGGCACCCTTAAGGTAGGCCCAGGGTAGTGCCATAGGCAGGGTGCAATGTATTTCAAAGGTAGGACAAGCACTGGTGTGTTTCACATGTGCTGATAATGAAATAATGTTTATTTTGTTTTTCACTATTGCAAGGACTATCTCTCCTATAAGGGTAACATATGTATTGCCTTGATATATCTTTAAAGTGTAATTTACCATTGGGAGCTGATGGAGATTTGGAGTTTGGGGTCTCTGAACTGAATTTACAAGTACATCTTTTGGTGAAGTTGGTTTTTAAATTGCATGTTTGAAAATGGCAGTTTTAGAAAGTAAGCATTTTCTTGCTCAACCATTCTGTGCCTCTGCCTGTCCGTCGAATACATTCCTGGGTTAGCATGACAGTTGGGCTCTTGTGCATTCACAAAGAGAGCTGAGGGGTGCATCTCCTGATGGGCTTTCCTGAGCTGTAGTGTTGGGGAGAGTTGTCACTGACACCTGAATAGGGCTGTGCTTGTCCTCACACAAAGCTGTCTCCACCCCCCTGTAGTGTGCCTAGAGCCAGGTCAGGGAAAGGCAGGGTCTTGTGCATGGCAAAGACTTTTCTTTGAAGTCTTCCTACTTCAAAGGCAGAAACTGGTAAAAGTACTGGTGCTTTGACACCATAACTTCAGAGTACTTCTGGACTAAAGGACATTCTGCCAGGAAGAAGAGCTGGATGCTGTATGAGGAACTATCACTCTGCCTGTTGCTTTGTTTTGCTGGCCTGCTGCTCCCTGCCTCTTTCCTGGAAGTGAAAGGACTGGACCTGCTTCCAAGGTTCTTCAAGGTTCTTCAAGGGCTTGTGCGTGCTTACCTCCTCTTAAGAAGTCTAAGGGCCATCAAAGACTTTATCTACCAGTGCCTGGGCTCTTCTGCTGAGAGCTCTGACTTGCCAGGTGGTGCCAAATCCACTTCCAATCAACGCATCACCTGCTTTACAGCTGTGAAATCAACGCAGCTCCTGATTCCTTGCTGCCGCAGTGACACAGCGTGTCTGGATTTTTGACACATCATCCCTGGGCTCTGATTTCTTCTTCGACATTGCCCAGCAGTAGGTAACTGAGACCGCGTGTCCGGAGATCGACACATCACCTCCCATTCCATTATGGAGCTGGCGCATCACCTCTTCAGACAGTATGGAACCGACGCATTCCCTCTCCTGCACAGCAGTAAGGAAACAATGCACCACCTCCTCTGGTAGTAAGTAACTGACGCATTACCTCCCATGGGAGTAAGGAACTGGCGCATAGCTTTGTTTTTACGGTGCCTCACCTCCCCAGCGCCTGTTTTCGTCTTTGAATTTTGACGCATCCCAGATACTATGGGGGTCATTAGGATGGAGGGCGGATTGCCCCGGTTGGCCTGGCAATGGCAATCCGCCCACCATCCCAACCCAATTTACCTCCGTCATATTATATTGGCAGGGATATCGCTTTTCCACCGGTCGGCAATTATTCCGATTGCCTGCTGGGCGGACTTGAGCCTCAATATGGTGGCGGTGACTAGCAGGCACCGCCATCCATTTTAGGTACTGGGTTTCACAGGCCTTTCCATAGCGGCATTGCCATGCGCAAGGTTGCACGCAACGCGCGGTGCCTGCCACGTTGTACATGGCAATGCACAACAAGGCACTTTGGCATTGCGGCGGGTGCTGCTTACAGCAGCACCCGCCACAATGTCAAATATGCGGAATGCGATAGCTAGGGCGGTTGTATCCTAATTAGCAGTGCGGGACAGCTGCACGTCTGGCTGCCGGTCCCAGCACCGCGAGGATGGCGGGCGGACTAAAGTCCGCCCGCCATCCTAATCAGCCCCTTAGTGTTAAAAGTTTGCTCAACCTTTGAAACGTGATATCTGTACATGAGTATGTTGGATTTTCGTCATTTTGGTCTTGATTTATTCAGATACATATTCATTATTTTTCTAATCTGTTGTGCACTCAATTTCTAGTGTTTTCACTGTGTTTCTGTGTGTGTATGTATAAATGCTGAACACATTGCCTCTGAGATAAGCCTGACTGGTCATGCCAAGCTACCAATGGAGTGAGCAGGTGTTATCTTAGTTGTATGACTTCCTTACACTGACTAAAGTGAGGGTCTCTACTTGGATAGGGTGCATATCAACTGCCAACTATAGATCTTATTTTTAACAGTGTACATAATACATTTTGTGTTATTTTGGAGCACATCTGTATCTGTCAACGTAAAGCAAGCTAGAGGATTCACATACACTCTTAAGCCATCAGCTAAACTTAATAGATTCAATAGGGACTATGATTGTAAACATTATAGGGGTATAAACAAATGAAAAATGTAAAACAATACTTTGGTGACTTTATTCCTTTACCACCTCCTGGTGCTCATGACCTGGAAACAATTGCCTTGACCAGAAAGCAGCTCCCCAAACTGTACACCAGTACAGAACATGCCTGTGCTTTCTAGTCAGAATATTAGCATAATTTAACTTGCCACAACTCCTTTTTCAATGAGCCAAGTAGAGACAGCAAGTTCCATAAGAGGACCCCCTGAGACAAACTCCCATGAACAAAACTAAACTGAACATCAAAGAAGATGAAAGGAACATGCTTAAAGTCCACAACTATGTCTCTACAGAGTGAGTAGTCCTCCGGAGAATTAACCCCTTTTTTACCCCAGCACTGTTACAGGCTTTATTCCTGCAGAGCTGTGGTGCTGGTCTAATATGTACATCTTAAAGGTTGAACATCTCAAATGCTTTATATATTTAACACATTGTATTGCATATTGTAATCATTTGCTTTGCATTCAAAACCAATGTAAGAATGAGTGCCACTCTATAAATTTGACACCCTTATGCTAGTGGTGTACTTACTGGTCACCTGTCTTGTCCCACTATCCCCAAACAGCCATACTTGCATAAGGTTACTCATCAGAATAGTACTTTAGCAAAAAAGGCAGGATCAAGGCCCAAATGATGTCTGTCTTGTAATGGTGCCCAGAGACCAACAGTGACCCACAAGTTCAAAAGCTTTTGCACCCACCAATCGAGTTTTGCAGCCGATGCACACATGACATTCGCGCCACCCATCCAATACAAAAATTGTGTTTTTGTACAAGACAGTTATTACAAATGCCAATGGAAAATTGTACTGCGCAGGTGCAAGGTTAAATAACTATCAACATGTTTTCAGAATGGGATGTTTGGCGCCGCGGCCATGGCGACTGTCGCCGGATGCTGGGGATCACAGTTTGATCCCTGGCTCTGGCAGCAGGGTCTGCCCAGCACCATGTGACTCTGGGCAATAGCTCGCTTAATCTTCCCAACGGCTCCAAGCGCCGAGAAACCCTTCGGGGATGATTTGTGCGCTATACAAGTACTGGATTTACACTTATATAATTTAATGCAGACAGATATTTTCCAAACATTTTCTATTTCAGGAGAGATGTTATGAGGGCATTTTATATTGTTATTTATGAAGGTTTTTTTAGTATTTTTGAAATCTGTTTGGAAGCTGACAGTGAAAAAGTTTTATAGGAAAGAAAGTGGGGTCGGCATGCAAGAAAAGCTGGACTCCCTGGAAAACAGCCAAAGAATAAACAACTTGCTCCCGCTGGAAATCCCGGAAGGGGCAGAAGGAGATAATCTTAAAAACGTTGTGGCAAGGCTAATTAAAGTTGGGGCTGAAGTTGATTGCCCAGAGCAGGATATCATCAATGACATCCAGGGGTTGTAATTTTATTTTTGAATATATTTTTGTAATACTATTGAATACTTTTATTATGATGGACTTTTAAAAGTAAAGTAATGTTTCTGTGAATCCACTACTATGCATGGTAAATACATAAATTAATAAATAAATATAAGTTAAGTCATCTAGCCCTAGGGATGAAATACACAAACAAGGAATCCATGTGTCTTGATGCACTGTTTGCTCGTTGTGTTCTTTTCCCCAGGGCAGAAATGGAGCTGCCACGTTTTGTCTGAGCAGTTCTTCATGGCTGAATGAAAACACACAACAGATTTCCAAAGAGGAGCATAGGGTCTGTCACATGGGAGATCACTTCTGGATCTGAACACACATAGAGGGTTCAAAATGAATGGTTCAAAATGAAACATATTTGGGTGTAGTGCATAGGATAACATTTCTAAAAGACAAGCCACACAAAGAGGTGCCTTTAGGTGCACGATATCTCTCCAAAGCACCACTGCTGACCTGAGAACCACTGAGAGGAAAATATCAGACAAGAACCTCCACAGCTGGCCCGAAGTTTGTCCATGCCAAACACCTGCAAGCTCTAAACGGATACCAAAACAAAACCCCACCCTATGGCACAAGGCCATCTCTTAACAGCCCTTGCCTGACTCTGTATCACCATAAAAATTAATTTCACATTCCTGCAGAAACCTTACTCTTCCCATCCCAGACGGCTAGTACATTTCCTTGCGCACTTCTTCCGAATGGGATAAACGTGCCTCAGAAAGAAAAACACCAACTGCTATGAAGAAATGTTTAAAGGCTGGAGAGATTATCTATTGTTTTCATGTGTTTATTAGTCTGGCTTTGTGAGGATGGTTGGTTTATTAACTTCCAGAACGTCGTGTATATTCCTAGATATCTCCTTTTTATCATATTCATGGAAAGTGTTCAGAATTCTGTATCTGGTAGGGACGTCTGTGCTATAAGATCACTAAGATCACAAATGAAAGCATAGCAAGCCGGCAAGTGTTCGCCACTGACATCTGCAGGTCATGAATTCAAGTTAAGGCAAAGCCATTTGTCTTCCATCCTTTGGGCAGCACATAATTAAACAAGGGGCCACCAAATATCCCTCGGAACCTGAGCAATTATCATATGAACACAAAAAACAGTATTTTCTTCAGGTTCACTTTAGACAGAAAAAACAATAATTTTGTGAGAGGGAAAATGCATACATCATGCCAAAAAATGGGCCTGTCAATAAGGATGTGATTTGCAAAAATATTATGTAAAAAATATAAACACATTGAGAGTGTTACAAAGGACTAGGCAATCAGTGCAGTGCTCAGGTGTTCAAACCTGCTATTTAAATAAAGAAGTAACAATCTACGTTAAATAATAGAATCAAAAGCTGCAGTGATTTAATGTACTTATTGGTACGTATCAAATATAGAGACAGTATAGACTCAGAATAGTTGTAATAGGCAGTATTAACACAGTCCAAAGAAAATTCAATGTGTCAACGTTTAAACCTCTGGGGAGTGATTCATCATAGGGTCATAATCAGAACTCAGACAAAAACAGATGGAAAGTGCAGCCCTATAAGTGTACACAAACATTTTTTTGGGGGGGTAATCAAATAACTTGGAAATTCTGTTAAATGGGTCAACAGTAAGGTCTGTGTATAAAAGAATTATATGAATGGAATTAATAAGCACTAGTGTTGAGGGCGTGACTTGGATGCTACTGAAGGTGGCCACTCAGCTTCAGGGCTCTGCAACACGCCAGTTGCACCGTCTCTTTCCTTAGCGGTTTCCGCTATGCTGTCCCCTGGAACAGCTGGTTCATTGCATGTAAACGTCAAGAGCCCTACCTTTTGACTTTCGAGTCTTTTGGCATGGCAGTTTGGTGTTGGAACCTCAGGTCGGCTTCTCCTGCACAGTTGCAGCCATTATTTTTAATATTTATGGTGCTAGCACATTTCTCCATAAAATTTAATTGCGGTTTAAGCATGTTTTAGAAATACTTTTTTTAAATGCTCAACTTGTTCATTTTGAATGATGGCTCCAGCAAAACTGTGTGAACTTTATGTTTATAATCTTTGAGCCATCTTCAGTATTGATTAGGCAATCCCCTGTGGAGTAGCTACTACTCTTATATAGCAGTCTTTCAATATGATTTTCCTTTAGTGACATTTGGAGGATTCTTGTTGGTCTTGGTTGTCCAATTTAATTTATACAGACCTTCACTACTTTATTGGTGGTGTATGTGTAATTTATGGGCAGATCTAAGAAATTCCTACATTTCAGTAAGGTCTCTCAGAAGAATATAGCAGACTCTGCTTGTTCATTTACAGTGTCTTTAGTTGAAGTTTCATGTGCATCTATTGATATGGCTTAACCTGGTTCTTCTTGTATGGTTGCCTTTGGGCTTCCACTATTAAAAGTACACCTTCTTCTGCCGATAAAAGAATCAAACAAAATCCTCTTTCTCCTCCCTCTGATGTCATTTTCTCCTGTCTATCTTTATACTGTGGTGGAGCAGATTCATGAATTACAACCATTCACTGAGCAAACAAGTAGCTGCAAGGCTCTCGACGATGAAAGGTCATCTATGGAGTCTAGAATTACTTTGGTGGGGAAATGCATTGATGATATGAGGGATACTTCTTCTAAAATTGCTGCTTTGGAGAAGGATGTCTTATTATTGAAAAAGCACTCTGAGGACCTAGAAATAGTAATAGGCATAATAACCCACATTTATATGGTCTTCCAGAAGGTATTCAGGAATGAGATCATGTCTCCTTCACCTCATTTTTGTCAAAACTTATGGATTTGCCTTCAACTACTGGAATAAATATTCAATGTGCCCACAACTTAGCTTTCGTCATCTGCTCCAAGACCTCGTGGTTTCATCATACTATTTTTTAAGTTTACTGACCTTTTACAAGTCTTACGGGCAGCTAAGACTAACAAGCAACGTATGTGTTCTAGTGCAAACATTTTCACTCACAACATTTTTCAACAGCTACAACTAAGCATAGGAAAGACTTTCTGAATTTGTTTCCTGCATTACATTCGATGGGTGCATGTTATGGATTGTTTAAAGGTACATTTCAAAACAATACTTGAACTTTCGAAGATCCAGCAAATCTCAGAAAATGTGTTCAGTATAACTCATTGATGTCAATGGACACTGCTGGTCATTCCTCCTCAACTTGACTGCTTTTGCAAATTGCTACTGTGCTGTTTTTACTGACTCTTTCATAGATTGTTCATTGTTAACTTGTATTGTTTGTTTAAACTAACTCTTCACTTTTTTTTAATATCTTCAAGATTCTTCTGTTATCTGTTTCATATATGTTTCTTATGGTGTGCTGGTGTGGTGCATTCTCCCTTGTTTGTTGTGCCGTCTCCTGTGTTTCACCCCTCACTGTCCATTTTTGTTTCCCGTAAGGTATGTATTTCAGTCATCAATTTTGAGATGTGCTGCCTTCTACTACTCTATTTGTTTCTTCTTCCTTGTTTTTCCTCTTTGTTTCCTTCTACTCCTCTTCAGTTTGTATCTTATTTGTTTTTTTGCTTTTTCTTTGCTTACTTTTCTTTACTTCTTCTCTTTATCTGATTGTTGATCGAATAGTTTTCTATTTACTTGTTACATTCAGAGTAATATCCTGGAATGTGAAGGGTTTTGTTAATCCTGTTAAAAGGCAGAGAATCTAACAACATTTACCTTCCTATAACCCTGATTTAGTCCTTTCACAAGAAAGTCATCTTACAAACACATTTGGGTTGGTTTCGTTTTTGCTTTGTCTACATCTGCGAAGAAGAATGGAATAGTTCTTTTTTGTCATTAATTGTCATGTCATTTCTTAAGAAATTGATTTGGGGGGCCATTGGCTGGTTGTCAAACTTCTTGCTAATAATATTCCATTAACGGTGTTCAATGTCTATGGTCCGACTCAACAAGATTATTTATTTTGGCCTAACATCACAAAGAAGTATCTTCAATTTAAAGATTACTTTTTGATTTTAGGTGGTGATTGCAACCAGATTATAGACCCTTTTATTGATCACAATACTTAATTAATTTTATTCCCATCAATCTCCCAAATAATTGAAGTCTATTATTTCACAAAATTGTTTAGTCGATGCATGGAGGTTATGCACTCCTACTGCTAAGGAATATTCTTTTTACTCTCCCGCAAATGGTTCCTTTCTTGTCTAGACTATATTTTCCTTAATAAATCCCTAGCACAAAATCTTATTTCCTCCACTATTGAACCCATTTTCATTCCTGGCCATGCACCATTGGTTGTGAATTTAGATTTACTCCCTTCACGTTCCCAAGTCATATAGGTGGAGACTTAAGCATTCTCTTTTACTATATCTGTTTTTTTCATCTTCCTTTATATCCTTTGCGTATAATGTTGTTTTACTTAATGCTGATTCATCTCAGCAATAAGTGTGGGATACTGTTAAAGCTGCAGCAGGTGGCTTTATCATTAATTATGTCTCTAATAATAGAACATCAATTCTATATACATCTTCAGATTCTTCTTTACAAGAACTTATTGATGCTAAACTAGAATTTAATTAAATAACTACGGAGAATGCCTCATCCATCTCATTGCATACTAGTGCTAGTTATTATGACGGCAGCAACTTGGTTTAACCTCGAATTTAACAATGAAAGACGCTCATTAAGACTAAAGGAAAGAACCTGGAGACAGCATCCCTCCCACTCAAACCTGACACTGCTCAGATCAGCTAGATCTACATACAAAAAACACATTTTTAACAAAAAGGCATCGTTCTTCCGTACACAACTCGATCGGGCCAATAACAGACCTTGAAAAATGTTCAATATTATCCAGCACCAGACCTCCTCAGCTCCGCCTAACCCGACGGGCTCAACCGCTAGATGTGAAGAAAATGCCCACTTCTTCTCTGAAAAAATCGCCAAAATAGATCAATCCTCCCTCAACGCAGATCCCAACCAACCCCTACTTTCTCCTGACATCTCCCCTAATTCACACTCCACACTCCTGACACCCCTAGGTCACCCCTCATACTTACCCCCTACCTCACCTCACCCTAACCCCTCCTCACACATTCTTTCTCCTATTCTCTCCATAAACTACCCCCCACACCTTCCCACCCCTACTCCTCTCATACCCAACCTCCCAAACTCATGACCAAAAAACAATGAATCTTGGCATAATCTCCTCCCTTGAACGGAGCACAAAGTCCACAGCATTATTACTAAACTAAAACCATCCTCCCATACTAAAGACCCCCTCCCTTCTAACCTTGTCCAAGACCTAAAGCACATCATCGTCCCATCCTAGACCACAATCATCAACACCTCCCTTGCTACGGGAAGTGTCCCAAGCTCCCTCCAACTTGGTCAAATTTCCCCCATTATCAAAAACGCTAATGTTGATGCAAATGACTTAAACAACCTCCACCCCATCACTAACCTCCCCCTTCTTTCTAAAGCACTCAAAAATGTGTCTTGCTCCAATTAGACAAACACATCAAAAATTCAACCTTCTGGACCCTTTACAATCCGGCTTCAGAAAAGGATGCAGCACTGAGACTGCCATACTAAACATTGTTGATGACATCCACCACTCCCTTGATAATGGTGAGACATGTCTTCTTATCTTCCTTGATCTCTCCGCAGCTTTTGACACTGTAAACCACTGTGCCCTACTTAATGTGCTCAAAAATGGTTTCGGCCTCAATGGTACTACCAACAAGTGGTTTGTCTCCTATCTTCAACATCGAACCCAACAAATTAAAATTCAAGACTGTCTATCTAAACCCACTCTGGTCAACCTACGAGTCCCCCAGGGATCTATTCTCTCACCCTCACTCTTTAACCTCTTTATGAAACCACTCATCCTTATTCTAAATCAAGCTGGTATCAACTACCATCTTTATGCCGATGACACCCAACTCTATTACAAGATCAAAACCCACGCTGACATCATACACCTTAATAACACCCTAACTAAAATCCAATCCTGGTTCCACCTTAATCATCTCAGACTCAACTCAAAAAACTGAAATCATCTTCTTCTTCACCAAAAACAACCCTCCCCCCATTCAAACTTGGATCTCCAACCTCAATGCCATCAACTGATCTCTCTTTTTGTCCAACTCAGTAAAATCTCTTGGTATCTCCATTGACAACATTCTAAACCTCAATGTCCACATCAAAAATCCGGCTAAAGGAGTCCTCTTCACTCTCCGTCATCTCAAGAAAATCAAACCCTTTCTCCCAACTGAAGATTTTAAATTAGTGGTTCAATCCCTGGTCCTTTCACGAATCGATTACGGCAATGCCATCCTCGCCGGAATCCCCAAGGTCCACCTATCTCTACTCAAATCTGTACTCAGCCTTGCACCCAGGATCATTGCAAGCGGTTCAACCACATTTCCCCAGCTCTCAAAACTGTAAAATGGCTCCCCATCGAAGGCAGACCTGCCAACAAAAATGCATGCATCACACACAAAGTCCTCCATCAAAATGCACCACCTTACATCGCCAATAAACTCTGCAAAGAGGGCAGCACACGACCCCTAAGAAGCACTAATTCTCTTCTCCTTGTCCCATCCCTGCTAAAAAAGAAATCCACTCAATCCCGCTCCTTCTCCAGAAATGCCCCCTACATCTGGAATGCCCTCCCAAAAGACCTACGATGCAACCCTTCCTACACCAGCTTTAAAAAAGATCTCAAAATTCACCTCCTCAATAAATATTGGGGGTCTCTACCTGCGCCTTAAACTCGCTCTTCCATATCTTATAGGTATTTCAACTCTATTCTCCGACTATCTGTTTACATGATATGTATAATCTTAAGCCTTTTGTTGTTCTCTGTCTTACCTGCTGTTATCCTATAATGATGTTGTCATTTTGTTTTAACATATGTATCTCAGTCTTGTAAAGTGCTATGATGTTTTTGTTATTCATTGATGCTGTACTTTTTCTCTTACCCTAACTAGCTCTATCATGTAAAGCACTCTGATACCTCTGGGTCCAGCCAGCGCTATATAAAACCTCTAAAATAAATAAATAAATAAGGTAGGGAAACTTTTAGCTAATTAATTAAATATTTGTAAAGAACATACTGGTATAACTTCTATTCATTATTCATTCCTCTGATGGGACACATTTATTCAAGGATCAAGACATTCTAGAGGAGTTCACAAAAGTTTATAAACAGCTTTTTAGGTCGAGGTAATATCCGGTCTGCCGAAGGCAGACTGGAAGTCCGAGATTTAATGTTTCTTAGTGTGGTATATTGTCCCGCCTCGGTTTTTGCCTCTCTCTCATTGGCTGGCTTCCTAAATGGAGGCCAGCCATTGGAGGAGAGAGCCGTCCCTCCGAATAGGCTCCGTCTTTTTCGGATTTGGGGGCGTAAGTTTTGCTGTTCTTTAGACAGTGATGTCGTCCGTCACTCAGGACAGCAAAACCACGCCCCCAATTCCGAAAAAAATCGGAAGCTTGCAGCTGTCTCTCCGAGCACCTACAGGCTCGCGCGGAAGTCCGCTCCCCAAAAACTGCAGCTTTTCCCATAATCGAAGGCATAGCGGTGCGCCAGAGGATTTGATCCCCTCAGTGGAAAGTGTCGCAGTAATTGAAAGCAGATTCGCGTCTGGAGTTGTGCGAGCCAAGCATCTCGGTCCTAAAATAAACCTATTGTTCCCCAACTTACAAATGGGAGCTGAGCGCAGCCCTGTGTGTAATGGTCATTAAAGTGGTTTCAGATCCACTTCACAGACCACCTCCGAGGGCACCTCTCCCCCGGCGGGGTGCAGCCTCGCGGACAGCGTCTGCACGGGGCGCCTTCAGCTGTGTGCTCTATTCCCTAGTGTGTGGCCGCCCTCGGCTCGGGGTGAGAGGACGCGCGTGTCCTCCAGACAGTCGCGCGCTTGAGCCCGGTGCCGGCAGACAGATCGCATCTGTACGCGTGTCTGTCCCGGGTTACCTCGGTTTATCTCCTCTGTGCATGGATGGGGGCGTTTATAAACTGCGTGTGTGAGATGTTTACATTAACCGGGTGTGAGAGAGTGTGCAGCTATCCCGACTCAGTGAGCACGGGGCAGCTCTCTGCCTCCGGTGCATTTGGAGGCTGAAACAAGGGCAGTTACAGACGGGGGCTGCTGCCTCTTCCCTTGATTTATTGCAACAGCTACAACAGCCGGCAAACTGTCTAAAGATCATTTATTTCCAAGAGTGACTTCTTTTTAGTGCACACTTTAAAGCCCCCTGCGCATGTTGAACAGAAGTGCTGCGCCAGGCTTATGGCAACTGACACATAGAGCTAATGCCTCTGATGCATATAACTTGCATTACCCGGAGGCTTGTGCCGACTGGTGAATCGAGCTTATATCAACTCGTGCAAGGAGCTTGTCAACTGATGTATATAACTCATATCAACAGGCGTATGGAGCTTGTTTCAACTTCAGCATGTAACTTGTATCCGTCGGAGGCTCGAGCGTGTGCAGACTGGTGCATCGGCTCGATGTCGACTGGTGCAAATCACTTGCATCAACCAGCAGTTCGAGCTTGGATCAGCCGGTGCTTCGTGTCTGGATCAACCTGTGCCATTTACGTCCTCTGGTGCTTCGTGTTCGGATCAACTGTGCTCGAAGTTTGCGTCCTTCGTTGCATCCATATGTGCACGAGAAGTCTGGGCCGTGGATGCCATAACCACTGTTGGGGACTTGCAGTGCGCCCCTCGAAGTTTGCGTCCTTCGTTGCATCCATATGTGCACAAGAAAGTCTGGGCCGTGGATGCCATAACCACTGTTGGGGACTTGCAGTGCGCCCCTCCTCGCTACAGTTCTGGCTCAGATGTATTTCTTAAATTGTAAGTGATAGGAGGTACCCAACAAAAAAACGACGGTCACGCTTGTCAACGTGGGCTTGTTTTCTTCCACGTCACGGGATGGCTGCTAAGTGCCCAGGTGAAGTTGCAAGATAATTTACCCAGAAGAGAGA
Organism: Lissotriton helveticus; assembly: GCF_964261635.1. Classification (NCBI taxonomy): domain Eukaryota; kingdom Metazoa; phylum Chordata; class Amphibia; order Caudata; family Salamandridae; genus Lissotriton; species Lissotriton helveticus. The sequence goes on from NC_136063.1 coordinate 1,582,071,217, forward strand.
AACCGTGCTGCAACGGTGTGCATAAAAAAGGCCACCTTTCAATAAAAGTAATTCACCCACTTCTCCAAACCAGAAGTTTTCGTTCACCCTTCTCTCTTCTCCTCCCTTCTCCCTTCTTTCTTCCCCATCCTTCCTATCATTTCCTCCTTCCTGTCTCCCTTGAGTCTAACCTTTCATCCCCTTTGCCTCCATCACTCTGTTCCACCCTTCTTCAAATTCCTCTTTCCCTTCATACCTTCATTGATTAAACCCTTTTCTCATTCTCCGTACTCTTCTTTTCTGCCTCCTTTTCTCTCCCGCCTTGTTTCACGTTTCTTCCCTCCTGCCTTGTATCTCTCCTTCGCCCCTTGTCTTCCGAGCCTTCCTTCTATCCCACCCTTCTCTCCTGGCACCCAGCATTGCCCATCTGTGCCTGGTCTCGAGGCATCCTTGCTCATTTCTCTTCCCACAGGCAGCCTTGCGCTAGTCTCGGGAGTGCTGGCGTGTGTGGCTTCAGCGGAACCTGCAAACAAGGGCTTCCTAAACAGCGACAGACATAGCGCCTTTTTCCGTTTTATTGTTGCCGGCGTGGTGCGTAGCGCTCTTTTTTAGGTCGAGGTAATATCCGGTCTGAAAACATCATAGGGGGGGGTCTCATGAAGGGGCGACATCCCTCTCCCTCACTACCTCACTCTTTCACTACCTCACTCTCTCTATCTCACTACTTCACTCTCTATCTACCTCACTCTCTCTCTCACTACCTCACTCTCTCTCTATTTCAATACCTCACTCTCTCTATCTCACTACCTCACTCTCTCTCTGCTAATGCAATAGGAATCACATATGCAAAAAAAAAACTAATGCCGATAGAAATAACAATGCCATTTATTTAGGGATACAAAAAAATAAAAATAAATAATGAGCAATACCAATAGCTCTACCAATAATATTGCCGAGACCATTGCATTGTAAATGCTTGTTTCTCCTGCCACCCTCATCTTGCTTAAAAAAGGTAAATCGCATAGTCCTGGTGGCTTTACCGGGGAATTCTATCTACATTTCTCTGATCTGTTATTACCCAAATTGTTACATCTTTATCAATTCTTTTATGAAGCCAGTAAGACTGGAGGTACTTTCCTGGATACTACAATTTGACTAATCCATAAGGATGGTAGGGACCCTGTTCAGTCTAAATATTTTCATCCTATATCTCTTGTAAATGTTGACTGCAATACTTTTGCCAAATTACTTGCTTTATGTCTTGAGCCGCTTTTACCCAGATTAATAATTAAGGAGCAATGTGGTTCTGTCAGAGGCCGTTGGACCTCAGACATTGCAAGATTTTTCTTTAGTATATTGAATAAAGCTTCTTTTTCTATCCTTTATGTGTAGTGTCTATTGATGCTGAAAAAGCATTTGGTAGGGTAAATCGGTCTTTTTTATTTAAATCCCTTGCCTGGCATGGGTTTGGTCCCAAGAATATTTCTCTGGTAACTTTTCTTTATTCAGCTCTGAGATCTTCTGCATTAGTTAATGGCCATCTTTCCCATTATTTTCCATTATAACGAGGGTTTCATCAAGGATGTCCTTCAACTCCTCTTTTATTTGTTTTAGCTCTTGGACTTTTTCTATCTCGTATCTGCAAGAATACTCTTATATCAGGTTTTCATTATGGTTATAAGCATTTGAAATTATCTGCTTATGGTGATGATATTCTTCTGTTTCTTTCTAATCCAGATACTTCAATTCCTGCCCCATTCATGAAGTTTCAGATTTTTCTGTTGTTTCAGGATATAAAATGTGTTCTGATAAAACTGAGGATTTACCCATTACAAAAGTTTGTGTTAAGGTTTCCTTTGAACCCACAGATTTTAATTGGAATAATTCTAAGATCAAATATTTGGTTATTTGGTTTAATTCAATTCAATTCAAATATTTAGTAAGATTTGGAACTCATATGAGGTCCACATAAAATACATACAAATTAATACAAGACAATTTAAATATAGCAACACTCATTCCACAAACAGTAAACAGAGTAAAGTGGCAAGATGTATCCTGAAAAGTACAAAAAATGTGCGAGGGGCAATAACTGTCAACAAGTTAAAATACAAAATAAAATGCAGAATTCATCCTCAGCAGAGTATTTGATTTTAGCAGCAGAAGGAATTTACAAAACATATCCTATTCTATGCAAAAAGCAATACAGTAGCAGCAGTGCATGTGCAAAAAAACGCAATCCAGTATCTCACTTTAGCGGAGTCTTTAAGTTAACAGCGGAACAGAAGATGGAAAATTAACACATCATCTCTCTCTTGTGCAAACAGCAGCAGAGAACAAGATTAAAATATACAAATAAACTCCTTAAAATTGGTAAAAAGTTCTAAACACACCGCTTCATTTTTTGGACAAAATAGAAAGTGGCGTGCTGAAGCTACATTTTTAACACCATTTTGTAAGAACATTGGCCGTAGCCAACGCATTTTATTTTAAACAGGCTTCCAAGTGGCGTCTACCTCTTTCTTCATCTTTATGACCTTTGGGGTTTGATGTTGCGTTTTCATTTTTCTCAACATTTACTCCTAAAGAAGCCCTAGCTTTTTCCTCAAAAAACAGCATTACATCTTCACCACTAATCAATCATATGTGCTCTCTGTTGAACCCTCATTATCAAGATGAGATTTTATCTTGTGACTCTTGTTTGCACTCTCCAATCTGGTATAACCATCTTATTACTATCAATAATAGGCTCATTTATTGGAGGTCATTGAGATTAAAGGGAATTATGGGTTCAGGACTTATTTGATGGTTTGAATCAGTGTACTTTCCTTAATTCCAGGTCACTATTAATTGCCCTCAGTCATTTTGATATAAGTTTTCTATTCTTATGGAATTTATTTTTAGATATTGTTTTTTCCTTTCTATCTTCTCCCATGACTCCAGTGCCTTCAGATTAGCTCCTAACTTTACTTACACTTGCTCCTAAAGCTTCTCTTACTTATAGATCATTTTTTAAACCAAATCCCAACTGTGCAAAAACTAAGATAAAATGTACTTGGGAAGCAGACTTGGGATGTGACTGGAATATCAAATTATGGAATAAAATGTGGTCCAGAATATTTAAAGTTTTGAGAACTGCTGGCCCTATTCTTTTTCTAACATAGACTATCTGACACACACGCCTCTAAAGCCAATTTTTTCAAGGGAACCAATAAGCTCTGTTGGTCATGTGGACATTCAAATGGTGATTTATTACATCTCTTTTTTTCCTGTCCTTCTGCTGCTTTTGGAGAAGAGTTTGGTCTCAACTTTCAAAATTGTTTAATCTGCATTGTCCTATGTCCACCTCTTTGCTATTTTTAGGTAGTTTATCTGATGTTATGTTAAGGTCCCATTACAAAGGTTAATTTGATCTTATTTTAGCCTTAGCTTTTCTGCAAATCACTACCAATTGGAAGTTCTCTACAAATATATATTTTTCTGCCTGGTGGAATAATGCTTATCATTATCATAGGTTAGATGTTGCATTTTCTTCCTTGTGTAGATCGCAGGTTAATAGAGACTTATATTGGATGACTTTAACTAATTACTTAAATATTCGTGCTAAACAACATGTTATGGATACTCGTTCTGAAATTTTAAACCTCCGTAAATTGTAATTATCTCTCATTTTTTTTAAAAACTGTATTTTATTTAATTTCTCGTTTAACAATTAACATACAGTGCATATTGCCAATTCTGCAATGGATTAATTATCAGACAAATACTAAAGACATATATTATCCAGTGAGATATGAAATGCACTTGTGAAAATATTTGTAGGTCCGAAGATATTCCAAGACATCAAGAAATAAAATCAAGACATGGAGTCATATATACCACAATATCATAGTAATGCTCAGTTGGTCGCTAAAAAATAACAAAGAAAATATTTCAAGAACCCTTCAGTCCCCCATTTCTGACTCATCCTACGTGGGTTGGTCTTAGTCATCGCAAAACTTGCCCACAGTTGGGCCCCTTGCAGAATAGCCTCAGACACCCCCTCATCAGTGCATGGTAGGCGCATGTGTTGTTCTTCCACAGTCCCCCACTCCATCAGGTCTCTCAGCCAATGAGTCGTCACCAGGGCCTTCACCTCCACCCACCTTTTCGCCAACGGTAGGGCCTGCTGAGCTAGCCTATAGTGGAATTTTGTGACTTCCTGGACGCACCACTAGTCCCAGGAGACAGACAAGTGGGGTCAATGGAATACTAATCCCTGTGTCCGCTTCAATGCAAGGTATCACAAGTGTCCAGTAGGTCTGAACAGGACCACACTTCCAGGTAAGTGTAAAAAGGTAGCTCCAACCACCCCACAATGTGCACAGGCAGCGTTTCTCGTGAGGTCTATTTTATTGAGGTTACATATGAACAGTGTAGAAAAAGGAAATGCGAGAGTATAAACTGGTTGTTACAGTATACAGTACAAACAAGGTTCAACTCCGTCTCCCAATCCATATCAGAGATGGGCACTCCTATGTCACTTTCCCAGGCTCTCCGAGCAGGGTACTGTCTTGGTTGCATATCACTGCTAAGGGCTTTGTAGAAATGGCTAATGAGATGGCACCCCTCCCCTCAATCAATGAGGCCGCCAATGACTCCTGATCGCCACTGAGAAATCCACCCAGAAGTCTTTTGCCACGCTCTCCAGCTTGACATAATCAGGAAACTGAGCTGGTCTCACCCCAAAAAAGTCCTGTGCATCTTGAAACAATATAAAGGTGTCCCCAAGGTAAAGGTCGCACACATCCAGACATAGACATGGTGGATTCAATACTTTGGAAAAGCGCTAGATCCCACAGCTTCATATCCCACAGCTACAGTTCCCTACTGAAGGGAACCCTGCAAATTACTTTCTGGATCACTTTTTCCCATATCCCCATGGTGTGGGTAACCAGGTGTGGCATCTGGAGCTCCAACCTCCCACCGCATCAGCAGCTGGGGCAGGGTGCCCCCCCAACTCAGTCCACAGGAGCCAGTTCTCCCAATTACCAGACTAGGTAAACCAACGGGTTGCGTGCTGTAGGTGGGCAGCATAATAATAGAATTGTACATTTCGGACAGCCAAGCCCCCTTCCTCCATTTCTCACTTCGGTGTTGCAAGCACAACTCTACTGCATTTACCCGCCTACAGGAGTGTCACTAACAGGCTATCCAGCTGACAGATCTGGAAAGCGGGGTGGAGGCTTGGCCATTGCAACGCGCCCCCTTTATCATTTTAAAACCCTAGATACCGTCTCCTCCTCCAACTTACAGCTGTTGATATTTAGGGTATTGCGAGGCAAAGCCATTGAATGGGCGGGTGCCCTAGAATATCACCCTCCCGGAGGTAACAAGAGAGAGTTCTGCTCTACATTGTTAGAAATGCTGGCCCTGTATATGCTCCAAATGGACAGGTTACTACTGGTTGGGGATTTCAACCATCACCTGGAAGATCCAGCACAGAATCTGCCTGTTTGGTGGCAGCGATGGAATATCTAGATCTTTCCCCTAGAATTACTAGTCCCACACATGTGGCTGGTCATGTGCTGGACACTGTTTTTACCAACATCAGTGAGGTGGTGGTGGAACCCCCGCAGAAGGTGGGCTGGACAGATCATTTGGCACTCAGCTTCTCGTGTGCGTGCACAAAACTACCCAGCCCTCCACCTAGTCATAAGGACCTCCATAGACCCTGGAAAAAGGTGACTCCGGCTGCCTTCAGTTGGGCCTTTATTTCTCCCATATTTGAGAAGGGCGACGACGGTGACACTGCCTTAGAGAGGTTTGAGGCCCCCATAACTAATGCCCTAGATTCTATTGCCCCTTTTAAGAGGGTAAAGATTCAGTAGAGGGCAGCGCCCACCCACTGGTATTCAGACAGCCTCAGAAGAGAGAAAGACTCTTGTAGGGCTAAAGAGAGAAGAAGGAGAAAATCCAAGTTGGAGCAGAATGAACTGCTCTATCGAACTGCGCATAGAGCCTACTTATGTAGCTGTAATTCAGCTAGGAGTTCTTATACAGGCTCCCGTATCATGGAAGCTAAAAACTCATCCTGGGAACTCTTTACTATTTTAAAGGAATTCATAAACCCCAGGTCCAACAATCCACTCCCACTGTCCACTCAGGCACTATGTGAGAATTTAGGGAGCACTTTACCAACAAAATCGATGTGATCTATCGTACCTTTGGCCTTGAAGAGGGCACCCATGGCAAAGCCCCCCTTCAAGAGGGTCATAGTCCATCAAGCCTAGAACTCTTTCCTAATGCCACGGGGGAAGAAGTCAGTTCCCTGCTTACCCTAGTGAAGTCTGGTTCCCCATCAGATCTGATGCCTCCTGCTGCAGCGCTCCGTCCATCATCCGCTTTTGTATCGCTTTGTTCGCCCTAAGTGTGACAGGGTATGCTCAGACGTGAGTCCCTTGTTCACTTGGCCACTGGATTCAAGATAGCCTGGCTGATGAGAATTATGAATCCGAAACCGGTCCCAGGATGCTTGTTTCCGGTCCAGGGAAGACATGGCTTGGCAGTTCGGGCTGGACTGTTCCCATAAGGCACAGGGTCAGACTGATTTGCATATAGCCATGTCTGAACTGGGGTGGCTGAGTGAACTAAAGAATGGTGATGGATTAAACCCAGATCTGTTGACTGGGGGTGAGTGAGCGCTCCGTCCATCCTCCGCTTTTGTATCGCTTTGTTCGCCCTAAGGGTGGCAGGGTATGCTCAGACGTGAGTCCCTTGTTCACTTGGCCACTGGATTCAAGTTAGCCTGGCTGATGAGGATTATGAATCCGAAACCGGTCCCAGGATGCTTGTTTCCGGTCCAGGGAAGACATGGCTTGGCAGTTCGGGCTGGACTGTTCCCATAAGGCACAGGGTCAGACTGATTTGCATATAGCCATGTCTGAACTGGGGTGGCTGAGTGAACTAAAGAATGGTGATGGATTAAACCCAGATCAGTTGACTGGGGGTGAGTGTTTGATTTGTTCAAGCGCTACGTCCATCATCCGCTTTTGTATCGCTTTGTTCGCCCTAACTGTGGCAGGGTATGCTCAGACGTGAGTCCCTTGTTCACTTGGCCACTGGATTCAAGATAGCCTGGCTGATGAGGATTATGAATCCGAAACTGGTCCCAGGATGCTTGTTTCCGGTCCAGGGAAGACATGGCTTGGCAGTTCGGGCTGGACTGTTCCTATAAGGCACAGGGTCAGACTGATTTGCATATAGCCATGTCTGAACTGGGGTGGCTGAGTGAACTAAAGAATGGTGATGGATTAAACCCAGATCAGTTGACTGGGGTTGAGTGTTTGATTTGTTCAAGCGCTCCGTCCATCATCCGCTTTTGTATCGCTTTGTTTGCCCTAAGTGTGGCAGGGTATGCTCAGACGTGAGTCCCTTGTTCACTTGGCAACTGGATTCAAGATAGCCTGGCTGATGAGGATTATGAATCCGAAACCGGTCCCAGGATGCTTGTTTCCGGTCCAGGGAAGACATGGCTTGGCAGTTCGGGCTGAACTGTTCCCATAAGGCACAGGGTCAGACTGATTTGCATATAGCCATGTCTGAACTGGGGTGGCTGAGTGAACTAAAGAATGGTGATGGATTAAACCCAGATCAGTTGACTGGGGGTGAGTGTTTGATTTGTTCAAGCGCTCCGTCCATCATCCGCTTTTGTATCGCCTCCTGCTGTTATGTCAGCGCTATCCCCAGTTCTTGCTGAGGCTCTTGTGGAAATCTGTAACAGTGCGCGCATAAAACCCCTGCTCAAAAAGGCTTTAGTAGATCCCACCGATCTTCAGAATTTTAGACCCATCTCTCTTCTCCCTTGGTGTGCAAATATCATGGAAGCATTAGTCAATCAGCATCTTTCCCACTATTTGGAACAGAATAACATATAGGACACTTCCCAGTCGGGCTTCCGCACTTCATACAGCACGAAGGCTGCACTCTTGGAGGTCACGGACACTCTAAGGATGTCCCTGGATAGGGACACCCCTGTCATGTTGGTGCTACTGGATCTGTGGCCTGCCTTTGACACCATCTCTCATTAGATCCTCTTGGAGCGGTTGCAAGAGATTGGTGTCAGAGGTGGGGCCTTCAAATGGATTCAGAGCTTTCTGGTGGGCAGAACACAATATGTCCAGTTGGGGTCCTTCGTCTCACAAACCACCAGTGTGGACAAGGGGGTACCACAGGGCTCGGTCTTGAGCCTTTCCTTGTTTAACATAAATGTGGCCCCCCCTAGCTTCAATTGTTAGGATGTGTGGGTTTGAAACCATATCCTATGCTGATGACACACAGGTGATAGTCTCTATTGAGAAGATCCCTGTGGTCACCAAACTTAAATGTACACACTGTATGACCAGCATAGAGAGGTGGGTGAAGAAGAACTTTCTCCAGCTCAACTCCTCTAAGACTGAGATAGTACTATTCGGTAAAGCGGAGGAGATGTGGATCCCAGAGTGGTGGCCACCAGAGCTAGGAGACACGCCCGCCCATAGAGGATGGGCTAAGAACCTGTATAAACATTTACAACACCTTATCAATGGAAAAGCAGGTAAAGTCAGTGGCAGGCACCGGCTTTGGAACCATGCGAATGCTCAAAAGGATCTTTCCGTGGATTCCGCTTATTGCCAGACAGACTCTTATCCAGTCGCCCTTGGTCATTCGACTGGATTATGGCAACTCACTGCTGGTCGGTATGAGGGAGGATATTTCCTCTAAACTACAAGTGGTCCAAAACACAGCAGCCCGTCTTGCCCTCAACAAGCCGGCACAGACCCCCTCTCTACACATCCTACGCCAATTACATTGGCTCCCCATCAGAAAGAGGTCAATTTTTAAACTGTTATGTCTGGTTTTTAAATCCGTTCATGGGATGGGGCCAGCCTACCTGATGAAGTAGATCGAATGGTATCAACCCACACCACTGCTGAGATCTACGAGCCATAATCTGCTCTGTGTATGGAGAATCAGGAAGGCTAGGATGGGTGGACGGGCATTTTTGTACTCAGCCCCCACTCACTGGAACACCCTGCTGGATAAGATCCACGCTTGTTCCAATTTCCGAAATTTTAAAAAGCTTCTTAAGACCTGGCTATTCTAATGATTCCTCTGCAATGGCGTGCTCCTCTCTCTCAGGCGTCGAGAGATCCCCCTGGGGATGATTTGCTGCGCCCTACAAATGAGTAAATAAATAAATAAATAGAAGAAACGATCCATCAGTAGGAACATAGTATTCTGCACTTGATACAGGCATCTCAGAAGGAAGACCATTTTTGCTATCCTTGCTCTCTCTGTTCATTACAGACAGAGGGAGCCGGTTCCAAAAGGCAATGGAGCTGTTGAGACCGGTCAACACCTTGTACATGTTCTGACCCTGATGTTGGGCTTCAGTGTGGGTAACCCAGATACTCAAATACCGGAATCCTTCCAACAACCACCTGAGTCCCACATCTGGCAGCTTGTGTAGATGTCTCCTAAACAAAAAAAAATAAAAAATAGAGGGAGAAGGAGGTTAAACCCAACCAGGTCGGCCTCCAGTCAGTATTTGCAATACAGGAACCCTATGTGAAGGGTCCGGAGACCTGGTAGGTATTATGTGGTTACTGCTTACTAAGTCAGTGTGTACCAAATCATGTAAGAAAGAAAAATTTCTTTCTAGAGTCCCCTCACTCACCGGGGTTGCCCCACGGTGACATGCTTCATCATTGGGGCCATCCCAGTTCTCTACGAAAAGGGGCGTGCTGCGACAAGGCGACTACGCTGGAGCACTGGTTTTGTGAGATGACTATGTGTGGTGCAAGTGTGGTGATGGTGGAGTGGGTGTGAAATTAAAAATACCGTGCTAGTGGGCCTCAACAATTTATTTTGCTCCTAGTGTGGTATAAAAAATTAAAAAGGGGTAACACTGTGTTCTAACTTTTACTGAGCTAGATCAGTGTCATGGTCAACATGTTTCAAGCTCCCCCAAGCTTTTCCTCAGGACCATACAGGGTCCAGCCCTGTATTGCCACTCCTGTTTTCAAATGAAAAAGTGTTTATAATAATAAATACTAGTTATTTATATTAAACGCTGTTGATAAAAAAACATGCGTGTAGTTGTACATACGGTTTGTATTTTACTTGGAATGCTGTAAAAAGAGAAGAACAGTTGTTTAATGGTAGACCCCCTTCCGAAAAAGGGGGGAGGAACAACTCACATGCATCTCACTTCATCTAGGGCGTGGGTGTGCCCTGGGCACCATACTGGTGCGTGCTGGTTTTCAAACCGTTGTGGAAAAAATAAAGCACTGTGAATCAAGTGGTTTAGTGATTTTACACACAAGACATACAGACTTAATGTGACTATTGACAAGACACACAACACATACACACGAAATAATAGCATGGCAGATGGTTATATTTACATAAAAGAGTGTTTGTTAACACCCCATGGTCTTAGGCAAGGGCAGGAACGCCTCGTGGAAACATTGCTGAAAAAGGAGTTTCAAGGTTAGAGTTAGACGGGCTCCCTTACTATGTTTCCTTTTAGAATTGCCGGTATCCTTGCAACCTAGCGTCGTAATGCACTTACTTCCTATCGGCAAACCCGCTCGGTACTACCTGGTGCTTCCTCACCCGACCGCATACTGAAGCAGAACGGGCTCGCGGTGTATTTTGAAGGCGCGAGCTTCCGGGTTGCCGAGAAGTGTCTGTACACTAGAGCGCTTGTTTGGAGCGGCCATCTTGGTAGTATGTCATCGCGCTTAGCGCGAGTGATGAAGAGTTTTAAGTATTACTTTGGAATTATACCGACTTAAAAGATGAAAATTAATTTAAAGTGATGCTGGATATGGGGGTATTTTTATAAGACAAATTGGAACCCAGGTTTTCGGAATAGGAAAACTGATGTTTTTGCAAGATAAGGTTAACCTAAATTTAGAAAACGGATTATGGACATTGGGCAGACAGGTTATATTGTCTGAGGGCTAGTGCCTGTCTACTTTGGGAAGGCAGTGGAGAGTATTGTGTAATTATAGAAGGACTTATTCATGGTTGGAGGGACAGTATGTCCGTAGTATTGGTTTGGTTTTAGTTCTCACTTTCACAGTTCATTTCATAGTTACAGCTGGCCTAAGGGCGAAAAGCCCCCCACGGGATTTCATCATTGAGCCCCTGGGTGTCCGTACGCAGACGGAACACCCATCTTTGCTCTTTCTCATGGAGGATTCGTTCCAGGTTGTCTTTGTTTTTGACTGCCTCTATGACCACCCAGGTCAGATCGTTAGGTGTATGGTTCTGTTCAATGAAGTGGGTGGTCATTCTTGTTGTGGCTCGTTTGCACCTAATGTTACTTCTGTGCTCTACTATGCGGGTACTGACCTTTCTAGTGGTCATTCCCACATAATGTAAGTTGCATGTGCAAGTTATCAAATACACAACTCCACTGGTATTGCAATTGGAAAATCCCTTGAGCTCCCATTTCGTAGTGTTGTTGAAGGTTATAGTTTTGGTTGGGGAAGTCAAATGACAGACACTACAATTGTTACATGGGAAATGACCATCAGGTAATGGTTGGGATCTTACTGTCTGGGTTATTGATGTGGGACGGGTATGTACCAAATAATCTTTCAAGTCTTTACCCCGCCTATGGCTGAACATTGGGGTTGGTATGTTTAGGCCGCCGCTGTTGAGTATTGGCCAATGTTTTTTGATTATTTTGGACATGCTATCGGAAACTTGATTGAATGTAGTGATACAGATGGGTTTTTTGTTCTCAGGTTGTGTTCTCTCCTTAGGTTCTAATAGGGCTTCCCTATTATTGTTTGCCGCCCGTTTCTTAGCCTCTTTGATCAATTTATTTGGGTATTTTCTGTTTCTCAGCTTGTTGCTCAAGTCCTCCGCTTGGGTTAGGTAGTCAGATTTTGTACTGCAATTCCTGCGTAAACGGAGGAATTGCCCAAATGGGAGGTTTTGTTTGAGATGACGAGGATGGAAACTATCAAAGGTCAAGAGGCAGTTTCGTGCTGTCTCTTTGAAATGGGTTGTTGTCATCAGTCTGCCTGACTCAACATGAATGTTTAGATCCAAGAAAACTAGATCAGTCTTGCTCATTGAGCAGGTGAACTTCAGGAAGGGATCCTGTGTGTTGAGCCAAGTTAGAAAAGTCCGTGCGTCTTCTTCTGTGCCTTGCCATATCAACAGAATATCGTCGATATAGCGTTTCCAATGTAGGATTCGGTGTCTGTGGGGATTTCTCTCATTTAGTATTTTGTTTTTCTCCAGTTGGTGGACGTACAGTCCGGCTATGCTCGGCGCAAATGTACTGCCCATACTGGTCCCGTGTTGTTGTTTGTATAGGGTTGATTCGAAACGGAAGAAGTTCTCACACAGTGCTAATTGGCAGCATTCCAGTACTACATGGCGAGGGGTGTGGAATTCCCACTCGCTCTCGTAAAGTACTTCCTCCAGAATCTGTAAGGTTTCTCTGTGTGGTAAGCTGGTATATAGACTTTCGACATCCAGACTTATCAGAAGACTGGATGTCGCGTCAAAAGTTAGATCTTGTAAAGGCACAGTACGTCCTTAGTGTCCCTCAGATAGGTGTCCGTTTTTTGCACTAAGGGTCTGAGAAAGGCATCCGCGAATTGTGAGAGAGGCTCTAAGATTGAACCTATCCCCGAGACTATAGGCCTCCCTGGTGGATTGTCTAGTCTCTTGTGTATTTTGGGGATGGTGTAAAAGTATGGTACTGTTGGCTTCTTATTTGTTAGGAACTCAATTTCTTTTTTACTTAGCCAATCGTTGGCTTGACATTCCTCTGTTAGATACGCAATTGAGATTCTCAATCGTTCTGTAGGATCTTCATCCAGTATGGCGTAATTTCGTGTGTCCCCTAGTAGGCGGAGGCACTCATTTCTGTAATCCGTGGTATTCTGTAGTACAATAGGACCGCCTTTGTCGGCTGGCTTGATGGTAATGAGGTTGTTCTTTGACAGTTCCTGCAATGCTGATTGTTCAGCTTTGCTGGTATTATGAAATACTTTGATTGTGCGTGGGTCTAACTCCTGTGCCTCTCTCATGACCGCTTTTTCAAAAGTTAATACTTCCACTGGTAGGCTGTGTGCTGGAGGGACAAAGTTTGATTTTTTATGTAGTCCTGTGTCACTCTTTGTTCGTTCTGTGGGATCTTTGTCTTGGAAGAATACCTGCAATTTGACTTTTCTCAGGAACTCTTTTAGTTCAACACACAGTTTGAACTTATCTGTGGTAGGGGTAGGAACAAATCCTAAACCCTTATTAAGCACTTGGTTCTGTGTGGCTGTGAGGCTTAATGATGATAGATTTACTACTAAATCGAGTTGGTGCTCGTGGTTGGTTCCGGGGGGGCCTTTGCTCCGTGTATGACGTGTTGTTGTCACCACTGGTTCTGCCCATTGTACTCCCTGGCTGGGTTTGTTTTTTGCTCTCTGCGTCTGACGGCCTCTCCCTAAAAAAGGTTTCCTTTGGTTGCCTTGGTTTCCTTGGTCATTTCCCCAATTTTGATAGTTGGGTTGATTGTACATTGGTGGGCCATAGAAAAAAGGCGGGGGAGGAGGGCAAAAATTATTATATGGGTCCTGGTACATTGGCCACATTGGTGCTTGGTTACCTCTATAACCTCTTGTGTTGCCTCTTCCTCTTCTGGGTCTTCTGTTGGGGGTGGTGTTGTAATTGCTTGATCCCCCAGAGCTACTTGATCCTGTGTCAGAGCCATCACTGTCAGTGTTATATCCAGGGTTCCTGTTGCTGGTTCTGTAATCGTCCCTGATATAGGGATATACTTTATCATGAGAAAAAGATTTTTTGTCCTTAGACAGTTTTATGTATTTTGAATCCTTTAGGCTGATTTCAAATTCAGACATAGTTTTGTTTAGTTCATTTAATCTTTTTGTTAGTTCAGCTGGAGTCTGGAAAGACTTGAGGCGAATCTCCATGGAATTGATCTCTTCCTTCAGGGAGTCTACTAATCTGGTTGCGGTTTTTATAATCAGGACCAGCCAGTCTCTGGTACAGTGCCAGGATATTTGTGACCAGTCTAGTTTGAATTGTTTGTCATGCTGGAATATGAATGGTTCATTCCTGACTATAAGGCCTCTTGGTGCTGCGTTGGCTTGTAAATATTCCGCCATCATGACACCATGAATCAATGTTTTTATCTGAGTTCTTTTCAATTCGGTCAGTTCGTCCCAACATTGGCTCGCATCACTGTTTTCTCCTGTGGGTGCCCCTGCATGTGGTAGCATGGAGGCAATAGCTCTATCAACTTCATCTTCCGAGAATGATAGTCCTGTGTTCTGTGCCATGGTTTCTTTAGTGAGAATTTCTGTGTGTGTGATGTCTAGTCACTAGATCAACCAGGTGTGTACCTTTCAGTTGACCTTATCTTTGAGAAAAAACTCCAGCAGCCCGTGGCTGCTTGATGCATAAACAAAAAAATAGAGGGATAAGGAGGTTAAACCCAACCAGGTCGGCCTCCAGTCAGTATTTGCAATACAGGAACCCTATGTGAAGGGTCCGGAGACCTGGTAGGTATTATGTGGTTACTGCTTTCCAGACTCCAGCTGAACTAACAAAAAGATTAAATGAACTAAACAAAACTATGTCTGAATTTGAAATCAGCCTAAAGGATTCAAAATACATAAAACTGTCTAAGGACAAAAAATCTTTTTCTCATGATAAAGTATATCCCTATATCAGGGACGATTACAGAACCAGCAACAGGAACCCTGGATATAACACTGACAGTGATGGCTCTGACACAGGATCAAGTAGCTCTGGGGGATAAAGCAATTACAACACCACCCCCAACAGAAGACCCAGAAGAGGAAGAGGCAACACAAGAGGTTATAGAGGTAACCAAGCACCAATGTGGCCAATGTACCAGGACCCATATAATAATTTTTGCCCTCCTCCCCCGCCTTTTTTCTATGGCCCACCAATGTACAATCAACCCAACTATCAAAATTGGGGAAATGACCAAGGAAACGAAGGCAACCAAAGGAAACCTTTTTTAGGGAGAGGCCGTCAGACGCAGAGAGCAAAAAACAAACCCAGCCAGGGAGTACAATGGGCAGAACCAGTGGTGACAACAACACGTCAAACACGGAGCAAAGGCCCCCCGGAACCAACCACGAGCACCAACTCGATTTAGTAGTAAATCTATCATCATTAAGCCTCACAGCCACACAGAACCAAGTGCTTAATAAGGGTTTAGGATTTGTTCCTACCCCTACCACAGATAAGTTCAAACTGTGTGTTGAACTAAAAGAGTTCCTGAGAAAAGTCAAATTGCAGGTATTCTTCCAAGACAAAGATCCCACAGAACGAACAAAGAGTGACACAGGACTACATAAAAAATCAAACTTTGTCCCTCCAGCACACAGCCTACCAGTGGAAGTATTAACTTTTGAAAAAGCGGTCATGAGAGAGGCACAGGAGTTAGACCCACGCACAATCAAAGTATTTCATAATACCAGCAAAGCTGAACAATCAGCATTGCAGGAACTGTCAAAGAACAACCTCATTACCATCAAGCCAGCCGACAAAGGCGGTGCTATTGTACTACAGAATACCACGGATTACAGAAATGAGTGCCTCCGCCTACTAGGGGACACACGAAATTACGCCATACTGGATGAAGATCCTACAGAACGATTGAGAATCTCAATTGCGTATCTAACAGAGGAATGTCAAGCCAACGATTGGCTAAGTAAAAAAGAAATTGAGTTCCTAACAAATAAGAAGCCAACAGTACCATACTTTTACACCATCCCCAAAATACACAAGAGACTAGACAATCCACCAGGGAGGCCTATAGTCTCGGGGATAGGTTCAATCTTAGAGCCTCTCTCACAATTCGCGGATGCCTTTCTCAGACCCTTAGTGCAAAAAACGGACACCTATCTGAGGGACACTAAGGACGTACTGTGCCTCTTACAAGATCTAACTTTTGACGCGACATCCAGTCTTCTGATAAGTCTGGATGTCGAAAGTCTATATACCAGCTTACCACACAGAGAAACCTTACAGATTCTGGAGGAAGTACTTTACGAGAGCGAGTGGGAATTCCACACCCCTCGCCATGTAGTACTGGAATGCTGCCAATTAGCACTGTGTGAGAACTTCTTCCGTTTCGAATCAACCCTATACAAACAACAACACGGGACCAGTATGGGCAGTACATTTGCGCCGAGCATAGCCGGACTGTACGTCCACCAACTGGAGAAAAACAAAATACTAAATAAGAGAAATCCCCACAGACACCGAATCCTACATTGGAAACGCTATATCGACGATATTCTGTTGATATGGCAAGGCACAGAAGAAGACGCACGGACTTTTCTAACTTGGCTCAACGCACAGGATCCCTTCCTGAAGTTCACCTGCTCAATGAGCAAGACTGATCTAGTTTTCTTGGATCTAAACATTCATGTTGAGTCAGGCAGACTGATGACAACAACCCATTTCAAAGAGACAGCACGAAACTGCCTCTTGACCTTTGATAGTTTCCATCCTCGTCATCTCAAACAAAACCTCCCATTTGGGCAATTCCTCCGTTTACGCAGGAATTGCAGTACAAAATCTGACTACCTAACCCAAGCGGAGGACTTGAGCAACAAGCTGAGAAACAGAAAATACCCAAATAAATTGATCAAAGAGGCTAAGAAACGGGCGGCAAACAATAATAGGGAAGCCCTATTAGAACCTAAGGAGAGAACACAACCTGAGAACAAAAAACCCATCTGTATCACTACATTCAATCAAGTTTCCGATAGCGTGTCCAAAATAATCAAAAAACATTGGCCAATACTCAACAGCGGCGGCCTAAACATACCAACCCCAATGTTCAGCCATAGGCGGGGTAAAAACTTGAAAGATTATTTGGTACATACCCGTCCCACATCAATAACCCAGACAGTAAGATCCCAACCATTACCTGATGGTCATTTCCCATGTAACAATTGTAGTGTCTGTCATTTGACTTCCCCAACCAAAACTATAACCTTCAACAACACTACGAAATGGGAGCTCAAGGGATTTTCCAATTGCAATACCAGTGGAGTTGTGTATTTGATAACTTGCACATGCAACTTACATTATGTGGGAATGACCACTAGAAAGGTCAGTACCCGCATAGTAGAGCACAGAAGTAACATTAGGTGCAAACGAGCCACAACAAGAATGACCACCCACTTCATTGAACAGAACCATACACCTAACGATCTGACCTGGGTGGTCATAGAGGCAGTCAAAAACAAAGACAACCTGGAACGAATCCTCCATGAGAAAGAGCAAAGATGGGTGTTCCGTCTGCGTACGGACACCCAGGGGCTCAATGATGAAATCCCGTGGGGGGCTTTTCGCCCTTAGGCCAGCTGTAACTATGAAATGAACTGTGAAAGTGAGAACTAAAACCAAACCAATACTACGGACATACTGTCCCTCCAACCATGAATAAGTCCTTCTATAATTACACAATACTCTCCACTGCCTTCCCAAAGTAGACAGGCACTAGCCCTCAGACAATATAACCTGTCTGCCCAATGTCCATAATCCATTTTCTAAATTTAGGTTAACCTTATCTTGCAAAAACATCAGTTTTCCTATTCCGAAAACCTGGGTTCTAATTTGTCTTATAAAAATACCCCCATATCCAGCATCACTTTAAATTAATTTTCATCTTTTAAGTCGGTATAATTCCAAAGTAATACTTAAAACTCTTCATCACTCGCGCTAAGCGCGATGACATACTACCAAGATGGCCGCTCCAAACAAGCGCTCTAGTGTACAGACACTTCTCGGCAACCCGGAAGCTCGCGCCTTCAAAATACACCGCGAGCCCGTTCTGCTTCAGTATGCGGTCGGGTGAGGAAGCACCAGGTAGTACCGAGCGGGTTTGCCGATAGGAAGTAAGTGCATTACGACGCTAGGTTGCAAGGATACCGGCAATTCTAAAAGGAAACATAGTAAGGGAGCCCGTCTAACTCTAACCTTGAAACTCCTTTTTCAGCAATGTTTCCACGAGGCGTTCCTGCCCTTGCCTAAGACCATGGGGTGTTAACAAACACTCTTTTATGTAAATATAACCATCTGCCATGCTATTATTTCGTGTGTATGTGTTGTGTGTCTTGTCAATAGTCACATTAAGTCTGTATGTCTTGTGTGTAAAATCACTAAACCACTTGATTCACAGTGCTTTATTTTTTCCACAACGGTTTGAAAACCAGCACGCACCAGTATGGTGCCCAGGGCACACCCACGCCCTAGATGAAGTGAGATGCATGTGAGTTGTTCCTCCCCCCTTTTTCGGAAGGGGGTCTACCATTAAACAACTGTTCTTCTCTTTTTACAGCATTCCAAGTAAAATACAAACCGTATGTACAACTACACGCATGTTTTTTTATCAACAGCGTTTAATGTAAATAACTAGTATTTATTATTATAAACACTTTTTCATTTGAAAACAGGAGTGGCAATACAGGGCTGGACCCTGTATGGTCCTGAGGAAAAGCTTGGGTGAGCTTGAAACATGTTGACCATGACACTGATCTAGCTCAGTAAAAGTTAGAACACAGTGTTACCCCTTTTTAATTTTTTATACCACACTAGGAGCAAAATAAATTGTTGAGGCCCACTAGCACGGTATTTTTAATTTCACACCCACTCCACCATCACCACACTTGCACCACACATAGTCATCTCACAAAACCAGTGCTCCAGCGTAGTCGCCTTGTCGCAGCACGCCCCTTTTCGTAGAGAACTGGGATGGCCCCAATGATGAAGCATGTCACCGTGGGGCAACCCCGGTGAGTGAGGGGACTCTAGAAAGAAATTTTTCTTTCTTACATGATTTGGTACACACTGACTTAGTAAGCAGTAACCACATAATACCTACCAGGTCTCCGGACCCTTCACATAGGGTTCCTGTATTGTAGATGTCTCCTAGTCAGCCCTCCCAAGGGGCACACTTAGGATTTTGCGGATGTTGAGTTTTAGTCCTGAGACATTACCAAAATCATCCAGGTGTCTCGTCAATAGGGGTCTAGACTCTCCTGGCAAACATACATACACCAGCGAGTTGTTTGCATACAGCGAGACTACATGGTTGTTATTCCCTACCCAGATCCCCCAGGAAGCCATCTCCACATGCAGCAACAGCGCAAGCGGCTCGAACACCAAAGTGAACAATAGTGGCGAGCCATGCGAAGTGCCCCTCCCCACTGGCAGTGGCTCTGAGAGTTCTCCTCCCACCTTTATGTGTGTTAAGGGTTCTGTGTACAACAGCCAAATCCAGGGACAGAAGTTGGAACCAAACCCCATGCCCCTCAGCACTGCCATGAGAAAGGTCCACTCCACTGTATCAAATGCCTTTTCAAGATCCCAGATAACATCACCCAGTCATGTTGCCAGTATCTTGCACAGAACCTTTAGATCAGTGTTGAGCATAGTTAGGGGCCTGTATGTGTATGGATCCACAGGATCCCCACCAGGCTTCAACATTAAACACACCACGCTCTCTCTCATAGTCAGCAGCAGTCGGCCTTTATCTCTTGCCTCCCGATAAACCTCAAACAATTTCTCCAGTAGGTCCTAGGAATAGGCCCAATATATTCCCACAAGTAACACATCTCCCCCGGGAACCTTAGACTTGTTTCATGCCTTGATGGCTGCACCCACCTCTGCCACAGAGAGTTCCTCATCCAACTCTAACATGGCCGCTCTTTGTAACCCTGGAAGTCCTGCCCCGGTAAAAACATCCTCTGTCCTTCCTTCAGTATCTGGTGTGCCAGCACTATAAACTAATTTAAAATGTCCAGTAGCGTCATTAGTATATCTCTTCGTCTGGAGTGTAAATGACCCTGTGCATTGCGTATTGAAACAATGGGGGGTATCTCCATCTCTCTCCGGAGAATCCATGCAAGGAGTTCACCTGATTTGGTCAGTGGGCATGCGCCAAGTTCTGCACCAATCAGCCTCCCATTCCAGTCCAGTGTTAACAGAGTCAGGGCATGATCTCTGCTTTTTGTTCAATATGTTTTGTATTTATCTTACTAATTGTATTTTTTAATAATCCTTTAATAAATGCTGCTATTCGATCTTCAATTGTATATTGATATTACCTTTTTCCCCTTCCCTCCCTCCTTTTTGTACCTTTCCCTTTTTCCCTTCAGAATATACACAAGTATAAACCGCTTTTCTGTATTTTATGTTGTTAAACATGCATACTTTGTTTTGCCTTTTCAATTCCTCTTGCTAGGTATATTTATTATCATGTATATTTTACTTTTAATAAAACTGATTAAACTAAAAAATACGCACTAATGTCCATTGAACATCTAGACTAGTAGGGAGAGAAACAAAGTTTGCCAATTTGGAGAACAAAACAACAAGAAGCGCTTCCAGCAACATTGTATGAAAAAATATCCTGTGCTATTGACCTATTTAATTCCAAGTAAATTACTTTTTGTTCTCACACAGAGCTCGTTTTGATTCTAAATTCAAGGTAAGCTCCTACACTACTCTAATTGTGAACACCTCTATTACAACTTCCAAGTAATTTGATACAATCTCCAAAACAATGTGTGCTCAATAATCTGCATGCTATCTAGGACTACCTTTGACCAAGCCCTAATGATAACCCCAAAATAAATTACTAGCTATTGGTTGAAGCGTCCGCATTTTATTGTCTAGGGACTGTTTTCAAACATTGCAGCCATTGATTATATTGCTTGCTGTGCATATGCTTTTACTTCTGTAAGTCACACATTGTGCACACCTACGCACTCTGCGGACTCACGTATGTCTTGCATAGCATCCTAAATGTGCCTACTTATAAGAAATTGCAAAATATATGCATGCTAATACATTCCATTTGTCTTAGGTTTCTTGATTTATATCTGGTTATGTTTTTCATATAATCATTTGAGAATCACATTCTTACTGGCCCCCCTTTGAACATAGTGCTTTCATTCGCACTCCCCAAAACTAATTGATATTTTGTTTATTGTGAACCCAAATGTGCAGCTGTCTATTGAGTTTCCATTCTTTGCGGTAAGTAAACTGAGAACCATTAAATTGGGTATTTTAAGGTGCAAATAATGAACATAAGTATTATATAAGTGCCTGTATAAAATGTTATTATGATTGAGTAGTCTCATGCCATGTGACACCTTCAGCCTGTCATGGTGTTTTAGCCAACAACTAGTTCTCACAGTGATAAAAGATAATTATGAGAATATTTTTGTCTATTACGGTTTGCCTTTCCAGGTAGAGACAACGGTGGAACCGCTCTTGAGTTTCCGTACTATTGGTTGTATTGCACATTTTTTAATTCAAATTCTCCCCCGTACGTTTGCAGAGTGACTAGATTTTAGATCCTGATGAAAGCCTTGACACGTATTCGTCCTGCCTGCCCTAGCGCTGTGACCATCCTGACTCCTGCAGAGGCGGTCGCTCCCCACGCTCCCTGATATCGCAGCTCTGGTCCACTACATTGCCTGCTTTAAAATCGAGGCAGATTGGTATCGTAGCCCTGCGCTGGACTGTTACATTGCCTGCATTCTAATGGTGCCAGATTGATATCGTAGCGCTGCGCTGAACTGTTACATTGCCTGCATTCAAATTGTGCCAGATTGATATCGTAGCGCTGCGCTGGACTGTTTCATTGCCTACATTAAAATTGTGCCACATCGTAGCGCTATATCGTAGCGCTATATCGCATTGCCTGAGTGATTGATTTGCCTGCTTTCACTTTTGTTTCTGCTGCCATTTTGTTGTTTGTTTGCCTCCCAGCCCGTCCCTCCACTCCGCTCCCGCCTCCCAGCTGCTCCTCCCTCGCCCCACCCCCTCCACTATCCACTTATGACA
Organism: Lissotriton helveticus; assembly: GCF_964261635.1. Lineage (NCBI taxonomy): Eukaryota > Metazoa > Chordata > Amphibia > Caudata > Salamandridae > Lissotriton > Lissotriton helveticus. The sequence continues at coordinate 1,582,093,105 of NC_136063.1, forward strand.
GATGCTCTTGCGCGCAGCGTCCACGCGCAGCGGACGCGCCGAAGGTAAGCCCGTCTACGCCCGTCCGCGCCTGGACCGCGCCCAGCGCCACCCCCCTGGCCCCCGCAAACTCCTCTCCACCCGCATAACGTACGACTCCGCCACCCTCTCAGCACTCAACTCGGGCCGCCTTCCAGACTGCTACCAAGCCGCCCCAGGACACACCCATGGACCCTTCACCTGCCACTCCTGCAAGCTCGACTGCTTCAGGACCCACACCAAATCCACTGACTCCAATCAGAGCAACGACACTAACCCCCTGAAGTGCATCCTGCTCAACACCGCTCGGTCCACAGACACGCCATTGAACTTTGGAACCTACTCGACACCACATCGCCGGACGTCGCCTTTCTTACAGAAACCTGGATGAATGCCTCATCAGCGCCCCACATCGCCATAGCCATCCCGGACGACTACAAGATCATCCGAAAGGACCGCATCAACCAAACAGGAGGAGGAATCGCCATCGTTCACAAAAACACCATCCGCATCACGACCAGCTCCGATGACAACCTCACAACCGCGGAACACCTTCACTTCCAGATTCACACCAACCCTAAGACCACACTCAGAGGTACCCTCATCTACAGACCACCTGGACCCCGCACCCAATTCAGCGAAGACATCACCGACTTCATCAGCCCTCACGCCCTCTCCTCCGAGGACTACATCCTACTGGGAGACCTCAACTTCCACCTGGAAAACAGCAACGACAGCAACACCACCACACTTTTGGACAACCTCGCCAATCTCGGACTCAAACAACTTGTTGACACCCCCACCCACTGTACCGGGCACACGCTCGACCCAATCTTCACCTCCAGCAAACACATCTCCTTTAATCACTCCACAGCTCTTCATTGGACGGACCACAGCTGCATTCACTTCAACTACAAAAAAACTAAGTCCCACAACCACCCACAACCAATTCCCCGGAGAAATTGGAATAAAATTACCACCGACCTGCTCTTCACATCGCTTCACCAAAACCCTCCTGCAAAATCATCAAACCCAAACCAAGCAGCCACCAACCTCACACAATGGATTACCCACAGCGCTGACGAATTAGCACCCTTGAAAAACCATCAAACCAAGCAAAGCAGCAAAAAAGCCCCCTGGTTTAATGATGACCTTAAGAAATCCAAGAAGATCTGTCGCACCCTCGAGAAAGCCTGGTGAAAAAACCCAACCACTGACAACATGACCACCTTCAAGAACGCCACCCGCAAACACCACCAACTGATCCGATCCACCAAGAAATCAGCATTCAAGGATCGACTCGGCAACAACGCTCACAACAGCAAAGAACTATTCAACATCGTCAAAGAATTTACCAACCCCACCGCCGGCACCAACGACATCACTCCATCCCAAGACCTCTGCGACTCCCTAGCCTCGTTCTTCCACAACAACATCGCTGACATAGATAACAGCTTTGGAGACCAGCCCACCCCTCCTATCTCCGAACTAAAACCCCCCTCCAACAACCTTTACGCCTGGAACCCAATCACCACTGAAGACACCATCCGCCTGATGAACACCATCCACTCAGGATCGCCAACCGACCCATGTCCCCACCACATTTTCAACAAAGCAGACTCCATTATCGCACCCCATCTCCGAGACGTTATCAACTGCTCCCTCAACTCCACCACCTTCCCGGAAAGCTGGAAACACGCGGAACTCAGCGCCCTCTTGAAGAAACCTACAGCAGACCCCACTGAACTTAAGAACTACCGCCCCATTTCGTACCTCCCATTCCCCGCCAAAGTAATTGAGAAAGCCGTCAACAATCAACTCGCCGATTTCCTCGAATCCAACAAATCCCTCGACCCTTCACAATCCGGCTTCCGAGCTAAACACAGCACCGAAACCGCCCTCATTGCAGCAACAGATGACATTCGAACTCTACTGGACAACGGAGAAACTGCCGCTCTCATCCTACTCGACCTCTCCGCAGCCTTCGACACGGTCTGTCATAGCACCCTTATACAACGCCTCAGCAACGTCGGAATACAAGGAAAAGCATTGGACTGGATAATCTCGTTCCTCGCCGGAAGAACCCAGAGAGTCCGCCTCCCCCCTTTTAAATCAGAGGAAACAGAAGTCATCTGCGGCGTACCCCAAGGATCTTCACTCAGTCCCACCCTCTTCAACGTATACATGAGTCCCCTCGCATCCATTGCGCGCCAACACAACCTCAACATTATCTCCTACGCAGACGACACTCAGCTGATCCTATCCCTCACCAAAGACCCAAACACCGCCAAAACCAACCTACACGAAGGGATGAAAGAAGTAGCCGAATGGATGAAGAACAGCTGTTTAAAACTAAACTCAGACAAAACGGAAGTCCTCATCTTAGGATCATCCCCCTCCGCCTGGGACAACTCATGGTGGCCACCGGCCCTTGGAACCACACCCATACCAACGGACCACGCACGTAACCTGGGCTTCATCCTGGACTCCTCCCTCTCGATGACCAGACAAGTTAACGCCGTTTCATCATCATGCTTCAACATCCTACATATGCTCAAAAAAATCTTCCGTTGGATCCCCACCGAAACAAGAAAAACGGTCACCCATGCACTGGTCACAAGCCGACTGGACTACGGAAACACCCTCTACGCCGGAACCACAGCCAAACTTCAGAAAAAACTCCAAGGCATCCAAAACGCCTCAGCCAGACTCATCCTAGACATCCCCCGACAAGCTCACATTTCCGGTCACCTGAAAGACCTCCACTGGCTCCCCGTCAACAAGAGAATAACATTCCGCCTCCTCACCCACGCACACAAAGCCCTCTATGGCCTAGGACCTGAATACCTCAACACGCGCCTGTCCTTCTACACCCCCACCCGCCAACTTCGATTGTCCAATCAAGCCCTCGCCGCAATTACACGCATCCAAAGAGCCACCATGGGAGGAAGATCCTTCTCCTACTTAGCGGCCAAGACCTGGAATTCCCTCCCCACCCACCTCCGCCTCACACAGAACCACCTCTCCTTCAGAAAACAACTAAAAACTTGGATATTCGATAAGTAAAGCTTCCCCCCTCCCTCAAGCGCCTTGAGACCCTCTGGGTGAGTAGTGCGCTATACAAATTTTAACTTGACTTGACCTGACTTGTATTAAAGGACAATACATTTGGTTTGAAGAATTTTCCCTATTGCTTTCAATCCTATTCTTGTGGGCTTAATAAAGTTAGTTTTAGTTCCACCAAGAAGTAGTTTTAATCTCACTTCATGTACCATTGCACTCTGCACCCATCAACCATACCCATTCACATGAGCCAGACACTTCCTTACATAGTGATGGCAAGCAAATCAGTAGTTGAGTTTGTTTTCCCCTTAACAGTGGCACACGGCCCATTTAATTCCATTGCAGTGTACGCAAAAGAGAAAGCACTGGGGACTAAGATGAGGTGACAACAGCAACATTAGTGTGATAATGAAGACTGCAAAATTAACTGAGAAAATACATTTATGAAGAAGTTATTAAATGAAACCCATGATATAGAAATAACCATTTTACACTGCATCAGCAATTAAGAAGAAAACTATATAACAAATAACAAAAAGAAGAACATTCCAGACAACAGCTGTAGCCCTAACCACATCCATATCCTAGCTACAGCTCTAATGTGTAACACAAACCACAACTCTCATTCTAACCTATACCACAATCCTAACTGTAACCCTAAGTGTAAAGCTAACTATAACCATAAATATAAACCTAATTTTACATGTCTAGCCCTTAAAGGCCATAATTGTTGCCCTAACCTTGCCTAAAGCAGTAAAAATTAAACAAAATATGGTTTCAAACTTTAAAGGATTGTGTTTAAAAAGACACATATATAATTGTCCCAATCAACTTTGTTTATAAAATTGTTTGTATTTTCATTCTTTTTTATTCTTTTTCACGTGTTGTGACACCTGACACTCTGCCCTGAGACCTGGAAGTAACTGAATAAATCTTACAGGGCTGATACTGACTTTAGTTCTTCTGAGTAATTAAACGGAATATGTTTGAGGCGGGTGGTGATAACACCTATTAGTTAAAAACATCAACACTATTTGTTTTTTGTACGGGCTATATAAAATGTCATTACAGTATCATTTAGTGTTATCTTTGGTAGCCTGTTCTAGCAACTACCACTGCTCCAGTGAGGCACTTTTAATTTTAAATTCCTAAAGTTAAGATCACAGCATTAAAACTCTTTCCTCTGGTGACTTTGCCAGGCTGACTATTACATTATCTTTGTTGTGAATTCGTGTTTACTCGATATCAGAAATGTTGCGCCTTCACTGAAATACTGTGGATTCATTCACCACAAGAGATGCATGCAGAATTTATTCTAGACGCTTATGCCCAGTGCATCAAGCTGGAGCGGGTTTGTTGAAAGAAATCTCCCTTTCACATCTGACCTGGGAAGAACTGTTTAAAACCAGTGCTGAATTTGAACTGGTGGTGGCAGGTGGGGTCCACTGGCACTCATGGGCCGGGCACATATTTGTCCTCATCAGACTTTGACCCAGACCAAGAGACAGACAAACACTAAAGGGGGAAAGAAGGACATAGAGAAAAATGGCAAACCGCTGACAAGGAAAGATAGCAAGGATGAACAAGAGCAGCTTCAATCACAGAGAAAAGGGGTAGGAAGTTTCTAATCAAGGATGAAAGAGGCATGAGGTGAAATCAAGCCTGGTACTCAGTACTGCCGACATTCAATAGCGTCTGCTGAAGGATTTTGAGCAAAACTTTGGGCACCTGATTGTATTCTTTTACAAATGAAGCACAGATTAAAATGTTTAAAATTTGAAAATGTGATGAGATCTACCCTGTTGCACTCTATAAAACAAGGGATTCATTAAAAAAGGTCTATTTTCATTGAAGCGGGCTTACTCTAACTGTAGTAATGAGGAGAAGAGGAGCAGCGGAAGACGTGTTAGTATACCCAACCTTGAGCTAAAACGATTTACCGGCAGCTGCGGGTCCTCCGGTAACGCGGACGAGTGTCGCCTCACTGCTCTGCGAGCAAGTTAAAAAGGAAAACTAAAATGACAATATCATTATCATTTTAGTTTTGCATTCCTGCTTAGGTGTGGGCTGGGCTGGGAAGAGGAGGGGCCGGTGAGAGGAGTGGGGAACATACCCTAAAGTGCACATGACGGTTTGACCTGAGGTCTTGGGCCAGCCAAACAGTCATGCACACTTTGCATGCTCTCCAACGACTGTAATGCACAGCCTTGGTGGAGAACATGCACAGCCTTCCATTCCCTCTCTGGGTGCCGAACCACTGCTCTCAGACCATTCATAACGCTGCTGTAGGGCAGCGTTGTGATTGGCTAGGGGAGTCTGGGAGACTGTGTGCTTCCTGCTATCGAGCGAGGAGCCGAAGAGGAGTAAGAGACTGCCACCAGCCGGCCTGCAGGTACGTTTATTTCTTTTTTAGGGCTCGGGCCTATGTCACACTGCGTAGCAGTGGGCGGAGCCCAAGAGTCCTGTAGTTAGCATCTCCGAAAAGCAACCTAAAAGATTCCTGGCTGCTCGTGATTTTTCATCCTTTTTGGCAGCTGCATGGCAATTGGGCCTCCCATGCGTGTTTTTTTAAAAGAGAGCACGCAATAGGCCATAGGCGGTAGAGTAGCTCCGGCTATGGCATATTGCGTGCGGTCACGCGCACCAGAAGGCCATATTTCGTCAATTATCGCGGCTGTCAGGGTCCGCGGTAATTGAAGACAGATGCTGTTTGTTTTTTTACTTTCCTCTTCTTTTCTCTCTTACTTCTCTCTACCGTTTTTCTCTCTTTTTCGCTATTCTTGTTTGTTCCCTTTCGCTTTCTTGCTCAACCACACACGTTTGCCACTGAAGGAATAAGGGCTGGTACTTATTATAATATCATCATACCTGGCCAATGCTTGTTTCTCTCGTTGCTTCTGTCGCCTTTTCTCTTCTGGGACCTCCTGCTTAGTTCGCCATAGAAAACTCAAATTGAATTTTTCATGCCGGATTGTGATATTTTTCCTTGCAGCCAAAGGCATTTCAAAATGTGTTTATGTTTCCATCGAGTTCGCATGCCTAACAAGGAAATGGATGAATGGATTTGAACGGGCACCTGCCCGTGCCAGCTGGTTGAATGTGCACGTGTTTAATATCTCAAATTAAAGCATCGCAACCCTTTCGGCACGGGGGTGGAAGGGGAAAGAGGGAGTGATGGCTCAGTGACTTAAAACACGTACAGAAAGCATCTGTGTTTGACACATCATGAGATCGAACGCAAGCAAATCAACTCAGGCGTCTGTCTATCCTTGCAAGGTCGATAACAATAAACATCCACGGTTTCTGCGGCACGAAACCCTTTGGGTCGATCATGGCTCTTAACAAATACACCAAAAGCGCCACCCCCTGCACGCCTCCTGGTTGGCGCTATGGTGAGGCAGGGGGCAGACGGACTCAGTTCTGAATAGCTGTTTTCCAAACGTCTGCGTTATTGGTAGTGTAAGACACATACTGATTGAAACACCATTTTGTCCAGCGCAGCCAATCGGCACAAATCATTTAGAGCCATATAAGGGAAAACACAGGCCCGTGTCTGGAGCAGTTGCTTTCTGCACTCCGAGGAAAGCCTGTAAACCCAGAGCTCACTACAAGGCCTGCACGCGCATGGAAGCGGGAAAAGGCACTTCATCCAACAATCTTTCAGTCCTACGAAATATGAAACGACAAATTTCTGTTTCCAAATAACATAATCGCTTGCTCATGAAGTTGTCTTTAAATATAATCACTAGGATTTGTGAGTATTATGAGGAGAAATATAGCTTAAGTGTTTCGGGGAAAAAATCTCCGAAACACTCTGCCATTTTACATCCACAGGTTTAAAGATGAACGTTGCGAGTATGCTGTATCAGTTCACCTTAAAAAGGTGCCTGAAAAACTGTTGCATGCTGTATGTACCACTCCAATATCAAAAGTACACGAGGGGGTTACTTTGGTACATAATTCCCAAATGAGACACTTTAGCCATAACGTATTACGGGAGACGAAGACGAAAAAGAATAAGGGTAATTTCGTTTTATTTGTAGTTTGTCAAACTTAACTCGTCCAGGGATGATGGGCGCACATTAATTAGTGTGTCTGTTATGTTAATTAGTGCCGATCCTTTGTCTCGCTCCTAATGGGGAAAATGCAAACTGAGAGGTCTTTTACAGTCTACTTGTCGTTGGGGGTGGGTAGGTCTCCTAGTGTATTGTTGGCCCATCCACTCCCTACCACGTTCGCAGAATCATTAGCCTGTTTGTGGGGGGCTGTTAATGATTTTACTTGGGCTCGGTGTGTGTTTTTTTCCCCTCGGTGTATGCCTGCGGCGGTGCTTAAATCTTGCATGCAGTCAAAAGATATGTGGCCTAGCGGTGCAGTTCACTAAGATGGCTGCCTCCCCTCCAGCAGATGTCATACAGTGATATGTCATGTTCGCGTTTTGGAGTAGTGCAGCTTTTTCTGACTAGTCACTTGTTTAGGGCTCGTGCAGAGTGAGTGCGAGTGACAGTGAGTGCAGAGTGAGTGCGAGAGCGACAGTGAGTGCAGAGTAGAGTGAGTGCGAGTGACAGTGAGTGCAGAGTGAGTGCCAGAGTGACAGTGAGTGCAGAGTCACAGTGAGTGCAGAGTGACAGTGAGTGCAGAGAGACTGTGAGTGCAGAGTGAGTGCAGAGTGAGTGCGAGAGCGACAGTGAGTGCAGAGTGAGTGTGAGTGCAGAGTGAGTGCGAGAGCGACAGTGAGTGCAGAGTGAGTGCGAGAGCGACAGTGAGTCCAGAGTAGAGTGAGTGCGAGTGACAGTGAGTGCAGAGTGAGTGCGAGAGCGACAGTGAGTGCAGAGTAGAGTGAGTGCGAGTGACAGTGAGTGTAGAGTCACAGTGAGTGCAGAGTGACAGTGAGTGCAGAGTGACAGTGAGTGCAGAGTGAGTGCAGAGTGAGTGCGAGAGCGACAGTGAGTGCAGAGTGAGTGCGAGAGCGACAGTGAGTGCAGAGTGAGTGCGAGAGTGACAGTGAGTGCAAAGTGAGTGCGAGAGTGACAGTGAGTGCAGAGTGAGTGCGAGAGTGACAGTGAGTGCAGAGTGACTACGAGAGTGACAGTGAGTGCAGAGTGAGTGCGAGAGTGACAGTGAGTGCAGAGTGAGTGTGAGAGTGATAGTGAGTGCAGAGTGAGTGCAGAGTGACTGTGAGTGTAGAGTGAGTGCAGAGTGAGTGCGAGAGTGACAGTGAGTGCAGAGTCACTGCGAGAGTGACAGTGAGTTCAGAGTGAGTGCGAGAGTGACAGTGAGTGCAGAGTGAGTGCTAGAGTGAGAGTGAGTGCAGAGTGAGTGCCAGAGTGACAATGAGTGCAGAGTGACAGTGAGTGCAGAGTGAGTACAGAGTGACAGTGAGTGCAGAGTGAGTGCAGAGTGACAGTGAGTGCAGAGTGAGTGCAGAGTGACAGTGAGTGCAGAGTGAGTGCGAGAGTGACTGTGAGTGCCAGAGTGACTGTGAGTGCGAGAGTGACAGTGAATGCAGAGTGAGTGCAGAGTGAGTGCAGAGTGACAGTGAGTGCAGAGTGAGTGCGAGAGTGACAGTGAGTGCAGAGTGAGTGCGAGGGTGACAGTGAGTGCAGAGTGAGTGCAGAGTGAGTGCGAGAGTGACAATGAGTGCAGAGTGAGTGCGAGAGTGACAGTGAGTGCATAGTGAGTGCCAGAGTGACAGTGAGTGCAGAGTGAGTGCCAGAGTGACAGTGAGTGCAGAGTGAGTGCCAGAGTGACAGTGAGTGCAGAGTGACAGTGAGTGCAGAGTGAGTGCAGAGTGACAGTGAGTGTGAGAGTGACTGTGAGTGCAGAGTGACTGTGAGTGCAGAGTGAGTGCAGAGTGAGTGTGAGAGTGACTGTGAGTGTAGAGTGAGTGCGAGAGTGACTGTGAGTGCAGAGTGAGTGAAGAGTGAGAGTGAGTGCAGAGTGAGAGTGAGTGCAGAGTGAGAGTGAGTGCAGAGAGAGCAGGGTATGCTTGTGCGCTTACACGGTGCACTGACACACAGGAGCTAAAACAAAGAACAGCTGAAAACATGTCTTGGGAGCTTCATGGAGGCAGCCGGCTCTCTGTGAGGGGAGCAGAAAGGAGGGGACGCCCCAACCAATCAAGCGCAACTACTCACAACCTACTGTACGATTACAACACAGGCCAAAGGGCAGAGCTAGGTCTTTTCGCATTACGTAGGGTGAGCAGTGTGTGAGCGTGCAGGGTGAACAGTGTGTGAGTGTGCAGGCTGAGCAGTGTGTGAGTATACAGGGTGAACAGTGTGTGAGTATGCAGGGTGAGCAGTGTGTGAGCGTGCAGGGTTAACAGTGTGTGAGTGTGTAGGGTAAGCATTGTGAGTGTGTAGGGTGAGCATTGTGAGTGTGTAGGGTGAGCATTGTGAGTGTGTAGGGTGAGCAGTGTGTGAGTGTGTAGTGTGTAAGTGTGTAGAGTGAGCAGTGTGTGAGTGTGCAGGGTGAGCAGTGTGTGAGTGTGCAGGGTGAGGAATGTGTGCAGGGTGAGCAGTGTGAGTGTGCGGTGAACAGTGTGAGTGTGTAGGGTGAACAGTGTATGAGTGTGCAGGGTGAACATTGGGTGAGTGTGTAGGGTGAACAGTGTGTGAGTGTGCAGGGTACGAAAACTCGAAGTAAGTCCACCACACACAGACACATAAGACCCCACACATAAGACCCCACACATAAGACCCCACACATAAGACCCCATACACTCACCACCACACACTTACCACCACACACTCACCACCACACACTCAGTGCAAACTTACACACACTCACCACCACACACTCACAACCACACACGCAAGCACACACACACACAACCACACCGTCAGTGCAAACTTTCACCAGACACTGACACCATAAGTCGTCTGTGCAGGCTTCCACCAGGCACACACCACCAGACGTCAGTGCACGCTTTCACCAGGCACACACACCACCAGCCGTCAGTGCACACTTTTACCAGGTACACACACCACCAGCTGTCAGTGCATGCTTCCACCAGGCACACACACCTCCAGCCGGCAGTGCACGCTTCCACCAGACACACACACCACCAGCGATCAGTGCACACATCAATTGTTAACGCATCCACAATTAACTATTGTAGCAATCGCAGTGTGGTGCACTTTACTTTTAAACATATTCATATAAAGCGCAGCATGCCACTATTGCTACAATTCCAATCCAACCCACATAATTCCACTACACACCACATGCATACACTCCATAACACATGGCTAAAAGACATTGCCATTTACAATGCCATTAGCTCAAACTCAAATAAATCCGAGACCTAATGCATTTCCAATGCTTGTTTAATTTAATCACCCCTGGTAAGTAGTTGTCGCCACTGTTTACAGGGCTTTATGGTATTGTTGGCAGTATATCAAAAGGATTATCAATAGTCACAGTTCTACCTAGATAACGATCTCGAGACGAAAACTACACATTTAAGATTGACACTATTATACATCCCCATTCTTCAGATAGAGGGTACTTGGCACGATATGCTCAATGAGCAGACAATATGTGGCTTATGCAAAAAGACTGAAGAAACAATTGAACATATAACTTGTTTATGGCCTAATTTGCTTGATGTATTCTAAAAACACTACACTCTCTGTTCAAGGCAACTCATATGCGAAACTCAAAGAGTTTAATATTTTGCTAAAGGTCTATCAAAAATTGCTGCATGCTTTGTGAAAATTCTTCAGAGCTGGCAAAACCAAGTTACTGTGGAGAACTATAACAAAAAGTGATTATTTGCTATTTATTCATTTTTTTTTAGATTGATTACAGCGTATTTTACTACTGTTTTATAATTTTATGAATACGCACTACTACCTCGAAAGACATGCCTGCTTCAAAATGTCATTATGTATATTTTACAATTTTGAACTTGGCTTTTAATTGTGACATTATACTTTATTTTTATATATGTATAGAATAAAGTACTAATCTGAAAAATTCCAATTTGGTCATTTAATTAAAAACAATATTAAAAATGAATAAAGACGTGTCAATTTCTATCTGCATTCGCTCAAGATAACCAAACATCTTTGGTTGCCAACGCTGATGAAACAGCAATACATGCACTAATTATATCCTGCTTGTTCTTTAGCAACATCATATTGGCAGGTGCCCCTCACTCCTCTCCAGCCCTGATTAAAGCTGTTTCCCAGTCCCTGGCCAGACTTACATCATCCAAGAGCAAATTCGATTGCATTTCTCTGATCCAAAAAAACTTACACTGGTGACCCAGGGAAGCAAGGATCACATTTAAGACCTGGTTTTAACCTAAAATGTGGATAGGAAAGAAGAGTTTCCAAAGGAGTTCCTGATCCAGAAGGAGTTCAGTACGTTCAGGTGCCACATGGGATGCAAGAGCAGCGTTCTTTGTTTTATCTACTAGGACAATAAGCCACTGGCACGGCTAATATTTAGAGACATCCATGGAAAGAACAGTATTCACAGTTTCCTAGGACAAGTAAAACAGCATGGACAGACTAGTATTGGCAAAGTAGCTAAAAAACATAGTTACGGGTTTCGGTTTCAATGGATTACAGATGGAAAAGACCCACCGTGGATATCTGATTTTTCAGTTAAAGATTAAAATCACTGAAATTGCCCAATAGATGGCATTAGAGCATTTTTTAAGAAAAGAAAGACCAATCTGCTGGACTGGATTGACCCTCAAGCTCCTTCATTTTGGCATTGTCTTTAGGAAATGTACCTATTTAAAGGAAAGTTTTGTATGCACAATATACATGTTACCCACCACTTCACAATCATTAGCTACACTTCTTTGTCCAGACACTAAATTGATAAAAAGTTGTCAACATGAACAGAAGACATGCATCCTCAGATTTCCTGCACAGTAAATGGCACTATCGCTTTTAGCAATAGAAAATTCATACACTGGAAGATATCCCTGATCTTATTCCGAAAGCTCTGCATGGATTACTGTAATTCAATGCATGCTTGAGTGATTACCATTCACTGATCATCAACAAAACTGTATTTTAAATCTTACTGCCTGCTTCCTGCATTGGATACCAGCTATTTGTATTGTAGTGGTGATAGTGACTCCTTGTGCTCCCGTCCAAGGAGAAGCATGTGTCTGTGACTCTGACTCCTGGACAGCAATAAGAGAATCAAACTGACCCTTGGACCAGGGTTAGGTCAGAATGTGATTCTCTGTGATTTCATGAAATTCTTTACATCTCTGCCCCCATATCGCTTTAGAATATCTTCCCTTATAAGCAGCTCTACTTGCTGTCCTTTTGGAAATGTGGAAATAATTTGTGAGACAAGGATGAGAACCAACTTATTGGGCCTTGCGGACGCTTTTGGCAATTTCCCATGTTTCTCCTTGGTGTCTCCCATCCCCACATATCTCCTTTGGCCTAAACGTCCATACCAACAGCGTGATGGTAAAGTACATTTGAACACAGAATAAGCAAGAGAACAATACCACTTTGAAGGGTGCCTACAAGTCTCTTTTTGCCACTGCCAGGGTACAAAATGTCACTGTCAGCTGTTAGTAAACATGACCAATAAAATAGTATTGAAATGTCTTTCTATTAAAGCAAAGCAAGAACATGAAATACCTCATAAGCAGGCCAACACATCAATAGCTCATCTATAAGCTCTTAAATGTTGGTTTTGCATCGCAAAATAATAGGTTAACCAGACACCCACAATACTCTTATTCCTTACCAGTCCCTCTCCTCAACTGAACGTTCCCCTGGCTCTCAGCAGGCTGAGGTCTATGTCATCTGGCCCTGTAACAAAAACGGCCCCAGGGTGTGGTTCCGTGAATTCTGAACCCGTTTTATAAATAGCATGGTTTCGTTACGAATTTGATAGTAGCAAACCATAACTAGTGAGTTCGGCAAGTACGAGTGATCTCGTCATGCTAGACCTACAGATTCACTATATATCTGGAGTTTTCGTTCCGGACCATGGGTTCCATTTTGTGCATGGCAGCCATTCTTTGGTTGCCCTCACATAGGCCGTTGACTGCGGCTGAACAAGTACTTGGTACATGTACACGTCTGCTCGAGTTCGTGCTGACTTTTGGATGAAGCAAGTGAACTGACCTCGTTGCCTGAAGCTGACCTTGCTGAACCAGTTCCTTGCCCTATAGCTGATCAAGATTAAGGATCAGAGCACAGGACATGTAAAGTTTGATATACACACACATCCCTTATCTTGCTCTGTTTCCGTTTCTTCCTTTATGGCCTCTTTTATGACATGGGTTGTGGTCCTTTTATTATGGGTACTGTCCGACTTATGTAAGAAGGAATGTTGGGCTTTCCGTATAATTGATGGTGGGCTGGACAACCAAAAAGTGGGTTTGCCGTTATGCGATACCTTCTGTAAAAATGCCTATGATTGGACAAATTGTAAAAAATGGGTGTTTGTCCAGAATGCAGGTTTTTGGCATAAAAAGGATGACTCGTTTTTGCAAATTTGAGCAGTCTCCTACGAATATACGCAGTGTTGTACTTCGTGGACCTCTGTTTCTGGTTGCAGCCAATAAATTCGATCTTTGACACCACCAAGAAGTACCTAGTGTCTCTGTATTCTAAGACAGGTGAACCTGAAGACTTTGGGCGTGCCCCTGGTGCCGCTGGGTACTAAAAGCCCGGTTCTTCAGTGGGCCCAAAACCGGTCCCTACCCGTGCGGCGCACCAGGGGATTGCCCGGTGCCCTCTATGGCCAGTCCGGCCCTGCATCTGGCATTCCTGTCACACAGTTGACCATGTCTCCTTTCTTAATGTTCCCTGCCTGATCTCCCAGTCACAACCCTTCTGATTACAGCAGCTCAGCAATCAAGAAACTAAGGGCAAGGTGGGGAAGACACAAGTGACCCTGCAGAATGTTGTTTGCATAGGTTTGGACTCTGTGAATAAGGGCTCTGCAGAGGTGCCTTACTGCCAGTATGGAAGGAAAATACAATATTGTGATTTCTGGAATCTTTGGAATCTATTTTGCACCGCTTTGATACATGCTGGAAGGTATTGATTTCCCCACACCTTTATTGTGATCTGAATGTAAGACCAGCAACATTACTAAGACTAACTTGTGTATTATTATGGTTCGTTAATCAGTGATAAAGATGGTCATAATTAGCTAGGCATAGAGAGAATATTATTAGCTCAAGGTCAAACAATTAAGTCAGGTAGGAGTTCCAAGTCTGCAATGTTTCACGGTCAATAACTTTCACTCTATATCACCTTTTAGTGAGTAGACTGTGAGAATGGACACTGTCTCCCTCTGCATAATATTCATTCCGTGTTGGGTTCATGCCAATTACTTTATCACACAGTTACTTCTAGTGTCTAACTTGGTTCTAAGTACTTGCAATCTTTGCAAACCCAGGATGACTCCTGTTTCCACAGTTTGCCTACTTCACTGCAACTGGTGTGGGGCAGATCCAGATAAAGCTTGTCCCACGCTCTTACAAGGCTTTCAGTTAGAGGAATAAAGGTAGAAAAGGAGCAAAAGGTATTTTCTCGGAGACCAAGACCAGTAGGCCCTGTACTGGCCAGTGATGGATACTGTTGCAGATCATTGGCATACCTGGTCTAAAGATTCTATTTCAATCCACTTCAATAGAATCTTCTTCGTGGCAGAATTGGCCCTGATAAAATACATATAGTATCAAGGACGTTTTCTTTATGGGCTGATATAAACACTGGAAAAGCATTGTGTCCAACAGGGGTTTGGTGCGGTGAAATGTGTAAACACTAATAACCTCTGGGTTTCAGAAGTTGGGAGACTACTGATAAATACCCACTGTAATTCACAAAAATAAACACTAAAAAGGAAATCATAGACATAATGTACCATAATCCAAAGGCACGTTCACATGTAAAACATTGTTGTAGCTCAGACCCAGAGTACGGTGAAACACTTACCCTGTGCTGAACTAGAATGAAAAGTCACCCAGAAGTAACATTGCGCCGGGGCACTCTTTGGAGTAGCCGCGCGCTCTACAAATTCCAGATAACATAACATATGGCTGCCCAATAAAAGCTCACAATACTGCCACTCTCTTTACTATGTACAGTACAGTGTCTAAAAGTCCATGTAGACACATTGCATGAGCTCTTAATAATTCCCAACAGAGGATTATTCGCCACCCCACCTTTGGAAATGAGCACTAATACATCCTATTTGATGAAATACAACCAACTCACATAAGATGCATGACGATCAATTACATGTTTATACTCCATGAAAGAATGATTAGGAGAGAACTTTTGTTTAATTGATTCAAGTATTTACTTAGGGTGTACCTTAATCAAACTCATCAACTGATTCCGTTAGTATGGTGTCACTGTTGATCATATCATACAAGGCCATACACATGTTTATTTACAGTTTAAAACCATATACATGTCTCACTCTCAACCTCTGTATTAAGGCAAAGTGAACACTTATCAGAAACTAAAAACAATCTATTCAGGAATTAACAATGTACTGCACATCAACCTTTAAGCCACAATGCCCCAGGGACATTCTGCTTATTCAACAACTTTCAGAGTATTTGGCCCAGAGTAATTGACCGTTCACATTAAAGTATTGCATACAATGAATAATCTTTACGAGCATTAAACTAGCTGCACTCATTATGGTATGAGATAGGGCTACCCAAGATTATGGTTTATATCAGAATAGTGCTCTTTTGCCCACATGTAAGCTCCATATTGTTTTGTTTCGGCGACACAACAAACACAATACAAAAAATAATAATAATTGTAAAGTCTGAAATAATCTCAACCCCTGGTAATTATGCTGAGCCACTTTCTTGTCTATCATTTCTTTGCCTCTCTATGCCTGCCATTCCAGACAGAGAGCAACCATATGTAAAAAAGCCTTTGTTCTGCACCAATAGGAATGGTCCTGCCTTGACTACCCAGCCAAATCCAATCACTTTTTGCATCTCTCGACAGGCATTATAAAGTGCAGTTCAAATGTGAAATGTGAAATGTTTCATATGAAAGACCCCCATGAAAGGGTATTAAAAGTCAATGTGAGGATATTCATTGTCTTATTCATTTAAGATATCATAAGCAAAATCTCTTGTAATAAAACACAGAATGATGGTTCAAGCAGCAACACATTCACCAATGGCATTTCTTGTAATCTGACAATCACATGTTTGAATCTAGCAAGGCCAAATGATAGGTTTTTAAACTGGATTTCGTTAAAATAGATATTTAGAAGACCTGTTACTTACAGTGATTAAAATACAGGAGTTACTATCATAAAAACATTCTATCTATCAATCTCTAATCGACCAATCTGCTAAGAGTAAACCCCCCTTTCTCCACGAGACCAGAACAGCATGTTAAAACTTAGACCTCATAAACAAAGTCTTTAAAACACACATTAACTACATTTCCTTCTTATTTAAATATCTCCCTACAGAAACCTCAAGCAGTTACTAAACCCACTATCAAGGACATGTCTTCAAACAGCCTTGGACTGTGGTAAGAATAGTGAACTATCGCAGTCCCGAAAAATGTGGGAACTGAGTTTGGCTTGATTTAGGAATTAAACAGAGGCGGACAAATTTGTGAGACAATATCATCGTAAAATGGGAAGCCATATTTTGGAGTCTATATTTTTTTGCAAAATATGTATTTGCAGCCCCACTTCGAACCAATGCCAGAGGGCAACCATGAACGACAAGTAACCAGCTGGATGGTCTAAGCATAACTCACATGTGTACACCTTCCCTTGCCTAGTTTTTTTCAAATGTTGAGTTTTATGTTGCATCTACTACCAAATGGCTCAAAGAACAGCATGTGAAAACCATCACAATCAATACCATGTCTAATAACTTAAAATTGAGTTGCACACCCAATTACATCCCCAACCCTTCTCTTGTTGCACATTTGTATTTAAGACATTGAGGGAAAAGTTCTGCAAAATCTGACCTGAGCTTCAGAGAAGACCTTCCCTATGGTGTTGATTGGCCCATATGGGATGCCGCTACCTTCAAAGATCTGCAGCCACTCAGAGGTCTTTTTTTCAGAGAACCTAGTAGAAACAAACAAAATACATGTGGTTTGACCTCTTCGCTCCAGTTTCCAAGGAATGTGTAGCAAGCCAACAAAGACCTGGGCCGAGGCCCGCAATAAACATGCACGCCTCACATATTTTGAAAATGCAAAGGCAAGGCCTAGGGCAAAGCACTTGGGTAAACTAAAGCACAATTTCATTTGCATATGAGAGCAGGATATAAATAAACTGTATCAACAATTTTAAATATGAGTCAATGCCTTTCCCGCAGCCCTCATCTGCCCTGGTAATCTTCACGTTTTAGGGAGAAAGCCATTGCTGTTTTATGTGATAAACCGTAAAATATTAAAATGTTCTAGATTTGATCACAGTCCGGGACTTTTCCTGCCCTTAACATTTAAAACACATGTCAGAATGAACCACAATTGCTAATCAGATCACGGCCTGACTTTGCTTTGTGTAATGGGGCATCTGGGCAACTACCACAATGTGTTCTGTTTATATTGCTGTGTCCGGCCATGTGTCTTTCGGCAGCGTTTGATGCCTGAAGCATTGCACATCCACAGATTAAGAACATCTATACTGGTCCATTTTAGCTGATAAAGTGATATCTGTGTGCAGAATTGTGTTGCCTTTGTGCCAAGCAACCTACCACAACAGCAAACCAAAGTATTTGACAAAGGAATAAATGGATCCGCCGATTTCTTTTTGTTTTTGAATGTTAGCCCTTCGCAGTCTTTGCATTTGACCCTGAAGAAGATCCTCTTGTCTGCACTGAAACAGAGTTATAAAAATTTTTGCCCAACAGATGCACCACACCGCATACATTTATCAGCTGGTCTTTAACCCCTTCCATGCTGATGACGAGCTCAGCTCGTCATCAGCATTACCTACCCTGTGCGGATGACAAGGAGAACTCGTCACTCAACATGTTGTTTTTGAAATTCCAGCGCACAGCGGGAAAACCGCTATCGTGGAAGTGGTTAAGTGGGTCAGTACCGACAGTTCTAAAAAGCAAGGTCCTTATCGGGCTTTCCGGTTTTTTGCCCTCACCATCATGGTGAAAAACAAATCTTAAGTCTGCAGCAGAGCCACCCTTCACTTAGTTTGATGTAACTTCAAAGAGACTCCTTATAGTACTTTCACAGTCTCATCATTTCAGGACTGAAGCATTTTCAATATTATATACAACGAAGCCATAGTTGTTGCTTATTTATCCTATTTAACTAATACCCATTAGGAAAACCAATAGTTTATTGTAGGTGTACTGCTACTTGTTGTATTACATGTCTAGATGCAATGACAGAAAGCAGCAACACACCAATGGGGCGGGACACTATGCTAAGCACAGATTTTTAGCTTACGTGTTTTTAGAACACCTTAATTATATCGACCACACCCCTTTGAAAGACCTCACAGTTTTTTCAACCCACTTAAAGCCCTGTGTATCAGAATTCAAAGTGACAATTTGTACACAGTTGACTGAGTTGCATAGAATGCTACACCAGCCAAGTACAAAAACTGTATTTTGCGTTAGTCGCCAGGTCCAAAAGATAATACAAAATGTCACACCACCGACTGCTAGCACGTTTCAACAGATGGATTTAAAGTTGCTTGATAACTAATATTGTCTAGAGATTGCATGATAAGGGCACACAGACTACTAAGGCCCACATAACCAGAATTCCCGTATTGGGCAAAAATTCCAGTTTTCAGACGAAAAAGGCATTACAGATTTAGTGGCAACACCAGCGAGGTATCCACTACAAAAAACAGACAAATGGTGGTTTCTGTATTTTAGAGGAATGACACCATCATCCCCCATCCCCCGACCACAAGAACAAGTCAGCTGTTGGAAGCCACCCCCTCCCCCAACAAGCCGGCCATTGGACGCCAACCTCCTCTCCCCATCTTACCTGCACCAGGACGGCAAATTTAGGTGCTGCCCGGGTGGCAGTGTGCCTAGCTACGTCACTGGATACCCTGAGCCTACTGGGTTCTCAAGGGAGCCCCTCTCCCCTTCCCCTCCTCTTCTCGGTCTCTTCCCCCATCAACCCCTCCCAACCCCTTATCCCAGGTTCTGCACTGACACTGTGGCCCCCATGGTCGTCTCGGAGTTTACAATGGTAGGGATTAGATTTGGATCATTTGTCACCACATCAGTTCCCTGGCAATAGGTAACACAATGTGCATCGCATCTTCATTAACTTTTACCTTTAACCTTTCATAATTATTCCACCTTGTATCTTCCACATAGATTCACAATCGTATTTATGATCTAGAACCTACTTGGAGGAGGCCAAATGAAAATCTACTTAGAGGAGGCACGCATGAGAAATTAAAAGAAGCATATATCTCACAATATCAAACCCTCAACAGCAGAACTATGCCTCAGGGTAGAAACACATCACAGGCTCCTAAACTACAGCTACCATTCAGGTGACAAAGAAATTGCAAGTTTACACAGCACACATCAATTTATTTTGTGTCACTAAGCAACCCCAAAACAAAGCATTCTATCAATGATTTGCTTCTGCACTCGTGATAGATTTGAAAATGGGCAACTTGCTAATGGCTACTGTAGAGATTGAGATGAATTTGTCCATGGTAGCTTACATGCATAAGATCCTCAACTCTTTCAAACACAAAGCCCAACACATTTCTTTGATCTTTGATGTTTATTATTCATCTTCTAAGCTGAGCAAATGGTCATGCAGTTACAAGGTGGGGTGGCCTTGATGTCAGGCTACTGAAACATACAGCAAATATGTTTTACCTTCTGCACGGTTTGCTTTTTCTTCTGGCAGCAGGTTTTCATCAAGATTGGTTCTATCATTAAACACCCATTTTATTTGGTACTTCTGATTATCATATACTGCTGCTTGAGATAAAAAACTACACCTTAGATATCAGAAGGGCAGCTGAAGTGAGGAAACAGTTGATACTGCACGTCACGCAATGGCCATACAAGGCAATATACTTTTGGCATAAAGCATTGGATTTTTGTATTTGGATTATGGTACGGAGCCTGGTTATAAGAGGTTAATCAATGGACTAAGGAAAAGACTAATCGATACAGCAGAGCACTAAATAGGAGAAGACGGGATCGTTCGCCGCATTTGAGGTATGATCGAACCACTCATTGTTACTACTCCCTGAAGAAGCCCAAAGTGTGGGCGAAATGCGTTGGCTGAGCTGAATTATATGTGTAATTTAGGAAAGAAACCGAATAAAAAGAATCACAAGCCTTAAAGAACATAGACCTCCCGAATCATCTTTTGCACAATACGCATTGTCTATGTTACTTGTTTAAATTCTTGTGAAAGTTGCCTCACTTTGCATGCATATATATTGAATCATTGAAGGCCAATAATGTTGGTTGGCCTTTGGAGGTGGGTAATTTCTGTGGATCAGTTGTTGAAAGGAATGGTCAAAAAATAAGAAGCACACGTAGTGGTGCGGCAATCAGGGCCCCTTGCTGCCATTGCTTGTTCAGTTCTTGGTAAGAGGTTTTGGATGTTTTTTATGAACTCAGTAGCTACTCGGACTCGTAGCAGCGGCAACATCCCTGATTAGAGTCAAGGATGTTACTGGTACTTAAACTATCATTAAAAATGTATCATTATGTATGGAATAAAGTACTGCCTGCCACACATTATAAGGATAGTGCAACTCACCAAAGAGTTCCATGACCATATAGAGGAATGAGGCCAAAGATTACGTTCCTTTATACTGTTATGGAACTCCAAGATGGCTTGCAAAATCCGTATCATGTACGACAGGGGGTACTTTATTCCTTATAATACATGATCACACCAGCACCTTTCCCTCAAACCACTTGAATCCTTGGTGTGTAGGCGTTTGATATGAAAGATAGTATATTTGTAAAATGAAGAATGAAAATAGAATCTCTAGTGCAAAATGCAACACATAGAAATGTTAGATATTTGTCACAAAAAGATATTAGAATCAGTTTAAAATAATGTGCAGTAGGTAGGAATATGTAGAACCATGCAGAAAGGTTTAAGCTGTTCAATAATTAACTAAGGAATGCATAAGATCGACATGTTGCAATGAATATCTCCTTTCTGCTTGTCACTGTACAGCTAAAAAAACAGAGCTGAAGAAAAAAGAGCCATGTGTCATTTCCGTTCTTTAAACTGCTGCTTTAAGTAACGCTTCGTGACCAGACTTGCCTTTCCCCTTGGTTCCTGGCATCAGACATTGTTACGTCAGAACTCAACTGAAATAAGTTCCTACACTTGAGTGGCTATGTCATTTCTTTATAATGGGGGACTGGGTGTGTCACAAGTCACATATCCTCAAGAAATGAGAAAGAGTTCTTATATAGGGATTGCAGAAACCCAATTATTATTAATCTATAATCTATCATTCATCTTTTCCTTTTCAGTTAGGTGTCTGGGTACTAGGTGTTGAATATATTTTATTCAGAACATTTTTCTTTACTTTTTAAATGACAACTTTCTGAGCTGTTCCAACTGACAATAGTATGTTTCTCTGTATTTATCAGTGATGATACTTTCATAATAAAAATGTTAAAACAATTATTTGATCACAGAGCTTGTCCCATTATATCATAACAGTGAGCAATAATTAGTTGAGTTACATTGTAACTGTTTTTAATGGAATTGTACATCTTTCCATGCTTATATAGCTCTTCACAGGTCATATAAGGGATTAGATGTTCAAGTGTTCAATCCACGCCTCCAGTCAGATTACAGCATAATCATTAGGGCTTGCTTTAGTATTTGAAAAAAGATTGACCTCAGTCACTATTCTCTTGTATGATGACCATATTACATACCAATGAATAAGGTGATTTTATTAGAAATGTAGCAACAGGACAAGAAACAAATTGTGACCAAACAGTAGGAATAGAAAAACGTAAGAAGTAACATTTAAAAAAGGGAAGGTACAGGTTAACCTGCACTTTTAAATGTAAGGGCTTGATAGAGGAAATTGTAAAACATAAAGGAGAGATACGGGAACAAAAAAGTGTTGGCTAATGGAAGGAAAGCACATGGTCTCCCTCTGTAACAAAAATACCTAGAACCCTCAATAAATTATTAAATAAAATTAACTAAATGGAGGAGCGGCCAATGGGGTCTCACTGTGTAAAATAAATATAATTATATGAACATTTTAGACAGGATGCATAAGGTTAGCCATTTAATATGGCCCTACATTGCCAATTAGGTGTTCTATTTGCCTCATAAAGCGCATGGCTGTGATTGAGTTAATGGTCTGGCAGTGGGCAGTGGGAGTAGGGCACCTGTGGATGCTTGGGTGTTGTCCACAGAGGTGGTTAGTTACCCACATTGGGTTGGGTGCAGGGTCTGGCAAAGGCCGAAGGCTACTGTAAAGAAATGGATTTCAGTGTAAAATTGAGTTCACAGATGGGGGAGGGAAGGAGTGGAATAAGTGGGGAAGTCACCAATGATTATCTGGAGGTAGGAAGGAGAGAAGAAGGATCCAATCTAACTCAGGGTGAATGTTAGATGAGAGACAGGACCATCCCTTCCTTGAAGAACATTGTCTTAAAGGCACATGCAAACCAGGAAAAGGGGAAGATGAATGACGGATAGGAGGCAAGACCATCCCTTACATGAAGAACCTCTTCTTACAGGTTAACAAGTATCAGCCT
This sequence comes from Lissotriton helveticus, assembly GCF_964261635.1. Lineage (NCBI taxonomy): Eukaryota > Metazoa > Chordata > Amphibia > Caudata > Salamandridae > Lissotriton > Lissotriton helveticus. The sequence continues at coordinate 1,582,115,906 of NC_136063.1, forward strand.
CACCAGTAGAAGGAATGATACCAGTAAGACAGCCCTTCAAGTACTGACTGTATGATTTTAAGTGAGAGAGAGATCAAAGTGGGAAGTGGACAACCTTTAGTGAAGTAACCTCTGAAGGTCTAACAAAACTTTGATTCCCGGTCTATACCTAAACTTGCCAAGACTCAATGATTTCAAATTTACCCCAACTACTAAGAGGAAAAGGGGAGTTATGTGAATGTAACTTTATCGGATAATATATATAAGTTCTCTTGTTAACAGAATAAAGACCTTGTGACTCATGTTTATTACAGCCATATACAGTGGCAAAAAATGAAATGTGATAAAAGCACATATATTACTAATGACAATTAATGTGTAGGTGGTGCCTGGAGTCACGCTGTTAAATATGGCATCCATTTATGGTCAACTCGAACATAGTGTCAATGTTTTGGGTTTATAGGCCTCGAAGTACAAGAGAGGGTTGGGCCCCGGCCTGGGCATGGAGGTCTGACCTTCAACCAGGCCCTGCACCCAAAATTCATGCAGAACAAACCCCAATTTCATACAGCCATTGGCCATGTATGCTGAGGTACACCCTATTTATTTCTTGCATTTTACCTACTTGGTATCCACCAGGACCTGGCAGCATCCAGGTTCCATAAATCTGGCTCTGGTCCAGCAAATCACATGACAAATTAGAAAGTTTAAACGTAATTTTAATGTCAGTAGGTCTCAGCGTTGCATGAGCCTGAATTGCTGTATGCTCATTGCCTTCTTTAAGCCCTGTTTTTTATTTTGCCCAACATGGTGCTCGATGCGCCACATTTGGTAAAAGAGCAGCAACACAAATTACACAGTAGAAAAAAGCTCCCTTTTCCAATGGCACACACTTTTTTAAATGGAATTGAGGATCCAGTGGGAATGTGACAAGTGGGGATTTGCTGCAGCCAGCCAACCTCCCAACCACTTGCAGAGTATTGAGTTTGCAAGTTAAGCTCACTTATCGAAACTCTCTTTTTGAATAAATGTGTCAAAAGGAATCTAAGTTGTTAGCAAATCAAAGTTTTAACTTTGTGTTCACTTGTCAGTTCTGCATGAAACGTTGGATCCCTCTGCTAAGCTTATCATGTCATAGCAATAGAAAACTAAAAGTGCAAATTCCTGCTGAATTTTGTGCAGATTTGTTAAAGGGTGTCAAGTTCATTAGCAAACAAAATATGTTTACCCACTGTTAGACATGGCCCGTTATGTAGGTTTGTCCCCAAACGTTTTGCCTTTGGCCTTCTTTTTGTCTGACCCTCTTTTTGTCGAATATAGGACTCTGGGCACGTTACCACTGCTGATCAGTCCTGAAGTGCATATGTTCTCTGTGTAAATTGTGATGATTATTGGTTATCCATGATTGGCATATTTGATTTACTGGTAAGTCCGTAGTAAATCACACGGTGTGTGCCAGGACCTGTATATTAAATGCTACTAGTGGGCTTGCAGCACTGGTTGTGCCACCCACATGAGTAGCCCTATAAATGTATCTCAGACCTGCCACTGCAATGTCTGTGCACGCAGTTTTTAACTGCCATGTCAATCTGGCACTTGCCAGGCCCAAACCTTCCCATTTCCTACATATAAGGCACCCATAAGAAAGGCCCATGGACCCCCCATGGGTAGGGTACAGTGTGTGTGAAAAGTAGGACATGTGCTGGTGTGTTTTAGATGTCTGGTGTGGAGTCTCATCTGTGGTGCATTTATTGTGTCACTGGTGTGTGTGTCTTGTGCAAACATTTTACACATTGCCTCTGGAATAAGCCTGACTGCTCCGTTCAGCAACAAGTGGGTGAGCAGGGGTTATCTTGGTGTGATCTTGCTAGAGCTAGAAATGGAGAGTTTGGTCTCGCAGATGGGGACCAGGCATCAGATGGGGAGCAGGCTCTCATGCACTTCATCAGTTGTAATTGGATTCCACCCATTCAGTACACCCATTTTTATTTTGCATTTTGGATCATCTGGTTTCGGGCTTTTTAAAGTTTGTAAGTTTCTCTACATGTGTGTCACCAACGGGAATCACATTGCAAACTGACTACAAGTCAGCAAGATGCACTTGTCTAGTTACATGTGAACATGTGTACATGCATGTGTGGAGGCTGCGTGTGTGAGATCACGGTCAAGCTCATCCCAGGGGCTGCGCACAGATACCCTGGCACAGAGGGGACTCTGCAGGATTAGATATTGACCTGGGGTAGGTCTTATAATGTTAGTGTGCACTAATAGGGAAAGTCAGTGTGATTTACTGTTTTGTCTGTAGTGACACTTTATTACATTCATATGGAGAGAATTGCGTTAGAGTGCAGTTTCGCATCTCTTTGGCCCACAGACATCAGTGACTTATAGAAATGGGGGTAACCTGTGCGAGAAAATTAAATCTGCAATTTCCAAAATTATATCTGTATAACTTATGGGTCATCCATAATTGTCATATTTTTCTGGATCAACTATGGGTCAAATCCCAGTCCTTTTGTCATCCTGTTGTGCCAGGTACATTGCATTTTATCTCCAGCAGCAGGAACAAATGTCTCCTCACACAAAGGGAGTAATTAACAGTGCTTCACTCAGCTACTGAGGAGGAAAGAGGTGGGGCTGAATGATCAGCATCAATCAATCTGCTGTCACACTGTGCCATGATTGTGCCTGCCCAAGTCCACTGAACAAAGGAGTGAGCCCAGACCACTCGAGCCAACACAGGAGGTAGTTCTCCTTTGAACGTTTAGTGAGTAAGGCCCTGGAAGGGATGTCAGCGAAGGAAGGAGCTGAGACCCTTAGAAGAGATGCGACTAGTGACTACTGGATGACGCCATTTTGAACTGTCCCAGCATGCTAAGCCGGAGGGTTGGAACAGAGGTGGAGAGATGACATGGCTTCTGGTACCTTCCACGTCCCTTTGAAAACTCTTGCACAAGAGGGAGACTCTCTCTTGCCTGGTGATTTCTCTGTACTTCGCTGCTGGGCCCTGGGCCACCATGAAGAGGTCGAAGGAGGACTCCCCCGATGCCCAGAAAGGACTAAGTACTCTGTCAAGTTGATCCCAGGACCAGTGAATCTCCCCAAGGGCCAGTGAGACTGGCCCTCTTAGACCTACTGAGGACAATTTTGGGGAAAGCCCTGAACTTCTGATCCCAGAGTCAAAGACAAGGAGGAAGGCTGGCGCAGGGACCTAGGAGAACAAGCTCCTTGAGGACTGCATGTGTTGGAGGTGAGGAGGTCTGCTGCAGCTACTCCTGGTGGCTAGATATCGCCACCAGGAGTAAAAAGAGTCCACAATCATCAAAATCAGGCCCAAGTTATGGCATTTTAATGTTTGGAGACCTTACAACTTTTTGGCGATGAAGTGCATGGGCTCCACTGCAGATTCTTAACTTACCTCTGGGGTGGGGGCATGTGTTGGGCCCATTTCTACTTTTTGCCCTAGGCCCCCATCTCCCCAGGGGCCGATAAAAAACTGATCTGGGGTCCTGGGACCCCAACTCTAGACCCTGAAAACCGAAAGACTCTGCCTTCGGCCCACACCACTTCACTCACCTTGGGGGGTGACCCAGGTGGGGCAGGCACCACCCTCATCTAAAGGAGACTGCGGTGAGAGGGCCTCCTGCAAGCAGTCTCCCGAAAAGCAGCAGGAGAGCCAATACTATATTATTCACTGCTCCCGGAGGAGAGCCCCATAATGTCCTTAGGGACTCTTCAATTTAGATATGTTATTCCACTCGTGGTGGCCCCAGGATAGCAGGGGTACCACCAATTACTTGCAGGCAGTATGGGAGGGACTGCAGGAGAGCAGCTGCTCGCCCCTAAAGAGTGTTTTTAAAGTACATATCCTATGTCTACGGGGCAGAAAACCACAACCCCCTCTGAACTTTCCTTAATGTTTTGAACACTCCCAAGGCTGGAGGTTTGCTTTACAACTAGGAGTGTTGCGTCCTCTAGTCACTTTTGTACAGTTGCAGTTATTGTGGTCTGAGTATGTCTAAGAAAGGTACAGGCCTTGAAGCGCCCTGTTGGGGCTACGTATATGATTGCATATAATGTAGTCAAAATGTGATGTCCTGTAAAGGCTGCTTTTATGATTGCAGTTTTCATGGTTTGAATGTTTATAAAACAAATACAAAGACACATGTTTTGGTCATTTTAAATTCTTTATTGAGATAGCAATGTTGACAATGATTAATATTGATTTTTGCAGTTACGCAGAAAATCATATCTTTAGTACGGGCTTTGTTGCTCTTAAACCTTTGACCAAGACAACAGATTTGCCTTAGATATTTGTATGACACCCCTAAAGGGGTCAAAGGTGATTATGTCATGTCATTTATGGTGTTTTCCCTCTACTAATGTATATATTTGTAAATTACAGTGTAGTATTTAGTAGTGCGTGTTTAATAAATGTACTTCTCCTTTTTCTAAAGCAAAAGTACCCACTGGACAATCCTTTATTGAGTGTTATTATTGTCTGCCAGTGAACGGTGCCTACTGTTCCACACCACCTCCCCAGAGTAGGCCTTGTAAATGTAAATGTAAATTGATACTTGTATAGCGCACTGCGCACCCGCAAGGGTCTCAAGGCGCTTGTACGAATACCGCTGTGGAACCCATCCTGGCTTTCCCTGTGAGGTGTCCACTCCTTGGCACCCCCAAGGTGGAGGCCAGGTATCCTTAGCGTTGTGGGGGCCGTTGTGGAGATTTAGCAAGCTATTGCCCAGAGTTGCAGAGTGGGACTCCATGATTGGAATAGGCACCGAGGCGAGAATTATCAGGTCCGTGGAATTTTAAGCCCAAGACCCGCCGAGGCGGGGATTGAACCCTGGTTCCAGGCTAGACCTCTGCATCAGGGTCTGCCGCTCTAACCATTAAGCCACACTTCTCCACTCGCACTGCTCTGCTTTGCTACTCTTAGAAAGCCAAGCGCTACAACGGGTTATGTGGTTCACAGAAAGGAGAAATGTAGGCCTGTTACTTGTGCAGGGCACACAACTAATAACCCAATTTCCTACATTACTTATATAAAGGAGAACATGATGTTAGGAGGATCGGCAGTGAAGAAAATGGAGAACAAATCAGAGACTCTATCTGGGATTATGATAATGGATGAGCAGACACTGTGAACAATTGAAAACAAGAGATGCATCCATGGGAATAATTTCTTTCTTTATTTATTCATTCATTTCATTTATTTGCAAAGTTTTATATAGCACTGGCTAGACCCAGAGGTATCAGAGTGCTTTACATGAGGATCAGCGATTTACATGTTGCTTAAGTACATCAATTACAGGAGCCAAGTATAGACATAGGAGAAAAACATGACATTACACAATAATTAGGGTAATTACCGAGTAGTACAGCCAAGACAGGATGAAGAGGCTGGGAAGGGAAGGAAACACAGTGGGGAGACAAGGAAAACAGTGTCAGATGTCTGGCTGGGTAGGTGATGGCCGTAGTGGTGAAACAGAGCCAAACTCCTCTATAGCTGCATAGGACAGCTCCACTGGGCATCAGCCAAGGTTGCTTGAGTTCCACTGTAAGTACGAACAGTTAAGATATCTACCCAGGGGGCATCGTCATAGTTCTATCAAAGCACCATTCCTGGTGTTACTGGGAAACAGGTAGAATAGCCAAGACAGGGGGGAGAGGCAGGGGAGGGAAGGAAAACATGGGAGAGAAGAGGAAAACAATGTCATATGTCTGGCTGGGTAGGTGACAACTGAGGGGGTGAACCAGAGCCAAACTCCCCTATAGCTGAATAGGACAGCTCCACCCGGCATTGGCCAAGGTTGTTCTGGTTCCGCTGTAAGTATGAACAGTTAAGGTATCATCCCAGGGGGCATAATCACAGTTCCATCAAAGCACCGGTCCCAGTGTTACTGGGAAGCGCCGACCGCCTCGTCCTCCAGCTTGCCCCCAGGTCAAGAGTGGAGAGAGAAGAGATGCGAGGCACAGTTCCAAAGTCTGTAGAATTGTGGGACAACCCATCGTTCTTGCCTTCAGTCCTCTTGTCAGGAGTGAAACTGAAGGGAAGTTGTGAATAGAAACATGATCCTCATCAGTATTTAGTCCTCAATAGGCCCCCATAGTGACATTGCAGATATTGAATCTGGGTGCCATTTTAGAGTCAGGCAAGCCTGGGCCTGACCTTTCCTTCAGTTAGCAGGTCACGCCATGCCCCCGTATAAAGCGATGATTATAGGGATCAGTTGAACCCTGTGACTCTGTAGCTGGTCTTGCCTGTGGCTCTGTGATTCTTTTACTCTGTTATGCTTTGTATCCAGTTTATACATCGAACGATGATGGGTCAGCCTCTTTCTCCTGTGGCATTTCCCTGGCGGATGCCACTTTAAGGTCAGGTGCGGCATATCCCGCATTGAAGTATTAGCAACGTTTTTATGAGGGATTGATTCAGGTATCCCCAGGTCCCTCGAAGGAGGAGGAGTCATGTTGAGGCGATTTTGCTGATACTAGAACATTGGGAACCAATAATAGAGTAGCAACAGCTGCTAGCGGGAAAGAGTATAGCCATTTAGAGGGAATGCAGTGCTAAATGCTGGAGAGCAAACTATAGGAACTTGACAACTAGAGAAGAAGCACCATGTTGACAGTGCTTGGTGTGACAGCAGAGACATTATCAGATGATTTCTGAGATTCGATTATAATTGTAATCATGGATTGGCTGGCTCTTCCTTTTGGGAAGGCAAGTAGTCTGGTGAAAAAGGCATACAGAGCGAAGTAACCAAATAGACGATTAGGGGCACAGACATGGTGGCGCTGCCTACAGTTGAAGAAAAAGATCTTTCCTGGGGCCATGTGACAGAAAAAGGTGAAATTGAGTACACAGAAAAAAGTTGTTTTTCCATTGGCAGGGAAAGTTGCTAGGCATCAAGCATAAACTGGAAAGACAAGGGCTTGCAACTTCTAGGAGCACCTCTAAGAAGCTAAAAGTGAACCACGAAGGGAAACATCTCTACTCACGTGCTGAATCAGCGAAGTAATTTCTCGACAGTTTGAACCAAGGTAGTAGTTTATATACTGTTGGATATTGTTGTGACAATGGATTCTGCCTAGGGTGTGTAGCTGTTTGAAGCTCCTTAGTAGTGTGGGTCCAGTGTTAGCTCCCCTGGAAAGCTGGAGTTGTGTTATGGTTCTTTGAACGTGTTCTTTCTGTTTTCTCTCTTCTCTCCATTTTTCCATTTAACTCTCAAGTAACTTTGTTTATTTTGGTGGTTTTCGGATCACAAGTGATACTTTTACTTGAAATGTTTGGCAGTAATGTGTTGATTCTGGGATCTATAATACACTCCCTGTGGGGTAGTATGCGTTCTCTTTTTGAAGTCACTTAATCAATATTGTCAAACGATACAACTATTGTAACTACCCCTTTAACTGTACCCCCTTGATGTAACTGCACAGATTTGAAAATTGAAAAGTGAGGTAGATTTGAAGCATCTGTAAGATTTCCTGCAAATTAGTCAAACAGAGCTAAAGTTATAGAACAATCAAACTGTCAAGACTTCCCTAAATCATAATCATTTAAAACCTATGTCAAATGACAGTAGCTGAAAAACCGTGTACACATTTCTAGCAAACCACCAAATCAAAGCTTCCTGGATAAAGTTCTATTTTCTTGCCAAGTTTTCATATAACGTAGAGCAACATTTCTTGTAAGAGGTAAATGCATCTTTTTGATGCCGTAACTTTTTTGTCTGCCCAGATCTGCATGGAACTTGTCATGCTGGATCCTAGACAGGTGTGCGAAGGGAGTGCCTAACTCCATGAAGATTTGTTAAGTATCCCAAAGTTATAAGCAACCTAAAAACTGCACATTAAAGGAAGGTGCAGCTGACCATAATTACAGAGCTACCATGACACATTCGTTAATATGAGCAGGATAAATAATGGGCAACAAAGTTATATTGTCCTATATTGCCATCAAGGGGTTCTCCTGACATCAAGGCTGAATGCCAAGCGGTTTGTTAATGTCACCAGAACCCCGAAATGACAACATAGGAAAACAACTTACCTTCGATGTATGTTTGTATTGCATCTTTACGTGCGTGCAATGAACATTAAAACACGGTATATTTGCAAGCAGGGAACGATTAATGTAAACAGTAAGTGAAATACTGCACTATACTATTTGATTGTCTTTAGTAAAATGATAAAACTATTTAATTATGTAGTTATTAAGACAAGGTCCAGATACAACAGGTTTTGCTTTCTAAATGAAGATATTCTGGCAAAATAAACCAGACATTTTTAATGAGAATGCCAATAAAGCAGAGCTGAAAAGAGCTCAGATTATAATTAAAATATGCAGCTTTCATAAATAACATTTTAATAAACAAAACACAGTGGTTATGCTTATTAACTTTTAGAACCTATTTTTGCAGTGTTAAACTAACAAGGGGTCTTGATTGCATGTAGAATGTTCAGGGTTTGAGAACTTACACAAATGGACTGCTAATTGAAAAACAAAATAAGTAATAAACAATGACTTCCCCTTTGACGAAACATACAGTTACAAATGTTTAAATAAGCATCCTTACCACTTTCATAAAGGTTGCTATCACTTTAACTGCATTTTTAAGTGATTTTAAAAAATACATGTTCACATATTATAATCAAAGCTAACCATAACTTCATTTAAATCTTTTGGTTGTGTATACATATTTATTTATTCCCAAAGTCCTATGAGGCTTATGTCAATAAAGATTATTTTAATTTCCAAAGAATGGAGTATAGACTGCTTTGCGTGGAGTTGTATGACACTATAGTGAGAAAAATAGTACTTACATACCCAAATAGCACCACAAAATATCAACAGCCAAAATATTGTAAATGAATACTTACAATAAAGACAAAAATATCAATAACAAAAATGTCACAGAAAAAAATATCTAACATACAATTGTTTCGAATACAAAAATAAAGAAATGCTAAATATTGTCAATAAATTAAACCTAAGGAAACAAAGTAACAATCCCGGAAACCAAAATATCGAACACAGAAAATCAGCATTCAAAATAAAAATAACAATATTATATCCCATCTATGCATACATATAAAAATAAAATAATAACAATAATACTATTTAAAGCAGCACACCATCACAGTCAGATTGCAGCTCTAGAAAAGAGTATTTCAACCCTTCAAAGAACACTAAATACCACAAAGAAAGTACATTTGGCAACAAACAATAGGTAACAAATATAACAAAAATATAAAGCTATTTTAAGAGAACAAAAAATAAAACTATGCTACATAATTTTTTTTTTCAACATATAGGAACATCGACAACAAGAGAGGAGTTGGCCTAACAGCAGGGCGGTCAACCTCGAATCTAGGGAACTGGCTTCGAGTCTCTGCAATGACGCTGAACATCCTGTGATTCTGGGCAAATCACTTAATCCCCCGTGCCTAATAAAAAATGAATGTGTCCTCATGTAATGCAACTGGTGCTATGTAAAGCACTCTGATACCCAATTCGGGTCAAGTTCGCGCTATATAAAACTCTGTCAAAATAAAAAATAAAAACATTTAAAAAAAAGAAGATTACAATTTTAACAGAAAATTAAAATAAAACTACAGACACCAAAAATTCACGAAATACTTAAGAGACTGCCCTGAAAGTAACTATTGTCACTAAGGCAGGACACTAAGGGACTGAGTGCGATGGTGGATGGACTTCTGTCTGACCACCATCATATGGCATTACAATGTGGCCGCCACCACAGTGGCCGCAAGTGCCATGTTTTCCTTTGTGGCGGGTGCTACTGGATGCAGCACCCACTGTAATTGAAAAAATGCAAGTTTTGCATTACCCTGCACTATGTCGCAGGCACCACCCAGAGCCTGCAACATGGTGCAGGGAAATGCAGGAGGGCACCCAAGTGCACAACCAAACTGCCCCTGCTCAAGGGGGGCCCGCAACGGGTCCCCTAAGTCCATCCCCATCAGCCTTCCCATGGCGGGTGACACGCCATGGAAAGGCTGGCGGGAGGCACATCCTAATCCCTACGGCGGTGCCTGCTAGGCACCACCACCATTTTAGGGATGGGAAGGGCTCCGCCGCACCAGTGGGCTCAAGGAGCCCGTCGGATGCATTTGGAGATGGGAAGGCCTCCGCCACACCAGCGGACTCAAGGAGCCTGTAGGTGGCGGGTTCACCACCATCATAATGACCCCCTTACATTTAAAGTAAAATTAATGCTTAACATAATTGAAAAATAAACTAAAACTCCAACATAAAAAATGAAATAAAACAATAAACCAATACAACTAATCTCAACAGACTGCAACAAGCAAAACCTCTGCCAAAAGCAACATCAAACATGCCAATTCAAGCTAAAAATATTAAAACAAACTAAGAATGCAAGAACACTTAGCATGTAAAATAACACTCTTTGATAACAACCAAGGCTCACTATACCTAGATTCAATTGCAAAAACCTGACTTTAAAATCTTCACACTAAACAGCAACTTTTTGATCTCCTTAAAAACTGAGCACATACCTACATAATATTCATATTTTACTAATAATAAAATAACTTTAATATACCAATCTGAATGCATAAAAAATACCAATGTCCAGGTAATAATATAAATAAATAAAAAAACTACATTTTTAAAGTGAAAGGATGACTTAAAAAATACAATAGCAAAAATATGTTGACAAACAAGAGTCCTCAAAAAAAACAAAAATTAACCGGATAAATATCGAGCATCCAATACAACTCCACAAACAAAGGAAATCCATCCATAACCCGATGAAATAAGAAAAAAAAAAGTTTCCAGAAAACATAAAACAATTAATTTGTTTTAAAACAATCAAGTTCTACCATGAAAACACAATCAAATAAACCCAGATTAGGTCCAACCTTTGAAAATAAAAATGTGGAATGTAAAAAATTCTACAGTAGAAAAGCACTAAAAACTATTTTAAATACATAGAAATCATGTATACACTGCATATAAATAATATATTTTACTATGAGGCCTACTGCACTACCCTAAACTAACGAATATAGGCTACGTTAAAAAACAACACACTAAAATAACATTTACTAACAAAGATTGACCTAACTTACTCTTAATACGTCCCTCTACCACTAAGCCCTTACAAAATAAGTGGACAACAGTGATAGCTGAACCAGAGACCAGCAATGGGAAACCCCAGTCGCAAACTGCATGAACAGCCCACAATGATGAAGAAAGATTTTAATATCACAGAAGAACAAGTTACTTACCTTCGGTAATGAAGTAAGAGACATATGTTTGTTAGAGATTCCTTACCTTAGAATTACCCCCTGGCATCAGACTGGATCAAGAGAATTTTTTCTTAGCAGTACCCCTGCACTTCGGTAGGTGGCGTCGGTCGACTATGTCTGTCGTCAGCGTCGTGGTCACCGGGATGATGTTGCAGTCTCTACTTAGACACTGCCCTTGTGCACTGATGGCGGTTCTGACACAACTTTTCACGCCAGAAGCACAGAGCTATGAAAGACACAGACTGTCCAGGCAGTAATTTCTGGTGAACATGTGCAAGGATGCCCACTTGGCTGCCTGGCAGATGTCAAGAAGTGAGACTCCACGAGCCAATGCAGTGGTTGCTGCCATTGCTCTAGTGGAATGAGCACGTAGCCCCACTGGAGGTTCCTTTTTCACTAAAGCATAGCAGATCTTTATGCAAAGACAACCCATCGAGACATGGTATGCTTTTGAACAGCCGAGCCTTTTTTTAGGCACCTACATAGCTAACGAATAGTTGATCATCCACCCGGAAGTCCTTCACCCGGTCAAGGTAGAAAGATAACGCACATTTAGGATTCAGACAGTGGAGTCTCTCCTCCTCCTTGGAAGGGTGCGGTGGTGGGAAAAAGGTGGGCAAAGTGATCGTTTGTCCAATGTGAAATGGTGAAACCACTTTAGGAAGTAACAAAGGCCGCGTCCTAAGCACCACTTTGTCCGGATGCACAGAGAAGAATGGGGGCTTAGGTGATAGAGCTTTAAGCTCACTCACTCTGCGAGCAGAGGTGATGGCAACAAGGAAGGGCGTTTTCAGAGTGAGAAGCCTGAGAGGACAGTTGTGAAGAGGCTCGAATGGAGCACACATAAGATAAGTTAAAACAAGGTTCAAGTCCCACTGGGGCATTATGTAGGTAGAAGGACAAAAGAGATAATAGTAATGCCTTTAAAGAATCTGTTTACAACATGAGACTTGAATGTGGATGGCTGATCTGGTAGCCAAAGGAAAGCAAAAATAGATGCAAGGTAGCCTTTAAGAGTGCACAGGGCAGAGCCCTGCTGGGCTAAAGAAAGTAGATACAGAAGGAGCTCTGAAAGAGGGGCAGAGAGGGGATCCACCGCCACAATCACGGAAGCCACGGACAGAGGAGGAAGCACCACGAGGCTGGGGGTTGACTGGACCCTGAAATACCCTTCTGTCCAGATTTGGCTCATGGGGCACCGAACCCCTCCTTGCCAAGCATACGATCACAGTATACTAGTATTAGCAAGAGCAGTGTATTAATATAAAATATATATCTATACACATTGATAAAGACAAATACACCATATGGTACATACACACACTGTGAAACAACATTAGTGAGTGACAGGGGGATCTGACCCCGGTCCTGACGAAGGGGCATGGTGCCCCGAAACATGTTGACCCGCACAGGAAAGTGAGCCCACTAACCAGCTTGACCTTTCCGAAATCACCCTATTTTTAACAATACCAGCCAGTGCTTATTAAATTATTTTTTTCTTTCACTAGGCCAGGTATTTTTTAACATCACTCTATCACCCCTGACCCTACTGACACTCACTCCCACTCACTCACATAGCACCCACATTTAAAAGGTGCTCCAGCGTAGTCGCTTGTCGCAGCACTGCCCCGTCCGGCAGCCGAGCGGGAAGACCCCGATGATGAAGCATGACACCAAGGGCCCTTTTGGTGTGTGAGGGGTATTTTAACACATTTTGTGTATTCCAACAACAACAGGATACACACTAACCTTTTCGGAGGTGGACCTTTCTTGATTACCAGAGCCTTTAAGAGTGCACAGGGCAGAGCCCTGCTGGGCTAAAGAAAGTAGATACAGAAGGAGCTCTGAAAGAGGGGCAGAGAGGGGATCCACCGCCTTTGCTGCCCACCATGCCACAAACGTGTTCCATCAACAGGCGTATACAGTTTTCATGGAGGGTTGTCTGACTGCCAAGATGACATTACAGACTTCAAGTGAATGGTCAAAAGCTGTCAACTGTCACCGATCAATCTCCACACAAGGAAGTGGAGGCTGGGCAGGTTCAGGTGAAGAACCGTCCCCTGCTGCTGTGACAGAATATCCTCCCGAAGGGGCAGTCTGATTGGAGGATCGAGGGCCATGCTCAAGACCTCAGGGTACCAGACTCTTCGCGCACAGTCTGGAGCCACAAGAATAACTTGTGCCTGGTCATGCTTGCTCTTCTTGAGCACTCGGGGCAGAAGTGGTACAGGCGGAAAGGCGTACTGGAGGCCGCAACTCCACTCACAATGAAAAGCGTCGTTGAGCGAGAGCCACCTTGGAAACTCCAACGCGCAGAATTTCTGACATGGCACATTCTCTTCGGTGACGAACAGATCTAACTAAGGTGCTTCCCACTGCTGAAAGAGATCTTTCACCACCTCCGAGTGAAGATGCCATTCGTGATCTAACCGGCTGAGTTTGTCTGCCCTGGCGTTCAGGGAACCTGCTAGGTCTTGAACCACCAGTGACATGAACCGATGTTCCAGCCTTGTCCAGAGGTAAGGAGCCTCTTGACATAGGGTCCATGACCCCACCCTCGCCCTGTTTGCTACAGTACAACATGACTGTGGTGGTGTCTGTGAACACCTGCTCCACATTCCCTTTGAGAGAGGGAAGAAATGCTTTCAGTGCCAGGCGGATTGCCCGGAGCTCCAACGGGTTGATATGGAGCTTGGACTCTGCTGGAGACCAGACTCCTCTGACTTCCACCTCCCCCAGATGGCTACCCCATCCCAGGAGTGATGCATCTGTCACTACTGTGAGGTCTGGTTGGGGAAGGGAGATGGATCTGCCTCAAACCCAAGCTGGGTTCAATAAGCAGCTGTTGTTGTGCAGTTCCCACGAATCTGGACGTAGTGGGAAAGATTCCTCTGATTCTGCGGCCACTGAAACTTCAGGTCCCACTGTAGAGCCTACGTAAGCCATCTGACATGATCCACCAGCAGGAGACCATGAGAACCAGCAGCCTCAGGGTCATTCTCACCAAAATCCGAGATAGAGGCTGAAACATCGGTATCATAGCCTGAATATCCCGAACTCGCTGCTCGGAGGATATACCCAAAACCGCACTCTGTCCAGAACAGCTCCGATGAAAGGGAGCGTCTGAGGGGAATCAGGTGAGGCTTTGGCACGTTGACAGTGAATCCCAGCGAATGCAGGAGGTTTGCCTTAGTCTGGAAGATGGCAGCCTGGGGCGAGCCTGCCTGCAACAGCCAGTCATCGAGATAGGGGAAAACCGGAACCCTAGATCTGCGCAGATGAGCTGCGGCCACCACCGTCACCTTTGTGAACACCCGAGGGGCACTGGTAAGACCAAAGGGAAACACGGTTAACTGAAAATGCTTGTGGCCTACCATGATTTGTAGGTAGCGTCTTTGGGTTGGCAGGCCGGGTATGTGGGAAATAGGTGTCCTGCAAGGCCAGTGCCACCATCGAGTCTCCAGGGTCGAGGGTAGACAGGACCTGAGCCAACATGAGCATCTTGAACTTCTAGTTGCGGAGGAAGCAGTTGAGGATCATGAGGTCTAGGATAGGATGCAAGCCTTTGTCCTTCTTGGGCACCAGAAAGTAGTGGGAGTAGCAACCACAACATACTTCCGGCGCAGGGACTCTCTCGATTGCCCCCTTGGCCAAGAAAGCTGAGACTTCCTGGCGGAGAAGCGCCTAATGATCCTCCGGCATGTGATCTAAAGACGGTTGCATGGACGTAGGGGTAGTCTCGAAGGGGAGGGAGTAGCCCCTTTGAACTATTTGTGAACCCACCTGTGATGGATTTCCAGTGGGGGAGGTGATGGGGAATCCTGATGCCCACTGGCCGTTGATGGTCCTGAAAGGTCAGACTAGGAAGGCTTGGAGGCTGCTGCAGGGGGGGAGTTGGACTGGCCCACCCGCTGGCTCCCAGACCCACGGATTTCTGGATCCCTCGTTCGTGGCCACATGAAGGCTGGGCAGCTTTAGTGAACCAGTGGCTAGATTGGGCAGGACGTGGCTGGGCGCCAGGGATGAAAAGCAGACTGGAGTGGACAAGAATGCAAAGATAAAGAAGAAGAAGTGGCAAGAAAGAAAGGGTATATATATATATATATATATATATATATATATATATATATATATATATATATATATATATATATATATATATAAATATATATATATATATACATATATACATATATATATATATATATATATATATATATATATATTCACTGAAAAAACCATAGGTTATAGACCATATATAGTTAGGAATTAGCATTTAAAAAACCTTATTTTACTCACACAAAACCATTGAAATTCCATATATAGTTAGTTGCACTAACTATATATCGCGCACCCGCAATCCACTGCTGATCATGTCACATATTACATCATTCATGACATGGTCAGTGACATCACTGATGACATCACTGATGACATCTCAAATGACATCACTGATGACATCATCCAGTGACTGTGTGTTTCTGTAAAGTTTAAATATGTTTTACATATTGAAGAATGAGTAGATGTAGAAGTGTCTGGATGAAGGATTTAGTAGGTGCGTGACTGACTGTATGAGTGAGTGATTAAATGTGTCTCACTGAATGCATGGGTTAGTGACTAAACTGTCTTAATTTGTGCATCATTATGTCTGTTGTGATGTAAACTGCTGCATGTGTTGATCATTAGCTATACGAGAGGCTATATGTGTTATTAATTGGTTGCCCAAGTATTTCTATGGGAGATTGAGTTTGTGTGGGGGTGGCTGGAAGGTGTGTGACTCTGTGCATAGATGTGTGAGCAGTTTATTCACTAGGTGTATGAGTTCAAGAGTGCATGTGGAAAAAGCTACATGGGCAGTTGGCTGTGTGCATGAGTGTATTGATGAGTGAATGGATATCTCAATGCTACATGTCATAGTAAGTACATATGTAAAACACAGTACATGTGAGAGTTGGCATATATAAATAACTGTGCATGAGAGCCACTGAATGAGTGAGTGGTTGTATCGATCATTGTGAACTTGTATCAGGGATTGTATAAGAGAGTAAATATGTGTTAGTATATGTTTCAATAAGTAAGGTGTGTATAACTGTATAGTTGAAGAAATGGAGGTGAGATTGTTTCTTTGCATGACTGACTGGGTGTGTGAGTAACTCCATGGATGAGTGGCAGTGTGTGAGTGTCTGTATACACTGAGTGTATCTAAGGTTATATTAGAGTCTGAAGAGGTTTATCGTATTAGCACAAGAATGATGTCAAATGAGACGTCATCAGTGATGTCATCAGTGATGTCATTTGAGATGTCATCAGTGATGTCATCAGTGATGTCACTGACCATGTCATGAATGATGTAATATGTGACATGATCAGCAGTGGATTGCGGGTGCGCGATATATAGTTAGTGCAACTAACTATATATGGAATTTCAATGGTTTTGTGTGAGTAAAATAAGGTTTTTTAAATGCTAATTCCTAACTATATATGGTCTATAACCTATGGTTTTTTCAGTGAATTTTCAAGGTTTTGTAAATGCTAATTCCTAACTATATATGGTCTATAACCTATGGTTTTTTCAGTGAATTTCAATGGTTTTTTAATAGCAAATATCATAAGCTGTCGAATGTCAAGTACGTGGTAAGTGAAAACATTTTCGTGTTTATGCACACTGATCTGCTTTGAATGGTGCCCCCCCCCTCATTTCTATTAGGAGTACTCTCTCTTTGCAGATAGTGAAAGGTAGTTAACGCAGGCCTTTGCCCCCGTTGTAATCCGTCGTGCCTGCTTCTCTCTCCATTTGATTGATTGTTATCCAAGTATTTACTGTTTTAGAATTAGTTCTCTTTGGTTCATTCTCTATTTACAAACAAACACAGAGTCGCAATACTCTGTTTAGTCTTTGCAGATAACGAAAAATCGTGTAAAAAAAAAGAAAAGGAATCGAGCAAAATCAGTAGGCCACTAATGGGATCTCTTTTTGACCTCGCTAAAATAGAAACATTAGGAACAACCCCTCATTACAAATACAAAACTAGTGAGATGAACTGAACTCCACACAATGATGGCTGCAAAACAGCTCGGCTCCGCCACCCACCCCGCCCAAAATAACGATAAAGAGCGGCTGCCATGATTGGTTGCGGAATGGCCACGACGGAGCTACGAAATGGTGCTGCTCTCATGCTAACCCCAGCTTCAGTCTGAAACATCCAGAAACACTGTAGACTACCAATTCGATCAGTTCCGGTAGCGCCCCAATGTAACCCGGTAGAGAAGAACTAGCCCTCCCCTCTTTGACTGATGGTTCTTGTTGCCTGTCCCTTCTGTTGTCATTTAACAGAACTATTTAGCCTGCTGAAAGGGGTTGTGTTCCGACCGCTGGTTGGTGGAGACATTTTGACTATATTCTGGACCTGCGTTGTCGCGTAATGCGTCATATGACGCGCCGCGTTAGCGCATCCGGAAGTCATCCGGGGCGCGCAGCGCGTAACGTAAGCATAACAAGTCATGTGACTTGTTAATAAAACTTTTCATTGGTTCATTTTACTTTTCTTATTGTAATGATGAAAGGCTTGGTCATATGACCTAAAAATTACGCTTTTCATTACTTCCGAACATTATTTTTTCTTAAATATATGTTATAATGTTCCAGGCTAATGTACTTTCCCGGAAATTTTACAACTGTCCTGCAAGTAAAATATATTCTTTTTTCGAGAAAAAGAGCGTTTCTTCGTCCCATGACGGAGCCGTTGAGCAAAAGAGGGTCGACCTGCTGTCTTAGTCGCCGATACGCCTGAATATGAGATTCTTATCGATCATTTTATGTTGCAGGAATAGAAAACACAACAGCCCTTGACCATTTATCTTTACTGCGTTCCTTCGTATTATACCTTTTACCCTTCATGTAATTGGTCTGCTTTATTTCACTTGCCTTTTAATGATTCTAAAACAGTGACTATTATTAAAAACTTTACCAATGTATATACTACTACCATGTTTTCTTTTAAAAACCTTTATTGTGAAAATTTCATTATACAAATACGAGCCTATAACCACGTGGGCCTGCCACGGAGCAAACTGTAATCGTATATGATGAATAGACATTTACACTGTAGAGGAACGTAACGGGCGGGCCATTAGGTTGCAAGAACTAAGGTGTCTAACAGTTACGGAATCGGTGGACGTACATTTTATAATTAAAATACGACAGGGCCAGTTACAATAAAATTATCTAGATATACATTTGCGGGCAAGTACCATGGGTGACGTTAATTCGAACTTTCAACAGTACAGTAATCAATAACACATCAGAACTTAATATCAATAGGGATATCGAAATATTCAATCAATTCTCGTCCCCGCCCGCCATGTGCTTCAAAACTGCATACGTATCTTGTGATTTCAAGGTTCTGCAACCAGTACACAACAAGGAGTTACGAGTCCCATTTATTCCGGCGCCATTTTGGGCGAGGACGGGCAGGTCCAGGATATAGTCAAAATGTCTCTACCAACCATCGACTATGATGATGTTCATATGCTGTATTTATTAGAGTAACACTCATCTGTCCACATGAAATTAATTTGCCACAATCTAAACATGTAATTTTAATCTTTCCAAAGTTCTTCTAAATATTTGGGACCGTTTCCCTTGCCTCTGAAGCTCTCAGTGCCACTTCTTTGATGAATGTACTAGCAGGTCAGGGGTTCTCCTCCAAATCTCTCTTTTATGCAGCACTATAATTAATTGGTGCCACCTCTCCATATGACGATGCATGGTATAGTTACCACAACTATATTTTTTTCGGTTCCTCTGGAGAGTTCATCGTGGCAGATGAAGCGTGTAACGTACCGGGCATTTACCTTTTTTTGCATGTACAGGAAAGGAAAAAAAAATCGAGCGTCCGAGTTCTAAGGTGTCCCAGGGCCATTTTAGTGGACCAGGCCCAAATCCAAAGAACAGGCCGCCATTTTGAGAGTCCTCTTGCAGCCGCCTGTCGCTGTAGCATCAAGAGCAGCCGAAACTCAGCTGAATGGCAACTGAAACGGTAAAGGGGCGCCCCACTACAGCAGACGAGCCTCCACCTAGGAAGGCCCATTCACGCCGGCTCCCCCCCCCCCTTCGGGCACCCCACGCCGTTATTCGGAGCAGTATTGTAGGATGGCCACACCAGTGCGGCAACTTGCTAGACATCACCTCGGTGGTAACCGAATCTCAACGCCTTGTGGTGTCTTCTATTCAGAAAACATTGTTATGCTGCCTTCGACCTATTCGCCGCAAGTGCGCACACAACTCAACTGCATAGCTTGCTAGACACCACCTCGGTGCCATCCGGATCTTGGAATGTCAGCGCCTTTTGGTGTCTTCTCTTCAGAAAATATTGTTGCGCTGCCTTTGGCCCCATTCGCACATCAGTCCGCTACTGACGCCATCTCACAGGCTAATGGGGCGCCCCACGCCGACTTTCAGCATTGTAGGATGACCACACCAGTACAGCAACTTGCTAGACATCACCTCGGTGCCATCCGGATCTCGGCGCCCCACTGCAGATGAAGTGCCTCTCAACTATGAAACCACCACGGTGACATCCGGATCTTGGCGCGTTGTGCTGCCTTCGGCCTATTCGCACATCGGTCCGCTACTGACGCCATCTCACAGGCTAATGGGGCGACCCACGCCGAGTTTCAGCATTGTAGGATGACCACACCAGTACAGCAACTTGCTAGACATCACCTCGGTGCCATCCGAATCTTGGCATCTCAACGCCTAGTGGTATCTTCCATACAGAAAATATTGTTACGCTGCCTTTGGCCCCATTCGCACATCAGTCCGCAACTTAGACATCACCTCGGTGCCATCCGGATCTTGGCATCTCAGCGCCTTGTGGTGTCAGTCAGAAAATATTGTTGCGCTGCCTTTGGCCCCATTCGCACATCAGTCCGCTACTGACACCATCTCACAGGCCAACAGGGCGCCCCACGCCGACTTTTACCATTGTACGATGGCCACACCAGTGCCACAACTTGCTAGACACCACCTCGGTGCCATCTGGATCTTGGCATCTCAGCGCCTTGTGGTGTCTTCAAATCAGAAAATATTGTTGCGCTGCCTTTGGCCCCATTCGCACATCGGTCCGCTACTGACGCCATCTCACAGGCCAACGGGGCGCCCCACGCCGACTTTCAACATTGTAGGATGGCCACAGAAGTGCGACAACTTACTAGACACCACCTCGGTGCCATCCGGATCTTGGCGCGTTGTGCTGCCTTCGGCCTATTCGCACATCGGTCCGCTACTGACGCAAACTCACAGGCCAACGGGGCGCCCCACGCCGACTTTCAGCATTGTAGGATGGCCACACCAGTGCACCTTACTAGACACCACCTCGGTGCCATCCGGATCTTGACGCGTAGTGAAGCTGCAGCAGCTGCAAATAAGCTTCAGACAGTGTTACAACCGCTGCTCAGAACTCTCAACTATGACACCACCTCGGTGCCATCCGGATCTTGGCATCTCAGCGCCTTGTGGTGTCAGTCAGAAACTATTGTTGCGCTGCCTTTGGCCCCATTCGCACATCGGTCCGCTACTGACGCAAACTTACAGGCCAACGGGGCGCCCCACGCCGACTTTCAGCATTGTAGGATGGCCACACCAGTGCGGCAACTTGCTACACACCACCTCGGTGCCATCCGGATCTTGGCATCTCAGCGCCTAGTGGTGTCTTCTATTCCGAAAATATTGTTGCGCTGCCTTCGGCCCCATTCACACATCGGTCCGCTACTGACGCCATCTCACATGCCAACGGGGCGCCCCACGCCGACTTTCAGCATTGTAGGATGGCCACACCAGTGCGGCAACTTACTAGACACCACCTCGGTGCCATCCGGATCTTGGCGCGTTGTGCTGCCTTCGGCCTATTCGCACATCGGTCCGCTACTGACGCAAACTCACAGGCCAACGGGGCGCCCCACGCCGACTTTCAGCATTGTTGGATGGCCACACCAGTGCGGCAACTTACTAGACACCACCTCGGTGCCATCCGGATCTTGGCGCGTTGTGCTGCCTTCGGCCTATTCGCACATCGGTCCGCTACTGACGCAAACTCACAGGCCAACGGGGCGCCCCACGCCGACTTTCAGCATTGTAGGATGGCCACACCAGTGCTGCAACTTGCTGGACACCACCTCGGTGCCATCCGGATCTTGGCGCGTTGTATTGCCTTCGGCCTATTCGCACATCGGTCCGCTACTGACGCCGCCTCACGTGCCAACGTATTTTCTCCGCATTTTATACCCTATGCCGCATAACAGGTCATGTGACTTGTTTATAAAACTTTTCATTGGTTCATTTTACTTTTGGTTTCCTAATGATGGAAGGCTTGATCATATGACCTAAAAACAACACTTTTCATTGGATGAAAACTTTTTTTTTTTCCCAAACGATGAAAGCCCCACCTTGTTTCTGGATGTTTCAGACTGAAGCTGGCGTCAGCATGAGAGCACCACCATCTCGTGGCTCCATCGTGGTCATTCCGCGAGCAATCATGGCAGCCGCTCCCCACCGGAAGCCTGCGGGAGTCGGGGCTCCCAAAACTTTTGATGAATTCTCAAGGCGGAGGGGACGCTTTCGAGAATGGGGTCCAAGACCTAGCAGACAAGCGTCCGATTTCCAAGGTGTCCCAGGGCCATTTCAGTGGACCATGCCCAAAAAGGAAACAGCCTTCCGCCATTTTGAGAGTCCTGTGACAGCCGCCTATCGCTGCACCGCAAGAGTGGGCGCAACTCAGCTGAATTGCGGCTTTTGACACAGTGGACCAAAAACGGACGGAATGGCAACTGAAACGGTAAAGGGGCGCCCCACTACAACAGATGACACTCCACCTGGAGAGGCCCGTTCACGCCGCCTCCCCCGGGGCGCCCCACGCCGTTATTCGGAGCAGCATTGTAGGATACCAAAACCAGTGCGGCAACTTACTGGACATCACCTTGGTGCCATCGTTCTGCTGCCTTGGAACTATTCGCACAACAGTTTGCTACTGATGACCCACCCCCCGCGACGCCCCACGCCGTTATTTGCTGGGTGGCAACTTACTAGACATCACTTTCGTGTCATCTAGATTTCAACGCGTTCTGCTGCCTTGGAACTATTCGCACAACAGTTTGCTACTGATGACCCACCCCCCGCGACGCCCCACGCCGGAAATCTGGGCGTTGTGCTGCGTTGGGACTATTCGCACAGCCGACCGCTACTTCGTTGTTTTTCCCTAAAAATGTTTATATGTTATTACTATTTTTGTTTTCTTGTATATATTTATAAATTATTAAAGTTTTATAATCTTACTACTTTGTCGGAGTGCTATATATTTTTAATGTGACACATAATTGTAAAAACTTTGATGTACAAAGAGTCATCCCTGGAATCTTCCGCTTCAGGCTCGGTCCCCTCCCCAATCACAATACAGGATGGTTTTCAGATAATAGCAACGCTTCTGCTGTGACGGATCTCATCGAGTGTGGGCCTTGATCTACTATAACTCCTTTGAAGAGGGGTGATTCTTTACAGCTGTGGCCATAAACTACATCTGCAGGGCTAGCTGATACCCTAGGACCAGCCTGGACAATCGGACACAGAGGAAAAGGAGTGTCAGAGGGTGCGGTAGTGAATAGGGCGAAAGGGAGGTGTCGGGCGGGCACAGGGTGTGATTCTCAGGGAAGAGCAGCGCAGATGGGGGGAGGTTTATTACCCATGCATAAGACAGAGAGCGGGGGTGACCACTGCCTGGGGGAGATGCTTGCGAGGGTGGGGAGCCATGCTAAGGATCGACAGCGTGCACAGAGTGGGTCTGGTCAAGGCATCTAAAATGGCTGCCGTGCACGACAAAAGTGTGGCATTTGAAAAAAGACAAGATGGCGCAGACAATGTTTTTCAACACTTCCTGATTTCCTTCGAATCGAACGTTAACAGACGTTGGGGCATATTACCAAAGTTAAGCGATATTTATCCCTAACGATGCTTAGCAACGATTTTTTTACCGTCAGAAATTATCGCAGATAAACCTTGCTATTATCAAGGTTTATCGCAAATACGATAAAAAACGACCGCAATGCATTAATATCGCTGAAAACTCAGCGATATTCATGCATTACCGAGCTAATGCTCTTAGCCATGTTATCCACCTCCCATTGGATAACATGGCTAAGAACTGCTCAGGGCAGGTGCTAGCTTTTGGAGATATTCGCGCTTATCTCGAATATTTCCAAAAGTTGATAATAGGAGATAGCGATGTTAGCGACTGTTTCCAGTCGCTAACATCTTGGCATGCCCACTTTGCATGTCATTAGTGATAAATATCACTCACATGCAAAGTGGGGCCCAAGATGGTCGCTATCTCCTACTAGCCGTCGCTAACTGGTGTTAGCAACAGCTAGGTAATACAAATATAATTTTATCTCCGCGAAGCGTAGCGCTGTTACAGATATATATCTTGTTTTTGAACGTTAATTTCTCAAAATGCACTGAAGCACATATATTGAGACCTAGCAAAGGCACATCGGGCTACCAGTCCCTAATATTTTACCAAGTTTCGTGCAAATCCATTCAGCCGTTCGATTATTATTATTATTTTTTTTTTTGCCCCGCGGGGCCCTTTTAAAACCTCCACATCAAACCTAGGGGGTCAGCGAGGATCTACTATGCCCCCTTATGGTCATTTGCCCCTTCGCTTTGGCCTCCTCTTGTCTCTCGATCCTACCGAGAGACAAGATGGCGGCCGCTACGGACTGTTTGGAATGTTTACAGACACCGGAGAGCCAATCAGCTTCGCTTCGCAAAGCTCCGTAACGCGAAAAGTACGCAAAGCGGTGCGCTGTTACAGATATATATCTTTTTTTGAACGTTAATTTCTCAAAATCCACTGGAGCACATATATTGAGATCTAGCAAAGGCACATCGGGCTACCAGTCCCTACAATTTTGCCAAGTTTCGTGCAAATCCATTCAGCTGTTCGATTATTATTATTTTATTTTTTTTTGCCCCGCGGGGCCCTTTTAAAACCTCCACATCAAACCTAAACGGTCAGGGAGGATCTACTATGCCCCCTTATGGTCATTTTCCCCTTCGGTTTGGCCTCCGCTTGTCTCTCGATCCTACCGAGAGACAAGATGGCGGCCGCTACGGACTGTTTGGAATGTTTACAGACGCCGGAGAACCAATCAGCTTCGCTTCACAAAGCTCCGTTGCGCGAAAAGTACGCGTACTGGAGCGCTGCCCGGTCCGCTGTTACAGATGTATATCTTTTTTTAAACGTTAATTTCTCAAAATCCACTGGAGCACATATATTGAGACCTACAAAAGGCACATCGGGCTACCAGTCCCTACAATTTTGCCAAGTTTCGTGCAAATCCATTCAGCCGTTCGGGCTAAAAGTGAGGCCAACCGCCCTATGGAAAACTCAATGTTAAAAACACGTTTTGGGACCCCCTTTTTTCTCGGCCCCCCCTTGACGAACCCCCCCCACATTTTCAAGGGCTGCTCAGAAACAAAATGTGCCATTTTCCTGAAAATTTCAGCCAATTCCGTCCACAAACGCCAAAGTTATTAGACATAGAATTTTCAAAAATCCCATAGAGAAAAAATCCTAACTATATATACCTACTGGCGACCGCCAGTAGGTAATATGTATATATATATATATATGTATATATATATATATATATATATGTGTGTGTGTGTGTATATATATATATATATATATATATATATATATATATATATATATATATACATATTACCTACTGGCGGTCGCCAGTAGGTATATATAGTTAGGATTTTTTCTCTATGGGATTTTTGAAAATTCTATGTCTAATAACTTTGGCGTTTGTGGACGGAATTGGCTGAAATTTTCAGGAAAATGGCACATTTTGTTTCTGAGCAGCCCTTGAAAATGTGGGGGGGGTTCGTCAGATATACAAAAATTTCTCAGCCATTTGTAAATTAAGTGCAGTGATGGTGGGTGTTATAGTCATTAGTATAGATAAAAAGTTGTTTTCTATGTCTATGCACCATGTGATTCACTCAGGGGGTGGAACACTGCAAAACAAAAAAAAGTATTTAAGCTAATGCTGACCAGGTGTATGGTGTGTGATCAAGAGCACGAGTTGCTCGAAACGCGTCGCCTGAGAGGTGAATAAAATCTGCCTTACTGCAGCCTGGGGTCCGTGTC
The DNA here is from genome assembly GCF_964261635.1 of Lissotriton helveticus. Lineage (NCBI taxonomy): Eukaryota > Metazoa > Chordata > Amphibia > Caudata > Salamandridae > Lissotriton > Lissotriton helveticus. Next base: position 1,582,141,405 of record NC_136063.1, read on the forward strand.
TTCTTTTACGCAAATTGAAGATTTGGTATTCATATAATACGGAGGTGAGCTGTCCCCGTTGGCGGTACCCACTCGTTTTTAAAGAGGTCGTGCTTGTACAGCTGAACGCACTTTCTTCCACGAAGGAAATTTGGCTAGACCCCCTGGACCATCAAGAAGGAAACCGCGTGAAGTACTGGATGAAGACGCGCTGGCGGTTGGTCTGTTAGGCGAGCCTGAAGCGGGTGTCATCCAATTACAACGGCGGTGACATTTTTGGAATACCCCAGGTAACGAGTTCAAGGCGTTCGGCAGTAAGAAGACCGGATTTGGCTTTTGCCATCGGTGCGTTATTGTTTAAATCCTCTCTTAATCACAATGTCAGCAAGTTTGGAGAGAGAACGCGAAGATGCGGCGGAAGCGTTGTTTAGCAATATACACAAGAACGCTACCAAAGCCGCCGCCGCCGTTATCAATCAACCCAACAGTGTGCAATTGAATGCGAAACTATTATTAAAAGCCCTAGAAAAGAAGACTAAGGGAGAAATCACGAAATGGTGGGAGCATAAATCGCTCACCAAATACGTGGAGGCAGGCAGAATTCCACGAGGACTTCGGATCATGCTGGCGCCGAGTTTTGAGGATCCCAATCCGGCCATGTTGAAGAAATGGGGCGAGTTGAATCTTGATGCGTCCATGAACTTGGTGAAACTGCTGGTTGAGTATGCAGTAATAGACCGGGAGGTTTTACTTAATGAGATAAAGAATCTAAATGAACAACTGGATGCGGTGACTGACGTTGATACTCAGGCGTTGATTACAGCAACTCGCAAGGAAATAAGCGAACGCCTTAATAAGCATGAGGAGAGAATTAAAACTAGAAAAATCCACAAGTTTGCCAGAGACCTGAATGACTACACCACGGGTCAAATATACACTTTCTCGCGAAAGTTCGATAAAGCTAGACAGTCGAAACTGACTAAACCAACGGTCACGGGCGGAGATGTGGCAAGAGCAAATGTGGATGAAGAACGAAGCGAGAACTCCGATGCAATTTCATTAGCCAGCACATCAAGCATATCACTCTCTGAGTTGAGCGGGGCAGAAGGAGGCCAAGCTGGTAGAGTTTTGAATCTTGCAGAGGAAATTGATTTTTTAGTGGAGGACCGGCTGCAAACCCTCCGCCCGAGAACGAGAAAGAATCAAAACGTAAGAGGCGCAATGCCAAACGCCATGCAAGAAGACAAAAACGAAAAGCCTCAGCTGCAAAAGCAACAAAAGAAAAAGAGGCAATGGTACAACAAAAGGAAGTAGGCAAGGATTGTACCATCACGAATTTAACTGATGTAGTCCTATCAGCTGCTGAAGAACAACTTTTAGCATTAGGATTAAACTTTTGTCCCGAGAGCGCATTCAATTACACCAATACCAGAGTGGATGTGTTCAAGTTCATTCGCAAACTAAAACTTCGAAAATTCTTTGCCACAAAACCGGCAATAGAGAAAAAGGATAAGACTTCCAAAAATAGTAAACAGCCGGTTACCTCTATACCAGCGACAGCAGCACGGGATGCGAGACTGCTTCTCACCCTTTGTGATCTGGGAAACCCAGATAGCTCTACCACGAATGATGACGCCACTCCATCTACGCAACAAGAATTACAAAATGTGGATATTCAACAGAAAGGAGCAGGCGAAAGTCCATTTAAACCGGTAAGCACATTTTTACCTGTAATGCCGAAAGATGCGGTAGACATTTATCATGAATGTGTGATTGAAGATCTCAAAAAATTAAACCGCAAGACACAGGCACAGTTATACAGGGACAATGCCTTGGTGCGTGATTACAATGTATTAATGAAAAAATTGAATCAGAACCAAGAAGTGGTGATCAACAAATCAGACAAAGGTGGTAATATTGTGTTGTGGAGAAAAACTGAGTACGTGGCTGAAGCCATGAGACAACTAAATGACACCACCTGTTACGAGATATCCAATGGGATGACATATAAACGAGCTAAGGATGGGCTAAAGAAGCTCCTCATGTCATACAAAAGGAACAATCTGATTTCACAAGCTGAGTTTGACTTCTTGCATGTTGAACATCCGGTCATACCGATCTTGTATTTGATCCCTAAAATACACAAGCAGAGAGTCCCTACGCCTGGTCGACCAATCATTGCAGCAATCAAGAGTGTAGGGGAAAACATTTCAAGTTATATTGATTTTTTCCTACAGGACATTGTACAAAATTTGCCGAGTTATATAAGGGACACTGGTGATTTTTTGAATAAATTATCGACGATCACGTGGCAAGAGAACTGGTGTTTAATTACTCTAGATATAGAGTCATTATATACATCCATAGATCACACAAAGGGGTTAGAGGCTGTCAAGCATTATTTGGATCTACGAACCTGTGAATATTATGCCCATAACAAAATGTTGTGTGAATTAATACATTGGTGTCTACACAATAACTTTTTTATGTTTGCTAAGAGCATTTGGAGACAAGTCCGTGGTGTGGCGATGGGATCATGCTTCTCCCCCAGCTACGCGTGTCTTCACGTGGGCTGGTGGGAGGAGCGTGTTCTAGTTGCCACCCCAGGTGTCAGGCATGTGATATACTGGAAACGGTTTATAGATGATGTCTTTTGTATTTGGGAGGGTGATGAGGAGAGTGCGCAGAAATTTGTGGATGCACTCAACATTAATAGTGAGAATCTTTTTTTCACCTCTCAAATCAGTAAAATACATGCGGACTTCTTAGACGTCCACATCAATATTGAAGACAACAATATAAATACATCGCTTTTTCGTAAGCCGACTGCCGGTAATAGTATTCTCCATGCCGGTAGCAGCCATCCACAGCATGTCATTAACAATATTCCATATGGAGAGCTGGTGAGGGTAAAACGAATCAGCAGTACCCCTGAACTGTTTGAAGAGGAAGCCAAGAATGTAATTTGCAGACTTAAGGCCCGAGGGTATAATGATAAAATTTTGAACAGTGCATTAAAACGTTGTCGAGAGAAACCCAGGGAGTCACTGTTCAGGTCTGATACATCTTTGGTGACTTCAGAGAATAATACTCCTCGCCTGATTCTAACTTATAGTAAACAGGAAAAGCAGATCAGGTCAATTGTAAGAAGGCATTGGCCTGTTGTGATGACAGATGGCTTCTACAGTGAGATTTTGCAGGGCTCTCCTACGATTACCTATAAGAAATCGTTCAGCATGCATAACAGTCTAGTTAAAACTAGTCCTGAGTCAAGTAGTGGTAGTACTTGGCTCAAATACAAAGGATTTTACAAATGTTCCTCATGTAGGGCGTGCAAGTTTGGTGTAAACACGACTCACTATAGCACACCCTTTTGCCCTACTAGAAAGATTATCCGTGGTAACTATAACTGCCACAGTGAGTTTGCGATATATGTTCTAACATGCACCTGCGGGCTGAGATATGTTGGCAGCACCAAGTTGCAGGTGCATGTTAGAATACTGCAACACCTACGGGCAATAGTCAATAATGACAACACCTACCCGGTAGCACGCCACTTTAAATCAACCCACAACAATGATTTATCTCAGTTGACGTATTTTGTCATAGATGTGGTGGCTCCTTCAATACGGGGAGGTGACAGAGAGGGACATCTCAGAAGAAGAGAAACTGAGTTCATAATAGAACTAGATAGTAAATATCCTAACGGTTTAAACACGACTGAAGATTTACACCATATGTTAACACAATGACTTTTCAAACTAGTCTGATGTGGACACAAGTTGATTTAACATCTTAAGTAAACAGAAAATGTACACATATACAGATTTTTGAAGTAATTATGTGTACTCTATTTGTGTCTCAGTTTCTTAGGGCTCTGAGAAACCTTGATACTATGGTTTGACAATTTTGAATTAGATTTGTTGCATCAAAAGCCACCTTGGGGGACTGGGTGTGATATCACAACTGTTACAAAGATGAAGTTGATTAACGAGCTAAGTGATTGTCGAAACTCTCTCCCAAAAATTATGTAAACAAACAAAATCACTGTATATAATATATGCACTTATTTTGGTTATTTTTAATCACGTTAGGTGCCTAGGGCGCTTAGTTTGATTATTAATTATTTTATTATCACCCAATAGTTTGTTGTCACAAAGGGTATGAAATGGGCATAAGAGAAATATGTTAGTAAATTTTGAACCTTTGACAGTATGTATAAGGCACTCATGTCAGAGATTGTGGATTGTCCAAGATATAAAAATGTATATAATTGTACAGAGATGTAATTATGTGAATAGGAGAGAACACGTATATATTTTTATATGGATAAATATATATTTTGATAAGTGTATATACATTGTTTGGTTTAGCACTATTATGATTACATTTATGTTTTGGTTTTGACAGGACATGTACAATTGTTGACATTTAAGAATCATAGTGAGAAATGCCTTAATAGATCGAAGGTTGTTGTGCATTCATGCAGATATACAAAAATTTCTCAGCCATTTGTAAATTAAGTGCAGTGATGGTGGGTGTTATAGTCATTAGTATAGATAAAAAGTTGTTTTCTATGTCTATGCACCATGTGATTCACTCAGGGGGTGGAACACTGCAAAACAAAAAAAAGTATTTAAGCTAATGCTGACCAGGTGTATGGTGTGTGATCAAGAGCACGAGTTGCTCGAAACGCGTCGCCTGAGAGGTGAATAAAATCTGCCTTACTGCAGCCTGGGGTCCGTGTCTTCTTTTACGCAAATTGAAGATTTGGTATTCATATATATATATATATATATATATATTTATATATATATATATATATATATATATATATATATATACATATATCCAAGAAAGAAGTGACTCAAACAGACAGATTCAACAAAGAACAAAAATATATTTCCACTACATCGTTTCAGCTTCCGCCTTCCTTAGGTAGTTTCAAGATGGTAAGCTCAGTGGCTGCACAGATGACACAGCTGAAGTTTCAAAAAGCATCATGAGTGAAGATTCCATTTAGAATATGGAATCAATGCAGTCCTGAGAGTTCTTGAGATATGCAGTAATCAGGTTGTATTGTCAGTAATGTTCAGTCCATCTGGATGCAATTATTTTAAACGGTACATCCAGAAGTTTTCCCTGGAGTCCAGTAGTTCTTCCTTTGAGACATGTTCCACGGGGAAAATCTTCAAATCTGATAGTGAATGATCCACAAGGTTAAAATGATTGGCTACAGGCTGGTCAATTTTCTTATTAATTATTGCTGATTTGTGGTTCCTGAATCGTGTGCGGAGGTCATTCACTGTTTGGCCTACATATTGTTTTTTACAGCTTTGCCGTTGGCACTGAATCATATAAATAATGCATGTTGAGTGACATGTAAGATGCTGCCTTATTGCATAGGTCCTTCTGGTAACATAACTAGTAACTGATGGTGTTTGTAAAAGGTATTCACACGTGATGCACCTTTTAGAGTCACAGCAATGAACCCCTGCATTTGTTACAGCTTGCTTGAGTTCAGCTCTCACAATAAGAGATCGTAAATTTGGAGCTCTGCGGTAAGCAATGACTGGCGGTTTTGGAAAAACCTTTTGCAATTTTTCACAAGTGGACAGTAAGGGAAATGTTTTTGCATTATATTTCTGTAGTTGGGAGCTGATGGATGATAGTCAACTACAAATGGAGTTCTTTTACTTTTGTTTCTGGCGTTGGTATTCCAAATAAGTGCTTCTCTGGGTAACTTCAAAGACTTGTCAATTTGTTGCTGTATGATATGCAGAGGATACCCTTGCCTTCTAAATAATGTAGCAAGCTCCTGTAGATGGTCTTTACAGGTTTCCTCATTGCTGCAGATGCGTCTTATTCTGAGTGCTTGGCTGTAGATGATGCTCAGTTTAGTGTGATGAGGGTGACAAGAAGTCCAGTTTAGATACAAATGAGCATCTGTAGGCTTGTGGTACAGATCAGTTGTAATTTTGTGTTCATGAATGGTGACTAGCACATCCAGAAAAGGGAGATGATGCTGGTAAATTTGATGGTAGGATGGATATTGTTGATATTAGCTGTAAATTGTTCCAATGTTCTACTTCCTCCATTCCATATTATAAATATGTCATCGATGTATCGTAAAGCAATAGAGTACCGCTGCACTCCAAGTGTATATGAAATACTGAAAGTTAACACGATAGTCAAGTCTTATAGGTACTTCAGGTGTTCACCTCCTGGGTCCTGAGGTGCAATGAACAAGTAAATGCAGAAAATCTTACTGTGAGTAAGAATAACCTGGAGTACTCTTTGAGCAAATAAATGCTGTATATAGTTAAACGTAAATAGTCCAAAATGAGTTGCAGATTTTACTCCATAAAGTTCATAATTGTTTCAACAATTTATTTGTTAATAATCATATTATATTCATATGACTAGATAATCACAACGTATGTTCCATGAGTAGTTCTCCTTAAACAGTGTGTTAGTGGTCCACATAGTTTAGAATCCCCAATGCATTTCGCACAAAAGTGCGCTTCCTCAGGGGGTCTGTAATTAAATAGAAATAACACTAATTGGTACACTAGCAAGTCTCCAGGAGCAATGCAAAAGATAAGTGTACGAACCTATTCAGAAAGAAAGTGAGGGTTGGGGTCAAAAAAGTGACCGAGGGTTAAGGTTTAGAAAGGAAATATACTAAGGTCGCCCGTGTGCACAAACATATAAAAGATGTGAAGCTAAAGAAAGCGGAAAAAAATTAGTAATTGTCAAAAAAGTGCGGATTAGCGTTGAATATATTAAACATAAACCGAAAACAACATGCGTAAGTGGAATGCGATAGAACGCAAGGAAGCCCAAGTGTTTAAAAACGAGATGAGATAAACGCGTGAAAAAAAGTACCAGTAACGTCCCAGAGTTATACCAAAGGAACAAGGAGTATCCAAAGCGATAGTGACGAAAATGTCTTACCGTTGTGAAAAAAGAAAGGGTAGTCAGCGTCTGGTGACCAAGTATCGGCGAGACCCAGGCTCCGTGGTAAACAGGAACCCGGAAGACGCCACGCATGCGCATACGAGTGTTAAAGTATGTGTTTTCTCAGTAAGCATAGAAAAAAGACAAACTAAGCGCCCGTAGTTTGGAAAGGAGTGGTGAAGTAAATGACACCGATCTAAATGATCAGAATAAATGAAGATAAACAATAGTGTAAAAGAAAGTGAGGAGAATAAAGATATACAATTCCCGCTGTAGCAAAAATTTACTATTGTCCAGGTTTTTTGTGCGGATGTTACTCCGATGCTAAACGAACATCGGAGTAACATCCGCACAAAAAACCTAAAATCTAACTTTGCTGCACACTATATCCAAAATTTGCATAACCCCAGCCAGATACGTTTCTTGATTTTGGAAACAGTAGAAAAACATCCGCACATGGACAATAGTAAATTTTTGCTACAGCGGGAATTGTACTGGATATACCGCTTGCAGGCGGTGCAGCCCAAAGGACTTAATGAACGTCTTGAATTTAGTTGTCACTTATGATACACTTACGTTTTTTGTGACATCTGAGACCTGTTTCTATTGTACATAGATATCTCCCGATTTAGCTGTGATTTTGCCGTGATTCATTATATTCCCTGCTTATATAGTAATGTAACTTAAGGGCTCTGAAAAAATAGCCTAATGTTTATTTACATATTTATCATCTGTGTATTACCCTATTTATTCCCCCATATGGTGTTCAGTACACCTGTTTTTGGACACCCTTGTCATTATTTATCTTGCATTGCGGAATTTCACTATTATTTTTTTATTTCTTTATTCTCCTCACTTTCTTTTACACTATTGTTTATCTTCATTTATTCTGATCATTTAGATCGGTGTCATTTACTTCACCACTCCTTTCCAAACTACGGGCGCTTAGTTTGTCTTTTTTCTATGCTTACTGAGAAAACACATACTTTAACACTCGTATGCGCATGCGTGGCGTCTTCCGGGTTCCTGTTTACCACGGAGCCTGGGTCTCGCCGATACTTGGTCACCAGACGCTGACTACCCTTTCTTTTTTCACAACGGTAAGACATTTTCGTCACTATCGCTTTGGATACTCCTTGTTCCTTTGGTATAACTCTGGGACGTTACTGGTACTTTTTTTCACGCGTTTATCTCATCTCGTTTTTAAACACTTGGGCTGCCTTGCGTTCTATCGCATTCCACTTACGCATGTTGTTTTCGGTTTATGTTTAATATATTCAACGCTAATCCGCACTTTTTTGACAATTACTAATTTTTTTCCGCTTTCTTTAGCTTCACATCTTTTATATGTTTGTGCACACGGGCGACCTTAGTATATTTCCTTTCTAAACCTTAACCCTCGGTCACTTTTTTGACCCCAACCCTCACTTTCTTTCTGAATAGGTTCGTACACTTATCTTTTGCATTGCTCCTGGAGACTTGCTAGTGTACCAATTAGTGTTATTTCTATTTAATTACAGACCCCCTGAGGAAGCGCACTTTTGTGCGAAATGCATTGGGGATTCTAAACTATGTGGACCACTAACACACTGTTTAAGGAGAACTACTCATAGAACATACGTTGTGATTATCTAGTCATATGAATATAATATGATTATTAACAAATAAATTGTTGAAACAATTATGAACTTTATGGAGTAAAATCTGCAACTCATTTTGGACTATTTACGTTTAACTATATACAGCATCGATGTATCGTAGCCATACCAGTGGTTCGATGCTAGAAGTAGCAATATACTGTTCTCTAGTTTTCCCATGAAGATATTTGCATAGGATGGAGCCATCCGAGTACCCATGGAGGTACCTTGTATCTGCAGATAGTGTTTACCATTGAATGTAAAATTGTTGGATTTAAGGATAACTCTAGCAAAGTTGGTAAGCACATTTGTTGATGTTTTTTTCACAGTTCTTTTACTAAGAGCTTCAGATAACGCCTTAAGCCCATCCTCATGTGGTATATTGGTGTATAATGATGTAACATCAAACGTAGCCAGAAGAGTATCATCATCAAATGTGTAGGTTTGGTTTAATTTTTCAATAATCTGAAGGAAGTGACTGGTATCTTTAACAAATGATGGAAGTTCCTGTACAATGGGCTGGAGGTGCAGGTCAACAAATAAAGATAGTCTCTCAGTGGCGGTGTCATTGCCAGAGATGATGGGACGGCCAGGATTGTTCATTTTGTGAATTTTGGGAAGCATATAAAATCTCCCAGGTCTTGGTTGGGGATGAACAAGTATATCTGCTGTTGTTTCATCAATGAGGTTTAAGCACCTGTACCTTACAACCATGTTTTATTTTATTTGTTCAAATCTTCAGTGGGATCAGTTTCTAAAGGTTTGTAAGTGTTGGTATCCATTAGTTGTCTCATTCCTTCCTCAATATAATCACTTACTTTCATCGCAACCACTGCACCACGTTTGTCTGCCGGTTTTATAATGACATCCATTCTCTGTTGAAGGAGGTGGAGAGCTTTTTTTTCTTCTTTGCTAATGTTATCAAAATACCTTTTAGGTGTTGATTCCTCGATGTGTTTGTTGATGGATAAAATGTATGTATCAAGAACAGGATTTCTACCACATTGAGGAGTCCATGATTTGGGATGGCGGAACTTCTTAAATTGATCTGGAAGGTGGCTTGGCAGACCAACATTAGAATTATTGTAAAAGTATTCTGCGAGTCTGCATCTTCTCTCGAAGGTTTTTAGGTCTCTCATCATGTTGGCCGTATTATGGTCCTTCGGTACAGGACAGAAATAGAGGCCTTTGCTCAAGAGGTTCAATTCACCTGGTGATAGGAGCCCTCCAGTCAAGTCAATAACTGAGTCAGATGTCTGGAAGGGTTGAAGCTGGCTGATGCTATGCAGTCTTTTTTGTCTTATAAATCTTCTGTTCTTTTTATGCTGTTTATTCACAGGGCCTACACTGACAACAAAATCTCCAAAAACAGAATGATTTACGAAATGGTTAGTTGGAAGAGGAGGTATATGAAATCTTAACATATCTCTTTTTAGTTTTTCAGATTTAATTTTAATAGAATTCCTGGCAGTCATCTTTTTTACTACTGCAATCCTCTGTAGTATGTGTGCCACTTCAGAGTCACTTTTTGTGTTCTTTAAAAGTTCCACTTCTTTTTGTAGCTTGGCTTTAAGCATCTGCATTTTTTGAATGGTTACTTTAATAGATACCAATAGTAGGGCCATTGATGAGTTATGCAGTAAAATATTCCATGTAGCGGACCATTCACAACTAGTTAGTTTCAAAGGTGGCTTAGACTTAATCTCCAACCCCATAGGATAGATGTTAAGTTTTTTATAGATTTGTCGATGTGCTATTGTAAATTGGGAAAACTTCTGGATGTACCGTTTAAAATCATTGCATCCAGAAGGACTGAACATTACTGACAATACAACCTGATTACTGCATATCTCAAGAACTCTAAGGACTGCATTGATTCCACATTCCTAATGGAATCTTCACTCATGATGCTTTTTGAAAATTCAGCTATGTCATCTGTGCAGCCACTGAGCTTTCCATCTTGAAACTACCTGAGGAAGGCGGAAGCTGAAACGTTGTAGTGGAAATATATTTTTGTTCTTTGGTGAATCTATCTGTTTGAGTCACTTATTTCTTGGATATTTTATTTCTTTGTGACTCATTGTATTCTTTGGGATCCAGATTTTTGCCCTGGCTGGCCGTTGTTTTCTTGTGATCCTTCATCTTCAAGTATATACATAGTGAATGTGGTTTGCTTCGTTATTTAAATATGCATTATATATATAGCAATTTGCATTGAAGAATGAGTGGATATATATAAATAAATATTTGGATGGAGGATTTAGTAGCAGTGTAATTGACTGTTTACTTGACCAATTTATAGTGCCTCGCTAAATATAGTGGATAGTGACTAAACTGTGTGAATATCTGTATCACTTTGTCAGTTGTTGTGTAAACTGATTCTACAGTTGGTTACTAGCTATGCGAAAGTCTATATTAGTTATTGATTAGTTAACTGAGTATTTGTATGGGAGTGTGAAATTGTGTGTGGTTCGGTGGCGGGTGTGTGACTGTCCAAAGATGTGTGAATAGTTGATTCAGTAGATATATGAAGTTAAAACTACATGTTCTAACAGTTTGGGTGAGTGAATCTCTTAATGGGTGTGGTGATGAGCAAATATATTTCTCAATGGTAGATGTCCAACAAACTAGAAAAAAATAAAAGGTAGTGTATGTGTCAGTTGTTGTATATAAATAAGTATACATAAGAATCAATGATTGTGTGAGTGACTGTATGGATAACTGTATCATTGTAATAATGATTTTATAATTCACTAAGTATGACTTACTATCTAAATGAATAGATGAAGTGGTGTTTGTAAAAGTGTTTTGCTAAGTAAATATGTAAGTATGATCCATTGTTTGCATAAGTGAGTAGGATGACTTCATATGTGAATAGGATGTGTTCTGTTGTTTAATGTCGATATAGGTGTATAAGTATTTTTGATAGTGTTCTATTGTTCATTGACAGCATGTATGAGTGAATCTACAGGTAAGTGATTAGATGTGTGTATACATCTATGAATCACTGAGTGGATTTTTAGATACTTGTATTGCTGTGACAATGGATTCCAATATGATACTCTGTATTTTACAAAGAGTGATGAAAGATTTTAATAGTGTATGAAAAGGTGTATGTGATTGTCACGTGGATGATGTCATCAGTGATGTCATCAGTGATGTCATTTGAGATGTCATCAGTGATGTCACTGACCATGGCATGAATGATCTAATATGTGACATCATCAGCAGTGGATTGCGGGTGAGCGAAATATAGTTGGTACAACTAACTATATAGGAGCAATTTCAATGGTTTTGTATGAGTGAAATGTCCAGCTAACTATAACACCCCAAAACTTATAGATTTTTGAGTGAATTTCAAAGGTTTTTTAAAAACTAATTCCTAACTATATAAGGCCTGAAACCTATGGTTTTTTAGTGAATTTCAAAGGTTTTTTAAATGCTAATTCCTAACTATATAAGGCCTGAAACCTATGTTTTTTTCAGTGAATTTGCAAGGTTTTTTAAATGCTAATTCCTAACTATATAAGGCCTGAAACCTATGGTTTTTTAAGTGAATTTGCAAGGTTTTTTAAATGCGAATTCCTAACTATATAAGGCCTGAAACCTATGGGTTTTTCATTGAATTTCGAAGGTTTTTTAAATGCTAATTCCTAACTATATAAGGCCTGAAACCTATGGTTTTTTCATTGAATTTCGAAGGTTTTTTAAATGCCAATTTTTAAATGTATTAATTGTTATTTTTTGTATACTGATTTACTACATTTTTGCAGGCAGGTGTTCAGAGGGTACGCCCCCTTTTTACAACACTCTGCAGCGCAACCCCTGGCGCGTTTGCAGAGGAGGAACTAATTTCCCTTGCATACTGTGGGTCCCTGGGGGGCAACTAGCCCACCAGGAGCCTCCAGTATAAGCCAGGGAGCTGCATTACAGAGAAGTGTAATGAGGCCACACCCTTTTTTACACCTCTCTGCAACGCAGCCCCCGGGCGTGTTTGCAGAGGGGGAACTAATTCCCCTTGCATACTGGGGGTCCCTGGGGGCCAACTAGCCCACCTGGAACCTGCAGTATGCACCAGGGGGCTGCATTGCAGAGAGGTGTAATGAGGACACACCCTTTTTTACACCTCTCTGTAGCGCGACCCCTGGCGTGTTTGCAGAATAGGAACTAATTCCCCTTGCATACTGGGGGTCCCTGGGGGCCAAGTAGCCCACCAGGAGCCTCCAGTATGCGCCAAGGGGCTGCGTTGCTTTGCCCCGGGGGCGGCGGTCCCCGGGGCAGTCTGGGGGGATTGTGGACCCCCCACACTTCTATATCACTATGCCGAAGCGATTTGGTCCCCCCCGGGGGGTAATTTAAAAAAAAATAGACCAGGGTTTTTTTTTTTAAATGTGGGCCGTTTTTGTCCTTGTGGGACCACTTGGGCAGGCCTAGGGGGTCAGGGTGTATCTACCCTGACCCCTTTTTGTGTTCTTCACATTTGTTTTTCTGCTTTCCTGTGCCTCGGTCTATCTAGCACAAGATGGATGCCAACACTTCCTGGTTAGAAGTGTTGACGGTGAGCATGCATCTTTCTCTGGAAGGCATGCTGATTTGCTGCCACTGTCTGTCAACACTCCAATTCAGGAAGTGTTGGCAGCCATATTGTGCCTCGGTAGAACCAAGGCACAAGAAAGCAGTGAAACAAAGGGGGAAAACACGCAAAGGGAGCAGGGTAGAAGCACCCTGACCCCCTAGGCCTGCTCGGGGTGTCCCACAAGGACCCCCAAGGCCCCAAAAAAATTGTTTTTTTTGGAAAAATCGCGGGGTGCGCGCTCCGTACTCGTACGGTATGCGCACGGTGCACGTACCCCGTGATTTAAAAAACATTTTTGACCCCCTGAGCAGGCCTAGGGGGTCAGGGTGCTTCTACCCAGCCCCCTTTTTGAGTTCTACACGTTTGTTTTTCAGCTTTCCTGTGCCTCAGTCTACCGAGGTACAAGATGGCTGCCAACAATTTCTGTTTTGGAGTGTTGACAGACATTGGCAGCCAATCAGAATGCAGCTCATACTCTGGAAGGTACAGAGTACAGTAAGCTTACAATAAGCTTATAAAGATATATAAATTTTTTCAAATTCAATTTTCTCAACAACTACTGGAGGGATTTACACCAATTAAAAAAAAGGCCGTACTGCGTACCAGTCCCTACCATTTTGCCAAGTTTGGTGTAATTCCGTTCAGCGGTTCGGGCTGTAGCCGTGTCTAATCGTCCTATGTAAAATAACACGGGGAAAACACGTTTTGGGACCCCCCTTTTTTCTCAGCCCCCACTTGTCGAATCCCCCCAAAACTTTCAGGGGAAGGAGCGGGCCATCTTCTTTGAGAAATTCGCGGAGATTCATCAACCGGCACCAAAGTTATTCCCAATAGAATGTTGCGGATTTCCTATGGAAACTAGGTCCTAACTATATATACCTACTGCCGACCGCCAGTAGGTTATATATATATAAGGTAATATATTTTGAGGCATGTCACAATAGTAAACCTCAATGTCTAAAATACTACGCAATTGGATCTATCCCGGCAACGAAACGAGGAGGGGATAGGGAGGCCTACATGCGAAAAAACTGAAACTAACTACATACTGGAATTCGACTCTAAGTGGCCTGGGGGATTGAACACCACAGAAGACCTCCACACATACTTGTAAACGACCATCGAGCAAAGTTATATGTGAGGTCTCTAACAGGAATATGGGTTGGGAAGGTAAGCAACATAAACATCTAAAATAGAGTATAGTATAACTAGGATAATTGGGATATCAACTTGCTAGATTTGCACAATTTTTGTACTAAAAATATTTATTTCTTTTAAACTATTACAGTTTTTTAGATATAGTACATGTGTAGAATAAATATTTATTAGCATTAGCCCATAATCAACTCTGGCTGTTTTTTAGATATCAGGGTAGGCTTTATCCAGGTGTCTGTTAGATAGTTAGGTTTTAATTGTGTCACCGATATCCTTTTTTTATAAATGTATTACTTGTATTAATGAGTTTTAACCTAACTATATTTCTGTAAATCATAGTGTTATATTTTAGCAACATACTAATTATACTGTCAATCACATGAAGTACTGTATACATTAATTTGAACATGACCTTGAATAGAACATCACATTTATGAAATTTTCTTCCCCCCAAATATATCCGATGTTACACTGAACAATGAAACTGAACTTATACCATTATGAACTGAAGATTGATAAGTTATATGTGGTTTTATTAAATTTTGTAAGCATGAGTCGCTTTAGCTGATTTGCTCTTTTGCACGAGGTCACTTTAGTAATATCATGGGAGGGGATCCTCCTATGTAAGTTAAACAATTATGTGTTAGACACAACAAGTATTTATGTACACTACTGAGAATGACTCGTTCATATTATTTAGTGACTCAAAAAACACACTTACAAAGGTATCTCCTGGGCAGTCTTTTTCCTTATTACATAGGGTTTAATTCAGAGCAACGTTATGATTTTTTTAAAGAATTCTTCATTATGATTTATAGTTTGTGCATGATAGGGTGAGCACGTGTAACAATTAACAAGACATGGAAAATGGTTATCGCCTTTGTGAATTATGTTCTGGATTATGGTATAAGCATTTATGCTATTAGTTTAAACTTGATTTTCGGTGGAAACTGTCTTTGCCCGAAACATAAGAAATTCACAATTCAAGCAGTTGATTAACTGTCTTTTCGATGTATATGTATTTATACGGTTATAAATGGGACAGCATACTTGAGACTTATCAATGTATTTAAACAGAAAGTATTTTTTCTATCTCCATTTGTACATGTGATGCACTTGCAACTTTAAAAGGGGCTGAGTATATGGCATTGTCATGTGACCAAGGCCGCAGGGACGGCCGAAACGCATCATGACTAGCTGTTGGGGCGAGTAAATTATATGCTACACAAGAAGTGGTCCATGCCTTGTTTTTCACCTGAGTGGTGGAGCGCTGCGAGGTATTGCAGATATATATATATATATATATATATATTACCTACTGGCGGTCGCCAGTAGGTATATATAGTTAGGATTTTTTCTCTATGGGATTTTTGAAAATTCTATGTCTAATAACTTTGGCGTTTGTGGACGGAATTGGCTGAAATTTTCAGGAAAATGGCACATTTTGTTTCTGAGCAGCCCTTGAAAATTTGGGGGGGGGTTCGTCAAGGGGGGGCCGAGAAAAAAGGGGGGTCCCAAAACGCGTTTTTCCCATGTTAATTTCCATAGGGCGGTTGGCCTCACTTTTAGCCCGAACGGCTGAATGGATTTGCACGAAACTTGGCAAAATTGTAGGGACTGGTAGCCCGATGTGCCTTTTGTAGGTCTCAATATATGTGCTCCAGTGGATTTTGAGAAATTAACGTTTAAAAAAAGATATATATCTGTAACAGCGGACTGGGCAGCGCCCCAGGACGCGTACTTTTCGCGCCACGGAGCTTTGTGAAGCGAAGCTGATTGGTTCTCCGGCGTCTGTCAACATTCCAAACAGTCCGTAGCGGCCGCCATCTTGTCTCTCGGTAGGATCGAGAGACAAGAGGAGGCCAAAGCGAAGGGGCAAATGACCATAAGGGGGCATAGTACATTGTCGCTGACCCCCTAGGTTTGATGTGGAGGTTTTAAAAGGGCCCCGCGGGGCAAAAAAAAAAAAAAATAATAATAATCGAACAGCTGAATGGATTTGCACGAAACTTGGCAAAATTGTAGGGACTGGTAGCCCGATGTGCCTTTGCTAGATCTCAATATATGTGCTCCAGTGGATTTTGAGAAATTAACGTTCAAAAAAAGATATATATCTGTAACAGCGCACCGCTTCGCGTACTTTTCGCGTTACGGAGCTTTGCGAAGCGAAGCTGATTGGCTCTCCGGTGTCTGTAAACATTCCTAACAGTCCGTAGCGGCCGCCATCTTGTCTCTCGGTAGGATCGAACAGCTGAATGGATATGCACGAAACTTGGCAAAATTGTAGGGACTGGTAGCCCGATGTGCCTTTGCTAGGTCTCAATATATGTGCTTCAGTGCATTTTGAGAAATTAACGTTCAAAAACAAGATATATATGTTCGCGGAGATAAAATTATATGTGTATTACCTAGCTGTTGCTAACACCAGTTAGCGACGGCTAGTAGAAGATAGCGACCATCTTGGGCCCCACTTTGCATGTGAGTGATATTTATCACTAATGACATGCAAAGTGGGCATGCCAAGATGTTAGCGACTGGAAACAGTCGCTAACATCCCTATCTCCTATTATCAAGTTTTGGAAATATTCGAGATAAGCGCGAATATCTCCAAAAGCTACCACCTGCCCTGAGCAGTTCTTAGCCATGTTATCCAATGGGAGGTGGATAACATGGCTAAGAGCGTTAGCTCGGTAATGCATGAATATCGCTGAGTTTTCAGCGATATTAATGCATTGCGGTCGTTTTTTATCGTATTTCCGATAAACCTTGATAATAGCAAGGTTTATCTGCGATAATTTCTGACGGTAAAAAAATCGTTGCTAAGCATCGTTATGGATAAATATCGCTTAACTTTGGTAATATGCCCCAACGTCTGTTAACGTTCGATTCGAAGGAAATCAGGAAGTGTTGAAAAACATTGTCTGCGCCATCTTGTCTTTTTTGAAATGCCACACTTTTGTCGTGCACGGCAGCCATTTTAGATGCCTTGACCAGACCCACTCTGTGCACGCTGTCGATCCTTAGCATGGCTCCCCACCCTCGCAAGCATCTCCCCCAGGCAGTGGTCACCCCCGCTCTCTGTCTTATGCATGGGTAATAAACCTCCCCCCATCTGCGCTGCTCTTCCCTGAGAATCACACCCTGTGCCCGCCCGACACCTCCCTTTCGCCCTATTCACTACCGCACCCTCTGACACTCCTTTTCCTCTGTGTCCGATTGTCCAGGCTGGTCCTAGGGTATCAGCTAGCCCTGCAGATGTAGTTTATGGCCACAGCTGTAAAGAATCACCCCTCTTCAAAGGAGTTATAGTAGATCAAGGCCCACACTCGATGAGATCCGTCACAGCAGAAGCGTTGCTATTATCTGAAAACCATCCTGTATTGTGATTGGGGAGGGGACCGAGCCCGAAGCGGAAGATTCCAGGGATGACTCTTTGTACATCAAAGTTTTTACAATTATGTGTCACATTAAAAATATATAGCACTCCGACAAAGTAGTAAGATTATAAAACTTTAATAATTTATAAATATATACAAGAAAACAAAAATAGTAATAACATATAAACATTTTTAGGGAAAAACAACGAAGTAGCGGTCGGCTGTGCGAATAGTCCCAACGCAGCACAACGTCCAGATTTCCGGCGTGGGGCGTCGCGGGGGGGTGGGTCATCAGTAGCAAACTGTTGTGCGAATAGTTCCAAGGCAGCAGAACGTTGAAATCTAGATGACACGAAAGTGATGTCTAGTAAGTTGCCACCCAGCAAATAACGGCATGGGGCGTCGCGGGGGGTGGGTCATCAGTAGCAAACTGTTGCGCGAATAGTTCCAAGGCAGCAGAACGATGGCACCAAGGTGATGTCCAGTAAGTTGCCGCACTGGTTTTGGTATCGTACAATGCTGCTCCGAATAACGGCGTGGGGCGCTCCGGGGGAGGCGGCGTGAACGGGCCTCTCCAGGTGGAGTGTCATCTGTTGTAGTGGGGCGCCCCTTTACCGTTTCAGTTGCCATTCCGTCCGTTTTTGGTCCACTGTGTCAAAAGCCGCAATTCAGCTGAGTTGCGCCCACTCTTGAGGTGCAGCGATAGGCGACTGTCACAGGACTCTCAAAATGGCGGCAGGCTGTTTCCTTTTTGGGCCTGGTCCACTGAAATGGCCCTGGGACACCTTGGAAATCGGACGCTTGTCTGCTAGGTCTTGGACCCCATTCTCGAAAGCGTCCCCTCCGCCTTGAGAATTCATCAAAAGTTTTGGGGGCTCCGACTCCTGCAGGCTTCTGGTGGGGAGCGGCTGCCATGATTGCTCGCGGAATGACCACGACTGAGCTACGAGATGGTGGTGCTCTCATGCTGACGCCAGCTTCAGTCTGAAACATCCAGAAGCAAGGTGGGGCTTTATCGTTTGGGAAAAAAAAAAAGTTTTCATCCAATGAAAAGTGTTGTTTTTAGGTCACATGATCAAGCCTTCCATCATTAGGAAACCAAAAGTAAAATGAACCAATGAAAAGTTTTATAAACAAGTCACATGACCTGTTATGCGGCATAGGGTGTAAAATGCGGAGAAAATACGTTGGCACGTGAGGCGGCGTCATTAGCGGACCGATGTGCGAATAGGCCGAAGGCAATACAACGCGCCAAGATCCGGATGGCACCGAGGTGGTGTCTAGTGAGTTGCCGCACTGGTGTGGCCATCCAACAATGCTGAAAGTCGGCGTGGGGCGCCCCGTTGGCCTGTGAGATGGCGTCAGTAGCGGACCGATGTGCGAATAGGCCGAAGGCAGCACAACGCGCCAAGATCCGGATGGCACCGAGGTGGTGTCTAGTAAGTTGCCGCACTGGTGTGGCCATCCAACAATGCTGAAAGTCGGCGTGGGGCGCCCCGTTGGCCTGTGAGATGGCGTCAGTAGCGGACCGATGTGCGAATAGGCCGAAGGCAGCACAACGCGCCAAGATCCGGATGGCACCGAGGTGGTGTCTAGTAAGTTGCCGCACTGGTGTGGCCATCCAACAATGCTGAAAGTCGGCGTGGGGCGCCCCGTTGGCCTGTGAGTTTGCGTCAGTAGCGGACCGATGTGCGAATAGGCCGAAGGCAGCACAACGCGCCAAGATCCGGATGGCACCGAGGTGGTGTCTAGTAAGTTGCCGCACTGGTGTGGCCATCCTACAATGCTGAAAGTCGGCGTGGGGCGCCCCGTTGGCCTGTGAGATGGCGTCAGTAGCGGACCGATGTGTGAATGGGGCCGAAGGCAGCGCAACAATATTTTCGGAATAGAAGACACCACTAGGCGCTGAGATGCCAAGATCCGGATGGCACCGAGGTGGTGTGTAGCAAGTTGCCGCACTGGTGTGGCCATCCTACAATGCTGAAAGTCGGCGTGGGGCGCCCCGTTGGCCTGTGAGTTTGCGTCAGTAGCGGACCGATGTGCGAATAGGCCGAAGGCAGCAGAACGCGCCAAGATCCGGATGGCACCGAGGTGGTGTCTAGTAAGTTGTCGCAATTCTGTGGCCATCCTACAATGTTGAAAGTCGGCGTGGGGCGCCCCGTTGGCCTGTGAGATGGCGTCAGTAGCGGACCGATGTGCGAATGGGGCCAAAGGCAGCGCAACAATATTTTCTGATTTGAAGACACCACAAGGCGCTGAGATGCCAAGATCCGGATGGCACCGAGGTGGTGTCTAGCAAGTTGTGGCACTGGTGTGGCCATCGTACAATGGTAAAAGTCGGCGTGGGGCGCCCTGTTGGCCTGTGAGATGGTGTCAGTAGCGGACTGATGTGTGAATGGGGCCAAAGGCAGCGCAACAATATTTTCTACAATATTTTCGGAGTAGAAGACACCACAAGGCGCTGAGATGCCAAGATCCGGATGGCACCGAGGTGATGTCTAAGTTGCGGACCGATGTGCGAATGGGGCCAAAGGTAGCGTAACAAGATTTTCTGTATGGAAGATACCACTAGGCGTTGAGATGCCAAGATTCGGATGGCACCGAGGTGATGTCTAGCAAGTTGTGCCACTGGTGTGGCCATCGTACAGTGGTAAAAGTCGGCGTGGGGCGCCCTATTGGCCTGTGAGATGGTGTCAGTAGCGGACTGATGTGCGAATGGGGCCAAAGGCAGCGCAACAATATTTTCTGACTGACACCACAAGGCGCTGAGATGCCAAGATCCGGATGGCACCGAGGTGATGTCTAAGTTGCGGACTGATGTGCGAATGGGGCCAAAGGCAGCGTAACAATATTTTCTGTATGGAAGATACCACTAGGCGTTGAGATGCCAAGATTCGGATGGCACCGAGGTGATGTCTAGCAAGTTGGTGTGGTCATCCTACAATGCTGAAACTCGGCGTGGGTCACCCCATTAGCCTGTGAGATGGCGTCAGTAGCGGACCGATGTGCGAATAGGCCGAAGGCAGCACAACGCGCCAAGATCCGGATGTCACCGTGGTGGTTTCATAGTTGAGAGGCACTTCATCTGCAGTGGGGCGCCGAGATCCGGATGGCACCGAGGTGATGTCTAGCAAGTTGCTGTACTGGTGTGGTCATCCTACAATGCTGAAATGTAGTGGGGCGCCCATTTACCGTTTCAGTTGCCATTCAGCTGAGTTTCGGCTGCTCTTGATGCTACAGCGACAGGCGGCTGCAAGAGGACTCTCAAAATGGCGGCCTGTTCTTTGGATTTGGGCCTGGTCCACTAAAATGGCCCTGGGACACCTTAGAACTCGGACGCTCGATTTTTTTTTCCTTTCCTGTACATGCAAAAAAAGGTAAATGCCCGGTACGTTACACGCTTCATCTGCCACGATGAACTCTCCAGAGGAACCGAAAAAAAATATAGTTGTGGTAACTATACCATGCATCGTCATATGGAGAGGTGGCACCAATTAATTATAGTGCTGCATAAAAGAGAGATTTGGAGGAGAACCCCTGACCTGCTAGTACATTCATCAAAGAAGTGGCACTGAGAGCTTCAGAGGCAAGGGAAACGGTCCCAAATATTTAGAAGAACTTTGGAAAGATTAAAATGACATGTTTAGATTGTGGTAAATTAATTTCATGTGGACAGATGAGTGTTACTCTAATAAATACAGCATATGAACATCATCATAGTCGATGGTTGGTAGAGACATTTTGACTATATCCTGGACCTGCCCGTCCTCGCCCAAAATGGCGCCGGAATAAATGGGACTCGTAACTCCTTGTTGTGTACTGGTTGCAGAACCTTGAAATCACGAGATACGTATGCAGTTTTGAAGCACATGGCGGGCGGGGACGAGAATTGATTGAATATTTCGACATCCCTATTGATATTAAGTTCTGATGTGTTATTGATTACTGTACTGTTGAAAATTCGAATTAACGTCACCCATGGTACTTGCCCGCAAATGTATATCTAGATAATTTTATTGTAACTGGCCCTGTCGTATTTTAATTATAAAATGTACGTCCACCGATTCCGTAACTGTTAGACACCTTAGTTCTTGCAACCTAATGGCCCGCCCGTTACGTTCCTCTACAGTGTAAATGTCTATTCATCATATACGATTACAGTTTGCTCCGTGGCAGGTCCACGTGGTTATAGGCTCGTATTTGTATAATGAAATTTTCACAATAAAGGTTTTTAAAAGAAAACATGGTAGTAGTATATACATTGGTAAAGTTTTTAATAATAGTCACTGTTTTAGAATCATTAAAAGGCAAGTGAAATAAAGCAGACCAATTACATGAAGGGTAAAAGGTATAATACGAAGGAACGCAGTAAAGATAAATGGTCAAGGGCTGTTGTGTTTTCTATTCCTGCAACATAAAGTGATCGATAAGAATCTCATATTCAGGCGTATCGGCGACTAAGACAGCAGGTCGACCCTCTTTTGCTCAACGGCTCCGTCATGGGACGAAGAAACGCTCTTTTTCTCGAAAAAAGAATATATTTTACTTGCAGAACAGTTGTAAAATTTCCGGGAAAGTACATTAGCCTGGAACATTATAACATATATTTAAGAAAAAATAATGTTCGGAAGTAATTAAAAGCGTAATTTTTAGGTGATATGACCAAGGCTTTCATCATTAGAATAAGAAAAGTAAAATGAACCAATGAAAAGTTTTATTAACAAGTCACATGACTTGTTATGCTTACGTTACGCGCTGCGCGCCCCGGATGACTTCCGGATGCGCTAACGCGGCGCGTCATATGACGCATTACGCGACAACGCAGGTCCAGAATATAGTCAAAATGTCTCCACCAACCAGCGGTCGAAACACAACCCCTTTCAGCAGGCTAAATAGTTCTGTTAAATGACAACAGAAGGGACAGGCAACAAGAACCATCAGTCAAAGAGGGGAGGGCTAGTTCTTCTCTACCGGGTTACATTGGGGCGCTACCGGAACTGATCGAATTGGTAGTCTACAGTGTTTCTGGATGTTTCAGACTGAAGCTGGGGTTAGCATGAGAGCACCACCATTTCGTAGCTCCGTTGTGGCCATTCCGCAACCAATCATGGCAGCCGCTCTTTATCGTTATTTTGGGCGGGGTGGGTGGCGGAGCCGAGCTGTTTTGCAGCCATCATTGTGTGGAGTTCAGTTCATCTCACTAGTTTTGTATTTGTCATGAGGGGTTGTTCCTAATGTTTCTATTTTAGCGAGGTCAAAAAGAGATCCCATTAGTGGCCTACTGATTTTACTCGATTCCTTTTCTTTTTTTTTACACGATTTTTCGTTATCTGCAAAGACTAAACAGAGTATTGCGACTCTGTGTTTGTTTGTAAATAGAGAATGAACCAAAGAGAACTAATTCTAAAACAGTAAATACTTGGATAACAATCAATCAAATGGAGAGAGAAGCAGGCACGACGGATTACAACCGGGGCAAAGGCCTGCGTTAACTACCTTTCACTATCTGCAAAGAGAGAGTACTCCTAATAGAAATGAGGGGGGGGGGGGGCACCATTCAAAGCAGATCAGTGTGCATAAACACGAAAATGTTTTTACTTACCACGTACTTGACATTCGACAGCTTATGATATTTGCTATTTAAAAACCATTGAAATTCACTGAAAAAACCATAGGTTATAGACCATATATAGTTAGGAATTAGCATTTACAAAACCTTGAAAATTCACTGAAAAAACCATAGGTTATAGACCATATATAGTTAGGAATTACCATTTAAAAAACCTTATTTTACTCACACAAAACCATTGAAATTCCATATATAGTTAGTTGCACTAACTATATATCGCGCACCCGCAATCCACTGCTGATCATGTCACATATTACATCATTCATGACATGGTCAGTGACATCACTGATGACATCTCAAATGACATCATTCTTGTGCTAATACGATAAACCTCTTCAGACTCTAATATAACTTTAGATACACTCAGTGTATACAGACACTCACACACTGCCACTCATCCATGGAGTTACTCACACACCCAGTCAGTCATGCAAAGAAACAATCTCACCTCCATTTCTTCAACTATACAGTTAAACACACCTTACTTATTGAAACATATACTAACACATATTTACTCTCTTATACAATCCCTGATACAAGTTCACAATGATCGATACAACCACTCACTCATTCAGTGGCTCTCATGCACAGTTATTTATATATGCCAACTCTCACATGTACTGTGTTTTACATATGTACTTACTATGACATGTAGCATTGAGATATCCATTCACTCATGCACACAGTCAACTGCCTATGTAGCTGTTTCCACATGCACTCTTGAACTCATACACCTAGTGAATAAACTGCTCACACATCTATGCATAGAGTCACACACCTTCCAGCCACCCCCACACAAACTCAATCTCCCATATAAATACTTGGGCAACCAATTAATAACACATATAGCCTCTCGTATAGCTAATGATCAACACATGCAGCAGTTTACAGAACAACAGACATAATGATGCACAAATTAAGACAGTTTAGTCACTAACCCATGCATTCAGTGAGACACATTTAATCACTCACTCATACAGTCAGTCACGCACCTACTAAATCCTTCATCCAGACACTTATACATCCATTCATTCAAGTGATGTCATTTGAGATGTCATCAGTGATGTCATCAGTGATGTCACTGACCATGTCATGAATGATGTAATATGTGACATGATCAGCAGTGGATTGCGGGTGCGCGATATATAGTTAGTGCAACTAACTATATATGGAATTTCAATGGTTTTGTGTGAGTAAAATAAGGTTTTTTAAATGGTAATTCCTAACTATATATGGTCTATAACCTATGGTTTTTTCAGTGAATATATATATATATATATATACTTACATAGGGAACTGCATATTACCCCATCAACAGTACATAGTCCTGTTATTAATTCATATTCCTTATTTTCAACAAGAAGGCACAGCGAGGCCCAAATAACTGGCCGTAGCCAAAGAATCTTTAAAGCACTCCAGTGCAGAGTCTGCTTTGTCACCAAGGAGGCGACGGCCATCAAAAGGCATGCCCATCAAAGTAGACTCGACATCCCTCAAAAAGCCAGACGTCCTCAACCAGGCATAGCGCCAAAGGGCTACCGATGTGGCAATCCATCTGCCTGGTGAGTCAGTGGTATCCAGTCCACATCTTCTTGTGAATTTGGCTGCATCCCTCCCATCCGCAACTGCCTGGGAGAGAATGGCCCGGGCCTACTCCAGGCACTGAGCAGCCAGCACTTGCACAACCGAGTCCCAGATGGTGTGGGACTATCGGCCCAAGAGGCACGCGGTATTTACAGACCGCAGTGCTAAGCTGGAGGAAGAAAACATGTGCTTACCAAGGTGATCCGCTTCTTGGAATACCTATCTGGGGGATCAGAAGGGAATGCACTCTTGGAGGAAGGGGCTTGGACCACCAAGCTCTCAGGAGAAGGGTGTTTAGTGAAAAAAACTTGGTCACCTGGGGCCAGGCAATGGCAACAGGCGATTGTCCTTTCCACAGGAAACCCTGTGGGCTTGGACCAGGTGCCCAGAAAGACATCAGTGTCGAAATCTCAAAAAAGCAGTCGACAATACGTTGAAAACATTTAGTCAAAAAGTGACTAAACGGGTAGCTCTCTATGGATCTGCGCAAGGCTGACGCAGAAAAAGAAAGAACTTAACGTGAGCACACAGGGGCGGCTTCTAAGTAGACATCGCAACTCCATCCAGGTGACCAAAATGTGACGGCGGACACGGAGTCAACCGACGCCACTTACTGACGCACAAGAGTACTGCTAAGAAAAAATTCCCTAGATCCACTCCGGATCCAGTCTGACGCTTGGGGATAATTCTAAGGTAAGGAATCTATAACTAACTGTCTCTTTCAGATACTAGTAACAAAATGGTATAAAAATAAAAATGCTGATGAAAATAATATTTTTCTTTTAGTATTTGCAAAAGTATTATAATGTTTATAAAAACATAAACAATGTGAAAAACTATTTGTTAATAATGACTGTAATGTACAGTGAAACGATAATATGATACTTATTAAAGAAGATGTTCACAAAATGTGTATGCTGAAAAAGAATAAAGAATTGTACTTTGAAAAAAACATATTAATAAAGAAACAAAAAATTGAATTTACTATTTCCAATCCAAACTTGATAACACTGGGGCAAACTCCATTCTATTCTATTCTATAAGCACTCGCAGAGCGCATAGCTACCCGTTGGCATCCCAGCGCTGTTACTGCTCCTCCGAGACTTAAGAGGAAAAAGCCAAGTTTTAGTAATTTCCGAAATGGAAATACCTTTTCCTCTGAACGAAGTGAGTAAGGTAGGCTGTTCCACAATTTAGCTGCATTATATGAATTTGCCCTCCATATTTTGCTTTCTTTATGACAGGGATCTTAGCCAAATGGGTGTTAGAAGAGCACAGCAATCTCTTGGGTATGTAAGCAGTGAATGAGAGATCGAAGGCCATTTTTCTAGAACTGCCAAATGGGCAATGCAGAGTGACTTAAATGTAATCTTTTTGGTCACAGGAAGCAAGTGAAGGAGGTGTAAGGCTTGTTGTCGGGTTGGTGCCTCTGTATGTTGTACAGTATCCAAGCGGCAGAGTTCTGCACTACATGCAATTTCTTTATTTTGGCTTTGGGCTTTCCCAAATAAAGTGTTTTGCCGTAAGCCAGCCGAGTGAGGATAAGCGCCTTGACTACCAACCTTTTTGAGGTGGAGGGAAGAAGGGGAGAATTTTGTGCAGCATTCTCAACATGCCGTAACAATTAGCAGGACGTTTTACAGCTTGGAAGTCAAAATAAAGACACTTATCCAGCCACATCCCGAAGCGCCTTAAGGCTGATTTTGGAGCCTGGGGCAGGCCTAGATACCTTGGCCAGCCCAAATTCAGAGAATGATTCGGATTGTTGACCAGGAACATAAGCTCTGTTTTGTCTCCGTTTAATTTGAGACAGGATCTCTTCAGCCACTTAGTAACTATCTCTAAGCAGGGACCTAATAAGGAGGATACAGAACCATGATTCTGGGTGAGAGAAAAGACCGGTTGTACATCGGCCGCATACAGTATTTTACTTATCCCAGGCAAGAGAGATATTAGGTAGTAGTTTGCCAGATTAAGAGGATCTAAGGTGAGCTTTTTCAGAAGTGCTTGAACCATGGCTTGTTTCCATGCCACATGGACAATGCCCATGGTTAAAAAGAGTTAAGCCATTTCGAGCAAGGTAGGGAGAATCACCTCAGCTTTTTTGGCTAGGATGCATGGGAGAGCAGATCATTAGTAGAGCCCAATTTGATTTTGCTCAGGCTATCTGAGAGGATATCTGGTGTCAGGGAGAGAACAGCAGTCAATTTAGTTTAGTTGATAACCAATACATTTTTGCCTAAAGCAGTTGGTGTCAGATTGGGAAACCAGTTGGAATGTATCATAAATAGGCTAAATTTTCCTTTGGAAAAAGTTTGACAGGTCATTACAATGTGCATATGAAGCCTCTGGAATAGGGCCAGATGAGGAGGGCTCTAGAAGGGTTTTCACAACGTGAAAACATTTTCGATGGCACCATGGATTTTCTCCTCAAAAACTGCTGCTTGAACTTTTTTAATGTCAGCATGGTAAATTCTAATGGTATCCCAATATTTCTGTTTGGTGACCTCTCCATAATCACTTCTCCAGATTATTTCAGCTGTTTTACAAGCTTGCATGAGTTTCCACAGATGGGGGAGTACCAAGGTGCTAATTTATCTTTTGCTCTTTTAGTATGAGTTTTTTTCTGGATCACTAAATTAAGTGAATACTCTAACCACAGGGATATTCGATTATTTGCTAAGGTCGGGTCAGAGCCTAGAGATGGTCTGGAATTCTTAACTACCTGTTCCATGCTTCCATAGGCAATATGGACCAGACTCGGTCCTCCCAAGTAACTGGTGTTGGGTTTAGTGGTGGCTGACTGGAATTCAAAGTAAGTGAGATCAAGAAATTATTAGACCAGGGAAGCCCATCCTGTTGCCCCCACTGTTGCTGCCCGTGAGGAGGGGGGAGCGGACCCAGGACCACGGGTCCCAGGCTCCCTGCAGCTTGCTGAAGCCACCAACGCTGCACGTGATCCCCGGCCTGAGGCGCCCATTTAAACCCCAGCGGGCTCCCGCTGCGCGGGACGCGCGCAGGCATAGACAGGGCCAAGGCCGGGCCCGTCTGCACCCGTCTGAGACTGGTTGAGGCTGGGCTGGGCCACCCCTCTTTGAAGCAGTATTGGGATAAGACAGGTGAGTGCCCCATCAATTTACCACAACTTTATTGAGTTCATCCTGTTTTGATACCTACGAAAGCCCACAATGTCTAGGTACTATGGGAAAACGCACCACACTACCGCCAGTACACCCGATCAGGGCTAGTATTGACAGTATGCTCGAGAGGTTGGTTAGTATCATTTCAGGCCAAATTGAACTCACAGAAAGGCGCTTGCCCCTGGATATTGAAGGGAGAGCGGCTGTCTTACATCTCAGAGGTGCTCTACCAGACTGTACTCCAGATTTACCTCTGTCTCTACCCAGCGGGCTTGAACCTGACAAATCCCCTACTGTGGACATAACTGAGTCAGCTGAGTTACACCCAGCCAATAACACTACCACGCCTGTTGAAATCCCTGTGGTCAAACGGAAGAGAAAGGCTGGGATACCCATCAGTACCAAAAGGAAACAGCCAACTCGCACCACCCCCGCACAAACCTGTCTCTCTGCCTGGATACAACCATCTTTAATTAATGCTACTGATAACTCTGAAGTCTACATCAACAACATTGACTATGAGGCTGAATCACTCAATCGGCACACAGACTGAGCCATCACCCTGTTTTGAGAGCAGCGAGGATACTATTGCCGCCCTAGTGAATAAACAAGTTAATGTACTTTTGGAGGAAAAATGTGCCTTACTTAAGGCTTGTATAGATAACCTGGCTTTAATTATAGGAGGGGCCGGTCACTCAGTAGGGAATGTACAAATTTCCACTACTACCAAGGGAGGAGCAGGGGTTTTAAGGGTGTAACAACAAGCATACCGAGTGCATCGACATCGACTCTCACCTCACTTGGAAATCAACCCTCCACTGCTAGTGTTATTACTTCTGTAAGTAAGCCATACGTGTCATTTGATCAAACTATGTCCTGCCCCGACTTAAACTCAGGCAGACAGGGCATTGGCACTGAATCCATTAGCAATCAAGCCACTATCACACGCACCAATCGCAGACAGGAAAATGCAAGCGGCCCCAGTAGATCCAAGGGACCAGCTCAGAACCCATTGATTGGCAGTTCGAGTACCAATGTTTTATTTCCACAAATAGAAATCCCCTGACAGCTAATCAAGACATCTTGAGTCTGCCTCCTGCTGCATGTCCCCACGTGCTGGTCTTGGCAGGGGTACCCACACTAAAAAAGGACCAGCACGAGACATGGGCTCAACTGCGCAATACATGTGTTAATTGGCTGTTAAGGCATAGGAGATTTTCAGTATCTGATTCGAAGGATATCATCATGGTACGCAGAGTTGGGTGGGTTGGAGCATCCATAAAAAATATGGAAGGGGACTGCATCGTAATCAATTTTCACATGCCAGCCTTGGTGAGATACCTACTGAGGCTTTGTGAGCTTTAAACCTTTAGGAGTACTAACATTTGCACATTACCTCTTGGCTATTTTTATAAGCCAAACCAAGGGTCTTGTTCCAACGTGACTTCTCCTGTCTACTCCGTGAATAGGTTTCAGGCTCTCTCAGGTCTGCATATGCAAGGTTGAGTACCTTATCTTGCGGTAGCACTTGCCCCTATAGATAGCCTTCCCCATTCAATGGATGCGGAAACACTTGTTTCTGACACTAGTCCCTCTAATTCCATTGCATTTTGCCCTCCAACTCAATCACTGCGGGACAACCTTGTAAAATCCGGTCCCGCTCTGACTATAACTGATGAAGCTAGGATGAAAGTCATTTCATGGAACATAGCTGGGCTAAGGTAAAAAAAAAAGGGTGATATCTCCTGGGAACACTTGCCACTGATCACATTATTGCTCTACAAGAAACATAGGAGCCCACAGACTATTTTATTTGGATGGTTTCATATCATTCTGTAAACTTGCTACACCGTCAAACATGGGTAGAGCTAAGGGGGGGGGGTCTTTTTTAATGTTTAGTCTTAAACTTTCCTATGATATCAAGTTGATTGACTCTTGTTCACCCCATGAGCTAGCTGTAGAATTGTCAGGGAAGAACTTACCAACTTTGCTGGTGGTTAATTTGCATAATTCTTTCACCAGAACCCATGAGACCGAGCACCTAATGGCACTAAAGGGCTTCTTGGTAAGATATGGTGAAAGAATAGAAGCCTATTATGATACACTAATTTTGGGACACTTTTATACTCGTATTTGCCCCATTAACTGTTTAGCCATGCTGGAGGAGGAAGACGGCCTGCAGGGGGGAAATCAATTTGAACATTCTCCGTCTGGCACCTTCTTAGAAGGCATCCTATCAGTTCACAACTTGAATTTCTTACAACAATCAGATAGGCCCGGATCTGTCCCTACCTACATTGGTCACGGCTGTCAAAGTATAATTGACCATATTCTAGTTTCCTCCCCGTTGATATCAGCCATAGGAACTCTAAGTGTTACCCAGAATTGTTTTAGTGACCACAGACCTTTGACATCTTCACCTTCAAGCTGTCTTCAAGGGAAGGACCACTAGTCAAGTTACTAATAAAAATATTAAACTTAAAGACCAATCACGCAGAGTGAGGTGGGAAAGGATTACCCCTGAAAGCTTTATTGATAATCAGTTTACTATTTGTGCCACGGAGTTTAAGGTGTGTCTAGACCAGGAATCTCATGCCAGATCTATCTTGGATGCCTTTGAATTGATTGCGAAACAGGTTGCCTCTAATCTATCTACCACGACCAGAGTAAGGTTTCCTAAACTACAAAGGTGGTTTGATGATACCTGCATGGCTACCCATAAGGAGCTCATGCTGGCTCTCAAGAAAAAAACGAGGGTGGCATCATTAGTCAAAAACAGCAGAAAGGCATATAAACTTGCAGTTCAGAGCAGGAAAAAACAACTAAGGGAGATAGCCTGGGAGGAGCTTAACTAAGCCAGTGTGCTGGCCAACAGCTCCAAGTTTCGGTCTGTTGTTAACAGTCTTTTATTTGACGAGGCACCAAATACCAGCAGTGACTGTTTAGTTCCCGCAGAGAAATGGGTCCAGCACTTTGGCAAAATTTACAGTGATAACAACCTTGAGGACTCCATGGGACAAACTGTTCCCGGATTAGCAGCTTCCCCTCTTACTTTTAACACAGACGAGGTCCATAAAGCTATTATTACAACTTCAGGGGGAAAAGCACTCAGCCCTGATTGAGTTCCGGCTGACCTTTGCAAGGCAGACCCAAAAGTCTGGGCTAAGATCTTAACACACATCTATAATGCAGCCTGTGCGTCTGGTTTTCCCTTATCATGGGCAAAGGCGGGTATCATCCCCATTTTTAAAAAGTGTGCAAGGGATGACCCGGCATGCTATAGGCCCATCTCGCTCCTTGATTATGCGGGTAAAATCATGGGAAAGTAGTCTTGGAGCACCTAACAGCTTGGCTTGATCATGCAAACATCGTCTCTGACCTTCAATATGGTTTTAGGCAGGGGAGAGGGATCAATGCCTTAACCTTCATTTGGTGATAGAGAAGTATACTGTCGCCAAGGGAGGGGACCTACATTTGGCTTTCATGGACTTAACCTCAGCCTTCGACCTTGTCAATAGGTCTAAGCTGTGGTTGATCCTTCGCTATATATGGCTAGATGCTGATCTGATCTAAATCCAGGGTACTATCCATGACAACAAAATGGCTGCTGTACGCTGAAATGAAGATGGGAGCTTGACTGACTCCTGGGCAGTATAAAGAGGGGTTCGGCAGGGATGCATATTGGCGCCTCTGCTGTTCACCGTCTACATCAACAAACTAGGGGATTCTTTAACAACCTGTTGTAAAAATATTCCAAGAGCTGGCACCAAAATGATTCCCACACTTTTGTATGCCGTTGATGCGGTTTTAGTGTCCAGAACAGCAAGGGGGCTGCAGCTACTTTTAAATTGTTTTATAGACTTCATTAACTCTTTGGATCTAATTACCAATTTTAAAAAATTGGATGCCATGACCATAGGCTGTAGGAGGGCGGCAAAAGTCTACTGTAAAGGGGCCGAGTTAACAAAAGTGTCCACCTTCCCATACCTATGGGTACTATTTGATGTCCAACGTTCATGGTGCACTCAACGACCACTTAAAAAGAACGTTTTAGCCAGAGCAGCGGGGGCTACATTAGATTTTGCGAAAAGAATAGGGTTCAAAGCTGTTCCCTGTGCTCTTGAAGGTCTATAACGTGAAGTGTATTCCTATGATCACCTATGGCAGAG
Organism: Lissotriton helveticus; assembly: GCF_964261635.1. Taxonomy (NCBI): domain Eukaryota; kingdom Metazoa; phylum Chordata; class Amphibia; order Caudata; family Salamandridae; genus Lissotriton; species Lissotriton helveticus. The sequence goes on from NC_136063.1 coordinate 1,582,173,611, forward strand.
ACATTTGGGGTTATAAAGACGTGAAAGTAATCCAAGGGGCGATAATAATTTTTTGCACAAACTTCTCTCTGTCCCTGTATCCAACCGAATTTTTTATTTACATGAGGAACTGGGAGCAGGTTATATTTCAGACTTGATTGCGGCTGCAGCGCTCCTATGTTGTTTGAGACTTTGGGCTCAACCAACCCCAAATCTAAATCAACGTATTATCCTAGATTGTTAAGCCCTAGAGAAGGGTTTAAATATTCCCTTGCTGCAAAATATTAAGGCTCAGACTGAGAATCTTGGCTGCCCTGGTCTGTTTTTGACCCCTACTCCATTGGGCAAGTCCGCTAGTAGAGCTTTGAAACAGCAGTTTTTAGACAGACGAAAAGGCCTAAGGGAGGAAAAAGAACTAATGAAACCCTCGGTGAGAAAGTTTGTTACACTGAGCCTGGACCGACAGATCCAACCATATTTATCTTATGTAAACAATGCTTACCATTTCTTTGTTCTGATGAGATTCCGATTGAATATGGTTCCCTGGTTATTGGCCTTTCCTAAAGCATACTCTAAACCGGACTCAACAAACCTTTGTCCTTGTGACAACTTTTCTGAGCAAGATACTCTTCACATAATGTTTTTCTGCGACCATTACGACTCCTTGCCGGCACTGAATTATTGACAAATTCTAGCCCCTCCTATAGTCTGTGTCGGGTTGGCAAGTTTCTTAATGGGGCTATTAGACATAGGAATAGGTTGTCGTTGAGCTAGCCTCTGTGGATACTGTGGCAGCGTAAACATGTTTATTTCCTAAATAATGTTATCTAATCTTAATGAGACCATATACTCGCTCCCAGTACCCTGCTTCTTATTAATATGATTGCTTTTAAATTATGATTTTTTTTATTCCTGCCACCATGGAAAGCTATCGTAGGGCTATTTTTACCATGTAATGTTTTTTTTTTAAAGTTTTTTATTGAAGTCCAAAAATTGCAATACATTAAATGCATTAATACCAATACACCTATAAAAAGAGATTACCTTTAGGCATAATATTACATTTCTAAGAGATAATAGATATTACATAAAGCACTAAGAAGTCAGGGACATCACAAAAAATAGACAAAAACACTCTTATCTTTATAACCACATAAATAAGGCGGTGACCCCTCCTAACCTTAATCGAAGTAAGTAGCCCAGATTTTTTCAAACTTCCTAAGACCCCCCTCACACACGTAGTGCATAACTGCGTTCGCTTCTTTTAACCACTTTCATCTTATGGGCCCACTCTAGGACGCCACCTCTGCAATAAAAGTGATCTAGCTACTGCCATCGCAATGTATAAAAATGTAACCAATTGATCAGGAAGGAGAAGATCTGGATCAAAACCAATAATAATTAACAAATTATTCACTACTAATTGAATACCACATTCAAATTCCAAGTAACAAAAAATATCCTCCCAGAACTTCTGGATCCTAGGCATTGCAACATAATGTGCGACCAATTAGCTGAAGGATGGTTGATAAAGCGAAAGCAGTGCGCTGATTGATTGGCATACATTTTCGAAAGGGAAAGAGGGGTTTGGTAAAGTAAACAACATCCTTCACCAATTCGCACCTCTTAACGTGCTGATATTAAGTTTATTAATAACTGCCGACATATTAAAAGAAATTTCTAAGTCTTCATGATCCATCCATTTTTTCATTGCCTTCTGTCCAAGATCCAGACCCCTAACTAAGGCTAAACGCTTTTTCCATGCCCCAGGTTTTCTACCAGGTACATCCTCTAGAAGTTCATTAACTAGCTGATGTTGTTCGCCAATTTGGGAAACATCTAGTTCGGCAAGGAATTTGTGGAAGATGTTATATGACCCCAAAAGAATAAAAACATTAACAGTCAATTGTGGCATTTCGGTCATAGTCAACCATCTTCCATTCCTCAGAAAATCTGAGACCTTACGGAATCCTGCTTTAAGGTGAGTTCTGAGGATTGTGTAATCCCTGCTAATGGTAAAATGCCAGATAGTAGAGTGGCTGAGTTAATTACAGGGATGGAATATCTTTAATAGAGCGCCTGTCATTTTTTAAAAAGCCAATGAAGACAATTATAACAGACCAATTTAGGGTATTTGAAGATTAACAAAGATGTTACTGGCAAAGCTGTAGCTGCATTCTTGTCTGCCATGCCCACCATGCCCGCCTGTTCTGAAGATGGGACAAAGGACAGCTCCTCCTCTTCTGAGCACTCAAGTGTAGTATCCAATCCTAGCAAATTGGGGGCATTCTCCTTACTAGCCATCCGGGCTAGCTCTTTTGCCTCTGTTGCCTGAGCTCTGCGAGTTTTAACTTTTAGCCTGGCGCTGAGCAGCTTTCCCATTTTGACTGCCTGACCTCTACGCCTCCCTACAGCTCCCCGGTATAATCTGAAGGTGCTTAGGAGTCATGCTTCAATTATACTTCTTTTTTATAAAATCTTTCCCTAAGAAAGTATAGTTGAGCCAAAGAAGCGATGAAGTTCATAACGCACACAGAGAAAGCCTGGAGGAAACACCTTATGTAGAAGGGAGACAGAAGTATAAGAGTCTATCCAGCTCTCCTGATAAGAACAGGCTAAGCAAGCTGTGCCGATTGTTTTCGTATTTTCCCTTCCCTTATCTTTCCTCAGCCTTCAGGGGGGATTCTCGTCGTCAGCTTCGGCATATGCAGAAGATTATGACACTACACCCAAGACATCTCCAGAACACGGCATTTAATGCTTGCGGATCAAAGCGGCCGCCGCTACCGCCACCGCTGAAGCAGCCTCCTCTCTCCTCACTTGCTGCGGACTCCGCTCTAATCCCCTGGGGGAGCAATGCCATCGCCCAAGCGGGTAGACAAAGGAGAAATACTTTCTGCAGGAAACGTCAGGAAACCGCAAGAAACCGCACGAAGCCGCAGTCGCTCAGCAGGACTCAAACCACCGCCAGCCTGCCGCACGTCAAATGCCAGAACAATCCACCATTGCTGGGGGTGGAGCAGAGATCACCTTAGGCTACTCGGAGACGTGGTTCTCCGTAGCCATCTCCAGACCAGGATCTTTTACCATGTAATGTTGTAATTTTTTTCACTAGGCTGAAGCATGTCATAAAGGGTACACAGACAAAATATAGAAAATAAAATATCGGAAAGACAAAATATCGAAGTTAAAATATCGAAGGTAAAAAATATTGGGAAGCAAATATATCGGATACAAAAATATCGTAATAGGTAAGTAAGTAGAAATATCGAAAAAAATAATATCGTATGACAAAATATCGACAATACAAAATATCGTGTAGTAATGGAAAAAATAAATAGTGTAGGAAAAAATATAATAATTGTAAATAAAAATTTGATAAAAAGGTCTATATTAAAAAATTACAATATATTTAATATAAAAATATTTTTAAAAAACATATATAGTTTTAGGAGCGGGTTATTGGGTTTATAGGGGATAAGGGTGGGAAGTAATTTAAAAATAAATAATAAATTAATATATATTTGTAAAAAACTTTTTATTAATAATTGATTGGTAAATAATTAATATTAATTAGTTAATTAATTAATACAATTTAGTACATTATTTTATATACTAATTAATTGGTAATTAATGAATATTAATTAGTTAATTAATTAATATAATATCGTACATAATAGTACAAAAATAATAATTGGTAATTAATTATTATTAATTAGTAAATTAATTAATATAATTTTTGACATAATTTTTAATAATAAATAATTGGTAATTACATAATAATAATTAATTGGTAATTAATTAATATTAACTAGTTAATTAATTAATATAATTTTGTATATATTTTTAAATAATAAATATGTGTTAATTAATTATTATTATTTCGTTAATTAATTAATATAATTTATTTCATATTTTTAAATAATAATTAATTGGTAATTAATTATTATAAATTAGTTAATTATATTAATTAGCTTCATTTAGTTTAATATATATTTTTTACTTATTGTAAATTAATTTGGAAAAAATAATAATAATTAAATGTATTTCTTTACAGCTAATGTGCTAATATATTAACTTTATTGTTATTGTTAATTAATAATTATTTTGTAATTACATAATAATAATTATTTTTGGGTAAAGGAGTATTGTTAGAGTTCAGGGTCAGTTTTCAGTTCTTGGTTAAAGGGGTATTTTTAGGGTTCATGGTCAGTTTTCAGTTTTTGGGTAAAGGGGTATTTCTTGGGTTCAGGGTTAGTTTACAGTTTTTGGGTAAAGGTGTAGTTTTTGGGTTCAGGGTCAGTTTTCAGTTTTTGGGTAAAGGGGTATTTCTTGGGTTCAGGGTCAGTTTTCAGTTTTTGGGTAAAGGGGTATTTCTTGGGTTCAGGGTCAGTTTTCAGTTTTTGGGTAAAGGGGTATTTCTTGGGTTCAGGGTCAGTTTTCAGTTTTTGGGTAAAGGGGTATTTCTTGGGTTCAGGGTCAGTTTTCAGTTTTTGGGTAAAGGGGTATTTTTAGGGTTCAGGGTCAGTTTTCAGTTTTTGGGTAAAGGGGTATTTTTTGGGTTCTGGGTCAGTTTTTAGTTTTTGGGTAAAGGGGTATTTTTAGGGGTCAGGGTCCGTTTTCAGTTTTTGGGTAAAGGGGTATTTTTTGGGTTCAGGGTCAGTTTTCAGTTTTAGGGTTAAGGGGTATTTTTAAGGTTCAGGGTCAGTTTTGGGTTTTTGGGTAAAGGGGTATTTTTTGGGTTCAGGGTCAGTTTTCAGTTTTTGGGTAACGGGGTATTTTTAGGGTTCAGGGTCCGTTTTGAGTTTTTGGGTAAAGGGGTATTTTTAGGGTTCAGGGTCAGTTTTGGGTTTTTGGGTAAAGGGGTATTTTTAGGGTTCTGGGTCAGTTTTCAGTTTTTGGGTAAAGGGGTATTTTTAGGGTTCAGGGTCAGTTTTGGGTTTTTGGGTAAAGGGGTATTTTTTGGGTTCTGGGTCAGTTTTTAGTTTTTGGGTAAAGGGGTATTTTTAGGGGTCAGGGTCCGTTTTCCGTTTTTGGGTAAAGGGGTATTTTTTGGGTTCAGGGTCAGTTTTCAGTTTTTGGGTTAAGGGGTATTTTTAGGGTTCAGGGTCAGTTTTGGGTTTTTGGGTAAAGGGGTATTTTTTGGGTTCAGGGTCAGTTTTCAGTTTTTGGGTAAAGGGGTATTTTTAGGGTTCAGGGTCAGTTTTGGGTTTTTGGGTAAAGGGGTATTTTTAGGGTTCAGGGTCAGTTTTGGGTTTTTGGGTAAAGGGGTATTTTTAGGGTTCAGGGTCAGTTTTCAGTTTTTGGGTAAAGGGGTAATTTTAGGGTTCAGGGTCAGTTTTGGGTTTTTGGGTAAAGGGGTATTTTTTGGGTTTAGGGTCAGTTTTCAGTTTTTGGGTAAAGGGGTATTTTTAGGGTTCAGGGTCAGTTTTGGGTTTTTGGGTAAAGGGGTATTTTTAGGGTTCAGGGTCAGTTTTCAGTTTTTGGGTAAAGGGGTATTTTTAGGGTTCAGGGTCAGTTTTGGGTTTTTGGGTAAAGGGGTATTTTTTGGGTTCAGGGTCAGTTTTAATTTAATGTACGCAGGATTTGGTATAGTAATAATTAAATTATTAGAGACCAACATATACTCACATTTAATATACAGTGCAAAATTTCTGATAAGATTGTTACATTATAGTAAGATAATGATACAAATAGTTCAACATGATTGTAGAAACATTACTTTTATTTATGTTTCACAAATAAAATGTTATTTCATTACAAAATTCTTTTTATTACATTTGGTTTTATAAACATATTTTATAAGCACAATGATAAGCAACTATACAGAAGCATTATTATTTTCATACTTTTTGTACAAAAATGAATATTATTTATTATCTCTTTTACATATTGTAATTTCATAAAGAAATGTAGAAATAACAAAAGTATTTTTTACACTTTATTTCAATACATAAAATATTTATTATGTAAGTCACATATTTTTAACACATTTTTCTATTATTATAATTTTTGACAATGTAGTTATATTTCTAGACATTGTTAATATAAATATTATTCTTTTCATAATATTTATTTATTACATTCATTTACATATTTGTTAATCAAATCATTGTAGGATTAAAGTAAATATTTCTTTACAATAATAGAAACTTAATGTTCATTTTTGCATATTTAGTGAAGTATATATATTATATTTTATACTTGGGACTATTTTATTGCATTTGGGTGCTTTATTTTGTAACCGGGTTAGGTCGTTTTGGGTTATTTGGAAGAAGGGCTGATCGCGGTTGGGAGACACTTCACGTCGCTTCAGGTAAGGTTTATTTTATATGTTTTATGTGTATTTTAATGATGTTTTGAGATTAGTGACCTTATATTTTGTGTTTTTGAATGTGAGGGAGGTATGTTTTAGATTTCGAAAACAGATAATTACTTATGGTATATACACGTAGTGTTAGTTAGTTAACTCATTATATATAGAGTGAATTTTAGTCTTTTACGGTATATCTACAAGTGAAATAATCTATTTTAATATGTTTGTACCTAATTACTAGCTAATTAATGTGGGTGGGAATGTCTGTTTTCTATGTTTTTGTCATAGGTGTACGCTACATCGGAAGTTCCGTTTTTTTTTTTAAAGGAAGTGTTTGTTTGTTTAATTCAACACTGCTTTGCAAACACTTCTTTACATTTTTCGGTTTTGCTGGAGCGATTCTTTCTATTTTTCAATTTTTTCGGGTTTTTTATGCTTATTCGATGGCTCTGGATAACGTGGATGTCTTAATTTTGGAACAGTTGTATTTTTACATTTTTTTGTGGGGTTAATTTGGCACTACCTGGATTACTTTGGTGGACAAGGAGGTTATTGGATTGACAACATGATTGGTAAGTCCTTGCTTTCTTATTTTGTGTGGGTGGGTAATGTTATTTTTATTATGGAATAGTTTTTTACTTGTTATTTAGTTTTAATGTGTGCATATATTATAATAATATCTCTATATATTGCATACATTAAATACTTTAGAAGCTCACGTTACATATTTTTCCATACTTAGGTGATACTTTTAGTGTTTTATAACATTTTGGGAATTAATTAGAGTAGTGTTTTGGCAATGATATTTAGGTATTCTATGCCTTTTGTACTAGGGTAAAGTTTAACTTGTTCTTCCAGGTACTTGTGCATTTGTTTATTTTGCTTTGATGTTTTAGGGACAAGTTCAGTTACAGATTGGTCCATTCTAAATTCCTGGTAGCTCTGTTCTTTCTGTAGGCATTTAATGAAATGTTCTAGAGTAGGTTTGGTTCTGCCAGTTGATTGTACAAATGCATTGTGCCAACCTTCCACTGCATTGTTAGTTTTTGAATCTCCGTTAAGGGTACTTCTGTAAACGTTCCACCAGGGTATGAGGAATTTGGGATTTCGTCTGTGGCCAGATCTGTGGAGTCTGCCTACCCAGGTGTCTTCAAAGTAGTCCAGAAATGGACTTAATTTAGCTTCATTTTGTTTGTAGAAGGGGCTGTCTATAAGAATGTTGTAGTGTTCAGCTACGTCTGTTTCAGGTACATAAGCAAGTGCAATGAGTTTTTTAATTTGGAAAGCAAAAGATGAGTTTGTAGCATATTCGACACTTAGGGTAGTTTTTTGAAGGTGTCTCCATAAACACTGGTTTAAATGATAATAGCAGCCTTGAATGCAGGTATGGGGGTGGATTTTTATGATAGTTGAGAGCATTGCTTGCTCAAAATCAAGAATGATACTTTCACGAGAAAAATCATTAGTTTTTTGTTTAATTATATTTATTAACTCCATATATGTGGAATTATTTTTGTTTGGTAATAGTGCATATAGCAAAGGTATGTTGCAGTTGTGGTAGAGGCCATGTATTGTGTATAATTGGAAAAATGGTTTGGGACAGATGTTATATGTTCCATCCATCATCCAATATTGGCTTTGCTGCAGTTTAACTAAATTCATACTGGTACCAAAAATTATAAGCCTTTTGTCATTGTTTTCGTTGTCGTAAACTATAAATGGTTGTTTATTTAAAGTTATTATTTGGTTAGCAGTTAAATTTATATCCTGATATGTTCTGGGAGATGGTGTTGTAGAAGTAGTAGCTTTTTTAGTTCGTGCTATAGTTCTTTTTAAGGAGAGGATATTTGGCATTTGAGTTGTGGCAGTTTTGGGGATTTTAGGAATGGCTTCTTTTAAAATGACATTTGTTTGCTTTTGGGAACCTGTACTAGCTTCTTTTATATTTTCCAAAGCTGTTCTAACTTCTATTTCAGTAACATTAGGTGGATGATTGTGTTCCCTAGTATACAGTACTGTAGCTTCTTTAGTTGTTGCTCTGCCATAGCACTTGTTAGAATAATATTTACAACATTTCCAATTAACTTGCATGCCATATTGCTTTTCTTGTGTATAAGTGTAACCCATGTAGCATAGTAATAGTTTTCCTTTCTGGCTGGTCACAAATTCGGCTCCTTCGGTCATTTTGTACTTTGTATATCTATAAAATGTATATATAATAGTTAATGTCAAATTAAATGTGATAAATAATCTATGTTAGTGATAAGTAGGAATGTTTATACTTACGTGTTTTTGAATTTACAGCAAAATTAGGAGCTGCTTGCTTCTTTAGTTGGGGATAATTGTTTGTGATGTTGTTGTAGCTGTTATGAAAAACATGAAAGTAGTATATTATTAATTAATGTTTTGGTACATTTGCAATGTTAGAGCTCATTTCTACTACAAAAGTGTATCTTCATGATTCACATTGTGAAGATACTTACATATTTTTTTAGGTTGGTCTTTGCCAGTATAGTTGTTTCTTCAGCTTCTGGAGAGTAGTTTGTAGTGTTATCTTAAATAAAAAAGGAACATATGTATTAGAATAATCACCATGTTGGTATGTTTTTTAATAGAATATCTGGTAATTATGTTCTTTAATATACTTACTTTGTGATTATTATCTGTATTATTCAGAATGTGGAGTTCTGTATTATGTCTGTATATCTATTCGTTGTGTTTGCTCTGTAAATAAACAATATATAATAGAACATAATTAGAACAGTTCTAAATGTTAGTATTGTTTTTCCACATTTATCTCAGTTGCATAATACTTACGTAGTAAAATGTATTGGAGAAATAGTACTGATGTCCTTAGTTCATTAGTAGTGCAGTTTTCAGTAGTAGAATCTACAGAAAAAAAGAAATATGTGGGGCAAAAGTCATTATTTCTGTGTGTTTAGATTTATGTGCACATAATGAATCAATGTGAAATTACTTACATAGTTATTAGAATCTGTATTCCTAGGGTTTGTTCACAGTTATTTTGAGTAGAATATTCAGTACTCGTTGTATCTAAAAAAAATAGTTTCATATAATTATTTAGCATGTTAAGTAGTATGAATAGCAAAGGGGCACTGGGTATTTAGCAGGTAAGTAAGTAGTATTAGCAAATAATGCACTTTCTATTTTATTTACTTACTTAGAAGATGTGATAGTAGGTTGATAGTCTGGTTCTTCTAGTTGTTGTGCAGCAATTCGGATAGAGATGAATCTCCTTCAGTGACTTTTGGCAAGTAGTTTGTGCTTAGATTTTAATTGTTTATATAGGGGAGTGTCAGTAGTAATTACTTTGCTATTGGTTTATTTAAAAAATTAGGTTTGTGATTGGTTAGTTAGTATATTTGAATTTCAGTTGTGATTACTTTGTAATAGAAGTGAAAAACAAAAACAAATTATAAAATTATACAAAGTAGTATAGAATATTTTTATATGTGTAGGTGATATAATTATACCAATAGGATATTTTTTACAAATTAATAGTGTGTCTATAGTATTAATTTAAGTATTGTGTGTTTATTTAGATGTGAACACATATAAAACGTTAATTAATTATGCAAACAGATGCATATAAAAAGTCGATATAGCTGATAATCCGATATTGAAGTGCACGATATTTTTGATGTCGATATTATAGTTAATGTCATTATTTTTTGTAGATAGCGATATTTTTGTTTTCCGATGTTAATGTAGTCGATATAAAAGTAAACGATGTTTTTGTATATCGATATTAAAAAATCGATATTTGTGTATATATCTAGTTAAGTATAGGAACCCGATATTTTTGATTTCGATATTTTTGCTCCGATATTTTTGTACGTCGATATTGTGAATCTCGATATTTTGTCAGACATTCGTCATAAAGGGCTGAACTTTTTATATGAATACTTCTCGTATCAATTTCACAATGATGTTTTTCTTGAACTGAATGTCTCGTCTCTTTTTATGCCGCTCTGTTTTTTAACCGGCTGGTTTTTTAAAAAAAATGAAGTGTTGTTTATGAATTTCGTGTTGATATGAATTTTAGATTGATTATCCCACTGTTCCATGGCGTAACCGTTTATCTGTCTTTTTTGCAACATCTCTGTTTATACTTACCAAAAATGCAGAACACTTTTTCTTTGTTTACATTTTTAATATAGCCTTCTAGCCCCCATAGTGGGCCGTACCAGCTATTAAAGGCCCGCTGCAGTGTTAAAGGCCCGAGCCGAAGGCGAGGGACTTTAACTAAGCAGAGGGACTTTAAAAGCGGATATAGCTCTGCTACGAAGGGCTTTAAGGTTATTAGAACGTTCTGCCACTAGAGGGCAAAATGTTCTAACAAATAAAACAAAGCCTTCAGGGAGCACGAGGGGATTTAAATCCCCTCAGGCACCCTGAAGCCTTTGTTCACAGCCAGATCTGTGAACAAAGAAACAGTGGAATGTTGTAGCTCCGGGCTAATACCAGCCATTATAAGCCCGGACCAATCCATTGTTTTCAATGAAGATACCAACATTCCCTTTTTTTTTCCTTGGAGCACCGTGGATTTTGTGATTAATTTGGGAATACTCTAGGTTTGTGCTGATATGTACCTTGCAACATTGAGTTATGATTCACAGTTTTCAAGTGAACGCTGCCACGACATGCCAATGGTGGGAACTAGAATGGTCCCTGCATTATTGTACATGGTGGACTACGTTATTATTGCATGGAAATCAAATGGTTTAAAGTTATTACTAATTTTGTTTTATGATTTTACGGAAGACTTAGGACTAATTATCTTAAGTCTTACACTATGGCAGTAGGCCCAAAAAACACACCATTGAAAACTCACTATGTAAAAGACCATTGTTTAGTGAAAGCAAATAGGTTTTGTTATTTAGGTATTCTGCTGGATAATCAATTAAAATGGGGACCAGTGGTAAGAACACATATCCAATCTTTCAACAGGGAAGTGCATGGCATAGACTCCTTTGCTAAGTGCCTAAGTCATAGCCACGTGAAATCTATTTTACATCTCTATAATGTGAAGTGCGTCCCAACCGTGGCTTTTGGAGCAGAATTATAGGGATATAAACCCTGTCATTGAAAATAAAAATTTTAAGGAGTTGTTATGAGTTCCCCTGAGTGTCCCAGCGGAAATTATGCATTAAGAGATGTAGCAGTTTTTATTTCTTATTTTATATAACTCCGTCTAATACTCTGTTGGTTCTCTATATGGCTTAAGAGTGAGATAACATTTAATAGAAATATTGTGATTGATTGGATGAATATGGATCTGTTACCTTATACCATTGCTAAGCTATGTTAAAACAACTCTAGGAGTATTGGGCAAACCTCAGTTTGTTCAGTCCTTTAGGATTACCACAAAAGAGGCAAGGTTTCAGTGGGCAAACCTAAAGACAGTTAGAAGCACTTTATGATGGTGAAATCCACTCATAAAATGGAAATGTATTTATCTCTAGATATGCCAGACCAGCACAGTAGGCAACTAACGCACTTTTGATTAAACCTGTACCCACAACTGTTGATGGGGTGGCATAAACCATCAGATAGCCCTCTCTGCTCATGTGATGAGACTAGTGCACCAGACACTTTACACGTTGTTTTTATTTGTCCTTACTGGTCACGTTTAAGACTTAAGTATGTTCGCCCTCTTTTCGTGCCTTCAAATTTTTATCAGGGAGACCAGCCTAATTGTACATGCAATTATTAGACTCAAATAAAGTTTGCTGCTTTCTATCCCAGTTTTTGGCAGGGGTGTACTCTGCTAATCTGTGATAATATTATTGATTCTGTGTTACACTGTTGTTTTAATAATATGTTTTCTTATTACTGTGCCCTTCAAGATTACATATGCAAACTTTACAAGGATATGTATGATGATGATTGTTAGATTAATGGATCTAGGTGCCCCCCTTTTTTCCTACCAACATAGCAGACCCTAAAATTGAGTTTTTTGTTTGTTAGTTTTTTTTAGGATTAGCCTCCTTACAGTTCACTCACAACCACTTGTGTCCTAATATTAGATGTTTCAAATGTTTCTATTTTCAGATAATTTTAATGTAGTATGCTAATGAACTAGATTTTCAGAAGGGTTTTTTATGCTTAAATATATACTTGTAGCCTCTGGATGGCCCATATATTTACTACAGATCATTAACTGTTTTATTTATTTATACTGTGCTTTCATGATTGCTATTGCAAATCAAATAAAGAAAATCTGACTGACTGAATGATTCCCACTGAGACATGCAGTGGCCATAGGTCACGAATTCCAATACTGACAGACGCCTGTCAATATTCATAGATGGCTAAATCGGGTACCATTACACTAGGGAATAGTAACGCCTGTCCTTTGCAGCACTTAGAAACGACACAAGTGTGATATAGAACACTATATAAAAACCAAGGTATTAATGCACACGATTCACATCTAAAAATCATAAAACTGGCTTATGTCCGCCATGTTATATATAATTCTTCTCTGCAACGCACAGAAAATCAAATGTTTACTTGCAGAGAGGAAGCTGTGAGTATAACGATTGCTTTATGCCACCTTCTTCCAGGCAGTGTCACCGTGGCAATTCTTAAAGAGTACCTGTAATAGAGGCAGGAAAAAGAAGTGTAACAGTAATAAAATGTAAAGGTTTCTCTAAGTGTCGAAGCAGCATTTATTCCAGGTGGGGGCGGGGATCTACATTAGAATTCAATGCAGGGTCCAGAACTCCAGGCAGACATCAAAGGTTGGGTGCACACAGCAGAGCCATTGATCTGAGCCACATGAGACAATGAAAAGAGTGCAATGAACACAGATGATGATGGGACTGTAGCAAGCACAGGTGTGATGGAATCTGGGGTAAATCTTCCCGGCTTCGCCGTAATTGCAGTGACCTATTGCTGCATCGTTCAGAATAACTTGCAGCCTTCTTTTGGAGTATCTGCTGCGCTATTAAAACTTAATTATGATGCAAACTCTCTCAGATAGAGGCGCCCAGCGGCATCGACGCAAAAAGGCCGCTGAATAGTCTCCTCCGTAACGCTGAAGGTCTTTTTCTTTTAGAGAGATGTTAATCCGGCAAAATGGGGGCTCATCAAATCATCGGATGACGTTGGAAGTCCCCCGGAGCGGCAGGGTAGGTTTATTGACCTCAAATTGGTCTAATGACCTTTTAATCAGCTTTTCACTTGCCGCTCCCGGCACGCTTCATTTAGCGGCTGCGATTTTATGAACTTTTCAGCTCGTTTTTTCCTCAGGTGTTTAAACGCCCACTGCTTTTTTCTCACTTGAATGGCAATATTGGCTAGAAAAACATGGGATTTTTTTCCAAAATGAAGAGACTCTCTTTATATATACTTTCTCATGTTTACAATAGTTTGCGAGCAGACTATATGGGCAGCATGAATATTACTAGTGCATACAGTGTGGGCCTGGCAGAAACATAATGGTATCTTTGAATTGTTATACTTTAAAGAGTCTTTTTCATCTGTTAATAAAGCAGTCTGTTTTACTGGTCCTCTTCATTGAAGTTACACCGTCTGTTCTTCGTGGGTGCTGAATAGATTATATACACCATCTTGCCTGTCTCCTTCTGCTCAATTAAATATGGAAGTGACCCAGTCAACTAGATCTCAGTTGGACACCAACTCCAATACTAATAGTCACAATGATCTTGGAGGCAATTTTAACAAAAGGGCTAAAAAGGATTCTTCTTCTCCTAATAAATCACCTTTGCCTTTGACTCTGGAAGACATCACGGATGAGTCAAAAAATACAAAACCTTTTATGGTTGATACCAGTGCAGCACTTCAGAGGACTGAGGAGAAATGGTCTCATCTGGATTCTAGATTTACGGAGGTCGAACAGAGGGTTAGCGACGCTCAAGACATGACTACCAAGGTTGACAATCTATTCAAAGAAGTGACCAAAACTAAAGAAAGTATCAGAGGACCAGGAGAACCAAAACAGGTGCAATAATCTCCACATTTATGGCAAACTGGAAGGTTTTGAAGGCTCCGACATTATCAACTTCTTGAAGATCCACATATCGCAAGTAGTTGGTCTACTAACTCTTGCAGATCTCAATATCTAAAGGCCACACCGGATTGGTCCTCTTGGTGCTTCAACCTCACAAAGACCACGAGGGATCATTTCCTATTTTCTTCAATACTCAGACCTAATGATGATACTCACAGCAGCTAAACAATGCAAACATGTGCTGTGGTCTGGTCAGAAGATTTATTTCAGTCAGGATGTCTCCAGAGCTACACCTCATCGCCGGAAGGATTTTTAGATTTCAGATCTATGTTGCGATTCATCAATGCTTGCTATGGCCTTATTCATCCTTGCTTTTTCAAGGTCACTTACAAGGATAAGACTGTTACTTTTGCAGACCCCGTAGAGCTTAAGAAATTCATACATTCTAACAGGGATGAAGTCATGGAATTAGTAACCCCATAAATGTTGCCAATTTCCTTTTTTTTCTTTTTTTCACCTTTACAGGTCCCTGGCTCCCTCTTGTTTTGATGTTGGTGTCTTCATTGAATTGCGTTTCCTAGTCCAAAGTCTCTGTTTTTTTCAGCTATACAGTCCCCTTATTTTTTGTTAAGTTCCATTAGCAATGTGACTGTTATGTTTTTTCGTCTTGCAATGTTCCCTCCTCACTTGTTGATATTATGTTCAATTAATCTCAGTTTTTCACTCTATTGAGCGGTGTCTTTATCTCTTTCTCATAGTTCCCCCCCTCAACATTAATGTCTTTTTTGTGCTTCATTCTTATGACTAAAGTCCTGTGGCTTTCTATCATCTCTCTTTTCTATTTACACCAGGGGAGACCTTGTTCTTCCTTAATTCCCTTCTTCTCTTCATCTCCTTCGCTATGGTTTCTTTCTTTAAATTCCTCACTCTCTTTATGCAATTTTTTTCTTGTGGTATTGCAACATTTTCACCTGATTCCTCATAGATGGTTAAATCTCATTTTTATTGTAAGTCTTTTTATTGTTTGTTCTCTAATTGTTTCTTAATTTCTTCTCCATGTGTAATTTACGTATTATGTTATGGAATGTTAAAGATTTCCGTAACCCGGTTAAAAAGCAATTGGTATTGTCTCATTCATCAAACTTAAATTGTCAAATTGCTTTACTTCAAGAAACCCACCATAAATAACAAGATATAGCTTCCATAAGAAAACAATGGGTTGGTAATGTTTTTAGCTCCCCTGCTGTAAATAATAAAAATAGTGTCCTTATATTGTTTCATAAGTCTTTAAGTATTCAAGAGGTGAATGAATTTAAAGATGATGCTGGTAGGTGGCTTTTATTAGATATTAAGTAAATAATACACAATTTTCGATCTGTAATGTCTATGGTCCAAATGGAGTAGATTTGTTATTCTAGAATAACGTTTCCTCTCTGTTATCCTCCCATGCATCAGAGTGGGGGGAGACTGTAATCAGTTTATGGCCCCCTTTTTATATTGTATATCTCAGACTACATTTATTCCTACCAAAATGCACAGAGCCTTTCAGAGAACCATATCCTCCAGAGGGTTGCTTGATATTTGGAGGGCATCACACCCTGATGTCTTGGAATTCACTTTCTTTTCTCCTGTTCATAATTCTGACTCTAGAATAGACTGTATATTTTTAACCAGCATACCCTTCAATTTCTAACGCATGCCGAGAAAGGTTCAATTCTTATTTCAGACCATGCACCTGTTATTGGAGACCTGGACTACCCTAACTCCATCTCTCCCACTCGTAGAAGGAGATTCAATAATGTCCTTTTATTTGACCAACAATTTACAGAACAATTTACAATATTTCTACAAGAAATGTTTGCAAATAATCTTCCCTCAGACACACAACTGGATTTTATCTGGGATGCCTTTAAAGCAACTGCAAGGGGCTTTATAATCGATTTGGTAGCCAAAAAAAGAGGAAGGCTCTTAAGGACTCTGTGCAACTTCTAGATCAGATTAAGGTCTTGGAACCCGAATATTTCTCCTCTAATCCTAATGACACAGTATCTAAACTTATTAAGGCCAAGTTGCAATACGAAAACAATCCTGGGACAATGCCTCTGGTAGTCTACTTCGTTTCAATGCAAAAATGTATTGGCCTGCAAAACTTTGGCAAATTACCTTCAAATTAGAAAGCAGGAATCTAAGATTGTCGCTATAACAGACTCAGTTGGGGTCAGGCACATCAGTGACTCCAAAATATTAGAGTGCTTTTTTGAATACAACACACAGCTCTATACCCCAGAATCATCTCCTTCAACTGCACAATTAGATGCCTTTTTTCAATCAATCCCTAAAACTCCTGATAGTAGTGTAGATTTGACTTCTCTTGATATTCCACTGTCAGAGCAAGACATTTTAAATGCCATTAATCAACTTCCAAAAGATAAAACTCCCGGGCTGGATGGTTTTACTGTACGCTTTTACTTACATTTCCCACATCTTTTAATCCCTAAATTACTACTTCTCATTACTCATTTTATGACCTTAGGGCAGACACAAGGTTCGTTCTCTCAGGCTATGCTCTGCTTACTTCCTAAGAAAGATAAAGCTCTCTCTCAGTGCAGTAACTATAGGCCTATTTCATTGATTAATACAGATGGTAAGATCTCTGATAAACTACTGACACTCCGTATTAATTCGGTCGTCCCTGATTTAGTCGATGTGCATCAGTCAGGATTTGTGAAGGGAAGATCTATTTCAGATAATTATAGAACATACCTTAACATCATTCACTTAGCCTCCAAACTTAATTCTCCATTAGCTGCCATGACTCTCGATGCTGAAAAGGCTTTCGATCGGGTGAATTGGGAATTTATGTTTGGTGCATGGAAATTCCATGGTTTTAGTCTCCATTTTCTCTAATATATTCAGCTATTGTATTCTGAGCCCTCTCCTTCTATTTGGGTCAATGCTAAACAATCTCACTACTTTCATCTTCATAGAGGGACTAGACAGGGTTGCCCTTTCTCTTCCCTTTTATTCATTCTATCGTTGGAACCCTTTCTTGAAACAATTTGCCGATCTTCAGCCTTTTTGGGCTTCCAATTTAAACATTTAAATATAAAATATACACCATATGCTGGTGTTATTTTGCTTTATATAACCAGCCCTAATACATCTCTACTGGAGCGTTTTTTCACTATTACATACATATTCTGCAGTTTTGAGATACAAACTTAATATAGATAAATCAGAGGTCCTACCCCTAAATAAATATTGCCTTCCAGACTCCGGGTTCACGTGGAATTAAAAATGTATTAAATGTTTAGGCATCCTCTACTCTAACAATATTAAAAAAATTATTAAAATTAGCCCTAAGGAGATTATGATAAAAATCACTTCGCTGATAGAGGGTTTGTCCCCTTTATTTCTGTCCCGGTGGGGTAGGCTTAAAATGATGTTGCTACCAATCGTAAAGTATTATTTTTCTATGCTTCCAGTTTCTCTTCCACATACTTTTTACAAAACTATTAATCGTTCTTTGATCCAATTTCTATGGAACAAACGCAAACCTAGAATCTCTTTGGCCCCCTTCAGCAATCCAAAGAAACTGGTCGGGTTAACTTTCCCAACTTTAGATTATATCATTCGGCCTTTACATTGAAACATATCTGGACTTCCCTTTCGCAAACCCATGCAGATCCAGCAACAGTTTGGGAGCGAGTACAACATGCACAATTGACACACTTTGCTTTCAAAGTGATGGTCCGCATCACTCAACCCCCTAAGGTGTTTCTTTCTCCAATACTTATTCATTCTATAGCTATTGTTAATCTTTTAATTTTCTCTTCCAGTTCCTTCTCTGAAAATATGTCACAAACATCACTTTGGTATAATAAATGCATTAAATTAAACAATAGAGTTATTTTGTGGAAAGAATGGATTAATACGAGAATTATAGTTATAGGACATCTGCTCTCTAATGGTTCTCTGCTAGATTTCTCTGGCATCCAGAAAACATACAATATATCCACTTATTATGCCTCTCATTTCCAGTGCCTTAAACCTCTTCTTCTCCCCTATATTTCACAACCACCTGAAAGTGCTTCAAGCACATAACCTCCTTCTTCCCCCTTAGATTTTTCTGCCCAAATGAAGGCCTCTGGCATTTATAGAATATTGATTGGTTCATCTAAGGTTGACACAAAATCAAAAACAGAGCTAAAATTTGAAACATCTTCAAAATATATTTTCAGCTCAGACCTTGAAATTAGTGTGGGCCAAGATCCATACATCTTCTCATTCACCAAGCACAACCCAAACATTATAATATTTATACACCTATGAGCTTACATAAATTCAAACTTTCTAATAATGCTAAATGTTGGTCTTGTGCTCATGATAATAGTGATCTCCTTCATATGTTTTTTGAATGCCCTTTAGTTAATAAGCTTCAGCTATGTATATGGGATAAACGTAATGACATTTTGTCTACAAGTATTTCTTTTGATATCCTACAACTTTTTCTGAGGGGCTCTTCTCCCTATGGAGTTCACAACGTACAGTTGGAAAATTCATTGACCTGACGGTTTCCCTGGCTTTACAAATAATCATAACTAATTGAAAAGATACTACTAAAATGACATATCGGATTGTGGAATCTGTTATGTCATCACCATAGACTGGATCAAGCTCATGCTACTTCTCTTCCTTTAAGGATCAAAAACGATTTATTATGGTCACCCCTTACCTCATTCCTTGCCAGGCAACTGGCTCAATCTGTGTCTAGGGTTATTAATTATGACCCCCACCCGAAAGATTAGAATGTTTATTACACATTTATTTTTATAATTACCATAGTTGTTAACTGTTCACTCTATATTTGTAATACTGCATTATATCTTGTTTTATTCTTTTTCCTCTCTCCCCCTTTCTTCTCTCCTCTTCTTATTTCCACTTGTCTTTCTTTATTGATTTCTTCTATCTTTCCTTATAAAATTGGTTAAAATGCAGTTTGTTCACACCATTATACTTATATATTTCAATTCAAGTTTTTAGGCTCATCATTTATTATTTTACGCTATGTTTACTTCACATGGGTTTTATCTGTTTGTTTTTTCCCTTCTATTTATTAGATTTGTGTATTAGCCCATATTATACTATTTTTCAATATTTGCTTGTATTGACTTAATGATGTTTCTTTTCATGTGTTGTAAATGCTTTTCATTCTTTATTCTCTTTAATAAAGCATTTTTTAAACTAAAAGATGCAAACTCTCCATAAATTAATTTCTTTTTGTCTGTATGTTTGTAATGAAATGACGTCATTCAGCTCTAAATTCATAAAGGTATGCCCGAACCATGAGTAGAGGCAGTCTAAAAGTCATAATAACCTGTGAAAATCAGTGGCTGTAGGGGGCGGGGTCTATTGGGAACGGCGTTCTTAATCTTTTATAATTTCACACTAACAGTTCCCATACTTCTTGTTACCTTCACTCAAATTCACTGAGCCCACCCCATTGCACTCATGATAGTTTTAATACATTTTATGCACTTCGACCACCCATAAAAATATGTGGAAATATTATCGCACTATATGTTGGACAAAAAGGCAAAGTCTGAGGCAAAAATAAAACAAGAAATCCACAGTACCAATGACGTACAAAGTAAATTAATACATCTTTTTTTATTGACAAAAAATCTATATCATCACTTGCTGTATTTATTTTTTCTACATTCCTAAATGTATAGAAGCAAGATGATTGAAATGAGCTGGGTTTCTCTCCCAACCATGTTATTTTTTCCACCCCTTCCAATATTATGCCATTATAGTGTCTATAACTGGCACCCAATTTTCTCTCTTCAGCTGCTGTTCCCTGACGCCAGGAGTCTAATGCCCCCTCGTACCTTAAGACTGTCTTCCTTTGCTTGTCTGTCTGTGTTACCCACAATGCACATTTGCTTGCCACATTCAGTCTTAGTAGAGGTGAGAGGGACGGCGCTGACAGTGAAAATTGACCTCTGCGACGCTGTGTGTCATGCAAGGAATCCTATATGATCAAAATCAGAGATGTTATCAATGATATTTTTTAATATATGATTTGTGGTGTAATATGTGAAGTAATAAATCTTGCATGGCATGCTACAAGTTATAGTTAGCTCAGTAAACTAAATATTGGTGAATTACATTTGTTTAGTTTTTACCTTATTTCAACACCTAACTATAACATCACTTTTTTTTCTTGTGTTTCTTCCAGTAAATGTCTAGGATATATATATATATATTTTTGTATGAGCAAGGCAGGAAATGCCGAAATGTGTAACAATGCGTGAAAGAATAAACAGAGATATGTAATTGAAAAGATTCATACCCCTGTGTCGGTGTCCATGTCTAATTGAGACGGGAGTTGATAGGTAGTTATAGTTACAACCTTGGGGGAGATTTATAAAATCTACACGCAACGCAGCACATCACAGCTACATTGCGCGACAGAGAGGGAGCTGGAGAACACCATGTATTCAAAGATATGGCTTTCTACTCGCCTTTCCCTTGCACCAGCGCTGATATCTGCACAGTGCAACACGCAGCAAAGTTGGAAAAGGAAAGAGAACTGAAACCATTTCCCCTTCCTTGCACCTAGTTAAAAAAAGGCCACAGTTTTCTCACGCTAAACACAATCTACTCTTTTTAGTAAATTGGGTATAGTGTGAGAAACTTTTGGTACTGTGAAGCAGTGAAATACTCCAGGAAAGTTAATTAGGAAAAAAAGACTTTGCGCCAACACGGTGAAAAAGCTTAGTAAATTTCCCCCTAGTTTCCACAGGAAGAGGTAATTTTCAGGTGCCTATATCTTTGGCACTGTTTGATGAATCTCCATGATATTTTCCAAAACAATTTGCCATTATACTTGAGATGGAATCTGGAAAGGTTTGGGGTGATCAGTGAAGTGGAGGATGCATTTCCCCATGTTAATTCCCATGGGACCTTTGAAGAAGCCTACAGCCTGAACCGCTGGACAGAATTACACTAAATTTGGCAGGATGCTAGATCTTAGTAAGCTGATTGCGCTTATTATGATTTGTTGTTAATCCGTTCAGTAGTTTGGGAGACATTAAATGGAAAACCAATTTGTATATCTGGGAACGAGGATAATTCACAGATAAACCCATGAATTATCCGCAAATCTGGATGTGAAAATAAAAGTCCTGATATGCTGGCCGCTGCTTGAAAGAAAAGGTTGCACCCGCCATTTTGTTTCTTTGCATCGGCTCGGTGTTGTGAAAATACACTGTAAAACAGCTAGATATGGGCATGCTACAGGTGTCCTGCCCCCAGAGGATTCATGGAGGTGTTTCTGAGGGACCCTTTATGACCCTAAAATTGTGTGGTTTTTCTTATTACCACAATTTACTATCTGCATATCCTCTGCAAACTTTGGTCCAAGCAGAAAAATAAAACTGGAATTTACTGATAAAACCAAAAGTTACAAGGTTGTTATAGTTTTGCTGACTTTTTACTCATAGAAAACCATAGATATTCAGCTGTTATAGTTATACTTTTATTTATACTTATCTGAAGAAACTATACCTAGTGCCATCAAGTAACAGGACAATGAGTCATAGTTTCTATAACTGCGGAATAAAAAAATATATTTTCACTAAAAACAAAAGGTTACAGGGATGTTATAATTAGGAAATAACATCAAAAACCTTTGAAATTCACTGAAAAAACAAAGGTCACAGGGAGGTTATAGTTAGGAAATAGAATTAAAAAACTTGGAAATTTACTGAAAAAAACAGTGTTGTCACTGACCATGTCAATAGTGATGTAATATGTGAGGTCATAAGCAGTGCATCGCTGGGGCATACGTTATAGTTAGCTCAGCGAACTATAACTGCTGAATTTCAATGGTATTGCATTAAATATGAGTCTCACTATAATGTAGCCATTGGTTTTGTCAGTGAAAATATATATATACATATACACACACACATACAGAACTATTATAAACAAAAATATAACATATTATGCTGTAACAAATATATATATATATTAGGTTAGGATTTTTTCTCTATGGGATTTTTGAAAATTCTATGTCTAATAACTTTGGCGTTTGTGGACGGAATTGGCTGAAATTTTCAGGAAAATGGAACATTTTGTTTCTGAGCAGCCCCTGAAAATTTGGGGGGGTTTCGTCAAGGGGGGGCCGAGAAAAAACGGGGGTCCCAAAACGTGTTTTTAACATTGAGTTTTCCATAGGGCGGTTGGCCTCACTTTTAGCCCGAACGGCTGAATGGATTTGCACGAAACTTGGCAAAATTGTAGGGACTGGTAGCCCGATGTGCCTTTGCTAGGTCTCAATATATGTGCTCCAGTGGATTTTGAGAAATTAACGTTCAAAAAAAGATATATATCTGTAACAGCGGACCGGGCAGCGCTCCAGTTCGCGTACTTTTCGCGTTACGGAGCTTTGTGAAGCGAAGCTGATTGGTTCTCCGGCGTCTGTAAACATTCCAAACAGTCCGTAGCGGCCGCCATCTTGTCTCTCGGTAGGATCGAGAGACAAGAGGAGGCCAAAGCGAAGGGGCAAATGACCATAAGGGGGCATAGTAGATCCTATCTGACCCCCTAGGTTTGATGTGGAGGTTTTAAAAGGGCCCCGCGGGGCAAAAAAAATAAATAATAATAATAATCGAACGGCTGAATGGATTTGTACGAAACTTGGCAAAATATTAGGGACTGGTAGCCCGATGTGCCTTTGCTAGGTTTCAATATATGTGCTCCAGTGGATTTTGAGAAATTAACGTTCAAAAAAAGATATATATCTGTAACAGCGCTCCGCTTCGCGTACTTTTCGCGTTACGGAGCTTTGCGAAGGTGATTGGTTCTCCGGCGTCTGTAAACATTCCAAACAGTCCGTAGCGGCCGCCATCTTGTCTCTCGGTAGGATCGAGAGACAAGAGGAGGCCAAAGCGAAGGGGCAAATGACCATAAGGGGGCATAGTAGATCCTCCCTGACCTCTTAGGTTTGATGTACCATTTTGCCAAGTTTGGTGTAATTCCGTTCAGCCATTCAGGCTGTAGACGTATCTAAATGTCCTATGGAAAATTGCATGGGGAAAACACATTTGAAAGTGTTGAAATTTAGAACCAATTAAAATGTTACTTTGGTTTTGTATTTGTGTGTGATGAAAGTTAATTGGTTATGTATATATCTAAAATGAGAGGAAACCACAGCCATTTTGTGATACTACTGTCTGAGGTACATTTGTGAGGAATTTTTGGTGCTCAATTTCTGGTGTTTGGTTTACACAGTACTAACACTTCTCCTACTTTTAAAAAGGTGAGTTGTTAATTTGTAAGGGGAACTATGTTGTACACTTTTACGATAATTTGAAAAATGTTTTCTGTTATTTATTTACAGTCCTTCTGTTATACTAAATACTAAAAACGATAAATGAAAGTGATTATTTTTTCTGCAATTTACAGCAAGCAATTTCAAAATAAAATGGCTCACAATGAAGAGACCGTGGCAATTTCTTTTGAATTATCCACTACATTTATTGAAATTGACAGCACCAATAATGAAGTATTCTCACAAGGAGGAGATGACTTGAATGATTTTTTGGATCAATCTCTTGATGGCGAATTTATCGAATGTTTGGAGACCATAGAGTTACAAGAATCATCATTGCAGACTTTTCATGAGGAGATTCCAGATGAGATGATTGAAGAGGAAATTCCTGATGAGGACATGTTACTAGTTCTTTCAAATTTTGAAAATTCAGAAGAATAAATTTATATTTAGAAATACAAAAATTGTTTGAGACATTATTCATTTTTATTTTTAATTTATGAGGTTGTAGCGAAGTGATTGTAGTATAAAATGAGACTTATAGTATAGAGTGGAACATTTTTATGTTACATGGTAAGTTTACTCATATTTACTTCCCTTCTCCCACTATATTATCTCCAATGTGTATTTGACATCTCTTCTTCATCTCCGGCCTCCTTTCTCTCACTGTCTGTCTCTGATGCATCTTATCGCTGCCATTTTGTGTAATTACAGAAGAGAGTAAAATAAAATAGTTCGGAACGTGAAAAGGGGGCAAAGTAGAGTACCCCTCACCCCCTAGGCCTTCTCAGGCGGTCCCAAAAGGATCAGTTTCTGCTTTCCTGAGAGATTATGGTATGAGTTCCATATACCACAATAACTTGCATTACAACATGCAAGATATCTATCTCCTATTACCAACTTTTGGAGATATTCGCGCTAAGCGCGAATATCTCCAAAAACTAACACCTGCCCTGAGCAGTTCTTAGCCATGTTATCCAATGGGAGGTGGATAACATGGCTAAGAGCATTAGCTCGGTAATGCATGAATATCGCTGACTTTTTAGCGATATTCATGCATTGCGGCTGTTTTTTATCGCATTTGCGATAAACCTTGATAATAGCAAGGTTCATCTTCGATAATTTCTGACGATGCTTAGCGGTAAAAAAATTCGTTGCTAAGTATCGTTAGCGATAAATATCGCTTAACTTTGGCAATATGCACCAACGTCTGTTAACGTTCGATTCGAAGGAAATGAGGAAGTGTTGAAAAACATTGTCTGCGCCATCTTGCCTTTTTTGAAATGCCACACTTTTGTTGTGCACGGCAGCCATTTTAGATGCCTTGACCAGACCCACTCTCTGCACGCTGTCGATTCGTAGCATGGCTCCCCACCCTCGCACGCATCTTCCCCAGGCACTGCTCACCCCCGCTCTTTGTCTTATGCATGGGCAATAAACCTCCCCCCATCTGCGCTGCTCTTCCCTGAGAATCACACTCTGTGCCCGCCCGACACCTCCCTTTCGCCCTATTCACTACCGCACCCTCTGACACTCCTCTTCCTCTGTGTCCGATTGTCCAGGCCGGTCCTAGGCTATCAGCTAGCCCTGCAGATGTAGTTTATGGCCCCAGCTGTAAAGAATCACCCCTCTTCAAAGGAGTTATAGTAGATCAAGGCCCACACCCGATGAGATCCGTCACACCACACGTGTTCATACTATCTGAAAACCATCCTGTATTGTGATTGGGGAGGGGACCGAGCCTGAAGCGGAAGATTCCAGGGATGACTCTTTGTACATCAAAGTTTTTACAATTATGTGTCACATTAAAAATATATAGCACTCCAACAAAGTAGTAGGAATATAAAACTTTAATAACTTATAAATATATACAACAAAACAAAAACAGTAAAAACATTTAAACAACGAAGAGACCGTGGCAATTTCTTTTGAATTATCCACTACATTTATTGAAATTGACAGCACCAATAATGAAATATTCTCACAAGGAGGAGATGACTTGAATGATTTTTTTGATCAATGACTTGATGGCGAATTTATCGAATGTTTGGAGACCATAGAGTTACAAGAATCATCATTGCAGACTTTTCATGAGGAACTTCCTGATGAGATGATTGAAGAGGAAATTCCTGATGAGGACATGTTACTAGTTCTTTCAAATTATGAAAATTCAGAAGATGTTGCCTGGGTGCCGCACTGATTTGGGTATCCGGCGTGGGGCATCCCGGGGGGTGGGTTGTCAGTAGCGGTCTGTTGTGCGAATAGTTCCAAGGCAGCAGAACGCGCTGAAATCTGGATGTCACGAAGGTGATGTCTAGTAAGTTGCCGCCCAGCAAATAACGGCGTGGGGCGCCGCGGGGGGGGGCGGAGGCAGTCCAAAGTTCCGTTAAAAGGGCAAAGGAAAGGATCGGTGGTTTGAACCATCAGTCAAAAAGGGGAGGGGGTGCAACAATTTTTCTACCGGGTCACACTGTGCTTTCACCGGAACTGAGGTCTGCAGGATTCTAGTCATTCAAACTGAGGCTGGCGCCAGCATGGGAGCGCCGACGTCCCGCGGCTACAGTTTCGTCACTCCACGGGCGATCATGGCAGTCATTCCCCATCGGGGGTGTCTGCGGGGGTCGGGGACTCCCGCGGCTCCTCTAGAATCTTCAAGGTCGTGGAGGACTACGGTGGTGGAGTCAACCAGTGACCGGGCCATTTCTTTATGCTGGGCCCGCTCTTGCCAGGTCGACCGCCATTTTGAGAGTTCGGTAGCTACTGGCGATCGCGGGGTCAAATGAGCGGACGGGCTCCACCCTGCCGGGCGAGACGTTGCAGCATCGCCACAGTGGAAGAACCCTTTTCCGGGCGCCTGGAGCGCTGAGGGTGCAGCTGGGAAGCCTCCACCTGGGGAGGCGGGAGAGGCCTGTTCGCACCGTCTCTCCCTCCCAGTGCACCCCACGGCGTCTCGCTTGAGATTTGTTATGGCCGGACCAGGCGATGAGGACGAGGGGGGGGGGGGTCGGAGGCATGTGCAAGACATCCCCCCCCCAGGGTTGTTGCAGCAAATATTCAAGAAAGAAGAAATGTCCCGTCCGTCTTTGGGCCGGACCTCCGGTGGATGGCGGCCAGACGCCCTTTGCTCTGGCCCCATGAACGGGTTCCTTGGCTCATCGGCTGCAGCCGGATCCCGTCAGCCCCAGCCCCTGGCCGTTGGTGGCCGGACCGGGAGAGAGTGTGGAGGGACAACCTGCAACTCTCAAGGGCCACCGCGGCCGGACTGGGAGAGAGAGGGGAGGGTCGAGGACACGGACATTCCCCCCCCTGAAACTCTCCAGTGTTGTCAATCCCCCTGGCCGGGTCCCGCTGGCCTCGGCCTCTCCTCCGGCTACACCCTACGTGATGATCTCCTGGCCGAGGCGTGGCAGCAGCACCCGCCTTACATGTGTTGCTTCCGGCTGGGCGTAGCCGAAAACCTGTTGCCCTTTGGAAGTTTCTAGAATGGGGCGGATGTCTGCTGACTTCTATCTTTCCCAGTTTGCCGTTATTTGGCCGTGGCAGGCGGTGGGACAGACACGTTTTGGGGCAGTGAGGGGCGATGTTTTCAGGTTTCTTATTACGGGCTTACTTCTAACGTTTCTTGTTTCTAGGACAATAATAGGTTTTATCATTACGTATTGTTATCGTTTCTTTGTTTGCTATTTAATAAAAAGTTCATCAGTGGCCTACTGATTTTCGTTTTCCTATTCTTTTCTTTCCAGGTTGTTTCATGCTAAAGTTTCTGTTAACAGGATACAGTGATCCCTTCGTTATTATTGCATATGTCCTTTTCACTAGGGGTGCTCTCTGGTCGGGCCAGATGACCTATCTCTAGTAAATGGTCCGGGTGAAACAGGTGCATCAATCAGTGGGGAGTAGATAGGCATGACAGATTACAACGGGGGAGAAAGGTCCGCATTACGTACCCTTTCACTACTTGCAAAGATTTTCCTACGTTTATTTGCAAACAGGGAATACCTCAAAAAAGAACTAATTCCCAAACAGTCAATGTTCGGACAATCAATCAATCAATGAGGAATGAAATAGGTACGACGTGTTAAAGGCTTGCGTTACCTACCCTTCACTATCTGCAAAGGGAGAGAGAATATTCCTATTCTTCCTCGTTTGCAGGCAGAGAAGATCCTTAAGAGAACCAACTTCGAACAATTCAATGCTCGATTCAAACAATCAACAAGGGGTACTGTGAACACAAATGAACGCCGCTTATGTACATACACATTGCTATTTTCAACAGGTTGTTCCTAATGTTTCTATTTTAGCGAGGTCAAAAAGAGATCCCATTAGTGGCCTACTGATTTTGCTCGATTCCTTTTGTTTTTTTACACGATTTTTCGCTATCTGCAAAGACTAAACAGAGTATTGCGACTCTGTGCTTGTTTGTAAACAGAGAATGAACCAAAGAGAACAATCAATCAAATGGAGAGAGAAGCAGGCACGACGGATTACAACGGGGGCAAAGGCCTGCGTTAACTACCCTTCACTATCTGCAAAGAGAGAGTACTCCTAATAGAAATGAGGGGTGGGGGGCAGCATTCAAAGCAGATCAGTGTGCATAAACACGAAAATGTTTTTACTTACCACGTACTTGACATTCAACAGCTTATGATATTTGCTATTAAAAAACCATTGAAATTCACTGAAAAAACCATAGGTTATAGACCATATATAGTTAGGAATTAGCATTTACAAAACCTTGAAAATTCACTGAAAAAACCATAGGTTATAGACCATATATAGTTAGGAATTAGCATTTACAGAACCTTGAAAATTCACTGAAAAAACCATAGGTTATAGACCAAATATCGTTAGGAATTAGCATTTAAAAAACCTTATTTTACTCACACAAAACCATTGAAATTCCATATATAGTTAGTTGCACTAACTATATATCGCGCACCCGCAATCCACTGCTGATGATGTCACATATTACATCATTCATGACATGGTCAGTGACATCACTGATGACATCACTGATGACATCTCAAATGACATCACTGATGACATCACTGATGACAACATCCAGTGACTGTATGTTTCTGTAAAGTTAAAATGTGTCTTACATATTGAAGAATGAGTGGAAGTATAAGTGTCTGGACAAAGGATTTAGTAGGTGCATGACTGAATGTATGAGTGAGTGATTAAATGTGTCTCACTGAGTGCATGGGTTAGTGACTAAAGTGTCTTAATTTGTGCATCATTATGTCTGTTGTTCTGTAAACTGCTGCATGTGTTGATCAGTAGCTATATGATTAACTATATGGGTTACTGATTGATTGTCCAAGTATTTGTATGGGAGACTGAGTGTGTGTGTGGCTGGCTGGGAGGTGTGTGACTCTGTGCAGATCAATGTGTACTTGTATCAATGATTGTATAACAAGGTAAGTATGTGTTAGTATATGTTTGAAAATGTAAGGTGCTCTATGTTTAACTGTATAGACAAGAAAATGGAAGTGTCATTGATTCTTTACAGGACTGACTAGGTGTGTGAGTAACTCCATGGATGAGTGGCAGACTGTGAGTGTCTGTATAGGGGTATGAGTGCATATGATAGTGTTGTAAAGATGAGTGATTGTATGTATGAATGATTGTATGGGTGAATGAGTGAAGGTGTGTGTAGACGTAGGAATCAGTGAGTGCGTATGTAGTAACTAGTATTGGTGTGTCAATGGTTTCAAAAATTATATTCTGTATTTAACACTGGGTGAAACAGGTTATATTAAAATGTGAGGAGATGCATTGTATTGTCACATGAATGATATCATAAGTGATGTGGTCATTGATGTCAAATGAGATGTCATCAGTGATGTCATCAGTGATGTCATTTGAGATGTCATCAGTGATGTCATCAGTGATGTCACTGACCATGTCATGAATGATGTAATATGTGACATCATCAGCAGTGGATTGCGGGTGCGCGATATATAGTTAGTGCAACTAACTATATATGGAATTTCAATGGTTTTGTGTGAGTAAAATAAGGTTTTTTAAATGCTAATTCCTAACGATATATGGTCTATAACCTATGGTTTTTTCAGTGAATTTTCAAGGTTTTGTAAATGCTAATTCCTAACTATATATGGTCTATAACCTATGGTTTTTTCAGTGAATTTTCAAGGTTTTGTAAATGCTAATTCCTAACTATATATGGTCTATAACCTATGGTTTTTTCAGTGAATATATATATATATATATATGTATATATTGCTCCCAGACCACCAAGAGCACTTACACTCTTCGTGGGTGGTTAGACCCTAGAGGGTGGACTCATGGATACAGATCAAATGCTCCAGCATAAGAAAACGACCAGCACTCTCAGGATAGACAAATAGTTTGTGACATGTTTGATGTGGAGTAACTCCCCATAGGGGATAATCCATGTCAGGTTGGTGGGGCGACTACTTCTTGCGTGTAGGAGTGAATTCCCTGATGTAGGTTTCCTGTAGAGGGCTAGATAAATCTTGTTTTCTGCTACAAAGACTCTAAGAAGTTCACTGATTCAGTGCTCATTTCCCCCAAAGCAGATTGGCCTTACTGCTACTAAATCCTCCATCCAGATATTTATATTTATATATCCTCTCATTCTTCAATGCAGATTGCTATATATATAATACATATAATACAGATGTCATTAGTGATGTCATCAGTGATGTCATTTGAGATGTCATCAGTGATGTTACTGACCATGTCATGAATGATGTAATATGTGACTTCATCACCAGTGGATTGCGGGTGCAAGAGTTACAGTTAGTACAACTAACTATAACAGAGCAATGTCAATGGTTTTGTATGAGTGAAATGTCCAGCTAACTATAACACCCCTGAAACCTATGGTTTTTTCAGTGAAACCTGCCTTAAACCTATGGTTTTTTCAGTGAATTTCAAAGCTTGTTTTAAATGATAATTCCTAATTATAATGTTCATTAAGTAGATCTATTTTTGTTCTACCTTTTTTAATTATCATCCCAATCTCAACCTAGTAAAAACTGCAAATATCACCACTCTTCAATTGATTCCTTCCGCCAACAAAATCGCCACAAACCACTAACAAACAAGCGACAGCTCCACTTACCAGTAACAAATTAACATCAACATTTAAATGGTGTAAGGAGGTCGACTATCTACTGTGTGAATTAAACCCAACTCACAGCCATATTTAAAGATGATTATGTGATAGAGGTACTAATCATACACCTCCAGACACCCAACAAAATCACAACACCCAGTGCCACCACCACCATAACCACCCCCCGAATCCCTCTCCCCTTCTACCTCAGAGGCAGCGCAAAACAGAACAACGGACCTTCCCAAAATAATATATCCCCTCAACCGCACACTAGCTCAATGTTCAGAGATATGGCAATCAACTATGTATAAGGGAAGGAACTCGCACATCCACAATAATGTACACACTGCTAATACTACCGGTGATATGCTATACACAACTCACTAAGCAAACCAAAAACTTTTCTGTGTGTAGATATACCATTGATACGTATGTACTGCACAGTGGACAGAACCCTATTATCTGAGACTCTGGGGAATATCTCGGTCATGTTGCTGTGTTGTTCCCTCCCTTGAGAATGAAGTGGAGTGGGCTGATCCAACGTACGCAACTCCAGCGTAAGAGTATAACTAATTAGCATACGTCTTGGGTGTGGTTCACTTCTGCATAGAGAAAAGACTCTGCCACAGCGAAGGTCCTCA
Organism: Lissotriton helveticus; assembly: GCF_964261635.1. Taxonomy (NCBI): domain Eukaryota; kingdom Metazoa; phylum Chordata; class Amphibia; order Caudata; family Salamandridae; genus Lissotriton; species Lissotriton helveticus. The sequence continues at coordinate 1,582,204,991 of NC_136063.1, forward strand.
CCCTGCCACGTGGCTGCCGCCATGACCACGTGCCTCCTCGATACAGGCTCATTGCGAACTCAGCGTCACAGCACCGCAGACTTATGTCTGTATAGACTACTACCTTCGATCTACACTGTGGACAGCAGGGTTCACAACTTGAATTCAGCTTTGAATCTACACTACGCACAGCATTGAAGTTATCCTTCATTTATGTACGTCAGAGACAATTCTACTCTATGTCCTCAGACTTTGTTAAAATAAGTGATAAAAATTATTTGTCGGTATCTGCTGACTACTGCCTTCAATCTACAGTGCGGTCAGTAGAGTTTACAACTTGATACCAGTGGCGCATTAGCACTACAGAGAACATTGGATTCAGTCTCGATTTATTTAAAGCAGAGACAATTGTACTATGTCCTCAGATTTTCTTTAAATAGGTGACAAAAAGCATTCCTCCATGTCTATGTCAACTACTGCCTTCGATCTACCCTGCGGATAGCAGGGTTCACAACTTCAATTCAGCTTTCCATCTACACTATGGACAGCATTCAAGTTAGCCTTCATTTATGTAAAGCGTAGACAATTTTGTTAAATGATGCGATAAAAAACATTCCTCAATGTCTGTACTGAGTACTGCCTTCAAATGTACACCGCGATCAACAGAGTTCACCACTTGATATCAGTTCATGAGTCCCGTATGCAACAGTCAATGTATGGAGTACATTACAGATAATGCAGTGCAGCCTAAGATCTACTGCTACGGTCAGCATTCAAGTTATCCTTGATTTATGTAAGGCAGAGACAATTTTGTTAAAGGATGCCACAAAAGGCACTGCTCAATAGCCTTGAAATAGCCTTGAAATGTACACTGCGATCAACAGAGTTTACCACTTGATACCTGTGGCACATCAGCACTACAGACAACATTGAATTCAGTGTCGATTTATTTAAGGCAGAGACAATTATACTATGTCCTCAGATTTTGTTAAAGTATGTGACAAAAAAATCATTTCTCGATGTCTGTGTCAACTACTGCCTTCGATCTACACTGCGAACAGTAGGGTTCACAACTTGAAGTCAACTTTGCATGTACACTATGGACAGTAGGAAAGTCAACCTTGATTTATTTAATACCGAGAAAATTTTACTGTATGTGTTAAAATAAGTGACAAAAATCATTTGTCGATATCTCTGCTGACTTCTGCCTTCGATCTACAGTGCGGACAGCAGGGTTCACATCTTGAATTCAGCTTTGAAACTATACTATGAACAGCATGAAATTTAGCCTTGATTTTTTTAAGGTAGAGATAATTGCACTTTATGTCCTCAGATTTTTTTAAAAGATACGACAAAAAGAATTTCTTGATGTCAGTGATGACTACTGCCTTCGATCTACATTGTGAGAGCTCACGATTCAGGTAGAATGGCGATTGTACATGACGCATTCCAGTAGACAAGAGACATTATACCACTGCGACCCCCCCCGAACTACGAATCACCGCAGAGTGCGCACATGCTGAATTCTTACGGTACTACTAACTCACTGCACCACAAGGCATCTCCCTGTAGCCTTATTAAGACAGAATTCACTAGGCAAAAAACATTGCTTCCAGTGCAGCCTCACTGCACTACGCATTATCACAGGATACATACAAGCTCAGCGCCAAAGATAATACCAACTCAGTGCACCATAAATCATCGCAAAAAAGAATGAACAGTTTTATGTCACCGTGAGACATACTGTCCCTTTTAAATGTCCCTGAAACATACATATTTTAATAATTAATTCTATACATGTTCTATCTTTCATTTCAATCATGAGTACAGAGGATGCAGTTCACCCTAAGATCTATATTGCAGACAGCAGGGTTTACAACTTGAATTCAGCTTTGCATCTACACTATAGACAGTAGGGAATTCAGCCTTGATGTACTTAATGTAGAGACAATTATACTGTATGTATTCAGATTTTGTTTAAATAAGTGAAAAAGCATTCTTCTATAACTGTGCTGACTAGTGGCTTCAATGTACACTGCGGACAGTAGGATTCAGAACTTGAATTCAGCTTCCTATCTACACTACAGACAATAGTGAATTTAGCCTTGATTTATTTAAGGCACAGACAAAAAAAACTCCTATGGCACTGCTAGTATGCACAAGCACCTATAATCCCTGCATCCTGTAAACTATGCTCACAAAGAATGTAGAACACTGCACCAAAATTTACCTCCAACACCGGCAATGCCGAGTACCTCTGGGGCATCAGCTTCAACATCGCCACCAGACATACGTCCCCATTTTGAGAAAGTTAGAATGCAGTGCGTGAAATGCAATTGTTTAATTTGTTATGGGGAGCAATCACTAGACCTAGTTTGCAGAGCAACTGATAACCATTGATAGTAGTTTTTTTCCCCTCAAAGTTCATGCAGTCTAGTATACAACAGTCAATGCTTTGAGTAAAGACTGCTACAACCACGCATCATCACAGGCTGAGCACACACTGAGCACCAGATGTACCACTAACTCAGTGCACCATAAATAATTGCCACGTGGCCTTATTAAGGCAAAATTCTATTGCCAAAAGACATTCTTACCAGTGCGCTCTGCCTGAACCACGCATCATCACAGGCTCAACACAAACCGCCCCTACCTCAGTGCACCACAACTAATGAACCCTTTACGATAGAATTTTCTGTGTATAATTTCACATATAGTGCTCCTACCTTTGTACAGCAGAAGTCATAACCCGTTTATGATTGAATATCTGTGTATGATATCATGATTACTATTCTACTTGTTACCAATAGCAACATAATAAAATGGAGTCCAGCACACGTGCCCGTACCCACTTCAACTATCTATCTGTGTCTGTGTAGTTATTATGTTTGTAAAATGCTGCTCCTGCGCCATACCACATTATATTGTGCCGTAAAAAGCGTATGCAACCATCTTACCTCTGCCAATAACAAAAACTTCGATTATATAACTTTCTCTCCCTCATTCTACAAATACTAACGTACAAAATGGATCATTACAATACTGCAAAGAAACTGTATAGTCAATTTATAAATGTATACTATTTCTTTTAATTTTTTTTTAGCCTATTTATATAGCGCGAAGTCGACCTAAAACTATATCAACAATTTACATGACCACCATATTTACAATACAATTTTTAGGCACGCGTTGATTACGTCATTACTCTACAATAACAGGATGTGGACGCGACTCCGAGCCTCAAACAATGATTTCCAGCACCAAGTTCGACGGTGTACCTGAATGACCACATAGGTATATATATTATCTGTCCTTCATGTACTAAAAACTGCAACCTAAACCTCTCACAGCCCTGTATTACTACAGCTACAACACTCCACTGAATGTACAACCAACATTCATGTTCGCAGAAATGCGTCATGTCCACCATCTTTTATGTGTGCATCTATGGATGAATATAGGGTCAGTGATACTCTGTACCTTCCATGTTAGACATATTGTGGAACTTTACAGACATAATGACACATTTGCATGTAAGACCTGGGTGACGGCAGCACTACAACACGGACAGCGAAATCAGTAGATTTTTCATATAGCTCACAACTGTACCACGCCCATAGCTCCGGAGTCGTTGTCCACAGCCTCGCGCAGCACTGGCATACATCAGTCCAACCCACTCTGCTTACTCTTCCAGGACACAACAACAGTACGTACATGGTCCAGATTTCCATTGTAGTGATTTCTTACTTCCAGGTCTAGTTGTCAGAATGGCACACACACTCACTTCATGGCTGGTATACACCCACACCACACCCATCCGGCACATACGTCACTACACATGTGACCCTACCAATAAAAATGACGGGGCGCACGTGCTCTAAGCCATTTTAGAGTTGCTCCCATCACAAGCGCTGTGATGGCCCGTCCTAGTGGTTCGGACACCTCATGTAGGCCCGAACCACAGAGCAGGGGGCCCACCACTACGTGCGTGACATCTTTGGTCATTGAGTTAGTGGAACCGCAAGGACTGAGCGTGTGAGCAACCTGCGATGATGATGGGTGCACGAGTATGTCCTTAGCCATAGCGATATCAACACTCAGCACCATATGTGAGACTTCTTGGTGACACAGCAGGACTGCATGATGTAGAAGGTGCCCTGTCTACAAAAAGGTGAGCATTGAGGCGTGAATGCGCAGTGGAGGGAGTATATGGGGTGCAGTAGACTGAATACAAAAAGGTGTACGCAGTCGTATATACCGTATCTTATTGCATTTGTAATTGTTTTCCGATAGCATGAAAGCTTTTATGATCGGGGGCGGAGAGAGTGGTTAGTGTGCTGCAGCTTGACTGCGTACGAATGTATAATTACCTTTGGGCAGTGGGAGTGGATAGGTTGCAACAGTCTGAGGAGTGGATTTACAAGCCCCTTGCGCCGCTCTTGCATCACTTTTAACATGGGAAAAGTGACGCAAAAGTGGTGCAAGGAGCTTATAAATCTTCCCCTGAGTGCGTAAGACGAAGCACTCAACTTCGGACTCTGGGAGTCAATGGGTTGCAACTGTCTGGGTACGCAGTAATGAGAACACACCGCTATGCAGTGGGAGTGCATGGAGTATAGTGCTTTGGAAGAAAAACATTGCACAAACACCTCGATGAAATAAAGTATCCTGAGTGTACAAAGACTTAAAGCAAAAATATACTTGTGCAGTTGTATGTACTATGCTATTACTAACGCTATACTATCTTTCAGATCACTAAACTGGAAGGTGCACTATGAACCGGCACGTGCTTGAACACACAACAGAGGCAAAACGGTGAGCTACAAAGATTTTCTCCAGTATTAACTGCTCCATCTAATACTTTCTCTCTATCACACTTTTAATGTTGTTTTTTCTCTCTTTCTCTCTCTCACTCTCTCTCACACTATTTCTCTTTCTCTTTTAAAGTTATGGATGCTGCTGTCCACTCTGCCGATAAAAAAATCAAGGCTGAATTTATTACAGTCTGCAGTGTAGAACAAAAGCTGAGTTGAAGTTGTGAACTCTGTTTGCCACAGTGTTTACACAAGGTAAGCAGAGCGGTCTAGATACATAATGCCTCCAATTAAATGCGTTCCAAATAAAGAATATTGTCCTGCATAATGATATCTCATCTCAGAATCATTTTAAAGACCTGTTGGTCCATACTGTAAATCTGACGCAGTAGGCTCTTCCGTACAGACACCTCTTGAACGCGGACCTATAAGAGAGGTGGAATGTATGAGGCACACTACAGACGTGCAAATTAACAAATATTGCCAAGTGTTACCTTAATTTGTGATCTTTGACCTCATTCAGTCACATCGATCTAATTTTAAACACTTATTTTCATTTTTGTTTTACAGTTTACCTACCCTCCTTGCATTGGAGTCCATCGAACATTTTGTTTATTATATTGTTATGTTAAAGTTATGTTTCTAGTTATTTATTATATTGTGACTTTAAAGTTACGTTTCTAGTTATTTAGTGTTGTTTTAATAAAAGTTAATAAAAAAAATATATAGTCTTTTTCTGACAACATTTCACTATTATTTAGTGTGATAATCATATGCTTACAAAACAATTAAATTAGAAATGATGTTTATAACTAGAAGTATAATACTGAGGCTAACTCTTTACCAGCTCTTTACCAGAGTCTGTACCTGGGATTAATGGTTCCTATGGAACATTTTAAAAACTCCAGCACAGTAACTGTTTCAATTAGCAACATTGTGTGGTGAACTTGTAACCTGTGTGCTCACTTAAGTGGTCCATGAACTGTTACTATGGTAACAGGCAGTGAGCAGTTTGGAGGTAGGGTTAAAACGTACTGGCTGTACAGAAACTGTTATATTTACCCAGGATCCTCTACATGACAGAAAGGAAAGCAAACTAAGACAGAACACTGTGTAGCAGATTTACAAGCCCCTTGCACCACTTTCTCATCACTTTTCCCATGTTAAAAGTGATGCAATAGTGACGCAAGGAACTTGTAAATCTGCCACCTCGCATATTAAACATGCTTAAGTCTACTTCAGAACAGATGCTAGGATCCGACATAAACCGCAATTAGCGAGACTTTTGCTGTCGGTCCTCAAATCCAGGGCCGCCTTGTAAATACAACGCTATTGTCATACCTCCCTCTTCCTTTTATATTCTCATAGAAACACCTACCTTCCCACTGAGAATACCTACATTGCAACTCATTGAAGATACGAGGTGAGCCCTTAGCAAACCGGCTGCTAACATGCATTAATGCATCTTAGCGTCACCGAGTAAATAGAGCGATATCATTTTCACCACATTTTTGGCTTTTTTACAAAAATTGCGGCAAAAAGGCACTTGTTAATATACCCTCAAGTTTGCTATGACACAACGGGAATCTCGACTCCCGCCCTGCCATAGCAAACAGCAGTGTCCCGGGGGTAGACACCAAGAGACACAGCAGGAGCCGCTCCTGGGGGGTGGTGTTCCCCAAGGCTTTCGACTGCTCCAGAATGCAGACCATGCGCCCCCCCTCCTAAAATATAAATAAACCCCGGTAGGTGGTAATCCCCGGGGATTAGACGGACCTTTGAGCTCCCTCACCCATTTATTTTGTAGCACCGAGAAATGGCGGTCCCTGGGCTACAGGGTCCCTCTGGACCCCCATCAAATGTAATATTTTAGACCCCGGGATGTGGCCATCCCAGGTAAATAATGCTTAAACAAGTACAGGAGCCCCCGCTTTGTTTTGATTTTTATTATGACGAATCCAAGCACCCAACGCACATTTCCCAGTTTTTTACCCAAAAAGTAATAATTGGGGGGGACCCTAGGGGTCCTTTTGGGACCCCATAAGCAGGTCTAGATGATCAAAATATTTCTCAAATGTCCCCTTTATACCTTTAGAACACTTGTCCCACTATTTTCTAGATCCTCGCTTCTACCGAGGCACAAAATGGCTGCCAACAATTCCTGGTTTCCAATATTAACAACCACTTGACAGCCAATTAGCATTCAGCGCGTGATCAGGACGGTGCGCTTACAGTGTGCACAAGATGCGCAGATCCACCGAGGTCATATATATGTATGGATTTTTAATTGTAAAATTCTCAGGAACTACTAAATGGATTTACGCCATTTAAGCAACAGGCACAAGTCTGAACCAAGGACTACCAGTTTGCCAAATTTGGTGTAATTCCGTTCAGTCATTCGGGCTGTAGCCGCGATGAATGGTACCTATGGAAAATTGCATGGGGAAAACATGTTTTAGAACCCCCCTTTTTTCTCAGCCCCCGCTTCACGAATCACCCCAAGACTTTCAGGATAGGAGCAGACCGGAGCGCCCCACCGGTTTTGAACATTTTGCAAACATTCGTCTACCGGCACCAAAGTTATTCCAAATAGAATGTTGCAGATTTCCTATGGAAAATATGTCCTAACTATAACTACCTACTGGCAATCGCCAGTAGGTAAAATATATATATATATATATACATATATATATATATATATATATATATATATATATATATGTATATTTGTATTCTTTCCACCTGCCCCAGTGGGCGTCGGCTCTCGCTGAGCCCGATGGTCCTTGTAGTGCTGTTAGTATTACTCCAGTGAGTCGCTGACATGCTGTAACAATTGAGACAAAATAAATCCACAGTGGGTCTGGAGAGAGTTCATATCACGCCGTGTTGCACCATACTACTTCAAGACAACAACCTCGCTGCCAAATGTGCCGTCAGTCGGGTGACTGCAGCACGTACCACATACAATATGGCAGGGCTTCTCCCACGACCGGGACCGGCCGTTTAAAAATCCAAACACAAAGAGTTTCCCATTAAGGAGAGCCACATCAGCAGGTAGGTTCAATTCTGTTTTGTTCAAGAAGCTGCAGCAAAGCGGGTGAACAAACGCCATAGTTCAAAGTGGCCTGACGCGTTTCATGCTATCAAAGCATTTCTTCAGAGGCACAGAGTCCATTACCAGCGTGCAGCGTCAGCACTCATTTGTATTCTTTCCACCTGACCCAGTGGGCGTCGGCTCTCGCTGAGCCCGATGGTCCTTGTAGTGCTGTTAGTATTACTCCAGTGAGTCGCTGACATGCTGTAACAATTGAGACAAAATAAATCCACAGTGGGTCTGGAGAGAGTTCATATCACGCCGTGTTGCACCATACTACTTCAAGACAACAACCTCGCTGCCAAATGTGCCGTCAGTCGGGTGACTGCAGCACGTACCACATACAATATGGCAGGGCTTCTCCCACGACAGGGACCGGTCGTTTTAAAATCCAAGCACAAAGAGTTTCCCATTAAGGAGAGCCACATCAGCAGGTAGGTTCAATTCTGTTTTATTCAAGAAGCTGCAGCAAAGCGGGTGAACAAACGCCATAGTTCAAAGCGGCCTGACGCGTTTCATGCTATCAAAGCATTTCTTCAGAGGCACAGAGTCCATTACCAGCGTGCAGCGTCAGCACTCATTTGTATTCTTTCCACCTGCCCCAGTGGGCGTCGGCTCTCGCTGAGCCCGATGGTCCTTGTAGTGCTGTTAGTATTACTCCAGTGAGTCGCTGACATGCTGTAACAATTGAGACAAAATAAATCCACAGTGGGTCTGGAGAGAGTTCATATCACGCTGTGTTGCACCATACTACTTCAAGACAACAACCTCGCTGCCAAATGTGCCGTCAGTCGGGTGACTGCAGCACGTACCACATACAATATGGCAGGGCTTCTCCCACGACCGGGACCGGCCATTTTAAAATCCAAACACAAAGAGTTTCCCATTAAGGAGAGCCACATCAGCAGGTAGGTTCAATTCAGTTTTATTCAAGAAGCTGCAGCAAAGCGGGTGAACAAACGCCATAGTTCAAAGCGGCCTGACGCGTTTCATGCTGTCAAAGCATTTCTTCAGAGGCACAGAGTCCATTACCAGCATGCAGCGTCAGTACTCATTTGTATTCTTTCCACCTGACCCAGTGGGCGTCAGCTCTCGCTGAGCCCGATGGTCCTTGTAGTGCTGTTAGTATTACTCCAGTGAGTCGCTGACATGCTGTAACAATTGAGACAAAATAAATCCACAGTGGGTCTGGATAGAGTTCCTATCACGCTGTGTTGCACCATACTACTTCAAGACAACAACCTCGCTGCCAAATGTGCCGTCAGTCGGGTGACTGCAGCACGTACCACATACAATATGGCAGGGCTTCTCCCACGACCAGGACCGGCCGTTTTAAAATCCAAACACAAAGAGTTTCCCATTAAGGAGATCCACATCAGCAGGTAGGTTAAATTCTGTTTTATTCAAGAAGCTGCAGCAAAGCGGATGAACAAACGCCATAGTTCAAAGCGGCCTGATGCGTTTCATGCTATCAAAGCATTTCTTCAGAGGCACAGAGTCCATTACCAGCGTGCAGCGTCAGCACTCATTTGTATTCTTTCCACGTGCCCCAGTGGGAGTCGGCTCTCGCTGAGCCCGATGGTCCTTGTAGTGCTGTTAGTATTACTCCAGTGAGTCGCTGACATGCTGTAACAATTGAGACAAAATAAATCCACAGTGGGTCTGGAGAGAGTTCATATCACGCCGTGTTGCACCATACTACTTCAAGACAACAACCTCGCTGCCAAATGTGCCGTCAGTCGGGTGACTGCAGCACGTAACACATACAATATGGCAGAGCTTCTCCCACGACCGGGACCGGCCGTTTTAAAATCCAAACACAAAGAGTTTCCCATTAAGGAGAGCCACATCAGCAGGTAGGTTCAATTCTGTTTTATTCAAGAAGCTGCAGCAAAGCGGGTGAACAAACGCCATAGTTCTAAGCGGCCTGACGCGTTTCATGCTATCAAAGCATTTCTTCAGAGGCACAGAGTCCATTACCAGCGTGCAGCGTCAGCACTCATTTGTATTCTTTCCACCTGACCCAGTGGGCGTCGGCTCTCGCTGAGCCCGAGGGCCCTTGTAGTGCTGTTAGTATTACTCCAGTGAGTCGCTGACATGCTGTAACAATTGAGACAAAATAAATCCACAGTGGGTCTGGAGAGAGTTCATATCACGCTGTGTTGCACCATACTACTTCAAGACAACAACCTCGCTGCCAAATGTGCCGTCAGTCGGGTGACTGCAGCACGTACCACATACAATATGGCAGGGCTTCTCCCACGACTGGGACCGGCCGTTTTAAAATCCAAACACAAAGAGTTTCCCATTAAGGAGAGCCACATCAGCAGGTAGGTTAAATTCTGTTTTATTCAAGAAGCTGCAGCAAAGCGGGTGAACAAACGCCATAGTTCAAAGCGGCCTGATGCGTTTCATGCTATCAAAGCATTTCTTCCGAGGCACATAGTCCATTACCAGCGTGCAGCGTCAGCACTCATTTGTATTCTTTCCACCTGCCCCAGTGGGCGTCGGCTCTCGCTGAGCCCGATGGTCCTTGTAGTGCTGTTAGTATTACTCCAGTGAGTCGCTGACATGCTGTAACAATTGAGACAAAATAAATCCACAGTGGGTCTGGAGAGAGTTCATATCACGCCGTGTTGCACTATACTACTTCAAGACAACAACCTCGCTGCCAAATGTGCCGTCAGTCGGGTGACTGCAGCACGTACCACATACAATATGGCAGGGCATCTCCCACGACCGGGACCGGACGTTTTAAAATCCCAACACAAAGAGTTTTCCATTAAGGAGAGCCACATCAGCAGGTAGGTTCAATTCTGTTTTATTCAAGAAGCTGCAGCAAAGCAGGTGAACAAACGCCATAGTTCAAAGCGGCCTGACGCGTTTCATGCTATCAAAGCATTTCTTCAGAGGCACAGAGTCCATTACCAGCGTGCAGCGTCAGCACTCATTTGTATTCTTTCCACCTGCCCCAGTATATATATATGGCAGGTAACTCCAACAGAATTCTCATACCTCGAGAAAGAAAGAGCGCGGACCACCAGAGCTTAATTTGCAATTAGTTTATTGCCGTGCGAGGTGTAGTGGAAGCCATGGCGCGTTTCGTCCCTCCTGGGGAACTTGACCACATGACGCACTCGTGGGGGCACAATTGGTTTAAATATTTTTTACTTTTTTTACTGCTAGCACCATGTGATAAGACTTTTTAAAGTGACAGTGCAAGAAGAAACCACAAATAAATTTAAAGTGCAAGTGCAATATATACATATATGACATAATGGCTCCCGGAAAATAGTTTACATTTTAGAACTCATTAAAACTTCGGTAGACGTATTTGCTTCATTTTTTTTTTTATATTTTTTTATTGAGTTTTTCCCCTTTTATCCCATGGTGGGGTGGGAAAGATAGACCTTCAATACATACTACAAACAAGATACATACATAAAAAAAAAGATAATTATATAGAGATAGCAAACAGAATGAAAGAAAATGATCATAATTGAAAATTAATTTGAGATCCATTTTTCAAATGGTGCCCAGTTCTTGGAAGCAATTAAACGTCTTCTCTTTCCTCTGAAAGGCTGAACTGAAGTCTCGAGTTTATACCAGGCCAACATCCTGGTTTTCCAATGACAAAAAGTGGGAAGTTCAGAATTTATCCAAAGTGACTTGACACAAAGTCTGACCATGGTCATAGAAATAAAAAGAAAAGCTTGCAAATGTCTTGTATTTTCAATGGCCGTAGAGTATTCATAACCAGTGATAACCATTTCAGCAGAAATTTTAACTGGAATTTGAGTGATCTGCGTGAGAAAAGTTTCGATTTGGTTGATGAAGGGAGATAACTCCGGACAGCTATAGAACATATGGAAAGAATCTGCGGAAGGAAATTTGCATCTTGCACAAAACTAACCTTTGCCCCCACTAACAACCCCCATCTAACGAGTTTTGCAGGAGTATAGTACAGGTTGAACATAGACATATAGCTTTGTGAGCGAAGAGTACCTGATACTAGAACAGACCTGGCTAATACCAATGGAAATTTTAAATCAATACAGGGTACTCCAAATTTTATCGCCCACTTATTATTCTGATCATTTAAATCATCAGGAAGTTGGGATAGAAAAGATTGGTATAAATTACCAATTTTCATTTTCCTTCTAATAGATTCAACTATTACAAGTGTTTGGAACATTATTGGATTTTGAGAGAGCTTTTTATCCAAAAAACTTCTTAATTGAAGATATTTTAAAAAATGATTAGACTGCAAATGAAATTTCTCCTTTAAAAAAGTGAAAGAAGCTATTTGCCCTAAGTCGGCTAGGTCGCCGATCTCCTTTAACCCAAGAGCTATCCAAGTGTTTGCTACCCCCTCTTGAAATATAATTGGGAGTAGTCTGGAGGAAGTTAAGGGGGTATAATAAGTCAGCTTAGAGATATGAAAATGTCTGCGAACTTTTTGCCATATCGAAAATAATGCCCACAAAACCTTAAATTTAGTTTTTTTTAAATAGCTCGGTTCAAGTATACGAGTAAGTACCCCTTTTGTGGAATCTCCCAATGATATTGAGTATATTGAAGGTGAGAGATGGACCGGAAGCTCAGCAGCGACCCCTAATAGAGGGACGGCAAAGTGTTGGACCATGGCTGCCCAGTAATAAAGAGTTAAATTTGGGACTGTCCATCCTCCACGGTCCTGCGGAAGACAGGTCCACTTTGCTGCCCGTCTTGGTTTACGATATGACCATAAGAATCGTTGACAAACTCTTTCTGCTTTCTTTAAAATTAAAGAGGGGATTAATAATGGAATGGATCTAAAAAAGTATAAAAATTTAGGGAGAACAAACATTTTAAGTATATTGGACCGACCAAACAACGAAAGATGTAGGTGATCTAGCCGCTCTAATTTATTATGAAGGGAATCAATAGTAGAAGAGTAATTCAAATCTAGAATCTGATCTACATCAGACGAGATTTGAACGCCAAGGTATGTTGCTTCCGATGTTATGGAAACTTGAGAAATGGGCATGGCCGCAGATTGTAAAATTTGAGTTTTTGCGATATTTAGTTTATAGCCTGAAATTAGGCCAAATTGAGCTGCTAGAATTTCCAAAGCAGGAAAGGATTGGGCGACATTATCTGTTAAAACTATAATATCATCAGCATATGCCAATTACTTATATTTAGTTCCATGAACAATAACGGGGGAAATAGTCTGAGAATTTTCTATTAAACATAAAAAAGGATCAATAAATAAGGCAAAAAGAAGAGGAGAACAGGGGCATCCTTGGTGATTTTTTTCGACGTATTTGCTTCAATGCAAAATTAATGGGACCATATAAATATATAAATATATAGATGTATAAATATATAAATAAATAAATATGTACAAAGCCTCCTCAAATTAATGTATGAATATAAAAATTATTATAAGTTTTTTTTATGGTTTGCCATATACTTGTATTTTTCCATCTTTACAAATATAATTTCTCATTTTTTTCTTTAATTCTGAGTGGCCTTTCAAAATTAACATTGCTACATCTACCTTGAATGCATAAACCTATCCCATTTTCATAGTCCGAGTATTCATCATGTTCATATGTATGATGAAAAAAATCTCATATTAACCTTTCAATTGTGCAAAACCCAATAACATTAAGGAGATATAGGCAGCAGCCGAATAAGCAGGATTGTTAAAATCAGTAGTTGGTTGTTATTCAGTTCTAAAAGGAGAGAGGAGAGAACTTTCTTTTAAAAATATATATATATATATTCTAATAAATATATCTATAAAAGACATCTAATTGTATATGTACATTGATTCTTAATTCAATTTCATTTTGGTTTGGAATGGGTGTTTCTGAAGCGATAGGTACAGGGGACAGTCCGTGTTGCTTTGAGCAATTGTATAAAATATGTGTATAAATACTTACAAATATAAATATGGATAAAACATATATCTATAGAAATATCAGAACATACAGATCTATAAGCATACTTGTATGTGTACACAGATTCATTGTCCTAACCAATAATAAAGATTTGTCCATGATTACAATAATACATATGGGCACAGGTATAGATATGAATGTGTGACTAGATGAATAAATACATAAATGTGTAGTGGCTTAAGATTCCAATCGGTTAATGTAACAAACATAACTGTATTAAACATCCACCTAGTGGGCTATAAATCAACAAATACTCAAAATCTAACACCTATATACAATTCTGTAAATACATCTTCCTATCCTCATTTGCAATAGCCCCTGTTTCAGTTGTATTTGACTAGTTGTAAAAATTATCCAGATCAGGATTATTAGACAGGGACTTAGTATTTAGTTAAATTTCCAGACTAGACCAAAGTTCCTCGGTTGCATTCAGACCTCCCGGGGATTTGGTATCAAGATTGAGTATATACAGCATCTCTAATTTGCGCAGAGCCTTTACGCGGTCCCCTCCCCGTTTGGAGATCGGGACTGAGTCTATTAGATAATACTTTAAATCCTTTGGATCCAATTTATGCTTCTCATTGAAGTGGCGTGCCACTGGATAGGCCGGATCATTATTTTTGATGGCTCTGATGTGCTGTAGCACTCTTTTGTGTCCTTGAAGTACAGTGCTTCCGACATATCTTAGCTTACAAGGACATTCCAAGATATAGATTACAAATTCTGTTTTACAGTTTAAGGCTTTCTCAATGACCCATTCTTTCACACTGAACGGGGTTTTGTATTTTGTCATTGAAATCCCGTGTTGACAAGCCTTACAAGTCTTACATTTAAGGCTGGTCTATGGGGGTAACTCTTACGTTTGGATTATTACGGCTGACCCAGCCGTGGACTCAGCCCCGCCACGCAATGCAAAGGTCCGTAAGTGACGCCAGATGGGGGTCATTAGGACAGGAGGTTCGTGCTGGAAGAAAGTAACGGGCAACCATGAATAGCCCGACTTTTGGCAGACCCAAAGGGGTTTAATTGATAGATTAAGACAGCCCTGAGCACCTCACAGGAGGAACACAGTGGCACTTCAAGTACCAGCAAGCTGTGCAAAACTGCCACTGGGTGGGAGCCAAGAATTGTATAAAGTGCCCATCATGCTTAGCGCTGTGTTTGTTATCCTGCCTTTGAGAAAGTGAATGGTTTTCACGAAACAAGTCAGGCATTTTCTGCGAGGAGCTGACTTTCATTGTTGCAAGCTTCCAGGATTAAAGACACGATGAGCAAACCTACCTGTGTGTGGCTGGTCCTATGGGGGTAACTCTTTACGTTTGGATTATTACGGCTGACCCAGCCATGGACTCAGCCCTGCCACGCAATGCAAAGGTCCGTAAGTGACGCCAGATGGGGGTCATTAGGACAGGAGGTTCGTGCTGGAAGAAAGTAATGTGCAACCATGAATAGCCCGACTTTTGGCAGACCCACTGGGGTTTAATTGATGGATTAAGACAGCGCTGAGCACCTCACAGGAGGAACACAGTGGCACATCAAGTACCAGCAAGCTGTGCGAAACTGCCACTGGGCGGGAGCCAAGAATTGTATAAAGTGCCCATCATGCTTAGCGCTGTGTTTGTTATCCTGCCTTTGAGAAAGTGAATGGTTTTCACGAAACAAGTCAGGCATTTTCTGCGAGGAGCTGACTTTCATTGTTGCAAGCTTCCAGGACTAAAGACACGATGAGCAAACCTACCTGTGTGTGGCTGGTCCTATGGGGGTAACTCTTTACGTTTGGATATATATATATATCACAGAACCAAAGTGTCCGGCAGTGCAGAGCTTCGAGGTTGTGGCGGTCCCGCTTTCGATATATATTAAGCAGCAAATTATTTATTGATTTTTCACACAGCGATGTCGGTTCTGACGTGTTTCGGCTGGTCTCAAAGTCATTTTTTTGTTAGATTTTTTCAAATTTAAAGGTCCAGCACAAGTTGACATAGAAGAAACAACATCTGTTGCTGACATGTCTCCCTCAATATACATGCTGTCTATTAGATTGGCTCAAAATATTCATATCCAAATGGTATATCTGTTTTTTTATATATATTTACATTTTTAGAATGTATACTCAATACATTTTTATATAAAAACAAGCCACCTTGACATTGTCATTTCCTATCTAACAAACTAGGATCTGGAAACACTTGGGAAGCATACACTTGTGAAACATACTCTTGGGCCAGTGCCCAAACCTGAAAAGAAGCACTTCACAACCTCCATTGAATCAAACCAATGATGTCAAGCTACATGGCATTGCCAACCTTAAAATATTCTACTTATCCTAGAAGTACATATGTATAGTTCTTCATTTATTAAAGTTAAGACTGCAAGTATATGGATAAGTATATAAATACTTGAATGATACAATATGGTCCCCAATGGATCAATTCCTATAAAATATGCATTATATAGATCCTATACCGATCAGTTCATATCTGAGATACTCAATCACATTATATAAATCCTATCATTCATATGAATATAATAAATAGCGATACATGTGCAAAACTTCTAAACATACGTAAAGTGCCTAAGTGCAAAATATCGTCATAATTGGAGTCAGGGATGTTCCAACGCATAAGTGCTGTAGTGCCATGGTAAAACCATCTCTTATTGCACAACTATCCAAAACTCGTTGAAATTCAATTATTGCTGAAACAGAAGGCATTATACATAACAATGAGGGGGGACCTGGGGAATGGGCAAGCTGCCATTCACCCAATGTACTTCTAGCTCCTCATCCCTGTTCATTCCATTGGGAAATTTAGTGTTCGGATCCAGGCCATCTGCTTCTCCCACCAGCCCATAACCAAATTGGCAAAGCTGGGGGCGAAGCAGGTGCCCATCACTGGCCCCATAATCTGTCTGCATCATGCATGAAGATGTTGTCCTTTAGACAAACACAAATCATCTTCAACCGTATTCGTGTATGTTCTAAAAAACCCGCTGGTCTCTTTTCCAAATAGTACTCGCATGCTAGTACTCCTAAATCATGGCCAATTGAAGTATAGAGGGCAGTGACATCGAGCGTAATCATGATGTACAAGTCACTCCATGTGGGGTTGTTAATGTTGGTGAGGAAATCTCCACTGTCTACATTAAGATGGTAAAAGTTTAACAAAGGGAAAAAGAAAGGAGTTAATATATATGGCAGTGTTCTCTAAAAAACTCTCATTGGAGGAAACAATAGGTCTCCCTGGGGGTTGGACAACCTTTTGTGGACCTTCGACAATAAATAAAACGCGAGGATCTTGTGATGCTCTGATCTTAAAAAATTGAATTCATCCTGATCTAGTCAGACAAAGACTTAAGTGATTTTTTAAATCCCTTGATGCAATCACGATATTCATCAATTGTGATAACCTGATAACATTCCCCATCCTGTAATTGCCTAATAGCTTCTTGATTGCATTGCTCTGAGTCCATAATTACCACATCCCCCCTTACCACTGTTTTTGATTACAATAGAGGTGTCCACTTTCAAAGTTTTCAAAGCCTACCTCAAGTTCAGGTGTTAAGTTGTCATTATATCCCCCACTTTTGTTTCTCAGTTCAACTAGATCATGTGTAACCATTTCATGGACGCGATCCATGTTGTCGTGGGCTGTGATGGGAATAGCACAGGACTTAGGTTTATAACCACTTCTACTGGTGGATCCAATGTCGATCCCCAAGTTTAACATGAGATATTCCATATCAATATCAGGATCAAAACTCTCACTTTCTCTGTGTAGTGTTCTAGTGCTAGAAGTCTCTCCGCTTCCCCTATCACCAAATTACACGATGGTATAGTAGTGGAGACACCAGACTTGTTTTTCAATGTATTAATTTTTTGTTTAGATTTAATTTTCTAACAAACAGAAACAAATCATTCCTGGATTGGGCATAATCGAATCCTGAAGATGGGCAAAAGGAGAGGCCAAATCTCAACAGTAATATTTTCTCATTTGTCAATTCTCTCTGCGAGAGATTAAGCACTTTTAGGGTATCCTCTACATTTTCTTCTTCTGGCGCAGGTTCCGTTTGCCCTGTGCTCCTTCTCCATTTGTCTCTTCAGGACTGTCATCTTTGCTTCCGCCTCTTCCTCTCCCCCTTCCTCTTCTCCAGGGTGGCTTGTCCTTCTTCGGTTTTTCTGCTTCCCACATTAGGCAATATTCGTTGTGAAAACCCGAAGCTCCAGCTCTAATTCCGGGGGGATCCCCGTCATCAGTGCCGATATCAGAACTGGATACAGAGGAGATGAAATCTTGTTTTCTCTGTACATCCTCTTGTAGAAATCACTTTCTGTAGGTGTCATGTTTTTTTGCGAATGTCAAGATGTGCCCTTCCAAGTAATATTTTTTGTCTCTTTGAAATTTCTGTTGTTTTTTAAACTTCACTTCGTTTTTGTGTCTCCGCAGATGTTCCACCATCTTCTCTGTAAACTCTTTAACAAAATTGGAGTTCACCTCCTATTCTATTTCCTCACGTAGGCGTTCTCTTTTCTTATCTTAGCCAGATCCATATATATATATATTCACGAGAAAGAACAGGTAGTGGTATTCCCTATGAGGGAAATAACCGCACATCCAATCAGTAAACGTGGTTCAAAGTATCAATAATTGGAGTGAGAAATGTAAGTGTTGCTATATTGGCAACTGGGTGCTAAATCAGCTTCAAACACCTACTACCTAGAGGTGCTAACTGCACATTAAGACTTAACATTCATCAATCTAAACACAACAACATAAGCTATTAAAGCACACCCTTTTAACTTGAATACATGAAATATCCAGAAACAATACTGGTCATAAGTTAAATCGATTCCATAATACATTTTCTCTCTGCACAATGAGGATGATGAAAGAGAACCAATATATTCAAAATAATCTAATCAGGTTATCAATAGAGATTTCTTGTATCGTTTATTAGTGTCGAAAAATTTAAATTCCCAGCACACGATTAGCCGACACGTGTTTTGTCTGTACTCAGACTTTTTCAAGGCAAGAAATGGGAATATTGGCAAACTGTAGTAGGAGAATGAGTCCGTCACTTCAGCGCATCAAGTTAAAAAAATCAGGAATCCCAGTAAGGATATTGTAATGTATAAAGTCAAAACATACAAGTATGTACTAATGCCACACCTGACATCGGGCGGCAAATTAATGGAATACCAAAGAAACAGAGCTTTGCAAAGTCCTGGTGTTGCCCATGAGTAATGTACCAGTCGCTTAAATGTATATAGCGAAATATATGTAATATTGATGCAAACTGCAAAAGTAGCAAACGGTAAAAAAGTGTTGGCGACACAAGATTAGTAAGTATCCCCTGGACACCACGAGGCACAATCCTGGTAAGTTTACCCCTCCAAGAACGAGTCTCTCGGCCGCAAACACACTATAAGTGGTTGCCGAATACGTAAGCTAATTTGCTGCATTTCGGCTGCACAGCAGCATATATATATATATATATATATATATATATATATATATATATATATATATATATATATATATATATATTCCACAACACCACTTCACCAGGCAGCTGAACACAACGGCGGGTGCATCCGTAGATGACAGGTGAGTTTGTCTTGTTCCACAACAACTCCAAAACCCGGAGCACACACGGGGGTCTTCAAAACGATTTCTTTTGCAAATGCATTTCGGTTATTACCTTCTTCAGTGCTATAAATCATTTATAAAATGTGCACAGTTCAGTCTCTCCAAAATATACACCCATTGGTGGGGCTGTAACCAATAGGAAAGTGACAAACTTTTCCCACGTCGTCATGAATAATTAATGTGCAGGGCCTCAATGTCCCACAATTCACCATCAGTCATAGATGTAATGCATTATTCCAATTGGCAGCCACTATTAATCCTTTTCCGTCTGTGCATGTCACCCTCGCCAGCCGCTGATAGTAATAGGCACAGAACCTGTAAATGCCTCTCATATGGTCATGACATCTCAGACCTAATGGTCAGCGTCCCCTCACAACGACAGGAACTGGCAGCGGCGGTTCAAGCACGCCAACAGTACTCTACAACACCACTTCACCAAGCAGCTGAACACAACGGCGGCTGCATCCGTAGACGACAGGTGAGTGCGTCTTGTTCCACAACAACTCCAAAACCCAGAGCACACACGGGGGTCTTCAAAACGATTTATTTTGCAAGCAACAAAAAGGCAACTTTTGAAGTTGTGGTTATTACTACTTGAGATATTG
This sequence comes from Lissotriton helveticus, assembly GCF_964261635.1. Lineage (NCBI taxonomy): Eukaryota > Metazoa > Chordata > Amphibia > Caudata > Salamandridae > Lissotriton > Lissotriton helveticus. The sequence continues at coordinate 1,582,225,082 of NC_136063.1, forward strand.
GGAAAGGTTTCCCTGTTTGATTTCTAACTTGTTTCGCATGGTTTAAATAGTTGTACATAGATTGTAGTTACATGGTCTTTGATATTATTGAATACATATCATGTTACAGTGGTGATATTACTTAGAACCTCCCTATATCATTCCAGGAATTGACGCTTTCAAAGCCAAATAAGTGCTGAAACTACTTGATATTAGAAGGACATTGATCTTTTTCTCAAGGTAATATGACTTTGTGGTACACATGATTTTGGCGCAATGACAGAATGTTTTTCTGTGTGTTACGTTCTTACACTGGGATCCACCTTAAGCACACAAGATATGTCACTTTAATGAGGGTGCTGTGTACGCTTTCACCTAGGTGGTGATTCTTTTGGAATTTAATTTAATTTAATTCTTCTTAAGTGAAATTCTAAAGTAGTGGCATTGTATTTATACCTGATCATATTGTACTACTTTGGCTTGCAGCCCTGATGAAGTTGGTTGGCATTGATAATTGCCCAACGAAACACGTGTTGGCTGGTGCTGATGTACAATGAAGTTGTGAAATCTGAATTTTGATTTGACCTTTGAGAAACGTGGAACTTTTGAAAACTTCGAGTGAATAAAGAACTCGTTAAACAGAAAAGAACTTTGGATTGAAATTTCCTATGTCATTTGGATTGATGTACTTTGAATCTGATGCATAATAGCTCAGTTATGTACTTTTGATCCCAGTGTTTGATTACTGACCAGTTGAGAAATTGTCTATTTATATTTTTTTTGCTGTCAATGTGATTGGGTTTATATAATTGAATTGTTGTTGCTGAGAAATACAGCAATAGAAATTAGATTGCTCGACAGGAATTTGAATTCGATTTATTTTGCAAATGTATTTCGGTCATTACCTTCTTCATTGCTATAAATCATTTATAAAATGTGCACAGTTCAGTCTCTCCAAAATATACACCCATTGGTGGGGCTGTAACCAATTGGAAAGCGGCAAACTTTTCCCGCGTCGGCATGAATAATTAATGTGCGGGGCCTCAATGTACCACAATTCACCATCAGTCATAGATGTAATGCATTATTCCAATTGGCAGTCACTATTAATCCTTTTCCGTCTGTGCATGTCACCCTCGCCAGCCGCTGATAGTAATAGGCACAGAACCTGTAGATGCCTCTCATATGGTCGCGACATCTCAGACCTAATGGTCAGCGTCCCCTCACAACGACAGGAACTGGCAGCAGCGGTTCAAGCACGCCAACAGTACTCCACAACACCACTTCACCAGGCAGCTATACACAACGGCGGGTGCATCCGTAGACGACAGGTGAGTTTGTCTTGTTCCACAACTCCAAAACACGGAGCACACACGGGGGTCTTCAAAACGATTTATTTTGCAAAGGCATTTCGGTCATTACCTTCTTCAGTGCCATAAATCATTTATAAAATGTGCACAGTTCAGTCTCTCCAAAATATACACCCATTGGTGGGGCTGTAACCAATAGGAAAGCGGCAAACTTTTCCCGCGCCGGCATGAATGATTAATGTGCAGGGCATCAATGTCCCACAATTCACCATCAGTAGTAGATGTATATATATATATATATATATATATATATATATATATCGCTGCTGCCTTGTTACCACTGACAAAGGCAGTAGCCGAAACGCGTCTGGTGCTCAGAGGATCCAAAATAAAAACTTCAGATCCTCCTCCTGTGAGTGCTGACTCTTTTTTTGGGCAAGACGAGAAAGAAATAGCTTGGATATATATATATATATATATATATATATATATATATATATTCACTGAAAAAACCATAGGTTATAGACCATATATAGTTAGGAATTAGCATTTACAAAACCTTGAAAATTCACTGAAAAAACCATAGGTTATAGACCATATATAGTTAGGAATTAGCATTTAAAAAACCTTATTTTACTCACACAAAACCATTGAAATTCCATATATAGTTAGTTGCACTAACTATATATCGCACACCCGCAATCCACTGCTGATGATGTCACATATTACATCATTCATGACATGGTCAGTGACATCACTGATGACATCACTGATGACATCTCAAATGACATCACTGATGACATCACTGATGACAACATCCAGTGACTGTATGTTTCTGTAAAGTTAAAATGTGTCTTACATATTGAAGAATGAGTGGAAGTATAAGTGTCTGGACAAAGGATTTAGTAGGTGCATGACTGAATGTATGAGTGAGTGATTAAATGTGTCTCACTGAGTGCATGGGTTAGTGACTAAAGTGTCTTAATTTGTGCATCATTATGTCTGTTGTTCTGTAAACTGCTACATGTGTTGATCAGTAGCTATATGATTAACTATATGGGTTACTGATTGATTGTCCAAGTATTTGTATGGGAGACTGAGTGTGTGTGTGGCTGGCTGGGAGGTGTGTGACTCTGTGCAGATCAATGTGTACTTATATCAATGATTGTATAACAAGGTAAGTATGTGTTAGTATATGTTTGAAAATGTAAGGTGCTCTATGTTTAACTGTATAGACAAGAAAATGGAAGTGTGATTGATTCTTTACAGGACTGACTAGGTGTGTGAGTAACTCCATGGATGAGTGGCAGAGTGTGAGTGTCTGTATAGGTGTATGAGTGCATATGATAGTGTTGTAAAGATGAGTGATTGTATGTATGAATGATTGTATGGGTGAATGAGTGAATGTGTGTGTAGACGTAGGAATCAGTGAGTACATATGTAGTAACTAGTATTGGTGTGTCAATGGTTTCAAAAATTATACTCTGTATTTAACACTGGGTGAAACAGAGGTTATATTAAAATGTGAGGAGATGCATTGTATTGTCACATGAATGATATCATCAGTGATGTGGTCATTGATGTCAAATGAGATGTCATCAGTGATGTCATCAGTGATGTCATTTGAGATGTCATCAGTGATGTCATCAGTTATGTCACTGACCATGTCATGAATGATGTAATATGTGACATCATCAGCAGTGGATTGCGGGTGTGCGATATATAGTTAGTGCAACTAACTATATATGGAATTTCAATGGTTTTGTGTGAGTAAAATAAGGTTTTTTAAATGCTAATTCCTAACTATATATGGTCTATAACCTATGGTTTTTTCAGTGAATTTTCAAGGTTTTGTAAATGCTAATTCCTAACTATATATGGTCTATAACCTATGGTTTTTTTCAGTGAATTTCAATGGTTTTTTAATAGCAAATATCATAAGCTGTCGAATGTCAAGTACGTGGTAAGTGAAAACATTTTCGTGTTTATGCACACTGATCTGCTTTGAATGGTGCCCCCCCCCTCATTTCTATTAGGAGTACTCTCTCTTTGCACATAGTGAAGGGTAGTTAACGCAGGCCTTTGCCCCCGTTGTAATACGTCGTGCCTGCTTCTCTCTCCATTTGATTGATTGTTATCCAAGTATTTACTGTTTTAGAATTGGTTCTCTTTGGTTCATTCTCTATTTACAAACAAACACAGAGTCGCAATACTCTGTTTAGTCTTTGCAGATAACGAAAAATCGTGTAAAAAAAAAAGAAAAGGAATCGAGCAAAATCAGTAGGCCACTAATGGGATCTCTTTTTGACCTCGCTAAAATAGAAACATTAGGAACAACCCCTCATGACAAATACAAAACTAGTGAAATGAACTGAACTCCACACAATGATGGCTGCAAAACAGCTCGGCTCCGCCACCCACCCCGCCCAAAATAACGATAAAGAGCGGCTGCCATGATTGGTTGCGGAATGGCCACGACGGAGCTACGAAATGGTGCTGCTCTCATGCTAACCCCAGCTTCAGTCTGAAACATCCAGAAACACTGTAGACTACCAATTCGATCAGTTCCGGTAGCGCCCCAATGTAACCCGGTAGAGAAGAACTAGCCCTCCCCTCTTTGACTAATGGTTCTTGTTGCCTGTCCCTTCTGTTGTCATTTAACAGAACTATTTAGCCTGCTGAAAGGGGTTGTGTTCCGACCGCTGGTTGGTGGAGACATTTTGACTATATTCTGGACCTGCGTTGTCGCGTAATGCGTCATATGACGCGCCGCGTTAGCGCATCCGGAAGTCATCCGGGGCGCGCAGCGCATAACGTAAGCATAACAAGTCATGTGACTTGTTAATAAAACTTTTCATTGGTTCATTTTACTTTTCTTATTCTAATGATGAAAGGCTTGGTCATATGACCTCAAAATTACGCTTTTTATTACTTCCGAACATTATTTTTTCTTAAATATATGTTATAATGTTCCAGGCTAATGTACTTTCCCGGAAAATTTACAACTGTCCTGCAAGTAAAATATATTCTTTTTTCGAGAAAAAGACCGTTTCTTCGTCCCATGACGGAGCCGTTGAGCAAAAGAGGGTCGACCTGCTGTCTTAGTCGCCGATACGCCTGAATATGAGATTCTTATCGATCACTTTATGTTGCAGGAATAGAAAACACAACAGCCCTTGACCATTTATCTTTACTGCGTTCCTTCGTATTATACCTTTTACCCTTCATGTAATTGGTCTGCTTTATTTCACTTGCCTTTTAATGATTCTAAAACAGTGACTATTATTAAAAACTTTACCAATGTATATACTACTACCATGTTTTCTTTTAAAAACCTTTATTGTGAAAATTTCATTATACAAATACGAGCCTATAACCACGTGGGCCGGCCACGGAGCAAACTGTAATCGTATATGATGAGTAGACATTTACACTGTAGAGGAACGTAACGGGCGGGCCATTAGGTTGCAAGAACTAAGGTGTCTAACAGTTACGGAATCGGTGGACGTACATTTTATAATTAAAATACGACAGGGCCAGTTACAATAAAATTATCTAGATATACATTTGCGGGCAAGTACCATGGGTGACGTTAATTCGAACTTTCAATAGTACAGTAATCAATAACACATCAGAACTTAATATCAATAGGGATGTCGAAATATTCAATCAATTCTCGTCCCCGCCCGCCATGTGCTTCAAAACTGCATACGTATCTCGTGATTTCAAGGTTCTGCAACCAGTACACAACAAGGAGTTACGAGTCCCATTTATTCCGGCGCCATTTTGGGCGAGGACGGGCAGGTCCAGGATATATTCAAAATGTCTCTACCAACCATCGACTATGATGATGTTCATATGCTGTATTTATTAGAGTAACACTCATCTGTCCACATGAAATTAATTTGCCACAATCTAAACATGTCATTTTAATCTTTCCAAAGTTCTTCTAAATATTTGGGACCGTTTCCCTTGCCTCTGATGCTGTCAGTGCCACTTCTTTGATGAATGTACTAGCAGGTCAGGGGTTCTCCTCCAAATCTCTCTTTTATGCAGCACTATAATTAATTGGTGCCACCTCTCCATATGACGATGCATGGTATAGTTACCACAACTATATTTTTTTTCGATCCCTCTGGAGAGTTCATCGTGGCAGATGAAGCGTGTAACGTACCGGGCATTTACCTTTTTTTGCATGTACAGGAAAGGAAAAAAAAATCGAGCGTCCGAGTTCTAAGGTGTCCCAGGGCCATTTTAGTGGACCAGGCCCAAATCCAAAGAACAGGCCGCCATTTTGAGAGTCCTGTTGCAGCCGCCTGTCGCTGTAGCATCAAGAGCAGCCGAAACTCAGCTGAATGGCAACTGAAATGGTAAAGGGGCGCCCCACTACAGCAGACGAGCCTCCACCTAGGAAGGCCCGTTCACGCCGCCTCCCCCGCCCCCCTTCGGGCACCCCACGCCGTTATTCGGAGCAGTATTGTAGGATGGCCACACCAGTGCGGCAACTTGCTAGACATCACCTCGGTGGTAACCGAATCTCAACGCCTTGTGGTGTCTTCTATTCAGAAAACATTGTTATGCTGCCTTCGACCTATTCGCCGCAAGTGCGCACGCAACTCAGCTGCATAGCTTGCTAGACACCACCTCGGTGCTAACCGAATCTCAGCGCCTTGTGGTCTCTTCTATTCCCCAAAAATTGTTGCGCTGCCTTTGGCCCCATTCGCACATCGGTCCGCTACTGCCGCCATCTCACAGGCCAACGGGGCGCCCCACGCCGACTTTCAGCATTGTAGGATGTCCACACCAGTGCACCTTACTAGACACCACCTCGGTGCCATCCGGATCTTGGCGCGTTGTGCTGCCTTCGGCCTATTCGCACATCGGTCCGCTACTGACGCGAACTCACAGGCTAATGGGGCGCCCCACGCCGAGTTTCAGCATTGTAGGATGACCACACCAGTACAGCAACTTGCTAGACATCACCTCGGTGCCATCCGGATCTCGGCGCCCCACTGCAGATGAAGTGCCTCTCAACTATGAAACCACCACGGTGACATCCGGATCTTGGCGCGTTGTGCTGCCTTCGGCCTATTCGCACATCGGTCCGCTACTGACGCCATCTCACAGACTAATGGGGCGCCCCACGCCGAGTTTCAGCATTGTAGGATGACCACACCAGTACAGCAACTTGCTAGACATCCCCTCGGTGCCATCCGGATCTCGGCGCCCCACTGCAGATGAAGTGCCTCTCAACTATGAAACCCCCACGGTGACATCCGGATCTTGGCGCCTTGTGCTGGTTCCGGCCTATTCACACATCGGTCCGCTACTGACGCCATCTCACAGGCTAATGGGGCGCCCCACGCCGAGTTTCAGCATTGTAGGATGACCACACCAGTACAGCAACTTGCTAGACATCACCTCGGTGCCATCCGGATCTTGGCATCTCAACGCCTAGTGGTATCTTCCATACAGAAAATATTGTTGCGCTGCCTTTGGCCCCATTCGCACATCGGTCCGCAACTGACACCATCTCACAGGCCAACAGGGCGCCCCACGCCGACTTTTACCATTGTAGGATGGCCACACCAGTACAGCAACTTCCTAGACATCACCTCGGTGCCATCCGGATCTTGGCATCTCAGCGCCTTGTGGTGTCAGTCAGAAAATATTGTTGCGCTGCCTTTGGCCCCATTCGCACATCAGTCCGCTACTGACACCATCTCACAGGCCAACAGGGCGCCCCACGCCGACTTTTACCATTGTAGGATGGCCACACCAGTGCCACAACTTGCTAGACACCACCTCGGTGCCATCCGGATCTTGGCATCTCAGCGCCTTGTGGTGTCTTCTATTCCGAAAATATTGTTGCGCTGCCTTTGGCCCCAGTCGCACATCGGTCCGCTACTGACGCCATCTCACAGGCCAACGGGGCGCCCCACGCCGACTTTCAACATTGTAGGATGGCCACACCAGTGCGGCAACTTAATAGACACCACCTCGGTGCCATCCGGATCTTGGCGCGTTGTGCTGCCTTCGGCCTATTCGCACATCGGTCCGCTACTGACGCAAACTCACAGGCCAACGGGGCGCCCCACGCCGACTTTCAGCATTGTAGGATGGCCACACCAGTGCTGCAACTTGCTGGACACCACCTCGGTGCCATCCGGATCTTGGCGCGTTTTGTTGCCTTCGGCCTATTCGCACATCGGTCCGCTACTGACGCCGCCTCACGTGCCAACGTATTTTCTCCGCATTTTATACCCTATGCCGCATAACAGCTCATGTGACTTGTTTATAAAACTTTTCATTGGTTCATTTTACTTTTGGTTTCCTAATGATGGAAGGCTTGATCATATGACCTAAAAACAACACTTTTCATTGGATGAAAACTTTTTTTTTTCCCAAACGATGAAAGTCCCACCTTGTTTCTGGATGTTTCAGACTGAAGCTGGCGTCAGCATGAGAGCACCACCATCTCGTAGCTCCGTCGTGGTCATTCCGCGAGCAATCATGGCAGCCGCTCCCCACCAGAAGCCTACAGGAGTCGGGGGCCCCCAAAACTTTTGATGAATCCTCAAGGCGGAGGGGAGAGCTTTCGAGAATGGGGTCCAAGACCTAGCAGACAAGCGTCCGATTTCCAAGGTGTCCCAGGGCCATTTCAGTGGACCAGGCCCAAAAAGGAAACAGCCTGCCGCCATTTTGAGAGTCCTGTGACAGCCGCCTATCGCTGCACCGCAAGAGTGGGCGCAACTCAGCTGAATTGCGGCTTTTGACACAGTGGACCAAAAACGGACGGAATGGCAACTGAAACGGTAAAGGGGCGCCCCACTACAACAGATGAGACTCCACCTGGAGAGGCCCGTTCACGCCGCCTCCCCCGGGGCGCCCCACGCCGTTATTCGGAGCAGCATTGTAGGCTACCAAAACCAGTGCGGCAACTTACTGGACATCACCTTGGTGCCATCGTTCTGCTGCCTTGGAACTATTCGCACAACAGTTTGCTACTGATGACCCACCCCCCGCGACGCCCCACGCCAGAAATCTGGACGTTGTGCTGCGTTGGGACTATTCGCACAGCCGACCGCTACTTCGTTGTTTTTCCCTAAAAATGTTTATATGTTATTACTGTTTTTGTTTTCTTGTATATATTTATAAGTTATTAAAGTTTTATAATCTTACTACTTTGTCGGAGTGCTATATATTTTTAATGTGACACATAATTGTAAAAACTTTGATGTACAAAGAGTCATCCCTGGAATCTTCCGCTTCAGGCTCGGTCCCCTCCCCAATCACAATACAGGATGGTTTTCAGATAATAGGAACGCGTCTGCTGTGACGGATCTCATCGAGTGTGGGCCTTGATCTACTATAACTCCTTTGAAGAGGGGTGATTCTTTACAGCTGGGGCCATAAACTACATCTGCAGGGCTAGCTGATACCCTAGCACCAGCCTGGACAATCGGACACAGAGGAAAAGGAGTGTCAGAGGGTGCGGTAGTGAATAGGGCGAAAGGGAGGTGTCGGGCGGGCACAGGGTGTGATTCTCAGGGAAGAGCAGCGCAGATGGGGGGAGGTTTATTACCCATGCATAAGACAGAGAGCGGGGGTGACCAGTGCCTGGGGGAGATGCTTGCGAGGGTGGGGAGCCATGCTAAGGATCGACAGCGTGCACAGAGTGGGTCTGGTCAAGGCATCTAAAATGACTGCCGTGCACGACAAAAGTGTGGCATTTGAAAAAAGACAAGATGGCGCAGACAATGTTTTTCAACACTTCCTGATTTCCTTCGAATCGAACGTTAACAGACGTTGGGGCATATTACCAAAGTTAAGCGATATTTATCCCTAACGATGCTTAGCAACGATTTTTTTACCGCTAAGCATCGTCAGAAATTATCGCAGATAAACCTTGCTATTATCAAGGTTTATCGCAAATACGATAAAAAACGACCGCAATGCATTAATATCGCTGAAAACTCAGCGATATTCATGCATTACCGAGCTAATGCTCTTAGCCATGTTATCCACCTCCCATTGGATAACATGGCTAAGAACTGCTCAGGGCAGGTCCTAGCTTTTGGAGATATTCGCGCTTATCGCGAATATTTCCAAAAGTTGATAATAGGAGATAGCGATGTTAGCGACTGTTTCCAGTCGCTAACATCTTGGCATGCCCACTTTGCATGTCATTAGTGATAAATATCACTCACATGCAAAGTGGGGCCCAAGATGGTCGCTATCTCCTACTAGCCGTCGCTAACTGGTGTTAGCAACAGCTAGGTAATACAGATATAATTTTATCTCCGCGAAGCGGAGCGCTGTTACAGATATATATCTTGTTTTTGAACGTTAATTTCTCAAAATCCACTGAAGCACATATATTGAGACCTAGCAAAGGCACATCGAGCTACCAGTCCCTACAATTTTGCCAAGTTTCGTGCAAATCCATTCAGCCGTTCGATTATTATTATTATTATTTTTTTTGCCCCGCGGAGCCCTTTTAAAACCTCCACATCAAACCTAAGAGGTCAAGGAGGATCTACTATGCCCCCTTATGGTCATTTGCCCCTTCGCTTTGGCCTCCTCTTGTCTCTCGATCCTACCGAGAGACAAGATGGCGGCCGCTACGGACTGTTTGCAATGTTTACAGACGCCGGAGAACCAATCAGCTTCGCAAACCTCCGTTACGCGAAGCGGAGCGCTGTTACAGATATATATCTTTTTTTGAACGTTAATTTCTCAAAATCCACTGGAGCACATATATTGAGACCTAGCAAAGGCACATCGGGCTACCAGTCCCTAATATTTTACCAAGTTTCGTGCAAATCCATTCAGCCGTTCGATTATTATTATTATTATTTTTTTTTGCCCCGCGGGACCCTTTTAAAACCTCCACATCAAACCTAGGGGGTCAGCGAGGATCTACTATGCCCCCTTATGGTCATTTGCCCCTTCGCTTTGGCCTCCTCTTGTCTCTCGATCCAACCGAGACACAAGATGGCGGCCGCTACGGACTGTTTGGAATGTTCACAGACGCCGGAGAACCAATCAGCTTCGCTTCACAAAGCTCCGTACCGCGAAAAGTCCGCGAACCGGAGCGCTGCCCGGTCCGCTGTTACAGATATATATCTTTTTTTGAACGTTAATTTCTCAAAATCCACTGGAGCACATATATTGAGACCTAGCAAAGGCACATCGGGCTACCAGTCCCTACAATTTTGCCAAGTTTCGTGCAAATCCATTCAGCCGTTCGGGCTAAAAGTGAGGCCAACCGCCCTATGGAAAACTCAATGTTAAAAACACGTTTTGGGACCCCCCTTTTTTCTCGGCCCCCCCTTGACGAACCCCCCCCCCAAATTTTCAAGGGCTGCTCAGAAACAAAATGTGCCATTTTCCTGAAAATTTCAGCCAATTCCGTCCACAAATGCCAAAGTTATTAGACATAGAATTTTCAAAAATCCCATAGAGAAAAAATCCTAACTATATATACCTACTGGCGACCGCCAGTAGGTAATATATATATATATATATATATATATATATATATATCTCAAGGGCACTCTAGCAATTTAAATGGCGGGCACCAATGCACTACGCCTATGAAATTATGAAATTAACCCTTTTGACTGAATTTCAAGAATTTTTTAAACATAAGCTAAAATCTTATTACCTTACCTAACTTTAGCATTGTCTCACTGCCCTGCATCTACACAGGATGTTTAGGTGTTCAGGATTATGCTGGAAGGGTTGCGATATAGGGGCAGTTTTTTACGTGTATTGTGGACATGCTCGCAGATTAGGTTCTGGGACAAAGTCCTCCTCATAATATGTTCCATCACTAATGTCTCTTTGCTCCATGACCCACTTTGGTTCTCCTGGGAGACCCATGGGAACACAGATTCTACCCCAGGATGACCCCCAGGGGAAACTATTCTCTCACCTTCTTCTGGACATACACTTGAGTGTGGATCAGATGGGGATGCAGCCGCAGGCACCTTCACCCAATATGTGGTGTGAGAAGATGTGGTCAACCTATGTTATGGAAAAACGTACAGCAATAATTTGCGATAGAGCCACAAAATTTGATAATGTTTGGTGCCATTTTACTACACATTTAAAGACAGTGCAAAGCACAGGGAAAATGATAATGGCCAGGACTTTGCGTGCTTCTGGAGTGCGTGAGATGACCTCTTCCAAGGCGGAGAGTTGGACTAATTGTCATCATGGTACTCAGTGTCTCATTAATCAAGGCAAAATGAGATGCCTCCCATGGGCTGGGCTTGGGACCAATGATGCTATGACTGCTTGTATTGTCATATAATATATTTCGCTGTATCATTATACGTTACATGCCGACCATCGTACTGTACTATACTATCAAAGTGTGGGTCTTCCAAATAAAATTATTTAAAAAAACATTTATTCAACCTTTGGCTTTTTCAGTGAATTCCAATTTTTTTTTACATAATGTTTGATCTTGTTACAAATACCAAACTATAACATCACTTTAAGCTTTGTTTTTTCAGTGAATGTCTATTCTTTTTTAATCACAATTCATCCACCTCTCCTACTGACTACAGCTTTTAACCATGTGTGGTGGGGCTTTTCTCATTTATTTAACAGCTTTTAACTACTAATTTAGATAAACAATGTATATTGGTTTTAACTTGTTTAGCGTTTTTTATTAATTCTTCTTTTTTTTACGTGCTTTTATGTTCTTTTTGCAGGTGCTCTTCCGTGGCTCCTGAATATATTCTCTGTTTACTTCACACAGGTAGCACCTTTATGAAATTGTACAAGTTGTCATAATTTTCTTTCCTGATCTCAATGGGAACAGAGCTCTCTTAGTTAACCAGAGTGTTCAGACCTACAGTGCAGATATCATTATAGTTTGAACTCTAATTTTTCAAAAATGGCTGAACTTATTTACACCAAATCACAAAAGCACAACTTCTGGGTAAATAATTGGCTTTCTGACAAATTTGGTGTAATTTGGTTCAGTTGTTTTACTGTATTGTTTTGCAAAATTCTTATGGGAAACTACATGGGAAAAATAAGCACTAGGACGACTACTTTTTCTTGGCCACCGCTTGGCAGATCACCCCGAAACTTTCTAGAAAGGAGCTGAGGTAGATGACCTTTTTGGAAATTTTTGTGAACTGCGCCAAAGTCACTAGCGTAACAAAAATGTTTCTTCATATGGAAACTCCGACCTAACTATACCTACACAGAGGTGCCTGCCAATATTTATTACCATAGAGCAATGGTTAAACACAATTTTAGTAGTATTTTATTGCTTCTTCTGGACCATCACTCTTGCTTTTCATTACATTACAGTGTGGGCTTATTGAATGAGCTTGTATAGCTATGTTTTTTGCCCACTGCATATGAAGGAACCGCATGGCATGAATAGTATATGCCAGTGTGCAGAATGCAATATTTTATTTATCACCATTGTTAATTGAGGGAAGGGGTAGAATGGCCCAGTCTAGTCTATGCCTCTCAAGTCATGGTCCTTCCTCACACTCAGAATCTGCATGTACACTGAGGTGTATATTCACAAGAACATGTGATAACTGCCCTAAGAGTAGCATAACGCAACTTTCAACATTGCAACCTATCGCGGGAAAATAACCCCGTGGCAACGTGGAATTCACAACGCGGCGGTAGCATGCGATAGTCTGTCGAAACCGCAGACAATGTCCGCGATACCGCCACCTCGATAGAGTCAAAAACACAAACCACCACACCAAAAAACCCGCGATCAGCGATAAGCAGCGCGAGGCCTGCAACACACACCTGGCAGGCGGGAAAAATCACCATAAAAGTAGAAAAAACACCCAATTACAAACTGACCAACACCCAAGCACCATGGAGGCTCCGGAGCAGGCGCAGAGGACAAGCGCAACCCCACAAGCACCCCGTACTACCAGCCTGGGAGCTCGGGGACAGGGAAGGGCAAGGACAAGAAGAAGAGGAAGACGAAGTTCAGTCCGCAGGCGAATAGGATCATAGTCACGGAGGTGATGGACCACCATCAACAACTGTTTGTTGCCTCCTTCAAAAAATGGAATCTGGCGGGACATCGTGAACAAGGTGAATGCCGTCGGGGAGAACAAGAGAACAATGGACGAGGTCAAGAGGCGATGGAATGACATCAAGCGGAGGACCAAGGAGAAACTCTCCGCCAACCAAAAGGCAGCAATGCAGACTGGAGGTGGGGGCCCAGCACCACAGTTCGAGCTGGATGACATGGAGGAACTGGTGTTGACAGTCATCAGTGTGGAGACAGTGGCCGGAGTCGGGGGAATGGACACTGCTCGACAGGACACAACACAACTGCAACAGGGTGAGTGTCCACCAGGTACTGGGGGATGAGTGGAGATGGCTACAATGGCACACATGCACAATCAAGCAGAGCACAGCGCGCACCCACAATGACTCTGGGTCCTCGCCCAGATCTACAGACTGTCACAATGTACAATGACATACTGTCTGATTGTTAACATGTACCATGCGGCCACATACATGTGGACACATTGTAATACACCATCTCCCCTTCACATTGCAGGAGCCCCATCAACACCTCCTGCAGAGCAGTCCCAGCCACTCTTCACTGATGATAAGAGGGACAACACCAGCATCGACACCCAAACCATCCAAGACATCATTGACCTCATCCGCCACTCACCTCCAGGATCAGTGCAGGCCAGCTACATCGAGGAGATCCCACTCACTACCCAAAGCACCCAGCAGGAGGCACATACATCCCCAGCACTCCCCCAAGACCCCAGGGAACAACACATGGCCTTCCAACATTGTGTGCTGGAGTGCCAGAGGGAGACCGCAGAGCAGGTGTGGTTGGGCTTCGGCATAATGACAACCAAACTCGACGCCATCCTTGGGTGTGTAGGCCCGCTCCATGGTCTCCAACGAGCCCAACTGACATCGCTGGAGTCATGACAAGGAGAGAAGAACACCTGTCTGCTCAGAGTGGCTCCAGCGATACCAGTCGTGAGTTGGCACACATGTAGAGGCTCATGGAGGTCATGGTGCTCAGAGGAATGTAGCTGGGATCTACCATGCCCTGCAGATTCTCATCATGGCATTGCTGCCACAAGGCGTGGTGATGATGCATGCTGCTGCCCCCAACCATCCACATCTCTGCTCCCTGGTGTGTCTTTGCCTACTAGTGCGGCAGGCCTATCCACTCTGGCACCTGATGTGTCAGTGGCACACTGTGCGGCCGACAATCAACCTCCGGCCCCTGATGTGCCAGTGGCACACATTGCCGTAGCCGGTACTGAAACACTCCTATGTGGGGCAGAGCACACCTCCGAGGGCGTGGATGTACCTGTGATCAGAAGGACTCAGTAACGATCATTTCCGCCACCTGGCCTATTTCTGCTTGGTCCCGCAAATGGCCTCATGACCTTCCACTGTCCCCCGATCACACAGATGCACTCACCTTGGACTACGACATGGACTGCCACATCCTGTTTGATGACCAATGACACAGTGACCAGACTGTGGACTGCACACCTCCTCTTCCGCAGTACTTGTCATCCCCGGATGGACTCTGGCTGTCCCTCCACTGGCCCATTTTGTGTAGTGCATTCGGAATTGCCCTGTACCGCTCCAGCTGCAGAAGGGCACTGGATGTGCACTAAACATACTACGACACACTGCTGTGTCATGTCTTCCATCATTCATGTATGTATGTGTAGATGAATGTAGGGTCAGTGATTTCCCTTGTGTCAATGATGCTCATCCTGTGGGATGCCAGTCAGAGGGTGTACCTTTCAATTTCTGTTACGGGTCCTGTGGACACCACAACAGGGACACACGCATCAGCCACTTTCTTGTCCGGACATGGACTGAATCACACCCAGAGCCCCCAAGTCATTATTGAAGGCCCTGCACTGGTACGGTGTACACAAGGCCAGACCACTCCACTTAACGCTCCGAGGGAGGGCCTCATTGCTACCCGTCGCAAGCGTACTCGCTGGTGGTGTGTAGGCCACTGGTCTACTTGTCACCATATCACAGCCACTCCCTGAGGGCAGGTTTGCATGCACACCACACCCATCTGGCAAAGGCATCACAGGCCATGTGACCCCGCAAATATAAGGGGCCGATGACTTCACATACCCCTCTGCTGGTGGTGACTGGATGACGGACCCGAGACCTTGAGGCCGGCACCGGCCTACTACCACGTGGCGCTGATTGGGGTTGAACAGGGTTTGTGGCACACGGTGCATTGCGGCCGGCACAGGCACCCCGCCACAGGACGCTGACTGGCATTGAACAGGGTTTGTGGCACACGGTGCATTGCGGATGGCACAAGCACCCCGCCACAGGACACTGACAGGGCTTGTGGCACATGCTGCATTGCGGACGGCACAGGCACCCCGCCACGGGACGGTGACTTTGGGTGCACTGAGTCATTGGCACCTTAAGCTGCTGAGCGGGTGTGCAGCCTGTGATGATGTAAATGTAAATGTATTGCGACTTATATAGCGCACGTATCACCCGAAGGCATCAAGGCGCTTGCCTTGGGAACCCGTCCTGGCTTTTCCCTGTGAGATAACCCCTACTGGGTATCCCCAGGGTGAAAGCCAGGCATCCCGCAGCGGGTGGGCCGCCGTAGTGGAGTTTAAGCAACTATTGCCCAGAGTTGCAGCGTAGGACCCCATGGTCAGAGAGGCACCGAGGCGAGATTTATCGAGCCCGCTGACATTGTTTCCGTACCCTGCCGCGTCGGGAATCGAACCCTGGTCCCGGGCCGACCTCTGCTTCTGGGTCTGCCGCCTCTAACCGGTGAGCCACACTTCTCCAATGATGCCCGTCCTGGCAGTCCAGACTGCTCAGGATTTTTGTGCCTTGCTGGACCGTAGTGTAGGCCGAGCCAGCGGGCTACGCAGGCCTACTGCCACGTGGCCTCGCTTCCGGGATCACAGAGTTAGTGGCACCCATTGGGCTGAGCGGCTGTTCAGGCTGCGATGTTGCCGGGTGCCCTGGTATGTCCTATGCCATGGTGTAATCAAGACCCTGCACCAGATGTGAGACCAATTGGCCTGCGTAGCATGACTGCATGGTGTGGAGTGTACCATGTCCACTGGCCCCCGGCTTGTGGCTTGCAGCGGCAAGTGGTGGGACCTGCTGGCTACACACCGGTGGCGGAGGTGAGCAGTGAGGCCCGGGTGTGCATGGGCGGGTATGCTCCGGTGGATGGCAGGAGGGACTGGGGTGCCTCTGTCTGGGTTTACATGGGCGGGCGGGCGACGTTGTCTTGTGCAAGTGTGTGTGCCGTGCCAGTCATGAATCTGGCCTCTGTTTCAGATGTTGGCTCTTACTCTGATGTGTACCTGGTGTACTGCTATACATACCGGCAAGTGGTTGGAGACACACCTCTGGCAGCAGGTGAGCAGTGTGGCCTGGGTGCGCAGTGGCGGCCCTCTCTTTCCCCTTCTCCTCTTCTCTCTCTCTCTCCCCCTCTCTTCTTCTTTCTCTCTCTCTCTCACCCTCTCTTCTTCTCTCTCTCTCTCACCCTCTCTTCTTCTCTCTCTCTCTCACCCTCTCTTCTTCTCCCTCTCTCTCTCACACTCTCATCTTCTCTCTTTCTCACCCTCTCTGTCACCCTCTCTTCTTCTCTCTCTCACCCTCTCTTCTTCTCTCTCTCTCTCTCTCACCCTCTCTTCTTCTCTCTCTCCTTCGCTTTCTCTCTGTCCTTTGATGTGCGCAGGACACACCTCCTCATCATGTTTTTGTCTTGCAGGATGTGGCCTACGTATTGTCCAGAGGGGAGCCGCCATGTGTGTTCATTTCATTTCTGTGAAATACATTTTTATTGGTTGCTTTGAAAGTGGATGTGTAATGCTCATTTCTGTGGCAACACATGCATGTCACCAGTTGTGATTGTACGACATCAGGTGATTATTTCGTACATGTTTAGGTGTAGCTGATGTCTTTGGTCGGGGGTGTGGTGTCGGTGGATGTTGTGGCCCTCTTAGGTGTCAGTGCTGCATGTTCAGTTGCTCCATGGCATGTCTTCAGGTGTGGCTGTGGGCTGAGCTCCTTTTTGTGGTGCAGGCTGTGGTCCGACTTTACACCAGGTCAGAGCAGGTGTTAATTTCTTGCTGCTAAAGCGCCTTATCGCCTGTTTGTGTTCTTATCGCCGATCTGGCTGGTCATTGTGAATGTTGAGGTGCTGTATTGTCAAGGCTTTTTGCACGGGAATGCCTACTCTGCATCTCATTAGCGATAGTTGCGGTGGTTCTCTGTGGGGATGTTTTTTCCAGCTGCTATCGCAGGTAAACTGGTGCTGTGGGCTGTTAGCACCAGCTTGTGAATCGGGTGGTAAATTTATAACGACTTTGGCTGCGATGAAGTGCCGTTAATTCGGCGATAGTTCCTTGTTAATATGACCCACAGTGTATATAAATATCTGTGTGTGTGTGTGTGTGTGTGTGTAGATAGATAGATAGATAGATAGATAGATAGATAGATAGATAGATAGATAGATAGATAGATAGATAGATACCACAGTATTTAGACCATCTTTACTAATAAATATAGTGTGAATGTCATATTCCATGTTTAGTACTGCCATTTTATTTCAAAACTGTTATTAGTAAAACAAAACACTTGCCATTGCCCTTACAGATTGTAACTTACAATTACTTTGCACAGGTGTACTATGCTAATCATCCAGAGGCCTCTAGAATACGAATTTACTGCATTGCATGAATTTAACCCCTTGTTTTGAGTAATTATAAATATTTATGTGTTTGAACAAATACATAGAACAAAAGTTCTGATATAAACCGTTTATGCAGATGCGTAGAGTCCAATATGCTATTTGTTATCACATGGAACTCTGTATGAACCTGTTGGAGAGCGTATCATTGCATATATGGGTGCCACCGCGCTATTAATGCGTTGTAATTGCCACTGCTGATCGTTCTTTATGTCCAGGTTTGGTGTGTGGCGTTATTTGTAATGTGACTAACACACAGATCTCATCGTGCTGCCCTTATTTTTAAAAAGGCTTGTGCTAGTAGATGGCTAGTAACAAAAAATTAGAGATATATTCAGAGTTTGACAAGGAACTGAAAGTTTATATTTCTTCAGGTGCACACATTTACCCCACAGATCTGCACTATAGAGACACTTTAGTGTCTTTCGCTTGGACTAAAGAGGGAGCTTTCCTTACTGTATTCTATTTTTTACAAGCCTGATTGGGAGTAGTTGGGGTTAGTCATACAAGTTCACTTCTTTTCAACACCAAAATTATGAATGTGTGGAACTCAAGGAAAGGCTACCAAAGGAATGAAAAAGGATACCCCGAAACCGGAATCTTTTCAATGTGGATGTCAATGATTCAAGCCTGTGTAAACACGAGGCTCCCATGGTATGTGTGATGGGTTTTCAAGGCAGGCGTATTTATCATGTCTTGAGTTACACAAATTGGCTCTGGATGCTCAGCAACGAACAAGCATATCAAAGGCAAGTGCCTTCCGACAGCAAGCCCTGCAGCGAATCTCTACAGGGGGAGGGACAGATGCTCTGAACTTGTGTGCGCTTGACCCTCAAGGGACAAACATGGGGTTCGTGTATGGTATATTATAACAAAGGGAAAGCCGCCCTCCTTTGTCATAGCCACGGTGACGCGTCGGCCCGGGTGCGCGTGCGTTCGGACTTGCGAAGACAAAGGGGCGGAGGGATATTCATGCCTTAGGCCCGGTCCGTCAAGGATGAAACCGCTCCGCATTCCAAAACACCCCAATGGCCCATCCGTCATTACTAACTGAAACTGAAGCTGTTGACCTAAATCTGCTGTGGAATAACTTCCTGTAAATGGATGGGAAGGCATTATGAGCGTGCTTTTAAAATATTACCGGGCTCATTTCATCGAGTCAACTGTAGGGATTCATCAATCAGCGTCCCGTATCCCGAGGCCTTACAGTAACGAATAATCCGTTTGAAGTGGTTGGATTGGCTCACGAAATTGTTTAAGTTAAACAGTGTGGCGACCATTCAGAGGGAAGCTAAGACGGGTGCGTTATCAAAATAAGGTTCACTGGAGAATCATTCCTTTTTTTTAAACTTTCTTGCGTTTTGAGGATTAGCTATCATTGGTTCAACTGCACCCCAATTATAGCAGTCTTTTCATATCCAAACGGAGGCTCATCAGAGGACAATTTTCCTTGCTTGCTTCTGGGCCCCTGACACTCACATCATGCCACTGTTTATGTTAAAAGCTTATGTTATCGTTACTTTCTTCTGTGGCTCCACAACACAAGTACATATTCGAATATTCCGCTAACAAGAGCAAGACCTTGTTTTACATCATTTTTGCCACGTGTTGTGCGTCTGTAATGCTGTCGAGAGCACTGCGTCATAGCAGCAAAACAATAGACCTGGGCCTGCAGACATTGCCATCTAAAACTGGGTGATCAACGCGGCTGCCTTTGGCAATCAATAGGACAAGTGAAAGAGTGGACCATTCCATATTCCAGTGTGCACCTTCAGCGATACTAAAATGGTACTAGATGTAACGTTTTATTTCACACAGCTAGGGTGTGCATATTGCCATTGCCATTGTAATAGGTCAAAGCAACAACAACAGAAAAAGGACAGCAATTTTAAACCTACTTGCCGTTACATATTTTGTGCATTAACCATCAAACAAAATGTGCTTTAAAGAGTGAATGAAACCTCATTTATCTGAATGGCTTACATGATTTTCCCTGGTTTCTGCTCACCTCTGTTTTTTTTGCTTATCGCTGTCCCCTTTCTCTTTCTCCGCTTCATTTTCTGGTATATTCTACACATTGTATATGGGACGACATATCACCTGCCCCGTACATTATAAGAATACTATATATGTCACGGAGGAGTTGTGTAACCATGTAGAAGAAAGAAGCCGAAGTCGGAGTTCTTTTATAAAGTCATGGAACTCCAATATTCTTAAAATCTACATCAGGGGTATATTATTTCGCATAATACAAAGCCATATCATCACCCTTCCACCAAACCATTTAAATCCATGGTTGATTTTTTGATCTTTCATATAAAAGAGGTAGTATTCTTGCAAACATGTAGAATAAAAGTGGAATCTAGTGAAATAAACACATCAAAAAGTAGTTAGTCATTTGTTGCAAAAAGATATTAGAATCAGTTTAATATATGTTATTTAAAAAGAATGCAGAGGCTCAATATTTGCAGAAAAACAGCAGACTAATTCTGTTTTTCCTGTAATTTCTTTTATTATGCAAAAATAAACCTCATCATACATATCTCCTTTCTGCTCATCAGTGTTTGTTTTAGCAAAACATATCAAAATAATGAAAAAAACTGTTTTTGTTTTCATGCCTTATTGAAACTGCAGATGCAATTATGCTCTATAACCTGCCTTTCACTCTGGCTACTGGCTATGGCAGTAGGCATTTTGAGTGAGAACCCTACTGTACTAACTTATTACATTTGAAAAGCTACCTCATTTCATCATTAAAGGTGACTAGAGACATTACAAGTCTCCTGTAATAAAGACATTAGAGAGTGGATTCTATACTGAGATTGTGGCTTGCAATGTATTACAAATAAACACAACTACAAACTTCAAATGGAAAGAGATGCTAATGCAAATTTAGAGGTACAGCTTGTGTTTTTCTCACTTAAGACTTGAGACTTTGTAGGTAAGATGGTTGATGCAAATATACTATTCAAAATGAATTTAAAGCAGACCTTCCTGCTATCTGGCTGTGTTAAACAAGCATTGACATAGCCAATAGGTCTTGATTTTGGGACCTTATAAGTATTTCGATATGCAGCACAATATTCTTGGTGCATCAACATCGACTGTTACATGGCTAAACACTTATAAGGTCCCAAAGGCGAGACCTATTGGCTATGCCAATTCTTGTTTTTCCTGGTGGCCAACCAAAGCCTAAGGAGAGGGAAACTAGACAGATGTAAGTATCAACCCAAACCTACAATGGAACCTTTCTAGTACTGGCCCAACCTCAAAAGGAGAGAAGGGGGAGGGGTGGAGAATCTGCAGAAGATAGATTATACACCATAAAAAGAGTTATCGGACACAGGGGATGCTTCTTCCCCAGGCACCTAATCTTAAGAAATTGTCTCAAAGCAGTACCCAACAGGCGGCACTAAGAAGTGCCAATCGGACAAAAAAAGCATGTAAAACTGGGCAGGCAAATGAGTTACTGCTCCCCTCCTAAGAATCCAGACAGTTGTCCTTGGCAAGCACATGCCCTGTAGTTCCCGAGTCAGCCTTGACATGTTTAGCTGTTCGAATCGTTGTCTTTTTTACAGAGCGAGCAGAACATCAAGACCGGTCAAGGGGCATTGCAGGGAGAGCTTTGAGACTGTCTGTGGCAGATTGAACTACTGAGGCAAGTTTGTAAGGAATAAGGGTCGGTGTCCCGGGTGATTAGCTCCATTTGGGGACAAGTTATCTACACGATTTACAGCAGGCTGCCAGAAACGGATGAGAAAAGCATATGGAATCTGTATTGGACCCACACGGCACTGAAGCTAAATGGAGCAAAAAATTACACACATAGATTAAAGCGTGTGTTGAAAATACATTCTTTGATCAGAAACATTAACATTTAATTTCCATTAGGAGAAAAGACTTTTCAATATTAGAAATTATAATGTTTTCTAGGGAAATAGATTTAAATAAAACTTTTTATTGCCCTTAAAGGAAAACATATTTCTAATCTTACTTTCTGGATGTAAATGTTAGATATTCTTAACACCTAAATAAAGATATCATATTTTTCTTGCGCCGTTCGAACAGTACTTGATAGGGAAGAAAAGGCAAGAGTTTCAGGGTGGGTGGAGAAAACAGATAAACAGAGAAAGACGAGTGTGTGTGCTTTAGACATACAATGCCACAGAGAGCAAAAAAAAGACCCAGGGAGAGGATACAGAGATGGAGAGAGAAAGTGCGAGATAAAGAAAGGATGAGAACATGAGAAGGAGGAGACGACTAGAGTAAGGGAGAGAGGCAGTGAAGGAAGGGGAGAGAGAGAGAGAGCGGAAAACAAGAGAGACGGAATGCGCGCAAGAGAGCGTAATCCCAGGGTGATGAAGAGTTAAACTTCCGGAGTTTACAATTCCTCACCACACTGTTTCAAGTCCATGATTGTACCCAGTAGTCAAAGTGGAGGAAAAAAAGTAGGGGTACTGTGGGCGGAGACTCCGAGGGCGGAGATAACCCAAGGATTGGATCAGTGGGCGGAGTCAGAGGTGTGGCCAGAATGTGCCAAACATCCCAATTTTTAGTATTTGTTTGGCATTTCATCGACCAGTTACAGCTTTATTGTGATATTTAATTCAACCAATGGATAGATACACTTGATTATTTAAGGTTTAATAGGAGTTATTGGCATTTAAATACATTCGCAAAGTGGAATATATTTCCAAATACACAATGTCCCAGAATACGCTTAAACGTGGAATCACAAACCATTTGTTTCCAAGCGATGCAGTTTCTCTCATTAGCACGTCTCCACACTTCTTCCATAAGAGCAATTCAAACATGAATTGCAAAATATCCTTGATTGCAGATGTTTTCTATATAAATATGGCTCTGCATATTTGTCACATAATACATCTTCCACTGCGTAATCTTGCAGTTTTAACTAATCATTTTTGTATCTCAAACGGATAAAAAGTTACTGAAAAACGTGACTTGAGTTGCTCCAAAGTGGATGGCCTTTTGCAAAGGTTGACCGATCACCTTTCTCACTGCTGCATTTGTATGTTATACTGATACTAATGAGGCAGATTATTTGCAGAGACTTAACATGTGTAAGAATGCCTAATGCCTAAATAATAAAGTATAAGAAAATATATTGCTTTACGCTGCAGCCTTTTTTTGTTGCATAATTTAGTCAACACTGAATCATCATTTTGTCCCCCATTGCTGCATAATTCCAGTGGCTCCAGAGCAGGTAGCACATGTTAAAAGTGCTTGTGCATGAAGCAGAGAGTGTGAAGTTTGCAAACTTAGGGGGTCATTATGATTGCGGAATTCCCGCATCCTCCGGGCCGGCGGAAGCCACCGCCGGCCCGGAGGATGCGGGAA
The DNA here is from genome assembly GCF_964261635.1 of Lissotriton helveticus. Classification (NCBI taxonomy): domain Eukaryota; kingdom Metazoa; phylum Chordata; class Amphibia; order Caudata; family Salamandridae; genus Lissotriton; species Lissotriton helveticus. The sequence goes on from NC_136063.1 coordinate 1,582,248,491, forward strand.
AACCGCAGCGGAGCCTCCACAGACCCACCACCAAATTAGGATGGCTGGTGGGTCTGATAATCTGTCCGCAGCTTTTCCGCCGCGGTCGGAAGGCGACCGTGGCGGAAAAGCACTAACATGTCTGGTGGTGTCTATCAGACACCGCCAGGCATATTAGGATGTCTGCAATTCTATGCTTTTCCAAGGCGGCTTTTCCGCCGTGAAAAAGCATACGGACCTTCACTTCGGGGGCCCGTTGCGGGCCCCCTGGGTGAAGGGGTGGTGGGGGGTGCACATGGGGGGTACCTATGGTACCCCCCTGCATTTGCGTGCACAATGCAGCAGGCACCGCGCGGTGCCTGCCGCTTTGTGCACGCAAATGCTGTGCATGCATTTTTTACATTGGGGCGGGTGCAGCTTGAAGCTGCACCCGCCGCAATGTTAGAGATAGAGGATGTGACCGCCACCCTGGTGGTCACATCCTAATCAGATCGGAGGGAACGCCGCAGCCCATGCGGACGTTCCCTCCTCCTCAGGGGTCGCGGACGGACTCAAGTCCGTCCGCGATCCTAATCGACCCCTTAGTTTGGTGTGAGTGGAAATCCTGCATTGCTGATCCTTGTTGAGTTGCAGCTACTACTGCTGAAACAAGGCCAATGGAGGTACCAATGGGTGAGGCAGACTGGCCTCGATGGCAGGGCCAGCTTTAGTGCTGGTGGCGCCCTGTGCGACAATGTTTGTTGGTGCCCCCAAAGATCACTACAAAGAGACAATCATTTATAAATGTATAAATTACTGCATAGGAAATGATACATAAGACAAAGGACTACAAGGTGTAGAAGTCACATGACAACCATACTAGTAAGCAGTATAGTTTAATAGCTCACTGTTCTATGTTAGGATTTTAACTTATAAACTGCAAGTAACAAAAGGATCTCTCTGACACAAGCAGTAACCTACAAACCTAGTTAACATTATGTGCACTTTGTGATCTGCATGGTACATGTTCTTTGCAGCAGGCACATTAATTCTCTGTGCCACCTTTCCAGGAGTCAACCCTTCCACTAGACAAAACTCCGATCTCTCTCTATGAAGAACATTAATCATCGAAGTTATCATGACATTTTTATTATTGCTGAAAGTTGCTGGAGGCCAGGAAGGAGGCAGCAAGTTTTTTTAAAACCATAATATACTTGCAAACACTACGCACCCACCCGAAATAGGTACCCAATGCAGTCACACTGTTTGCACCGCCCTAACCTACTCAAGATTCATGTGACCTCCGTGATAGAGTCACAGTGACTGGCTCACTGTTGCTCTAGGGTGTGCTGCGTCAAAGGCCTGCCTGCAAGGCTGGAGGTGAACTTCAGTATGGATTGTGGTGGACAGGCCTTCAAGGGTAACCCACACTTGCCACTGCAAAGTTCCACCTGCTGGTGATAAGACACCTGGGCTTCTAAGGTCTAGTGGGGCTTTCTAAGGTCTAGCATGGAATGTGCTCCCTCAGGAGATGGTCTGGGGGACTGGTCATGAAGGCTGAACCCGGTTCCAAATTCGACAGCTCTGGCCATAATGCCACATCCTCTCCCCCACTGAACACCATACTGCCCCACTGAGAAAAACTCACACTGCCTTCAGCTACAACCCAATTGTGCCCCGCTATAAACACCAGAATGCGACCTAATTCAAATTATGCATTTGATAGGAGTAATATGCTGACTGAAAAAAAAAGTAAAAGCAAATACTCATAGGGAGTGCAAGATTAAGTAAAGCATGTGAAATGTCAGCAGAAACAACATGGTTACCTTAACGATCTCTCACTCACTATTAAGAAATCAGCAAGTAGTTTTACCTGAAAAGTTAAGGACATGACTACAGTGCCTTGAAGGGAACCGTTTCAATGTCCATTGCTTATATCCTTAATAATCGTAAACAGTATGGTTTAAAAAGACCACACCCATAAACACAGAGCCATGCTACACATTTTGTTTTCCAATCCACCCATCAAACAGGTATTGCAATACATCCAGGAATGGTGCACTTCCCTTCCTGGGGACAACAATGCCGTTCAAAGAAAGACGAGAAAAGAAAAGTAGCGCTTCACTGCAAAGTCTTTAAAGTGATGCTGATGTGTTTGGATGTGAATAAAACCAATCTGGCCACTTTGCAACCACTCTGTCTTGCTTTATTTAGTTATGTATTTATTTTTCATATTTGAAACCTTTTATTTCTCTCCATCCCGAGGCTGCCCTTAAGAATAGAAAAATGTCAGAAAAAGGAATTTTACCGCTAGAGTGTATTCCTTTTTTGGATTCATTTCACAGGGAAGCAACTAAATGAAAGAAGGAAAGAGAGGTTTGTGAACCGTTTCTTCAAGTCACTATTTTCAGTAAGTGAGGAGCAAAACAGAAAGAGAGGAAATAATAGGAAGAGAGCTGGGGGGTGGGGAGGTCAGCTGCCAGCACAGAAAAGAAGAGGACATTGACCGTGTCTTCTCTGGGCAGTAAGGAAGAGACAGATAATAAACAGTGGATTTCCTGAGAGACGGGTTCACGCGAGCGTGCAACCATGCTCACACATGTTGCCCCCTGCCCCCCTCAGAAGTATTCTCGAGCCTCACTGCGTTACAGCCTTAAGAAAAGAGGAAGAAGGAGAGGCGGAGCGAGGCGCACACGCTTGTGCACGTAACAGCAAGCTCTAGGCCGCCACAAGCAAAAGCGTGTGGTAGCATTTTCTGGAGCCACACACAAAATGTCTCACAGAGCAGCGCATGCGCTGGCCCAGCAAGAACTAAAAACCTTTTAGCAGCTCTGTATTTATACTGAGAGCTACATTTTGGATACTAGCTGTTTTGAAACATGAGGCAAAGTGCCTCTCTAGACTTTGGATAATGTAGTGTTCACTGCAACATCAGTCACTAGTTATATTGAGGGCCAGAGAGGTGCTAGGTGACGGATGTTTAAGGTATGTGTGTTCTGGTCATTGATCCACTTATACGGCAGGCCACACAAGATGTCCCAATCTGTCAAATCCAGGTTGAGGCTGAGATCCACTTTAGGGATGTCATACAGCAACACAGCTTCTATTTCACACTACAGGCACTATTTAAAATTGCAGATTAGGGGGGGTGGCCAAGAGGTGTAGCGTAATGGCCGCTTAAACCACAGGCTCCGTCCTAGCTGTCTTCTCCACAACTATCCGGCACACTTATCCGCAGATTGGGGCCTTTACATCTGCCCAAGTCGGGCCTGAAGTGCTGGTGGAGGCCGGGATTGGAGCGAGTTAGGGCGGCCCCATCTCAACGCAAGGCCGGGATCCCACTTGGCCTACCCAGTGGAGACAATCTCCTCACCTAAAACACTCGGCGGACCTCCACCATCTCCTGGGTGGTGCGGCGATCAACGTTGCGGGAGACCCCCGCCAGTGCCAGATCGCGGGGTGGCCCTAAAACAGAATACCCATGGACCAATGCGGCAGTGATTAATCCTCCAACAACAGCACAGAGGCGGTAAGGAGGATCTGGGGGCAGACAGCGGAGACTTGGGAGTGGTGCTCTTTTCTCCCCACCTCCCACCCTTTTTTTGTCAAGACTACACCGCCCCTCCCCACATATCGCAGTGGGACGAGTGTATGACTGTGGATCTTCCCCCCTGTGTGGCGGCATCAGCAGAGAACGCATATAAATTCCCCAGCCAGAAGACCCCAGGGATGGCTGGACTTGTCCGAATCCCATCGAGCCCTCCACGTGTTACCCCCCCATGGGTTTGAGATTGCGGATCATCGGGGTTCCCGACGTACTGCTGTGAATGACTGTATCAGCCAGTTCTGCGAGACCCCACCGCCAGCCGGAACCAATCCGCCAGCTCTGGGGACACAAGTTTGAGAGGCGACGAATCGCACCCTTTGACCTACGCCGCACATCGAGGAGGGGGGGGGTCTGACCTACCGGGGCCTGAAACCCACCAAATGGCAAGCTCGGAGAAATCCAAGATAGCTGGCGCAAAGGGCCCCAAGACAGTCCAATCAAATAAACTGGACCGTTACACAGTCCTCAAAGACGCACCGCAGGACTCACATCCAAGAAACAAATCCATGGGTTAACTCGGAGGGGAGAGCCAAGACTTAAACTAAAGGATTTCATGGAGGCGATCGCAGGAATTAGAACCTCCTTGGAACATGAAATGGACACTCTCTCAATTGAAATGAATCTCATCTGGGCTGACTAACTCACCAAAGCCACTGAGAAGGTCAAACAAGTGGAAATCACCACGGCGAGTCTTGTGTTGGACGTTGGACATCTTCAAGGAAACATCCAAGATCTGCAAACTTCCGTAAATTTACTGAGCACAAACTGGACAATTATAAAGGGTGTCTCAGGAGAAAAAGCATATGTATGCTGGGGGTCCCTGAAAGGGCGGAGGGACAGACACCGGACCTCTTCGTAGAAGAACTCATCATGAAAAACCTGCAGCCAAATGGCCTCAGTAAATTCTTTGTAGTAAAAAGGGCGCACAGAGTCCCTGGAGGTCGTCCAAAACCGGGGGCCCCTCCGCATCCGATGCTAGTAAGAGTGCTAAATTTCAGAGACAGAGATGTGATCCTCCAAAATGCCAGAATGACGACCCCTCTTCGCAATAAAAATGCTGAAATAACCTTCTTTCCGGACTTCACGCAGATGGTACAGATGCAGAGAAGGTCATTCCTGATGGTCAAGAAGAAACTCAGAGACCGAGGATTCCAATATGCAATGCTCTTCCCGGCACAACTGAGAGTGGAAACAGGGGGACGGACCTGGTTCTTTGAGCAGCCAGACACAGCCTCAGAATGGCTGGACAGCCAGACAGACCGCAAATCTGGACACCATAGCAGGGGAGACCGTTCAGATGTTCAGCAAGGAGACTGAAGGGGTCATAAGCGTCTGACGGACAAGCCTGCGCCAATGCTGAGTCCCCGCCTGTGTTGTGTACTCCTATGGGACCAGTAGCGGCTTGACTTGAGTTGGGGTCCTCTCCTGCTGACTGATTACCATGCTAGTAGAATGTGATTCACTTGGGTTCTACATACTAGAAATTGGGGTGGGGAGGGCAGGGGGCGGGGTGATGCACCCCACTTTTTTCTTCCTTTAGTTTACCAGTTAGGGCGACAGGCACTCTGCAAGTTTAAATGGGCAGTTCTACGCCCAGAGTGCAGGGAAGGAGGGTGGGATGTAGTTGGGTTTTTCATCAACAGTACATACTGACCTTGTTGTAGAAGACACAGAAATCTATTTTAGAATCAATGGGTGCGCAGTGGGGGGAGAATGTTAAAATACTAAGTTGGAATGTTAACAGGCTTGGGGACAAGATTAAACGTAGTATTGTTCTCCAACACATTAGATGACTTGCACCTGATATTGTCATGCTCCAAGAAACACAATTAGTTGGGAATTCGTGTAAGGCGATACACAGATGGGGCTACACAATGATCGCACACGCTGGCTTCACATCTAATTTGCCTGGTGTGGGTATTATGATGAAGAAATCATTTCCTCTAATGGTAAATTGCACTTGGAATGATGATCGGGGCAGGAACGTTGGGGACACTCTGTCGGCACCCCCTGTTGTGTATTTGGACAGTCATCACGCTGACTGTCTGACTTTCTGGAGCCCATGGGACTTGTTGATGGGTGGAGAACATACAAACCAGATAAAGTACAACATACGTTCCATTCCAGCGCACATAATAGTCTCTCTCGCCTCTACTACATTATAGTCCCTGCATCACAAATCGCATATATCCATGAAATTAGACATTTAGCTAGGGGCATCTCCGATCATTTCCCACTATGGGTACACATAGTCCTCAGTCATACACATAGTCCTCAGTCGAGCATAGGTGGGGAGAATTGCACCCATCACCCCGTGGTTTCTACGGGACCCGAAAATTCGTAAAGACCTGATCAAATCCATTGACAACTTTTTCTGAGAGAACAAGGGGACAGTGGAATCTCCCCAAACATTATGGTAAGCCTTTAAAACAGTGATCCCTGGTCAAGCCCTATCTTTAATGTCAGGGATAAAAAAGGATAGACACAAAGAAATTTCAGATGCTAAGGCGGAGATTTACCAACTAGAACAAGAACTAGAGACAGATATTACACCTGAGGTACTCCACACACTTCGCCTCAAACAGGATAGTTATAGGGTGCTAGTGACTGACAAAGCCAAAACTCTAGGGAGGTACAAGTTGGGCAGAATCTATGACCTGGGTGACAAAGCAGGGAAACTAATAGCTTGGCTTGACAAAAAGGAGTGGGCCAGCAGACTGGTCCCTGAGCTTAGAGATACAGGGATGTCTCCCTTAACGGACCTGCAAGACATTGTTAACCAATTTGCAGACCACTTTCACACCATATACACGTCCATAGCACCGTACAATGAAGACAACTCTACCAAACTCCTGAGGGATATCTCTCTGCCCACACTTCCGGTTGATGGCCGTGACTTTCTTGACTTGACTACAGACGAAATAGCACTTGCAATACGATCCTTACACTCCGGCAAGGCATTGGGTCCCAATGGAATTCCTATTGAACTTTACAAATTAAGACCTGACAAGCTGGCTCCATACTTAAAGGCCATGTACGAGGATAGCAGAGAGCGGGGATTGTTGTCAATAGACCAGAGGGTAGCCACTATTGTTACCATCCACAAAGAAGGAAAACCCTAAACTGACTGTGAGTCATACCGCCCTATCTCGCTCCTCAACGCAGAACCTAAAATCCTGGCCAAATTACTAGCTAATCGTTCTGGGTAGAGCGTCCTTTATTCAAGAGCAGGCAGTAATTGTCTCCCTGGATGCCACCATGACATTCTATACTGTTGAGTGGTCCTATCTCTTCGCAGCACACGCGAAAATGGGATTTGGATCGGGTTTTATACAATGGATACACCTCCTATACCAAGAACCTATGGCGCAAGTCGTAGTCAATAACAAAAAATCAGACACCTTTCAGCTCAGTCGGGGGACCTGTCAGGGGTGCCATCTCTCTCCCCTACTATTTGCTTTGGCCCTAGAACCCCTTGCGGCATGGATTCGGAGAGATCCAGTTATACGCGGACTGCGTTGGTCCCCTGACTGGGAAGCATCAGCCTACCAGACATCAAGGAATATTATTGGGCAGCACATCTTGCGGCTATTAACCACGGTATATATGGCCGACCTGATGATCCCAGCTATAACATTGATAAGTAGCTCCTCCCCGGGGGGACATACAATCGGGTGCTCTATTCAAAACCAGGTAGATATCCACTCACGGGCCCTACTAAACATTCGGTCGACGTCTGGCACACAGCCAACAGATCGCTTGGATGGGGGCAGAAACCCACTCTAGCAACTCCATTGTGTGACTCCCAAATGCTGGGTGACCTATGCAATTCAAAGGGATTTGACAAGTGGGAATTTATTGGGATCTCGCGTATCAGGGACCACTAGGACAAGGGGGAGGTGAAGTCATTTACCACACTTCAACACCAGCATGAGTTAGCGGATTCTGGACGATTTCACTACGCACAGGCCCGCCATGCACTTCGATCACTTCTTCTGGAGGGGTCCTCCCCTCCTGACGCTTCTCCCTTGGAGGACAGGATAATTGACGGTTATTTACCAGAGAAAACCATATCCTTAATATATAAACAACATGGAAAATCCCCTCCACGCTCTACAGGAAAAATGGGTGAGGGACGGCATTGAAATGGATGATGAGGAATGGCAGGAAGAGATGTGCTCCCTGGGGTTAGTCGCAATCCTAGCATGCCTTAGATTGGTACAGCTCAAAATCCTCCACAGAGTCTACGTCACGAGGCCTCAACTACTATATATGGGAGTATTCGAGGGGGGGACTGTAGAAGGGGATGCACTCAGCTAGGCACATTTATCCATATAAATTGGGACTGCACATATATCCAATCCTATTGGCTCAAGGTACACGATGTTATCAGTGAAGTACTAACAGTCACTCTCCGTCCGGAGGCTCGTAGATGCCTCTTAAACATCTGACCTAAATATTCATCAAACGCAATGGGTCACTCTTGGGCTTATAGTAGCCAAAAGAAATATAGCACAGCTCTGGGAATCAGCACATGCACCCACGATTGTAGACTGGAAAAAAGACCTCGATTGGTGCATGTACAGGGAAAAGACAGTCTACAAAGCTCGAGGTTGCCCCCGAAAATGGTCCAAAATTTGGGACCCATGGAATTCTTATCGGGGGAACATATGTAGCTCACCCCATAGCATCGAATACGATGATGCCCCGACTCCGTAGCATCCAATGGAAAGTAATGTTTTATTTGTGATCACTGTCTGTCTCCATTGTATACACAAATGCCAAATCCTTTGTACTGTATGTTTATGTCGATGACTGTTAATAAAAAGAATTATAAAAAAAAAAAAATTGCAGATGAGGTTACTACACTCTCTGCAATAAGGTACAGAGCACACATCTTTTTACAGGACCTTATTGAAGACCAGATGTTCAAAGGTTTTGTTGAGGTCACAAACTGCCCTATTTGCAGAATTTGTCCCTTCACAAAACAGTAATACTTTGCCACCAAGCATAAAGTGATGGTGACCCATTTGCACATGGGGAGAGGCCCCTGTTGGACCCCATTCCCTTTGCAAATGTAATTTTTTTTTAAGAGCAGACAGTGGTGCCATGGAACACTGCCTACTCTTAAAAAATAAAACTTAAGGAAAATGGGCTGCTTTAAAAAAATTGCTTTATTAAATAGCAATCACAGACATGGAGGTCTGCTGACCCCAGCAGGCTATCACCTCTGTGATGGTGGAGATTCCTAATGGGTCGCAAATTGTGACCTACCTCATTATTATTCATGAGGTAGGTTGATTTGCACCCTACTAGGGCTCGCTATTTGGGAATAAAAAAAGGCATATATTAGTAATATTGATTTCCTAATTGCGATTCAGAGATAATCGCTAATGGGAAGTCATTATTCCTAATGTTTGTACATCTGGCCCTATATGAACAGATGACTCTTTGGCAGGAGGTTTAACATGTTATAAACCATGCAGAAGACATAGGTGTACATTGAAGGATAAAAGAAAGGAGCATCAACATTACATTAGCTCATCAACATTACATTAGATCTCAAGACTGGCCAAACACACCAACATCATATCAGTAACTAGAACCCAAGTAGAAGAAAACTCATCTCTGTCTTTAATTCAGCCAGGAGCATTCCGTCTGAAGAATAACTCAGCCAGAAAGTAGAAGGAAGAGATAATTTTCTAAAACATCATATTCACCTCTTCTAGAGTTGTCACTGTTCTTTAGTCTTAGAAGATGTACTACTAACATGATTATTAAACGGGGGCAAAGCTCCAGGTCTAGCAGTTCAGAAAGCTCACAGTAAAATGGTAAATTGTTTATCCTCAAGAGCTCCCTTCCATAAAAAATAAGTGTTGTGGGTTCCGACACGATCCCAACTTTCTTGTCATACAAGGATGGGTGGTGAATTTAATATCGCAAATTGTATCACTTAAAGCTTATGTACCACTTCATCTTAAATACAGAAATTTAGCACTCAAATGACTGGGCATCTAAAAGGCTACCCCAAACCAATGCTGCCAATTTCTGTAAGTAAATGGTATAGCAGGTATGGAAAAGATGCACACGTGCTATCATAAACAAAATATATAAGCAAAATGTGCAGTGACTTATTTATGAAATACACTCACAGAGCCCTTTTCACAAAAGTAGATTTACACATGTAGATTTACTGACTGTAAGAAATTAGGTTACTGGTTGAAGTAGGTTGGAAGCCCTACTCAGACAACAACCCTAATCCATGTCAGGGTAAACCACAAAAGTTACTAAATTAACCTGTTCTTAACCCTCTGGTAGCTTGGCACAAAAGCATTAAGGCTTAATTTAAGACAATGTGTAAAGTATTTATGCAGAACACAATCAGTTATAAAGTGAAAACACAACACTAGAAAAATCCAAACCCAATTTTGAAAATAGAGTACATTTTAATTAATAAATTAATACTAGAATAACAAAAAACAATCAGTAGAACTAGAGACATTTCATTTAAAAGTATTAGGTAAAAATTGCACCAAAAGGCACAACTCGCCAATTGTGGGTATCCGATCACGATGGATTGAGACAAAGTCTCCCCAAGGTCAGGTCGACCGAGTGCAGGCCGGGCACATGACTGAGTTCGGTCCGCTGGGAGTTTGCAGCTTATGTCCTTGATGCAAGGTCTGCACAGTGCTGATTTGTGAGGTGTTGTGTCACTCTGTGTTGGATCAAATGAAGCTTTCAGCTGTACGGCAAGGCTTTGTTGGGCTTCGCATTACTCTCCGTCGGTTCTGATGAAGTTCTCAACTGTGTGGTGAGGCTTTGCAGGGCTTTCAGTCACTCAGCATCTGTTTTGATGAAGTTGTCAGCTGTGCAGAGAGGCTTCGTAGAGCCTTGGGTTGCTCAGCACTGGTTCGAGTGAAGCTTTTATTTTGGGGGTGACACTTTGCAGGGCTTTGCAAAGCTCAGCGTAGGTTCGGAAGAAGCTGTCAGCTGTGGGCATGCTTTGTGATAGATTTGCTGGAACCTTCATGTTAGGCAATGAATTAATTTCATTTTAAATAAATGTTACAATTTATCTTACAATGACTATTTGATCTGTTTACTGTCTACAGGTAGGGACAAAGGCTTCTAATGTGTAGTATTCAGTATCCAGTTACTGACCTGCCAGTGAAATTAGCTTTTGTTGGCTATTCACAGAAGGAACATGCCAACATTAAGTTCACACATGTACCACTGTTATATATCAGACACCGTAGCCTTGACCAAAAAAGTGAACCTGTAGATGACTTCTTCAGAAGTAAAAGCAGGGTTTATGCAATGTCCAAATATGTCCTATTGACTCATTTCCAGAAATAGCGTGACCCTAATTGGGTGACGTCCCCTAGTCACAGCCACTTCCCATACAGGGTTGTAAATTTCAAATAAATAGACTTTTGGATTATCCATATGAATTCATATATTGCCTGCTAATTTCTCTTTTTTTCGCCCGAACAACGTCTAGACCCACTTATACCCTTGTGCTTTATTACACATACACTCATTTCATACATAATAGTGGGACTTTCTTTTACCTTATGAACACACTTAAACATGTTATATTGATATATTTTTTTGTTTTTCTTTAATTCACTTAAGATTTATTTGAACGATAGACTGATTCATTAGGACACACATGTTGTCTTGGTTACTTTTCACGATATATCAGATTATAACCCCGGGGCTTCACCCGTTCAAAGATGGCGGCCGTATATTATCGAACATTCTGATCATCTTGGCTTGATCGTATGACTCCCCAAACTTGTTCTATTTAATTTAGAATGTTATATGCCTTTTTTAATATACATACCACACATGTATACATTTGTAGTTGGTTACAGCTGGAGATTTCCACTATAACCCCATTATAAGATGGCCACCAGCAGCGAACTACACGTTCGTTTGAGAGTCTGCGTGCAATCGACATAGTGAGAAGTCCTATTTTGATATCTGTACCTAATTAGATATTGCGGCTTTTCACGCTGACGGTATCCGTCGACAAACGGCATTTTGCAGAGAGGATGTAAGGCGTCCTGCATGTAAGTTATAGTTCATCTCGTTACACGTGGGGAGGTTAGATGGTTTTAATCTATTGTGACATACGTACCACGGGGGAGATTAAGCATGTTTTTAATCACTCACTCACCGTCCAGACAATGTTTTTTGTATGTTTGGGAGATTTTGTCGTGATTACACTTCGAACTCATCGTTTTTCTCACTATGTCGATTGCACACTGATTTTACGGTTAAATGCACATTATTCATGCTTTTTACCTTTATTCTGATACTAAATGAACATTCTCACCATTGGTTGTAGAGACAAAACGTTGATGATTATGATCTGGTTGTTTTACACCTTTGATAAGGTATATGTTTCCCCATGTATCCTCATGTATGATTTATCTATTTTTTCTAGAATCGATATCCCTGATGAAGGCTTATTCAGCCGAAATGCATTGGATATAAATATGTTTCTTTTGGACATGTAGCTGAATGCCCAATATTTTGTATTGAGATTACAAAACATCAAATATACAAATCACGGATATATATTGATCAAGATTGACGAATAAAGAAAATCTTGGAACATTTATATTGAACTTTATTTGAAATTTACAACCCTGTATGGGAAGTGGCTGTGACTAGGGGACGTCACCCAATTAGGGTCACGCTATTTCTGGATATATTGGTACTCTACATCAGAGGGTACACCCTAGAGCACGCAACAATTTTGAACGTGAACTAATTTTGTGTGCGAGTGTGACATCCGAAGATACACACTTGGCACCATTTGAAACATGCAGTATGAAGAGATATGCAATATCACTGATCAAAGATCTGATACCTTCGCATTTACACCAGAGGAAGCTACTCGTACTTATTCATTAATCCATGAGGATATCACGGAAACCACATGACACAAGAATAGAGAACAAAGCATAAGACAGTTGATCTAGCTTTCAAAAAGGGCAATCAATCAGAAATGACATGCAAGCACTTTAGTAAAATATCACCGTGCTCTTCGAATACCTCGAGGACTAAGAATTGCACTGAAACCATCACTTTGTAAAAATTCTCTGAAATTCAAAGAAAAATGGTTCGCAATCCTAAACAAATGTTCGTTAGACCTCATCCTTCTGATAATCGAGGAATTATCGAATATTTTAGAAGAACTACAGAAGGAAATCATGACCTTAACCAAAGAAATAACGGAAAATACACCACCGGAAGATTGGACGAAAATATTGGAAGATATCAATATTCAACTCAAAAAACATACACAAGAGATCAATGATAGAAAAATTTGAAAACTATGCAGAGATACCATGGATTATAAGCTGGGGGAGGTATATACCTGGGCAACGGTATATGCCCATCGAAGACAACAAAAACCATATACCCAGAGTACTGACACAACATCTACGGATAGCGACCAATCAACCAGACCAAGAACCACTGGTAGACCGAGACAACTTCAAACTATAGGATCTGATCAACAACCTGAAACTTCCGGACAATGACAAGGAACCGAACATCAAAAAAATGGACAGTCTTTTTTAGAAGTGGGCCAACAGGAAACAGAAGACCCAGGAGGAGCAAAAGCAAAAGAAAAAGACGCACCGAACACTCGGAGCGTAACTGCAGAGAAGAAGAAGGACAAAACGAAGAAAAATCTGAATTAAACGAAGATAAAGCTAAATTAAACAACTTAGTTATCAACATATCAGACCAAAACTTGGATAAGATTTCCATAGAAACAATACAAAAGGGGATGACCTTTGTTCCAATAACTGAGACGGATCAATTGGAACTGGAAATCAGTTTTTATAAACTGATGAGAAAATTACGACTTAGACACTTCTTTACTAACATTGTGACAGAGAAAGGGGATAAAAAAGACAATCAACTTTTAGGTTTAGCACCACACAGTACCTATACGGCACCACTGTCCCAAAAAACATTGGACACTTTTGAAAATCTGGTAAAAATGAAAATATCCAAATTGAACTTTTCCAAAAAAACTAGATGTCACAACTTAACTCAAAAACAAAGAGAAGCTTTACAGAAAATAGCGCGGAATCCTAACATCATCTGCTTAAAGGCAGACAAAGGAGGTGCAATTGTTATAATGAACACCGCACATTATGAAAGAGTAGTTGATCGACATGTCATGGACACAAATATATATTCACCTTTGGATGTCAATCCCACAGATCAATTCTCAAAACATCTTGAAACAATCATTATTAAAGCATACAATAATGGAGTCATCAATGAGAAAACAAAATATTTTTTGATTACTAGTCATCCAAAGAGCCCGATGATTCATATGTTACCGAAGATACATAAAGATCTAAAAAATCTGCCATTTCGACCGATTGTGTCAACCATAGGGAGCATCCATCAACCGATAGGACAACTACTAGATAAACATCTACAACCTAGCGTGATGAGGATGAAGACATTTGTGAAGGACACGACCCATTTCTTAGAAACATTGGAACAAATTCAAATAACCAGTGACGAACATATCATCCTTTGCAGCATGGACGTTAAATCCTTATATACTTCGATACCTCACCAAGAGGGAATAGAAGCGATCGAACATGCACTACTGAATACGGATTTAGACCTGGATTTCCAAATGTTCTTAATGGAATTACTACATTTCACACTCTTCAACAGTTACTTCAAATGGAAGAATCAATACTACCTACAACAGACGGGCACCGCGATGGGCAATTCGGCAGCTCCTGTGTACGCAAATCTTTACATGGAACAATTTGAAGAACAGTACATTCTTACTCAGGAACCATGGTTATCACAGGCGAAACTCATATTGAGATACATAGATGACATGTTCATTATATGGACTGGATCAATGGATACACTCACAAAAGCTATTGGTGAACTGAACTCAAGAGATGAAAGAATTCAATTCACATCAGAAAACAATGAAAACCAGATTACCTTTTCGGATGTGGTAATTCACAGAATGGGTAACACTTTTAAAACAGACATTCACCGGAAACCAACAGATCGCAATAATTTACTTCATCATAACAGCTTTCATCAAGAGTCCTTAAAAAAACATCTCCCATACTCTCAAATCATACGTGTAAAAAGAATAGTTTAATCATCAGAACAAGTGGAAATCAGATTAACGGAAATGGAGAATAGATTCAAAGAAAGAGGTTATCCATCAGGAACCCTGATTGAGGCTCGAACACGTTGTGCACTGAAGAATAGGAGAGAATTACTCATGAAAACTGTGAAGAGGGAAAATAGTGGTGGTGTCTAAATACTCGACCAAAAGTAATGCGTTTAGAAGTATCCTGAAAAAACATTGGATAATACTGTCACATGAAGCAGATTTCAACAACATTTTTAAAGAAATGCCACTGTTGGCTTACCAAAGATCAAAGAACCTGGGAAGTTTCTTAAAACACAAGGAACATAATCTCATTGAAACTTTTCAAGGAACACTACCTTGTCATAATTGTAGCCACTGCAATAGCATTATTAGAGGGAACTTCATAACACATCCAAGTAAAGGACATAAAATTAAGTTACGTGTATCAGCCACATGTGATACTATGAATGTTATCTATTTACTGAAATGTCCCTGCGGTCAAGGCTATGTGGGGAAAACTGAGAGGGAAATAAAGACAAGACTAAATGAACATAAATCCAACATACGCAATAAACTGATGAAATCGACGCTTGCGGCACATTTCAATGAGGCTTCACACAATGTCAGTCAACTAAGATACACTATCTTAGAGGTTGTAATAAAAAGAGAAGGTGTGGACAACAACAAGAATTTATTACAACGCGAAAACTTTTGGATTTACAAACTAAACACATTGAGGCCAACTGGAATGAATGACCGGACTGAATTTAGCTGTTACTTATAGACTTTTGGATTATCAATATGAATTCATATATTGCCTGCTAATTTCTCTTTTTTTCGCCCGAACAACGTCTACACCAACATATACCCTTGTGCTTTATTACACATACACTCATTTCATACATAATAGTGGGACTTTCTTTTACCTTATGAACACACTTAAACATGTTTTATTGATATATATATTTTTTTTTCTTTAATTCACTTAAGATTTATTTGAACGATAGACTGATTCATTAGGACACACACACATGTTGTCTTGGTTACTTTCCACGATATATCAGATTATAACCCCGGGGCTTCACCCATTCAAAGATGGCCGCCATATATTATCGAACATTCTGATCATCTTGGCTTGATCGTATGACTCCCCAAACTTGTTCTATTTAATTTAGAATGTTATATGCCTTTTTTAATATACATACCACACATGTATAAATTTGTAGTTGGTTACTTCTGTAGATTTCCACTATAACCCCATTATAAGATGGCCGCCAGCAGCGAACTACACGTTTGTTTGAGAGTCTTCCGGCTAAGTCCTATTTTGATATCTGTACCTAATTAGATATTGCGGCTTTTCACGCTGCCGGTATCCTTCGACAAACGGCATTTTGCAGAGAGGATGTAAGGCATCCTACATGTAAGTTATAGTTCATCTCGTTACACGTAGGGAGGTTAGATGGTTTTAATCTATTGTGACATACGTACCACCGGGGAGATTAAGCATGTTTGTAATCACTCACTCACCGTCCAGACAATGTTTTTTGTATTTTTGGGAGATTTTGTCGTGATTACACTTCGAACTCATCGTTTTTCTCACTATGACGATTGCACACTGATTTTACGGTTAAATGCACATTATTCATGCTTTTTACCTTTATTCTGATACTAAATGAATATTCTCACCATTGGTTGTAGAGACAAAATGTCGATGATTATGATCTGGCTGTTTTACAACTTTGATAAGATATATGTTTCCCCATGTATCCTCATGTATGATTTATCTATTTTTTTTAGAATCGATATCCCTGATAAAGGCTTATTCAGCCGAAATGCATTGGATATAAATATGTTTCTTTTGGACATGTAGCTGAATCCCCAATATTTTGTATTGAGATTGCAAAACATCAAATATACAAATCATGGATATATATTGATCAAGATTGACGAATAAAGAAAATCTTGGAACATTTATATTGAACTTTATTTGAAATTTACAACCCTGTATGGGAAGTGGCTGTGACTAGGGGACGTCACCCAATTAGGGTCACGCTATTTCTGGATATATTGGTACTCTACATCGGAGGGTACACCCTAGAGCACGCAACACATTTGAACGTGAACTAATTTTGTGTGCGAGTGTGACAACACTTTACTATAATTCTAATTCCGAAGATACACACTTGGCACCATTTGAAACATGCAGTATGAAGAGATATGCAATATCACTGGTCAAAGAGCTGATACCTTCGCATTTACACCAGAGGAAGCCACTCGTATTTATTCATTAATCCATGACGATATCACGGATACCACATCACACAAGAATAGAGAACAAAGCATAAGACAGTTGATCTAGCTTTCAAAAAGGTATCAAAGGTCCTGGAGCACACAGTTGGCAGTTAACTACTATGCCCTGGGTGTATTTTCTACACCAAATACTATGGACATAGAGGCAAATTAAAAGTATCAATCAGGGATAAGACTATGTAACCATTTGGAAAGAAGGAGCATACCAACTTTACTTTTGTTCAGCAGGGGTAAATTGCACAGAGATAACAAAAAAACCTACAATAGTGTTCAGAAAAAGCAAAACAATCTGGGTTGACTTTGCCGAAACAGGGTGGGGGGTGGGGGGGAGGGGGGTTGGATAACCATATAGCACATTTTTTAAATTTATTTAAACACCAACTATTTTGAAGAAAAGAACACGCTTTGTTAATTTCACATTTAAAAAGACCTTCATCCTCTTTTAACAAAAGACAAAAGCAAGGCCTGGGAAGTAAAATGACCAGTGTCCTATCAAAGTCCAACAAACATGTTTTCTTATGTCTCCAGGCTTAGTCCTTGCCTCCCAACATGTGTAGTTTAATCCTCAGGGGCTGTCCGTCCTTATGGAGCTGATGTCTTCCGGGCACCTATTCCTTAGATGGGGTGGTGTCTTTACATTTTTGTTAGATGGGAAAAGGTCAGGTGGTTCTGGGGAGGGAGGGAAATGAGAATGATGAGGTTTGGGTAAATGTGGAAGGTTTTGGGATATATGAGCTTTTGGGAATATGGGAGGGTGTTGCTCTATTAGAGGGTTAGGACTATGGGAGGATGAAGGTGCCTGGGGTTTTGCAGCATGGGAGTATGTGGGTGCACACAAGGGTTCGGGGTATGGAAGGATTTGGAGGAATGGAAGGGTTGGTGTATATAGAAGGAGCTAGTGGGTATTGAAAGGTTTAGTGGTTTTGAGTGCTGTTGGGGCAGTTAGAATGGTGGTGTGAGGTGCGGGAAGGTGGCAATGGGGTGGAATGTTGTAAGGGGATGAAATGTCAGCACAAAGAGTAATAGGTGCAGGTGTGGGGAATTAATGGTGTCAGAGGAGGCTCTTGTAATTGTGAGTGTGGAGGCTGGTATGAGAAAGCTCGGGTATGAAACCAGAGATCAACAAGAAAATCCCTGTTAGATCAATCACACTTGTTAGGATCTCCTGAAAGATATAACATCTGATTCAGTACGAAGATGAACTGAATGAGAGTTCCAGTTCATAGGAGTTAGCAATGAAAAATGATGTCCTCCAGCGCTGTTTGTGAAACCTAGTTACTATTAGAAAGTTTGTGGAGGTTGAAGTACCCATAGAGGAGAATATCTTGTAATCTGTTGAGCTTCAACTTGGGGAGCCAGTCCAAGAGCGGCCTTAAAGTTGAGGCAACAGATTTTACATTGTATTCTTTGCTAGGCAGGCATTCAATGAAGCTGAGTCAAGAGTGGAGTATTTTGTGTTCTCATGGATGCTTTAAAAATAAGTCTAACTGATGCATTCTGTACTAGATTCATCTCAAATAAATCACATTAGTTCCCAGATAGATATAGTTCACACAATCAAATTGGGAATCAATAATGGCTGCTATGATTGTTTTGAGAGGGTCAAGCAAAAAGTAAGGGAGTAAATTCCAGGTTATCTGCAGGAAAAAGATATATTTCGAGACCACCAAATTGATCTAGGTTTTCATAGATAGCTGTTGATAGACAAGTATTCTCAGAGTTCTCACAGATTTCATAGGTGTTGGGAGGGGTCCCTTCTCCACAGGCCAATAATGATGGGTCCATAGATCAGGATACATATTCATGACTACAATTTCCATCTTGTCTAGATTCAGTTGTAAGTGGTTATTCCTCATTCAACCACAGAAGAATTGCATTGCATTGCATCCTGGAACGTTTGTTGGGTGGGGTTGTTCCAATCCATGCAGAGCAAGATCTCTGAGCCATCGGCATGGTTAAATAACCAGCATCCTCTCACATCAACAAATAGGTGCAGAGATAGCACAGATCCACCTGGAATACTTCATATTTCACAGGAGCATTTTCTGTGAGCAAAGGGGAAAGTTGAACTGCTTGTGTTTTACCTTTTAAGTAGGATTACAAACATACATACAAAGTGCAACTTATACCTGCAGCCTGGACATTTTGTAGAAAGATATTGTGATCTACCTTATTAGGTGCTACAGACACATCCCACAAAATAATGGCAGAATCCAGGCACTTTTCTAAATCAGGTCTGAGAACGGTTATAATGGACAATATCATGGTCTCAGTGTTGTAGCCTGAATGAAAACCAGCTTGCAAAGGGTCTAGATAATTTGAGCCATGCTGATGTGTGCTACTTTATTTTGCTGCATGCCAGTCAAGTAATGTTGCACAATATGGCAACAAGGAAATTGGGTGATAGCGTTTCAGAGTAGTTGAACTATCACCATGTTCTTTTTATAAGGGTATCACAATATCTCTTTTAAAGCTCTCAGGCACTTCACTTAGGATGGGAGAAGAGTTGAGGATTGAGAGCAGGGGTTCCATAATGATCAGCACAATACATTTAATTATTTCCAGTAGACACGGATCAAGAGGAGACCCTGATTTAACTATGGTTATTAATCTCTTCAAGAGCTCCTTATCAAGTAGATTGAAATCTGTGTATTTAACCTTAATTCAGGTCATTATTAAGAAAATCAATTAGAAGTTTTGGACATTTAGCAATGATCTCTTTACATATTTAATCAATAATGAGCTAATTTAATTCATTATAGCCCTTGCCAGGGCTTTAGAGGCTGATTAATCCAATCTGTTGTGCACAGTTGATGCATAATTGTAAACATTTCATTTGGGGTGGGTGGGGGGTTCTGCATCACTAACCTTTTTGTGATAAAATGAACTTTCTGTTTTCAGTAGTAGCTTTTTACACTCTGCCATACCTAGTTTAAACTTGTCTTTGCTTTGCTCATTACAATTTCTTTGTCATTGATGTTTTAGGTGTCTTATATATAGCTTGGCCTTTACTAGGTCACTAGTGAATTAGGGCACCAGAGTCACTCTTTTAGTTACATGGCTTCCTGCTGCATATAAATTGCCAGCTTTGGTTATCCACAACATGAATTCTCTACTGCCTCATCTTCAGACATACTCAGGTGTGGTTCAGTATCCTTTAAAGTTGAAAGAAGGATGTCTTTATTTACCCATTGCCATTTGTGAATAGTTCTGCGTTCAGACTAATTCTTAGGGGACAAGTCCTGCATGGTTAGGTCAAACTTAATAAGAGTGGCACAACAACATACATTGTGAGATATCAATGTAATAAATGTAACAGTTAAGTGTCTAAATCAAGTCTAGTACATGGCCTTTGCAACTAGCTGAATTTTTTATACGTGGTTATTTGTAATGCGTTCATTAGCTCCATAAACTCAAGGCCTTTAGGTCCCACACTTGAACAGCGTAAAAGCTGGTTAATCTAAACACGGCATAAAATTGATTATGATAAACGAAAACTAATGAGCACTTTGCGCATGTCTAGAACATAACATTGAAACTGAGAAAAGTTGAAGTACCAGCACCATAAAAGTGTACCTGGAGTTGTAGAAATAGAACAATTTGCTTACTATGACTGATAAATGATTAATAATAGATTACAAAATGACATTAACAAGATCATAATGGATTGTTTTTAATGAAAATGTTTACTATAATGGAAATTAACAAAGAATTATTATTGTAAATGAGTCTCACTCGCAAAAGTAATATTATGAATGATGAGGCCTAGCATCTTTAGCTTCTTTTATTGTAATGCACTATGAAAAGATGAAAGTGGTGCAAAATTAATATGCAATGATGTATGTGAATGAAACTTTCAGCAATGATGCTTGCTACTACTAGGGTATTAGATTTATGAAAAAAGAATTTTGTATTAACCTTTAAAAAATATTTTACATGTATGCACTTTAAAAACAAATTCTATTAGGCCATACTTAGGATTGAATATTTCTATGCAATAATCTTTGACGTAATTATAACTCTTTCCCCATATGATATTCGGACTGAATTTCATTATACTTGAACTTAATTACAAGGTTATTTTGCTAAATAAAAAAAGCTGACTTTAAATGCACTGCATTGCCCTATTCCATCAGGTTTGCTTTTTTTCATAGTTGATGGACTTTTGCTTCGTTCCTTAAAATGTTGCTTTATTTGTTCTCTTCACATCGTATTCCCACTTGAATAATCTACTTTTTCTTTACCCAATTATGTGAAAGCATGAGAACTTTTTTTTTCTTAATTCAACCCAAGAAGAGCAACAAAGTAAATAAATTCTGTGTCGACTCACCTCTGTGGATGGAATAAACACTCGGTTTCCATGACATGTGTGAAAAAAAGTAATCTTATCAATTTGTACCTTATGATTGGAGGAGGAGTCATATGGCAATTGTGGTACAACAACAAATGTCACATGTGGACTATTGGAACTACAGAAAGTGACTTCCTAAAGACTCAAGAGAGAAGCAGATGCAGAGACTCACCCGAGCCGTCTTGCACCTTTGCTCTTCATTTCTCTTTCCTCCATTGTTGACTGCATGCCAGACTATTTTCACATGCCCTTGCCTTTTTCCCTTTGCTGATGAATATGCCTTTTGGATAATTTAGAGCTGTCTGGTGACACGCCAGACCTGAACTTTCCTGGTAATTGCTCCATTCTCTATGCCCATGAACTTTCCCCTATTGGACTTTAACTTGCAAACTTTTGATGACTTTATTGGTGGTGGGAAACACAAATCCAAACCATCCTCTTATTGATTTCTGTATTCAACTATAGATTAATCCTAAGTAAACGTGTAATTGTATATTATGCATTGTGAGACATGACACAGATTGTTAAAATGTTACTTAATTAAACTGATTTTGGATATTTAATACAATAACCTAAAACTTCTGAATTTGTCAGAGGCTTTTATTAAGTGTGCTTAAATGTTGTTTCTATAGAAACTGTGCTTACAAGATTTGATTTCTAATGCAATATAGAGATAATCATAGATTGCTTTTGGAGCATCAGATTCTACTACTCTTGTTCTGCTTAGCAATTGCAGAATTGTAAGTCTATATAATTCTTGCTAGACTAAACTTTTTCAGGTGGATTAGTGTCCCTGTCACCCTCCTTTAGATTTACAGTATGGTTCTGAGGGTGGTGTATTTGAATTTGATCTCAAATTTGTGAGTTGGCTATCAATTAATTAGTCTTTATTGGGCGACCAACAGTTCGACACCTTACTTCGTACCCCTCACTACCACCAACAATATCCATCTGAGGACCAATGCCACTGTGACAAATAGTAAAAAATAATTTGTTTGGACCCAGAACAGAATAAAAACGCTTCTGCTGGAACACCATTTATCATTAATTTTAAGTGATGTTTCATTAATGAGCAAATTGCTTACTAAAACTGGGTAGGAAAATTACTCATGTAATAAGGGGGTGATTAATGAGAGATATGGTGCATGAACTATTGACTAGATCTAAATTAAATAGTAACATACCCTTGTCAGCAATGAGCAAGACTCTGACCAATTACCGCCTTATCTCTGAGCTCCCCTTCTTGGCCAAGGTACTGGAGGCTCACATGGCCAAATGCCTCTGTGCCTTTATCGAATGGTCTGAATTTATTGACCCTCACCAAGCAGGGTTTCGCCCAGCTCACTCAACAGAGGCAGTGATACTGACCGTGTTGGACACACTCCGAAAGGAAGCCGATAAAGGCTCTCCGCAGGACCTGGTACTGTTGTATCTCTCTGCGGCATTTGACACGGTCAACAATGGCATCTTGGTTGACCGTGTCAGGGATGAGGGTATCCAGGCTTCAGTTCTTAGCTGGATTAGATCATTCCTGGAGGACCGCTCCCAGTCGAGACACACATCCCAGTTCATAGCAACTGAGAACTACATGTACAGTTCCTCAGGGTTCCTCACCATCTCCTCATCTGTTTAACTTCTATCTTCTCCCACTGATCCAGTCTTTGAAAGAGAGCAAGGTGTGTACTTTCAACTATGTAGACGACCTTCAATTAATGTTCACCATTAATTAAATTGACTCTTCTGCACTTAATCTGGCCTTGGCTGCCGCTAAACCTAATTTGGTAGGTGAGCTTGAGGACTAGGTTGCGGGCTTTTCCAGCTGGGTCTCAACTGCAGTTGCGGCGGTGGACCCCCTCGCTCCACCAGGCTAACTAGAGAATCTCCATCTAAACCCTGGTTTAATCCCTCGCTCAAAGGCCTGAAGCATGATTGTAAAATTCTTGAACGGACGTGGAGGAGGGGTGACTACTGACCACTGGACAAGAGCAAGCTTAGAGATAAGCAGAAGTTATATTATGCAGCCATCAAGACGTCTAAAAGGCAATTCTACTCAGCCTGTATTAAAGCTGTTAATAATAACTCCAGGGAA
Source organism: Lissotriton helveticus (assembly GCF_964261635.1). Lineage (NCBI taxonomy): Eukaryota > Metazoa > Chordata > Amphibia > Caudata > Salamandridae > Lissotriton > Lissotriton helveticus. The sequence goes on from NC_136063.1 coordinate 1,582,271,976, forward strand.
ATGTATACGATTGTCCAGAGCTTTATGTCTCCCGCTGCCCAAGCCAGTGTGATGCCATCCTCACCATTGTGGTGTAATACTCTTTCTTACTCCTTTAGAGATAAGATTTTAGCTATTCAATCAACCTTCACCCCAAGCAGTACTTATCCAGAGGCTGCCCTGGTGTGCTCCTCGGAAGCCACTGGTTGCGCATTATCCGAATTTAGGCCTGTTGGCCCGTTGGAATGTTTTAAAATTCTCAAAGGCTTAAAATCAGGTTCCCCCTTAGACCCATGTCCAGATAGGATGCTGGCAGCGGTAGCAGAGGCTGTTAATGTAGAAGTTAACGCCATCATTAATATTTCCCTCCCGAAAGCAGTGGTCCCTTTGGCCTGGAAGGAGGCTAAGATCAGGCCAAGTTTGAAAAAGCAGTCACTAGACCCCCTTTGCCCAGGGAATTATAGGCCCATTTCCCTTCTCCCTACCTTGGCTAAGGTGTGTGAGGAGGTTGTAAATAATCAGCTTACCGAGTTTGTGCAGAGGGAAGCGCTTTTCCATCCAGCGCAATCCGGATTTCGTCCATCGCAGAGCACTGACACAGTTCTGGTTGAGGTGGCAGAGGCTATACGGGACTGTCTGGACATTGGTGGGAGGGCGGCGCTAATTCTGCTCGACACGTTCCCGCATCCATTGCTTCTGTCTCGGCTGGCCAGGATTGGCGTGTCGGGTGCTGTGTAGGGCTGGATTCGCTCTTTTTTGGAAGGGCGCTCCGAGCAGATCTGGATTTCACCATCTTCATCCCTTCCTCAGCCGGTTACAACAGGTGTCCCGCAGGGTTCCTCCCTTAGTCCCCTCTTGTTTAACATCTATATGACTTTTCTGATATATTTAGCAGAGGCGTTAGGAGCTAAGGTGATGGCCTATGCGGATGATACGCAGCTGCTTTTTACCTGGGCCAAAGGGGCGGACTATGTATCTCAGGCCCAACACTGTCTTGCATCAACTTTTAAATGGCTGGCGGATGCACAACTTAAGTGCAATGAAGGGAAATCTGAGATTCTGTTGTTTGGTACATTTCCCTCAAACTTCAGGAGAGACGACCATTACAACGCGGTCTTTACACCGCACTACCATTACGACGCGGTCATCACAATGCAAGTCGTTACAACGACTTTCGCTGGATGGCGCTATATAATAAGGAATAGTATGATTTACTCTTCCAACACCTTCCCTACTGTTACGAGGGCTGGAGTTGTAATAGTAAATCATACTATTCCTAAGTCCAGCGCCTACAGCGCAAGTCGTTGTAACGACTTGCGTTGTGATAACTGCGTTGTAATGGTAGCGCGGTGTAAACACCGTGTCGTAATGACATATATCCCTGGTTTGACGAAGATCTCTCCTTTGCAGTACATATTAGGAAGTTGGCCGGCGGCTGCTTTGGGCTGCTTAAATCATTCAGAAGATTCTTTCCCCTTCTCCCAGCTGCGGCTAAACAAACCATCATATGTGCGCTGATTTTACCACGACTGGATTATGTTAATGCCCTCTTCGCTGGTATCCTGGGCTACCTGTTAAAGAAGTCACAGGTGGTCCAGACACTGCAGCCAGACTGTTATCAGGACTATCTGGCAGAGACAGTGTTCATAACCATCTGTGTTTATATCACTGGCTGCCTGTAGCCGCCAGAGTGAAATTTAAAATATTGATCATGGCACATCGCACGCTGCATGGAGGTGGCCCACTCTATCTGCAGAGGCGTATTGTCTCTTATGCTCCTGCGCGTCCTTTGCCCTCCTCGTCCCTCCACCTTGCTCAAGTACCTCGCTTTAAGCGTCAAAGGATGAGGGGCAGCTCTTGCTCAGTTAAAGCAATGGCTGCATGGAATGCCCTTCCTTTGGTCCTGCGTTCTATACAGGATCAAGCGGCTTTAAAAATGTTTTAAAAACATACTTATTCATCTGATTTAAACTGCTATATCCCGATAGTTCCGCACCGGGACACTCACGAGTAGCCGTGCGCGTAATAAATTCATATAACATAACACTCCTGAATTGGTATTTGAATTTTAAACTGCTATGCTGTACAGCCACTATTGGATGAACAGCAACCATTTAAAACTCAACCCGGACAAGACAGATCTTTTCCTGACAGGGGTATCCATAATCCTTGGAGCTCACACTTCTGGCCAGCTGAGCTGGGATCTTCCCTGACTCCAACCCCCTCTGCTAAGAGTCTTGGGGTGACAATTAATTGTGACCTCACCATGAAAACTCAAATTGTATCAGTTATTTCAACCTGCTTCTATCAGTTTAGGAAGATAAGAAAGATCAGTAGACTTCTCACTCTGGAAGCACTGATACAAGTTATTCTAGCCATGGTCATATCTCATATATACTATGCCAATTCTCTATACTTTGGAATACCACTATATTTAACTAAAAGATTGCAATTGGTGCAGAACCAGGCTGCTAGACTGATTTTCCAGCAGCCTAGATGGCAACATCACCCCTCTCATGAGGAAGTTGCACTGGGCTTCCCATTCCACAGCGATGCACCTTCAAAGGTGGCTGTCTTATCTTTAAGTCCTTGTACGGCAGGAGTCCCAAATTCATTTCTAGCCTTATACAAAGGCACAGACCCACTCGCAACCTGCGCTCAGCTCACATGACCCTTCTGATGACACCTTCTTACAAATTGAAGCAACAGGGCGTCTGCAGGTTCACAGTACTGGCACCCAGATTCTGGGATTCACTTCCTTCTGACATCAGATCCTGTACTGACCTCTTGAGTTTCAGAAAACTTCTCAAGACATGGTTGTTCACACAGGCATACAATTAATTCATTAGGGCTCTGGCATCTCTTAGAGCGGATAGGATTAAGGCACCCCCTAAAAAACAAATGATTTGTAGGTCAGGGAAAGGGGGAAAGAAAAAACCAAGAATATATATTATAATCCCTCTAGACCTATATTTCTTTTCATAAGGCTCATACTAGGGGCGCAAAGAACTGCTCTGCTACACTCAAAAGTTATTTCTTGTTTGTGTTTTCCACATTTTATTTCTTTTTTCTTTTGTTTAAACATTCAACGTTTTGTATTTCATTTTTTACATAGTATATTTCATTTAATCATTTATACATCCATCTTATAATGACATTATGTACAAGACAAGATAAAATATATAAGCATTAGTTAATTACTACAAATAGCACCAATAAAATATTATCAAAAAGCACAATCCATACAAAAGGTTTACGTGATATTCACTATCTTTACAATTCTAAACTAATTAGAAAGTCCAACATTCACAGTCCCCCATATTCATTCATACCTCTTCACACTAAACCACCATATCTCTTACACTCCATACATTCACACTACACTCCCCATCTCCAAACTACATACACAGATGACTCCCTAGGGGTGAACAGCTCAACCCTCTAATGCTGTGTTGTGAGCAGGGGCGTTCCACTCAAACTGGTCAACGTGTGTTTTGATGGCCTCTTCTATCTTTCATACCATCTTCTTCAGGACCTGTTAACTCAGGAATTTGTAACGGGATGGATGAAGGGGGAAAGCAATGGTGCTTATACTGTCAGCCGACACGTATTCTGGTACATCACCCCTGTGGGTTTTCAATGGTACTACTCTCGTGCTCTGAGTGTGGACACGATGGTTATTGTGGCAGTACAAGGATACTATTCAGCTATATTCAAAAAGTATGTTCGAAGATGCATTGTGTCATATGCTGTGTGGAACATCTATTGGGTTTCTGACTATTCCGATAAGCATGTTTCTCCTAGAATTGGTGTTCTTCAATTTTCATTATTTTTAGAGAACTGCTGAGAGGGTCAACTGTAATTTCCTTTGAGTCCGACACACCTTACATCTCTGTTCCTGTAGCGTGGCTTGCAGAGACTCCAAAAGTCACGTCCGTGAAACCAGTCGGTGTGTATGCACTTTATAAGAATTTTTTAACATAACATAACAGTAATAAAATTAATTGAAAGATTAGTCATGCAGAGGGAGTGATTTACAATTGTGGTTGAGAGCATGCCCCTCCATAAATCCCTACATAGCCCTCCCAAAACACCCCCTTAGCTCTCACTAAACCCCTCCCATTTTGTATTTGCATTTCAATAACAACGTGCGGTGCAACTATACATCTCCTCAGAAACAATCAGTGAGGTTTTAATTTTAGTTTGGTATTCTTATGATACATGTTCATGTCAAGGTGTTCTGACAATTAGGCATACAATAGTCATATGCCACTACTACATTAACAGCAGACATTGTACAGCTTAATTAAAGGAGTCAGCCATAGTTTGTCATCTCGGCAGGTCCCAATAAGGGGTTTCAAGTAATAGTAATGAGCAGCATAGAACTAAAATAATAGGCTGCCATTTAAAAAACCGACAGTCTAGCTTGTCACTTAGTCTAACACAGGTATTGGCTACAACCCTTCGGGCACACATGCCTCATTTTGTGTGGCGTTTCCCAGCATCTAAATTCTTTTGGTCCACAGGGCCAGCTATGTACTTAATGGAACCCAAATGTCTTTTGGACAGGACCTGGTCATTATCAGAGACCATTATTCTTCAAAATGGTCTGGGCAGTATATATCTTTTACTCAGCATGCCACATGTGAAGATGCTCCTCACCCTCAGTGCATTGCTACCCACGTTTTATCCAGAAGCAACATCTTCACAGTCAGCTTGTGAATGCAGGGTGAGCATCCCTAACATATCCGAACAGTGTTACCAGTGGGTCTCTAAGAACTGCACTACCCACCAATTCATCAATGCAGTCAAAGACTATACCAAAAACTTGGATACCCAAGGATATTGCCAAGCTAGGTCCAGGAGATCCACCTTACTTGCGTGGCAATACAAGCTCAACCCATCCCATTTAGTGGTAAGTATGCCCCTTTTTCTAGCCACTATCCCACAGTGGCGGCTCGCCGAGGGAGTGCTGCGGGGTGTTGAGGCGGTGTGGGGGAGGGGCAGGTTGGGTGGGTAGTGGAGTCTAACATACGATGGAAAGGAGTAAGGTAAGTAATTAAATAAATAAAAAATTACCTTTTGCGCGCTGCATCACCAACTCGGTGCTGCAGCGCGCACAAGGTAAATTGTTTTCTTTATTTAATTACTTACCTTACTCCTGTCCATCGTATGTCAGACTCCAGTAAACCCCCCCCCAGCCTGCCCCTCCCCCGCCCTACCACCTCGCAGTCCTCCCTCGTCGAGCCACCACTGCTATCCCATTCCCTCCCAAATTTTCTACTAAGTAGTGAACTTACAGGCATAAAAATCTCCACATAGATAGGAGAGGCGGAGATTTACACTTGTAGGTTTGTAATTAACATTTTGTAGTAAGTTAGTAGTACTACTGTAGTATTACTAATGTACTACAAAATTCCGTTTGTGAATAGGCCAGCTAGAATTTGAAGTGGGAAAACATCCTCTTCAACAGTAATGTTTTGGAGCCACTAGTGACCAGAAGAAAAAACAATGAAAAGAGGGCATGTGTGACCAACCAGTCATCCAGTCATCCTGTTTTCATAGTGCTGAACTCACAGTAAAGAGAAAAGGGAAAAGTGGTTTAAAGAGAACATTTTTAGTTTGGTATTCTTATGATACTCATTTTCATACAAAAAGTCTCACCTTTTATTTGATTTTTGAGTGCAGTCTGATATAAGCTATTTGTTCCAACCACAACCTGTACTTGGTGGTCAATCCAAACGTTATGGAGCGGGCTGAGGGCCTACAGCTATATTGAGCAAGACTGTCTCACAGTTCTGTACTTGTATGGCTGTGGTGTGTCAGGTTCCTTTTTATTGTTTCAACAGACATGGCGGATATACCTTCTACAGCACCCGGGTCACTAGCAGCTGTGCAGTGCCTATAGGGGTTATTGTACATACTGCCTCCCGCAGTACTGATCTAAGGTGTGGGGTTCAGTAATTTCTTTTCAACTACTTATAGTTTGTGTTCTTTCAACTGGACTAGGCCCTTGTCAGAGGCAATTGCTGTTAGACTGAGGGACACAGTGCTCCAAATTGACAGTTCACCAGTTGCTTAACATCTGTACAAGGGCTGTCAGAACTGTATTACATTCAGATGGAGGGAATGTTACATGGTCACCTAGTCCTGTCACTGAACGGAAGGGCAGGGCGTGCTGCTGGTTAAATTGGTCTTTGTGGAATCTGCAATAAACGAGTATGTTAAGTAAATAATTCCATGACATCCTTAAAAGTTTGTGCCAGAAGGACCATTTCCCTAATTATTACAGCGCGCAAAAACAAGAGGCTGTTTGTAGGTGTCGGCTACAGAAGTGTTTCACGTCAGTTTGAAGAAATAGGAAAGGCATATAAAAAACAGGATGGAAGGTGTCAGGAATTGAACATTGTCAAGGGAATGCAAGAGATGTGGGGTCCCGCTGATAGAGGCAAGCCAGGGAAGGCTGTTCCTTAACGTAAATAGAACACCTTTACATAGATAAATGCAGGACCCGCTATACAAATGCTGAATATATCACTTTCTTAAGAGAGTCTGACATCAGACAACTTCTACTCCTCACGAAATGTTATAAAATGTTGCATCAAAAACACTCAAGGAGAAGCTGCGGGTGGTGACATTTAAAACTGAGTCATTTTAATGTACTGAGGTATATAATGTGCCCCTTCTGTTTGGTGGGAAGATTCACCGTTCGTGACTGCAGCAGTGGTTTCCAAGAAAGGCCAGTGGAATTATGCAGCAAAGAACCAAATTAACATTTGGAACGGATCTGCCACAGCACAACACCATGTGTGACGCCTTTTAAGCTTAGTTTGATCCACATGAACTGGAAACATCTTTTTGTTTAAATCTGTACATGATTCAGTAGTGGTGGATAATGCGCTAAATGTGGCAAATCCATAATTATGCCAACACCTCTGTGGCTGCTGAAGTGCGTAATTGAACTGGCCTTTTTATGAGCCACCAAAATGTTATTAGTTGTTTACAACTCATTTTGAATAATTCAGTAGTACTCCGAGGACTTATATGATAAAACATATAGCTAGAAAACGCATCAAATAGCTAAAATTGTTGAGTTTTAATTAAAATACCATCAGCCCCACAAACCAAGCTGGGCAGCAGTTGGATCTGGTTCTAGAATGTAATCTGCCTGTGGAATGACCTCTCGTGTAGAATGGCCTCTTGCGTTCCCCATAGACATTTGAGAAAGGACTACCAGCAACATTTGCCTTAGACACAATAAAAAAGTGTCAATATACACTCATCAAAAAATAAATAGAAGATATGATTTGAGCAAATAGCAATTTAATCCTCGCCCACCCATCTTTCACTTAATGAAAATGCAAATTACTGAGCGTGTAATGAAGTTGAAAAAATACCATAGGAAGAAAGGAATACTAGCATGTATTTTACCTTAAAGCCATAGTAGCAGCAAAATATTTATATTGAGACAAAATAAAACAGCCGCATTGGCTAGAATTTATACAACAGTGTAGTGCATTCGCACAGCAGGTGGAGAGTCAAAACGTGGAAAACGTTTGCTTTGACTTACTATAATAACTCAGTTAAATACATATCTGATTTTGGGGGAACAAACTACAGGAAATATTTCGAGATCAATCACTCAGGAGTTTATATTACGTGGCTACTCACATGTGAGGGTTTCATGGGGCTGAGGGGGGAGGCTGATCCGTCTGGGCGTAGAGGATCAGTCGAAGAGTCAGGTCTTGAGGTTCTTCTTGAATGAAGTCAATGACAGGGATTGCCTGAGGTGGAGGGGCAGGGTGTTCTAGGTCTTGATGGTGAGGTAGGAGAAGGATCTTCCTCCGGTTCTGGTCTTGTGTATCTGTGGGATGGAGGCGAGGGCAAGTTGGGCGAAGCAGAGTTGTCTGGCAGGTATGTGGAATGCAAGGCGGTGGTTCAGACATTCTGGTCCTGTGTTGTGGAGAGCTTTGTAGGCATGTGTGAAGAGTTTGAAGGTGATTCTCTTGTTAATTGGGAGCCAGTAGAGTTGTTGGAGGTGTTGTGTTATGTGCCTGCGGCAGGGGATGCCGAGGACCAGTATGGCTGCAGTGCTTAGGAAGTTCTGTCGTTTCCTGAGCTGTTTCTGGGTGACGCCGGCATAAAGTGTGTTGCCGTAGTCAAGTCTGCTGGTGATGAGTGTGTGGGTGACCGTCTTTCTGGATTCTGTGGGGATCCATCTGAAGGTCTTTCGAAGCAGGCAGAGCACGGGGAAGCAGGATGAGGATAGTGCATTGATCTGGCAGCCCTTTGTCAGTGAGGAGTCCAGTATGATGCCGAGGTTGGGTGAGTGCACCCTAGTGGTGGGAGGGGTTCCTAGTGCAGTGGGCCACCAGTAGTCGTCCCAGGCAGAGGAGGTGGGTCCCATAATGAGTACTTCGGTTTTGTCCAGGTTGAGCCTGAGGCAGCTGTCTTTCATCCAGGTAGCAATGGCCTTCATTCCGCTGTGAAAGTTGATTCTGGTACTTGTGGGTTTGTTGGTGAGGGAGAGAATCAGCTGGGTGTCGTCGGCTAAGAAGACAATGCTGAGTCTGTGGTTTCTGATGATGGCAAGGGGGGCCATGTAAAATTGAAGAGGGTGAATTTCATAAAGGTGACATTGGGCACTCAGCACCTGATCTCTGTAGGTTCTGAGAGGAACAAGGGTAGTCTAACTCACTGTGTTCAGCCGGTAAGGAAGGAGTGGATCCAGTCCAGTGCCTTCTTGCGGATGCCTGCGTTGTGGAGTTCCATGATTAGGGTGCAGTGGGAGACCGTGTTGAAGGAGACTGAGAGGTCCAGTAGGATGAGGGCTGCGGTTTTACCACGGTCAAATAGGAAGCGGATGTCGTCGGTGGGGGTGAGAAGTGTGATCTTGGTGCGGTGGTTGCTTTGGAAGCTAGATTGGGAGTTGTCCAGGACACGGTTATCTTCAATGAACTTGGAGAGCTGGGCGTTGATTGCTTTCTCAATGACCTTGGCTGGAAAGGGGAGGAGGGAGGTGGGTCTGAAGTTCTTGAGGTCTGTCGGGTCGGCTGACCGCTTCTTCAGCAGGGGGTTCATCTCGGGGTGTTTCCAGTCGTCAGGGAAGGTGGGGGTTTCAATGGAGCAGTTGATTGTGCAGCGAAGCTCGAGGGCGATGAAGGCAGCTGCTCTATGGAAGATGTGGTACGGGCAAAGATCCGGGCAAAGATCCGAAGGGGCTCCTGAGTAGATGCTCTTCATGGTCTTGAGTGTGTTGTCTGTGGTGAGCGGAGTCCAATTGAGCACGATCTGTTGGGGTGCGACGTTGTTGCGTGCAGTGGCTGTGGGCATTATGGCAGGGTCTTGGGTGTCGAAGCTGTCGTAGATCTGCCTGATCATGTGAAAGAAGAAGGTGCAGAGTTTGGCGCAGAGGTCTTGGGAAGGTGGGGCATCTGTGGTCAGTTGTTGGGCCTGGCAAACTCCTTGACGATGGGCAAGAGTTCTTTTCTGCTGTGTGCACTGGTAATGATTCTGACTTGGAAGGCCATTTTCTTTGTGGTTTTGAGGAGAAGGTGGTTTGGGTTGACAGCGGATTTGAAGGTTGTGTGGGAAGGGTCACTGGAGGGGGGCAGAGCCACAAGGGATCGCAGTGGCATGGCGAGGGCGGCTAAAAAGGGAAGAAAAGGAAAAGCAGGGAAAAAAGCCGAAATAAAGGCAGAAAAGAGAGACAGAGGGGCAGCTCAGCAGCCGAGCAGTAACGCTCTACCATTAAACCATCCATGGATGAGGCGCAGGCAGAAGCCTGTGGGTGGAGGAGAGCCTCGCACTCCTGACCAGAGGGTCAGCAGCAGCAACAGGGGCAGCACCTGTTACCAGGCAGAGCTGCAACGTGATAGGAGCAAGGCCACTAGAAGGTCAGTGGACTGCACTTTCACCTTGCAGGGGCCGCCATTAAGTAGTGCTGTGAGGAGGGCTAGATAGCTGGGAGGTGGGAAACGAAGGAAGGGTCACTAGAGGGGACGGGGCCATGGGGGATCGCAGCTGCAGGGGCGAGGGTGATGAAAACAGGTAAGAAAAGGCAAAAACGGTAAAAAAGAGTAATAAAGGCAGAAAGAAGAAAAAGAAGAAAAGAGAGACAGAGGGGCAGCTCAGCAGCCGACCAGTAACGCTCTACCATTGAACCACCATGGATGAGGCACAGGCAGGAGCCTGTGGGTGGAGGATGGCCTCGCACTCCTGACCAGAGGGTCAGCAGCAGCAACAGGGGTAGCAGCAGCTACCAGGGGGAGCTGCGCTGTGAGGGGAGCAGGTCCACTAGAAGGTCAGTGGACTGCACTTTCACTGCACAGCAGCCTCCTTTAAGTAGTGCTGCGGAGGGGCTGGACAGCTGGGAAGCGGGAAACCTAGGAGCGGGAAGGGTTACTGAAAGGAGGCGGGCCAGTGGGTATTGCAGCGGCAGGGGCGAGGGAGACGAAAAAAGGGAAGAAAAGGCAAAAGCAGGGAAAAAAGTAGAAATAAAGGCAGAAAAGAGAGACATAGGGGCAGCTCAGCAGCCGAGCAGTAACGCTCTACCATTAAACCACCATGGATGAGGTGCAGGCACGAGCCTGTTGGTGGAGGATGGCCTCGCACTCCTGACCAGAGGATCAGCAGCAGCAACAGGGGCAGCACCTGCTACCAGGCAGAGCTGCAACGTGATAGGAGCAAGTCCACTAGAAGGTCCCTGGACGGCACTTTCACCTAACAGGGGCTGCCATTAAGTAGTGCTGCGAGGAGGGCTAGACAGCTGGGAGGTGGGAAACGAAGGAAGGGTCACTAGAGGTGGGCAGGCCCACGGAGGATCGCAGCATCAGGGGCGAGGGCAGCGCAAGATGGGACAAAAAGGCAAAAACAGGGAGAAAAGCTGAAATAAAGGACGAAAGCAGAAAAAGCATAAAAGAGAGCCAGAGGGGCAGCCCAACAGCAGAGCAGTGACGGTCTACCACTAGGCCACCATGGATGAGGTGTAGGCAGGAGCCTGTGAGTGGAGAATGGCCTCGAACTCCTGACCAGAGGTTCAGCAGCAGCAACAGGGGTAGCAGCAGCTACCAGGGGGAGCTGCGCTGTGAGGGGAGCAGGTCCACTAGAAGGTCAGTGGACTGCACTTTCACTGCACAGCAGCCTCCTTTAAGTAGTGCTGCGAAGGGGCTGGACAGCTGGGAGGCGGGAAACCTAGGAGCGGGAAGGGTTACTGAAAGGGGGCGGGCCAGTGGGTATTGCAGCGGCAGGGGCGAGGGAGACGAAAAAAGGGAAGAAAAGGCAAAAGCAGGGAAAAAAGTAGAAATAAAGGCAGAAAAGAGAGAGAGGGGCAGCCAAGCAGCAGAGGAGTGAAGCTCTACTACTAGACTACCAGGGATGAGGCACAGGCAGGAGCCTGAGGGTGGAAGAGGGCCACAAACTCCTGACCAGATGGTCAGCAGCAACAATGGGGGCAGCAGCAGCTACCAGGCGGAGATGCGCCATGAAGGGAGCAAGTCCACTAGAAGGTTAGTGAAGTCCTTCGTCCTTTCAAATAAGAGTCTACATTTGTGCTTATTTTACGATGTTCTGGTAGCATCGCTAGAGAACAGTGAGATTTCATACCCAAAACTCTAAAAACATCATGTTCAAATTCTACAACAGACTACAACATAATACCATCATCAGCTGCAGATTAATGATGGGAAACTATCTGTTAAGTTGTGTTTCAATGTGGCCTGTGATGATGTGCTTCAAGTAGACAATGCCTGACTGTCGTAATAGTCCATTGTAGGGCTACTGCAACATGCATTGGTAATGAAATAATTGCATTATTAGATTTGTCAGCAGCATTTCACACTATTGACTGCAGTACTCAGCTGCATCTCCTTTCCACTCGCATGGGAGTGGTTGGTTGTGCACACAGTTGGTTCCTTCTTTACACGATTGGGAGGCTGATGTGCTTATGAGTATGAAGCTTGCTTGTGAAGCTCTTCACCCACTCATTCTTAATCCAAAATGATGGTCTTCAGTGTCAAATCAATTCAGATAATATGCAAATCGTGGTCAACCTCTACCGCTGTAGTAGAGATCTCTATCTAGAGACTGAGTGTAATTGATAGTGCAGATATATGTCAGAGAATGGCATTAGGATGAAGGTGGGTGTACGTTGTGTGCAAGTTTCGATTGCCCTATTTATGTGGAATTGCTGACAATATCTAGTTGGGACTAGTTAGGCAGGAAAACTGTAAAATTCTTCTACCAGTAAGAGGACAGAATGATCACCTGGGTGGGCAGGTCCTGAATGCCAGAGTGCAGAGAGACAGTATGTGATTCCCTAGTTAGATGCATAGGCAGGCCAGAAATCTACATGAGACTCATTCAGTGCAAGGAGGCCTAGACCAGGAGGATTCCCTCAAGGATTGCTAACATGATCCGGGGGTTTGTCAGGACTGACTGAGGGTACACTGGGGACTTCAAGGTTGGCATAAAGTTTCAGCTTCCTTCTTCATCTTCACTCCAAGGTGTTATGGATCCATGCTTGACAGTTTTGGGGGATGACGGTGATGTTCACCAGGACAACAATGGAGATTGCTTGACTATCATGCTCTATGCCTTGATTGGTTAGAGTGTCCCGAATTCAAATTGGCTGCCGTCTTTTTATGTCCTCTATTTCCTTAAAAGTTGATTCCCAATCCATAATGGCAGTTACTGCTTCCAGGTCTTTGAGCTTTCACATCAGGGTCGAAAGAGGTTTAAATATTATTTAAGCCAGAACTGCCTTCTAGTGTCTACCTGGGAACATCTGTAGTTGGTGTGTTCTTCCACTGCCGACTAGGTCTCTTACCTGACCTTCTGTCCTTTGTGTGCACATTTTTAACCTTTTGGGTTCTTGTGCAATTGTTTTTTACTTAATTGTCTCCAGTTATTCTTGCAAACTTACAGGTAGGAACCAGCCTCCAGCTTCAACCTGGTCCAAGTTGCCATCAGGACTAATAGTGGTAAGTGTATCTCTTTTGGATTACCTTGATTACTGTTAAGATTTTGTTGTGATATTAATGATTTCCATATTTTATAGGACGTTATGTGCTCCAGACCTACCTAAGCTGCTAGATCAACTTTGTTTTCCACAGTGAAATTGGAAGTACTCTGGGAGGAAATTCTAGAACACGGGTCTCCAACCATTTACAGGGTGTGAGCTACTTTTGATCAATGAAACTCATCCTGAGCTACTAACCAACATAGTAAGTGTTACAGTAGATACAACATCAGACATGGTCATCGGATTATTTTGTATTATGTTTGCATACTTTGATTCAAACACATGCAGTCCCACACTTGAGATACCCTGCTCTTTCCTCCCAGCCAGAGCTTACACACACATACAGTGTGCTTAACAGTGCCAGGGGTCACTGCTGAAGGTGAGTTTGCCTCTTTGTGATTTGTCATGTTCCAGGTGTCATGCTGGCTGTCTCATTGTGTGTGTCTGAGCATGGACTCTTGCCATTGATTAGATTAGCTTCTACCTCAAGGGTTCACAACTCACAAGGCTGCACCATTAAGCCCCAGATCCTGTGAATCAATTTCTAGTCTAGACTCAATGTCCAAGAGCTACTTTATGGCAGCTGGTGAGGGACTGGTAGCTCCCAAGCTACCCACTGGAGACCCCTGCTCTAGAAGGTTAATAGGATGCCTCCCAATTTAAACTAGAAAGAGCATTAGTCTCACATGGAGGGGTGAGACAGAAGGGTAGCAAGAGGCAGGCCAATCCACCCTGGCAAAGTCAAGGCAGCAACCGACCAAGTGCTTTGTCTCTTACTCATGTATGTGCAGTGTGCCAGTCTGCTAAGGTCTGACGCCCAACTGAACTAGTCACAAGACAGAGTATCCTGTTCTCCAAAATGAAGGTCCACCTGCCCTATTTATGGCCAGGAGGTCAGTCAGTTTACTTTTCCAGAGTCCCCGTTGTCTCTGTTGAAGAGACGCTTACTCCAACGGACAAATATAGGGGAGTGGAGGAGGAGCTGCTGGAGAAAGGGCATCACACCATTCACTCTAATTTTCTATTTGTTTCCTGTCCATCACAAGCAGGTAAAACCTGGCAGTGGGGGGTCATAAAAAAACAGATAATGACCCTCACAGACAGGGAAAAAACTTCAGGGTGATGGCGGGGATCATATTTTTTTTCAATGACAAACACCCGCTTTTAGAGTTTGTTTTTGAAAAAAAAGCGTTTGTTAAAGTTTGGTGGACGGCCAATCACAGCTGTCTAGCAAACCTTTTGTATTGTGACAGGAACCACCATAAGGTGCTTCTTGTCATGGTACAGAAATCACTGCGGGGCCAGCAGTCATCTCTAAATTTGGCAGATGGTAATACCACAGGACAAAGGACAGAATGTCCTCCTCCACCCTGACAGAAGGAGTGCCATTTGCTAAATTCTACATCTGTCCCTAAGGTCCTTTTTTAGAGTTTGACAGATGGGATACTTCGCAAAACTTGGCACATATCCCATTCAGTCTGGTCCAACTATCATAGAATATAATGCAATTGTAATATGGCGGATGGCATATTCTCCACATCCATGATGGGGAATTCCATCTAAATTCTAAATAAGGTCCCGAGCTAATGATTCTCTATAATAGAAGGCTTATAACATGTTATTCAGATTCTAGGCTGTCTAAACACCAGGGGGGACACTGTGTTTGTTGTAGCTATTGAGAAGTGCTGCATGTTGTACTCTTAGGGATGCACACATCCTGCCTCTGGCCTGTTGACTATCACAGATTGTGCGACTCACGGTAAGGGACAGGGACCTAAACCCTGCCTCACAGCCCTCACTCCACACACAGCTTATAATGCAGTATATGGCTACATACCCAAGGATATAAGGGAAAAATCAATGGTGTTGTCGTTTATATCCATGGCAGGTAAGAAAATACTCTGGTTCAGATAATATCAGTGCAAGATACTGGTGTAAATGTGCACCTTATTATGATCTCCATGGTAACAGGGAATGACAAGAGGAAGCAGAAATGTCATCCATATTGCCTTGCTATTTC